>NC_139535.1:45279104-46612700 GCF_965153285.1 Podarcis tiliguerta | reverse complement strand
TGGCTGTGTCTCTTGCTAAATGGTACACTTTAAAAGTATGAGAAACACACTTGTTGCTCTTTTTGTTCACTCTGCTAAAGTGAAGCTTCAGCTCTTAAGTAAATTTTAGCTGAGGACTAGTGGACTGTACCTAGTTTTTAAATGCCAGTTTCACCCCATCATCCTAAAAAAAGTTTCACTTTGCTTTGTCTTCCAGTTACTCTGTCATTGTGGAATTAGTTAACAGTGACTTTGAAGGGTCACCACACAGACCTTTCAGCTGGAAGTCTTTGTCTGGGTTGAACAGGACTACAGCAAATGTTTCCAAGGTAACACATAGACTCAGCTAAGCATTTCAAAGCTACAAGGAAAAGCATTGTGGAGCAAAGGAAAGGTGCTACAGTGGGGGGACAAAAAGAGATAATATGAAGATGTCAATTATAGCCATAAATAAGATAAATGAGATACTGATCAATTGATTTGATTGATCCTCCATGTGTGTGACCTATCCTGGGTTCAGCTGTGTTTCTTAGTGTCACCGAAGCCGCTTCAAGTATAGTCGTACCTTGGAAGTCGAAAGGAATCGGTTCTGGAAGTCCGTTCAACTACCAAAATGTTTGGAAACCAAAGTGCAGCTTCTGATTGGCTGCAGGAAGCTCCTGCAGTCAATCAGAAGCCGCGGAAGCCCCATCGGATGTTCAGTTTCCAAAAATAGTTCGCAAACCGGAACAGTCATTTCCAGGTTTGCAGCGTTTGGGAGCCAAAACATTCGAGAACTAAGCTGTTCAAAAACCAAGGTATGACTGTATTTGTATGGAGAACTCTTACAGTCTGGGCCATCTGCACCTTTTCTTATTCTGTGCTAGCCACTGATAAGAGACAGTTCAGGGAACTTCCCAAGTTTCAGGGAAGAGAGAAGAAACGCCCAATTCGAGTAATCAGGGTGTCTTAAGCCCTATGTGCTCTTATCTCAAAGTAAGGCCCAAAAAACATAATGGGACTTATTTCCAAGTAGAGAGGTGGAAGTAAGATTGCAGGGTTAGTGTACATACATGCTGAATTTCAAATTTCTAGCTTACGGGGAAGTACTTTAAATATTTCAAGTCAAGCACATTCAAATTTCCATTTTAACACTTATCTAGTAGCTGGGATGTGTTGGAATATTTGCTTATCAGTTTTCAACTTTTTATCTGAAACCTTACACATTTTAGTAACCTATCTAGAACACACTTATTTTATTTTGTCCTGCACAGCATTCTTTAAATGGGTATAACCCCCATTAGACACACTGGGAAGGGTACTTTTCTGGAAACATGCAACAGAGTAATAAGAACTGGAGATAAAGTACTTATGCCTAGTACTTCTGATTAGAGTTGCACATACATACAGACACAGACAGGTCTCTCATCGCTGCAATTTCTTGTGAAATTTCACTTCACAAACTTGAGTTTGAGGCTCTTTGGAGCTTCCCCCAATACAGCAAGAAGAATTGCCATAGGTAGAAATACAAATTGTGTCCACCGAAGCTTTCCACAAAGGAACCCTGGTCTTAGAATCGGGGAGCAAGCGAGTGACCTGTACATAGCCATCCAATTGCAGACCACACCCAATGTGATGACAATTTGAACCCAGATCTCTTTGATCCACATTCAGCGTTATATTCATTGAAGCCCATTTTGCCTTACTGCCACTACAGATGTAAAGAGCAAATCTTACACTACATGAATTTCGTACATTTTAATGGATATTTTTTTTAACCACCAGGAACTCATGTTCTGCTATTTGATTCGGCCACCTGATATGACTGCAAAAGAAATGTTGTCACCAGAATGTCTCAAAAGAATTAAAGTTCAGGTATGCAAGTCCTGCTCTGATTTGTTTTCTGAAGTCACTGACTGCCTTAAGGTATTCAGTTCTCTGGATAGAATGTAGACCATATTTTAATAATTTATTTTGTAATATTTGAACCTTTCCTAATTCAGTATATATATGTAGTAACTTGAGCTGGGTATACCACACATGGCAATCTGATTTGAGAACCTAGGGTTAATATCTGGGAATGCAGTAAACATATTTTTGCCTGTGCCTGAATTGTTAGAGTAATTGTTGAGCAATTGATTATTCGGGCTAATTTATATATCTCAAAAGAGCAGAATGAGATACATCATTTGCCTAACTTATGAGGCTCCTTCCTATAGATGTTACAGGAGCAATGAGGCATCTAGTTACATTGATATGCTTTCTATGCCATTTCAGTAGCAGGCGAATTCCTCTTGAAAAAGTAGTAATAAGAAGTAATGCTCTAGTGTGGTCAGAATCCTAGAAAACAGTACAACATAATGCCTAAGATTTGAAGTTTCTAATCCGACACTCCCAAAGGAACTTCAGGCACCTGGATCTTGAACATCAGACCACTATGCCACATAATACACCTCTTTCACTGATATGGGAAAGACAGGCGAAACACCAAAATCATATTGTGCATGGCTCAGGTCTTGGCATACTGAAAACAGAAGGTGTGCTGACGTAGAATCATAGAACTGCAGAGGTAAGAGGGATCCCAAGTGTCCTCTAGTCCAAACAGCTGCAATGCAGGAATCTCCATGACGGATAGCCATCCAGCCCCTGCTTAACAACCACCCGTGAGGCCACCACCTTCTGAGGGAGTCAGTTCCACTATGGAACAGCTCTTACCGCCACAATGTCTTCCTGGTATTTAGTCAGAATCTCCTTTCTTGAGTTAGGGTTAGAAATGTGTCAGAACAATAGAGACCAAAGTTATTTGTTTTTCCATTGGTTGTGTGTGAGTGATTGAGGGATAAGGACAAACAAGGGTGCTACTGTGGTGGACATGCATGTACGTTGATGAGCTGCTGCCTTATCCCAGTGGAAAGCCAAAAGGGCACTTCTGCTACAGTTAAATCATACTGGGTTAACTAGGGACAAGATCAGTGAAGAAACTTTTTTTCCATTTATACCTTTTTAGTCGTCAATAATCAATGACTTTTTTTAGGAATTGATTCTAAACCGTTGGGTCTCATCCCATGAGCGCAGTGAACAAGAAGAGCTGTGATAAAATGGATTGTGGAAACATGACAACAAAGTAAATAAAATGTCAAATGTTTACTCTTGTAGAGCTGTCTGTGCATGTTGCATTACACATACATACATACAGACAAACACACAGAGTTTTTGTTTTGTTTTTAAATTAAAACCTAGATGGATACTGACAGATATTCTCTGAACCCCCAAAATGTATTTTCTGTAGTTAAGTTTTTACCTCAATATTCAGTACATTTTATTTTATTGCTATGGCTAGTGGCTGATGCAAATAAGATTCTTCTTCTTCTGAATCTATTTTGTCCATGGAGAACATTAAATTTGTGTTCTTGGTCCACCTTGTCTTGATATTTCTGTGAACTTTAGCCATTCTGCTACAGGTAATTAACCAAACTTTAGCTCAGGGATGGGCAAGTTATAGCTCTCCAGAGGTTGCTGGACTACAGCTGACTATTGGCCATGGTGTTGGGGACCAGCAATATGTGTAGAGCTACAGCTGCTCCACCCCTGCCTTAACTCCTGGTACATAGTTATAATTACTTTGGAAGCAAGAGGTGTTTGTAGAATGCAGATCAATAATGTTCAGAACGGTTTAGAGGAATGCCTGTTTACTCAGAGGTAAATCCCAGTGAGTTCAGTGGGGCTTACTCCACATAGGACTGTAGCACGAGTAAAACCGTGTTTGTTTCGAATCAGAAGCACACCTAGGATGTTTTCAGTTTTCTACCTACCATTCTTTGTAAACTAACATTGCTATAGAGTAAATGTGCAAATGAAAGGAAGCCTTTTCTGTTAGGTTAATGATTTCGAAGGTTACTTGCAATATGCAAAAAATAAAAAAATAAAAATCAGAACATGCAAGAATGCAGATAAGGTCTTTATTTTATTTCATTCTTCCAAATGTCATTGTTTAGAAAAGTAGAAGTTTATTGGAACAGCTTCAAGTTTCCATAGTCTTATGGATACTTGAGATTAATCCTCAATCTCTGTGGGACCGCCTTCTGAGTAAACATGCAGCATGATTTAATACATGTGTTGCAGTCCCAGCTTCATGTTTTCTTGTGAGATGATAGGAACAAGAAATGTAAGTGCCTTAACATAAGGCTTTTACTTCCATTGCTATACAGTTCCCTCATTATAAATTCAAATGGCAGTGTCCTCCTGAGCAGGCAGGTCAACCGCATAGAAGCCATTTTTGCATATTTCCTTGTAGATGGTGATATACTTGGAAGCTTTCCTTGTTCGTGGAATCACAAATCTCTCTGTAAATTCACTTTTATTCATTTGCTGCTTCTTTTGGGCGCTAAGCACACAGTTAATAAATGTTAGTGCATAGGTGTAACAGTTATGGAGATGTTCTTCATACCTATTAAAGGGAGAACCAGAAATGAGCATAAGAAACCAATGTGATACATGACTATTAAACATTTTATTAGCTTATGATGATGGTGCAGGCAGGCCATTATGCCAGAGCAATCCTTGACCAATGGAAACATGCACCAGCAGAACATCATTTATGGAAGGATTTTTTAAACGGTGGAACTTGGGGATGTGGTGGAGCAAAGCCACCATTGGTTAGTGTCTTCTGTTTGCTGAGGTTAGTCACATTCATGCTGTCTATACAAAGTTACACATGGAAATGATGGAAAGATGCAGATGCTAATATCACCTCCCCCCCCCCCCCACCTAGACAAAACTTTCATGTCATATGTGCCATGTGAGTTACATCACACTGCCCTCATGTTTTTTTTAAAAAAAAACCAACTACACAAGTGGAAACTTCTGCTTTCTATTTAAAGTTCTAACTTTCAGTATGAGGCTTAATTTTCCTTCAGTTATATTTGGTTCACCCATAAATTTATCTTGGATGCAGTTCTTACCACCTTTACATTTTTCTCTTCTTGGAAAGCTGAATTTAGCAATAGCATTTAATCTCTTTTTGCATATTGCCGTGTGCCCGAGATTCTACTTGTCCTGTGATTCTCCAGTGGGTAACAAAACATGCATATATGGCATATGGAGCTGTAAGGATGTGGTTTGCATATACTAACTGAAGTGTAACTGAAGAACTCTGTAGTCAGGTTAACTTTGCAATGTGTTCCTCATTATTATTAGAACAGTGCTGATTCATTAAAATTGGTCAAAAAAAGAAGAAGAAGAAGCCAGGGAATGTCATCCTTGTATGATTTTTTTAAAATTTATTTTTTGGTAAGTTTCTCACTTTGAAAACCCATTTCTCTAAAATTCAAAGTATGTATTGGGTTAGTTTTTATGAGATACAAGTTTAGGTTTCTTAAAAGGACCCAGTGGCTTTGAGTGCTTTTGCAGCCTATTCTTAGGCAACACACTACTGGGTGGGCTTTGCTTAAAACAAAAACAGATGATGGGCTCAACCACAAATTTTATGACAGCCTGTTTAGGATCCAGAACAAAATGGTTTTTTAAAAATTAAAAAATAAGATTTATGTCTTTCTTTCCTTACCTAACTGCAGTAAAATTACAAATCTCATGGTAGACACATGCTCTCACCACCAGCATTTCTTATGTCACACACACTTAGCAAAAAGAGTGCTGTAATTTTCAGAGTAGTGTCTTTGCCTGTAACTTTTCCATAGCTTGGGGATGCCAATGAGTCCCTTCTTGGATTACTTGAAACCTGCACAAACTCTTGTTCAATTAAAGTAAGAGAGAATATAGTCTACGTTTACATTAATTTTTTCAAAATTCCAGAACTTGTAAGTAATCATCAGGTCTTTAACTTTTGTTGGTACTTTTTGGTACTTGTAATCATCACTGTATATATTATGCTGGGTCGCAGAAAAATAGCCTGACTAAAGCTTTTATAGGAATGACGTTGCTGTCGTTAGAACTACTTGAAAAGCAAACATAATGTGTTTTGTTTTCCACACTGAAACCATAGGCTGTACTCGAGGGACTACAGTGGTACCTCGGATTACATACGCTTCAGGTTACATACGTTTCAGGTTACAGACTCCGCTAACCCAGAAATAGTACCTCGGGTTAGGAACTTTGCTTCAGGATGAGAACAGAAATTGTGTGGTGGTAGTGCTGCAGCAGTGGGAGGCCCCATTAGCTAAAGTGGTGCTTCAGGTTAAGAACAGTTTCAGGTTAAGAACGGACCTCTGGAACGAATTAAGTACTTAAACCTAAGGTGCCACTGTATTTGGAATGTACTTCAAGAGAAATCAATCCTAATAATCATTGGATCAGTGAATATGGACACTGAAATTTTGCTAAGGCCTAGATTAGCCTTCTGGTACTCTGGAAATTTTGGACTACAACTCCTATCATTTCTGACAATTGCCTGTGCTGACTGTGGCTGATGGGAGTGGTGGTTGAAAGCAGCTGGAGAGCACCTGATTGAGAGAGGCTGACATAAATAATGAAAGCAGCAAAACCTGCCTGTATTCAATTTTGGTTTTGTTTGTTCGTCTTCCAACAGAAGTGCAATTCTGTACATGCTTACATCCCGTTCCCTCTTGATCAGTGTATCAAGCGGTCGTATACATTCCAATCAATTCCTGTTCCTTATGAAACACATCTGACAACTTTGAACAGAAGTTAAAGCCAGCAACAATATATTTGATTGCACAGATGAGCATTAACTGAGACTAGGATGGAGTCCAGTGATAATTTATTATGCCAAACCATAACACTACAAAGTTACATGGAACTGCTTGCGATGTCTCGAGTCACCTCTCCCTGCTAGTATTGTTCATACAATACATACTATCAGAATCTCTCAATTAAACCCAAAATATACAGAAATGGTTAAAGAAGGGTTAATGAAGAAAGAGGCCTCAGAGTAATTTTGTCTAAAACCATTTCTCCAAATGACTATATCAGATCCTTCTCTGAGTTACCACCTAGGCAGAGTTCCAAAACAAAGGATGTCTAGTTTAGCTGCCATAGTCACATTTGTCTATTGAGCTTCTTACCTGTGTGGAAGCCAGATTTCTGCTGCAGAGAATTGTTCTAGGTATGTATCCCATTGGTTAAGCAGGCCATACATGTCAGGCTGGACTAGATGAACACTTACACATTCTTCCCATCCATGCTCAGCTTTGTTAACTCCAGTTTCGTTGTAATTATACACTAAACCTAAATACACAGCAACAGGGCAAATCAGAAATGCAAAATGCATAGTTATGACATGTTGACCAATAGTATACCGTATTTTTCGCCCCATAGGACGCACTTTTTCCCCTCCAAAAATGAAGGGGAAATGTGTGTGCGTCCTATGGGGCGAATGCAGGCTTTTGCTGAAGCCAGGAGAGCGAGAGGCATCGGTGCGCACCGACCCCTCTCGCTCTCCAGGCTTCAGGAAGCTATCCGCAAGCCTTGCAAGCCCTGTGGGAGTTCCCACAGGCTCACAAGGCTTGCGGGCAGCAGCCTGCCGCCCGAAGCACGGGGAACCCTCCGGAAGACTCCCCGTGCTTCGGGCGAGTGTCCCCAAGCCTGGCGCGCCCGACGGGAGGTCCCGCCGAGCGCGCGAGGCTTGGGGCGGCAGCCTCCCGCCTGAAGCACGGGGAGCCCTCCGGAGGACTCCCCGTGCTTCGGGGGCGTGTCCGCAAGCCTTGCGCGCCCGACGGGAGGTCCCGCCGAGCGCGCGAGGCTTGGGGCAGCAGCTTGCCGCCCAAAGCACGGGGAGCCCTCTGGAGGACTCCCCGTGCTTCGGGGGCGTGTTCGCAAGCCTTGCGCGCCTGACGGGAGGTCCCGCCGAGCGTGCGAGGCTTGGGGCGGCAGCCTCCCGCCCGAAGCACGGGGAGCCCTCCGGAGGACTCCCCGTGCTTCGGGCGCGTGTCCGCAAGCCTTGCGCGCCCGACGGGAGGTCCCGCCGAGCGCGCGAGGCTTGGGGCGGCAGCTTCCCGCCCGAAGCACGGGGAGCCCTCCAGAGGACTCCCCGTGCTTCGGGCGAGTGTCCGCAAGCCTTGCGCGCCCAACGGGAGGTCCCGCCGAGCGCGCGAGGCTTGGGGAGGCAGCCTCCCGCCCGAAGCACGGGGAGCCCTCCGGAGGACTCCCCGTGCTTCGGGCGAGTGTCCCCAAGCCTGGCGCGCCCGACGGGAGGTCCCGCCGAGCGCGCGAGGCTTGGGGCGGCAGCCTCCCGCCCGAAGCACGGGGAGCCCTCCGGAGGAGTCCCTGTGCTTCGGGCGAGTGTCCGCAAGCCTTGCGCGCCCGACGGGAGGTCCCGCCGAGCGCGCGAGGCTTGGGGCGGCAGCCTCCCGCCCGAAGCACGGGGAGCCCTCCGGAGGAGTCCCTGTGCTTCGGGCGAGTGTCCGCAAGCCTTGCGCGCCCGACGGGAGGTCCCGCCGAGCGCGCGAGGCTTGGGGCGGCAGCGTCCCGCCCGAAGCACGGGGAGCCCTCCAGAGGGCTCCCCTTGCTTCTGGCGGGTGTCCGCAAGGCTTGGGGCGGCAGCCGCAGCTGAGGGGGGGAAATAATTTTTTTTTATTCATTTCCCCCCCAAAAAACGAGGTGCGTCCTATGGGCCGGTGTGCCCTATAGGAGGAAAAATACGGTAATTCATTCCATTCTGTTAATTTCTGTCACTTGCAACATCATTCCCGTTTCTTTTACAGGCTCATCTGAACAGTAGTTCTAAAAATGTTGGTTATATGAACGCTGAGTATGTAGTCCTGTGAATGTCAATGTAATGGCATAATTAATTACCTAAATTGTGTAATTTTGCCACAGCAGACAGCAAAAAAGTAACATTTTTGGCAGAAGACAAATGGTGGTGTAATGGAAGCAGTGCTGCATAAAACCAATACAAGTGGAACAAAAAATTATGCCTTCTTACATCCCTAGGCACAACGGAAAAGAGCTCTAGCTACAGGCAATCACATATGCAAACTTTCCCCAGCAAAAATGGTTGTGTAGACTTAGCAGAAAGGAGATTGGTGGTAGAAGGATTGTAGTAAGGAGCTTGATATCTTGGAAAAGGAAGAGAAATCAAGGGCCAGCATGCCAGGAGGTTGAAGGGGGAGACACTGTAGGCAATAGGCAAAGGATGAGCAACCTGAGAAGGAAAGGAGTCCAATAGACATTTATGTTTCACATAGAGAATCTTAATTTAGAAAGTGAATTACAAATGTCTCTTACCATTAGTATTGGTTATTCCAACATGGAGATCAGAACTTCCATCATACCCTCTGAAAGAAGACATTTAATATCTTTTCATGTTAGAAAACAATCCAGTTATTGGGGGGGGGGGGAATGCTATATTTTTGCAATATAGAGAAATGTCCTGTTCCCTCTCTGCCCTGAAAAGACTGACTACAATCTTATCAAATGTAATTACTGTTCCATTTAATTAATTAAACTTCTAAATGAGTAAAGGGCTGTCTCTTCTGGCAGCAAATTATACATAATATACATACAAAAAAGCACTTATAAAAACTGCAGGTGGTTAGCACCATATTAGAAGAGGTATCAACAACAATAACAATGTTATTGATAGATTACTTAACTAAAACTCATGCAAGTAACTGATCAATACTTTTCATCAGGTTGCACCCCACGTTCTGTAGGTTTTATAATTCCTCTAAACCAGGCATGGGGAACCTTTAAGCTCCCCATTGTTCCTTTGCAGCTATGTGGGTACCTGCCCCATGGCACCAAATATGACCACAGATGTGGGATAGTTGGGTGTGGTTTGCAAGGAATGGCCTCATATATTGAAGCAGGACTCCCGTTGGCCCAAATCTGGCCTGAAGCACAAGAGGTTCCCTACCCTTACTCTAAATCGGTGTTTCTCAAACTCTTGTCTCTAGCTGTTTTGGAACTACAGTTCCCATCATCCCTGACCATTGGTCCTGCTAGCTAGAGATGATGGGAGTTGTAGTTCAAAAACAGCTGGAGACCTAAGATTGAGAAATGCTGCTCTAAACTGATCGTGGGATTTGTAACTCTATAAAGGTGGTTGTTGTTGTTTGTTTATTTGTTTGTTTTCATTTATATACCGCTTTATATTTTAAAGAAAAAATCTCAAAGCGGTTTACGGTTGATCACTAAATTAGACCTCCTGACCTGTCAATTTGGTTTCAAAATAAATTTTGACTCACTTTAGTAAATTATGCAGAATTTACTCATTTCTACACCAGAGCTTAGAATAAGACCACATGGTTTGTCTGCAGAAGGTGCCATATTTATTTCATTTTTAAAGTTTTACAAACCATTTAATCCTAGAACTCTCTAAGCAGTGTACATAATAAAATTGTACCAAAATACACTATTAAGAAACATACATGAAATAATAATTATTAAGACACAGATGAAACCCATAGAACTTCTAAAACAAGTATAGGTAACTAAATCATATGTCTGGGTAGGCTTGCTAAAATAAAAACTTTTTCAGTGCATGTCTGAAATATAGTGAGGGTGCTGCCAAACTAAATGATCGACTCCTCACAAAGGCAGAGCAGACATTATATGGCACTTGTAAAAGTGCAAGTTCCCCAGAACATGGAAGTCAAATTGGCACATGTAGGGCAAGACAATCCCTTAAGTAAACTGGTCCCAAGCTCCTAAGGCCTTGAATGGCAGAACCTTGAATGTGGCCCAGTGACAAACTGGCAACCAATACAGATCTTTGAGCAATGGTACCATCATGCTGGCAAAATCTCACTCCTATCAGTCATCATGCTGCAGCATTCTGCACTGCATGCTTCTCGTTCCTTGGCACCTCTAATCCTGCTGCCACATTGCAAGGATGAGAGAGAATTTAGCCCCAGATCTTGGGAAAACATTGCTACCCATCAGTGGACTGTGGCAGATGGACTGATCTAATCCATCATAAGGTAGCTTTCATGTATCTTCTTTCTGAGCACACAATCAAGCAAAATGAACATAAATACTAAACAGCATTGTTGAGCAGAAAATCCTACCTCAGAAAGGTTCCTGTAGTAGGTTTAAGTAAAAAAGAACATCTTTCTCTGTGCCCATTAACAAATGGGCTGGGGATAGTGACAGGTGCTTCTTCCAGTTTCCTGTAGAACAGGCTCTGCCCACACAGGGGACAATGCTTGGGCACAAAGGAACCAAAGATGTCTCTCTTACAGTGGCTGATTTTGATTAAGCCTCTCTCCGAGTCCAAAGGCTGCATGATTTCTGCCTCCTCCTCATGCAAATGCAGCTGGTCTTCTACCTGGCACAGGCTTATGGGTGAAAGGCAGAGCTTAACCACTGAAATGGGCATAGGAAAGTGGGTGGGGTTTGTTAGCTGTGCAGGTGAGAATGACAGTTCAGAGAGCCAATTACTCCTTTAAGAGAAGGGGGCAGGGAGGGAGGGCTGGCAGGTGGACATTCCTTTAAAGAGCCAGTATTTGTTTTTTCACATCATGATGAGGTTATTCTGCTGTAGATTCAACACAGTATGGCAGCTGTAATTTGTCCACTCCCGTGGTCAATATTGGCTCAGTTCCTGCTAGTGGCTAGCCTCTTGTTTCTCTGCATATAAAACCGAAACCCCAAAGCTATGTTAACTGATGTTAAAACAGAAAGACCCCTGTATTTTCTCCCTTGCACAGAAAGAAAACTGACTTGGAAGTTTGGGGCTGGCACCTGCTTCTCCGCTAGCATAGCAGTCAGGCAAACCTAGCAGCATAATACAGTGGTACCTCAGGTTACATACGCTTCAGGTTACATACGCTTCAGGCTACAGACTCCACTAACTCAGAAATAGTACCTCAGGTTAAGAACTTTGCTTCAGGGTGAGAACAGAAATCGCGCAGCAGCAGCGCAGTGGCAGCGGGAGCCCCATTAGCTAAAGTGGTGCCTCAGGTTAAGAACAGTTTCAGGTTAAGAACGGACCTCCAGAATGAATTAAGTTATTAACCTGATGTACCACTGTAAAGCTGTTCTTACCGACCACATTCTAATATAACTGAAAGCAGCTCCAAACAAGAACCAAGGCAGTAATCAGAGCTAAAGGACCACCCAGGAATCCATCTTACTAGCTGCAGGAAGCAAGGTTTCTCTCTCCATGTGATCTGCCTGCCTGATGTGTAAAGTTCTTGTGAGCAATTGGACTCAGCTCTACGAAACCCTGGAGCAGATTACTATGAAACTAATGAAGCCTAAATTTCAGGGGCCCTAATCCCAGACAGGCGCCGTGACTTCAGTCCATGTTGCTTAAAATTTTGGGGTCTAGTAGACTCAAATTGAGTCACACAACTCAAACTGATTAATTTTTTTTGTATATATTTCAACACCAACGTTTGAAGTCTGTAGTGCAGACAGTGGCGTAGCGTGGGTTGTCAGCACCCGGGGCAAGGCAAGTAATTTGCGCCCTCTAACCCGTGGATTTTAGTAGGGGCAGAGGTGCGAGTGCGAGCACCCCCCCCCCCATGTTTCGCCCGGTGCGGCCGGCCCCCCCTGCACCCCCCATGCTACGCCACTGAGTGCAGATGCTGCAAAGGTGGTGTGTCGTGGCAAGTTGGCTGTTCTGCTGAAGAGCGCTTAAATTCTTTCTGCATATTGCCTCTAGAAAATTACTTCCGAGAAGGACTGCAACCCTAAGCACACTAAGTAGAGAATAGCCTTACTTCTGATTAAATCTACTTAGCCTTGCACATTGCATATATATTTGGGGAGACAAGAAAGCAAAAGAAGGAAATATATTGTCTCTCAGTTAGCAGAGCATAAGACTCTTAATCTAAGCGTCATGGGTTTGAGCCCTACGTTGGCAAAATATTTATGCATTGCAGGGGGTTGGACTAGATGACCCTCGTGACCCCTGCGAACTCTACCATTCTATGATTCCTGGTGTTTGTGACGCTTCCCATCCTCCTTGCTAGATAGGGCGATGTGCAGCTCCCAAACGATTCGGGAGAACGGCTGTCTTGTTCAGAGGCGCCGCTAGAGGGCGCGCCGCCTCGCTCTCGTTTCAGGCGCGCGGCCGCTCTAGCCCCACAGGCTGGCAAGGCGCTTCGGCAAGTCTCCATGGCCGCCGCCGGCGGCCTCCATTTCCGCCACAGCCGAAAGCATCCGGCCTCTAATTACGGCCGCGCGTGCCTCTCCTAATGCCTTCCGACCGGAAACCAGTTCCTGCAAGAAGAGGCCGGGTAGCTTTGGCAGGGCTCCCAAACAGCTCCTCCTCCTCCTCCCTTCGCCCGCCGCCTTAAGCTTCTCAGGGCTCAGCGGAACCAAAATGCGAGGAGCTGCGCCGGGAGGGGACGCCGAAGCGGGAGCGGAGCCGGAGGAGACATGAGCAGCACTAAGGACGTGACCTGCAGGTCAGAGCCACCGAGCACTGCGACCTCTCCCCTCCCCCACCCACCGCCCTACGGCGCGCGAGCACGCTCCGCCCCTCGCCGGGGAGGGGTCGAGAGGCGGCCGGGCTCCCTCCCTCCTCCCGCCCGTTAAACTCCCGAGAGCCCCCTCCCCCTTCCCCCTCCCCCACCCAACGGAAGGGGAAGGAGAGGCGGGCGCCGCTGCTTCTGCTTCCTACCTTTGTTCCATTTCCCTGGTGACAGGCGGACACACCCCGCTCCTGCCTGCAGCCCCGTTGGTCCCAAAGCCCTACAAGGGGACGCCCGTGGGCCTAGAAGCCACTAGGTGTATAGGAGGCCCTTTGGGATCTGGCCTCCTTGGGGGGAGAGGACGAGGCAACCTCTGTGATCCTGGCCCCCCATCCCTACCTAGCTCGCCTCCGCACGCGCCTGTGTGTGTCTCCTTGTTTAGCTTGCTTTTGAGCAGCTGAAGTTCGCCCCAGTAGGGAAGAGAAACAGAAACTTACTTGTGCGAGAGGAGGAACCCAAGAGCAGCCCTGTTGGATCAGAACTGTGGCCCTTTCTGGTCCAGCATCTCGTTCTCAACAGTGCGCAAGCGGACACGAAGCCATAATAGGAGCACAACAGCACTCTCCTCACCTGTGAATTCCGGCAATTGATATTCAGAGGCATATGCTGCCTGGGATGCTGACCTTCAAGACCCTGATTGCTGGTCCTCGCCGTGTTATGTGGCAGGACATTTCATAGTTTAGCTATGCTCTGAAAAGAAGCATTTCCAGATTTTGTATGTCTTGAATCTCCTATGATTCAGCTTCATGGGATGTGCCAGTTTCTAGTATTACCCAAATAAAGAGAGAGAATTCTTGGTGATTTTTTAAAAAAGTAAACCTTTTGAAAGAACATATTCTGTCAAGTGCATTTTCTGCTATTTATTTAGTCATTTGCTTTATATCGCTCAGAGCAATCCAAAGATACATTAAAACCAAGAGGAAAAAGAAATGCTTTAAAAACATCACACCCGACTTCTAAAAGAACACAGATAATTAAAGGTCAAAGGCCTTGTTACAGAGGAAAGTTTTTGCCTGGTGCCTAAAGCTATATAATGATAGTGGAGAGAGCACTCCACAAACGATGCCCGTTCTCCTGTTGCCATTTTCCAGACCTCTTGTGAAGGAGGCACACAAAGAAGGGTCTTAGCGGGGTCTGGGTTGGTTCATATGGGGAGAGGCAGTCCTTACAGTATTGTAGTCCTGAGTCATTTAAGGCTTTATAGGTCAAAAGCAGCACTTTGAATTGGGCCTGGAAACTAATTGGCAGCCAGTAGAGTTATGCCAGGATTGGTGTTGTATGCTCCTGTCCTAAGTTTCCCAAACGTTTTCCAACCATGGCCACCTTCCCAACCTTCTTTCCTGTGGCCCGCATGGGTGTAGCCAAGGGAGCAGCTGCTCCCCAAATCAGTAAAAATCAATACACATCTGAGGTTCTGCCTCCTTGCCTTTTTTCTAACAAAAAAAGCCCTAAATTAGGCATAGGCAACCTCGGCCCTCCAGATGTTTTTGGGACTACAATTCCCATCATACCTGACCACTGGTCCTGTTAGCTAGGGATCATGGGAATTGTAGTCCCAAAACATCTGGAGGGCCGAGGTTGCCTACGCCTGCCCTAAATATTTTTCCTTATAGAAGAGTTGCTCCAACCTCTTGATCACTTATGCTTTTACTAAGTTCATTTCATTTTTGAAATTGTGCCCTAATTTCTGTCTCACTTTTCCTGGTTTCACATCATGGTGCATGTTATAGTTGATGCATAATGCTTGGTGGCTGATTTTTGGTCATGTCTGAACAACATCAAGAAATAGTTTAAATGCCTGTCATCTGTTGGTATTTTCTCTTTGTCGCTGCAGGTATTTTATGCAAGGGGTATGCCGTGAAGGAAGTAGGTGCCTGTTTTCACATGATTTGTCTACAAGTAAACCATCTACTATCTGCAAATTCTACCAGAAAGGCCAATGCGCTTATGGAACTCGCTGCAGGTATGGGCTGCTTGTTTTAAAAATAAAGCATACAGGTTTTTTGCAGCGGGGTGGAGTGTCATGCCAAGGATATTTCCTAAGCTGTTGATCCTCTAGACTTGAAGAACAGCTTGTGGCTTGGCTTCTATTGGGTTTGTAATATCTAGATTTTTATTAAAATCAGAGGAAGAGCTTAATGTTCCAATATCCTGGTTGCAGCTGGACAGTTAGTTCTTAGAATCTGTGCTGCTGCTTGTTTTATAAAAAAGCTTGCGAAATTAAAGCTTGAATTGTGTGGAGCCCAGGTGGTTGATCTAAAGTTACAATCCCATATACACTTTCTTTGGTGTATATACCATTGAACTCAGTGCATAGAATTGGGATGTTTATGCTGCAATCCTAAATATTAAGCAGAAGTAAGTTTCTTTTGAAATTGGCAGAGCTCTAAGTAAACATACATAGTATTAGGATCTTAGTTTTACTCTTAAGAGTACTTTCTGAGCTTAACTAGATGAGGGATGTAGTCTCTCCTAAGGGGATTTTAATTATGCTGTAGAAAGATTAAAAAGTCAATTTAGACTGCAGTCCTTAACCCACTAAGGCCCATTGAATTCAATAAGACTTACTTCTGAGTAGAATTCTGCTGGAAGACTGCAACCCTGCTCCTCACTTAATTGAAATCAGTTGGACTTATTATTGCATAGGAAGGTACTGTGAATACGTTAAAAGTGCAGTAACTCGTACTCATTGTATGTTCAGTATAGATTTTGCTGAATTCATCCAAGCAGTGAGTGACACTCATTCTTAAGAGCCCACTTGCTTTTAAACAGCCTGCGTATTGAAACAAGTCCCTTTTTGCAAGGGTGGCTATCCCCCCGAACTTGAAAATTACACAGTAGGGTAATTGTACTAGCACAAATGCATTGAAAGAAATGTCTTCCGCAGTTAATATTTGTGGTCTTTTTATTTGTTCTTAAGATATGATCATGTTAGACCTTCTGCATCAGGTGCCATAGTGAGTACTAGGACACTTTGCGCTTCTGCACCACCATTCTACAGCCTTAACACTCAGCCAGAGCAAAATACACCTATAACAAAAAGTAAAGTACATGAGCCTGGAAAACGTGAAAAGAAAACATTAGTGCTCAGAGACAGAGGTAAGAGTGGGGTTTTTTCCCCATTTTTCTAATTCTGTTGACACTTGGTTGTTTTGCTTATTTGCTGCTTTTTATTTGGTCCTAAATGATTCCAAGCATTTGTCCTTACATAAACAGACTCACTCACTGCAGCCGACACACTAACATGTCACAATGTATAGTTTGGAAAGCTCTGGCCTACAGTGACCAAGAAACAGGCCCCAACTTTGGCAGATAGGAGCAGACTTGATTCTTAATGGCTGAGGTTTAATAAGTTGGTTTCATGTGCACACACACACACACACACACACACACCATTACGTTCCTGAGTGCACCCTTTTGCATCCTCCAATGTCAGTGCATGGCTGCCATTCACTCATATGGAGAAAGATACAGCACTGCACTTGGGGAGACTGTTGCTGTGAAGGGAGGGCAAGAGCTACTCAATCTTCACCTCTAGGATCCTGGAAACTTACAAGCTCTCCCTTCATGCACACTGTGCCTGCTGCCATGACTGGCATTTTGTAAATTTGCAATTATTTTTCACCCATTCTTTAATTTTGGATGCATGTTTTTCTGATGCTTGTTCCAGAAAGAATTGGGTGTGAGTAATTAAAGTGCATGACTGTAGATGATAAAGCTTTCTACGATCTGAAGATGAAAGTAGGCTCCCTGTGTTTAGTGGAGGCAAGTTGAATTAAATTGCAATTTAGAAATGCCTGCCAGCTGCTTTATTACCTTATGATGGGATATTTCATGAGCAGCTAACCGTAGCTCTTCGGTTTCACATGATCCCATGCTATTTTCTCCTCTCCCAAGATTTATGTGGCTCAAATGAGGAAAGGACGAGATGCAGCGCTCAGAGTGATTCAGCATGTTGCAGTGTTCCAACAGATGCTCTAGAAGCAAAGCCCCATTCATATTTGGAAGCTATCCGCAGTGGGCTTGAAGGTGATGATGCTGAACCTGGAAGTTCATACACAGATGGCGAACAGTTATGTCCCTATGCAGCAGCTGGCATGTGCCAGTTTGGTGACAGATGTCTCTACCTCCATGGGCAAGTGTGTGAAATCTGTGGCTTGCAAGTACTTCATCCCTTTGACCCGGAACAGAGAAAGATGCATGAAAAGGTAAACATGACTAAAAAGAAAAATAATTTCAACCTGATACTGTATTTCTTGAAACGTTTTGTAGATCTATGTTATCTTTGGTTTTTAGAGTCCTACAGATCTAGCTAGAATCTATGGTTTCCTGCCATGCGAGTGAGCTGTAGTGAGCCTAGGTCTCGAGTTCCCTCTTCTGCTCTTTCATGCCTTCATCAAGTAGACTGGAATCTTTGGCTTCTGGTTTTAAACTAACCACCACTCCCTCTGTCATCTGAACTTGGTGGACTGTGGTTTTGTTTATGCTGCAGCTGACTTTTTTTTCCAGATCCTGGCTTGGTCTCGCTAGGCACAGTTTGAACAAGCCACAGATCCCCAAGTTCAGACATTGTGGGAGGCTGTGGTTAGTTGGAAAGCTTCCTCTTTAAATTTACTCCAGGTAGATTAATAATGTGATTCACTATTGTAGTAGGAAACCATGATAATGCTATTGTGTCAGTGTAGTCTTACGTTTTTGCTAGCATATTTTCCTCTAGTTTATTGGTAAGCTTCATTTTAAGGTATCTACAAGTATGTTTTTGTCACCTTCCATGAGTAATCAAGCGGCTTAAAAAATACTAATAACTTGAGTCAATTACTGGAGAAAGTAGTATGTAAAACTGCATTGGAAAATAATACTTAAAATACAGTATAATCAGTGTGTGAAGCCATGAAATATAATTTTCACAGCTATATTAAAATATGTCTATTGTAGCATTATCAGAATCTAAAACCAAAGTAGGTGTTGAATGCACCAGTCTCATGAAACTAGCCTTAGAATTCAACCTGCTGCTAAATTCTTAAGTGTAACTGATTAGAAGTAATGAAATTCCATTGAGCTTCTTATAGGTGTGCTAATGTTGTACTGTTATTTTTAGATTTGATTGATGCTTTTAAATGGATTATCTTGTATTTCATTTGAATAATATAGTTGGTTTCAGTAACTCAAATATTTAACGCAGAATGTATCTATAAATGTTCTTGCATACTATATTCTATACATTGCATTTCTGGGAATGTTTCCTATACTGCTTCCATTCTTCTTAAAAATGATTGATAGTACAAAACCATAGCCTTCAGACTCTGCCCTTACTTACCAGGTTGTATCCAACATAATGCTAAGTGGATATTCCATCAGCCCAATAATTTCTGCTTTTTCAGTGGAATGTTCTTCTCTCTCTCCCTCCCCACATTCCCTTAAACATTTCTAGGAGTTCCCCCAACCCTGTGGAACAGATTTGGGGAGAATGTGGTGCATGCATGGAGGGAGGAAATGGCCTGTAGCACAAGCACTAATTCTTGCACTGATGGGATGCAGTAGTTGAATACTACGGTAGTTCCATTCTTCTTTTCCTGACCCTTCCTGCCTGATGGCTCTCCTGCAATATGCTGTGCTAAGGCAACGGACAATCTTTATGTTAGCCCAGTGCTCAAATGGGGCGGAATCCTATGTCACTTCTTTCCAGGCAGAGATCATTGGGCCTGGCCCAACATACCCCACTTCCTCTTTTGTCCCATGTTAAAACCAAAGCTACTTCCTCTCCCACCCCTCACCCTCTTCAGACAGATTACTCATCAGTATTAAATTAAATGCTGTTAACTTCTCATATATCAGGACTGTTCAACTTGTGACCCATCATGCCAAATTCAGCTCACCAGCTGTACACTGTGATGTGATCACCAGTCCCCCCCCCCCACCTCCTGCTCTGTGAAAATAGGGCATTTACATAGTTGCTGGTAGGCTTCATTAAGCTTAATGGGTCTGAAATTGTGTGGGCCTCATCTGTAAAATTCTACTGTCACATAATTGTATCCAGTTGCCATTTTAAATCCAAGGTCAGCTGCATGCTTAATTATAGCTTAATGTCAGTCCCTTGGCTGTCCAAGGTCTTTACGCTGGTGGGTTTGGTTTGGTTTAGTATTTATATTCTTCTTTTTAAAACAACAGCAACAAAGCAGCTACTGTGTTTTTGGTGAGGGGGTTCTTAATTAATGTTTGTTTTATTACCAAGGAAAACTTGTGTCAATCTAGCAAGGGAACTTTTGTTCCTCTACTCTCCCTCCACAAATCTGCTTTGGATGGTTAGTGGAACCCCTAGAAAAAGCTTGATTTAATGGCACTTAGGCTGCAATCCTATGTTCCTGGCAGGTGGCAGTGGGACTTGATGGATCAGCAATGCCAGCACTGCACATACAGACTGGTGCTTGAGGCAAGAGGGGGAAGCAGAGAAAATGTCCCTCTGCTGTGCCAGCTCCCAGGCTGCTGTGAACAGGCCCAGATCTGACTCATTTGCCATCACAATGACAACAGCAAGGTCTGCACAGAATCTAGTAGATCCAGGGCCAGCCCAGTCCTGCTCCCTCCCACTGGCTGTCGCCATCTGGGATGCTGTTGGCAGTAACTTGCACCTGCTCTATAAGTGGACATATTCAAGTGCTTCTCATTGGTGGAGCTCCTCCTCCATCTGAGGCTGACAGAGCCAGGCAGGACTGGATGGAGGGAACCTCTACTCCCAGCAAGGCATATGAGGGGTTTGAATTGCTCTGCCAGTTCTAAATCGACAGGTTTAGGACTGTACTGTCAGAACATTGTAGTGGCTCCATGACAGAAACCTATAGTAGCAGTCCTTCCCTCTGCTTCCTTTAAAAATATCTAATATCTTTTGGGCTTTTCTTACATATACAGATGTGCATGGCTACGTTTGAACACGAGATGGAGAAGGCCTTTGCCTTTCAGGCAAGTCAGGACAAGGTGTGCAGTATCTGCATGGAAGTGGTATATGACAAACCATCAGCATCCGAAAGAAGATTTGGAATCCTTTCCAACTGCAATCACACATACTGCTTGTCCTGTATCCGGCAGTGGAGGGGTGTCAAGCAGTTTGAGAATCCAATCATAAAGTAAGTTCCTAACAACCTTCATTTTCAGAATACAGTGCGGAATACTTTTCTTATTTCTTTCCTTTGTATCTTCAAACAAGGTGTAGTGTAGCTGAGGATTGACTAAGGAAAGTTTTGCTTACGGTTTTTTGTTATTGCAGTGTTACAGGAATTTTTTCGATTGATGGGGAAACCCCCATTTGTAGCAACAACCAAAAGATATTATGGAATATGTAAGGGGGGTTACTGATGACAACAGACTATTTTGTTTGTTGGCTTCAGTATGAGCCTCAAAAAATGAAGATTTGTGTGTGTGTGTTTGTACAGAAAATGCTGAAACCTAGCATTTTTTAAATTTGGTTCCTTGGATAAGACTGAATTTTTTTGTTGTGGCCACCCCAACATTCAGCATACTGTAGCCACTGAGCATGTCACTGAATGCAGATAAAAATTAAATGGTGGGAAAGAATCTTGCCTGGATCAGTTCTGGAAGTGGTGGTGAAGGCAAAAGAGTAGGGAGTATGAGGCCATCTCTTTTTAATACTGTGCTTTGAGTTGCTGTGACCTGCATCAGCTTTGAGAAACAGAAATTTGCGTCCCAATTACCACACCGATCTGAGCAGAGAAGCCCATCATCACACTGATAAGGGGAGAGCTTGAAACTTCTTTTCACCCCAGTGTGAGATTGGAGCTCAACACTGCCCCCTCCTGCCCTGCTCGCTTTTTTAAGCTCCCCCATCCTCAGAAAAAAACTTTGTTTTTTTTAAAGTTAGGGTTTTTTTAGGGTGGGGGAGCTTTCGGAGCTGCCAGAATTCACTTTGGGCTCCAGATATTGCTTCCAGGCCCACAGGCTACTGAGTTGTACTTCAGAAGTGCTTGGTGTTGCTCTTGAATTGGATGAAACTGCTTCTTCTCAGCAAACTACACATATACTTTTTAAATTTCATCCAAGGTCCTGTCCAGAATGTCGTGTGATATCAGAGTTTGTAATTCCCAGTGTGTATTGGGTAGAAGATCAGACTAAAAAGAACGAGCTGATTGAAGCATTTAAGCAGGGAGTGGGGTAAGTATTATGATTATTATAATGTGAGACCAGAGTTGTTTGATGAGAAGGAGTTCAATTACATCATCATCATAATTGTGTTATTGTCTCAAGCTAGAGCAGGATGCAGTATACAGAATACTTCTGTAGTTAAAAAAGGTTTCTGTGAATATGTCTACTAGACTATTAAACATAATAAAAGTGGCAATCAGTGGAATGAAATACCTTCTCTCCCCCCCCCACCCCAATTAAAATAACTCCAGGATGTGTTGGTTAAGAGTTTGGTAACATGTCTATGGTGCTCCAAATAGTGCTATTTTTTTTCACCCTTTAGCACGCTAGTAGTTTGATTGAGATGAAAGCCCAAGTCCTGCTTTGCATGAAGACGACCCAGGCTCACACACTCCATCTTCCCATTATGGCCTTCTGTTCTTCATCTGTCCTTCAGTTCTGGTTTGTAGGCAAACTGGTTTCTGCAAACCATAATTTGCAATTCTGTCTTCTAGGCAAAGTTGGTTTGCCAACAGAGCAGATGTAGATGGGGGTATGGAAATAGAGGCCATGTGAGTCCACTACGTTCCCAATCCTTTTGGTTTGGGGTTATTGAGCAACATTTATGCCCAAATTGACCCATGGCTTTTGCGCAAGAATTTTATTTATTTATTTAGTTAGTTCTGTTTATATATCATCCTTCACCAAAAGATCTCGGCGCAGTTCACAAGATAAAACTGCAAGAAGCTGTGTGTCCCATAATACAAGTTTTGCGAGTTACAAGTGATCACTGGTGATCCACCTACCCCTGTTTAGTTTTTTGTTTTACTAGCATTCTTCCACTTGGCTAGGCTCACACTTTTTTATCCCTTGAAATGAAAGTGAGTATTGGCATCTGAAAAAGGCCGTCTTTTCTCTTTTTTAAAATGTGTGTCATATTGAATTCAAGTGGGGACTCTTGATGATTAGTTCCACCGAGCTGCACTTCAGGCCTCAGATAGCTTGGCCAGGGACTTTGCTACTGTGTCTTTTTGGAGAATGCAGTCCTCGGGTTGCATTAATCTTCAATCTCATATATAGAAATTTATGGCCTCATTTCTGAGGTTAATGAAGTAGAATATCTGGAAACACTTGTTTACTATTTGCATTTAGGCTGTAACTTGGTAATAAGGTCAGACCACAAATCATTTCAATATCCATTTTCTCTAAAATTGCTAAAGGTCCTGATTTTTTTACCCATGGTGGGGTGGGGAATACATCAGGAAATTTAAGAAGTCTTTTTCTAATCATTACTTTGCCAGGACAACATTTTTAAGTGCAGTGTTTAACTGAAATAGCAGATCTAGAATGAAAGTGTGTTTTCAACCTTCTCACAGTATTTTGATCAAACTGTCCCCTTAAAATTTGTCAAAACAAAACAAAAACCCACATGTGGTGAATAGTTCATTTTATGTGAACCAACAGTGAATTGTGTACATATCTTACTAATCTATCTAGCATTTGGTTAAATGCTTGTTGTAATTAACCAAATGCCAGCTGTGTCATTCTGTGACCTTCACTGTTGGTCTCTGAGATGTGTGTGCCTCAAAAGGCAAAGCTTTTGTTGTTTACATTGTGTTACTCTTTATTTATGCAGTGTTTATGCTTATCAGTCACATCAGGGGCTGTGCTATTAATACATCTAGAGCTGAAATCTGCAGCTGCTGATCAGAACAAGCAGCTTGAGCCTATGATTCGGTGTTTTGTGTCTAAAGGCTATAAATTATATACTTCTGTGGAAAATCTAAGCGTGACAGCTCCAAAAATGGACCTGTATGCAGGAAGGGAAAGCCACCTGGCAGTAAACCTCCTGACTTTGCAGCTCTTTTATGGAACAAATCCACCCCAAAAAAATCATTTTGGATTTGTCTTGATAGAGGAATGGTAAAAATACATAATAGCAAAGTTACTAGCATTTTTGACATGGTCTCAAGCTGAAATCTTTTCTGCCTTTGACCATCTTTTATAGAATCAGAATCATGGAATTGTAGAGTTGGAAGGGAACCCAAGGGTCATCTAGTCCAACCCCCTGCATTGCACGAATCTCAACTAAAGCACCCAAATAGAACTTTCAAATTGCAGTAAGATCTGCCCTATTAAATATAATTTGAAGCAAGTTGCAAGCTGCCTTTCTCAGTTAGGACAATGTGTTTCCTTAATGCAGATTAATGGGAAGTACAGTTAATATGCTTTTGTGGTATTACAGGCTTGGATGGTTGACCCATCTAAGTGACTCAGAATGTAAAATGATGTCTGAACAGAATTTTTTGTCCTAAATAAAACCAATTCTGTGAGTGGGTTTTTCTCTCAGAAAGAATCTATCCCCTTCTTGCTTCGGATTTTAACAGTTGAACTTAATAGCTGGTTAAAGTTACCGTGTTGCGCTCAAATTTTACTTACAATTTTTAATTAAAGATTTTATAATAAAACAAGTCTCCTATGATATAAGAAGTTATGGCTGAAGCCACATGTCTTACATTCTTGCCTGCTTCCGTTTTGTTCTAGTAAGAAACTAAAGCGTGCCATTGGGTCAAGAGAGATCACATTGTCCTAAGCCTCTTTTACCACAACACTCTATACACTTCCCCGTGAAGCATAAGTCTCACATTGGTATACTACAATCAGAACAGGACCAGAAATAAATGCACACATCCATGCCATATCATACCCCGCTTCCTTTCTCTGAAGATACATGGGAGAAGGAGTGGCTGCAAAGGGTTGGCGATCTGATCTGCACAGGGACTGTCATAGCCAGGGACTGAGCATCACTGCTCTGCTCCAATAGAGATTGATGGAGAAGCATTCTATTCACCTAAAGCTTTGTTGAGCAGAGGCACCAATGCAAATCTAATTGGAGGGAGAGTTAGTGATGGGTGCTGGAGGAAATTAGTCAAGCTCTTTGTGTTTAATTGCTTTCCTCTTACCTTACAGTAAAGCAAGCAATACTTGATGCCTGCAATAATGCCACTGACAATCTCCCCACCTCTTGCATTGAAGTGTCTTAGGTGCCTTTACTTTGGGTTTTCACTCCTGTATTTACTTTTATTTTTTCTTGTTTTTAGCAACATTGGCCACCTTGAGATTTAGGGTATAAATGAATGCCCTTGTGTTTTGTGTGTTCTCTCTCTCTCCTATGTTCAGGAGGAAGGCCTGCAAGTATTTTGACCAGGGTAAGGGGACCTGCCCATTTGGGGGGAAGTGTCTGTACCTGCATGCCTATCCAGATGGGAGACGGGCTGAACCAGAGAAACCACGAAAGCAGCTTAGCTCTGAGGGGACTGTCCGGGTAAGATTTCTAGCCATGTGTCTTCTCTCAACTAAACAGCAGCGCTGGGCTTCAGTGATCCGACACATTCTTCCACTGAAGACTTTGACACTTTTATACATTCATAAAAGGCTTCCGAGTATCAGCTGTGGCATAGCTGGCCCCTTTGGGGAACAGGGTGCTCTTTTTCCTAAGATCCCAAGTACTGAATCTGACTTGGACAATGGAATTCTTTCAATTTCTGAATCTAGTTTACTTGGCATTTAAAACACAAATGCTCGAGTGTACTTGTTCGTTCTTGCCTAGCTAGCAAGTGTGGTTTTAGATAGCCCTGAAAATTGCACATTTATATGTTTGGATCATCTAAGTAGGCTTCTTTTCAGTAAAGACTATTGTATTTCTAATAATAGTGCACTTGTTGCTTATAACCTTTACTGTAAGCTTAATGTTGTTTTGTCAGATCAGTACAGATACCTACACAATTAGTGCTGTAGCCCTTGGTGGCAGCGCAGGCACAGCGGCATGCTTCGAAGTGCTGGACTTCAGAGCTCATTTTTTGTGTCTAATTTTGCTATATGATTGGAGCCTCTGAAGAGGGAAAGTTTACATGCAGTAGTTACCTGGTTTGAGCATGGTACAGAATTCATGCTCCAGGACGGCCTCACCCCTCTGGCCATGCAGCACTGCCAGAGCCTTTTTGAACCTTATTTTTTCAGTCTACATGACAGAACATAGGCTCAGGCCATAGTGTGTATGAAAATTTAATTGTAATTGCTATTTTAACTAGAGGATCAGAATTTTAACACTGTGTTTCCAGCTGAAATATGCACAGCTAAATGCTATATACTCTGACTACCGATCACAATATTCAGGAGGCATTTATGGCCTCCTTGTATTTCTGAGGGGATTTGTTGACTGTTGGTCATGGATGAATTGAATTGTGTGACTCAGGTTGGCTTCAGTATTTTGTAACTGGCACTTTACCGTATTAAAGCTATGCCAGCCGTGCTATTACTATGACACATGCTGGTGCAGCAAAAATCCCCAAGATGTTACAAGTTGCAGTACTGATGTAAGAGGCCTTAGCGTCCAATGGGGATTTAGAGGAGTAGTAGCTCCAACACACACTCCCAACAGCTGGACCCAAGAGCTGTTAAGGTCTTGGAAATACAAAGGCCAGGATCACAAGCTTGCATTTACAGAAAGGCCCTTCCTAGGGCAAGGACTGATAGCTCACTGGTCAAGCACATGCTTGCACAGAGAAAGGTGCCAGTTTCAAGTGCTGTGAAAAATCTTTGCCCGAGACTAGTGGGTTAGATGGGCAAATAGGGGACTGTAAAAAAAGTAAAGGTACCCCTGCCCGTACGGGCCAGTCTTTACAGACTCTAGGGTTGTGCGCCCATCTCACTCTAGAGGCTGGGAGCTAGCGCTGTCCGCAGACATGGCCAGCATGACAAGCTGCATCTGGCGAGCCAGCGCAGCACATGGAACGCCGTTTACCTTCCCGCTAGTAAGCGGTCCCTATTTATCTACTTGCACCCGAGGGTGCTTTCGAACTGCTAGGTTGGCAGCGCTGGGACCGAGCGCCGACCTTTTGATCGGCAAGTCTTAGGCGCTGAGGCTTTAACCCACAGCGCCACCCAGCCTCCAAGAAAAGGTAACTCTTCACACACATCAATGAAATGACCCATGTGCCTCTCTGCAGCTGGCATCTTTTTGGTACCAAGGGAAGTAGTTGTACTGCACTGTGGAGGATGCTGTTTTAGCTGTAGCAGTACCCTGCTTTTCAGTTCAGGTGTATGCAGTATTTAAGCAGATATTTTCTTAGGTATGAGTCATTAGTGAGCACTGTATTTTGTTGTTTTTTATTCTAGTTCCTTAATTCTGTTCGCCTCTGGGATTTTATTGAAGATCGAGAAAACAGAACACTGCCAGCTGCTGACAATGATGTAACAGAGATGGGAGAGCTTTTTATGCATCTTTCTGGAGCAGATGCTGAACCTGCTGCTCCTCCCTAAACCACCACAAGATCTCTACCATGTACTCTTCTGTATCAGTCTTTCTGTTCCTTAAATAACTTTGTACTGTTTACCACTTTAGAATTACTGTGCCATGGAGACTGAAGTCCTGGTGAAATTCTAGTATGAGCCTGACACTGTAGAGCAGAACAATTGAAGCTTAATAAAATGATTGCTTTAAATAAAAATGTCAGTATATAGTCATAAGTACAAGAACTTCTGTTTTTCTGAAATAAGAACACCAGATTTTGAGAGGTGATTTTTCAGGAAACAAATCATAAGTAAAGCTAGGGGCAGGCAGTAGTGAACATGAAGCGTCATCATGTAACATTCTGCCTGACTCAAACCAGCATATCCCAGTATAGCTTAATGTTGTTAAAGGTTTTTGGGTTTCTTTACAAGAAAAAAGTTAGGAAAATTATATAGGACTAGTCAAGTGTTAAAGCAGTACAATTGATCAAATGTAAAACACTAAATGAAAGCCTTATTTAAAATTCTTTAAAATTTGGTTATTCTTTAAAATTTGGTTATGAGCAATAGTACAAGGCTCCATTTCATAAGCAATATAGATATTTTAACAAAGTAATGCACCAATCTATGCTACCATTGTTTTGACTGTACTTCTAATAATGGAAGTCCAGTCAGAATAAGCCAGCAGTTGCATGCAGATGGAGCAGGCAACACCTCTTTGGTACACAAATATCACTTATGGGATTTCTATACTACTCAAGCCACTGTACGTCTCTTAGACAATATTCTATTGAAATCCATACCCAGTCTCTGCTGGAAAACTCAGTAATGTAGCCCACCTTTTTCCATATAAAGGTGATCCCTTTAGGTGCCCAATGCGTCCACCAGGGCTTTGGAAGATGAGCACTAATACTTTGAATAGTGCCTGGAAATAAACCAATGCACCTGCAAGATATGTTTCTATTACCAAAACAGTCGGAACCCACATTTTTAACTATCATCCATTTCCAAGTGATCTTCGAAAGGGTATAACTAGGTCAATACTGTGCAGAAGAGTTCACAGCTCACTCAAGAGGCATCATGAAGATACTGAAAGGATACAGGGGGGCCCTGCAGGACCACATAGGATAAATGGCATGATGGGCCAAACAGTAAAAGCCCTTGCCCTGTCTTCTGAGAGCAGCTGTCCAAGACAAGCACAACTACTGAAACACCGCCTTCAAGCTAGAGAGCTTGTCTTGAAGGATATCACGGTTTATTTTTTTATTATTTATTAAATCTGTATACTGCTCTATACCCATAGATCTCAGGGTGGTTCATTACATGCCATCAGAGGCCGCTGCAAGGTCCAGAATGAGCAGGGGCACCCCCTCCTTGCACAGATCATCCATCAAGGTAATACGATAAAACCAGGTCTGAAATTGGCAACCACATAATTGAGCACCTTTCCAGGAAGGGACTATTAAGCAATGCTTGGTCAGCATCTACAGAAGTGACATTTTGGGGGGAAGTAGAGAAAAAATTTAACAGCAGCTTACCTCAGAGAGTGGCAAGAACTGCAGCAATTTCTGTTTCTGTGGTTGTGTGGTTCCCACCCCCCAAAAAAATGCTTCTTGGGAGGCCAGATCCATCTACTCTAGCTACAATTTATTACACAGCTAATTGTTAAGTGCCACTATATTAAAACTGAATAAATGCATGAATTTAATGTTACGAAATGTCAGCTGCACCTAGACTATCCTTATTTTATTGGACAAGGAGTAGGAGATAACGGGAGAGATTTCGAGAAGGCCACCCAGAGCTACACCAGAACTCCCACCATCCACATGCAGCAGTGGGTCAACAAGACTAATCTGGCTTGTTACTATGGAAAATGTTATTCCTACAGTGTAAAATGTATTGGCATTGCTCCCTAACAAGGTTGGGAATAGCTTTAAAGAAAGTTACTTTCCCAGCAAACGAGGCAAAATGAATCCCATAATTGCTATAAAAATAGCATTCATTTCTAGCTAAGCCAGACCACGCTGCAGTGTTTTAAGGTGCAGTGCATTTGCAGAATGAATTACTCTTCCACTTACATTTATGTAGAACATGGGTGGGTTTAAATTTCAGATCGCATTTCTAAAACTGGAAACATGCCAGACTGTTGCTTTAAGTATCTTTTTTGAGTGGCATGCCTATGACTTGCACTGGAGAGGAGAAACTAAAAGCTTAAAGCAGGCAGTAATTTTAGCTTGGACAGGAGCCAGTAGGGTTTCAGAGAAGATGAAGCAGGCATTGCCCAGTCTGCTTCTGCTAACTCTTCAAATTCTCAAATTACACCTCCAACTTCCAGAACCTGAAGGAACTGCATTTTCAGTTTTTGCTTCTACATTATATATTTAAATGAAGATAAGTATTTGCTAAGGGGCACAAACCAATGATTTCCTTATCTCCCCATCCTTAGAGAAAGGATCTAAATCCAACACACCATCTTATGGGTAGAGAACGTGTTTCCTCCTTAAAGGATGCCAAAGTTAAGGCACTCGTGTAGTCATGTGGAAGCACACTAACTCTTTGCTTAAACTGTGTACTTTTATACTAGTGTTGAAAGCAGTTTTACACAGTATCTCAGTACACTTTACATCAAATATGTAATGGAAGTTTCATGGGTCAACTATTGCACCTGGCATACCATGCTATGCTCACACTGCATGCTAGCTGCACTTCAGCTTTAGCCCATTATTGTTTAGCCACTAAATAATGGGGCTAAAGTTAAAGCAGTTGTGCTCAGAATGTAGTCTAGACTGTAAAGCAAATGAATCCATGTGGAGATCTCCAAAGAAACCCAGAAGAATTCATTCCAGAATGTCACAACTCAACCCACAATATGGACTGTACAGTTCAAAAGCTGGGTTGGATCCAGACAGTCATGATGCATCTACTCTAAGAATGACTAAGGCTGCAACTCTAAACCCACTTACCTGGGAGTAAGTTCCAATGAGGTCAACAGGATATACTAATGAGTAGACATGGTTATGATTGCCCCATAAATAAGGATCGAGCCCAAGGTATGAGGAGAAGGCAGAAAATACATACTGAAAAAAGCTTGTTTTTCATGCACTATACTTCAGTCATTGTTCACTTAACGTATGAAGTTTGATCAGAAAATGCACTTTACCAGGTACACTTTTCTGATTCTGTAATGGTAATGTAAAACACCAACAAATCCAGACTTCAAACTGTATAAGTCTTATAACTGTATAATGCATGTTCATTACAACACTGGGCAAAAACAAGTGCCAGCAGTGAGGAATAAGAGAAAGAATTTGAAAATCAACAGACTTAAGTACACCTAACCCTGTTTAGGATTTGGACGCTGTGCACACGCTTATCCTCTCCATTGTTTACTCCTGAAACCCTAAAAGCACACAAAATGCATTAGCTTAACTCCAGAAATAAATGTAACTCACCCAATATTTGCATTATGATAGTGAATACAAAAGTGCCAGGCATTCAAAGCCACTGCAGTACAGCTATTGTGGCACCTGAATACATTCATTGTAGGGGACATTTTTGAATATGCAGCAGAAAATATGAATTACAGAAAGGGTGGGAGTTCCTTGGTGTTTTTCAGTTCCTGGGTGTCATTTCAGCTGCAGCTGATCAGAAGAACTGAACAGCTCAGCAGGCACTACAAATGGCAGAGGCTTGTAAGCAGCACATGGAAAGTGACAGCAAGTGTTTATGAACAGCAAAGGAACATTGGAACAAGGACAGCTACAAAATGGAAGCCAGTCTTTGAATACCGAACTTAATACTATTAAGGAGAGTGCAAGCTGAAAGGCACAACTGAAATTACGTTAGCAGTGATGCAACGCAACCCCGGGAAATGACGTTCCTTACCTTTGCATGGATTATCAATCAGAAAGTTACCTCTCACTCTTAATCCCTGAGCAGTTTTCATTCATCACTACTTCCTGAGTAACTGACCTCCTTTATGCCTTAAAAAGAAATAAAGCCTACTGCATACAACTTCCTACTGAGTTGCCTAACATGATACTGTGTAAGATCAGGCAACCAGCGATCTAACACCCTCATTTATTACATACGGGATTGTCAATTCGCCTTAAAAAAAATCTTAATCCGGTTCCAAAGAATCTGCAGATTTGACTATGTCACCTCTACGAACCACCTCTAGGAGTCACTTGAGGGCCAAACTACATGTCTATAGATTTTATAGTAACACAGCCAGTATAGATTCCGCCCCGCCCGCCCCCCGCCCCCCCGGGAAATGCTAGCTTCAGGGGAAGGGTCAAATTCCCCTTCACAATCCCAATAATTATCAAGTGTTCACCCAGCTGATGCTACAAGCATTTAATATCATATCTAGCCTGGCTCTTTAGTGAACTCGGTAACTTCAATTCCAGGCTTGTGGACAAGAGGCAGAGGATGAATTTGCATGATTTCTTCTTTCTCTGTAAAGTGAGTCTTTCCATCACTATGTAGCAAAATCCATGTGGAACTAGACAGTAAGGATTTGCTGGATGTGTGGTGAACTAAATGTATTTATCTGAGAGCAACCCACAACTGAAGATGCACACCTACACTTACAGTGATGATGGTTCAATATGGGAAAGATGGGTCTGTGGGTCAAAAAACAGCTTACCTACATCTCCAAGGGACACTTTGCTGTGCCTGAAAGTGATAAACTTGTTCTTGAAAACTGCATCACATCTAAAGATCCCTCAAAAGGCTGCTGGAGCTACAAAGCACATTCTTCAGAGGATATAACAGGGCGAGGAAATACACAGTTAATAGCTCTACAGTTCTTTCCAAAATGGTATTTTAGAGGGGAATTGCTCCAGTATTTTCTTTGCTTTTATGCACACAGTGTACTAGATACTGCAGACAGGGCATCACGGCTACACAATACACACATTTAAGAACATGGTGCACACACATCAAATGTGGAACATCGGTTAAAAAACCGACTGAATGACAAACTTAAATTTAATTTATTTTATTAAAATAAGATAATCAGAAGAACCTGTGTTTACAATAAATGCTTTTCTCTGAGGGGCAATGAAAACAAAGTTAAAACCCAAATCAGCAAGGGAAAACCTGTATATGCCAAGTTTCTTTATAGTGCATCTCAGGAAAAAAAGTTTCAAAACAGACTTTATTTTGCAGAAATTTACTAACAGAATTACTTATTTTGCCTCTTCTCCTCCCAAAAAACTATAGTTTCTCACAGGACCCTCAGAGCGCCGCAAGAAACAAGTCCGAAGTACCCAACAAGCTTCTTATGTTACTGTTAGATGATTGTAGGAAGATTGTGCTAGCTTCCTTCTCTGGACAGTACTAGTTATAATATATTCCTTGCCTCAAAATTAGTATTTTCCACATGTGCAAAACTGTTTTGTGTTGACTTAATATTGGTGTTTAACGTTTCATGATCTTGAGAAATGCTTAGAAGTGGAAACTTTCCAGAGCTTGAATTCCCCTCTTCCCTTAAGTCTTCTTTGTGGATGATCATTTTAGTTAAAATTCCTCCAGCCTGAATGGCACAAAGTCTTAGAATATCAGAAGAACAGCACCATCTGCATTGACTTTCCTCAAATGCTAAGCTATTATTTTGCTATAGAAAAATACCAGTCTATTCAGCATAATGCAATTTCAAAGAAACCTGTTTTCTCTTTTTTTTCCTTTTTCCTTTTTTTTGCATATGGGATAAAGTAAGGCTCAAGTGCATCTATAAAAAATAGTAATAGGACCTCTTGTATACTGTCTCTTAACTATTTCAATATGATAACCTATAGAAAAAGGCAACGTGGAGTTTTTTGTCCCTGTAGGATTAGAACGGTAGAAATTCATAGCAGCTCATTCTCAAAACTGGCATCCAGCTGAATCCCATTGCTGGCTCTGCAATCCTGTAGACTGAGGCATTCAAAAGCACAACTGCTAGAACTGTTACTGGAGAGCAGTGGGCAGCGCGCAAAGATCTCCTAAAACACAGGTAGCTTTGTCGAAGTCAACGTGCACGAATTGATGTCCTGGGTGTGAGTTGCACGGTGCAGAGAAGGTTCTGAAGCACTTCGGTTGATTTTGGGTAAAGAATGCTGCAGCAATTCAATGGAAGACAATATCTAAAGTAAAGAGGGAAAGGGGGGGGGGAGGAAATTATAACGGCCTGTCCAATTTCTGTGCAAGACTATCTTAATTACAGTACTGACAACTTCCTAGGTCTAGACAAGGCTACAAGTCCAAATTTCGTGAAAGCTCTTGCCAGCCCCACCCACTTCCCTGTGACCATTTCCTGTTTATAAAATAGAGAGCAGACAGGACAGCGTTTATTTTCTGCCTTGTGAAAAGCGTGAGTGGCTCACATTACACACCCAAAGCACAAACCTATGTGCAGGGATACCCACAGGTTCCTGGCAATAGCTTGGGAGTGACAACGCTACAACACAAATACCCAGTTTTAAAATACATTCTTAAAAAAATCAAATTATAGTATCTCAGCATTACTGAAAAACAGTAAAGAAAAGTGAACATGGTTATCTGGAAAACTGTTTCATTATCTCCCACTAATGAAACATTTTGGTCTTATCAGAAGCAGGAAATACCAAGAAACATAAAATTGAGAATTTTAGTGTCTCTCAGGAAACAGATAAACAGAGATATAAATCTGTCTTTCTTTCTATAATTTATATATATATTTATGTATGTGTGTGAGAACGATTAAACATAATATGCCTCTCTCCCCGCCACCCTCTCCCCCATAAATGCAGATATATACATAAGAGAAGGGTAAAATTTGTATCTGTCTTGTTGTTTATGTATTTTATTACCCTTCTCTTGTATATATTAAATCATATATAATGTTATATAGACACAGCTGTATAATGTGTCCATCTTGCCCCAAGGGGAGGAGAGAAAGCAGCAGAAACGGGTTAGGAAGCTGCCAGCCTCTAGCTCCCCATGGAGACCTCTCTCCCCACTCCCCACCTGAGGGACGTCTGAAGAATCAAGAGGAACGGAGAAGAAGAAGAGGCAGCCTCTGCAATGACAGTTGTTTGTCCTTCCTCTTTCATCATATAATTTCTATCGACACTTATTTTAAAAAATAATTTTATGTAAACTACTTTGTGAAGTCCATCCGATAAGCAGTACATATATTCAATAAATACATACCTATAGGTTGTTGTTTTTAATTATTAAAGATTTTCCTCGTTTACAAAAGCACATGCTTTGTATTTTTCTTCAGGTTGTGTTTTCTACAAGATCAGTTACTTTTGTCGTGGAACATTGGTGTTATATGCAGTATAGGGTTGGGAATAAAAGAAGGGGGGCGGGAGAAAGGGTTGGGGGGGGTAAAGCCTATATTCTTTGACTTAGTGTATGCATAGGGTTTTTGTGTCAGTGTCACTTGAGGAGGTTCTCTTTCTATTCGCTTGTTATGTTTCCTTGATGGTGGGAGAGGTTGGGGTGGCCTGGGGTGTGGTTGATCGCCTTTGGTTGGCTTCAGTGGGATCTGTTTCTGTGTGTGAGGAGGGTGTTGTTGCGTTAAGTTAATACATACCTATAGTTATACCTGTCTTTGTGCATGCATAGGCACATGTAGGCATGTCTGCATGCCTATGTGTGTGTCTCTTTCTCTAGAATATTCTCTTCTCTCTCTCTCTCTCGTGTCGTAATTCAGTCATGGAACTCATTGAGTTCCCTTGGGCCAGTCACTCTCTTTTAGCCTAGCTTACTTCACATGGTTGTTTGCAAGGATAAATTATGAGGTGTGAAGTGAACCATGTGCTCTAATCTTGACTTCTACGGAGTAAAAAGGTAATAAAATAAAGTAATAAAAATATTCTCTTGCCTGCAGTTTAAGAGATTAGTTTCCCCATTATTTTTCACTATTTGAACCAACATGTTCTCTCTGTCTCTTGCTTTGTTCAAACACACACACAAGTTTATTCGTTTTGTAAAGCTCTAAAATCAAACTTAATTCTTACCTGGGGGAAGAGAGGCCTTTCATCCCTGACTTTCTTCACACAATCTGCTACGAGTCTCTTCATAGCTTTGGGGCAGTTTTTGTAGAGTTTGCTGAGGTCTGGTGATGCATAGCCACGACCAACCATGAAAATGATCTAAGAATAGGCAAACAAGCAAACCTTAGAAGTTTAGAGAGGCAGCATCCACGTTGAAAATAGTTTTAATGTAAACTATTCACTGTTCTCATGGAAATATGGAGGGCAGCTGCATGTGGTTTCAAGGGGGAAGGGGACATCACTCATAAGTGATACCATGGAGGGCTGGGAAAGACTTCTGTCCGACAATCGGAAGGGCTATGGTTAGATGGCCCACTGGCCTGGCTTGGTTTAAGGAAGCTTCCCATATTCTCAAGACCCCCCTCACTCACTGCCAACTACCAAAATTAATTGCCAAATACATTCTGGCCCAAGAAAGAATATACGCACATGGAAGCTGCTTGCCAGATGGGAACCTCCTGCAGACTGGTGAGGGATCTGCATTGTGATAAACAGGCCATTTTATCTAATTTAGTACAAATTATAGCACATGTCATTGTATCTTCTTCCCCAGTGCTTCCAAAGTAGTTGACTTACAAGAAACAAAAGTGTAACCTTCTAACGGCTCTATTTATCTCTTAAGTTGAGAAGCCAGCCCCAGAAGCCTTTCCAAGCACCCACCACCACCATAATCCTGTGAGGGAGAAAGTGGAGAGGCACTTGTTGGCCTCAGCCCTTCTACCATGTTCCCGTTGCGCTTTCAGAAGGGTCATTTATGCAGTAAGCAGCTTCTCCTTGTGGAGGGAGGCTCACCGCACAATCAGAGCTTTCTGCAGGCTTCTAAATCAACCATGAAGCCTCCAACCTTTTCTGTGAGAAAAACAGAACTTCACCCAATGCTTGGCATTGCCAAACAGCAGTTCCCCTTTGCTGCCCCATGATCAAAAAGGGGGTGGGCTTGCCGATTTGGCTGCTTAACCACTCCCAGCATCCTTACCAACTTCAGTGCTGGGAGAGGGCTGGGACCACCATACAACTGCTGAGACACATCTGCAGCTTCAAAGTTTGGCAGGAGGCTAATTGCCCATCACCAGAGGGTAGTGCCACACTTGCCACAGTGAGTGGTAACTGCCTCTAAGGTAGCACTGAGCATGCACTACAGCTACTAGACCAGTTAGGAACTTTGTGCTTTCCACTTTAGCATGTCATATTACTTTAAAGTTCAAGGCACTTCTTTCATCTAGCATATAACAATTATTTCCATCTGGGCAGACAGGCTTAAGAAACAATGAAGGCAGAGTTCACAAGCAGTCTTAGCCTATCCTGCCTTCGATCCTCAGGTTAAGGCTTTCCTAACGCTCATCCCAACCCTTGAGAAGACACAGATCCTTGGAGACCAATGGGAACTCCAAGAAAATACAACCCAGATTTCACAAGGGAATTAGTTGACAAACTGACCCCTGTATCAAGTGTTAACAATGTAGATTTTTTTCAGTCCTCTAGAACTCTGACTCAACATTCCGACCAGCCTAGCGCTAACAAACACTGCATAGCAAACAAGCAGTTTGGGCAAAGTACACATGATGTTATACTGACATTTCAATGTTACTGCAAACATATACCATCTGCAAAAGCTTTTATATGGGATGCCCTGCTGCTTAGATACACACAAGCCAAGATCTACTTTTATAATTTACCATCTTCGCAGCAGACTGGATGAGGTGGAATATAAATTACATGGTTCTTTGCTCCGTAGCCTTCTAAATAAAATCCAGAAACCCTGAAAATAATAAATTTGGAAATACAATGCATTGCATTTAAAAATGATCGTTTCTCACCTGGTCTCTGTTGTTAATATGGGAATAAGGTAGCTCTCCGGTCATCAGTTCATAGAGTACAATTCCATAAGAATACACATCTGATTGGAAACTGAATGGATTGCTATCCTGCATTCGAATCACTTCTGGTGCCTTTATTTTTTTATATATATAAAAAAACCAGATTAAGAATTCATACATGGAGGGAAAAAGAAAACAGAGTCTGACGGCATTAAGGCCACAATAAAAAACAGAATTAAGCCACTGCATTAAATTTATTTCCTCAAACATTCAAATTGGCATTGGAAACAATGGAATGAAAAATGTGGGGGTTTTTTTAAATCAGGGAAAATACAATGGAACACATGATTGTTCCTCTGCTGTCAGCTTGAGGCCAGCAGGGCCCTGGATGAGGTGGCAGAACTGCAGTCATATCTCACCACCACCAGGCTGCACCCTCAGCTTCTTAAAAACTTAATATAGACATTGGCCTAGTACAGAAACAAGAAGTAACTATGGTTTGTCATTACAAGAATGAGCCTGTAGACATCTGACTTCCTTGCTCCCGCTGCACCCCCCACCCACCCACCTTCCTACATACAAAGGAGATCAAAAGCTTCCATGCTCAGTTTGATATCCTGGCTTCTTTTAACTACCTAAAGTTCCCGAACTTTGGGTGTACAGTGGTACCTCGGGTTAAGTACTTAATTCGTTCCGGAGGTCCGTTCTTAACCTGAAACTGTTCTTAACCTGAAGCACCACTTTAGCTAATGGGGCCTCCCGCTGCCGGAGCACGATTTCTGTTCTCATCCTGAAGCAAAGTTCTTAACCCAAGGTACTATTTCTGGGTTAGCGGAGTCTGTAACCTGAAGCGTATGTAACCCGAGGTACCACTGTAATGGGAATCCGTGGTTAGTTCAAAAGCATATGCATTTGGCTTGCCACCTCTGGTTAAGACCTTGGGTGGGGGAGGAACCCTGAGGTTCACATAGGCTCATTCTCATAACAAACCCTAATTTATTTTGAAAGGCCAGGTATCCTGAAGCCTAGTCAAAAAGCCTATCTGCAGCACCTACCTACTCAAAGTTTGCCCCTCCCACGTTAAAAAGAAAACTGCAGCTTGAAAAGCACACACAGATATGCACCTTCTTTTGCAAGACAGGAAGCAGCCATGCCAATTGTAGAATAGCAGAACTGTATGCTAGTTCTCTGGTATTTAAGCAAGGATGAGGAACTTTTGGCTCTCTAGATATTGCTCTATTCCACTGTCCTCATCCCCGGCCAGCAGTCAGGGATAATGGAAATTGTAGCCCAAAAGCAATCCAAAGGTTCCCCACCCCTGGATTAAAGGATAAGAAACTGCACATTAAAAACAAAAGTTAAAAGGAATAACTTTAATGTCAGACCAGCTACAAGCAACAGCTCCGTTGTAAGTCACTTACCATCCAGAGAACGGATCCAGTAGGTTGTTCTACCTGTTGGGAACCACTCCACCTAGATTTGACTGTTGCCAGCCCAAAGTCTCCAATCTTTACTGTGCGGTCTTCATGAAGAAATATATCTACATAACTCTTAAGGAACACACATGGACAGTCACTTGAGTTACCAAATACAGTCATCCTTGCATCCAGGCCTGTTTCCAGAAGATATTCTACACTAGCTTTTAATGAATGTGCTTTAAGAACACAAAATGGATCAGACTGGATCAGACCAATGGTGCATCTAGTCCATCACCTTGTTCTCACCGTGACCAACCAGGTTTATAAATACATATTGTAAAATATTTGGTATTAAAAGGAAGGTGGTAAGGTGCCAGACCCTACCTAGGTACATCCTTTCTTCTCCCACACCTTCCCCACTCCCCAGATTTTTAGTATTCTCAGAACTGAACTTCCATCTATAGCTAAAAGGGTTTCTTTTAATTAAGTTTCCATGTATCAGCTGCACTTTATAGAGTCCTATCCACTGAAAGCTCCAAAGGACATTGAGTTTTCCAGAGACAGGACCTGTAAAGAATACAAACCATACATTATAAGGTTTGTTTTTTAAACAATAAAATAAAATTATGTGTTATGAATTTAGAGATCTTGAAAACAGCCTCAGTTTTCAACTCAGATCTGCAAACGAAAGACAGGTAACGAATGCAGAAGTAACCTTCAGTATTGCCATTAATTAACAGGTCTTCATATCACTTAATCACCAGAACAAACTAGAAATACTATGCCCCGTGTTCCATACTGATCTAATGATGGCAGGCCATCAGAATTCCACCCAGTAAGAAAAGGATACTATTCGATTTCATATCTCTGTGTATTATATTCTTCGCATGTAAGTAGCTGTAGACAAAATTTGAGACATGAAAATGTGAACATGTTTACATGTCAAAAGTCAAGTTACAAAGCAACAAACTACATCCTTAATCAAACACAATGAAGATTATCATTTCCTTAGTAGTTATCTACTGTAGCTAGAAAGCTTTCATTTTATCAATTTAGAATCAGACAGTGCTATTTCTGTATATCAGGAAAACATCTCTGTAACCTCTACTTTCTCTGGAAGACTGCCTGATGTTTTTATATTTCAAGTTTTACAGGCACTATCAAGGTCTGCCCGAACCCAAGACAGCACTACCTTGATTTTCTCTAGCATTATTTCACCTTTGGAGCAGTCAACACCACTTCCATAGCTACCATGATTCAGTCCAGATTACTCACTCCATTCCTTGTGCCGTCTGTCTTGCAATATCAATACGTTGTAACATCTGGAACTTGGTCTCCTGGACATGCAGGTGTTTATACAGACTGCTTCCTTCACACCACTGTGTGACGATGGCCAGGTTATCTTTAGTCATGTAGCCCATGAAGAGCAAAATATTAACATGCCGGGTTTTCCTAAGAGAAACAAATAGGAATCAACATAGGAACATGGAGTGTATGTTTAGCTTTGTAAATTAAATAAACATGTGAAATTTTAGAACTCCATTGATTTAGGGGAGTGGATTTTTCTTCTGATCCAAAGCTCTCCGAAAAACTAGTACCTCTGAACCCAAGCTGAAGTTCAGCTGCTTTTCTCTATAGCAAAGGTTTTGCAGGGAGATGCAAATTTAACAGAGAAAGAGAAATGTCTATTTATAGAAATAAACGTCTTTTACTAATGACAGAATAATGAATGAACCTGAATTTCCCTGTGCATATGTGGCTCTTTGAATTTTGGCTATGCAGTCTTTCCTGTTTGGATTTGAAGATGAATTTGAGCAGCCTCCAATATAAACTGTTGGGCGGGGGGTGGGGAGGAGCTGTCCCTCTTCAGCTCTAGTGTGGCATGAGACACAAGCAGCTGCTGCCAGAAAGGGGATCGGGGCGGGGATGTAAATCAGCAAATCCTTCCCTTTGCATGCAAAGGAGTGCTTTGTGCACACTTCTATACCAGTCTGTTGCCCAGTGAATAGCTTTGAGGACTAACAAGCAGGACTGACCCAAAACAGTTTGCTGTCTGAGGCAAAGGACAAGATGGCACTCCCTTCACATTCCATACACAGAAGCTGACTAGGCTGACAACTGGCTGTTTCTCCAAACTGGTTAAATGATAGCATCCTCCACTGCCTTGAGTCAGAAGGCTACTTTTTAGAGTGGTCAGGACATGTCATGAAGAATACATAGACTTGCCCTCCAAAAGATAGGAATGATTGAGGGGTGGGGAGCCTAGGAGGAATAGCCAAGAGACTGCTGCTTCCCCTCAACATCTGCTACCTGAGGCAGTTGGCTTATGTTGCGTAATAGTAGGACCGGCCTTGACAAGTATTGATCACAGTTCCAGCCAACAAGGAACTGTAAGCTAACAAACTGAATATCCCTGCCTCGGGATAGTCTACAATTTGGAGGCAGCAGTATGAGAGTCTGGTAAATCTTCCAGTTCTGTTTAGTTTACTATCCTTGCAATAACCTCACATAATAAAGAGTTCTACTGAAAACACAATGAGCCTGTGCATCCAGCCACTTTAGACAAGAGTCAACTTAATAAAAGTACTAGACAAGCATTTGAAAGTCACCATGTTGGCTTACCTTAGCACAGCCACTTCATTTCTGAAGGCCTGAAACTGCTCTGGGGTCGGATCTACCACCTTTAATATCTTTACTGCTACGTCTCCTGCAAACATAACGCAACAATTGTCTCTCAAGCACCCTGCCAACATTCTTACAACAATGACAAGCAGTCCACTGGTGTCTGTACAAAAATCACATGCGGGGAGGAACCAGAGCTTCAGCAGTATGGTCTGCATGTGGAAAAACCCAAGGGCAGACCTTGCCAGAGGCAGGAACTCTGGGCCACTAGTTCCACAAGCCCAAAGAACTTTGGGATATGATTGAGTTCACCGTAGTGCTATTACGAACATTCTGTCAGCACAAGCATTTCTGCTTGCCACACAAACCCTCTGCCTTTCTCCTTCCCCCGCACATTATTCTGGGGTTCTTCCTAAACCCCAGAGCCAATTTAGGGAGCATAGGGGCATTCAGGGGGAGGAGGATGGAAAAGCCCCATTGTGGTAGCAGGACTCATTGCATAAGTTCTCACTAGTGCAACTATTTGGCTGAATCTGGGTCACAGTGTTTAATAAACAGTAGGCACCCACACCCATCCTGATTATCACATGGTAAACCGGGGAACTCTCTAAAGGGTTACACTGAGGCACAGAGGTCTGCTCAAAGGGAAAATATACAATACCCCACAAGGCAGGACCAAGCATTTGAGTACACTAAGTAGTTCTTTGAATCTTGGCCACTATTTCCAAATACCCACTTCCCTTCCACCAATGCAAACGCACCTTATAAGAATAATGGAAGAGCTGTTTATAATTTCTTGTAAACATGATAATGGAAAAGATGACGAAATGTGGCTGCTAAAGTTTGCTCAGCATGGCGTGTGCAATGCCACCTCCTGATGAGCAGGACATATGGCCAGCCTTTCTCCAAATTTTGAAACTGAATGAGCATCATTGTAATTTGGCGTACTGGGTTGCTGTTATTTCATTCTGCAACTCTATAAAGTATCTTTTTTTTCTTTACATTTGTTTTACCTGCCTGCTTTTTCTTTTCTTTTTTGGTGCCTACATGTTTTTGTACATAACAAAAATTCAATAAACACTTGAAAAAAATAAATAAAATGACAGAGACAATATTTCAAAAAATTAAAAATGGAAAAACGAAACTGCAGAGGAGAGAGGGGATTGTTCCTGCAGCTGAGCAGCAATTCCCATCACCTCCCCAGTTCCAAAGTTGGAATGAAGGGTTCTCTGCCCCATACATAATTATGGGATCAGCTCTTAGCAGATATCTATGAATCAAAAATATTAGTCCTGTACACAGGGCCAAAGGTATATATTTTTTACTATATTAAGCAATTTTAATATTGACATTTTCCAACAAGAGTGGTAGGAATACTTGATACTTACCATGCCATTTGCCTTTGTAAACAGTCCCAAAAGAGCCTGACCCTACTCTGGTAGAGAGCATAACTTCACTTGCTTCTATTTCCCAATAATAATTTGAATCTCTCTGTCCACGAGGTCTCTGGAAAGCAAGTAAATATTTACAATACAGACAGCATGGCCTGGAAACCAAGTTTCACAGGTTCAGATTAAAGCTTGCCGCAAGCATGATTAATGATATTTGGAAATAATCTAGATCTACGCAGTACATACACAGTTATAATGTAGACTTAACAAAATGTCAACAGGAAATATGTTTAAGCAAACTAAGGACTGAATGGGCATCTGTATATTTCTAAATCTGTTGTACAGCTGGAAAATAATCTATGCCGTAACATCACTCCCAATAACTTTTTTCTATTTAATGACAATCAGATTTCCCTCTTATACAAATGTGGTCATATTCACATCTCCACGCTAACAGCCTGTTTCTAATACTTCCTGTGCCAGTAGACAAGAGCTTATCAGCTGTAACAACACAAAGTCAGAAATTGTAATTTTTTACTGGTTCAAGGGGCTGATGTAAAGATCTAGGTGCTGTATTATGACACTGAGCAGAGTAATATGGAGGCAGGTGCTATTGCAAATTGGAGACTAAGGATGGGGAACCCATGGCCCTCCATGTTGCTAGACCACAACTCCCATCAGCCTTAGCTAGTACGCCCAATGGTCACAGATGAAGGAAAAGTGTAGTCTAGCAACATCTGAGAAGGCCCACAGGTTAGACCACCCCTGCCTGAGAGTTGCACTGGGTTTGTTTTTAGAATCAGGGTGAAGGCATTAGTGAAGAATGCAAAATAACATTGACAAACACTTGAGCTTCTTTTAGAAGCTCACACACTATTCAGCTATGGCAGCAACATAAAGAGTATGACACAAAATACATGCAAATCATAGCAACACATCCAGCTGCAAGCTTTAATAAATTTGAAAATCACATTGTATACTCTGAGTATCTTCCGGCTGTAAATACTCTTGATACATACGATTTTTTTTTCTTGCGAATTACATCCTGCAGCTCTCTCTCTTGGGGCTGGAACTGGTGTTTTAGGCTGGGACCATCCTGTTGGACTTGTATTGTTGGGGCTTCCGGATATAGCTGAGGGTGATGCTTCACATGTTTGAAGAAAGACGAAAGAGACGCTTACTAACATTAGACAACCCCCATATCAGAAGCAAGAAAACATGTGGGAACTGGTATGACGCCATGTTGTGCAATGCCTAAGTGTGTTTTACTGCATAAATGATGTTCTGTGCTCCAGCTGCATGCTAATTCTAACATAGAAGCACCTTTTAATGTAGAAACGTTCATAATATGAATCATCGTAATTCAGTGGCAAAGCACAAGCTTTCCCTGCAGAAGGTTCCAAGTTCAATCCCTGGCATTTCCAGGTACGACTGGGAAAGACAGACCTCTTGATGGAACTCTGGAAAGCTACTGCCAGTCAGAGAAGACAATATTAAGCTAGATGGTCTGAATCAACATAAAGCAGCTTCCCAAGTGGCCCTCCCAGTATCCCACATATTATTAAGTGAAACACTCACCAGATTCACTGTGACTACGTATCGCATCCTGAAACAAAAAGAACAGGTATCAACACTTCCGCATAATTGCTCTGGAAGACGGAATAGAGCAGAAAATTTATCGCTAACGAGAAACTGACTCAGCAGCTTTAATTGTAGACACCAAACCACCACAACATTTGGAGATGCTGGCCATTTAAAATACAGAGCAAGTCCAGTTCCACCTGGTCATATTTAAACATAGCAATGAATTGAATCTGTAAAAGTGGAAATCCACGCAGCCCCCACTGTACCACTGCTGCAGCTGAGCTCGTTTCTCCTTCTCTCACTGCATGCCACACATGCTACCCTGTGTAAACATGCACAGCTCTGATATAAGGCAATTTTAGAATGGTTCCCATTTGTCCAGCATTATTCAATGCACAGTTTGTGTATAGTGGATAGAAAGACACAAAGCAAAATGCAAGGTCAAAAGAAAGGTGAGAAAATAGCCAGAATGCAGTTTTTCTGCCAAAGCTAAACTGGTCTCACCCTGTGAACTGTCTAGAAGTCAAATTGAGCTACTCAGAGCTCTTTGAAGGAAAAGTAGTGTGTAAGCACGTTCAACAAAATAAAAACAAGGAGGCTTCAGACAGATTTCTAGTCAAGACAGAAAACACGCTGGGCAAGATGAAACACTGAATAAAACCAACTGTAGAAGTATAGCTCAGTGAGAATTGCTCATCACCTTTCACTCTAAGGAGGTTCATTTGGAAATGGGCAATTGGGAACAGTTCCTGGAATCCCAAGAATTGTGTGTGCTCACGCAAGAGAAGTGGGGTGGTGCTTTCTGCTTGCATTGCCACATAAAATCCTGCTCCAACGGGTCTCCCGACCTTCAGAAGCAGCTCTACAGAGACACAAGTGGCTTCAACAGGAAGGGAGAAGGATGGGGAAATCCCCACACAGGGGACATAGGCCTTTGGATCCCTGACAGCTGAGCTAAAATGTGGACTTTACAGTAACTTTCATGCACTTGCTGTGGCTTGGATGTGGCCGCAATGGTACAGGCTGTCCTCTGTTTAAAAAACACACACTCCAAATCCTGAATTTCTAAGAAGAAAATATTCACTGCATTTCAAGCCCGGGTGTTTCCTCATCCCCCAATTTCAACTTAAATAAAGTACTCATCTCCACCAGGCAAAGTATTTTTGAAGTACTGCTTCTGTGCTCTCGTCTATAATCACAAGCCTTCATTTACTGAATGCTTGCGTTATATAAAAGCTAAACTATTCAGATGTCTGTGTAGCTTCTTGTTGAGAGCACACTATAATCCACCAACCCTAAAAAGCAGTTTAAAGAATGACATTTCTAAGTTTTTTATAATAAAAATATTGAACCAGCATGCCCACTTACCATTTTAACATACAACCACATCCATGAGGGCAATGCTAAAAGGAACAGGTTTACTCCAGAAGCTATGGATTTTGCTCTGTACCACTGAAAGCTTCATCTGTGTAGTGCAAATTCTACTTTGTATTACGAACTCTGGGTTTTAGTACTAGAACTAAACAAACATGCCACACTGGTCTTTCCAAATGCAACTGTTAAGCTACCGTTATGTTAACTCACACTAATTTGGCCAACTCTCTTAGCAATCCTGTTAACTGAAGAAAGCAAAGGCATCCAGATAATACCTACTCTTCCCCTTAAACAGAATCGTCTGCACCAGGACCTGGGAGAAGCATTCAGGCTGTTATTCTAATTCAAAGCAATGAGAAATAAGAAAAGAACAGAGGAAGTAGTAAAAAAATAGTTTTCAGCTGCTAAAAAGGAAAGTAGTAACAACAAGGAAAGAAGACAACTTGAAAGAAAAGAGAGTTAACACATTAGCTATGTGAATGTTATTTTATATAGGAACTGCAGATTAAAACTGATGCAAGAATGCTCTTAAGGTTAGGCAGGCAGACATTCCACCAACCATGAAATATGCTCCAGGGAAAGTTTTATAAATCATCTCTCCGCATTTTCAAAACTTGATAGTATTCCAGTTCTGCCATAAGTAGACTCACAAGAAAAGAACAGTTCAAGAGGGGCTATGAGATTTTAATCTCTACAAAGCAGATGTATAGAGAATCTGATTATACCAGCTACTGATCCAAGCAGAGATAATCTAATCAAACAGATCTGCAATTCAACAAGACACTAGATGCCATTTTATACAAAGGGTTCACTATTCTAGGGTAAAATCCAAAGAGAGAACTCTAGGACTCAGGAGCCTGAGATGCAGCAACAACAACAACCATGGTTTTCCTCTCTCCAACTCAAAACACAATTCCAGGGAAGATTTCCTAGCCTGGCTTGAGATACTAAAGGTATTGCCACTATCAAAAACCTAAACCATCCTAAAAGGTAAGCATTTACATAAGAATCATTGGGAGCCCAAAATAAAGTTCATCCCACTCATCCTATCAAAACATCCAATAAATTAAAGTGGGAGAACAGAAAGCTACGGGCTACAGATTTCATGATTCTTATAGATGAGGCAATGAACACAAAAATTCTGCAGCTAGGTAACAAATTTGATACAAATAAAACTATATTTGCATATATAAATCAAATTTGCATATACCCGTCTTACTTTGCACAATTTCTTCTACTATTAGTGAGAAAGGTCAAAAGCTATCATAAGCACTCAAATCCTTCCCTTGCTCAGCTTCTCACCATTCCGAGTCACTCAGTCAGTATCTGTAGTCTTAAACTCAGCACTTTCATGTCCTAAACCAGCCTTGCCCTCTCAACGGCCACAGTAGCTGGGGATTATGAGAGCTGTAGTCAAACAACATCTGGAGGACCATACACCGGTACTCTGAGCCACTTTCTGAGATATCACACAACTGTGCAATCATGGGATACACATCCCTGATAAAAAGAGTGTTACCACATTACAAAACCTCAGCTGCAAAATGGTGTTTGCTTTCTGGCACACGAAAGCCAGCTGGACCAATAAGGGAACTCCAATACTGTAGGGTGGCTCTCTAAAAATTCCTGGAAAAGTACTTTACCATCAAAGCTTTAATGGCTCTACCAAGTTCAAAAACAGGGGTAGGGGACGTTCAGCAATGATGTTTCCCAGCTCAGGAACCCCAAAGCCCATTACAAGTTTGGGTCCAGTTCTTAAAGGGCTTAGCCTAACACCATCCCTTGTAACGAGCTGCCACTTTCTTTTCTATTCTGATTTACCAGCAAGCTGGGGCAGGAAAGTCTCACTTTAGTGCCCCCATTAGAATTTTAGCACTGCCATGGAAGCATCCCCGGCACAAGGATTCATGGAACTTACTAGGATGACAAAATAAATTTTGAGGAAGGAGGTAAGAGGCAGAGGAGGTGCCTCAGGCTTGTCACATTGGAAGAGTGATGGAGCCTTAAACTGAGGATAAAGCATAGCTTGATTTGGGGTCAGTTTGACTCTGACCCAAACTAAATTGTTTGGTATCATTCCAAACAGAATTTGAGTGAGTTTATCCATGACTACTTACAACACCTAGTAAAGGTAAAGGGACCCCTGACCATTAGGTCCAGTCGTGACCGACTCTGGGGTTGCGGCGCTCATCTTGCTTTATTGGCCAAGGGAGCCGGCGTACAGCTTCCGGGTCATGTGGCCAGCATGACTAAGCCGCTTCTGGTGAACCAGAGCAGCACACGGAAACGCCGTTTACCTTCCCACCGGAGCGGTACCTATTTATCTACTTGCACCTTGAAGTGCTTTCAAACTGCTAGGTTGGCAGGAGCAGGGACTGAGCAACGGAAGCTCACCCCGTCGCAGGGATTCGAACCGCCGACCTTCTGATCGGCAAGTCGGTTTAACCCACAGCGCCACCCGCGTCCCACTTACAACACCTAATTTGTGCTAAAAGCTATCAAGAACGTATTCATCACGCTGTCACCTACTATCTTGCTATACTGTCTCTGTACTAAGAGAAGAAAAGCAATATAAAAAGCCAAATGAAAATTACTGCTTATATGGGGGGGGGGGGCTGCACACAACTGAACCCTCAAGAACTTGATATTAAAAAGAAATCTGTTTAAGGAGATGTTAGTGGATCTTTTGTTCTGTTCAGTGAGATACTGTAAATTGTTATATTTTGTAGCACAGAAACTCTCAGTTTTAACTGGATTAACTTTGCACAGGCCATACTTCTATGGAAATATTAACTGATTAGCAAAGGTGATAGCAACAGAAATAATGAGATGTCACTAAGTTGGTCACATATTGGCTACAAGCATCCTGTTCTCTGATCCTTCAAATCATAGTAAAGAATTGGTAACAAACCATGGGGAGTTAGAACATCAGCTGAGAACTGCGGTTTGGCAAACCACTGTGTTCTTTGAAAACAGGAATGCAGCCATTATAACCTGCAGTAAGTATTAAACCAATATGCAATTCAGAAACAACTGGCTAAATACCCAGAAATAGGAATACCTCAATTATTCGGTTATCCACGGGCATAGTTGTGCTGACCATGTGGACATTTGGTGTTGATGTAGATCTCTGTCTTTGAGAAAGGGAGCCCTCGGGAGATGGATTTGATGTACTGAATGTGAAGGCATGAGGTGTAGAATATCTGTGTTGAGAACTAAAGGATGGAAACAAACATTTTTCATTTCTGCTACTAGGAAATGGTGATTCATTGTTAAGCATCAGAAAAGCTGTTCTCTAGTAGATATCACTGCTGTAGAGTCTACTTCTCTGGAAATAAAATTAATATATGATCAGATTAGTCTGGTTCAGATGTAACTATCTCAGTTGAACAAACCAGAGTTTAAATGGACTGGGAACCAGGCATGCATGTGCCCACACTCTCCCTACTCATCCCTCCAGTCATTTCCTCCCACTTCTGTGCCTGACTTTGGCAAAGCTTTCCTGGCTTCTTAAAGCAATGATTTCCCATGCATCCAAACTGAGAAACTGCGGTTTAAGAGCTATCTCTAAACCAAAATATCAAACCAGATCAGTTTGTTAAATTTTGTTCAATTTGCCATCATTAAGTGCCGTTCCAAATTACTACTAAGAATGCAGTTGCAAAGTGAGGAGGCTTCGCAAAGTCTCCAAATAATGTTGTCCATCCCATAAGCAGGCACTTAGCTTGCCTTCAGATGTGAGGATGATTATAGGAAAGAATTAGCTATCATTGAATAAACCTATTGGATGAAGGTTTCCCAACTATGGAATGGTTTTGACAAAATACTAACAGGTCTGGTTGTTAAGTCCAAGCACTGAGGTTACCGCACCCTGTCCTGCCTTCACACTATCCAGCTCCCCATCTGAATCCTGGGTTCAAGAAAACTTTGGTTTGGTTTGCCCTGGCTCTCCAAACCCAGATTTTAGACCATTGCTTGAAATGGTCTTCCAGTTCTCCTTTAGAAGAGGACCACATGAAACAGTTTGCTAATCTGCTTACTACAGCCAACTATGCCATGCAGAGACCAGGAAGTAAGGGAGGGGTCCAAGTACACGACACACAGGACAGCCAAACCATAAATGTATGTAGATAGGCCCTATTTTAAAAAATAACTAAAATATTAATATACTAATAGCATTTTCACTTGTAAAACGCTAACCCTTGGTGCTTAGCATGCAAAAAGGAGAGTTTTGTCGAAGATATTCACACCAAGCTGCTTTTGCACATTGCTACCCAGGCTATTACAGCACTACCATTATGAATTTCAGTCGTACCTTGGACGCTGAACGGAATCCGTTCCGGAATTCCGTTCGACTTCCAAAACATCCGAAAACCAAATCACAGCTTCTGATTGGCTGCAGGAAACTCCTGCAGCCAATCAGAGGCTGCGGAAGCCCCCTTGGACATTCAGGTTCCAAAATAACTTTTGCTAACTGGAATATTCACTTTGCAGCGTTCAGGAGCCAAAACGTCCAAGTTCCAGGGTGTTCAGGATCCAATATACAACTGTATAGCAAAACACAACAAAAACCAAAGTTCAACTCACTTCACAGGTATCCTGGACACGGACTCCCGCATTCGCCGAGTCGTTAAGGGAGGTAGCGCAGGGACACCAGTATCACCAACATTTGGGTGTGGAAACAATCTGAAATCAAAAGCATGCAGCTGAGCAAAAAAGAAAAAATAAGCAGATTTTTACTAAATCCAATAGGCCTTTATGTTTGAACCAGTGCATTTATTCTAATTTTAAAATAGCTGCATTTTTATTTTTTTTAAGGTTAAAAATAACTCTTACAAGAGTTGCCGGATGTTGCTCCAGTCCACACACATGGTAGGAACTTTTGTGCTGCAGTGTTCATGGAATTTATAACCGCAGGTTTGACACCGGAATCCATTTAGTAAAAACTTCTGGCAGATGTCACAGTATGCAAGTTTTAGAAAGGTCTTCCGTGCCTGGAAAATAAATTTCGTATCTAAGTTTGTATGAGGTAGCCAATTTTATGAAGCTTCTTACATATTTGTTCCAAATTGCTTGTTACCACATTATCATTAAATATTTCACATTTTACCACTGGAATTAACTTTTATGAATAAAGCTATAGCTTTAAACATGCTTTGCTCAAAATATACTGTCTCACAAACAGCCAGTATTAATATATTTTAGTTTTCAAAACACAGGTGATTTCAGCAGAAACTTTTTTTTTGGGGGGGGGGGGGGAGAGAGAATTCAGATTATTCACGTTTTCAGAAATTGCTTTATTTTCACTTGCAACCATATACATTAGATTAGACTAGAAAGAAACCAAAACCTGGCATCGGGGTAAGTTTAAACGAGCAGCTTTTGTAGGCACAGTGTTATTTGATCAGAGAACTACATTTATAGTTCATGTCCATAGGAGCAGAAAGCGAACTCAATCTCCTAATCAAAACTCACCTTCTCCATGAAAACTGTTCCTTAACCCCTTAGTTCTCCCTCCCAATTTAGACAGAATAGGCAAGTACATTCGCTCACAGTGTTACTCTTGTTCTCCTCGCCTCTCATTATATTCCATAGTGGACCAATTCATATGTCATGAGCAAACCAAACTATATCTTGCTGTAAACAAGTAAATATGCTGGTGTATGCTGGTCAACTCACCCATCCTGCAGGAAACAGCCCCCGGCACTAGTTTAGTGTTACATATGAACCAGCACTTATCCTTTATTTATCCCTCTTGCGGTTTGCTTAGAGAGGCAAAACACACAGCACTAAAAAAGCGCCGTGCTTTGTTTCCTTCTGACTTGGGGAAGGGAGGAGCAGGACAGACATGCTTTGAACAGCATGCACTAGGGTGTTTGCTCATTCACAGTACAGTCACAGTTAGGTTTACCATGATGTGTGAACCAGGCCAAGAAAGGAGATGCTTTTAGTCTTGACCTCCAAGCATGTGGTTTCCTGATCTCAGAAGAATACCTCAGTGTTTACTGACACAGGGGCAACAAAAGAATAAAAAGCTAAAGGATGTTAACTGAGGCAGTCTTGGCCAACCCAATGCTCTCTGTATGTTTTGGACTACCATTTCCATCATCAATGGCCATGCTGGCTAATGGGATTTTGTCAAAAAAACATTTGGAGGGGACTTGGTTGGGGAAGACAATGCCCTAAGGGTCTGGACTGCTTTTAAAAACGTCGTTGATTTTCTGCCAAGATTGGAAAGGTAAGAACATTTAGATATATTGCAACACTTGCTTTGTGTGCTGTTTTGAGGTCAAAGTATTATGAAACCTTTTGAGGGCTACTGTTGTATAATTTCTTATAAAGTCTTGTCAGCTGTACTCCCATGAGGTATTTCCAAATATTTTGTACATACAAAAGAGATCAACGTACAAAATTGTGTGTCGTAAGCGGAACATGATCCAGGAAATCCACTTGCAATTCCTCTCCAATCAAGGATGCAGCATCTGTACCCCAATCCAGCCGTGCTTTTTTACTGGAAAGGTGGGGAGAGAATATGCTGAATGAATTCCATTTTCAAGTGTATGAGAACAAAAAAAGTTTTTAACTTTTAACCAATAGTCTTAAACCAAATCACTTAAAAGTTCGGAGCTACCTGAAATGTGTGTGAACATACACTAGTTTAATAAGTGGCAACATTCAAAATAAAAGACGTAGATACCAAAATTTTAATCGCAGCCTTAATGATATGGAAGTTGTATAATGAATTTGAGCCCTAAAGTTGTCTGAAATTAACAGATTCAAGGGCAAAAATAAAATCTCACAAATAATTGATCCAGGATTGTGGCTTAACACAGCGTTCTATACCAGCCACCAGCAGTGTGAAGTCAATTAAGTTACCTTCACTCCCTCAACTTGTTAAAGAATCATTTGGTATTTAAAATTAGTACACCCCTGGTCCTATAAAAAGCAGATGTATAGATAAATATAAATATATATAGACAGATATAGATATAGTTATATAGATATTCATTTATTAAGTCCTATACCGCCCTTCATCCATAAATCTCAGGGCAGTTCACAGGATAAAATGAGATTATCCAAACTGAAATTTTTATTTGAGCAGATAAAACTTTCCAACATATTAGCTAAACCTAAAAAGATAACACTCTGCAAGTGTCATACAAAAATAGCTACATCTATGAATTGAAGAAAATTCTAGCTTTATTTCCTTCAAAGTTCAGAATAAGCAAAACAAATTGATTTCACTTAGGACAAAGCAACCACTTTAAATTCTTTGCATTCCCGCTGACTTCAATAGAACAGTTAAGCTTATACTGAATTTGAATCTATGCAACCAACTTTGGTTGGTGTGCCCTTTGTGATTTTGTACTGTTTGAATCACTGAACATTATAAGCGTGAAGCAAACAAAAACAAGGAACCCTATGGGAAGGAACTGCTTGAATGGTTTCATAAAACGTGATATTTCAATTCTTACCCTTTGTGTTCATTAAGTAATCTAAAAACAGCACAGCATTCCGGCTGCAGGCCTCTGACTTTAAGTGCTTTCATGAGACAATCATGAAGGGTCATTCCATTACGCACATTCACCTGTTTAAAAAGTAGTAGTTTTAATTCTGAAACATTTTCATTCTTCAGTCATGGAGTACGAATTAAAGTGTTATTATCAAACACTGGATGACTACAATTACACAATACTATCATAACTGAAAATTGCCATTATGGAGTTGTACACTTGTAAAGCTACTAATTCTGTGATCAAAAACTGAAGCGAAGGGATATCAGCTCCGCCCATGGCATGATGAATAACAGCAACAATCGGGGGGAAAGAAAGACATAACATCTTACAAGGACAGGAAGAAACATCACGGAGTGAATAATTGCCACACACAGGAAAGAACAATGATAGTTTTAGTTCCTCACATGAAGTTTTAGAAGTCATTTAATGTGTCAACACGAATAGAAGTTATTAATATTGCAGTTGTTGTGTAAGGGATGACTATTATGACCGGAATATAACTGAAACTAATAAGATTTCAAAACACAGAAATAAATAAAATTAGAAAGTCAACAAATCTAGAACACGGGGGGGGGGGCACCTTAATTAAATAAGGTAATTTAGTATTTGAATTATTGGTTATAATAATTGTATTATAAATTGGCATTGTTATAATGAGGCTATTATTGGAATGTAATTGAAAACTAATAAATGTTTATTATAAAAAAAAACTGAACGAAGGAAATTGAGTCTCCAACACTTCTTCATTGAAGATTCAATCCACATTTTCCTTGTTTGCCTAAGGCTGCTGTCTTAAAACCCAACACCTGGAAATAAACCCCACCGACATCCACAGGACTTCATTCAGAGCAGATGTAAATAGGATTGCACTTTAGACATGAATGGCATTGCCTAAAACAATTACTGTATTTTTTGCTCTATAAGACTCACTTTTTCCCTCCTAAAAAGTAAGGGAAAATGTGTGTGTGTCTTATGGAGCGAATGCAGGCTGCGCAGCTATCACAGAAGCCAGAACAGCAAGATGGATTGCTGCTTTCACTGTGCAGCAATCCCTCTTGCTGTTCTGGCTTCTGAGATTCAGAATATTTTTTTTCTTGTTTTCCTCCTCCAAAAACTATGTACGTCTTGTGGTCTGGTGCGTCTTATAGAGCGAAAAATACGGTAAGTCGGGTTTTTTAGTGTCACAGCTGCACAGGCACTAACCATGGTTACTTACTGCCAACAAGTGTTCCCATCTTCATCGGTTGCAATACTGAATAAGTGGGAACCATGGTAGGGCAAACAAGGAGGAATGTTAGGGGTGGGGATTGGGAGTGAATCTGCTCCTTCTAGTTTAATCGTGATAAAGAAATCAGCAGCACTGTATCTGCACTGTAAACATTCACCTGGTAGACATATGCAACGTTCAGGAGGAAAGTGAGCAGAATGACAAAGGCTGAATTCTCCCACTCTATATCTCTTATGCACTCAGCATAGAAATGCAGCAGGCTGCTGGGGAGGGGAGTCAGAGCTCTCCATCCATCCTCTGCTAGTAGGCCAGTAAATATTTTGCAGACTAATAATTTTTGTGGGCTTATTTACAAGGCCGGTGAAAGCAGTTCCTTTAAGCAAGGACAGAAATTCATATGATAGGCTTATCGAAACGTCTGACAGAATCCAATCTAGGCCTGCTGCAATTAACCTAAGCTGATGTAACTTGTGTTGCTGACATTTAACAATCTGCATATTGATTTTACGATTTTAATACAACTTTGCAAGCCTTTGGGATATACTTATAAATCACTTTAAAGTCAGAAGCAAAAAGAAAACCAAGGTGCTTTTTCTGGCTAACACTGCTTTAGTATCCAAAATAATCCATCAGCAGAAGGCCTATTCATAAGAGACAGGATCGCATATTCATTGAAGTGATACAAATCTCATTGCTCTTCCCAAAATTATGCATGTGTATATTGGGTCAACATGTTGAACAAAACATCACTGTATCCATCCTGAAGCATCTACATTTAAACATTATTAGCCCACTGGGGCACTGGAATGTTTATGCACTAGTGGGGGAAAAACAGCCAATCTTTCATCTTGCACAAAACAAGAAACAGACTCACCACTGTGCGTTGCTTGTTAGGCAAGAAAACACGAATGGTATTGCTTGTCTTGGAAGAATCTGAAAGTTTCCCATCATCAGATGCTCTACGCTGATAGCTGTACTGCTGGACAATAGTAGGTGAAATACAGTTGGATCCATTGAAGACAGAATCCTTTAATCCAATTCCATCAGTTAGAGCCTTCCAAGCCCCATGAATGTGGTCCATTGAAGCAGTCGAAGCAGTAAAACCTTTTAAAAGAAGCACAAACACATTCTGAAAACAAGTCTCCTTAAGTGCAAAACCCAAAACAGTTAGATTGTTCAACTATAAATGAAACATTTGTGGTACTCGGGTATAGGCCAATGAATTATAATTTGCACAATCAAGGGCAAGAAAACCTTGTCAACAGCTATGCTTATTTTTCTTTTGTGAGTGTTCACATGCACAGATATACACCTAAATTTCTGCAACCGCATGCTGTGTCCATCAGTAAGGAAAACTGTGCGATGCATGTGTGACACAGCACAGATTCTTAGACTCCGCACATTAGAAGCCTTCACTCACTGAACAGCTTAAGGGATGCCAATCCTGAGACAATGCAACTTTCTCGAACCCTCCATAGAATCAAACTATATGTTGATATACAGATATGTATATGAGAGTTAAATATCAATTTAATATGTTTTATTTTAATTAATGTAAACTACTTTTCTCCCAGAAGTCTGCATTTAGCAGTAGCAAGAGAAACTGATTCATGACTACACTGTTAGCGATTTTATATATTTGTTTAGAATCTCAGTTACAGTGGACCCTCTGGATACGGATTTAATTCGTTCCAGGGGTCCATGTGCACCCCGAAAAATCCGTAACCAAGTGGCAAAACCCAGAAAAATACTTCCGGGTTTGCCGCTTTTACAACCCAAAGATTACGTATCCAGAGAGGTAAGTAACCCGAGGGTCCACTGTATAGCTCTATTCATGTGCTACTTGCATAAAGGTCATGCAATCAAGGTGTAGCAGGGCCACACTCCTGGCCCACCCCAGAGGTCACATGGCTTCGCTCAGCCCCACCCCCGTTATACTCACATTAGGTGTGGATGTCTGCAGGTGGAAAGCCTACATATGTAGATGTACACACCTAATGAACAGACAACAGGGGAAGCCAACCAACTTCAGAAGACGGGTGGCAGCCAACAATGTAACTGTGCTTTCACTTTAGTGTGTGAGCACACCTTCATATCAGTAGCATACGAAAGGGGTTCACATGTAGAGTGTCTATGTACAATTTTATTGCAAATTTAGTAGACCATCAAATATTTTTTAGACTGTGGACCTACACGCTTACAAGTTTAATAAGCCCATTGAACATAATGGGAATTACTTTGGTGCAAGCATGCATAGGATTGAGCTGCCAGTTGACTAATTACTGTAAGTAGCCTGCATATAAAAATTTCAGGATACTTATCCTTTTTCCGATACTGGTCTAATACGATTTACAACTTAACAGAAGTTCCCATTTACTGTCAGAAAATTATTGTATATTTTCTTTCGGTCCCTATTACAGTAACATAGTAGAATCAAACCAGGCTAAAAGGAAAAAGAGCCTTTATCCCTCAACTGCACCAATCAAAAATGGGTCCTGATGTTTAATTGGTTAAAGCTGAAGTTGATTAATCAACTGATTAAAAATATTTAAGCTAGCAGTCGTAACATTTAGATTTCCTTCCCACTATTTAAAGGGTGAGAAATAAATCATTTAATTGTATTACTGCAACCTATAGGTTAAAATTGAGGCACAATTATTTCCCATGGTCACGCAATGAATTACATGGTTGATCTGGGATTTGTCAAAACATTTTGTGTTAGATTCGAACGGACTTATATTGGAAAGTTTGGAGGAAATTTTCCATTCCAAAATGCACATACCTGTCCAGAATTACATAAATAAAACCATGAGGGATCCCTATCATGAGCAGAGAAAATGCAGCAGAAGAATGCAGGCAAAGGGATACAGCTGGAAGGAAAAGAGGTAGCGATCTGTAGGAAATCTGAAGTGTAGTTCAGAGTTGTTGGTAAAGTTAGTATTTAGAACTCATATTGCACATTTCAAGGATTCCAAGTGCATCAGATACAATAAGCCATTAACTACCTGCATAAGAAACGTACAAAAAAAGAGACATCTCAAGGTGTTAATAAACAGTTATTAGTTGGTTCAGGCTGGGATAAATCTTAATCAGCTTCTTGAGAAGTGGTGTCTCTTTTTCATTTGGTAGATGCTTCCTTGTATTGTTTACTTCCATAGAACGACCAAGTTCCTGTGACATCACAGCCAGCTAAGTGCAGTTCAACAACTCCCTACAAACCAGAACTGAATCCAGGCACACAAGAAGAGGGCAAACTGGAGGGGAGGACATGCCTGGGCTCAAACATCTTTCATGCACCAAGAAACCAGTTGGCTGAAGCAGTCTATGGAGACAGTTTTCTTGTCCAATCATATTTTAAAGCTACTAAACAGTCACTTAATTAGAAAAGATTCAAGACAAAAGCAGCTATGCAAAATTTCCCATTGCCATGTTGCCACTAATGTTCCTTGCAATGCAATTCTCAGAAGTGTTTGCAGATCAAGGAACTTGTAAATTTAGATCAGGGTTCAGGAATTTGTGGCCCTCCAGATGCTGCTGAACTACATTTCCCATCATTCCTCACCACTGGGCATGCAGGCCGGGGCTGATGGAAGTTGAGTCCAACATCATCTGGAGGGCCACAGGTTTCCCACTTCTAATCTAGATCCTGCACATATCTGCAAATTGTGTTTACTGGAATAGAAAACCAACTAGGTGTGTTTGTTGCCCTTGCCAGTGTCAACATTTCTACAGGTCAAAAAAGTGAACAACAAACAGTAGTGCTTTGAACTGCCGGCTCTGACCACTTTCCTTATCAGGGTCAGAAACAGAGTAGAATATTATCAATGTCCAAATGTCAACTTATTACTACAACATGTGAAGGTATCAACTCTATTTGTCTCTTGCTACCTTGTTTGTTTGGTAGATTCACATTCCATCCTTCTTTTAAGGCATGTGAATACATAGCTCTCCCCTAATTTTATAGTTCTCAACAACTCTCTGAAGAAAGGTAGGCTTAGATTCAATGAACATCTTAAGGCCATCATCCAATGAAAGGGGATTTAAACCCAAATCTCTCTGGCCCTAGTCTTGAAACTACCCACTAAATCATTTTGTACCATTAATATTCCAAACATAATTCCAGGGCTCCCTTCATATATGGGAATATTTCAATTCAATCTCAAAAGCCTAGCAGGCAGAGGGAGGAACTTGCTGAAGGCCAACCATTTAGCTTCATGGCTGTGCTGGCTCATTCAGATGTAAGAATATCCAGTTCAAATCCTGACTGATATAAAACCACTGGCCTGGGATTCAGAATTGCCCTTCCTTCATGAAAGGGCCTTTGATGCAGCAGACGTTCCCGCGGACAGAAAGAGAAGGTGGCAATTTTCACGAATACCCTTCCCACATACAACCCTCCCACACTAATCCAGAGGGTTCCCCAACCAGCCAGAACAAATTGGGGGTGGGGGATCCATGCAAGACAAATCAGCCAAAAAATGCCTCACTTTTCTTACATGATCTCTGAATTGAATCCACTGTGTGGCTTTTGGAGAAATAACTCATAGTCTAACTATCCTCAATGGGCTGTTGGGAGGTTAAAACGGTATTCTGAGTCCCTAAACGGGAGCATACGACACAAATGTAACTAAACACAGCTGAACAGAGATTTCGCCTCCCTACTTGAAACACAACATACTCTGGATTAATTTAGCGATTACTCATCCATAACACCAGTTTAAAATGGAGTCTGATATGCTATTTTTTAATACAACAGAATAATCAAGCAAACAGTTGGAATAACTTAAAGTAATGACAAGTCAAAGAGTTAGCTGTAGTACTTTGTGAATCCTAAAATATTATTTTTGTTGTAACTGTGATGTTTAGCTTATTTTTTAGTAGTTTTGTTAACAAGTGTTTCATAGATGTTAATTGTTTTGATGATTTGTAATTGTTTTACTTGTTTGTTATTTATTCTGTATGATTTCTGCTATATTTATGATGTTCTATTATGTTACTGTTATTTCTTGATTGTAAGCCGCTTTGGAATTAATCCGAATGAAAAGTGGCAGAGAAATATAATCAAGTATAAGTCTCAGACATAGTGACAGGAAAGCATTGACTCCTGGGCCAAATTCAATCTATTACAGACCGCAATCCACTGATAGAGGTTTTCTTCATTAGCCCACCTAAGTTCTGCTCAAGAGTAAACCCATTGAAATTTTGTCAACTAAACGAACATGCGCCAGAGACACTGTATTTTCAAGTGGTGGGCCCTGATCTATGAAACTCACACACAAGGGATATGAGTTGGCACCATCTGTTCTAGCCTTCAAAATGTTCTTCAGTTCTTCTCTCTTAAATGGCCTTCAACCAAGATTATTTTATATAGTTGGTGCTGGCTTTTAAACTATTGGGTTTTTTTATTTATGGGTTTTGATTTTACATTGTGTAACCAGTTTCATACGGTGTCATACTGGAATTGTAATTTTCTTGTGTTTTATGTTCCGTAAGCCACCTTCAGTGGACTCTGTCCTGAAATGCAGCCGAAATATATCCAAAATAAATAAAGCAGACAGCAAGAACGGAAGGTCAAAAGAAGAGGGGCAGCTACTTTCTCACTCATGTAATCTTGACTCTTTTCCCCACAGTACTGCAAACAGAGGAAGGAAGTAGATTAGCACAGCAAGTTATTGCTAGACAATTGGCATCTATAATTCCTTCCCCCATGCCAATTCTCAACCCTCCATGTCAGAAACTGTACCAAGGAAAGAAAAGTAAGATTAATCCATGCCAAGGGAGAAGCAGCAGCTGCAGCAGCTACTGTGTGAGGAGGGTGCTTGAGAACAAACTCACACTGAGAGTATGACACTTGGTTCTCCATCAACCCTACCCCTTTACCCTGAGAAGCCAACCTACCAAACTAGTTGTAGAGCAGGACTCCAATGTATTAAGAATCCAGAGTCTACTCCTTTCACTTATGAGTTTTCACCTCAAGCAGGCTCCTGTCAGTATGCACTTGGGAGACTGGAAATTCTTTTCAACTCTGCATTTAAAAAAGTTAGATAAGGTCAATGTTGAGTCTTGCAAATACACATGAGTTAACTGAGCACAATGAACGGAGCCAGGCAACAGTCCCCATAAGAAGTCATGCAAGTTCTGGAAAAAGTCATTGTAGCCAGTATGGAGGCAGGTCTTTGATCATTGCAATCTATAACACTATAGCCATCTACAAGCATCAAGGCTACAAGCATCAAATCTGCAATTTTCCTAAGACAAAAGCATGTCTTAAAATGTTCAATCCTGGCCCATTGTCTTGTTTAAAACTTCCTGTAGACTACTAGTTTGGTTGCATTATGCAAAGAAACTATTTCTCTTTTACAGTTCTTTGTGTACACCAGAAGTTCCTTGCCACCTTTTCCTTTGCTACATTATTTCTGGTTGTCATTTTTGTATGATGATGTGCCATAATGCAATATATAGGAGATATTCCCTTTAAACTGCTACTGATATTACTAGCACTTCCAAGCAACCATGGGCAGGACTGGGATAAAAATTTAGCTATAAGTATAAGAATTGTTCCATGAGGGCAGCTACTGAGCAGAGTAAGAAACATTTTATTGAGGAAGAATTATCCAGATCATTAATTACTACATCACAAATAAATTCGCTCAGTAGCTAAATATAAAATAAACTAAATTCTGTAATATTTTTATAGGCAGAAATTCAAACTTGGCCAATTTAAACTAAAAAAAATTCTGAAATTTTTTTTGGGTCATGTGTATTTTATGTTTTCCGTTCGAAGCTTTTAAAATGTTTAAAAGAAAGAAGCAAAAATGACCCAAGAGAACCTGACATGCATTAACAAAAAAGACACCTTTGATTAGGCCGGGGAGAAAACAAAGCATCCTGTCTTCCTCAGGTATATAAATATGCGATAACCACACATTCAAATATGAAATATTTTCAGCCCTCCTTTTTTCTCATGTGCCAAAAGAAAACTCACAGCACTTGCTCAACTCCATAATATGCCAATTAAACACTCCAAATTAAGACAAATGGTTGAGGAGTGCCCCATAGCCTGGACGGCAGGAACAAGGATCACTGCGCTAAACCCAAAATTTTAAACCTAAACAAACTTGTAAATAGAGCCGAATAATGAACTAACATTTTGTTAAGCCTCAAAATTATGCACTTTACACATAAAATATATACCACACACAATACACCTAACTGTAATCCAATGGCTCTTTTAGAACAGAAAAACCTCCAATACACATATGGGGGGGAAACCAAAGCAGGAAAAATATCAGGAAGGAGAGAAGTGGAACAAAGACAAAGTAAACACTACTGCCACTTTTCTGCTCCTGATCATTCTTTGAAAAAGAAAAGGAGTTCTGTCATATTTGCATGTAGTTTGGGGAAACAGGCAGATCTTCACTTAACTCTAACTCTTAACTCTAACTGCAACACCTACAAGCTAATTTAAAAGATTTGTGGGGAAACTTATGTGTGTATGTCACTGAGGTGACAGCTAGCAATTCTACAGTGGGGTCTACATTCTAAAATACAACAAATATATTTCCCTAAAAGCTGTACAGAACTCTTATAGCAATCAAGAGTTTTTGAAAGATGATAAACATTGCGGCTTGCAAGCAAACTATAAACAGAAGTATAAATAATGACTAGTGGGAAGAAGTATACATTTTATCCTACACACACCCCCTAATAAAACCATCCCACCTTTCCTTGAGAGGTAAAGGTAGCTAACAAACAAAATCACTAAAATGAACACACTTAAATGTGGCAGGCAGTCTAATGAAATCCTATGATGATATTACTACTACTACTACTACAATTTGTATACTGAGGTACCATGGGTTACGAACTTAATTCATTCCAGAAGTCCGTTCTTAAAACAACCCAAATCGTCCTTAACTCGAGGCGCGCATTCCCTACATAGGCTTCCTGCGGCCCCGGAAACGGATTGCATTCATATCCCGGGGCAAAGTTTGCAACCCGGGACACCTACTTCCACGTTTGTGGAGTTCGTAATCCAAAGTGTTCGTAAGCAGGACTTTTCGTAACCCGAGGTACCACTGTACCACCCTTCATCCATAGATCTCAGGGCAGTTCACAATATATAATTACCAGTGGCGTAGCGTGGGTTGTCAGCACCCGGGGCAAGGCAAGTAATTTGTACCCCCTAACCCGTGGATTTGCGCCCCCTAACCCGTAGATTTGCGCCCCCTAACCCTAACCCCCAGATGTTGCGCCCGGTGCGGCCGGCCCCCTCTGCACCCCCCACGCTACGCCACTGATAATTACAACATAAAAAGCACAAAACCATAGTAGGATAGGGTTTTAAAATTTGAAAGGTTTACTGTTACATAGTGGGGGAGGCACACTTACACAGAGAGAGAGTTAAAGAAGTTGTGGAAAACAGGACAGTATGCAACAAGATAGTTAACTGAGCAACAGAACTCCTCTCTCCATTCCCTACACCTTCCCAAATTTGCTCCAGAGGGTTGGGGAAACCCCTGAACAGATTTAGGGGTGATGTAAGAGAGGGAGGGGAAGTTCTGTGCTAACAGAACTACTTCATTGGATACTGGCTGTATAGCTCAAAGATCACATATAAACCAATATTGTATATTTTCTTGTAACCCCTGCATGTCAAAGCATAACAACCCAATAATTGTACTAAATTTGTAAACTCTCCTTCTTATGAACATGGCAGCACATGATAACAGTTGAAAATCCAACACATGCAAAAAGCCTAAGTTCCTTTTCAACCCTCACTATATTCAACAGCTAACAAATGTTTCACAACTGAGGTATAATTCCAGATTAAGGGCTGGAGTACACATTACGCTTTGCCACTGGGATGCTGCCAAAACCATCATCCTGCTCATAACATAGAGAAGTACTTACTGTGTGGACCTCCGTGATCATGTTATGAATTTCCATGCTCCTGTTTTCAGCAGCATCACTGCCATGGCAAACGTAGTAATGTGCTCCAGCCCTAAGAACACCAAATGCAATATGTCCATCATAACTAGGCTCACACCAGATACATTAAGTTCGTATACTATAGATAATATTCTGAAAATATGCAAGTTGGCTATATTCTTTAGCACATAATTCTCAATTGCTCTTCTTGGTACATACAAAGCAGCCAACTTTTCTGTTATGGACTCATGTTCAATGACAATATTTGCTAATCATGAGCACATAATGAAACACAGCTTAATTTTGATGTATATGTATGACCTTAAGCTTCATTAAGAGTGAAACGGGGAGGTTACCTCTATATGCATTTTTTAAAAAGGTGATAATATACACATTTAGTTTCTAGATTCTAGGCAGCTCCATTTAACTGAGATCTTTGATATATGTTAAGATGTTATATCAAGAAGCTTGAAATAAATTTGCTCAGCTCTGGGGTTGAAATGTGCCACAAGGGTTCCAAAACCAAACACAGCTAGGCTTACCATTTCCCACCTGAATCCTGATCAGACACACTTTTGGAAGATTCAAGGCCTGTATAGTGTAGTGGGGAACCAGATATTTTGGACTTCACCCCACCCCCCATTACATATCGTATTGCCTTTTCAGTGACTACTGAAGACCCTCATTTTTTCCAACAAGTCCTTTGAAGAGGAGATTTGTATCCACAAACTGTATCTGCATTAGATTTGAATTGTTTTCATACATGATTTGTTGAAAAAATATTTTTATAGATGAAATTGGTTTGTTTGCTTTCATCGCTGATGGGATTCACGTCATAACGGTCAGTAATAGTCAATCAGAGCCAACGTACATAATAATTAGGGTTGAACTAGGACCTGGGAGCCCAGGGCTCAAATCCCCACTCATCTATGAAGCTCAATGAGTGACCTTGAGCCAGTTACAATCACTCAGCATAACAGACCTCGTATGGGGCTGCAGTGAGGATAAAATGGAGAAGGGAGAATCATGTACAACACCTTGAGCTCCTTGAAAGAATGCTGGGATTGTAAAAGTAATTATATAAAAATATTCACAGTCTAAGTGGATAAAAGTTAGCATCACTCAAGCTGAGCCAAAGACAAAACATCCACACTGCCAAAGTGATGACAGATGCCTTAGTCACCTATTTGTAGGCTTTCAAAGCAGATTTTAATAGATGCATAAATTAGCATGTCCAGAAGAAGTCTGGAGAAATCCTTTAAAATCCTCACTGTATACACATACCAACTATTCAGAATTGAAGGCCTGTATTTTAAATGTGTTTTTTCTATAGAGAAAAGAATTGGTCTCAGTAGACAGATTTAAATATAATTCAGAGGTACTATACTGTGGAAGCCTTTCAGCATATCCACCACATTTAACATCCAATACTACATTGAAAAACTTGTATAACTGAATGTTTTAATTTCCAAATAATGTAGTCATGTAAATATTTTAATTAGATTACTATTTCTGCCATAAAATTATGACCATTCATATCAACTTTACAATGAAATTCTAAACATGCTAGACTGCAAGTTCCTCTCAGTTATACAGCCTTCATTATGTACATGTATAGATTTTGGATTAGTTACTAATGAGCTAGCTGTAATATATTTAGGGTTCAGAGGCATTTATCTTTCCAAATCAGAATGAAAGATTCCACAGGTGCTCTAACCCTGTATAAATATTTTTTTCTATATCATGTTAGTAGCAATCATAATATTGCTAGAAACATATTGGGTTGCATCCCGTGAACAGAACTCTGTTCAAAGCACACTTCCACTTAGGCGGAGGTGGGGACAGGTAATTTTCACTGGTTCCTCCTTTCTGCAGGAGTGGAAGAATGAGGGACCAGAACAGCATGGGAGGTGGAATGGTGGGGAGATGGGGGGGGCTGCAGGAGAAATCAGATAAAATTGCCTTCCTTCTCTTCACCCTGCATAACCCTCTGCTGCATCTTAGTCCCAAGTCTGGATCCCTCTCACGATATTTATAAGGTGTGAAAGAGCCCTTGTTAGCAATAGCATTAAGGAGATGAGTGGGTCAACTTCATTGTAAATGCTACATGGAATGGCCTTTGCTGATTTGGAAAAGATCTACTTTTCATTAAAGACTAAAGTAAGTTAAATATTACTGTTTAGCACAGGGGTAGCCAAAATGGTGCCCTCTGGATGTTGTGGACTACAACTCCCATCAGCACCAGCCAACATAACCAATGATCAGGCATGGTGGGAGTTGTAGTCCACAACATCTGGAGAGGACCATGTTGGCTGCCCTGGATCTGGATCACTTCCACCATAACCTCTTTCTTATGCCAGTAACAGATGGAAATGAAAAGTTAAGACACCACAGGCATTACGTCACCGACACCAGTAACTGCTTACTGTGGCATTCCTGGTGAGAGACCAAATAAAGTATAAATCAATCTACTCTGTACTACCTCCAACTAATATGGTTCCAGAATGCCCCAAATTTCTCTCTTATATGTAAAACTGAGGAATAACCTAATCAGCAAAAACTCTTAAAAACAAGCACCACAAAATTCACTCTCTTCATTCTGGCAAATTTTAACACCGACTACACTGAACTTTTAGTTTATTAATCTACCAGTCCTATAGGCTATTCTTGCAAAACATATCCCCAGATTATTATATCTATTTGATTATTCCAGCTGATTACTGCCTAGTTGCCATTTGTGTTTAACTGTTCAATTGCCAAATATCATTGCTTTAGTCTTGGCATAATTCACACATAACTGTTCCTTATTGCATAGTTCCCCAAATGATTTCAACAATATCCTCATGCCAGTTAGGGTCTGGGATAACAGAACCACATTGTCTGTGAATAGCAATACATTTAGTTTCCATGTGCCAACAACAGCTAAAAAGTTTGATTTATCAGCTAGTTGATCAATGATGCCATTCACATATATGCGGAGCAAAAAGGGGGCTAGTAAACTGTTTTGTCTTACCACTCTGGTTGAACCAATTTCCTCTGACAACTGGCATTCTCTGTCTACTCTGATATGAACTTTGGTGCCTGTGTAAAAGTTCTTAATTAGAATCAACAGGTGTCTTGTACATCCTAACTCTGCATAGTTTTCTCCATAAAATCGATTTATTTATCCTGCCAAAGACTGAGATCAGGTCAACAAAAGCAGCATGTATATTTCCTAGGGCCACCTGCATCTCTCTCTGTCAAATGATTTAGAACAAAGGACTGATCTATGATTGACTTCCCATGGCAGAAGCCTGCTTATTCATCCCCAATATTATTATCTGCCCAATCTTCAGCCTTATCCAATAGATAGTGTGTGTATAATTTGGAGGAAACATCCAAAAGGTTCACTGGATGGTAACTGACTAGGAGAGGTTTGCCCCCTTTCTTAAAAATTGGGACCACAATATTTTGTTTCCATTCCTTTGAGCAATCTACCAGTGCAGTTAACATATGTAAGGGGTTTTGCTAATACAAGGGCCCATCAGTTTGAATTATCCAGAAACATCTCTGGCAGGAGCGTACCTTCCCCAGAGGTTTTGTGTCTACACAGGTAAGATATTTATATTTTTAAAATATATTTACAGAGCACTATTCTATAAAAAAATCAGAACATAGAACCATACAGTAGAAACATATTAAAAAGTTAAAAATGGAATATTCAGAGACACCACGCTAAGTTATGTCTACCCTTGATTAATAAAACTTAAAGATATTTGGTAAGTACAGTCATACCTTGGGATAAATATGCTTCAGGATAAGTATTTTCGGGTTGCGCTCCGCGGCGACCCAGAAGTAACAGAGCACGTTACTTCCGGGTTTCACCATTCACACATGCGCAGACGGTCAAAATGACATCACGCGTATGCGCAGAAGTGGCGAAACGCGACCCACGCAGATGCGTCCTACGTTCTGGTCAGGATGCAAACAGGGCTCCGGAACGGATCCCATTCACATCCCAAGGTACCACTGTATACCACTTTTCAGCAACTAAATATTTAACATTTATTTTCAAGTAATGCTCTTGAAATCTTAACTATTTAAAACAACCAACATAGCCAGAAAGCTTTTGCTCTGTCATTCCTGACTCTTCTCCTTCTGCTTTGGTGATCACTCATAGCAGAGTAAAATTGTCTTCCATGAACACGGTCTTAACAGTGAGTCCATAAGTGACTGTGCAGGCCAATTCTGAATCCACACGTCCTTCCACAGTGGGGACATATTTTTCCGGGAGGGAGCTGATCACAGTGAGGGTTTGCCCAACGTGCCTTCCTCTTAGCTCATTTCTTCCTGAGTTCGTGCTTCTTCAATGTCCATGACACCTTTGGTAAAAGCTGTTCTCCAACTGGAGTGCTCACAGGCCGGTGTTTCCCAGTTATCAGTGCTTATGTTACTTTTTTAAAGATTTGCCTTGAAGAGTGTCTTTAAACCTCTTTTGTTGTCCACCGGTATTTTGCTTTCCATTCCTGACTAGAGCAATGCCTGCACCCAATGTGGAAATACGTATTCTTACATCATGTCTAAAATAATCATGTCAGACAGACCTTGGATAATTTCCTTGCATAATGCTGAGCTCAATATGCCAATAGGCAGCGAAAGTTTAACATTAATATGTGAAGGTATGGTAACCTAATGACTAACCAACCTCTCTGAAAGAAACATCAATATATTATGACTAATCAACCTCTCTGTTTCAGCAAGAGTAATTTCAACTTGGCTTTTATTTTTGACATGCTTAACATAACACACACATTCCATTCAGAATACCAAGTAGCAAAATTTACAAAAGGATAAAATCATATTCTGCCCAATCTGGTTACGCTACTTAATTCTTTCTACTCGGTACACACCTATAAAGTTTGCCTAAAATAGCCTTTCAAATTATGCCCAGCAGCAGAAGACAGAATAATTCTGTCTTTTGCCCAGATTTCAAGGGACCCATAGCAGTATCAAGAGATGTACAGGGTGCTTTAGAATCCACTTTCTTTGTTCAACTTCTCATCATACACAATACAGTCATACCTTATTTTGCAACCAGGGTCCATTCCGGAGCCCCAGCCGCTAGCCAAAAAGGACGCAGGGCAAAGCGCCGTGTCTGCACATGCGCGAAGCGCGATTTAGCACTTCTGCGCATGCGCAAGCGGCAAACTGGAAGTTCCGGTACTTCCAGGTTTGCCACAGACATTCGCCGGAATGGACGCTAGACGAGGTGGACGTTCGCGGAGGTATTACTGTATCAGTAAAGAAAAATAATCCTTTTTTCATTGATTGATTGATTGGTTGATTGATAAAAGTATACCTACTTTTGGTCCACCCTGTATAATGCATTTCCATTTCTCAGCACACTGGTACACACCTAGCCAATGAAGACTGTTTTTGCTGAGACTTCCCAGGGTTCAACCTTCTCTCTGAACATGCAAACTCCAGAGCAAACAGATCAGATTGGAAGCTTATTTCGTATGTGTACTATACACAAATACCATAAAAGTAGTTTTAGAAAACCAGCAAATTATTAATAAACAACTACCTTTTGTTAATTTGATACCACTAGGGAATTTAGGAAAGTGGGTATGGGCTTTTTTTTTTTCAGAATGAGGGCTACATTCCCTTGAGAGCAACCTTCCAGGACATGCATGCCAGTTGTGGGTGGCCAGAGGTAAAAATGGATTGAACCAGAGGCAAAAGTGGGTGGGGCAACGGATGCACCTTATGATTTTTACAGTAGGTTACACAAAAATCAAAGGTTCGAACATACCACCCCCTCCCCTTCTCCATCCAGGCAAGGAAGAGGCACCATCACAGTTCAACAGAACCTTCCAGCCTGTTTAAGAAGGGCGTGACCTGGGGAAAGAGGTTGTTGCCAGGGGGAGTAGAGTCCCTAGGACCAGATAGAGGAACAGAGAGCCAAATTTGTGCCCCCAGGACTGAGGTCTCACACACAGGACTAAAAGTACCGTCACACATCACAAGCCTAGCTCTATCTACTGTACTATCCCATGTTGCTACATACCATGGGTGGAGCTTGCTGAAGAATGTGATTGTTGGTACTAGGAAATATGAACATCAAAACAAGGTCAATAGGACAGGCAGAGCTACATGCAGTACAACCTCAAATATAAAGTTCCTAGTCCCTGTCCAGCTGTGCAACTAGTCTTCTTGCTGCTTAGAAGAGGCACAATGTCTGGTGGTCATTTATTACTGCAACAAAAGCTTCTTTAATAAATTCAGTGAAGCCTCGTAAGTGGGAAAATCCATTGAGGAACCTGTGACATAAGCCAGCCATCAACACTTAAAAGCTTTTACTTAGCTGTTGGAACATCATATTTCCCACAATCCTCAGTTAGAGCAGGTCTTAATGAGCAAAAACTTTCAGCATATGCTTATACTTTGTAGTTTTCTGGCTACCCGAGTCATATGGCAAAAGCCTATATGAACATATGGGAGACAGCATAGTGAGCAAATGTGCTCGTTTGTCTTTGAAGCTAGCTTTGGACCATTAGAGCTTCTAGAAAGGCTACAAAACAGGTGTGTCTAATTCAAACAAATAAATGGTTCAACACAGATTAAAATAAAATACAGGAAAGATCTAAAGATAATGCTGGTATGTTTATTCTGTTTTTAAAGTCATTCCTTCTATTTAGTGTAAACCATAAATCAGATAAGATATGGGATCTGCTATAGATCCCAAATGCACCTGAGTCAAGTCAAGTCCAGAAATCAATTAGGTGTTTTAGAAGACATTCTGTAGCACTTGACTGAACTAAACTACTCATTCCTGCAGCAACACTCTGGACAATGAAATGTTAGGAGCTACAGTATGTACAGCATACATACTATATGAGCACGTGATCACAGGGCACCCTACACAGAAGATCCATGCAGCTGTTCTCTTTAAACATCAAAAGATACCACACTCTAGTAAAACCCACTGGATAAAGTGATCATGCCTAAAGCTAGTATGAAATCAAAATAATCTTTCAGTACCTACCAAAAGCTAAACTGAACAGTTTTCCATAATAAATGAACCAGTTCATAAATGAACCAGTTCGTAATATCCCAAGCAGTGCCAGCAAATAAAAGTGTTCCTCCTTATTCCACAAAGTTTGTGCTAATTCACACAACACATTTCTCCAACAACACATTTCATCTTTGACACAAGTCCTAGGGATAAAAGTAACAAGTAAAACAGGAAATCAAACTGCTAAAATCTGTATGATGAATGCAGCATTTTTTCTAACAGCCGCAAATCACGTGAATTGCTGCCATCCATAAATATAATCACCCAACTTGTGAGCTTTCATCCATATTAACAAGCAGAATGACTGGGACCACACACATGTATGAACACTAATGTGCACTGCACACATTCTAGGATACTGCTAGAAGGTCAACTTCTAATTAGCAAATATACATTGCAAGACACTCTTGGAAGGCACCAATGTAGGTCCCATAGTTGATTGCATCTACAAGGAAACGAATTGCATGGGGATATTAGATAACCACACTGCACAGCTAAGAAAAAGAAAAGGAATTAAACTAATGACATATACAAGGAACTAGCTGGCACAAAAAGAAGCTAGCTAGTATTAAAGCGGCAAGAGACACGATTCAAGACAAGTCAATCCAGAAATAAATGCACATGCAAACACATTCCAAAATCAAGCCATACTTCAAAAGTCTATAATTAATTCAATATTTTCATCCAACAGAGCAGCCAATGTACACCTCCCTGCATGTCTGCCTAAATTCATTCACTGCCATATTATACTGAGATTGTAAACTAGCTGGGAGTGTAAGCCAAGAAGGCCACCTGCTCCACCTAAAGCTCACCTCAGTTATGATAGCCCTAGGGTGGCCTTGGCAGCCCACCTTCTCTTTTGTAAAATTTCTGAGATAATGAATGCAAAGAATCTTGTATATTAATAATAATCCAGAGTATACAAGTATTATAGCTTAGACAATGATTCTTTTAGTGTTTCAGTACAATGCTGTTAAAACAAAACAGACTTCAGGAAAGTTACTCAAAAATCAACAGGATTAACAGATAAAAAGGAAACACATAAATTATGTCAGCAACACAACAAAATAAAAGAATCATTTATCACTTTACATTGCCCTATGCCATGTTTAGAGATATGAAAAGGTATTTGCTAGCCATATTCTTTTCCTCCTCAGTTTTTGTTGTTGTTGTTGCAATGCAAATAAAACTTAGTTTCAGTTACTGTCCTTTAGCTCAAAATCACAAGGGCAGATCTATTAGAATAGGTAAAAATAGCACTACTGAAGATGCCAAAGGAGAATCTTTCCACTATATGGCCACTGCTTAGACTGCAACATCAGCTGGCTTTCTTTTTATAACCCTTTGGCTACATATATATATGAACTGCAGCTAACACTGTAAATTTGTGAAGGTTGAGAAGGAAGACTCAACTCTGCATCGTCATTCAACTCTGCTCTTTATATTTTCCAAGATAAAATCCTATTTCAGGACCCATTTGTTTGTATGATCTCAGGAAATAAACATACATGTAAAAATATAAGACCCTGGTCATCCATATCTCTTGTCTGATTCAGGGATACCATAGCTAAAATTCACTTCTACAGTGGCACAAGTCCTTCCAAATATTGATCAGTGTAACACCACTTGTGATCCTCCAAATAAAATGAAACTACAGATGCACAATAAACTTTGTGTTTCTCCTAGGGTTTCAGTAACAAGGGAGCTGTCAGTCACCACAACTGGTGGGACCCATATATAGTTTGGTCTTTATTATGATTAAAGATTTTCTTGATTTACAAGTGTGTGTGCGCAATGTTCTCTCTCATATATTTTTTTCCCATGTAACATTTTTACAAATCAGTTTCATTTGTTGAGACATTGGGAAGAAAAGGGGGAATGAGGTGGAGGGGTGGGGAAGATGGGTGGGGGTGGGGTGGGGTTTCTATTTTACTTACTATATGTGGGGTTTGGTGTCAGCGTTGCTTGTGCACGTTCTTTGCTGTTCACTTGTGTTCCTTTGGTGATGAGAGAGGTTGGGGTTGGCCTAGGGTGTGGTTGTTCATTTGTGGTTGGCTGTGGTCCATATACAGTTTGGTGGAGTGGGGAGAGGAAACTATAACTTATTCTACTGCAAGACATCAGTATGGAAGACAGAAGTAAAGTAAAGAGCAAAGTTTCTCCAGTTCATGAGTTGAACATCCTCTTCCTCACCCACAGCAAGTTTCCCAACAGTGTTTCCTAAGAATATGACTTTGGGGAAACTTTGAACCATCCCAAATACTCATTGTATAACCACTAGAAATCAAAATAGTACCAAATCACACAGAATACAGTACTGTATGTAACAGATTTCTCATGAGCTACTAAGTATATTTGAGGGAAGGGATATATATTCCTCAATAAAAAGTTAAAGGGACCCCTGACCATTAGGTCCAGTCATAGCCGACTCTGGGGTTGCAGCGCTCATCTCGCTTTATTGGCCGAGGGAGCTTCCGGGTCATGTGGCCAGCATGACTAAGCCGCTTCTGGCAAACCAGAGCAGCACACACAAACGCCGTTTACCTTCCCGCCGGAGAGGTAAATTTATCTACTTGAACTGCTCCATAAATATGCCACGGCCATGTTTTCATGGTGGTGAAAACCAAAGCTATTGCAGCAGCTGAGAAATCAAATGCAGTATTTAGGATTGCTGGTACAAATGTGTGTCCACTTACTTGTATCCACAATTACCTAGGATAGATACATCTTATAGCCATGAAAAAACTGCTTCTCTATTTTAGCAAAAAGCCCTATGATTTACAGTATGCTGTGGTTAAGCCAACAGTAGAAAGTACACCTTAAGATAAAGGCTTTGATACCATATCTATACCTCGTTAAGAAATTAGTTTGAGCATGTAAAGAGAACAATCTCCTTGCCCTTTCCAAGCCAACTAACATTAATAAACAAAAAGATGCAATTCTCCCTCTCCCTTCTTCCGTTTAGTTCTCCCTTCACCACATTCTTAGCATAAATGTCTACTATTCTGCTAAGCAAAGTCAATAATAATTTCAAGATTTTAGCTCACTCTCTTCCCTTTGAAAAATTACAAAGTAAAATGCCACATTGAAGCCCTTGGGTCTAAAACCCTAAACCAGATTTAATTACTGTTAGTACCACACCCATCTAGTAACTCAGTGAACCAACCTCACTCAGTTCACAATCTAAAAATATACAAGATGTCCCAAATGTTCTAAAGTGATACTATGTGCAATGAATAGAACACATTGCTTATTGATATAGTTTTATTAGGATTTGCCAGATCTCAAGCAATTTTGGTTATACCACAACTGCACTGGAACACCAAGTTGGGCACTAAACAACAGTACTGCCATACACTTAAAATAATTCATGCAGCACTGAAATGCTGCACACACACACAACAGCATCATCTAACAAACTGACTCTATAGAGTAACCTAAAATGGAATATACAGTAACTGAAATGCCAACTATCCACAACCTTCGCAAGTTAAAACCAGTCATATTTTATTTGATTTTGATCAAATTTATATTTCCTGCTCCATCTAAGGAACAGTCAAGGCTTTGCCTAAAAAAACCCAAAAACCGCCGCTCCAAAAGTACAGCAGCAGAACACAGTGTTACTTATAGCTGCAAACAAATTTAGGGATCCATTTGTTATTGCACTTCTCAAAGGAGCAGTGAAATATATTTGCATTATAATCAAAAACTTCAAAGATAATTTTTGCAATAAACTTCCAGTGTTAGGTTGACAGCAACAATATTCTGCAATGAATATATCAGCTACTGTCAAAAGAGGTTATTCACCAATTCTCAATTCTGAAAGGCTATTCATCATATAACTTCTCATGCTTAAGGAGGTTTTGGAATAATGTAAAGTGGTTTTGTTGCATTGTTCCAGTAAAATAATTTCGGCATGGTATACAAAGCATCTAGCAACATCATATGCCAGTTATTTAAACATTTTACATCTGTACAGCAGCAGCTTTCCAAACAAAATAGCAATGTACAAAAAATAAATTATTCAAGAAGCATAACCTACACCACTTGAAATTAAAATCTTAACTAAAAGTTAAATCTTAATTTTGGACCAGGATGACTAACCCATGGCCCTCCAGATGCTGCTGGATTACAACTCCAACCATCCCTGACCACTGGCCATGCTGGCTAGGTTGATAGGAGCCGAGTCAAACAACCTCTGGAGGATCACAGATTCCACACTCAATTTCAAAACAGAAGAATACATGATTAACAGTGTAATTAATCCTAACTTAGCAGTCTTACTGAATTCAATGAAGCCTACCCCCAGGTAAGTGGAAACTAATTCATGCAACATTGGACTGTGCTGCACAGTTAAGGACACTACAGCATGTATCAGCTTCAGCCAGGCAAACCAATGGCCTAGCCTAGAACTATCTACTTTGGCATCACATCTACCAAGGTTTCTAGAAGAGATTTTTTTAAAGCCCTTCTATCCAAGATACTCTGACCAGCAATTCCAGATATTAGACTTGGCACTTTATATGCTTGTAAACTGCCTAGAATTCTATTTTGGCTATGTACAAAATAAACAAACAAATACGCAAAACATTAGATAAGGTATCTTCTGAAAAGCTATGTTCTCTCTCAAAATAGATGCAACACGTTACAAAATATTTGCTTACCTAGGATTGCACCCTTTGTGTGTTTTAAAACTGGAATTTTACCAAGTCTACGCTATTCAAGTATTTAAAAGTCATTCTGACTTTTAGGTTACCATCCTATGGATACTTACTTGGAAAGTAAAGCCACTTAAATGAGTGGGACTTTCAAGTAAACATTGATGACTCAGCTAATACTCATTAGAAATAGTCTGTAATAGACTACAGAAATAGAAATCATGTACTTTCCCACTCCAAGCCAAAACAACCACAGCCAACAAAAGGAACTCAAGACAAGCCTGCTTATCACTGACTTGATTTGCATTAGTTAACTATGTGAGATGCACAAATCAATGCCAGTTCATAACAAAGAAAATCTAAGTATGCTTGCATAAAGACTCCTTGTCTCCTACCTCTACAAAGATAGCCAGAAGACTGATGAAAGAAGTTCTCCCCAGGTGTTTTTTATGTCTTCACCTTCACTTACCTGCACAGACTTAAGCAATTAAGCTGTGATACAGCTGCTAAACTGCCTCCTCTTTTCCACCTTTCTTAAAGCAACCAAGAACATATCTGGATCCCACACGGGGGAAATATGGGAATCCCCATTCAGCAACCACTCCTCACTCCCCAGCGATGACCTCATTTCTGAAAGTTTCTAATCACTCGTTTCAAATTATTTCCAATGCAATTCAGAGACTATCCAGGACGCAAAAGGCTCCGTCCAGACTCCAGAGGATGCTGCAGCTACGACGGAGGCAGCCAAACGCATTTTAAACCACACCGGCTCCGGATAACTAACCCACTGCATAACTTCAACTCATGGCTACTTTTCAATCGGCAGACGTTTTAGTCACAACAGGAGCCCGAAGACCCAGCCTGAAAGCATCAACCCGGCAAAAGAAAAGCGCTGACTTGCGCAGCGACGGCAGCTGCATCCATTCCTACCCTTGTCAACGTCGCGAAGGAGCCGCTGCTGCATCACATTATTGGACGCCAGCAAGAGAGAAGCCTGCGCTGCTTGCCTCATTCCCCACACCCGTTCCCTGAAGGGGCAGGACAGCACGCTTTCCTCACCCGAACCAAATTAAAAAAAAAAAAAAATACAAATGAGGAAGGAGAAAGCAAGCAAGAAACAAACAAACTCAAAGTGGGTAGGGCCCGACAGTCTGGTAGCGTCAAAAGCTGACTACGGAGGCAGTTTTAGCAGCTGCAAACTGAGCGCCCCGTCTAAATTGCCGGAGAAAAGCGACGCCACTGCGAGCAGCGAGGAATGGGGAGAAGAAGCCGAGCGCACAGCATCCCCGTCTCAGCCTCGGGGCAGGCGGGACTCGCGGGAGGACGCAGCCGTCCAACCTGGGCGGCTCCGTCCGCACAGACGCCGAGCACAACGGAGGCTGCTGAAGCAGCTCCTGGGCGGCCGCCCCCTTCCCAGTGTCTCCGGGCTTTCCTAGCCCCCCGCTACACACACACACACACACACACACACACACGCCTCGACACGACACGACGGCGCCTTCCCCATCTCTTTGGACAACTTCAACCCTTTCCCGGGGCTCCGGCTGCGACACTCCCGCCCTCCCAGCCGCGAAACCAGCCCGGTACCTGTCCGTCTCTCTCGGGTGCCGCCGCCGCCGCTGCTTGTGCCGCCACCTCCTCCAGCTCTTCCCTCACTCCCAGCCGCCCGCTCCGCTCCCCATCTAAAATGGCCGCCTTACTAACACCGAGACATTTATTCCAAAGCCATCCAAGCTCTCGGAGCTCGAGTCCTCCCGCCTGGAGTGCCGAGTCCTCGATGGCTGGAGCAGCCCTCTCTCTCCCGGCCCGGCCCCTTTTCCTCCTCCCTGGGATCGCCCGCCTGTCTCGCCGCCGCCATTTGAAACGCCTGCTTGCCCGGGTGGGGGAGGAGGCGTCGCAAATGCCCTTGTGAGGCGGGGGGTAGGGGGCTTCCCAGGCTGGGATAAGCACGGCGAGTACACGGTGCTCTCCCCAGCCCCCGGAGTTGGCTCCGTGGCATCTCCCCGGTCTTGTCTAGACTGGGATTAAGCTCTCCAGATGTCCCTTGTTTGCAGGGATTCCTCCTTCAGAGCATCCCATGGAGCATAAGAGAGCAGCGCTTGCTATCGCTCCTCTTTCCTAGTTGAATTCGGGGAACGTGCCGCTCGCTACCTCTGCATTATGTCTCCCCCTTAGTATTATATCTGCTTAAAACTGGAAGATGTAAGGGAGCAGCGTAACTAACTAAAACTGGCAAAGAGCTGGAGTGGGTATAGATACAGAACTACTTCTTAAGGTTTTTAATCAGCAAAGTGGCCCATGCTGCGTTTGTCCTCCTGCGAACCCAATTCAGTAGCAAGATTCTGCTGATTCTCACCTTGACTAAAGAGGATAAGTGTGATCGGCCAGAAGGAGCTCTGGTTACAAAGTGTTTCCAGTCATGTAGAAGAGACTATGGCTAATACGAGCTCTACTCACATCTCTTAGTGAAGGAGGTTTGGGTGTAGGACCACCGGCCACGATCCTGGTTATCCCCTTATTTGTACAGTTAATCCAGAATTGGCCTCCACAGTCACTTACGGACTCATTGTTAAAACGGTGTTTATGGAAGACAATCTTACTCTGCTACGAGTGATCACCAAAAAGACAGTTAATGTACGTCCTATGTCCTTGCAGAAATACAGGAGGGCATTTTCAGATGTCATGAACATGTTGGCTAGACTGCCAGTTCCCATCATCCCTAAGCATTGGTCATGCTGTGGGAGTTTCAGCATCAGGAGAACTACAGTTTAGACATCCCTGCAGGGTTGCTGGTTGTATTGAAACAAATGCATGTAGGTTGGGCACAAAGCCCACCACCAGAATTTCATGTCTCTCCCTATGTTCAGAACATTTGTAAGGAGCTGGTTTGAAGGCAGTGATGGGCTAAAGTGACTTATTCAGTGTCATACAACAGACTATGGGAGAAATAGGGTCTCAACCTGAACTTTCCAGAGACAAATGATACACTATTCCACTCTTCCTCCTGGACTACCCCTGCAACTGCAAAGCATACAAAAATAGCTTAACACAGGTTCATTACTCTATAATGGCTTTAGGCTTCAACCATCTTGTACTTGCCAGGCTGCACATAAACACAGTATCATATACTTGTAGTCTGCCTATTGTCTGGCTCCATGTGCACAATCAAGGATGTCAGTTTAGAACACCACATTCCATTGTTAAATGTGCATTAAGCCCTTTTCTTTAACATATCCGTCCTAATTGTTAGCTTTGGAGGTAAATAATCCACATCAGATTAATTTGAATAAGCACATAGAATGTTTAAAAGTGTGATAAAATGTTATGGAGATTTTTCACCTTCTAAATGCAGGTTTATGAGAAAAAATCTTAATAGCATGCTTTTTAAAAAGTATTTTTTAAAAAACAACAACATTCAAATCAATCTTTTAGCAGGTACAACTTTTTACTGCAGCCATGGCAGTCCACAATAATACATAATTAAAGCAAGACCAAGGGTAGTAATCAACTAGGCTTTACTTAGAGTAGACCCACTGAAATTAATGAGCATTACTAAAATAGGTCCACTAATTTCAGTGGATCCACTCTGAGTAAAACTTAGTTGACTACCATTGCAACAGAATAAAATAACACATCAAAAGCCAACAATAAAATATCTGTGTCCTAGCAACCGACAGCAATGATTTATGCACACTAAATCATCAGATACTTTTCTAATTGCTAGACACCTGGCAAAATAAGAAAATATTCACCCTCTGAATCAATACAAGAACAAAACTAGATAGGTATTCCTGCAGAGCAGTGGTGGGGAACTTATTTCAAGGGCAGGGGGGAAAACGTGCAGAGAATGAAAAAGCCTGAGGAAATGTAAGTGTCTTCACCTGGTGCCAAAATGATATCCAAGTAGGCTCCAGATGAACCTCCCTGGGAGAATGAATCATGGTCAAAAGTACCACTACCACACCATGTGGTCCCTTTCCCTTGTAGCCACTTAGCACACTTAGAAACCCTGAGATTCTTCTGAATATAGAGTGATTAAGACATTTTCTAAATAGGTAAATACATTTGAACTTGTTTAGAAGCAGATGCTTCGACCGCAGCTATGCAATTTCCCCCCTTCATAGCTGGGGCAAGGCCTTTTCCAGATCTTCCTTGTGTTGTGTATCTTATCTAACAACTAGTTAACCCAGGTAAACTGACATCTTGGAAAAAACCCAGAGAGCTCAAGCATGTCCAAAATCTTGTAGAACTACAGTTTTGCATGTAGGGCACATTTTGTATCTTTAATTGGCCACTCAACATGACTGCAGTTGGAGCCAGGTTATTTGAAGGATTACTTACATCCATATGAACCAGGCCAGGTGCAAGTTTGTTATCAGAGGCCTCATTTATTGGACCATCAAGAGACATGGGCTTTTCAGTGGTGGTCCTGGCTTTTAAACAGGCTTTGAAAGCCCATTTGTTTCAAATATGCTTTATCTAGTATGTGGGCTGGCCTTGAATTATTATTAGTTATTTTTAGTAGCCTTAAATTGTGTTCTTTAATTAATTTTAGGAATTACTACGCTGGAATTCTTTGAAATTTTATCAATTGCTGATTTAAGTTCTAGTCTTTTAAAATATTGTTGTAAATTTATTTTTATGTTGTAAACCGCCACAGGTTATGTGTATGATTTTAGATGATATAATTATATCTCCAGTTATTTTATTCTCTGTCTTCCATTGTAAAGGGCTTTGGCTATATACAATAAAAATTGATTGATATTAATTAGGAGATAGGCAAAAATCAAATGTTGAACAATTTTAGAGTAGAAAGAGTATAATGAGTAGATCAGGAATATACTAGCCAGTTGGTAAGAAATAAAAACAAGATTCCAAACATATGCTTGATAACGGAAAATTGTAAACTATCCTCACTAAAATATATACACATTTGATAATAATATTTAATCATTCCTACTTTCATTAATGTTTCATTAATGTTTAATATTCAAGCACAGGGGATGAGATATTGCACAACCTTCCATTTTCACTAAGACAGGAATGAATAACTTGCGGTCCTCTGGATGTTGTTGGAATCTAGTTCCCATCAGTCCCAGCCAGCCTAGTCAATGATGAGCGATGATGGAAGCTGTAGTCCAGTAACAATTGGAGGGTCACAAGCCATCCCATCTCATTCTTAGGTTAAGTGAAGGCAATACAGTTTCTGGATTTACAATGATGTCATCTAGGATTGTTGATGGATGGTTACGTTTTGGCTCTCACTGTACCTTATGTAACTTCAGAAGTTGATAGAAGGCAATGAAATATGTTGGGGACAGCATAAAATGTGGCTGGGAGCCTGTGCCATAAGTAAATATAGGGTTTCTCCAATACTATTTATCCCTAGTAAAGGACAGGACTCGTAAGCTTCCCAATATACTAATTTGCAGATGGTGTGGAAACTTTTATTGCTATGGAGTAAATAAATTCTTGCTCTTCCTTCTTTTGTTCTCTGACAACACATGCTTGCAAGGAGATGCAGGAAAGCCTTTTATTTTCTAGGCCCTGGATATGGCTTGGGAATGGACAAATCACTGTTACCTACCCTCCTAGAATAGATTCTGTGACTTTGGGTGCCAACTGAGCAGAACAGAAGCCTACCTTGGCTCACTCTCTTCCCAAATTCAAAACTACTGCCATTTCACACACACAAAACTGCCCCTCTGGAACAGTAGTCTCAAAATTCACCTGTACAAGTAAGTAGTTGCAAAACAACTAGCTCTTAGCTCCCACTGAGGAAATGGCCAATCATCCCGAACAATTAGCAACCAATCAATTTAACAAAGGATGGTTTCCCAGCAGCTGTAACTCCTTATGTAGAACTGGGAAATAAACCTGAGCTCTTTGAAAAAACGGGGGGGGGGGGGGAATCCCAAAAAATGCAAATGGATAGATTGATAAACGTTAATAATCTATATCATAGGGTTATTTTGAGGATAGCTATAGCAAGAATTGCAAGCTACATTGTAAACAACATTACTGTATATATATATAGAGAGAGAGAGAGAGAGAGTGCTATTCTCTCAAAAAAGAATTATAACTGCACTGTTAAATATTTACTTATCTCATAACCACCAAGCTTAATGAACTATACATTTACAGCCCAATCGTATCTGTGTTTGCATGAAAGTAGGTCCCATTATGTTCAATGGGGCTTGTTCCCAAGGAAGTGGGTTCAGGATTGCAGGCTAGGGCTGCTGTCCTATGCAAACTCCCATAGCAAATAGTTCCATTGAATCTACTTACTTCTGAGTAAACATCTTTAGGTTCAAGTCACACATCAGTTAAAATATGTCATGTTTGCACTAGCACATGATATGTGCAGTATCTTTAATGCCTATTATATTAAACGAAACAAAGAATTCTAATGTACCGGCAAACCTTTGGTTCTTGAATCCAACTGCCTTTGGATTTTGTAGCATTTTGCCCACACCTCTCTAGAGGCATTACAATTAACTGCTCTGATATCAGGCAGCACAGTTTACATTTTGACAAATCTGAAGCAACTGTGGCAAACAATGCCGACCGAAGATCATGTGAATTCCATGCAAGTTTTTATCACTATCAAAACTGTTATTTCAGTCGTTGCCTGATGAAGGCCTCCCAAATTGTGCAACAGTTCTCATGGAGCTGAGCCAGACTGTTCCATGCAGCTCCAGCCTGCCACATCAGCTCATCTCTCCATCTGGCCCACAGCCATCTTCCTGCTTCGCTTGCAGCTCTCTCAGACCTTCAGTCCTCAGTATTGACTCTTCTGTTTAAATACAAAGTTTGCCTGCTCCACAGTCTAGTTCAGTTACTAGGTCTTTTCTTTTGCCCTGGGCATATCTATCTAGAACTAATTTTGTTCTCCAGCAACATTAAAAAAAAAACACCCAAAGGGTTAGTTTTGCATTATCCATACTGTATATGTCACGGCTCCTGTGGGACTGGAATGGTACCAGAGATTGCGGAAAAAGCATTATAACCCCCCCCCCCAAAAAAAATTCCCTTGCTGGAAAAAAAAATCACCACTTTGTCTCATGCAATGTTTGTGTAACTGAATTCTTCCAGGAAGGCTGGGCCGTTTATAATCATATTAACTGCTGCCATGTTCTGTTTCCCTTTGTTCTTAAAAGCATATGACACAAGATGGGTTACCATAAGCTAGAACGTTTTTCTTTGATATTTGATTAATATCACTAAGCTTTTACTTTCATTTCTCCTCTTAAGCCAACAATATCATGTGTTTTTAAAACCCATGTCCAGTGTTTGTTTACCTTACCTGATGTGATTGTCACATTCACTCCATGCTCATCTCAACAAAATGGTGTACTGTAGTTTTTCTTACATTGGTACACTCTGTATAAAAATGCTTTGTGTGACTACAAAGAAGAGTTTTGTAGCACCTTAGACTAATATGCGATGTTTTGTTGTTTCTTTTGCTGCCTGCAACAGGCTAACACACAACTACCTTTTTGGATATCTTTCATGAAGCAGTCCTAAAAGAGACTGTGTGGTTGCAGATTTTGCTCAAAACTGGTTGGGATTTGAGGATATTATGTGACAACCTTATGTTGCTTTGGATCTCACAATGTTTGTATGTTCCAATGTTACATCCTGGCAATACATTATCTACTTGTATATTTCTACCCAACTGTTATAAGGCCATCGGTTTCCAATGCTTTTGCCAAAAAAGTTTTCCCTGAAATCGCTGCTTATCAGAGAATTAGTCTGCAAATTATGCTAAACTATGGCTTTTTAAACTACATAGTTTAAACCATAGTTTATTTGACTGTCCAAATCCCAGCAGTTTAACTATGGTTAGCATACCATGCTCTCAAGCTATGGTTTGTTATTTGCATATGAACCGTGGTTTGTTTTAACAATGGCTTGGTGTTTTGTGAGAACCAAACACCTTTCCGTAACCATGGCTTGTTTGGCCATCCTATGTCACATGCTTGCCAAAGCAAGAAGCATGAAGCTAGGAGCAGAACAGACCAAGCTCTGGATAATAATAATAATAATAATAATAATAATAATAATAATATCTTTATTGTCATTGCCCCCCTTCGGGGACAACGAAATTACTTGACTGCTCCATAAAAACACTAATTAAACAATATAGTATAATACAGCAAGGGAGATTAGATGACTTTCAAAGTCCGGGCTTCCCATTCAGGGCCGAGATCGCTCTGGAGAAGAAGCTGTTCTTAAGACGGCTCGTTCTTGTCTTCATCGTCCTGTATCTCCGTCCCGACGGCAAGAGCTCGAAGAGACAGTGACCAGGATGCGATGGATCTTTTACTATGTCCAGTGCCTTCCTATGGCACCTTGTGGCATAAATCTGCTCTAAGGTGGAGAGTGGGCAGCCAACAATGCTCTCTGCTGCCTTAACAACCCTGCACAATCCCATCCTGTCCTGGGTAGTACAGCTTCTGTACCACACACATAAGCCATAAGTGAGCACGCTCTCAATGGCACAGTGATAGGAGGCAAGCAGCAGTTTCTGCGGAAGATGGTTTTTCCTTAGTATTCTCAAAAAGTACAGTCTCTGCTACGCCTTCTTCACAAGCCCCCTTGTGTTGACACTCCAGGACAGATCCTCTTGTAATTCAATGCCCAAAAATCTGAACGTTGTTACTCTCTCCACATAAATAAGCCATGGCTTGTTTTAAATTATTTCTATGGGACAATCTGTGGTTTGTTAAACAAACCATAGCTTAGAATTACATGCAAACCAGGCCAGAGAAGAGGTAGAGCCAAACCCACACAGGTGAAAACTGATTTGGTTAGTTAGTGATGAGAGGTAGTAACACAATATTCCATCAACATGGTATGCTGTTCTGCAGCACACACAGAAATTAGGCAATACCCCCACAACAATACATTAATACTTCTTGTGACCTTTAGTATGTTTGTGTAATGTGGAACAGATGCATATTAACCTTCACCCAGAATATGCATTCTAATTAGTTGTGGGAAAGTCATTGCACATGGTTGAGAGCTTATTCTTAAACACAAATGGTTGTGATTTATGTTCACCTAATTAAAGCAGACTAAACGTATATATAATCTATGGTAAATTGGTTCTCAGAGTGACGACATCTTGGTGGTAGGCTTGTAATTACATAACACAGCAAAGTATATGGGGTTGGGCAGGGAGAAGGCGTGGTCTCACACCAGAGCTTGCTGAAGTTGAAGTCAATGCCAAACCGAAGATTCAACTTCAGATAAAGCAGCCTCACTACCTCATGAAGTTATATATCAATATCTGGTATCCAGCACAGATAGAAAGGGCCACAAGTTTGTCCTTCCTTGTATAACTAAGATTAGTAAATTAGTAGAACTGTTTCTGCAAGTTCCTTGCAAGGGTGGCCTTTTATTGTTTCCTGTCCTTGTTATTACCATCCTAACTCTTATCCTGCTACCAGTTTCTGTTTGGGCCCCCACCACATTTTTCCAGTTCTCATCACCTCCTCTGTGCCCTTCCCTGCCTTCAGCTTGATCCCATACTTCCACAGCTTCTCCACTTCCTCTTCTGCCTATAGGTTACTATTTTAACCCCTCGTCTGTCCATTCACCCATAGTCAGGAATTTGGACTTCAGATATCACTTTACCTATTTTATAAGCTATTTGGACACTGTCTGGTCCTACGATCTAGATTCTGGCATGAAAAGCCTGGCTTGATATCAGTACTTATTGACTTTGGATCCCAATCTAGATCAAGCTTGCCTACTGCTAGTCCTGCTCCTGGCACAGCTGCCCATGCACTCTCATCCATAGGGACAAAAGTGCAGATTCTGAGCAGAATTTGCCTGGCAGCATCGAGAGATTGTACCAGGCACCAAAGGGGAGAGTGGAAGGAAAAGCCAAGGAAGGAGATTTTCACTATGGTTATTCCCACCATAGCACACACATCTGTTCTCCTGTTTGTCAATCACCCCAGAGCTCTCATGTGTGTATGGGAGGAAGAGGAATCACACCCAAGTTTCATGAAGAAAAACCAGTAGCAACAGCAACCCTCCTATTTGTATGCATGTAGCATATAAATGGAATGCAGCAAATCAGAGGTGTGGAAACTGTGGCCTCCAGGTGTCAGTCCCAGCCAGCATGGCTAATGGTCAGAGATGATGGGAGTTGTAGTCCAACATTATCTGAAGGGGCACAGGTTCCTCATCCCTGCAATAAACACTTCTGCAGAAAACAGCTTATGTATGCAAGTTCATTCCGCGATACATTTTTCTTCAAGTTACACCATAGAAACCAACAAAGGACAGCAATGTTGGTGTCATGCTTTTCTCCTGAACAATGCAATCAACTGCTTATCAAGGTTAAGATAAAAAAACCAATCATTTATTTTCTTTATAAATGGAAAACATGTGCAAGCCATTTTTTTAAAGCCCTGCTTTCTGTTTAGAATGTTGGTTACTTGTTTTTGTAGGAAGTGTATAGTTCATTAAGGAAAGTGCTAAGATGTTTGTTTTGCACTGTGAACTATGGGAAGAATTTGCAACAAAGCCAAACCAGGCTTTTGCTGAAAAGTGGCATGGAACAGTAAATATGAAGGGTCAACAAGTCACTAATAACTGTAGATTGCTAATCTTGACACCTGTCAGTTGACAAAGTGCTACTGTAATGTGGGCTGCATCAAATACTAGCAACCCTGCTAGCTGAGAAGTATTTTCCTAACAGCAGTGGAAGGGGAAGTGGTACAGTACAAGTAACTCACCACTGTTACCTAGCTCAAGCCTGTTCAGTAATCGTAACTGTTTGTCTACACTGCTTATCTACAGCATCATAAAACATAGTGCCCACATATTTCCTGTACTGGGAGCCATTCTATGGCATGAGGTGATAGACTGAAGTGCCACAACTTTAGATACTGATTTCCAGGGATATCTCATCCAAATCACACAAGATCTCATGCAGCTTGAGAGATCTCACAAAATTTCAGGGCGATCTCGCCAGAAATCAGTGTCAATGCCAGCAGTGGAGCAGGAGCCACAGCAGAGTGGGGCAGCACTTCCTGTTTGACCCCCAAGTGACGAAATGGGACACGCCTCCCCTGTTTGGACCCAATGCAGCTTGACAGGTCCAGAAGTAACAGGCCCCAAGGAACTGGCCCTCAATAACCCCAATGGCAGCATTAAGCACCACTTGTAGTTTTTCCAGCTCTCTTCCATAGTAGTGTCATGCAGATCATAGTCCAACCTGAATGTGGAAGTGTGGAAGTGGATGAATCTGCCTTCTCCAGGAAAGACCACAGTTGGTACACCAGCCAAAGCTGTGCAAAAGTGCTCTAGGCCACAGCTGCCATCTGAGAATCCAGACCTAAGGAGATGAGGAACTTCAAACCATGTGTACCTATCTTCCAGAGGGAGTACTAACCCATCCAGAATAGAAGTACCTATCCTCATGTGGACTTTCCTGCACCTGTCTAGTATGGATTAAGTCTTAGTTTCTTAGCCAGGCATAGGCAAACTCAGTCCTCCAGATGTTTTGGGACTACAACTCCCATCATCCCTAGCTAACAGGACCAGTGGTCAGGCATGATGGGAGTTGTAGTCCCAAAACATCTGGAGGACTGAGTTTGTCTATGCCTGTTTTTAGCCCACATCCAGTCCATCACAGTCTCCACACACCAATTCAGGGTCTTCACTCCCTCCCTGAAATCTGGTAGAAAAGAAAAACAGAGCTTGATGTCATCCACATATTAAATACACGTGCACACACCAAACACATGGATGACGCCTCCCAGCAGTTTCACGTAGATGCTGAAGGGCATGGAGGACAAGATGGAACTTTTCTGGATTTCATAGGCCAAAAGCCAAGGACTGCCGCCTTGTGGAACCTACCCTCTGGGGAGGTCCCAAACCAGCATAAAACAGTGCCATCCAACCTTAGTACAACTTGGCTGTCCAGAAGGATTCCAGGATCAATGGTACAGAAAGCTGCTGAGATGTCTAGCAGACCCAACAGAACTGAATACCTGCTGTCCAGTGATCAGCATAAATCATCTATTGTGGTAGCCAAGACAGTATCTATCCTGAACCTCAATCGCACAGAGAGCCTCCACAAAGTGCCAATGCTCCCCAGTGCAGAAGTGTACTTTTAGTCATGCGAGGGGCCAGGAAGAGTCATGTAGCCCCAACAGAGAGGGGCTAAACTGCTCAGCCCCATAGCTCTGCTCTTCTGGCACTAGCACCCAAAGAGGGCTTCTGCTACCACACAACGAAAAATGCTCCATAGTATTTTGAAAAACGTAGCAATAAGTGGATGCACAGAGGACATAAGGTGATTCTGTGCAGATTTAAGCAGATGAATTGCAGAGTATGAAGGCAGTAACAATACATACATACATACATACATACATACATACATACTCTCTCAGAATTGTTTTCGGCTGGACTGGTGGAAGAGAATGTTTGGCCTCATCAAGGTATGTATCAGTTTCAAACTGAAACTATGTTGGTGTTCTGTCATAGGCCATAGTAACACAACAAACACAGAACATTTGTGAGTGCATGTGTTAGGTCACTGCCTCAAATAAGAGACATTTGTTTTTTTGCTGAGCCAGGTCACTCACTTTCCTATATTAAAACAAAAAAGTATGTGTATATTTTGAAAGAACTTCAAATTTTCTTATGATAAAAGAGAACAGTCTCATAGCACCTTAAAGACTAACAAGTTTATTATAGTACATCAAAGTGGATGGAATTCCATGAAAGCTTATACCACAGTCAAGTTGTTAAGTCTTTATATGGTGCCACAATAATTTTTGTTCTTTTTGCAGAGACCAACATGGTTATCCTCTGGAAGTTTGATTCAGTGCAGCCCCTCTCAGTTTATGAAATTTATTTTATTTTTTACAAAACCCTTCTAGAGTAGGAGGCCAATTGATCAAAACAATTACTTGCATTTCAAAAACTTTTGAAAGTTATAAGGTTTTGGATCATCAAGTACAAGGATGTGCTAACTTCAATCTTGTGTTGTCTACATATTTGTTTGCTAGAATTCCTGTGACCCACTGAGGTGTTTAGGTTTATGAAGTCAGAGTGCACACTGGGAATTCATAAAACTTATACCAGAATCTCCTGTCTACTATTCTCCTATACCCCTCACCCAAAATTAACTGTTCCCCTAGGTGTGTTTGAAGGTATCTTCAGACAGTCATAAAATGAATGGAATCACATAGGTGGTGTTTTGTCAGGTCATAGCCTCACTTCCAATATAAGATTATAAACGTAACCTTGCAGAACAACTTGCACTTATGTGTGGGCATCCATAGATTATAGTCCTTGCTCTTGGCAAAAGTTAATACCCAGAATATAGAATTCAGCAGCCAGGTTGCTCACCAGGGCAAGACTGTTTGAGCATATGCCACCAATCCTGGCCCAACTGCAAAAACGTTCCTCTCCAATCAGACCTTTGGCTGATTGAACAATCTATGGCTTTTAAAATGTGTCCTGCCAGAGGGTGCTTTTAGTTTTTGTTACTATGTTGTTTATTTTGTGTTTTTATGTTGCAAACTGCCCTGTGATCTTGAGGTGAGCAGCAGTATATAGTACATTTAATAAATTTAATACAGTAATACGTATTTACAGAATTCAGCTGTAACATTTGCTAGGCGAGCTTCAGCCGTCAACTGAAGAAATTGTGGCTTCTTTGCATATGGCTTACTATGATGATTTCTAAGTCACACAACTCAGTGTGGAAAGATCAGAGAAGCGCATTTTTTATGCTGGGCAACGTGGAATATTTTCTGGTGATGCAAATCCTGTTGATGTAACTTTGGGGGCTGTGAAAAGCCACCATCACTCCTAAATACACTCAAATGGCATGGAAAGCAATGATGTCACATTCTGTGCATGGTATCATTTTCCACGGGAATAATGTTACAAAACTGGCCCACACCATGTGTCAACAGCATTGCATAGGATGGAAACCACAAATGCTGACAGAAAATCAGCTGTTCCAAAAGATGAACACACCAGTTCATTTCTCTTTCTTTTTGAATGGGGAAATCAACATTGCGTGTTCCTTCATCTGAACATTCTTAGGTGTCACCCGAAATCTAGTAGAGCTTATTGATTTAAACATGGTGCAAAGCCTCGCATCATATGTCACATACACTAATGTCTTCTTACCTAAAATCTAGTCTCTAAGCAAGCAGTCTCAGCACCCTTGATTAGTTAACGCACCCCTTCCCTCAATGTCCTCCTCACCACTGAAAGCAACAAAATAGTCACCAGTCTCCACATCAAACCCACTGATGCACACACCTACCTATACTGGCAATCCTGTCATCTTAAAACATATAAAGAAAAACACTGCCTACAGGCTGGCTCTCCGGATCAAACCCATTTGCAACAACAAAAAATAAACCAGGATCAGAAAACTTAAACAACAGTTTCTGCAAAGAGAAGCGAAGGGTGCTACCCACTTACGCACGTTTCACTTATGTGGGGGGCCCTGGAATGTACCCCCCTTAAGTGGGGAGTTGCCTGTATATGTTCATGGAGTCTGAACTGGTGGTAACTTCCCAGGAACAAGACCTTGGGGTCATAGTAATTATGTGATACTGGACTAGATGAGCTATTGGCCTGCTCTAGCAGGTTTTTTATTATGTGCCTAGATGCAATTCCCACTCTCTTCAATGAGGCTTATTCTCAGGTAATTGTGCACAGAGGCTGCAGGCCTGCAGTCAACATCATAGCGAATAGCTCAGTGAAGATGTTGACCCAGTGTGAAAAAGACAAATTCCATGCAAGGGATAATTAGCAAAGGGATTTAATATAAAACTGCTGCTATCACAATACCATTACATAACTCTGTGATGCAAGAGAACCTGGGAGTTCTGTGTACAGTTTTAGTCACCTCACCTCAAAAAGGCTACTGCAGAGTTCAGGCAAGGGCAATGCAAGTGATCAAGGTGATGGAGCAACTTTAGTGTAAAGGAAACTGCTTCCCACAGCCACTGCGAGAACAGGATGATGGACTAGATAAGCCTTTGGCTTGATTCAGCAGGCTCTTGTGTTCCTTCCCATCTCTAAGAAAGCAGGAGTGGCAAGGAGCTACAGTGGTACCTCGGCTTAAGAACCTAATTCGTTCTGGAGGTCTGTTCTTAACATGAAACCATTCTTAACCTGAGGTACCACATTAGCTAATGGGGCCACCTGCTGCCGCTGCACTGCCACCGCACAATTTCTGTTCTCATTCTGAAGCAAAGTTCTTAACCTGAGGTACTATTTCTGGGTTAGCGGAGTCTGTAACCTGAAGCGTCTGTAACCCGAGGTACCATTGTATAACCAATGGACAATAATTCATTTCCAAGGACTTTAGTGCAGGCAAAATATTTCTTTCTGAAAGGATACTAATTTGTTAAAAGCAAAAAAAAAATGTTTACTGATCCGATTAGGCTTCTAATCCTGCACACATTTATTTGAGTTCTGTGAGACTTACTTGTGAGTAAAGATGCATAAATAATATGCATGTGGAGGCAATGGGACAGTAATTGAAGGAAGGGTTCTCCCCAGATATAATGACCTCTAACTTTACATTAAAAGCATACATGCAACCAAATTTCCAAAATCCAGCTCAGAGTTTTATGTACTCTATTGGTTTAAAAATGTGGATACGGATAAGGGCAAGTCAGGCAGGGGGTGGGGGGGGATAAGATATGGGAGAGCGCCAAGCATCTGTGTTGAAGAGGATCAAAGGCTGAGGCTGTCTGAGACTTTAGTAGACACAGCTCACACTTTTGAAACCTTTTTTTTGCACAACCCTGAGGGTTAGAAACTCACTGATGTTGAAGAAATTAAAGCAGAGGTGCAATGCAATGATGGAACCCCTGGGCAGCTGGCTCTATCAGCTACCTTGTTAATGTGGCTATGGCCATAATTATCTGCAACTTACTTTATACAACAGGAAGAAAATGAATGGAGTCTGATTGATCACAACCCAGCTTCATTTCAACTGTATGCATCATTCTCAGGCACCATCTTCCTCTGAAATGCCGGGTTGCAATTTATTTTACCAGGTTAAAAATGCAAAGATATTATTCTTACAACCTCTGAAATTACCATATTGTGCAATTTATCTTTCCAACAACCAGCACTGTTATTCCCATTTTACAAATGGGAAGCTGTGGCTTGAGAATAATAACTTGCACCTAGAGGACTATCCAATGATCTTGGTAGAGGAGGGATTAGAACTGTTACTCTCAGATGCAGTAATCTCTACCCTGAATGGCAAAAAAGTCTTGTGATGTAATAATCTTGCCTCAGCCAATGAAATCATAAGGCCATGGTTACAGCTGGCTTCACTTATAGTACATGCTTACCATGGGGAGATATTAACTCAGAGAAATACTAGTCATTTATCATACCTAAAGCTGTTCTGAAATATTCTTCTAATAATGACACTTGTCATAGGCAAAAATGAATAAATATCTCAGGTGTGTTGTTTTCAAAAATTGTAGGAGGGGTATAACAAAAACTTAATGATTTTACTGAAAATACCTTCACATCTCCAGGTGTTTTTAATATGTTCTCCACCCAAAGCAGAGCATGTATTTTATTCATCCTCAGGTTGAAACCCAGCAGATCTTCACACAGTATTTTAGTTATGTGAAATATGCTTCAGAGTGAGTTATCTTGGTATTGCATCTGAAAGCAACAGCCACCGGTGAGCAATCCCAATAGCTCGTAATGAAGTCAGTTTACATATGTAATCTCACCATTTCATCTGAAACGTACATACAAAAGCTTCCTCTGTAACCCTTCTGAAAATAATTGCACATAGCACAATGTTAGACTAATCAACTTTGCATCTGAAAACAAGTGTAAACAAATTTTGATACCTGCAGACTGTATATGACTAATCACTATTTCTGAAGGAGATAAATGATAACAGAACTGCCATTCGCTCAGCTCATGAGCACGTTTCACATTGTGTCTAAAAATAATTGTCTTGTTTGCCATTACCCCCAAGCAAACGAAGAAGAGAAAAACCTCAAAGACAGTCATCTAGTCCAGGCATGTCCAACAGGTAGATCGCTGGGTGTTCCTAGTAGATCTCTGGCCCCTCAACTTTGCCTTTCCAAAAACAAAAAAAAAAGGGGGGGGGAGAAAGCTCAACAACTTTGGCTTCCTAAAAAAAGGCAATAACTTTGGTCCATCCAACAACAATGGGTAGATCACTGCCAGTTTTTTTACACTGTGAGTAGATCACAGCCTACTGGGAGTTGGACATCCCTGATCTAGACCAACTCCCAACACTGCTGGAATCTCAGCTATATCATACATGGCAGACGGCCATCCAACCACTGCTAGGAAGGAGAGTCCATCCCCTCTCTTGGGAGTCTGTTCCACTGTCAAACGGCTCTTACTATGATTGTTGCTAGGGTCTTTGATAAAAGTGCACCTGAGCACACAGGACAGCAGTAGGCCCATGGTTCTGCTCCATTCACACACAAAGCAGGAAAGAGTGAAGGGTGTGATCTCATAGAATCATAGAACTGTAGAGATAGCAGGGACTGGAGGGACATCTAGTCCAACCCCTGCAATGCAGGAATCTCAACTAAAGCATCCATGACAGGTGGCTACACACCTGTCCATTTAAAGTGCAAAAGGACTGCACAGGTACTGGGAGGTACTAACCCTTCCTTGTTTTTCTTTCAACCATGCTCACCTCCAGAGCCCAGCTCTGAGAAAGCTTACAGAAGGGGAACTGACTGCATGGAGGGGGGTGGGAGAAGGTTCAGCAAAACACACACACACACACCTTTTCTGGTTTAAATCACACTCTACCACACCCTGCGTTACATGTGATAGGGGCAGGTCCACATCTGTCATCATCCACATGGCTTGACTTTTAGTACTGTATAAAAGCTCTCCTCCTATTTTTCTATAGTTTGCTCCTACTCATCTCTCTATGTCAGCCCTTTTCTGATCTCTCCTCCACTGGCTCACTCATTCACATCTTCTGCCATGCTTCTCCCTAGGCAGTTGCAGCAATTTAGCCATCAGGCTGTTTCTCCTTGTTTTAAAACCTACTTCTTCTGCAAAGCCTTTTCTTTGACCATTATCATCTCATCTCTTTATGCAATGTTTGGGAGGGTTAAAATCAGCAGCAAGGTCCAACGAGACAAGGCAGGAGATCCGTGATTGGATTTCCTGCACTGAAAAAACAAAGCCCAAACTGGGTCTTGGTTCTGGTGCCTTATGAAAGCCTTTCCATCACTGGTCCCTGAAGGTGCTACCTGCTCTACAGGGGAAACAGCATCTTCAGGATAGGAAGGAAATGGATTTAGATTGGTGAAAGGGACCAGAGCACAATACCCAATATTCCACCCACCCCCCAGCTATTTGTGAAATGCAGAAGACCACATCTAGTTTGACCCTCGCCCTTTCTTGACCCAACTCTGACCTGGTGGAAACAGCACACTAAACCATTGGTAGATTAACAGAAGACAGACAAATGTAAACATGTTTGTATGCAACACATAACCTGGACCTGAGAAAGCAGAGGAAAGTGAGTGGAATAAGCAAAGGCCTCGTTCACATGGCACATTAAACCACAGGTAAAAACATGGTTTTGTGTGAACACGCAGCCTGCTTCTTCATGCTGCTGAAAAGTTCTCACTCTGCTCCCTCCCCTACTTCCGCCCAAGAAACAAGCGTGGCTTGACTTGATTTCCAAACCCAGGCCTGTGGTTTGTTTCTCCCCCCTCAAAAGACCTTGAGCAATAACCAAGGTTTGTTCTTAGCTTATTACTCAAGGTTTGTTTAGAGAGAAATAAACCACAAGCACAGGTTCGGTTGTTATCATGACAGGTCAGACTCTGGCTTGCTCCCTGGTGGTGTAGCAGCAGTAAAAGCTGGGGGGAGCACCAGCAGAACTTTTCAGGAACATGCATCAGAATGCTGCACATTCACACTAAACCATTGCTTGTTTTCAACTATAGTTTAATGTGCCATGCAAACAAGGCCTCTCCTTACTGCATTCCCTTTCCTCCTCTTTCTCAGGCCCAAATTATATGTTACATGAAAACATGTTTACATTTGCTACAAGGTGCTACAAGACTCTTTTTGTTGTTTTTGCTGCAACACCAGCACAGTTGTCCTTCTGGAAATTGAGACACGCTTAGGAGTGGTTTAGCCCTTACTGGGTCTGTCCCCCAAAAACGAGATATTTCCCTTGGCAATCACCATCAAGGATGCTTTGTTTTGCAGATCCAGCAACTGACTTCATGAACCTTTTCAAAAGCAAAGGTTTGTGCTACTACATGCTCCCTGCTCCTAGTACTGGAATGCAGTCACCTATTTATTTATAATCATGATTGCACTATCCTTACACCCACAGAGCAATGAGCAACTAACAAGATACGATTGGAGGGAGCATGAAATATGGGGCAGGGTGAGGTGGGATGATGCCAAAACTGGGGTTGTGGTAGGGTTGCCAGTTGTGCAACTGCCATTGTGACTTGATTTACCACAGACATTAGCAGGTGATATAACACTTCTCCTCTTGATTGTGTGAAGTAGGAGGTTGTTCAGAATGTTAGCATATTTGATTTGAGGGAGGGTACTTATTTAACTTACTTACAAAAGTCTATACCTGTGCCTCAAAAGTTTACAAAGCGCAAAGAGTCTTGCCTTAAGAATAAGGCTTAGAACTTGAATGATGGTGGGATACCTTCCAATTCTAAAATTAGATATGCTAATGATTGCACCTAATTTGCACAGTAAGTGATGGGCAGGGTTTTTAAATTTCATTTAAAGCATAGTCCTGTAGTTGTTTACTTGTAAGTAAGTCCCACGGAGCTCAAGGAGGCCAGCACCCAGGTTCAGTGGCTATAGGAGTGTATGCAGCCTTAAACCTTTAAAACAGGGTCACTGACTTCTTTTTGTCCCTTCTTGTATGGTTTTAACAACAGCCTAAAACAGAGGCTGTGCACACATTACTAGCTTACAATGCAGCTTGGTTGTTTTTTATCTAAAATTTTGATCAAAGCTGGTTTGAGGAAAATGCATGAAAACAGTACAGTATTTCATAAGAAACAACAGGACAGATAAAAGACAGATATAGATTGTGGTAAAGTCATGTATATACTGCTTCACAAGCCAGTGGTGGGACACACATTGGATGCAGAGTAAACAAGAGTGCATAAACAGCCACAGACATCCAACTAGTGAAGCTTTTCCCATCACTTTGTCTTCATGCCAGACCACACACATTTGGTATGCAAGCAAAATTGTCTCTCACTCTTTTAGCGTTTTTGTTTTTTTTATTGTGCTCTGTTATACTGTTGGGCAGTGTTGTTGTTGTTTTTAAAGTTTTTTATTGCAAGCCACCTGGACAATACAAAATGTTAAAAACCTGGAATATAGGTTAGCCATAATGTTTTCTTTGCACTGCAGTACTAATTAACTGCAAAGGAGACAATCTGCCATGTAAGGAGGAGACAAGACAGAGAGACAGACCTGCACGTACCACAGCTCAGAAAAACCACACTCACATTCCATAAAACCTGTAGTGGCTGCAAATGCCTTGCCACTACAAGTACAGTACTCTAAATGTACCTCTACAGATCCACCTCTAAATGTACCATTCCTCTTAAATGTACCAACCATGTAGCTCTTTTTTTCCAATGCAACTTGAGTTTATTATGCTGACTCAAGCGAGAAAAGGCTAAACTGTGTTTTGCTTTCCCCAGATGCAGTAGCAACTAAACATCTGCTGCCTCAGTCGAATCTAAAAAAAATGTTTCTGTCATTTCAAAACCAAAGCTCTGCGCAGAACACGTTTACAGCTCTCACTGCCCCTCCTGTTTCTTCTCCTGGAATTTGCAACACAGCCCAACTTCCCAGAATGCCGTTCAGCTGGTTTCAGTGCGACTGATCATAATGACCTGATCCAATTATGCTGCATTTCTTTCCTTTTTGAATGCCTTAACTAACCTGTAATTTTTCCTCTCACATGCCCAAAGCTAGATGAAGCGGCCGATACACCCAAAGAATTCCTAACCTACCACTGTGGACTAGATTGGGGAGTTGACATCACCTAAAATGACTACCGGAGGGCTGTAACTAGGCTTCAGATTTAGGTTAAACAAGGCTATTCAGGTCATAAGAGAATACGGACATACAAGGTTGCCTGCCCATTAATGTACTGACACTGTAAATCAGTATTTCTCTAACCACTTAAGGTGCTGGAATGTCTGCAAGAAAATATCTCATCAATTTTAAAATGTAGCTGCAGAGGCTTAAGAGGTACTTAATGGATTTTAATGCAGTACTTCAAATAATGACTTATTGGGCTCAATGAACAGTAAACATAAGATGAGAAATTACATACTGGGCAACTTAATGTAAATTAGTTTCCATGCAGAGCCTGAGCCCAATCACAAGTCTGAGCTTGAGTTATCTCCTCCACCAGGACTGGGGAACTTTTTTTTTGGCTCAGCAGGCTGTATCCTCATCTGTTCTCACCCCTGAGGGCCAACTTTGGCAACAACCTGTCAGTCACCTCACATCATTTTGACATCAGATGAAGGCTTGAAGTCACCTCCACTAGCTCATGTGCAGCCAATCCAGTTTCATCTCTATGATGTCAGGTGGGCATGGTTTAAGGAAAACTGCCTCACAGGCCCAAGTGGGACCTGTGCTGGGACAGACTGGGCTCATTAGCCTGCTGATGTCAGTGGACATTCAGTGAATATGGTTAGAATTATAGTCCAAGTATAGGGTAGTCAACTTGGTGCACTCCAGACACTGCTGGACTCCAGCTCCCATCAGCCCCAATCACTGGTTATGCTGGCTGGGGCCGATGGGAGTTGGAGTCTGACGACATCTGGAGGTCATCATGTTGACTAGGCCTGCCCTAGGGTATGATTCACATCCCTTGGCACCTACCCAAATGAACAGTTAATTTACTGACAATTAACCTTCACTCAAATTACTTTTCATTTATCATCTTGAGACCATCAAAACAAACATCCATGTAGTCCAGCATTGAATTTTAACAGAATCCTACTTTACCTTTACCTTTTTTTCTTTTTCTTTTATCTTTCAACAGAATCCGGCAGATGCTTTTGACAAATCCCTTGCATCTGGATCTTAGAGATAAAACCTCTATGTTCAGAGATAGTTTATTTAACTATCATGGATAATACCCATTGATATATTTCTCTTTCATAAATTAGGGAAATCCCCTAAAGCAAGGTTGGGGAACATTTTCCAGCCTGAGGGCCACATTAAATTCTGGGCAACTTTCCAAGGGCCAGTAGTGGGTGGGGCCAAGGGCAAAAGTGGGAGAGGCAATTAATGCAATTTTTACCTTTGTAATTTATAGACACACCCTCTCTAACCTCCATCCAGACAAGCAAGAGGTATTATTGGAGTTCAAGGGTTAATTTCACAGTGTGAATCAGGGTTGTGTTCTCGCCCCAACTCTTTTTAGCACATTCTTTTCCCTGTTGTTCTCACATGGCTTCAGCTTGACTAGAGATGATGTGTACCTCCATTCAAAGAGTGACGGGGGTCTGTTAAGCCTAGCACGTCTCCATGCCAGGACGAAAGTGTGGCAGTTCCTTATCCATGAGATTTTTTTTTGCAGATGACGCAGCCTTGACAGTACATTCCAAGGAAGCTCTACAGAGACTCATCAACCATTTTGCCCAAGCTTGCAGGAAGTTCAGCTTTACCACCAGCCTGACGAAGACCAACGTCCTGGGTCAGGACCAACACACCATGCATCAGCATTAGTGGTCACAGATTTGCGATGGTAGACGATTTTGTCTACCTGGACTCCACCATAACTAGCAACCTTTCAATTGACCCTGAACTTGACAAGTGTATTGCTAAGGCAGCTACGGCAATGGCTCGCCTCTCCAAAAGGGTATGGGAGAATGTGATGCTAATGACCAATACCAAGATGAAGGACTACCAGGCTTGTGTGTTGAGCATACTGCTTTATGGAAGTGAGTTGTGGGCAATTTACACATGCCAGGAGTGACATCTCAACGTCTTCCATATGCACTGCATCAGGAAAACTTTGGGCTTCATACACCAAGATAGGGACTCAAACAAAGATGTGCTCTTCTGAAATATGCTCTGAGTCCTGTAGTGATTTCATGCTCTTTATTGCAGCTTGTAAAACAGTGATTGAATTGCCCCCCAAACCTCAGGCTTTTATATACAGTATTTACACAATGAGTCCCGTCTGATTGGCTGATTCTGCTTCCCTCCTGGAGCCTGATTGGTCTTTTCCTGCAAGCCAATCAGTTGTTGCATTCTAGGATCCTACTTGCGTATTGTTCTAGGATCCAAGCTTAGTACATAACATCTTCCAAGTCCACATTCCCAATATGTTCACACTCCTGTCTGTGACATCTACACTGGCTTCATCATGTCCACAGAATGGAAGATGGCAGGATGCCCAAGGATGTGCTTTATGGGGAGCTGGCTTCAGGCACCAGGCCCATCGGAAGACCTACTCTGTGTTTTAAAGATGTCTGTGAAGGCTTGCAACATTAACCCCACCATGTGGGAATCGCTGGCAAACAATCACAGTGCCTGGAGACAGACAGTCAGGTCATGTATCCACAGGAGTGACCAGAAGAGAAATGACCGTTGGGAGGAGCACAGAGAGAGAAGAAACACCATGGTGCATTTGTAACAGCAAAACTGGATGCCTTCATCTGCCATAGCTGCCATAAAATCTGTTTCTCCTGTACTGGTCTCTACTTCCACAGCAGGAGCTGTAACTCTCCAATGGTTTGCCTTTACCACTGAAGGCACAAAGGTTTATTCTACTCAGACAATAACAACTGGGGTACAAATCAGGGCCATTGAGGAGTATGGGGGTTGGGGGTTGTTCCAAAGGCCAGATAGAGAAGCCTGGTGAGGTGCATTCAGCTCCCAGTCTTGAGATTCCCCACTCCTGCATCAAAGTGATATGAGCCATTGGCCAACAACACATCATAGTCTGTACAGGAATACTGCGTTAGATACAGATCCTGTTCCAACCAGTTGTAACTTGTGAAGTGGTTCTTAATTTAGGCTACCAAAGACTGCACATGTGCCTGGCTACAGTATAAACAGTGGAATGAATTGCCTATGATATGAGAGGTGCCCAGGGTGTTTCACACTAGCACAGACCTACTTACATTGGTATGCTGGCAATGCAATCAAGGTATGAAATGAATCTAACTCCACCACCCTGTTAACATGCCTGTGTCAATCCCATGCACAAGCTCTCTGCACTCAGGTGAGAAATCGATACTCTCGCTCCCATACTACGCAAACCATAATGATGGAGGAATAAACTGGAGTACTGATTTCAGGATTACGATTTCCAGGCAAGATAAAGCAACAACAATAACGAACGTGGTGGTTTCTCGAGGAGGAGCCTTCTGCAATGAGAACTGAACATGTGAAGGCTGCTTTACATGGAGGTCCACACTAAATGTGATGGTGGCAGATCCATGTGTTATCCACACACATGTTATTGCCACCCATGGCTTATTTAGCACTCTGCAGAAAGGCTCCCCCAAGGAGATTTCAGATCTGATGCTAGACTAGTTGGGAGAAAATCACTCTGGGGACAGATGGCTGCAAAGATTCCAGAGTATTCACCAGACTTTTTAATCTCTAAGTCAGGCCTCCATTATGAACTGCCTGCATTATGGGGAGGGCCATAGCTCAGTGGTAGAGCACACACTTTGCATGGAAAAGGTCTCTGCTGATGAAAATAATGAACTCTGCACATGGTCAGACAAACTTCATAAATGCCAGGGCTAATCACATAAGTTCAAATTCAATTCTGTTGATAAAAGACAATTGTTTTGCATCAAGTGATCTCAAGTGACACTGGTGACCTATAATGTTTGACATAGTAATTTGTAACAACAAAGCTATAAAAAGCTGAAGAAAGCTTTCCCCTCCATCATGTACATTCCTGCAAGTGTAAATGTTATGCTCTAATTATTAGGGATGCATGAAATGTAAGAGCCAATCTAATTATCCTGCATGAGAAAGATTCCTCCTCCAGAGGAACAACTCAGCAGTTGAGCCTCTCAGAAGAAGTTGATAGAAGCCCTGGTTTAGGGGAGAAGGAAAGTGACAAAAGAAATGGCTCAAATAAATAACACACCCAATTCCTGGTGGTTATGACAGCATAAGCATCACACGGGGGGGGGATGTGAATTCCACCAATATTTAAATATGACTGATTTCCCTCCACTCCCGAAAAGACTAAAACCTAATACATTGCACAATGGTCACATAATGTGTTACACAAACATAGCTACATAGTCGTTTTCAGACTTGTTTAATTCAGAGCTAATTATCCACAGCAATAACCCCTGGCATGTAGTGTTGATAGATTCTAGACAAAATTTACCTTTTGCTTTTCACAACCCCAGAAAAGAAAATCCAAAACTATACAAATCTGGGAATGTTTATGAAAACAACTGCTCTACTGAGACTTACCAACGGTAGTCTTGAGAGCCTATTTTCTCTTGATGGAGAACTAATAGGAACAGCTTCTTAAGACGACATTCCACTTGCTTTGAAATCTAGCAAACTAGATCAAGAGAATAGGCAGATTTGAAAACAAGGTGCAGCTGATGTTGTCTCTAAGCAGGAGGATGGGAGGAAGGGCCCAAGACTGACAGCTCAATTTGCCTTTCCCAGCTCTCCATGCAGATTAGTTGGGAGACACTCAAGCAGATCACATGGCTGGTGCAAACTAAAAAGGCAGTAAAGCCACAGCATCAATTTAAATACCATCCAAGGTATTCAGATTTTCTCTCTGGAGCTGCTGCATGTCTTTCACAATCCCTCCTGCAATTCTTTCCTCCTCCCTACTTGCCCCCCTCAATTTTAAAAGCTGGCTTTCTTTTAACTTTGTGCTTTTCCCACTCTTTTATTTTTAGATTGTCAATTTAATACAGTGGCTTGCAGAGGCTGCATGACACCAGCAAATGTAACTGGATCCCAAGTCCCCGAGTGCCAGGAATTGTGGCCTCGACAGCATGCTGCTGCTGCTGCTGAGGGCACCAACTTGAAAGCACTGGGAAAAACAAAAGCATTGACAACCTCCATTTTACATCAAGGCCTAGAGAGAAAGAGATCAGGATCAGAAGAGAGAAAATATCTCTAGATGAAAGAGTGACCTTAGGATTTGCTGGTGGAAGAGAGAAAAGGGGTTCCATGTATGCTGAGTATTGGAACTTGCACACACTTTTATTTGTTGCTATAATTTTAATGTGGTTACTTTCCTTTACTTCTCTTTTAAATCTTGGAATTTTGATATGGTATTTCACTGATTTTATGTAAACCACCTTGGAATGTATACACCTTAAAAGGCAAACTAGAAATGGGTTTATTTTACCAGACCAGCAGGAATGAAGTTGCATAAAAAGGACGCTGCAAGTCTGCTAATCATGGCATCTTTAGAAGATGGGGGTGACACAGAGGCTGTGAGGTTGCCAGAGCTTCACATCCATCAACTGCCTGAAAGGACAATGGAATAAAGCAGTTTCGAGGATACATAGCAGGGTGGGAAGTCTATTTAACCCCAAGGGTCACATTTCCTTCTGGACAACCTTCCAAGGGCCACATGCAAATTTTATAATTGGAAATTTTACCTTGATTCAGTAGGCTAGCTTCTAGGAATAGTCACATGCCCCTTTCTGTTCTCCAGCCAGGCAAGCAAAAGCCATGCTCAGAGTTCAAGGGCACTTTCCAGCTAGTCAAAAACATCCAGAGTGCAAAGCAGGGGCAAGGATGGGTGTGGCCTGCAGTTCTGAGGGCCAGACAGGCCTGGAAGAGGGCTGCATTTGGCCCCCAGAACCTGAGGTTCCTCATCCCTGGCAAGGCAGTTAAAAGCAATTCAAGGTTGCTTTTTCATTATCACTAGTTCAGGGCAGCAACAATCAGATGAACAGAGAGATACCAGGATGTAGGACTTGCAGCAGACCAGAGCAAGTCTGGCTGCATCCATGTGGTATGCTGAGATCAATTATGCAGATATAAGGCAACATTGCTACCCAATCTGGCACAGAAAGAACTCCAAAATCAAACCAGAATACCTTGAAAAGCATTTTAGCATTCATCTGGTAGCATAACAAAACAGGTGTATATACATTTTAATAAGCATGGTGCCAGCTAGTACCGGTAATTCATCTTAGACATAGTTCTCCTGGATAGGTATAGTGGGCAGTAGCTCACTGTTGCAGTTTCTCCTACCTGAGGAAATGTAGCTGATGCAAACATAGCTGGAGATGTGTCTTTCCACCTTATCAATGGCCATGAACAAAAGAGGTCTGCCAGGTAGTGCCAAATTTAGGGGCAAGGTCAAATTCTGTTCACCCAGCAACACTCATCAGGATATCATGGTAGAAAGAGTTCCACCAAATCTTAAAGCACCACAGACAGGAAAGGCTGTGGTCTTTGATTTCCTATGGATTCTGTGATCTTTCGATTCCTCCGGTCCTACTCCATCATTTCCTTTTCTTGTGGTGACCTATGCTCTTGGCAAACAGGTCATCTGAACTACTCACCAAAAGCAAAACCAGGCATTTTGCTCACCACCACAAACCTTCCAGATGTGAACAGGCCAAGCACACCAGTGGGTGACCCAACCTTGTGTATTCTGCTTGTGGTGAGTGATTCAGATGACCACAAGCAGAAGAAAAGAAGAAGCAGATGGTGTGAATTGGCCCTAATTCTTTGGGAGTTAAGCAAACCCTTCTTTAAATGTTTTGGCTGACATTATCTCTTTTCCGCCAAATGCAATCCCATTTAGAAGCCAAAGAAGAAAAACAGAAAGGCTGCATGAGCTCCTGCTGTTATATGTCATCCTGAGCCAGAGACCTATGCACAGAGCTCCCTCATCCAGAATAGCTCCTCATTAATTTCAACGAAAGGAGCCATGCAGAGGGATTAGTCCACATGGATTTCTGGATCAAAATGATAAAGGCTGTATACACACAGAAGACAGAATCAGGATGACTGTAACAGATTGGAGAACTGGGCCCAAGCTAACAAAATGAATTTCAATATGGACAAATGGTTCTACGCTTGGGCAAGGAAGAACCAGCTGCACAAATATAAGAGGGGGAACACATGGCTTGCCAGCAGTACATGTGAAAAGGATCTAGGGATCTTAGTAGTGTGATGCAACAGCAAAAAAAAGCTAATGCTACTCTAGGCTGTATCAACAGAACTATAGTGTCCAGATCATGAGAAGTAATAGTACTGCTCTATTCTGCCCTGGTCAGACCACACTTGGAATATTGTGCCCAGTTCTGGGTGCCACAATTTAAGAAGGATATTGACATGCTGGAATGTGCTCAGAGGAGGGCAACCAAGATGACCAAGGGTCTGGAAAACAAGCCTTATGAGAAACAGTTGAGGGAGTCAGGTTTGTTTAGTCTCAAAAAGAGGAGACTGAGAGGAGATATGATAGCCATATTCTAATATCTAAAGGGCTTTCACATGGAGGATAGAACAAGCTTGTTTTCTCCTGCTCTGGAGGCTAGGGCCTGAACCAAGGCATACAAGTTACAAGAAAGGAGATTCCAACTAAACATCAGGAATAATTTTCTGACAGGAAGAGCTGTTTGACACTGGGACAGAGATTGGATGGCCATCTAGATTCCTACATTGCAGGGGGTTGGACCAGATGACCCTTGGGGTCCCTTCCAACTATAATGCTATGATTCTATGATCAAGGGAGACCATTCACTTGTTTTTTCTATGTAGTCCATACACAATCTAAATCTATTGCATATTTTTGCACTTCTTGAGAAACTGGTTTCATTCTGAAAATAAAAGCTCATTGCAGATCGATTCTGCGTTACCCTTAGTTGTGATTCCTGTATTCCAAGGGGCTGGATTAGATGGCCCTTGGTGTCCCTTCCAACTCGATGATTCTATGTGTGTGTCCATCTTAAAACAGATGTAGGTGGTCCCAGAAATGGGGGGGCAGGGAGGAGTCCACACCTGCCCAATGACATTGTGGGTGGCCGTAGACCAAGACTACAATCACCACTTCCTTCTTAATTCACTTGTGACATGTGCCAGGAGGCAAAAGGCATGGATAACCTCATCAAGGGAAAGGTTTTCAAATGTGTTATCAAGTAACTACACTCACCCTTGTGGATGAATCTAGATTGAAAGCAGCGTGCTGAGGACAAGCACAAATGATTCCAGACTGAGAAAAACTACATTTTTTGCTACAAATGGGTTAGTGTGTACGCAGCCAAAATATGACTTCTAAAATGAACGATTCATTACACCTCTGCTCATAAATATCACAGTGTGGTAAATTGATGAGTGAAGCGGACACCCACAAAGCCTGTAAACACTGGATATGTAAATATTTATAATTATAGTGAATCTTGCTCACTGGTGTAAACACCAGCTCTACTGCTATATGGCAAAGTACAAGTGTGTTTTCTTTAAGGCCCCCATTTCTATGGGCTGTGTTATCTCTTCCAATAAACAGTGCCTTGCAACTAATCTCTGTGAAAGATTGTTTCCCACACTGTCAACTCTCCTACATTTGTAAACAGATGCAAAGTTTTCCCCATAATGACTGTGCTCCTCTGTGGGCAGTGCTAAAAGTAAGAAATGGGAATTAGATGTTTTTAGGTAAAAGTGAAATCATTATTAGGATGACAAGAGTGTTGGCTGGATAGCCTCAGTGAAAAACACATAGGAAACGTGACCCAGGTTATACCTTTGATTAGGGTGGCTGTGTTGGTAGAAGAGGACAGGGCAGGGCGAGCTTTCACGTTGGAGAGATCTCTCCTATTTTAAAAGCTGTCATCCGAGATGCTTTATCCCTTCTCCGTTTAACGGCTAGACTCGCAGGCTCCAATCTAGATATAGTTTCACATAAATGCAGTCTGACACAGTGGTTAAGAATGCATATTCTTATTTATTTATAATATTTGTATTCTGCCTTTTCAGGTTCAAGACAGTTTACATAAAAACACAGTAACATGTAGAGCTATCTTTAAAACAATAAGCAATTAGAACATTAGAACAAAATAATCCAGCTCAGTAACTGAAACATAGTAATGCAGAAAACCCCCACTACCAGTCTACAAAAGCCACCAAGAATAACTACAGCCCTTTTCAAAGGTCACAAAGGGCATCTGCACTATACATTGAAACAAGTATCATACCACTTTAAACGGACATGGCTTGCCTCTAAGAACCCTGAGAACTTATTATTCAGGTTCAGACAGCTTTTTCCAGCAACCAGAGCCTCATGAGGTACATGAGCGAGAACTGCTAGGTAAGCTTGAGCATCTCTGTCTGCCTAAATCAGAATGGCTCTCAAGCCACAGCCTACAGGTTGCATTTTTTCTTGCAGTGTAGTCCAATCCAATGCATGCTTACACAGAAGTCCATTCCACAGAGCTTAGTCATGCAGGGGTCAGCAAACTTTTTCAGCAGGGGACCTCAGACCTTGGTGGGGGGTGGACTATATTTTTTGGGGGAAATGAACAAATTCCTATGCCCCACAAATAACCCAGAGATGCATTTTAAATAAAAGGACACATTCTGCTCATGTAAAAACACGTTGATTCCCAGACTGTCCGTGGGCTGGATTTAGAAGGTGATTGGGCCGGATCCGGCCCCCAGGCCTTAGTTTGCCTACCCATGGCTTAGTGGGTCTGTACTACATTCAAAGGACTACAGGTCTTATTTTGGACCATGGGCATGTAATTCAGTGTAGCCACTGTGAGCCGTAGGCCGAGAAGCCTTTGGTTCAAATTTTGCTTGGTAGCCTTAAGCAAGCCGCACTTTCTCAGTCTGACCTGTCAATTTGTGTTCTATAGAGATAATAATAAAGGGCTGTTGTAAGGATTTAGGGCAAAGAGCTTTCAGCACTGATAACGCACTAGCTAACAGTAAGAGCTGTTCAACAGTGGAATTTGCTGCCAAGGAGTGTGGTGGAGTCTCCTTCTTTGGAGGTCTTTAAGCAGAGGCTTGACAACCATATGTCAGGAGTGCTCTGATGGTGTTTCCTGCTTGGCAGGGGGTTGGACTCGATGGCCCTTGTGGTCTCTTCCAACTCTATGATTCTATGATTCTAACGCACTAGATAACGCACATCTTATTCCAAATGTGGACATCCTTCTGCAGACTATAAGCAGCAAGTAAGGTAGAGGTGCAGATGAGTGTCAAAGAGTAAGGAAACTCAGGGCATCTGCTTTTCCCAACCCTAAGGTTGCCAAAAGAACAAGCACAGAAGCAGCTTTGCTCACATTCCTGGTACTGGGACAATTATATGCAATCCTGCTTTTATCTGTGCCTGCAAAAGTTTTGGGGCACGCACACTGCTTTGTTTCCAATCCATGCATGCATCATAACTTTCTGACCAGTTCTGAAACTTTTTATACCACAAATGTTTCAGTTTATTTCTGATCCTGCTTTTGCTGGCCTAAAGGGCTAGAGTGCCCCCAGAAATAAATACTTAATGCAATTACTGTACATTGAGGAAGCGTTGCAGAAAAATAAAGCGGATTGATGTGTGGACAGCGGTATAAATTCACAACTAAGGCATCATTATTGCGTCAATGACATGTTGCGGAATGCACACATACCTGAACAACAAAAGTGTGTCGGGGCCTAAAGTGTGTTTGCATGTCATGATTAGATCTGCTGTTGGTCCCCATCAGAAACTAAGCCTAATTAAACCTATCCATGTGGGGCAGATCTACATCGGACATCTAAATCAGTCCATGACTTCCCCCAAAGAATCCTGGGAACTATAGTTTCTCCCCAGACCTACAATTCCTAGCATCCTTAGCAAACTATAGTTCTCAAGACTCTTTGCGGGAAGTCATATGTGTGTGGAATGTACTTGAAACATATGGTGTGGATCTGTGGCTTGCATTTTATTTTACTTTGATTTTGATTTGATTTGATTCTGTGAACTGCCCTGAGACCTGCGGGTATAGGGCAGTATAGAAATCCAATAAATAAGTAAATAATAACAATAAATTCACCCACCTCTGTCTCACTCTAAATGTAAATTGCAGGATTCTTGGGGAGTGATCCTTTCCTTTGCTTACGTTACTTATAAAGTACCATGTATTCAGGTGGCACTTAATCCATTATAATAACAGGTTCCCTCACTAATCAAACCCAACAGATGAGTCAAAAAGGTACTTCTTAAATGTTTTGACAGAATTTATTTCTATATTATTGCTTCTATATGGCTTTTTATGCCAATAGTGGTCCCAAATAATTTTCTAGCCCAATTAAACAATACCAATACTACAATACATTTTTTGAAAATGTGCTTTTTAAGAATTAAGCACACTTTTAAAAACAGCTTAAATAAAACAGCAGCTGACAACAACACTAAGAACAGAGCTAATTTAACCAGCACCTCCAGTGACCTGGGAGAACAAGAATGTCTTAATTTGGTGAAGGAAGGCCGTCAAGGATGGGGTCATCATTGCCTCCAGGGGAAAGGAGTTGCACAGCCTGAGTGCAATTACCAAGAATTTAGTGGACATTACTGTTCCTGAAGTAAGTACTGTATGGCTTAAGTTGTTTAACATTTGATAGGTCAAAACAAGGACCATGAGTCATGCCCAGAAAACCAGTGCAAATGCTGGAGCATTGCTAGTATGACGTGTTCTTGGTAGCCCATCCTCATCAGGAGGCAGGTTGCTCCATTCTGTCCTCAGTGAAGCTTCTGAGCAACTTGTGTAGAGGCCATTACACTTGTCTGTTTTGAGGTTATAAAAGCATGAATCATTTTGCCAGGTCTGTAATGTCAAAAGAGGCCACAACCTTCTTGCCAGATGAAGTTGATGAAATATACTTCTAGACACCTACGTATCATCACTAAAATATGGGCCTGTGTTACTCCTGAAAGTGGATTTACTAGCTGTTTGCCTTTGGCTCAGCTGCTCTGACGTCATAAAGGGCCCTGCAAGCCTGGAGCCATGCAGTTGCTCACATAGGGTTGATGTGGGAAAACTCAGGTCCATGAGCAATTTATGTAAAATTAGAATTATTGCTGACATACTATAAGCTTTCCGTTGTGGGTGTGTACATTAGTTGTGTTGTTCTGAGCCTTTTGAGGAATACCAAACAGCACTTTTTGCCTAAGATGAGATGGTTTCTCCTTGGGAAATCTATCATCACAAGCACCGTTGATAATCTGGTGGGACATTTATTGCAGCTTTGTCACTTGCTGACAGGTTTTTGTTTAAATGCCATAGGTACACTTTGTACTTCCTTATATGAAATTACACAACTGAAAGAAAATGAACAGCATCTGCTAAACAATTCCAACTGGTTTGGTGATCAGCAAGAGGACGATATATGCAAAGAGCTGTTTACTACAATAATACCAGGGGTCTACATGCAGCATTCCCATCTACTGACATTCATCTCTTTCGTGATCTTTTCCTGACACTCTCCTTAATCAGTGCACTTTCCTTGTTATCCTCCACCCTCTGGCACAGTACAAATTGTCTTCATCCTTCTGCCTCATTGCACAAAGCTAGCATGAGGTAGTTTGCTCATTTCAAACAAGGGACGAGTAGGGGTTGGAGTACATCCAGGCACAAAACAAAATGTAAGTGGCAGCCCTGTGAACTCAGTGGAACTTATTTCTCAGTGGGCAAGTTCTAGGATTGAGCTGTAAGGTCAATAGCACAATATTGTCAAGGGCACAATAAAAGAAGATGCAGTGACTAGGAAAAGAGTAGGAATATAGTGCAGGGACGATACGCTCCTTCCCTCAATGTGGACAGTATCCCTTGTGCATGGCTAGTAAATCTTTATGTCACCAATATGGACAGATAACCCACTGATATTTTATCTGCATGGATGCCATGCAACTTTCAATGTGTTGAGATGCTCTAAATCAGGTGTGAGGGGGGGGGGACCTGTGGTCCTCCACATGTTAGAATCTAAATCCCACTATCATTGACCATTAGCATTGCTGGCTGGGGCTGACAGAGTCCCACAACATCTGGGGAGCCCTGCTTTAAGTGAAAATGAAACAAGTCTGCCTTGTTTGTTCTTTCTGGGTTTATTGAAAATGAGCAAGGAGAAATTGAATCTAATCTGATTTACAGACCATGGTACTAAGGGATAAGTGGATGTTTTGCCTTCTAAGTCCAAGTTTAGATTACACCATGAGAATGGTGTAACTGTCTTCCTGAGCTAGAACTAAAGCACTTCAGCATTGCTGTGTGCCTATCAGTAGTAGGGCTGTTATTCAGTTAAAGAAACTGTACGTGACTTACAGAGTAATTCATGTATTAAACTGGCATTTATGCATAAAACCAATAATTTTAATGGGAACATGCTTTCTTTATCTTCAGCCGATTAATCTGTACAATTACAGTATTAAAGTTATATTTAAGTATTAAACGAAACATCAACACATGTGTTTTAAAACCGGGAAAAGATTTTCAACGCCCCCTCTTTATGTGTATTTAATATGCGGAAAGGACAACAGACCTACTCAGTCAGAATCACACGCACAGCTCAAAGCCCTTGTCGTATGACCTTTCTTGTGGCAGCACTTGGGACTCCTTGAGTCTTCCCTAGCCAGAACTCTCCAGCTCAGCAAGGCAATATTATGAAGAGCGTGGGGGTCCCACTGTCTGGGTCTGGGTTGAGAATGTATGCCAGCTGGGCACAGGGCAGAGAGCAAATCTGGCAAGTCAGTGGTGGTATTGGATTTCTCTGCCAAGGTGCATGCATGTCACTGCCAGGAAGAGACAAGAGGACTCTCTTGTTTTAACATGAGTTGAGACACATGCACAATAGCACTAGGAATATTAGGGGTGGGGGCTATCTCAACATCCCAGTGTTGACATTTGGGAGAGGCTGGGGGGGTTGGACCTGTGCCTTAGCAAGAGTGATGATGAACAAGCACTAGCAATGAGGAGGGCAAGGGGGCAAGGAGCTGTCTAGGGGTGCTTTTGTCAACAAGCTCTAGGCTCTTGCTGTCAGCTTGAGATGAAGGGCACATGCAACAGCACCAAGAAGAAATGTGGGGGAGGGAGAAATACATATCCTGTTGCACAATAGGATGTATGTGCAATGGTAATAGTAACACTGCATCAAGTGCAGCCCAGCTGTGCTGACTTCCTATCAGAATTTTTTACTCTGGATATCAGAAATACAAGTACAGTAGGAAAATCTGTCACTAGAGATCCACAAGTTATGCATCTCTCAACCAGATCTAATAAGGAGGCGGACCCTCATGATTTTTTACCTCCATGTTGGTGCAAAGCATTGAATAGCAGCATTTTAACAACACAAAGGTATTTAACTGATGAATCAGTCGGATTAATTGACTAACTGTTGTGGCCCTATATCATTTTAGATGATTAAGAAAGGGGGAGGGCAGCATAGATAGCCCAATGGCAGGGGGAGTCTGTAATGATGAATTCCTAGGACAACTCTTTAGGGCCACATCTATACCATACATTTTATACCACTTAAACAGTTGAGTTCCTCCAGATTTCTGGGAAATGTATCAATCCAAAAAGGTGCTAAAAGCCCCAATTAATGTCAAATGTTTACCAATACTTCCACCTCTGCAAGAAAAAAAGCAGCTTAGTTTATCTGATGTGCACCTATGGTTTAGTTAAAGATAGGGAAACTACAATTCCAAGTCATTAGCACCAAGCTGATAGAAGACCTTGAGCAATGACACCAAGCTTACATAATTTATGTTCCCCACTACTTCCTGGTTCCCTCAGTTCCATCCATCAACACATCACTTTTCATCTTTTGCTATTCCTCTCCCTGTGTGCTACATGATACCTCTACTTCTGTTTGGAAGTGTAATATCTGGAGTCCACATCCTTCCAATTCGAATTCCAATTTCAATTCCTGTTGAAAGTGTTGATTGATTTATTTTTTGCACTATATGGCTATTCATTTGGTGCATAAGGTCCCCCCAGCAGTGATCAATAATTTGAAAAGTTTGCATTGAACTTTGAATTGTTAGCTGAATGAGTCCATCAGTAAAAATAACTTTTTTAAAGCTGTTCTGTAGATTAGCTGGCTGATTGTTTTGCTTCCTTGTCACTGCTTAACTTGCCCATGAGATCCTGATTATACCACACATTCATATGTGGGCTAGACAAAGAGCTAATGCAGTGTGTTGTTTGAAGGCTAAAAAGAGCATCTAGTGAATGGTTTTGTTCAACTCCAAAGATTTTAGGTTTCATTCTCTATATATAGCTTATAAGCATGTGGCTCTCAGATAATGATAGCAACATAAAGCCCATATTAATTATAGTATATTACATCTGAAACTCCAGGGGATTATGAGGACTGTAAATACCTCTTACACTTAAAAAAACCCACCTTCTACTTTTAACAGTCTTAATGATTTTCTGTAAGTGCCTATGGCTACAGTCTTGCTCACAGCTATGGCATGCAAGAACACTTCATCCACTACAAGCATGTGCTGGCAAAATACTGCTATATGTTTGGTGGGGAGATCTTCCCTAAACCCAATAAATTAACGAATGTCAGAATCTAACTAATATTTGGGATATGAAGGGGAAATGCAAGCTACAGAATTGTGCCCAACAAGGAATCCCTGAGCTGGCTCATGCAAACGAGCTTCGCCAGGCTAGTTAAGTGCTGAGCTGTTAAGAAACACGTGTTGATGGCAACACACCCACTTTTGGCACGCCGCCCCTGGAGAGTTTTCAAAGGGTACATGCAGCCCTTGCAGGGGAAATGATCAGCTACCCTTGCTATATTGCAGTCATACGTTTCATGTGCATATATTGTCTAGTCTAAACTGACTAGCAGAGTCTCCCCAGAGTTTCAATAGGAAAGGGCCAGTTCGGTCATTAGATAGAGTGAGGGAATCTCCTCAGACGTCAGATATTTTGAGGAAATGTCTGTGGCTCCTGGCTGTTCCTCCTGAACCTGCCGGCTGTACCAAGGCCTTTTGCATCTGGGCCTAAATATGGCAAGCAAGCAAGCAAACAAACAAACAAATAAATAAATGCTAAGCATGCCTGAGATGTGGATTTGTCTAAGTGCTACCAGTGTGATCAAGACTGATGACTTCCCAGTGCACTGACATTGTTCTATGCCAGTGGTTCCCAAGTGGTGGTACGCGGATTCCGTGGCACCCTTCACATAACAAAATCTATCAAAAATTTCAAAAGTCCATAGCTTGGCTTTGGAAAAGCAGGGCGTCTGCAGTACTTAGCTAATTGGTAACCACTGCACTATTCAGTTCTTGGTTAAAGGTTTCCTAAAGACATATCCCTTATTGTCCCCTGCCTCTCAGCTTTTTGGCAATATATGCACACCTATGCCAACAACGTCTGTTTTTCACCAAAAAGAGTTTTTTAAATGTAAGACTTCCAGAAATTAATGAAGACCATGGTCTCATCCACACTTACATTTGCTTCACACTTTCTAGGGCCAGGACTGGGCTTTCCAGGTCTGTGTCCAAGCGGTGGTGTTTTGTTTTGTTTTGTTTTGTTTTGGGGGGGGGGTCCAGCGCTTTCCCACTAAGACATGGACCTGGAAAGCCCAGACCCATGCCTACAAATGTGGGAGAAAAGGAAGTGTGGTGGGCCCCATTTCTCAGTATATTTGTTGCCACCTTTTACACATACATATTTGTACTTTGATTTCAGAACTGTATGGAGCATCCCATATTCAGATTCTACACTGGCTTTATTGTACTGCATAATATTCGTTCAATCTTTTCCCCTACCCTCTGAGATCACGCACCCTGGAATGTTATGGTGAAGGCGTGGGGAGAAATAAATACATAAATAGTAATGCTGAATTTCTTCATGGAGAATAATAATAATTAAAAAAATCAGCTCAGGGCCTAATTTTGCCAAGGCCATGATAGCAACTGATGAGCACTATGATCTCTGCATTATCAACCCACTCCTGCCTTCATAAAATATACTCATGTGACATCTTCAATCAGGATTCATTACACTAATTATAAGGCAATAAATGTGAGCTTGTTATATTTGCTGTGGGTGACTCAAACTATCATTCCTCAAGGCACCATTTTGCTATGAGGTAAATTATTTTCCTCAGTACTTGACCCTGTAGTATTTCGACCCTGAGAAAACACACACTTTCCTTCACGTTCATTGTGAAGGGAAGTACAGTTGCAGAAGTGGTTACAGAAGTAGTTATTCTCTGAAGAGTGTGGGCCTCCCTTCTCTGGCACCGCAATACAGCACACATTTCCTTTGATTATTATTTTAAGCAGTGAATAAGAGCCCTACTCCTTTGCAGCCCTTGGCCTCTCCAGGGGGGGCCCTGGCTGAAACCCCGCAGTCACTGCAGATCAACATGGACAATACTGAGCTAGATGGACCAATGTTTGGCCTCAGTGTGCTGGGCAGCTTCCTACATTCTTAACATTACCCACCCGCTTCTCTGCAGGCATTGTCAGCCCAAACACAACCGTAGCACAAAAAAACTGGCCTTTTGGGTCATTAGGAAAGTCCCTAGCTGTAGCTTTTTTCTTTCTTTCTTTTTTTACCTAAAGGGCACTTGGGAAATCCCTCATTTAAATTTCAAGCGTTTGGCAGGTTTCTCATTCCATTATCCATTGTTCAGCACAGTCTCAATTTATCTGACATGGCATTCCAGGGAGGTTAAGTGGATGTCAGTTTTCTTTAAGGGCACAGTCAGGTATTTTAAAAGACAGGGAATTAATTGAGTCAGTGGAGAAAGCTACATGAGGTGATTTGATGGCCCCTTTCCAGAACAAATATAAATGATTCATTGACGTTACCTTCATATTTTCGGCTATTTTCAGAAGGAATCTAAGTTCTTGACGGCAGGTCTCTCTCTCTCTCTCTTATGTAACTCAGTATCTGCATACAAAGTAAAACAAGCCAAGCTAGTTTGCATACTCTGCTGCTCCTTTGGCCTGCCTGTAACAGGGCCAAGCGTGCAGTGCTGACTCAGTACTGGTGCAGCAGCAGCACTTAAGCTACAATTTACATTTGGTTCCATTTCATATGAACCTCTCTCTTTCTTTCTGGCACCCTGTGCTAATCTGTGTATTTCTCAAACTAGGCAGGCACTGCAGAAGGAGGACTGAAGAACTGTCTGTGGGGAAAATAAAATATGTGTCCACCATTTTCTTCTAGAGCTGCAGCGCTGGAGAGATTTGAAATGTACCTTTCTTTCCTAATAGCAATTAACAATAATGCACTGAGCTGTGCCTGCAAGGAAATGCATTCTACACCCAACCTATCTCTCATCTCTGATGTCTGGCAAGGGATCAGCTCATCACCTCAGGGAAAGCCTTCAAAATGTGGTTTGGTTGTATAAAGTAATTTAAACTAGTTACAACCCCCCCTTCCTTTTGAAGTGGTACAGTCCTGTACCATGTCCCTGAGTGATGGAATGAGCTCCTGCTCATTTTGGATGGAGCAAACCATTTTTAAGAAGCTAGATAGTATGCAGAGTAATCTCTAGATTTAGCAGCAAAACAGGTTAGGGTCTCTAATCTTGCCTCAAGCTCAGCTCAGCAAGCTAATTGTCTAGATTTGAAATTAGGGGAAAGACTTGCTGCAGATAGAACATACTATATGAAGATCAGTTATTACTGTCTGGAGCTTTCCGGATGTTAAAGTTATATTACTTTGGCTATATAACACTCAAAGTTACTTCAGTTTTTCATAGGCATTCACTATATCACTTTTTGTGTGTTAAATAAAGCAGTAGCCTTGGGAAATAAGAATTGGTGCTGGGCACCAATGTGGCCTTTCCTTGCAATGCCTGCCTGAAAAAAAAAACCAGTGGAATGTAAACTTATTAATTCCAATATGTGCATCTTCTGTTCAAACCTGTTTAGAAAATAATGCCCTCCTTCCTTTCCAAAAAAATTTAAACCTAGTTGGCCTCAAGCTAAATTCCCTTCTCCAGAGAGTTTACCATGTATATTTTGACAGAGGAAAAGGTGGAATGGGCAATTTCAAGACAGAGGGCAGATTTACATTCTTCTTTCCTCAGTAAATCATAGCTACATTGGGCACACACCCGACAAAATCAAGCCTTAGTGAAGTCCCACAGATTTTAAAGACAGACACCTAAAGCAAAGGTAGTCCCCACATTCCCCTTGCCTTTTTGCCCATTATACATGGTAAACTCTCTGGAGCAGGGAATCTATTTTTTCCTTTTTGATATTCTGCGCCATTTTGATAATGATTGTTATGTGCTGTCTTAATTATCTTAATGCATAAGGATGATAGGTAATCAAATTGTTTTTGGAATACTCCTTTTGGGGGTTCCACAGCCATCAATTTTGCACCCCCTGAATGGGATCATGCGAAGACCTGAAGCATGTGACTCCCCCGCCAATCCTGGGAATTGTAGTTTGTTAAGGGCGTTGAGTCTGTGAGAGATAAGCTACACTGCCTGGGATTCTTTGGCAGAAGCCATGTGCTTTAAACATTTGGTGCAGATGTGGCTGGATTTCTGGAAGCACATTTTCTCCATTACTTCACAGCTTGCAGAAGGATTCCGGGCACAATTCAAGATGAAAATTCAAAAGATTGCTCACAATAAATATTTTGTATTTATCTGTCTGTCTGAAAAGTTAGGGTGTCAATTTATTTTTTGTCTGCTTTCTCTTCATTTCTTTGCACTGCCTTCTCTTATAAATCAAACCTTAGAGATGTCACAAAAACTTAGCACTAGGAAAAAGATTTAAGGTCTATTACTACAACATGTTGCTGGCTCCCTCTTGTGGCCAAAGCACACTCTCAGCTTTTAAGGAAAAACTTGTCCAGAAGTTCATGGCCTCTTCCTGGCGGGAGGCGGGGAGAATTCTATGCCAGGAAAAATCCCTCAAGGCAGGCTGTTCTCCAGCACCTTTTACTTTGTGATATATATGGTTCAGCCACTGAAGCACTTGTCTGCAAGCACTCTATGAGGTAGTTTAGGCTAAAAGATAAATGGCATTTGAAAAGCCACTTGGAGACATTAACGGGACAACAGAAGTTTCAAAGGGGAGACTCCCATGTTCATCCTCACTATTCCCTGTTCTGCAGTGACTCTTAGAATAGCACTCACTGAAAAACACATGTCCAAACCAAAGATAGCCTTATGCTTGATTCATCCTAACAGGTCATGAATAAGAGATGTAACGCATCCATTCACACTAATAGCATGAGGTCTCTAATATGTGTATGAGTACTAACTGCTCATTCTTTACCCAAAGAAGAGAACTGCATTGATGTAAATGTTTTGGTTTCTATTTCTTACTGTCATGGAGGCCAAACAGGTGAGGGGAACATTTATAGTATAGCCTTATGCCTGCCATCTCAGAACCAAGTCCCACTGAGTTCAATGGGTCTTACTCCCGGGTAAACAGACACAGGATTGAAACCTTAATTTCATGTGTTTTATCCAATTTTCTCTCCCAGTACTAAAGTGGAAAGCGTCAAGACTGCCCATTATTAGTGGACAGTTCAAGGGTGCTTTAGAACAGATTGTATTAATTCTGAGGCCAATTTTATCCACATAAGCCCCATTTTAAAATACCGAGCAAAGAGGAAATAAGCTTCTAAAACCAGTGATACTTCCCTGCATTTTCCCTGTGGTGCTTATTTTTGCACAGCCCTCCATCAACAATGAGCCTTTCCTCAGACAGTGTATCCAATATTCCTGCAATGCCACCTCAGACATAGCTGGAAAGTAAACCCTTTCCCATTCTCTCACCCTTGCAGCTGGAACATTCTGACATTTTGGAAACATAAAACTGCCCCAGTCAGGAGCGTATTTAGGTTTACACACTTCTTCCCTGGCCCTTCCCTTTCAATTTTGGTGTGTCACACCTGCATCAAGGTGTCACTAGCCTAGGTTTGCAAAGCTGCTTGCACCCATGCCTGCAAACAGGTTTGGTGCCAACTACGTTTAACAAAAATGCTGGTACACTTCAAACAGAACTGTAATTAGCTGCAAAACCAAAAAGGGGAGGATACTATCCTGAGAGGAGGGTGGAGGAAAACCTCAAGCTTTGCACTGCAGGGTGTTCCTGATTACCTAACCATGGTTTGGAGATCAGGCAACAGCATTTACATCTGCACCATGCCTAACCTGCCTCTTCACTTGGAATCTAGTGCAATGGCATCAGGCTTTCCCAGGAAAACTGTCCTAGAATCCAAATTGTGATCAGTCTCTTAGACATGGACGCAGAAAAGGTGAATATAGTAAATCCCTGCTCAGTTACAAAGCTCATTGGGTGACTCTGGCAAGTATTCTCTCTCACTGGATTACTCGATGTACACCAGCAAGGGCTTCTTGGAACAAGGATAGGATTCCAGTTTAATAAATATTAATAAACAAACTCATGGTCATTTCTAGGACAATCTCCAGAGTTACTGATACATACCTACAGGCCGCCTGCCACAACTGACTTAGCAGAGACCAATGGCAGTGCAACAGACATGAACGCCAGAAGCTGAAATAGTATTAACTTGTAATCAGATCTGCAGGAATGTCACCCATCCTATCCCACACGTCAGGGGAAACTTCTAAGGCGGACCTTGTGCATTCTGTATTTCATACTACACTGAGCCACAGTCCCGTCATTCCCATATGGCTCAGCCTTGTAATTGTTCAGATATAGAACAGTGGCAGCTCTGTAAGTGACCGTCCTTGGAAGCACAATGTCCAAAATCATTGCTCATGCCAAAGCATCCAACATTTTTGAACGTAATACAGAAAGCCTGATGCTGTTGAGCAACCAGAATCTCAAAGTAAAGGTGACTATTTTGCTTCATTTTTTTTTTAAAAAAGAAATATATGAAAACATTGTACTAGATGCAGAGATTAGAAACTAGCCTAGCTAGACAGTGCTGTCTCTTTATCTTAGGGCTGCTTCTCACATTACTGTTTAATGTCAAGTTTTTAAAGCTCCCCTTTCTCTTGAAAGGATATGCAAGGTATCCTGAAAGAATTAGCTGTGGTATCTGCAAGTGGACTATTGACCTCCAGTTCTATTCAGTCCATGCATCCCATGGGAAGGCAGTCACCTTTGTCATTCTAAGTCATAGATATATATTTACATTTGCCTCAAATATACCACACACACACACACACACACACACGAGTGACTCACTGGAGTCAGCTCCTGCTTTTTAAATTGTAACGCAAGAAAGCTGCAGTCAGTAGCCTGAGTTAAAGGGCTCATCCACACTGTCATTTAATGTGGATGGCAAGCTTCCCGTACCACCATTAACTCTTAAATTTCCATATGTCATTCTCCTTCAAATCATTGCCTTCCCACACTTTCCCCTTCCTCAGTCCAGATTTTCTCGTACCAGGGATACCTCCAACAGGAGGGGTATGAGTAATATGGATTGAGGGAGAAGGAAGTATGAGAAGGCAGTGATTTGGAGGAAACCTGCAGATAATTGAGGTAGAGGTAATTTGCTGTTCACATTAACTCAATGCAATGCTTTTTTCTTTAAAAAAAATGTTTAGGAGTACTCTCATTTTGACTCAAGAAAACCACCATTTTATAGTTCAAATCAGGAAAAATAAATACAGTAAATGGACAAAAGTACAAAGATTCACAAAATGTTTAGGGGTATGCGTACCACAGTGTACCCCCCAGAAAAAAGGCACTGACTCAATGTATGGCTGAGCCCAAAGTTTATCCTTGGTATTGCAGAGAAACACAACAGCAAAAGGGAATGGGGTATATAAAGCAGAAAATGATGTGTTTCTCTCAGGGCAAGGCGTGAGGCAAGGTAAGGGGACCACGTCAGGTGGCAAGATCCACTAGGAGCAGCAGATCCCAATGTTGATGTTTCTTCCCCATTCTTCCTGATGCAGACCAACCCTCTTCCCTGGTGGGGAGGGGGCATGATTTGCGAATCTGCCTCAAGTGTATTGGGCTGGCCCTGGTTTCTCTCTTATAACCTTTGCAAAACAATGCAAAGAGAAAGGGGAAATAGCCACTGAGAAGTAGCTGCATGTCTTTCTAAACTAAAGTGTTAATCAATGGTCCTATAGCTTTCTAGGCTTCCAAGCAGAGGGTGTGCATGAGGAATATGACCATGCATTTTAATCAAGAATATTACCATCCATGCTTTGATCTTGAAGTATAAGTGTCGGTTGAAGGAGCACCCTGAAAACCTTTTGTATAAGCATGCTATTGTGCTTCATTTGCTTGTATGGTAAATGCCTATTCTACTCTTCGTCTCACAGAGGCCTGCTCCTTTATGAATTCACATGTACCACCAAACTACACACTAGAAAAGAGGAACTAGGCATTAAAGGTACAGCTATTGTTTTAAAGCCTTTCCCAGTCCCAGGTTATGGGCTGAGCAAAATGCATCTCATAAGTCCTTATTTAGATACAGCATTGCTATACAAAGCCAAGTTTACAGCTCTATAGCCATGTTTAAGCAAAGGTCAGTCAATTACTGTAATTTCAATGATTATTTCAGGTAAGTGGGCTTAAGACTGCAACAGGATTTGAGTCAACTCAAAGGGATTCTATCTTGCTTCCGGACTGCCTGTTTGATGAGCATTTGGACTGAGTTGTTTGTGGAGAGATTACACGGCTGTCATCTATTTAATGAGCATTCATCCTATTTGTTTGTGGGGTGGTGAAACAACCTTCTGCCAAGCCCACACATTCCAGTGCATTTTCTCATCACTTTCCTTATTGCAAGAAGTCTGATCTTTTAGGGAAGCAGGTTTGTTTTGCAAGAGCTCAGAATCAGCTTCCATTGTGCAGGCTGACTTTGGTGGGATGTGACTGAATAGAGCTTCCCTGGTGGGGGGAGCAGCATTCTGTGGTTTGCCACAGAGGCCCTGCCTGCAATTGTTGAATTCCAACTCCATTGGCCCCAGGCAAATGTCCAATGGTCAAGGATTATGGAATTGTAGTCCAACATTGGGAGCGCTATAGGTTCCCTAATCCTGAGGTACAGGGGTGTACCTAGGAGTTGGCTAGGTTGGCCCCTGCCAAGGGCACAGGCTGGTTTGGGGGGAGGCGACAAAATCATGCCTCTCCACTCTGGCTTGGAGTGGCTATGAGCCCACCAACTGGGCAAGGTGCACACGCTCCTCTGGTGCCTCGGTGGAGGAATCCTGTCACTGGTGTGGGCTGTCACAAGTAACAGGGGGCACCAATACACCTTCTTGGCAAGTGCACAAGAGAGCCTTGGTATTCCTCTGCTAATGTAAAGGCTGTATTTCTCATTGCAGTTTAAAGGTTACACCCATACCTGAAAGTATGTTCTGTTGCAGTGTATGAAGCATAGTATTCACAGTTTATATACACTGCCTTCACAGCAATGGCGCCCTCTCTGTGGAACGCCCTCCCATCAGATGCCAAGGAGATAAAGAATTACACAACTTTTAGAAGACAACTGAAGGCAGTCCTGTATCGGGAAGTTTTTAATGTTTTACTACGTTGTTTATATGTGCTGTAAGGCACCCAGAGTGGCTGGGGAAGCCCAACCAGATGGGTGGGGTATAAATAATAAAATTATTCGTGATCTTGTTGTTATTAATTGTGACAAAAGTCATGCAAATGACAAAGCTCCAGAAAAGGAGGGGCATATGTGAGGCATGCTTGAGAGACACTGAAAGGACAAGTTTGCTGTTACCTGGGACACTGATTTGCTCTGCATCACTACCCTTTATAAAAAATATGGCAAGTGAGCTACAACGTGCAACAACATGTCCTTTTGAAATGCTGACTACCCTTTGCATTCCACCTGAGATATGTGACATCTTAATTTTATAGCTGATGCTGGCAGATATAGCATGAAGTTCTGTTCTTCCAAGTTGATAAGCTGTTGGGCAGTGTTCAGCTTCAAGGTGGGATGTGCACCCCTTTGCACTCCACTTGTCTGATCCACTGGGAACTTCGAGAGAAAATGCTGAGTAATGTCAATACGATTCAGAGTGGAAGTGCACGGAAACATTAGTTCTTAATTGGCCATCTTTCACATTAAAGTAACGCAGCATTCTGTTTTCACTACAGACTGTTTACATGATTTGCGCTACTTCAAAAAATGCTGGTTCTAAAACTTAATTTATTGTTTGTTTGTAGGGGAGGGGTGAAAGGAAGGAGTCAATATATGTCCATGCTCAGAGGTTTACTAAACCCATTGGATTGGTTGTCTTTAAATGGCTTGCATTAAATATGCTTGGCAGGGTCTGATTTAAGCTGCTAATAGAGGCAGAACTCTGTACCCAAATAGCTTTACATCACACCACACATTCCCTGTAAGACACCCCTTGTGATTCCCGTTGGGCTCTTTTCTATAAGATTTCCTGAGAGTGTACAGCAGGGGAAGGGGGGCAAAGTACACATTGGAAGCTGCATCCATTTAAAGCCCCAACAGCAGCCACTTTTTGTAAAGAATAGCAGTTTGGGAAGTGGAACATTTGGGGTGGAGAAGTGCCAGTAGCGGAAAGTGCTTAATTCTTTCCTTCAAAATGTGTAAACATGCAAGGGTAAACATGCATCAGGAACCTTGGGGGAGGAAGCAATTTTGAGTGGGAAAATGCTTGCAAGAGAAGAATTAAGCACCTACTTCCTCACCCCATCTTTGCTCAGAATTGCTCCCTCCTAAAGAGCCTATTCCTTAATTATAATAAAAATAAAAGAGGCCATTGTTACTCACAGTTGTGTGATTTGATCCAGTAATGCCCCCAAAGCTCTAGTATAGGGGTGAGAACCTTTCTCACTCTGAGAGCCACATTCTTACATAAGCAACGTTCCAGGGGCCACATGCGAGTAGTGGGTGTAGCAAAAGTAACCGGACAGACACCACTGTCCATCTAGGCAAACAAACTTAATTACAGTTCAACCAGACATTTCAGCAAGGTAAAATATTGCAGAAGGGCAGAGAACAGGGGCGTTGAGGGGTGTGGCCTGGGCCATTTTGAGGGCCTATGGACGGAGACCTATGGAGAGCTCCATTTGTCCCGAGCCTGAGGTTTCCCACCCATGCCATATGCTTATCAAGTTTCTACATTTCTACCTTTCATCAGGGCTGACTCAACAAAGCTGATGCCTCCTGGATTATTACTCATGGAGGGTGTGACCCCTAATTCCATAACCCCAACTCTGCATAGCTGGTGACCTACTTACGGAACTGATCTCATAATCCCTGGCTTCCTGACCTTCTATTGACAGCATTCCTTGTAATAATAATTGCTGAGGTCAGACAGTCTGATTCAAGTATCATCTTTTCTGTTTTAAGAACAAGGCAGTGGCTCCTAGTCCCCCTCCCAAGGAGCCCATTTGCCATCACCCACCAGAACAGAAGGGAACAGGCAAGATTTGCTACAGTTGTAGAGTCTTCAATACTTGCTGACTTTCTACCTCTTGGCTTCTGCTTTCTAATCTCATGAGACTTATGGCTAGTTGGTTCCCAAATTACTTTTGCTCACTTGCTCAGAAAGTGAATGCTGGAACCTGAAAAGAAACAGGTCAGGCGGTTCAGTGATAGTAGCTTCTGCAAAATCAACTGATTTTGTTGGAAGAACACATTTCTTCTTGTTCATCCTGACAATCCTGTTTAGACAAAAACAAACCCTTTCCTTTTTTACTGTTTTGCTCTGTGTTGTACAGTGTCTGGCTAGCCCACACCTCTTTATTAACTGACAGTCTGTGAATATGAGTGCCAGGTGGGGAGAAAGGAAATTGGAAGAACTTTTGGCAGAAGTGGATTTAAAAACATACACAATATTATTTGGACAAGCTGGTAGGTATTTTGAACTTTCTGTACTTTCTGTAGTTTGTCACTTTGGGCAAATGTCCAGGTCAGGAATTCAGACATTAAGCAAGAAAGTCACTCGAGATCTGTGACAGGTTTATATATATTGTTCTATTTATCAAAATTTATATACCACTTAATTGTTTTAAAACCTCTAAGTAGTTTACAATAAATATTTAAAATATCAATAAAAATTGTTTAAAATTAAAAATAACTGGAATGAACAGTAAGAACATTTAAAACACATTGACATGTACATGTCTGGATAGACTTTCCTAAACAAAAATGTTTTAAGCAGCCACCAAAGAAATTAGTCCGCATGAACAATGCTGGATCAGCACTGGTAGATCTGAACTTACATCTAAATTCTCATTTCTCTTACATCCCTTCCTGCAATTTCACCGCTTTGTCATAAAGAAGCACAGAGGAAAAGTGTCTGTTGCCAGCTTTGTCATAAGGAATGGCTTTAATTGTAGGGTGGAGAAGCTTAAGGTACCTTCCCATGCTTGTGTAATTGGAACAGCTGTATCAGCAGCTGTGTGGCGTATGCAAAGACAGATGCGTACCTTCCCATTTTAGTTTCATTCGATATCTTGTCTTGGACAACTTAGTTGTGATTAATGTCATAAGAGATGAATGCTTAAAGTTTCCCACCCCAAATGCTATTGTTTTATTTTGATGGTTTTTATGTAAATCACTCCTAAGATTTTTGACATATTCTGTGGTACAATTTCATAGGCAGAAAGCATATAATCAAACTGCAGCAGCCTTATTCTCCTATTTTATTTCTTAAAAACTACTTTGTGAGTAGGTGGTTTATAGAGCAGCATAGGAGAAAATGGTTGGGGTGTTTATGGCTTTATCCAATTCTCTACTCTAAATGCCCCAAACTACTTTCCACCCTTTGTTTGCTATCATAAATGTGCTTTTAAAATCCAACAGGAGTAAAAGCAGCAGGCTGGGTTGCAGGCAGGGTTGGAACAAAGAAGCAGTAGTACCTCCCCCTACTTCTTGGCTCAAAATCCACCCTTTTAGAAGCGCTTTTACCTGGGAAAATACAAGGACTATGGGATCCTGTGACCATGGGTCACAAGTATGTTTGCAGCTCCCAAGCTGTCTGTTGTTTCACCACTTGTCCTTTATTTCAGCCCTTTTATTTTGCACTTAATTTGTACCATCATATGTCGGCAGCCATGCATCTTAATCATTTTTTCCAATTCCAGCACAAGCTATGCACCCAACCACACATGACATGTGCTAATTAAGAACAAATTATGACAGGCAAACTGGCCTAGTTTAATATTTCAGTGGGGTCCATTCAGTTTCCTCTCGGTAGTTTTTGTTTGTGTACAGATGTACAGGATTCAACATGTTTTCTTTTCTTTTCCTATGGAGCGAACCAGCTTTTCCTGCCTTCTCAACACACGTATTTATCATCTTATTGAATGCTGATCTTAGTCATCTATCTTCTGTCACCAAATCATCAGGCAGGCCCTTTAACTTGTTTATTTTGTAAAGTGTAGCATGAAGTATATTCATTAAACATTGGTATGTGGGTTTAAAAAGAGAGGGGGGAATACATTTTCAAAGGGTTGCAAAACAACTCCAAAATTGGAGGGAGAGAATGGCTGGTTCTTGTGGCATCACAAACCTATTAAGTCTTGTGCACAGCTGACTTCTGCTGCAAACTGGCAGGACTGGTATTCCCTGAGTTCAGCCATGGGATGGGGAATGTGAATGAACCTAATATGTTTCTTAAGTGGCTCCACTGCTAAAACAATGCATATTAGCATTAATCCTTTGCCTTATTTATTTAATATCAAAGTATTTAGGAACATAGGAAGCTGTCTTACTAGCTGGCAAGCCTCTCTGTTGTTTCAGGGTTTCAGGCAGGGCTCTCTCCCAGTCCTATCTGGATATGACAAGGACTGATCCTGGGACCTTCTATATACAAAGCAGATGCTCTATCACTGAGCTACAGCCCTTCTGTATTATACCTTTCCTTTTTGACTGGGGGGGGAAATCAAGATCACTAATACAAGGGGCCTTACTGCTTCTCTCTCTCTTGGTGTTGCCTTCAAAGTGGCTAGTCCCTGACAGAGTATATAAACTTTTAGAGCATGCGCCCTTAAGAAACAGTGGACATGCAAACACTTCACACTGACTGAATGTGCCAATGCCATCTAGCATTATTTCATAGAATCATAGAGTTGGAAAAGACCACAAGGGCCATCGAGTCCCACCCCCTGCCAAGCAGGAAACACCATCAGAGCACTCCTGACATATGGTTGTCAAGCCTCTGCTTAAAGACCTCCAAAGAAGGAGACTCCACTACACTCCTTGGCAGCAAATTCCACTGTCGAACAGCTCTTACTGTCAGGAAGTTCTTCCTAATGTTTAGGTGGAATCTTCTTTCTTGTAGTTTGGATCCATTGCTCCGTGTCCACTTCTCTGCAGCAGCAGAAAACAACCTTTCTCCCTCCTCTATGTGACATCCTTTTATATATTTGAACATGGCTATCATATCACCCCTTAACCTCCTCTTCTCCAGGCTAAACATGCCCAGCTCCCTTAGCCGTTCCTCATAAGGCATCGTTTCCAGGCCTTTGACCATTTTGGTTGCCCTCCTCTGGACACGTTCCAGTTTGTCAGTGTCCTTCTTGAACTGTGGTGCCCAGAACTGGACACAGTACTCCAGGTGAGGTCTGACCAGAGCAGAATACAGTGCCACTATTACTTCCCTTGATCTAGATGCTATACTCCCAGAATTGCATTGGCTTTTTTAGCTGCCACGTCATTTTTCTCCATACAGTCATGCAAAATGTCTGAGAAACCACAACACCCTGGACCTTCTCAGAGAACACTATTCTGACCATAAAGGGCCAGGTATGACTATTTTCCAAAGCACTAGATCCAAAAGCATAAAAACATTTCAAGTGCAAATTGTCCCTCTCAGTTGCTTTCCCCCTCATTGGGGGGAGTAGGGAATACAGGAAGGGAATTCTATCAGAAAAATGGAGGCAAGATACACCCAACCCTTTCCCCACTGCTTCTCTGCTACATATCACCACCTCCTAAAGTTGTCTGTTACACGCACTTATATGCAATGCGTAGTTAAGCCTCCAAAAATAAATATGAACTTGGGTTTGTTAATGGTTTGTTGACAGTTTCTCATACAGCAAACAATGCATCTCACAGCAATACTCCAGCAAACTTCCTGCTCCTCCTCACCCATCAAAACATAACCCACCCTTCTTCCTTAAAGAAACAAAAATAGAAATGGAAAATTAAAAATACTATTAATAATAGCAACAGAAATATTTCTCTGTGTCCCATGCATACAATGATATATATATCTAGAATTATGTAATTGAAGTGGCCATCCTTCTGCATTTTACCAGATGGGACCCTTTTATGAGCAACCAGCTGCAGGAGATCATACTACAATACTTGGTGCCACTCTAAATTTTCAGTGCCTCAAGATTCTTCTTTTAGCTAAATAATTCCCTCTGCCACTCCCCATTTATTTTATACATAGACAGCTATTGCATTTACACCAGTAATTTCTAAAGACGCAGTCAAAACTAAACTTACTGCATTCTAGTTTGAACCACTTTCCAAAAACTGACAAAGTTTTTGTCTGGGCTTTGCCAAAGCAAATGAATTAAATCTCACACCTCCAGCACCTATCATTGGTTTGAATGCCCACATGCTTAGACCATGCCAACATCCAATTAACCTTCTGCAAAACATTTTGCTCTATTAACTTTAGGCAAAGATCCTAAGGAAAACTTTGTATTATGTAAAGCTGACCTCCAACATGCTAGCTGAAATTTATTTTTGAGCTCCATATTTCATTTAAATCTGATCTAAATTAGAGATTAACCTGTTGTGCATCACAGAATACAAACTTTTGCTGGATCTCTTAAAGACCACCACTGCATGTGCTTAAACTGCATATGTAACCCACTGCTGTATACTGCATTAAGAAGGCTACACATGTGCAGTGGGAGAGGCCACCATTATGGACTAGTGCATTACCTCAGAACAGTTTGATGCTTGTTGTTTGCTTTTTGTTAAGCTGTGAATTCTTGAAAACAGGTTCCTTGTTTGTTGATGTTCTTTATGTTATGAAGGACTGATAGTTTTAGCTTCTGAGTGCGAACCCCTCCAGCCAGCATTAAGACCAAGCTCAGAAAAAGGGTTTTGTGGTGACACAACCGGAAAGACAGAATTTTGGGAGGGCAGTGCTGAGTTCTATTAATTTCATACTATTTATGTAAATTGTATCATTTATGTAAAATCCTTATTAAAGTACTACAGTATTGTTTGATGTTTGAGAGCTTTATGACCAGCTGTCACCCTGTTGCAGACAGTGACCCAGCAGAGAACCTGGTAGAGGCAGTGATTATAAAAGTCCTTCAGGAACCTCTGTACCTTAGCTGCATAGTAACAGGTTCTTTCAGAGGTCATTAATGCTCAGCTTCCTTTGCTTCTGATCTGTTTTGTTGACTCTGGATCCCATCTCCATACTTATTCATCAAGTATGTGGGGTAAAATACTTTCACATGATTGAACATATCATATTTGTAATATGGAACGACATTTATGCCCCAGATTGATTATAATGCCAAAAGCCCTAGACTCAAGTGGTCCTGCTTTGGCTCCAATCTGGTTGGCACAGAGGCAAAAAAGTTGCTGAGGTTGGAGAGATGGTGGTCACCTGGAAAGGGGACTAAGGGACTGGACAGTACTGCTCTACTGTTCTTGTGAGAAGAGGCTGTCCATGAGGCATTGGGGTCCTGAGCAGGCATAAGACGTTACAGGTCAACTTAACACTTTGAATTGAGCCAGGCGAAAAATTGGCAGCTCTTTCAGTTGTGCCAGAATTTGAATTCTATGTTCAGACTGCCCTGTCCCGATCAACAATCTGGCTACCAAATTCTGCACCTGCTGCAGTTTCTAAACCATCTTTGAAGGCAGCTAAGGTATAACAAAGTGCATTAATCCAATCTAGAGGTTACCAGAGCATAGACTGGACTTCTCCACGACCCTTCCCTCTGCAGGGAGGTGAGACTGATTCAGATGGTATGCCCCCGCTACTTAATGGACCCAAATGGTTTCCAGAGAGTGGTAGGAGATATTTTACCCCATGTTGATGGCCTTTCAGCTGATTCCCTGGTGATCCGCTGGAATGCAGAGTTAACCAGGGCTATCGACTGTCTGGCTCCGAAGCGCCCTCTCCAATTGCATGGAGTCTGGACAGCCCTGTGGTTTTCCCTGGAGCTGAGGGCAATGAAACAATCGTTGAAATGGCTAGAGCGCCGGTAGTTAATTTTATTGTTATTTTTAGATTTTAAAAAATTTATTGACTTTTCCCAGTATGTATTTGAAAAATGGTACATTTTAAAATACAAAAACAAGGTTTGAAATAAATATTATGTAATTAGAGTTCTTCTAACCCAAACTATAGATAATATTCACTTAACTTTTTAATCCACTACTCACTTCTAGAGACCTCTACTTTTTAAAACTCCCAGCTATGCACCCTTTTCTGATTCTGCTACTAACCCTCTGCTTGTGATTTCTCATGCTCCTAAAATGAGACCAGGACTATTTTTAGTATATAAAAGTATGCAAAGCACTACAACTCCTCAGCTACGCTGATGGAGCTAAATTGTCTTTATATTTTTATTCAAATGTATGTGGAAATTTAGTAACATGAGGTTTAACTAATTTATTTATTGATAATCTATTTGAGTAAATCTTTCTTATAGTGGTATCATTTGTCTGCCCAAATGTCATCCACATGACTCACTCCCTAAAACTGCATACTATCCTTATATAGAATTCAACAGATAAGTATAATTGCACTGAAGAGGGCTTTAAAAAAAACAACCAAACCCAACACTATCCTTTACAAAATGCTTTAAATCTTTCTGCACTTTCAGAGAATCACTAGGGCAATAAGGGAACCCTAAAGTGCTGATTAGCTGCTGCTCCTGAGCCACATTTTTGCTTTCCTAAGAATTTGCTGAAACATACCCCATGTGTTGTCATCCCCCAAACTTGTGTCCTTTCTGCACTTATCTGCACAGCAAAGCCAGAATCATTGGCAACCCTATTCACATGCAAGGGGTTGTGAAATACATGTACTGTACTTCTGGTTGTGTGCAAGTTTTTGCTGTAGCCAATAGAATTGACAAGCCCTCGCCTCTATCTGAAACCACTCTCCAGTTCAGCTGGTTGATTGGCTGCTGCAAAAATATCCCAAACTCTGCTGGCTGCTCTTAAGATTCTCCCATATCCATCCACAGGATAGTCTAGGATTGCAGCCTAAAAGTGTTACAAATGTTACTCACTTGTTCCACTCAGTCCACATGCCTTTCCAAAAAAAGGAAATACGAGATGATAAGCTGTAGTGGCAAAGCTAAGAAGACATTGCCTAACTGCTGTTTCATATATTATCTGGCAGAAGATCTTGGCTTTGTCAACAAGTTTTCACTGGACGTGGGAGTCTCAGCCAGTTGCAGTTTCGCACTGGTGAAATTAATTTCACGATGCTGTTTGCGAACGCGAGCTGGCGACATTCGCACGTTACACTGTGGAACCCAATCCTTTGCCTTTTCTATATTTTGTTATTAAAAATTGTATACCGCCCTTCACCTACCGATCTAGGGCGGTTCACTAAGGCCCACTAGGCTTCCCTGCCGATAAAATGTGTGCAGGAATGTAGCCTTCAGGCATCCTGAGGGGGAATTTAAAAGTAACGCGGAAAACTATGGATGCCGCTCCTGGTGTATTTTTGTACGCTGCGACATTTTTCAACAACCCCGTGGAACGCCTGCCGCAGCCCTCAGAAGTGCGACGCCGCACTAAGACGGCGAGGCGCCGCCTTTCCCAATTCAGGTGCGACAACAGGGCTGCCGGCGAACAAGCGAGCAAGCGCCTCCCGCGGAAAAGCCGAGAGGCCGAGAAAGGCAGCGAGCGGGAAAAGCGCCTCTCCTCGCGCCCTCCTCTCCCGCCCACTCCCTTTCTTCGTCCCTCCCCTCAGCTCACGCTAGGAGAATGAACGTAGGAGATTCCGGTAGGCGGACTCCTCCCCCCTTTCCACGGTGCTGATTGGCCCCTTCCAGCCCTGTCGTCGATAGGCCACGCGGAAGAATCGGCGGGCGGCCATTGGCCGGGGTGATCGGAATTAGGGAGCCGTGCGCACATCAGCAGGGAGGGTGCGCGGGGTCGTGTGCAAACCGCGTGTGGCGCAGCCAGCAGGGACTCAACGGCAGCGGGTGGAAGAGAGAGAGAGGGGCCAAGTCAAGTCGCGCGCACGCGGAGCAGCGGAGAGGGGGGGCAGGAGAGCAGGAGCGGGGAGAGTCCATCGCCGCGCGGGGGAGGTCCGGCTTCAACCGACGACAGAACCGAAAATCGAGAGAGAGGTAACCCTCGGCGAGGTAGGCCGACGGGGTTGGCGTAGTTTGAGGGGGGGATTGAGTGAGGAGAAAAGCTCTGGGCGGGGTGAGGGAAGGAGGGCGCTGGCTCGTTCCGGCCTAGTGCGCGGGAAAAGAAAAAAACCACCGTACTCGGCCGCGGTTGTTTCTGAGGAAGACGGGAAGAAGGGCTCGCTGAGGGCGCTCTGTGGTCGACCCCCTTGCGGGAGGGCTGAGGCGGTTGCAGGTAGGTGGGCTCCTCGTTCCCGCCTTCTGGGCCGGGAAGGAGACGGGGGAGACGGGACGGGCGGGTCCTGCCCGTCACGAGAAGCATTCGTTTGGTCTGGGCCCTGTTCAGGCCCTGCGCGCCTGCGCGTGAGATTTCAAACGGGCCGCGAGGGTTGGAGTTGGACACGGACACATCATGAGGCGGAGGGAGAAGAGGCCTTCGCTCAGCACGCGAGGCTGCTCTCTCTTCTCCCCCACCCTCACGGCAGCTCCCCATAACAGTGTCGTCGTGGGAATGTGTCCTCGTGGGGAGGCTCGGGACCTCAAAGCGAGGCGTTCCGCCTGGGGCCGCCCTCTTGCTAGTTCGGGAAAGGTGCTCGTCTCCGATGGCGTCGCCGCCGCGGCCGCCTTCCCCGCGCGTCCTCCACGTGTTCGGCTGAGTAACTCGCAAGAGGAGCCAGCTAGTTAGCCGATCCATTGTAATTCACGGCCGTGTCTGTGACGCTCGAAGATGGCGTGTGCTGCTGTCCGCCCATTGGTGAGTGTGGCGCGCTCCTCGGTCGGGGAAAGGCGGCGCGCCCGACCCTCAGTTGGGAAACAAGCCCCGCTGGCTCCAGTGGGACTTGATCTCAAGCAAGGCGGGTGTGCTTGCAGCCTTGAGACGTGTGTGAACCGCTGATCATTCTGCGAAAGTGTGATGCACTGCTAGGTGCTTTAAGTAACACGGGGGACAAGCACTGTGCTTGGAGGACTTGACAGTGTAAAATCCAGTGGAGACAGCCAAGGACTTAATTGTAGTATTCTGTATCACTTGAGTACTATTTAAAGGAATAGGCTGAGGAAGAGTTCAAATGAGCCAAGCAGTCTGTGTTCTGATGGAGAGGTCAGTTACTAAGGAACAATCTGAGAGGAGGAAGCCTGAAAAAGCAGGTGACTTAAAAAGTGGCACCAGAGCATTATTAACCAGAACTACTTCTAAAGTACATGGAAATCTTGCACGTTGTTGATTCTGTTGCTACTTTTGGGGCAAATCATAACTAAATACCAAATTCCCAGTTGAATCCTGGGATTGTGAATTTTGTGTAACAGATGCTCTTCACTACTTGGTAACTGCAGGTCCTCTGAAAGTAAGGCAGTGGCATACTTGTGTTATGTCCTGATCTGGTCGCTTTATAGTGCTCAAGGAAGTTTATATTAATGCAGGTCTCAGTTGCTTATGCTACTATGATTTCATTTGCATTTAAAATGTTCTAGGATTATTAAGTGTTTGTAGCAGGTTCATACTGTTGCCCTTTAGGAATTTAACATATGTTTACTTTGTCATTTAAAGCATTTTTATGCTGCCTCATAGAAAAGTTATCTGGGTGACTTAAATTGCTTAAATAAGAGAAGAGTTGTATACAAATAAGGCATAGAATCATGAAATCAAAGACAATGTAAATATAACAAGTTATTGCACCCCCAAAACTAAAACATATTTAAAAACAGATGCCCAAGCTACATAATTTATTTAAAAGCCTTGCCTAGTTGGAGTGTCCCTTTGGCTGAACTGTTAAAGCTAACTATTAAATAAATATACTTGTCTGAGCTCCTAAGCCAGTGGTGGCCAAACCTTTTCCAAAGAGGGCCAGATTTGATGAAGTGGAGGGCCAACCAAAGTTGTTGAGCTTTTTTAAGGATTTTACCCCAGGAAATAAACTGCCACAGGGGCCGGATTAAACCGACTGGCGGGCCGGATTAGGTCCCCTAAACACACTTTGGACATGCCTGTCCTAAGCTGTGCTGGGTCTTGGTCTTTTCAGTGGCAGCTATTAACTTACAGAACTGAAAAATCTGGGCAAAGTCTACTGTGATAAATGTGGGACAAAAGGTGGAAAATAATTGCTTCATAGTGACAATAAAGATTTCATCAGAAAGGTATCAAATTGTGTTTATAATCATTTTCTGGTAAATTTCTCTTCATTGCCTTCACACTGCATTTCAGAAGCATTCTGAGTGCCTCTCACTCTAGTGCGAGTTGGAAATCTGATCCTATCTATTTCCCATGTTATCCCTGAGTATTAGAGAACTTGAGCATATTCCTATAATGTAGGCGTAGTTCACCTAAGGGCTGCATGGGTGGTTGGTGAACAGTTAAGCCACTTGCCATTGGATATAGCCAAACGCAGTGTAGGGCTGGGCTGTCATCATACACTTCACTATTTCTTGATTGTGATGGGGAGAAAGGCGTCTTCCATTTCCTACTAGTGCTCTCTGCCATTTACAAGGAGTAGAAGGCACATGAAGACGATGCTTCCCATCACAACTGAGCTTACTCCAAGGCAGCAAAATTTGATGGTGATCAGGAAATGTTGGGGGCAGGTGCCTTGGGCACCTGTGATCATTGTTAGAAACTCAGATGTGTAACCTATGTGCCAAATGGCTCCTTAAATTATGGTTACAGTTGCCAAAACGGAATTCCTAGTTACCATTTTGGGGCCAGACTGCTCTAAAGTCATGTTTTTAAATACAGCATTTGGTTCCTGAAATTCATTCTGATTCTGCAGATATATTTTATATAGAATTCTACAGCATGTGTTGCTGGTGTGTGAAAACAAAGATCCAAGGATCCCCAGGCATGCAACTTGAGTGCCTGGGCATCTTCACATGGTCGCAAGTGGCTGATAACCAGGTGCAAAATGCGCCTGATGATTTCAAACATTGCCTCTGATGGATCACATTGTAGGTTTGTGAGGGCTGCATGTGGGACATGACTCATGAACTGCCCAAGTGCTATACTGTACTGAGTTATTTCTTATTTAGCAACAGGCAGTAGTTTTACAAGGCACAAAATTTATCTGCTATTAATAGTTCATGGATATAAGCTTTTTCTAACACAGAGATGGGTGTCTATATTATTGTACTGTGCACCTGTTTGCCTTCTCTGGAGTCATTGAAATGGTTCAGGAAGGGGAGATTTATCTTGAAAGTAGAGAGAAGAAAAAGTAATAGGATATACTTGGAAGGAAGTGACATAACGCACTAGAGATTTTTACCTCATGTGGTTCCTGGAGGGGGGGTTATGTGTTGGAAAAATAGTCATGGGGATGGACTATACCTAAATGGAGCAGAGGGAAGATGAATGAACTAGAATGAATGAAAGGATAAGAAGGTATAGGAAGAGGTTTATGCGAAAGGCCAAATGAGGCAGTATGTGGGAAGAATTGTGGCTTGAGAGGAGAACTGGTGGAAGAGGAACAAAGGAGACAAAAGATAAGTCAGAGCCAGTATAGAGTGGGGAAGAGACACTAGTTGGTGCTGACAGCAGCCTACACAGGATGCCTGCTGAAAGATGGACATCTGTACCCCTGAGTTCCAGCAAGAATGTGCCAAATAACTTAATAGAAATGAGCTGACTCTTAAAATGTGACAGGAAGGGCTTAGGTGCTAGTTTTTTATTCATATGAATTGTATTGGCTATTCAACCCTGTTCACATGCTGCTCACAATGGTAGCAGATAAAGATCTTATTGGGTGGAGAAGAACCAGCTACATCTCCTGAGCTCTTGGGAATAAAGGGAAGGGTGGAGAACTGTTACATTGCTTGGACTCCTTGTATGGAAGATGAGATAATGCCAAAAGAATGAGGGTATGTAAATGTAAATAATGAAACAAACAGTAATTTGTAACAGGTAGAGTTGGATGTTATCCTCCATGTTAGGTTTAGAGTATAGCCATTGGACTTAATATGCTGTATTATTAGAAATTTTGGGTTAAGTTGTGTCAATACTGTGAAAAATGAAAGCAGTTTACATTAGAACAGTATTTATAGGTAGTTTACAAGGTGGCATCAAGCACTTCAGCTCTTGTAAATGTTATTATATAAGTACATTATTCTAACTACATTTCCCCTCTTTCTCAGGAAACCTAATTGCAGCAATGAGCAGCAACGAGTGCTTCAAATGTGGGCGTACTGGCCATTGGGCTCGGGAGTGCCCTACTGGAATGGGTCGCGGGCGTGGAATGCGAAGCCGTGGCAGAGGTATTTTCCCACCCCCAAAGCATATTGTACAAATTGAAAGTAAACATTAGTTAGTCTCTTTTAACAACTCATTTGGTAGCCTAGCCACAGCTGCTAGGAATTAAATGTAGGTGAATAAGTAGGTATGTGGAGGGAGGGACTGATCACCTAGTCCTTTAGGTTTTGAAAAGAGCCACAGAGGAAGAAAAGTTTTCCTCCAACACAATAGCGGAAATGCAGTGGAAGGGGCGAGCAGAGTCATTCCTTCTCTGCCAGTATCTCTGGGAGATGTCATGATTGGTTTGGTTTGCTTTTTTTACTGACTGACTGGTTTTTTTTGTGGGCTTATTTACACAGCTGCTTTAATATTGTTCCTATTTACAGTGCAATAGAGTGAGCAAAAATAAATTGGTATGCTCTTTTTTGTCCCATTATGTGGTTTAACTATGGTACATGTAGTACCACCACTGAATTGTTAAATGGCTTTATCTTTCTAAATAGGCTTCCAGTTTATGTCATCATCACTCCCAGACATCTGTTATCGCTGTGGTGAATCTGGTCATCTTGCCAAGGATTGTGATCTTCAGGAGGATGGTAAGTATTTCTAAAGTTTGGATGGGGAGAAACATTGCCAGTTAATTATGGGACGTAACACAATGTTAAGCACATATTCTGCAACTCTCTCCAGGTTTTATAGTCTTGTTTGTCTCCTTTTTCTTATTGTGGAAGCCTGCTATAACTGCGGTAGAGGTGGCCATATTGCTAAGGACTGCAAAGAGCCCAAGAGAGAGAGAGAGCAGTGCTGCTACAACTGTGGCAAACCTGGCCACTTGGCTCGCGACTGTGACCATGCAGATGAGCAGAAGTGCTATTCTTGTGGGGAATTTGGACACATCCAAAAGGACTGCACCAAAGTGAAATGCTATAGGTAAATCAACAAATGTGAATATTAATCCCATTATGCTGACCTTTAGGTCTCTTATAAACAAATTGTGTATTTACAATAAAATATATGGGGTTAGTTAACATTTGGATTATTTTTTTTGCAACGGTTTCTACCGTAATAAAATTTGTTTATTGATTTTCTTTCTGTGTCCCATTAAATTATTTTGTGCTCTTACCATAGAACTCGTGATTTGTAACTTCTCAAGTTGCCAATACCTCATTGCTCACTTGGGTAAACTCCAAAACTTTTAGGGTCAACTAGGTTTCAGTAAGGGTATGACTGTACAAGTGTAGAATGAGTTTATTTTGTGAAGAAGCTGAAAACATGGGACATAGGAATCATGTCTGCAATGTCCCAAATACTATACAGTAGTGTTTCTATGGATGTACTTTGTGTGTGGGACTGAAGTTCTGTCCTGTCTGATTGCAGGTGTGGTGAAACTGGCCATGTAGCCATCAACTGCAGCAAGACTAGCGAAGTCAACTGCTATCGTTGTGGCGAGTCAGGACACCTTGCACGGGAATGCACAATTGAGGCTACAGCTTAACTGTTTTCCTTTGTCGCCCCTCCTTTTTCTGATTGATGGTTGTATTATTTTTCTCTGAATCCTCTTCACTGGCCAAAGGTTGGCAGATAGAGGCTATTCCCAGGCCAGTGAGCTTTACTTGCCGTGTAAAAGGAGGAAAGGGGTGGAAAAATCGACTTTCTGCATTTAACTACAAAAATGTTTATGTTTAGTTTGGTAGAGGTGTTATGTATAATGCTTTGTTAAAGAACCCCCTTTCCGTGCCACTGGTGAATAGGGATGGATGAGTGGAAAGAGTTAAGTCAGACCAGCAAAGCCTCCCTGGGTTCCATGGAAGTGATCGTATGCAGGAGGAAAACAAACTGGAAGTGTCTGAACTTCCACAGTAACTAATTACAATAATGGCCTTGGATTATCTGACCTCAATAACTGTTATAACACCGAGTATCTGTATCAGGCCTTACCTAGAGCGTATAGCTAAGTGGGATAAACAAAACAATGCACATGCCTGTTAATGGCCACGAGAGTGAGGGAGAAATCGAGAACTGAAGTAACAGTAATACAATAAGTGAATGTCTAATATGAGATAACAAGGTAATGGGAAACATTAAATATTTCAAATTAAATCAAACCCAGAACATCAGTGCTTTAGAGCATACACAATTTGGAGCTATTCAGGACTTGCAAAGAAATGCATTTTCACAGAAATCAAGATGTTATTTTTGTATACTATATCACTTAGACAACTGTTGAGTTTCATTTGCTTGTAATCAGTTTTTAAAGTCAGATGGTAAAAGCAATTGAAGTCCTAGAATATAGAAATGTAATTTTAAACTATCAATAAAGCTGGAGGAGGAAGGGGAGTTTGGCTGAAGTTTTTTGTTTGGGGTTTATTTTTCAGATACATAGTACAAATTAACATTACAGAGGCAAATGTGGAAGAATAAAAGCTGAACGTTGACTATTGTACCACAACTGTATTATACAAAGTTAATTGCTGTATCATTTAAACTGTAGAATTGTCAAATACATCACTTCAGCAGCAATATTTGCATTCTTTTTTCTCTGCATGGATTGACAAACCGCAGAATGACCAGTCATTAGGAAAATTATTTTATATATAGTATTCCTAAAGATACTATCCAAGAACACAATTATATATCTTGTGTTAAAATCCTGTAGTCTTTCAAATTTCACATTAGGAAAACTACATTATGGACAAAGTACATTTTGTGGTGGAGAAAGAAGTATGTGAAGAGTACATTTCATTCAAATAATCACATGGAACTAGCAGTGAAGGGACAAACCTGTAGGTGTGTGCCCCACCCTCGCATTTACCTGTGGTACCAAAGGTGGCTTATATCAAACCAATAAATGCTGTCAGCTGATATTGCAGTCAAACAGGCCTGCATGGAATTTCTAAATACTCCCAACAGCAGCAATTAGTGCTAGAAAGCATGTCTAATAATATGTATTGAGACAATGACATCTAAAATAAGAGGAATAAAATTTCATCATGTGGAAATTTCATCACGTGGAAAACTGCTCCTTGTGTGACCAGCTCTTCCTTGGAAGAAAAATGGAGCAAGAAGGAGCCTATCTTTGGCCATTGTCAGTGTGAACTAGGAGGAGAGGGAAGTAAGTATGTGCACCTTCACCCCCTGATTTTGCAGGTACTTGATGCTTTACTGCTGGAAAGTGACCTAGTAGGAAGTTGAAAGGGACCCATGCTCTGGTTAAATGATTTAACTAGCAATTGATGTTTATGTTAAGTCTTTATTCTATCCAATTACCCATCACATTAAAAGTTTCCACTAACTTGGGAGAAAAAAATTATGCAATTCTTCAGCCTTTATATTAGAAAAATTCACTTAACTGGCATGTTATTCGAGACCATGTTACTAGTAAGGGAGACAAGAATGTAGGCTGTAGTTGGGGTTGACTAAAGATAGAAGTAGATTCTCTTCTTGCCTGCTGGGGAGAAGATGCATGGATATTCAAACAGCAAAATATCTGGTAACAAGACTGCTTGATCTATATCCCTTAAAGCTTATTGCTAGAATCAGGTCTCTGCCAATGACAACTTCTTGGAAGTCATTTCAGCTCTGAAACGTCAACTGGATTTCAGCTATGTGGAGGCTAATGAGACTTGGTAAAATTTGGTCAGTGCACCCTAAGAGTTGAACATACAGCACTGGGAAAAGGAAGATTCTGCATGGCCAATAGTATTCTGTGACAAATACAAAAAATGGTCTGCTATAAACAAGCAAAGTACCATACGTGTGAGACCCTCTTAACCAACGTCCCATTAATTTTGTTTTTCTTTGGTGCAATACAGTGGAAAGAGCCTAGCAAAGTATTTTTTTTCAGTTCCAATATAACACAATCATTAGCTGAATGAGTAATGCAGGTCTGATGTGTTCTCTGAATACAGATTTCTTTTGCCATAAAAATTGGTTGGCACACACATTTTGATACTGAATGCACAGGTAGGGTAATGCTCAAATGACAAAACCTTCAAAAGAAGTTTGTGATTTCAGTCTTACGTAGAATTAATATAGCATACTAATAACCTTAACTGGGTGATAGCCAGTGTTAGTCCGACTAGAAACTCAGAAAAAGTGAACTTATCCATTAATTTCAGTGGGTGTACTAAGGGCTGGATTTCATTTGATATGGCCCCTAGTTTTGAAATGCTGTTGAGCTAGGCCTAGGACATGATTTTACAAAAGCTGGAATTTCTGACAATCCAGTAAAAATATTCAAAAAACCTGGATAACAAAAAGGGATATAGAAGGTGTCCCTTCTGTTCACTCACCCAACCTCCCTTCATACTAAGAAGAGAGTTACAACCTTGGTTTTACAGCTCAAGATGCATAGCACTACATTCAGGTCAAAGTAATTCAGGAGCAAAGATTCACATCGCTGTTGGACGAAGAAAGTTCACATTTACAACTTGCATGAAGAACTTTGTTATCGGCTTTGTATAGTTCTGTGTACATGCCTGTCATAGAGCTGACATGGGGAACCTTTTTCAGACATTACATCACATTACCATCTGGGGCCAAATGCTCCAATGAAGGGTAGGGCTTGTGTGAGAGGGTATTGAAGGCTTCATGAGGAGAAATTCTCCATACCATCTTCCTCCTGGGTTTTTTGGCCAGGCATTGCCTACATCGTTAGTGAATGCGAAGTTTCTAAGGATACTCTTTCTCAATGTGTTTTGTTCCTGTGCAATCACAGAAAAGACAGCTTTGTATACAACCTTGCTGAACTGTTCATGGTAGGTTAGTATTTCTGTACTACAAATATCCTAAGATTTCTAGTTGGGTAAACATTTGTATGCTTGCTGCAATTCCCTGACACTGGAGCTGCATATTTATGCCTGGAAATAAGTGCCATTGAGCACCATGAGATAACATTGCATAGTAAACAGATTTGGGCTTATGCCTTTTAACGTCAGTAATAATTTTATCCTTGGGAATTACCCTTCAGCCTTAATTCCTTTGTTAGAAAACTTACTTTCCCAAGCAATATAGCTGCCAATTCATTATGCTTGCTGCTATACACTAGCAGCATACTGTTACAGCGGGTTATTCTCGGTTCTTGTGTAACATTTCTCACAGAAATGTATAGTACGCTAACATGTCTCAAAATGATTTCCCCTCATTTTCAATTACGTATACCAGCTTGACTATAAAATGTGAACCTAAGGATGAGTTCACATTGATATGCTCCTAGCATTGTATGCACTTGACCAATAGTATGGTCTTAATTTACTTACGGAAGTTCTTGAGCAAGTTGGTTCAGGAATTGGTGGGGCCAGGACCCATACCTCACCTAAGGTGGGTCACACATGTGCCACTAAAACCTCAGACATGGGTCCCAGAGGTTGAGGACTACTGCTGTAACATGTCATATCCTCTTATATAACTTGCCCCCTTTCTTAATCCTCCATCCTTCTGCATGTATTGCATGGGCCTATGGGGAATCTACTGCTTCTCATTCTGCAGATAAAACAGGGAGGAATAATTATAGCTTATACCTCACTGTGTGGCAGTGCAAACAGTACATTACTGTTAAAAGCGCCATGTAGAAAGTACTGTGATTGACTTAGTATGCCGTAAACAATGACTTATCTCATCCATCATGACACCCATTCAGTGCTTTCAGATACTGTGTTTATTGAATGGTATTTCACAGTGCTTGCAAGTTAAACACTGCTACGAAAGCTAGCATTGTTCTTACATGGTTTTGCTTCTACTCATTTATGTGTATGGTTTTCATTGATGTTAAACTTTTCCTATGATCCATCATAATTTACTTGAAAATTATAATGCGTTGGTAGAAAGATTGAATTTGGATGAGGAATTAACTCCTTCAGAGTAATTTGTGATCAGGAAAAATGGTAGAATTAGTAGAGATTTGTTGTTTCCTATGGTTTATTGAACTTGAGCCATCAGAACCTTTCTGTTCTCCATGAACCTTTAGCATGGAATATCTCCACACAGAACAAGTAGCACTACATTGGCTGCCATTCACATTTATCATCCTTTGGTTTCACAGTGTTTAAGAGGATGGAGAGGGTAATTTATAGGTAGGAAATCACATGTCCAGTCATAAGCTAGCCAGAATCTCAGCTCTAGATACAACGTGTTAGACCATCAGAAGCAGTAAAGATTACTGATGCTTACATAGTTGGGGTGTATGGAGTGTTAGGGGAGAGGTAGTACTTCTGGTGGGGGACATGCTGTGCTTCTGGGGTAGTTGTCCACCTTTGGTCCCCACCCTGCACCCAGCTCTCACCTGTGACTCCTAAAAGCTGTTGGTGTGTGACAGCAGTCAAGGAATGGCTTTGACTGGCCGGCTAAATCAGGTGAGGGCAGCCAATGTGTCTTCCCTGCATGCAAAGAGACCAATAGTGGGGCCAACGATTAAGAAAATGGTTTCTGCACATGATGTAGAGGGAAGCGAGGAGCAGATGGAGCTCATCAACCTGGAAAGGTAGACCACCTGGGAGAAGGAAAACTGATCCCAAACCTCCACTGCCTCGCAGGATATTTCAGGGGATTAGAAGACTAAGGAGTAAACCCTACACAGATTCGAAGTGGAGTCCCTAAGAAGACTGGATGGCGCCTTGTATGCCTCCTTCCAGCAATTCCTGCAGCCCAGCTGGTCCCAAATGTATTGCTCTGCTTCACTTTGATCCACATCAGTGAAATCGAAAGGAGGATCTTGTCATCTGGGCAGTCCGGGACCACCATACACACTGCCCAGGCTTGCACCCTGAGGAGGTCACTTCAGTGCTGCTAATGCAGCAGTTTGACTTCACCCCGGGAGGCACACTACGTCTCTTGAGACAGACAGATGTCAACAACAATACAATTAAAGCTTTGATACTGTGCAGAGTTAGGTACATTTAAGAACACGTGTTTAAATGGACATAGGTATACATAACACCACAGGACCAGGCAGTATTGCTAGAATGCTAGATGTTTATTAACATCTTTAGGATCATGCTGTAAAAATGCCTCATTAAACAGAAGGATTTGTCCTCTCCCAGACCTGTAGTTATAGCATGCATCCATCAGATGGCAGAAGTAAATGCTTTTTGAGTTTGTGAATAGCAAAATAACTTCTAGCACCTTTGAACTTAAAACAATAGTAAATAAGTTCTCTCTGTGGTTTTAGGGGAGGGAGGCAAGAAACACCAGGACCCCCAGCCTATTGAGCTTATCATGCTTGGATTAACATTAAAATTCACTTAACTATATAGCAGTTTGTTTTAGGTGTTCAAAGAACAAATATATTGGTAATTGTTACAATTGTATAATGTCATAGGCCTCTATTCCTACCTCTGTATTGCAGAGGAAGGGGATGCTGATGACTGAATCTGGAAAATGAAGTTATCTCAAGGTCCTCCAGTGAATCCCTGGCTCAATATATATTCTACTTTTGTTCTTTCCGCAACTCCAAGTGTACTGCTGACACTTACATTTGGATTTTATGGACGCGACAACAATCTGAGACTCCTAATTTCAATTGTGGATGGAAACTATGTTCCTATTGTTACTGGTGTCTATGCAATTCAGTCTCAAGCTTAGTACTGGTCTTTATTCAGAGTAAAATATGTTTATAATTAGGCTGATAGTTGAATGTCATTGAAGACATTGCATGTGAAGGTAAAGCTGCAATATTTTATCCAGAGCAGGACAGGCAAAATTTTCACATTTGCCTTTTGTGGGGAGGCTGAAATCTTTAATATCCGCCCATACTTACTGTATATTTGCATAACTTCTAGTGTGATCTCAGACAAACCTACCATAGGAAAGATGCATCCTGATTGCTAGTGAGAGAGGAAGGGCAAACTACATGGATTCCAAAGACTAGAACAAAAGACAGAAGCAGACAAGAGGAGAACAACTCTTTAGGGCCACAGGAATTCCCTGGTGTTCAAACAAATCACTTACCAATCATCTGACATCATTCACTAGCTAAAAACAGTGACGGGAGCCTGGCGTGCTCTGGTCCATGGGGTCACAAAGAGTTGGACACGACTAAACGACTAAACAACAACAAGTGACGGGAGCAGTCAGGCTGGCTCATTTCAAAGAAATCACTTAGGTGGGTACCTGCCAATTTTGCTTCATAACATTGTTTCTAGGGGGGCTTGAGACTGACTTTAAAGAAAGCTCAGAGATTGGGCCCTCTGCCTGGGGGGACTAACTTTGCAAGTGTCATTGTGCTCATAGGCACCAGATTAGCAACGCTTGGACTAGCATATACTGGGCCAGAGAAGGGCTGCTAACTAAGCAGTCTTTTAATATCAATAGAAGAAGGTGCACATTTGACACCTCCCTGTCAGAAGAACGGAATGTTTTCTATGTAGGTGCATGGGCTGGGCAGTAGGTGTGCCTGCTGAATATCTGCTTGTCACATAGGCTTTGGCAACACAGAACCTCTCCTCACCCTCGTTGTGCCAAATAATTATGCCTCAGCGGCTTGGTTTTGCAATTGTGGAGAGCAGCCACGGTGCTTTTCAAAGCACTGCAACTAGGACTTTACTCTCTATGTGCTTTAAAAAAAGAAAGACGTCCAGGCTTCCTCAACCTCGGCCCTCCAGCTGTTTTGAGACTACAATTCCCATCATCCCTGACCACTGGTCCTGCTAGCTAGGGATCATGGGAGTTGTAGGCCAAAAAAAAAAAAAAAAAAAACATCTGGAGGTCTGAGGTTGAGGAAGCCTGACGTAGACGAAAGGTCAAATTCAACAAAGCGCCGTTTCTCATCTCTGCATCTCCATCGGCTGAACGTCCTCTGATTACAAGGGGGGCACGTAACAAAAAGTCGCTCCTTTTCAGTGCTCTTCCATGACACACCGAGCAAGCTCGGTCTTCCCTGGCCCGTGTTTTCCCTCGCGAGGGCTGGCTGCGATTGGGGCTCAGGGTCTGCCTGGGTCCGCTGCTGCTAGGAGAGCAAACAGAAGTCAAAATCAAGCAGCATTAAAAGCTCTGCTGCGGGGTGGGGAATCAAGCGCTTTTGCAGCAGAAACTGCAAAAGGCGGTATACAAATTCAATAAGCACTGTGAACTTTCTTGCACCGTTTCCCGCTTAGCTGTTGCCTCCTTAATTTCTCCCATCGCTTCTTGCCCCGCATGAAAAGCACGCTGGGACCTAGAGCCGGAAGTTGCTGCGATTGCAGCCGCCCCCGCGCTCGCTTTAAGGCCAGCCTCTTCCGGGGCGGTGTCCCCTGCGCGCGTGCGCCTGCACCGCGTTGCCGCCAAGGAGCCGTTTCCGCCTCCGACCCCGCGATCGGCGTAGCTTTACGTTTCTGCGGATCTTCCGCCATGGTGAGTGAATGGGCGGGCGCGCTCTCGTGTTTTTATTCGCGCGCGCCCTCCCCCGGCGCCTCAGCCAAGTCGGTGCTTTTCTGGGCATCCTCCGTGGGCTTCATTCCCATTTCCTCTATTTCTCTTTACTTATTTCACAACAGCAGCTTGTCATGTCCTCCTTTTTTTTGCTGCATTATTTCGGTGTTGTTGGGGGTTTTTAAAAAAAAAAAACTGCTGCAAGCTGGCCTGAGCGCTACAAATACAGTGCAAGGGTGGGATATCAACATTTTCAATAGACAAAAATTGCTGTAAGACCATTTCATAGCTTCTTGCCCCTGGAAATGATGCTGAACCTGTTGAATTTCTGCCTCTCCTGAGTATTTGCTGTACTGCTTGTTTTGGAATGTTAAAACGGCTAAACACGTTGCATACATAAATAAACGCACACAGCAGTCTCTTTTATATTTCCCCATAGCTGTCCTCTCTTGGCTCTGGGTAACTTCACACCATCAATTCTGCTTCATTCCTCTCTATAGTGACATTCAAACCCATCATGACCAAACGAGTTCTTCAGAAGCAACAGACAGCAGGGTTGTACTGGTGTGGCTAAAAATTGAGGGTGGTATCTGTACAGTGGTATCTCGGGTTACAGATGCTTCAGGTTACAGACTCCGCTAACCCAGAAATAGTAGCTCGGGTTAAGAACTTTGCTTCAGGATGAAAACAGAAATCATGCTCTAGTGGCACAGCAGTAACAGGAGGCCCCATTAGCTAAGGTGGCGCTTCAGGTTAGGAACAGTTTCAGGTTAAGAACAGGCCTCCGGAACGAATTAAGTATGTAACCAGAGGTACCACTGTATTCAACTTGCGAGCAACATGTTTTATAGTGGGAAATGCATAAATGTCCATATTCTTCAACAGCTTAATTAACTTTAATGGTCAAACAATTTCTACCCTGTGTCTCAGCTTCATATATGGTGGAAACATTAATACCTCCTCATTATTTTATATTCCCAAACAGTTGACTGGCTCTTTTTTTCTTTTTGAAGACCTTGGCAGCTGCTGGGACTTGGTTACTGATGCAAAAAAAGTCCTCCCCCTCAAGTGAATGGTAACATGGTCCCATTCACGTCTCACAAGCAAATTCTGGCTATGAGTTGGGATTTGTTGAGAATGAAACCAGCCTTGGTCCCTGGTTCAGATGTAATAAAAAGCCAGAGATGGCAGTTGTTTCTCCCAGTGCAAGTGAGAAGGAGCAAATTATTCCTTTTAGAAACATTCACAGTGATCTATTAGCTATAGTTCATCAATGTGGCTTAGATGCTGCTGCACTATAAAGTTTATATGTAATAATTAGGCTCTATGAGAAATCTGACCCTTTTACCATCTTGATCGGCCAGGTTTCTATAGTTATCTTTGAATAATATTCTCTAGACTTATGTTTTACTGGTATTCAATTCTCAAATAAAGCCTATTCTCCCACTCTCTCATTTTAGGCTCGAAATGCAGAAAAGGCCATGTAAGTAGTCTGAATATTGATATTTTGTCACTGAGAATATTTTCAGCATATTCTAACAGTTAAACTGCCTTCTGCCTTTGATCCATAACCATTTAAGAAACGTTACTTTGCAATTCTACAGCTTACAATATGTTAATCTTGGTATTCTCTGCCTGTGCTTGTTAGTTACATTTTGGACATGGTGTTTCAGACTGTGACAAAGTATTCCTAAAAGACACAATTTTAATATTTTCTCTATTTCTTTATAAGGCTTATGTTTGGTTCTTCCCATGCTAAATCTTATAAATGTATGACACATAAGTTATGAGTATTATGATTTCATATTTTCTGTTTGACGTGGAACTTTCTTCCTTTTAGGACGGCCTTGGCGAGATTTCGCCAAGCTCAGCTGGAAGAAGGAAAAGTTAAGGTAAGCCAGAAAACCAGTTGGGCTTCTGAGGAGGAAGGTTTATGGAGCAGTTTCTAATAATGTAGGGGTAGATCAGAGTTTCTCAGACCACTGAAAGTCATATGCAACCATAGCAGGCAAACTTTTCTAAAACATTGGAACGGATGCATTAATACATGACTGTTGACCTGGTCATATGTTTCTGCTTATCTTTCATTATTCCGCAAAGGAAACTGGAAGTGAGTCTCCAAACTTTTGCCTCCTTGATAATTGTCTTACTAGAGAATCAACTATTGAGCATTTTGTTCTTGGCGTGATTATGAACTCGAGTCTTCCACATGATACCATGCTGTACCAATGGACAGCCATGTGATGTTTCATTTTAATTTTTACAAATCAATGCCTTTTCTATCTTGTAAAATAATAGAGCTGTTACATTTTGTTTTATGTTTGTGTATTGTTGCACTCACAAGCTGAGGACAAGTTGCGGCATAAAACAAATATAAAAAATAACAACCTGTCCTGCTAAAAGTGACAAAGGGAGTGATGGGGCAAAGGAAGGTTAACTTTAGGAAAGGCAGGAAAACATGAGTGTAATCCTCTACCAAAATCTGTAAGGAAGATTCATTCATCTTCTGTAGCCCTGTTTTTCCCCCTTTAGATTTTAAAACAGTGATTCCCTTCCCTGTCCCATTCTCATTGAGGTGGATCCAGAATGTCTATTCCATGAATGGAAAGGCTCCTCTCTTCTCCAATAGACATCAAACCAGTTAGAGGAAAGGGGAAGAGGTGATTATTGGTAATTTCCACCTCTCCTTCACCCTGCAAGCTCCCTTTGCCATCTTCCCCCACTGTTCTGGGGAGTCCAATTGTCTGGAGCATTTTGGGGGCAGGGAAGGGTATGGGGAGGAAGGAGAGCTGCCCAGAATTGCTTCTTCCACTTGTACTTGCAGAAGTGTCCAGTTAGCAGAGTTCCACTGCAGGCAAGACAGTCCAGTTCCACCTAAATATTAAATACTTGTTCAACTGTCAAATGTCCCCAATGGCGTCTGGAGTTTGGTTGTCCAGACAAAAACTACAGGGTAGCAGTGGTGGCACCTTATCTATAAAGCAGCCTTTGGCATCTGTTCTGACCAGAGAAAGTATTAAGGTAATAGCAGCAGTACAAAATTAATGGGTGCCTCTATTGCGACAGAAGGGCAGACATGATTATAGTGGGGAAAGGGGTAAATACTTTTGACCCAAGAACTCACTGTCTGATATTTTGTTAGCCTACATTAAACCTGTAAGCTAGGGATAGTGTAAAGTGTTAATCATACTTGTAATAGTTGGATATCACATAGGAAAGGTTTTACTTCATGTTAAAGCTCATGAAACAACTTGTAAAAAAATGTAACTGCCGCTAATGCCAGCAATTTCAAGAATTATGATTTTTTTAAAAACCAAAAACCCATGCAAACTGCTTAGGGAGCAGATTTTTGTGGGAAAGCAGTGTGAAACCAAAAACTTATGTATTCTTTAATTTTCAAAATAACAGCTAGAAAGTCAAGGTGGCTTCCAGAGTCTGAGTGTGAGAACATGGAATTATCTGTCCCCCACCCTTGGGGTTGAAAGAGGAGGGAGAGAAGCTTTAATCCCAAGAGAGATATTTGGAGTAAGCGCCCCCAAAATGTTGTTGGACCCTAAAGCAGTCTTATTTAAGACTTGCCCTGTATCTAAGAGATGTTTGCTACCTTATATTTGGTCAACAGCAGCTTGACCAGAAAAGGGTTTCCAGTATTCCTGAAAGCTTTGACTCGCAAAAGGAAATTAATTTCAGAAATCCAGAGCAGCCACTGGTAGTGCCGCACTGTGTCCAGGTTGTTTGTATGTAGTGCGCAAAAGGAGGATCCAATATTCTAATGGCAGTGTGAGGCAAAGGAAATTAGACTCTTACTTTGTGCATACTTGGAACTATTACAGAGATGTGGAAAGTATCAGGAATGAAATGTTGAGAGTTGCATTGGCTGTATGTGCAGACAGTGTAAATACAAAAAGTACACAAATCTGAAGATACCATAATCATATTATATTTCTTTGTTTCAAACAGGAGCGAAGGCCTTTTCTTGCTTCAGAATGTAATGAACTGCCAAAAGCTGAGAAATGGAGGCGGCAGGTATTTGCTGTTGTGGATTCTGAATAACAATCCTCTAAGTATATAAACAAACCCCTGATAACATAGTTCCAACTTCTGTCCATTTATTGAAAGACAGTTGTACCTTGGATCTCAAATGCCCTGGCTCCCGAACAAATCACCTCCTGAATGATCAAAACCCAGAAGGGAGCATTCTGGTTTTTGAATGTTCTTTTGGAAGGCGAACATTCAACGGGGCTTCTGATTGGCTGCAGGAGCTTCCTGTAGCCAATCAGAAGCTGTGCTTTGCTTTCCAAACGTTTTGGAAGGCGAACGGACTTCCGGAACGGATTCTGTTTGACTTGGAAGGTACGACTGTGCTCATGTATTTCTCTGCTCTGTCACGGATGAGGAGATGGTAAATGAAAAAGATGCAATAGTGGACAGGCCTGCAGGAATTGGTCTGCACATGCTGATAGCAGCAACAGGTGGGTGGGGAGCTGTGGCAAGGAGGAGCATGCTCTGTTCCTCCTCCCAGTCTGCCACCGAAGGCAAGGGGCTCACTTTGGCTAGTGGCAGGGCTAGGCCTATGCACACCATGGCATCATTGTGTTAAACTACAAACCAGCTGTTGTAGTTTAACAAAACAGTTCCAAAGTTTTAAATCAATTTTGAATTGTCAAAATTGGTTGTCTGTGAAACCGTTTCTAGGTCATGGGAGAGAAAATGTTGGAAATGCTCTTTTTGAATAATGATTGCATGATGCAGTACCTCAAACAAAGAGCTTTAAAATTATTATTCATTAAACAAAAACTTTTAAAAGGTGTTGCGTCATACAGCCTCTAAAATAGACGCTGCTGATTAGTTTGAGGAAAAAAGTAATTGTCATATAATGTCTCTTTTTAAACAGATTATTGGTGAAATTTCCAAGAAAGTGGCACAAATTCAAAATGGTAAGTTCCTAATGCAGGGGTGGTGTTAATATTCCTAATGGAGGGGCAGGGTTAATATCCTTATGAGCCTGCAGATTGTACTTTTCACTAGCATTTCTTACACTTGAGACTTCTTTTTATCTCTGACGCTGAAGAGCTGCCACTGCTCTGAGGTCTAGGCTTGTGATAGTGAACTGATAAAAGGAGCTACTGCTCTGGAGTCTGCTTTTGTTGGAAAGGATGCTGTGATATCTGAATTGTGAATCTGGTATTCAACAAGCCTATCTAGCCAAGCTAGTCTTGGGTCAACCTTCTTGATCCTGATGTGCTTTGAGTCTTTGGAATAATAACTGGCTCTGGTTCTTTTGATATCCACACATTAAAAATTACTTTAATAAGAAGCCTGCTATAAAAGTTGTCTAAAAGCAGAGGGACTGATGTCTTCATGTGACAGAGAGAAATAAAGCAAGATGAATGAGCAGTATTCTACAGCAGTGCTACTCAAAGTGATGGTCCATGGATCGGTGCTGGTTCATGAGCCATCAGCTGTTACTCTGCAGCAACTCCACCTCAATCCAGGTTGGATAGGACACTTCAGGGATCAAATATGGCCCTGCCCCCTGCCTAGCACATTGCGGGGTGGAAAGAAATTGCCAGTCTACCACATCAGATAGTTTGAAAAACACTGTCCTACAGTACCTGGAAAAATTCAGAATAGAGAATGTATATAAATGACTAAAACAGCTATCCCCCCCCCCCCCATTTCCTTTAAAAAAGCTGGCTTAGGTGAATTCAGAATTCGTGACTTGAATGATGAAATTAACAAACTCCTAAGAGAAAAGGGGCACTGGGAAGTCCGGATAAAGGAGCTGGGAGGACCCGATTATGCAGTAAGTATATAAAAATTATTAGATCCGTATGTAGGAAAGTGCAAACACCATACAAATTTATCTGTTATAATTTGATAAATAATAACCACTGCCTGGTTCTTATCATTGGGAATCTCAGGTGAGATACCCACACAGTGGCTCTCAATACCATTCACCACACGGAAGCAGAGAAGGGTTCAGATAGTATACTGTTGCAGAAGATAAGGCTCAGTAAAACAGTTCTGGACATGGATAGATACAGCTTGTGGGCTTTTCCAGTTACAGATACCTACAAGTACAAGGTATCTCTGTTGCTTTAAATAAGTTCAGCAATTCACTGAACAAGTAACTTGACTAACAGACAGATAAACTACAGAGTAACAGACTACTGAGCTGACATATTAATCACAGATATAGTCTGAGCACTGGGCCATTACCATAGCAACTACGTTGGCTGACCTTGTGATTAGCTCATCATCGGGTGATTTACACTCATGAAGGAAATTTACCCAGTTATTCCAAGACATGTGTAAGTGGTAACTCAATAGGTAACTCAATAATTCAAATGTATTGTTGGGTCTTCCATGTTATAAATAGTTTGTGTGAAGTTCTCCAGATTTGACCATGCCAATCTCGGTCTGCCCAAACTAGATGAAACTCTGCCTGTACTCACAAGTTCTGTCTAATTAGCCACACAAGAGGAAATACTAAGCATTGTGGCTTTTACCCCTTTCTTCCCCTCAAGAGAATTGGTCCCAAAATGCTTGATCATGAAGGGAAAGAAGTTCCAGGAAACAGGGGTTACAAATATTTTGGAGCTGCTAAAGATTTGCCTGGGGTCAGAGAGCTTTTCGAAAAAGAACGTAAGTATTTTTGTGCATGTGGCATACGCATTCGAGAAATTAAATCTTTTTATATATACTTTTCAAATTTATACATTTCATTAATTTTACAATCATTTTAACATTTCAAAGTCTGACTTCCTTCCCCCTCTTTCTGTGGTTCCTTAAATTTATTTTTTAATATCTTCTGCATATCCAAATTCATTTAATTTGCTCATTTAATTATCTACTTTAAATATACAGTCATACCTCGGGTTAAATATGCTTTGAGTTGAGCGCACTCAAGTTGCGCTCCTCGGCAACCTGGAAGTAACGGAGCGCGTTACTTCCGGGTTTTACTGCTTGTGCATGCGCAGACGCTCAAAATGACATCACGCACATGCACAGAAGCGGCGAAAAGCGACGCGTGCGTGCGCAGATGCGCTGTCGCTAGTTACGTTTACTTCTAGATGCGAACGGGGCTCCGGAACGGATCCCGTTCATATCTAGAGGTACCACTGTATACTCTTATGAAACTGCAGGTTATTACAATACTCCTGCCAATGTTTTTATCTGTTAATATTCAATAAACCATTTCCATTCTTTTATAAAAAGTTTGTTATCTTGATTTCTTACTCTTCTGGTAAGTTTAGCCATTTCTGCATATTCCATAAGTTTTTGTATCCATTCTTCCTTTGCTGGGACTTCTGCTTATTTCCATTTTGGGGCGAGTAGCATTCTTGCTGCTATAGTCACATACATAAATAAATTTCTATACAATTTAGGTAGTTCTGTCCCTATAATTCCCACAAGAAAAGCTTCTGGGTTGTTGTTTTTTACAAAGGTTATTTTAAACATCATTTCCAATTCATTATATATTATGAATAGAGAAATTAAATCTAGTATAAAATTTTACAGAGTAGGACACGTTTTCCCATAAGACGTGTTGGGAGTTATTTTCCTGTAGTTTCCCCTCAGTTTAATGCAAATGGTAAGAGGAGGGGAAAATACATATGCAACTGATTGCCCTGCTCAATTATTGCAGTGCAATTGCTACTGTTTATTTTTTATTTAAGATTTACTGTATTAATTTAGAAACATTGATGGAATAGCCCCTGGCATCTCCAGGTAGGGCTGGAATTTCCTCTTTCTTACAGTCATTGCTGGCATGTTTTCTATGGATGTTTTACCCAGTGGTTTGAATATACTGTAGGTGTCCTTGGCTATTTGGTTGAATCTCAATGACTAGCTAGTCATAGCAGGTAAAGCTGTGTGCTTCCATTTTCTCTTACTTGGGTGGAGAGTGACTTTGCATTTGTTCCTTCAGCCCTTCCTCCTCCCAGGAAGACACGAGCTGAACTCATGAAGGCTATTGATGCAGAATACTATGGCTACAGAGATGAGGATGATGGTGTCTTGGAACCGTTGGAGCAGGAACATGAAAGGAAAGGTATGCATGGTCAACCTCGGATCAGCTGTTGCTTTGCTTAGTGTCTTTTACAGGAGACCCTACTTCTAGTTACCTGTAAGACAAAGAAGTACAGTGGTACCTTGGTTCTCAGACGCCAAAAACCCAGAAGTGTTCTGGTTTTTTAACGTTTTCCGGAAGCCAAACATCCAGTGCGGTTGTCAGCTATCGTTTCCAGGGCACCTTCACCAATCAGAAGCTGCGCCTTGGTTTTGAACATTTCAGAAAGTCAGTCAGACTTCTGGAACGGATTAAGTTTGGCACTTTTGTTTTTGTGACTGTGTGGAACCCAATCCAGCTACTGATTGATTGATTGATTGATTGTGTGACTGTGGAAATAGATAAATGACTATCATCAGTGCAGGTAAGAATTTTTTTTTCTAATAATCTTCAATACTGTCTTATTTATTTTATACTACAGTACATTGATTATTGCTTTCATTTTATGGATCAGTGGTCTTGTTAGATGGTAAAATTCACATTAATTTGCTGTTTTAGTGGTTGTTTTTAAAAGTCTGTAACGGATTAATCCATTTTTGCATTACTTTCTATGGGAAAGCGCGCCTTGGTTTTGGAACTGACTTCCATAACAGATTAAGTTTGAGAACCAAGGTACCACTATAAAACAGTTCAGTTCTTTTCAAAGGATCTTATTTCTGCTTCTTATTTAAGAAACGGTAGCGGGCATGTCGTTGAGGACACATCTTCCATTTTGGCATATGCTGTGTATTAAATACTTCAGTAGTGTTGCTTCTGTCTCTCCATGTGGATTCTTACATCACAGGAGTGTGGCTGTTTGTCTGTCTTGCCCTGTACTGACTGCTCTGAATGGCAGGGTCTGAGGCACAGTCTTTTCCATCACGTGCTACTTGATTTCATCCCCTCCCCACCCTTAGAAAAATAATAATTAGATGCCAGGGATCTATGACTGTGTGACCTTCTGCATGTGTTACTAAAGTATGTCCCCTTCCCCAAATTAAGATTCTGTTAATATCTGTTGACTGAATATTTGCAGATCAATTTATAAGCCAGTTTTAATCAAGCTTGTGTTTACTTGTTGTTCACGTTATCCACTTTTTTATACTGGATAAAATAACCTGTAGTAAGCTTTTGATATGACCTTTATATTGCCCTAAAGTCAAATGCCAGATGCTATTATTTTACAAATTTTGTCTGACAATTCAACTAATTTTTTTGGCGCTTGCTAACAACATTCCTGTTTAGACAAGCCTGCGCAGGTGCTTAGAAAGCTGAGGTAATTTTAATCTGTTTTTCTGTTTTAACTCTTGTATGTTTTAAAACAGGGTTGTGATTCCTCCCCCCTTGATTTCACAGTTTTATCTTTTGTAAACCGCTTTGAGGGCTTTTGTTTTTTTGCATAAAGCGGTATATAAATTATTAAATAAAAAAATATGAGTTAATCAGTATTGGAGCTTTTCTGCTACAGAACTGCAGTTTTTTTTCCTCCTAAAAGGCAGTCAGATGTCCGTACTAGTGATATTGGTCTTGTTTTATTCAGAAAATACATCTGAAATTTATCTGTGCCCTCATCTGGATCTGCTTCCTTGGCAATTCACTCCAATAAATAGATCTCCGGTTATGCTGATGATAATCACATGGGGACAGAGGAAATTAATTCAAGTCTTTTGGAAAGAAATCAGCCTCAAGAAAATTAGATGAGCTACTAGAAGGAAATAACTAAGCTGCTGCTGTTGATTATGTCAAAGCATTATAAGTTGACATGAACTATCCCCCAACAGAGTTGCCTTCTTGCCACCATTTTGGTACTTTTAAGTAAGATAAATCTTCTGCTGTTTTGCTTATTGAGTTCAGAAGATTGGTTATTGCCTTTTGAAAAATGAAGACGCTAGTAATTTTACTTAGATTGTTTTATCAGAAGCATTTCATTTACATACAGTGGTGCCCCGCAAGACGAATGCCTCGCAAGACGGAAAACCCGCTAGACGAAAGGGTTTTCTGTTTTGGAGGTGCTTCGCAAAACAAATTTCCTATGGGCTTGCTTCGCAAGACGAAAATGTCTTGCGAGTTGCTGCGATTTTTTTCCGCACCCCACCCCCTTTTTCTAAGGCACTAAGCTGCTAATAGCCTTTTAGCAGCTAATCCGCTAATCCCTTAAGCCTTTAATAGCCGCTAAACTGCTAATAGCGCTAATCCGCTAATAGGGTTGCTTCACAAGACGAAAAAACCGCTAGACGAAGAGACTCACGGAACGGATTCTTTTCGTCTAGCGAGGCACCACTGTACTACATTACCTGGGGTTGAGGTTTGAAGGCTGTACATTATGAGACTCTGGCTTGCTATGCTCTGTAGACCTTATTGTGGGGAAGAGCTGTACATCTCTACAGAAATTAGCAGAACTTCTTGAATTACTGTTACATATCTAAGAGTAGAAAATTCAACACCTGTTCAACTAATGACAAACTGGCATATAAGTAGCACATGGTTCTGAAAGTAGCATTCATCAGTTCTCCACAGTAAGTTCATGCCTTTCCCAAGTGTGCTTTGATCCTGCACCATGGCTGTATCAACCTTCCTTTCATTTCCTGAGACTAAGCCCTAGTGTTCAGCTAAGTATCATTCTCATTTCACAATTTTGAGTCTTGCTGTACTCCTCTCATTTCAGCCTGTTACTGTATCAAATGATGATACAAGCTGTCTGTACTTATGAATATTTACTCGGAAGTAAGTTCCATTGGTCCCAATGACACTTACCTCCAAGTTAATTTGCATATGTTTGTGAACTACAATTTGGTATTAGTAAACCCATTGTGCTTTCCAGTAACTTCTTCACTTTTTTTCTAGACGCTTGCATTGTTTGTACAGAAGGCATATAGAACAACAGGTGTGGTTCAAGTGTTTTTTTTTAATTACATACATAAATTTTAAGATACTTATATTATTCTATTTCTCCTTTCTAACTATGGTCCCTGGTTTTGAAGTGTCTTTGTATAGTTTGCTTGAAATATTTATTTTGCCAAAGGGAGAAATGATGATCCAGAAAGTATGAACATTTTACTTCAGCTAAAGGAGGGAACAGTGAATTGTGACATGTTTGAACAGGTCTCTTTTAGGCAGTTCTGAAAAGCTAGATTTGGCAGCAAGTTCTGGAACACCCAGTTCTGGAGCTATATAGCAAAATTTGGCAAGCTGGAAAAGACTCTTAAATATGCAGGGGCTGGCTTTTGGTAGCTTGTTTTCCACAGCACTGATTTCTAGTTTTTCTCTGCCTTTTACTCTGCCATGGTGTTCCAACAATGGTCTCAAGCTTGCTTGTTGCCTGATTCCTGGCCTACAGTAGATGGTGCTATAAATGCAGGAAGCAGGGAGGTTGAACCTTCCTGCAGCAAAGTATTTTCCATCTTGAACAATCACTCCCTGATAGAATCTCCACTGCTAGAAATAGTTCCAGAGATTCCCCAACCTACTGTGTTACTCTCTCTCAACTGCTTGAGGGAACCAGGAAGGTGGAATCAGTAAGACAAGAAGCAGTGCCACAGAAGCTGAAGATGTTCAGCTTTTATGGAGCATTCTCATATACATTCTCTTGAAGTGTAATATTTGGTGAAAAGAATGCTTGTTAGACAAGTTCATCTTCAAATGCAAAGGGCTACAAATGCTAAGCACTTTTGCTCCAGTCCGTGGAGGAGGAAGAGACCCCTGAAGGGAGTCACAATTGGTATTGTTAAGCCTATAGTACCCACCCAGTGAAGTTATGAAATGGGTTGAAGTGATATCCTACAGTGACCTACTTGAGGGCAGACTCAGCAGAGAAAGGGACAGAACATCTCTTGTTGATACCTAGTTCTCAGTTGTAATATATACAGTGGTGCCTCGCAAGACGAAAAGAATCCGTTCCGCGGGTCTTTTCGTCTTGCGGTTTTTTCGTCTTGCGAAGCAAGCCCATTGACGGATTAGCGCTATTAGCGCTATTGGCACTTTAAGGGCTTTTTAAGGGGTGGGGGATTAGCGGTTTTCCTGCTAAAATGCTTTTAGCAGCTTAGCGCTTCAGGAAAAGGGGTTTTGGAGCGAAAGCAAGCCCATAGGGAAATTCGTCTTGCAAAGCGCCTCTGCAGACGGAAAACCCTTTCGTCTTGCTGGTTTTCCGTCTTGCGAGGCATTCGTCTTGCGGGGCACCACTGTACCAGTATAAGGAACCTACATTCCTTAATTTTATTATTCCTTTGAGCAGATCATGGGAAGTAGGCAACCTGACTTCCAGTCAGTTTCCTAATTTGAAGGGGTTTTTTATCACCATTGGTGGGACACTGAACCCTGTTTCTCCTACTGTATAAAAGTGTGTCAAGTTTCCAGGCCACTTCATACATTTGATAAAAAAGACTGAAACTTATGAAAAGCTCACATCACAGTAAGGCTACATTGTTTTGACCTGGCAGTAAGCCCAACCGACTTCAGCTTCCCAGGGCTTTAGACTGGGAACATTCACAGTTCTACCTGGAGATGCTGGGGATTGAAGCTGGAAACTTCTGCATCCAAGGCAGATGTTTACCAGCTCTGATGGATTATAGCTCAGTGGAAAGAAATGGCTACACCTCAGCTTCTAAAAGGTTAATTCAAATATAGTGCATCTAACTTATTTATTACATTTCTATACTGCCCTTCATCTGAGGATCACAGAGTGCCTTACAATATAAAAATACAAAAAGACATAACATAGTTACAAACAAACAAAAATACCCCCAGTTAGCCAAAGGCCTGGGAGCAGAGGAATGTTTTTTCTTGGCACCTAAAGTTATGTAAGGCAGGTGCCAGGCAGGCCTCCCTAGGGAGAGCATCTCACAAGTGGGGAGCCACTGCAGAAAAGGCCCGTATTCAAATTGGCACACTGTGGACCTCTTGCAGAGGCGGCACATGAAGAAGGGCCTCAGATGATGATTACGGGGTCAGGGTTGGTTCATATGGGAAGAGGCACTCCTTGAGGTATTGTGGTTCTGAGCCATTTAAGGCTTTGTAGGTCAAAACCAGCACTGTGGGCTTGGGAACTCATTGGTAGCCAGTGCAGGCGTGCCAGGATCAATGTAATATTCTCAGACCACCTTGCCCCAGTGAGCAACCTGGCTGCTGAATTCTGCACTAGCTGATGTTTCCAAACCATCTTCAGAGGCAGTCCCATTGCCGTAATCTAAGATAGAGGTTACTTCTTCCTTAAGAGTTGTTAAAAATAGTATTAAAAACTGAGCACATACAAATGTATGCTAGCGAAGTCAGCCTAGCTTTTGTAAACAGGAGTCACACTTCATAAACTTGAAAGAATTCTTTATGTATGCAGTACAGGAAAGGCAAACCATTTTAAAGTATAGTAAACCATTTTCAAGTATAATAAAGTTCAGGCTTTCTCAGAACTTATCGTAGCACTGGGTAAAAGGTAAACAAGGTTTAGAGGGAGACATTGTCAGTTTCTATCTGGATAAAGTTGAGTAATGTGTGCTGCAGACTTGAATCAAAATGGGGGACAGGTGCCGGGCAGGAGGGATGCTTCCGTTACTGTTCAGCTGACAGAAGGCTATCAACTGAGTGACACTTTTGGATACACACCACCCCTATTTCTAGCCCAATCTGTTGTAACTATAACATCAGAAAACCCTGCCCATAACTCTTTGTAGGATTATCATAAGTTTCTGCTAATTGTACCCTTCTAAATGCCTTCTCCAATGCTACTGTTCCATTCTCAAGGAAGCAAAGTTCAAACAGTGCAAGTAAAAACTGATAAATACGTTTGTGGATTCACCAAAAGCTGACTCTTATAATTGACTCTGAAAGAGCTGGTGCTTTTTGAATTGAATTTGGTCAACCTCTTAAAATCCAAATATAAAGTACTACTTTTTTTACTTGCCCAGTTATTGCAGAAGCAGTGGAAAAATGGAAAGCAGAGAGAGAAGCACGGCTTGCAAGAGGTGATAAAGAAGAAGAGGAGGAGGAAATAAACATCTATGCAGTAAATGATGATGAGGTATTGTGCTGGTTTCAGTTCTGCTAATAACAGCATGCCATGAATGTAGAAGAATTCATTAACAGTAAAAGGCAGAGTGGCATAAACGTTAGCAAACTTGGATAGGCCTGCCCGTTTCAGTGTCTGTGCATTTCGGTGTCTTTATGTATGTGATAAGTGCAATTTCTTTTCTATGTGGATAAAATGTGACTGTCAGATGCTGGGGTGTGTTTCTGAATTTGGAATGAAACATCAAGATGAATCAAGTCTTAATTTAGGCTGTACTTCCTGCTGTGTACTGGTTACACACAGAGCATGCATGAAGCCTGCTGTGGACTTATGTTTGTGTGTTTGTGTGGTTTAAAAAAAACACTTTGGCTTTTTATAATAGAACTTGAAAGCTAGTCAGTTTGCATTTGACCGTTAGGAAATGTAATTAACAAAAAACCTCACCTATTTTCCCCTTTCCAACTTTGGAGAAATCTGACTTTTAAAGCAGCTCAGCCCAATGCGTGTTGTCTGAATTTGTATAAAATGGGTGCAGCAGGAAGATGTAGACTCCCCCCACCCAGCGCTTCTCAAAGTGGGAGTGGGGAATGAAGGGGAGAATGTTTTCTCTGTTATTCCTGACTTCTTTCTTTAACTTCTTCCATGCATGCACTTCACCTTATCACCTCCAGCATCAGGGCTGGAAAGGAGAAATGAGGGGAGGCTTTCAAAGCCCTCTGTGATGTATTCCGTTCTCCTTTGCACCTTGACATTGGAGGTATAAAGGAGAGCATGGGGAAGATTGCAAAGGGCTTTGTGATCCCTGTGTTGGAGGTGACCTCAAAGAACAGCACAGGGAGCAAGAAGCAGTTCCCACTGAATTGAAACTGCTTCCCTTTCTCTGAGTAAGATGCACTCCTATCTACTGCCCAGCACCTGATATTCTTTCCTACAGGACAGTTGATGCTCACTGGCTTTGTGGCAGGAGTGTGGACAGTCTAGCTAGAACAAAATCAGGCGCCTGGTGTTGACTTTTTCTTCACTGGCATGATGCGTGTGGTTGCATAAACGGAATGTTCTAAATGTATTGCAGTCTGATGAAGAAAGCGGAAAGGAAAAAGAAGGAGAGGACAGTCAGCAGAAGTTTATTGCTCATGTCCCAGTGCCATCACAACAAGAGGTAAGGAACAAATAGAAAATGAAAGTTGTACAGGTACATTGAACTTCCAGAGGAAAAGCTACATTGGCCTACTCCAGGAAAAAAAGTTTTGTGGCACCTTTTTGCAGCTACTGTGTTTTCTCTGTCATTCCTGACTTCATTAGTGCATTTTGCAAATTTATGTGATGTAACTTAAGCAAACATATACAGTTTAGCTGAAAAATAAAGCCAGACTAAGGTTCAGAATGTGTTTGTATCTCAGAAGAGAATCATTTTGTACTTTGATAACTATAAAGGGGTTGTTTAGACATAACCATGCAAAACAGTGCTTAAGTATTGCAAGAATGAGCCTTGGGATTCCATTGCTCCTTCCACTCAGTAAATTAGAACTTCTGTTTCTGGGCTGCAGCAAACCATAATGTGCCTGTTGCAATGAAACGGTAAACTCAGCCCCAATTCAGAAGGTTCTGAGCATAATGTGCACTGAAAAGGAAAGTATAGTGCTGCTGCACTAGTGAGAGTTCTTGCCCTGGCTTCCACCAGCACATCCGGTTAGTTGAATGCACCCCTATACCTCTGCATCTTTGCAAAGAGAGTTTGTATCAGTTCTGGAAAAGTGGTGATACAGCATCCTAAAAGTCACTGGCAACTTAGGTCAAGGAACATCAGACTTTGGCCGCAGCAATAATCTTTTGGCACCTCTCTTCAAAGCTTTCATTAGGTAGTTCCTTTTCATTGCCAGCATGTACGGATAAGCTATTTTTACTAAATCATTTGCAATCTGTGAAATTTTAGTACTTTACTTTAAGGCTGAATGTTTTTAATCTGCAGATTGAGGAAGCTCTTGTCCGAAGAAAGAAGATGGAACTTCTTCAGAAGTATGCCAGTGAAGCTCTTATGGCTCAAAGTGAAGAGGCTAAGAGACTTCTAGGACTGTAGCGTGTGTTGAGACAGTTCTGTTTTATAATCCATCCTAAAGCATCCTGGGAGCAGTTGCTTAAAGCATGTTGGTTCTGCAAAAATAATGTACACTTTACAGATGCTGGAAACGAAGGGTGATTTCTTTCCCTAAGCATATTTCACTGCAAGCATTTTACTCTGCCCTATTCTGTACAATTTTTTGTTTTCAGCTTCAGTAGTCAAAACTCAAAACAACTAGCCAGCTTGCCTTTGAGTTGTCCTTTTCTAGCTGCTTTCCTTTTTGCTTAATTTCTGGCATTTTCAGTTGCTCTTAAATTAGAAATTAGCATTCCAGTATGCTTCTCCAGTCTCAGTAAAATACAACAGCATTTAGATAAAGCCATATTTAGCTGCTCACCCTAATTGCCTACAAATTTGGAAGAGAATTGAAGGCAGTTGTTGCAGTGTGGTGTTGTTTTTTTAATGTTTGACTTCACAGCAGAACTGAAGCGCTCTGCACAACTAATACAGCTTTATGTAGCATGCTCAAAGCTCGATGTGAACACCCACTTGGTTGGATTTCTGAAATGCTGGATATTTCAGCAACTAATATTGTAAATACTGTTTCACCTTTGTAATATCACTCGGATCTTTTCAGTAAAACAATTTTTATGTAGACACGTTTGTTCAGTTTTCACTGTGGCTTGAAAATACGTCTATTTCTTTATGGGAAAGTCATGAGACTAAAGCCTCTTAGCTGCCAGAATCTGCTTTATCACATGAGCGAGGGAGGTTTCAATAAACTTAGAATCAAGAAATGTTAGGACTCCATAAATCAATAGCAATAAGATCATTATCTGAAATGTATGTGCATGGAAACCATTTGAAAGATGTAATATTGCAGGTGAAGCTGGTACACATTTTTATGGGCCATTTCCCCAAAGGAATATTACAGTGCGGTCACTGTGTGTGTTTGTCTTGTATTAGTCCAGTTCACAGGTAAAGCATGGGATTTATCATGACCTACTTTCCTAAAATAGCTTTTACAAACCAAAAAATTATGTAAGCTTGTGTGGCCACTAGTACTCATGTGTCCTTTGTGTGCTTATTGTGGCTGTGAAAGGGAGTTGAACAAGGAAAAGTCAACCAAGGAAAAGCATGGGTTGGTTATCCCTGAATTCTAGTGATTTGGCAGCTACCAGCACCTAGAAGACCATTTGTATAAAATGAATCCCCAGTGTTATTTTCAGAACTCTTAATTCCAATGTCTTCCGTTTGCTCTATAGGCTTGTGATCTAGAAATCATCAAACTTGCTCAGGGGATTGTTTAGTATAGCTTCATTCCAAAACACAAAGCATACAGTAAGAAAAATAGCATTTGAAATTGAATGAATGGTGTCCCAAACATCTTAGTCACTGCTATAATGCTCCATAACTTTTGGTAGTGAAGTCTCTCTGTTTTCTACATGCATTTATCCTACATGTATTTATCCTATTCTTGGTTGTAATGAATTTAACATTAATCCTACTCATTAATAGTTGCCTTATACTGCTTCAGTCCCTTGGGTCACAGTGTTTGATTTGTTACAAGTACAGTAGTACCTCGGGTTACATACGCTTCAGGTTACAGACGCTTCAGGTTACAGACTCCGCTAACCCAGAAATAGTTCCTCGGGTTAAGAACTTTGCTTCAGGATGAGAACAGAAATTGGTGCGGTGGCAGCGGGAGGCCCCATTAGCTAAAGTGGTGCTTCACATTAAGAACAGTTTCAGGTTAACAACGGACCTCTGGAACAAATTAAGTACTTAACCCGAGGTACCACTGTAGCAGTTTGGTATGGAAGCTATGCCACTGGTCCCTTTTCATTCAGGCAATTTGTGCTTGCTTACAACATTATAGTAAATAAAATTTAAAAAATGATACACTAAAAATCCTTGAAGGAAATACCAGAAGTTTAGAAAACAGTCGTGTGGGTGTAGAGGAGTAATGTATTCTGTAATCCTATAGGATTACTGCAAGGCTATAATCTTTATACACCTGCCTGGAAACAAATTGTTATTGAACACCGGGTTTTTGTTTTTTTAAAAGAAATACATCGCTGGTCTTCAAGTGGTGGGGCCCGGATCTAAGGTTGGTTGCAACAGGAGGACTACAACCTTGCAGATATAAAGGAAAGGATTAAGAAAAGGGCCCCCAAATGCGTGTTTGGGTTAAATGTGGGCCCTGGGCCTGGATACGTTGATGATTCCTGGTATACTGTACATACATAAGATTGGGCTTGAAATGTAGATTTGCATGGTCTTGGACCAGGGAGGTCCTTGCCTTGCTGCTGCATGTTGCCATTACTCCCATTTCTCCCTCTGTCATCTGCCTTCCTACTCCTTTGTGCCAACAATGTGCATTAGTGTGGGGAGCTAGAGGCAGAGGATAACCAGGCATAATCCATATAAGCCAGTAACCCCCTGCAGCAAAAAAAAAGGGGGGGGAAGAGCCAGCATGACCTAATGGTTAGAGCGTTAGACTGACCTGGGGGAGGCCAGAGTTTCAATCCCCACTGAGTCATGAAGCTCACTGGGTGACCTTGGGCCGCTCACCATCTCGTAGCCTTGCCTCCATCACAGGGTTGTTGGGAGGAGCTATGGAACCCTGTCCACCACCTTGAGCTCCTTGGAAGAAAAAGGTGGTATAGAAATGTAATAAATAAATAGGAAGAAACGCGGGGGGGGGAGAAAACACACTGCCTTACACTTGGAACTTTTTTTAAGAGAGGGCGGCGCTGGAGAAGACGCGGCCTGGCTGGCGAAACGCGGAGGCGGCGAGGAAGCCCCGCGGGGCAAGTCGGAGCCGTCGAGCAGGCTCCACCCCGCGAGGCTGCAGCGTAGGCAGGAGGAGGAGCCTGCGGGGAATGAGGCGAAGCCGGTGTCGGCTGTCGCTGCTGCCCGGCGCGGCGCCGGCGCCCGACTGGACACTGGCAGGAGCAAGACCCGACGGAGGGGCCGCCGCCGCCGGGCTGAGAGCTCCGTCTCCGCGAAGGGTCCGCCATGAGGGGAATGCTGCTGCTGCCGCCGCTCCTCCGCCGCCCTCTGCCACCTCCGGGGCTGAGAAGGCTTTGCAGCGCCAGCGCCGCCGCCTCGGCTGCTCCTGCCGCCCCGGCCCCGGGGAAGAGCAAGGCGGGCTCGCAGGTACCTCGCTGCACTGAGTGGGGGTCGGGGGCGCAGGGCTGGGGCTGCTCCTGGGCTTCGGGCAGCGCGCATGGGATGGGGCGGCCTCCCTCTCTCAGCTTCTTTTTGGAGCGGTTGATGGAGGGGCTGGACTGTTTCTTAAACAAAAAGGAAAGAAAAACGAAAGGAGCTGATGAGGGAGGGGGAGGGAAACGAGAAGGGGGAAGAGGAAAGGGGTCTTGTTTCCTTCCTCTGAGGCTTCACGGTCTTAGCGTAGTGCTGTATTAACTTTTAACTTGAGCTGCTGCTTTGTTTGTTTTGTGCTCTTAGTCTGCTCCCTCTCCTCCTCCTCCTCCTCCTCCTCCTCTTTCGTAAGTTCCTTGGGAATGCTGATTGGCCACTGAAAGGCACCTTTTATGTGAATTAACGGGCTTGAAATTTTTGTTGTTGTGGGGCAGGACATTTCATTAACCGTTCATTCTTTTCAAGCTACCTGCCTCTTCTTTTTGCCTCTTTCCCCTTCCTATCTCCATCTTTCTTTCTTTCTTTCTTTCTTTCTTTCATCATAGAATCACAGAGTTGGGAGGGACCCTGGGGTCATCTAGTCCAACCCCCTGCAATGCTGGAATCTCAAAACGCCCATTCACCATCCAGTTTGAAACCATACTTAACCTTACTTAGCTTTGCAAATGTGATAGCAGCTTTATTGCTGCACCACTAGGATCTCGTTTCACCTTCCCTCCCTCCCAGCATTGCTTCTGTTTCCTTTTTTTCATATAAGAAAATGTCCATCCTTGAGATGGGATGCTGCTGCTGCTGCTGCTGCTGCTGCTGCTGCTGCACACTTTTGGGTGCAAATCTTCCTTCTAGGGGTGGCAGATTCAACAGAAGTCTTCTGTGCTTCTGTGTTGGGTCTGTCAGACAAGCATGGGCAGCAGCCAGAGGGAGCAGATGGGGGAGCAGAAAGTGTGTGGTGGGGTCCTTGAACCCACCTCTGCTACTTGCTCACCTGGCTTAGCATCAGGGACAAGTACAAAGCCATCTGCCAACTCTACACAATCTTTGGGCAGGCAGTGGTTGGGTTTGAATCCCCCTGTGCTGCTTAGATCTAGTTGGTGAATGGAGGCTGTCCTGGTCATCTTCAACATTGCTTGCTTGCCTGCCTGCTGAGAAGCAATCACTTCCATTTGGTAATCGCTGCTGCAATGGTGAGTTCTCACAATGTGCTAGAGCCTTCGTAGTTGCCTAGTGGTGCACACCAGCCTACTTTTCCCACTTCTCTGGCTTCTTTTTTTAAAATTTACTCTTCTCTTCACCTGTGGTGTCAAGACTGGTCTTAACCATGTGAAGGAATGAGGACTCAACCCCCTGGAACATGTTCTTTTTCTTGTTAGTACTTCTCAATTCTGGAATGAGAAAGAGACCTGGTAGAAAAAGGGCTGGTTCCAATTCCTGTCTTGTTGGTAGATTTTCTGTATGAGTATGTATACTAATAGGTTGCCATAGCAATTAATATGTAACTCTTGGCAGTTACAACACAGTGTTCTTGCTGCGCAGAAGCATAATCCAGACTCTTTGGTCATGGAGCACTTTTGCTTTGCAGAACAAATGGGAAATTAAGAATTTGTGGTTGGTGCGGCCTGCCCTCTACTTAAGGACGCTGAGCATGACCACATACTTAAAAAATAAAACTTAAAAAATGTGTAAAACACTTGCTTAGTAGTAGCTACATAGTATTTAACTTCTGAATAAACAGGCACAGGGCTGTATGTTTCTCAGCCAGTGTTATTGACCTTACTCTGGTATACCAAGAATCCATGTTCAGCTCAATGCCAGTTTCCCAACATCTGACTATATCTCCATATGGACAGCTGTCAGTATAATGGCTAAGAGGTCACCAAACCTAGTTTTGACTACCCACTGACCTGCAGGAGCTTTCCATATTTTCAGGCAGGAGTCTCTTCCAGTCCTATGTGGACATACAATGGGGCTGAATGTGGGACCTCTGCGTGCAAAGCACATGCTGTGCCACTAAGCTACAGTCATTTCCCAATGGAGTTTCCTTGTCAAATGTATGACAAGGAAATTAAGTGCCCATGCTACTTGGTTGACAGTCTAGATACAACATTAGAATACATGACCTAGATGTGTCATTCTAATAATGCTTGACCTCAGTAGTCATACACTGTTTCCTTTAATTTGTTTATTTTACATAGAACAGCAGGCTTTTAACACCCAATGGTTGCTGGAGGGTCCTGGTCTTGTATTTGAGAGGACACGAGTGAAATCTTTAATATGTTTGCATTACATTCAGGTGTTTTTTAAAAGGAAGTTATCTCCTTTTTTTAAAAAAAAAAAGATTATAAATAAATGCTTTAAAAAATAAAGTGATTCCAGTGTAAATAAAACAAAATAATGGTATTTGAGTATGTGCTGCCTTTTCCATCACCAAGAACAGCTATTTTCCCTGTCATGCTGTTTCTCTAGAGTATAGCACAGAATCACAGACTAACATTAATGTCAAAGCAATCCCCAGCAGCTGAAGAGGCTTGCTTATGCAACAGGTTAATTTTAATAATTTAATAATTTTAATAAACATTCCCTTAGCTTGTTTCAGTTTTATTTACATATGCATGGAGTAATCCTGAAGGGAAAAGCAAATTTGGGATATGTTTGCACCTGCAGTGATTGCTTTAGTTTTGTTATGTAAGCTGGGCATTTGAACTGCAGACTCCTGGGATTTTCAAAGGCTCTGGAATAGCTCCGGTTTAAATGCCCAGCTTGAATGGGCTTGGTTGCCAACAATGTCTGGAGGACCATAGGTTCCCTGCCTCTCTTGTATACCTTGCAAGAACTGATGGCCATATTATTTATATACTGCATTTCCTACAAATAAATCTTTGTTCAAAGCAGTTCACAGAAAAACAGTGTAAATGCACAAGTTTGATAATGAAACATTATAAAAAATATAATATCCCTACAACATAACACTGAAAAAATCAACGATTAAAAAGTTCATTTAACATAAATCAACATTATAGCAAATGCACACAGTGCAGCAGCAGTTATTTTTTTCTTTCTTGGCAATAGGAAGTTGAAACATGATGACTGGCTATATGAGATTGAGATGTGTTGTGTGAGTAAATAAGTTTGAGAAAGGATTCTTTGTTTAGGTTAACTGCTTCTCACTCAGACTCTGACCCCAAATTAGCATCACCATTCTACATGTGGGATGGTTCCTGAAAACCTCTGCTTGGCTGTATATGCAGGGTAAAAGGTAAGGAGGGAGCGGATAGCACTGTGGTCTAAACCACTGAGCCTCTTGAGTTTGCGGATCGAAAGGTCGACAGTTCGAATCCCCACGACGAGGTGAGCTCCCGTTGCTCTGTCCCAGTTTCTGCCAACCTAGAAGTTCGAAAGCACACCAGTGCAAGTAGATAAATAGGTACTGCTGCAGTTTCCGTCACGGTGTTCTGTTGCACCAGAAGCGGTTTAGTAATGCTGGCCACATAACCAGGAAAGCTGTCTGTGGGATTAAAAAAAGTACAGTGTAAATCAATGTGGAATAAATATTATGAAGGGTAACATATAAAGAGTTCAAATAAAGAAGCAATCTGAATGCTAATTTGTTTGAAGTCTAAGTTCAGATCTAAAGAATTACAGGCAGCAACCATTTCATGCGAGGGCTCTGTTTCTGGCCCCTGTGTGTGTTAGCAGAGTCTTCCACCGCCCTGCCCCACACCTGTTTCTGCCCCCATTCTGCCTTCTTCTGGGTCCAAGAGGACCCACACACCGGTGTTCATGCGTCAATTGGACATGCCTAAAATGGTCGCTGCCTGTAAACAAGAAACTTAAGAAATACAGTGGTGCCCCGCAAGACGAATGCCTCGCAAGACGGAAAACCCGCTAGACGAAAGGGTTTTCCGTTTTGGAGGTGCTTCGCAGGACGAATTTCTCTATGGGCTTGCTTCGCAATGTCTTGCGATTCCTGGGGTTTTTTTTTCCGCTCCCCACCCCCTTTTTCTAAGGCACTAAACTGCTAATAGCCTTTTAGCAGCTAATCCGCTAATCCCTTAAGCCTTTAATAGCCGCTAATAGCCGCTAAACCGCTAATAGCGCTAATCCGCTAATGGGCTTGCTTCGCAAGACGAAAAAACCGCTAGACGAAGAGACTCACGGAACGGATTCTTTTCGTCTTGCGAGGCACCACTGTATAAAGTGTGTAGATTGATGGTGTGTTGAGATGTTTCATTTGTGAAATTTGTGATAGATGTTGGGCGACAGGGTAGGGTCCTACCTTATTTCATATAAGCCTGTATCATGAATTGCAAAGTAGACACATCAGGGGGTCATAGACTCCCAACAGGAAAGGCATTATGTACTCACACTTCTTGGGATTCTTTCAACTCCTATTTTTATTGAAAGCAAAAAGGTATTTCAATCAAATGACAAATATTCATATCGGGCATTAGCTTTATTTGTTTACATTTGTAGTATTTACCTTCCTTGAGGGTGGATGGGTAACCATTGAAACACTTATAATTTCAAATGTTACTAAAAAAACCCACAGCTACTTAAATTCAGCCACCCTTGTGAACTGAACTCTTGTCTCCTTTGTGCATCTGTGTAGCACAGCCACAAGCACTGTGGCATTAAACTTGAAAAGGGATGGAGCAGACAGATCCTGGAGGAGTTTCCTTTGTTGCTGTGAGTGGCAGATTGCAGTAAGGACACAGCGGTGTTTACAACTGTGAATGTTTCCACCTTCCATAGCTTGATGTTGTAATGTCAGACAGGGACAAAATATTTTTGAGAATATTGTGACAAACTCAGAGCTATTGATGAAGCATTGAAAGCTTTGCATGAACAGATGGTAATTTACTGAATTATTCTAGTGGCAGATTCAGGTAGGTAGCCGTATTGGTCTGACGCAGACAAAATATATTTTAATTTTTTTTAAAAAATGTCCCAGTAGCACCTTTGTTTTTTAGTTGTTTAGTCGTGTCCAACTCTTCGTGATCCCATGGACCAGAGCACGCCAGGCACTCCTGTCTTCCACTGCCTCCCTCAGTTTGGTCAAACTCATGCTGGTAGCTTCGCGAAAACTCTCCAACCATCTCGTCCTCTGTCGTTCCCTTCTCCTTGTGCCCTCCATCTTTCCCAACATCAGGGTCTTTTCCAGGGAGTCTTCTCTTCTCATGAGGTGGCCAAAGTATTGGAGTCTCAGCTTCAGGATCTGTCATTCCAGGGAGCACTCAGGGCTGATTTCCTTAAGAATGGATACGTTTGATCTTCTTGCAGTCCATGGGACTCTCAAGAGTCTCCTCCAGCACCATAATTCAAAAGCATCAATTCTTCGGCGATCAGCCTTCTTTATGGTCCAGCTCTCACTTCCATACATCACTACTGGGAAAACCATAGCTTTAACTATACGGACCTTAGTAGCACCTTAGAGACCAACTAAGTTCGTTCTTAGTATAAGCTTTCATGTGCATGCACACTTCTTCAGATGCACACATGCATGCATACCAAAGCTTACACCAAGAACAAACTTAGTTGGTCTCTAAGGTGCTACTGGACAATTTTAAAATATATTTATTCTAGCGGCAGTTGGGTCTAATGAAACATGTCTGTACCTTGTTGTCAGGGAAAGTATCACCTTTAAAAATAACCAGATTTTAATTTGAATACTTCCTTGATCAGATGTTTTAAATAAAGTTTTAATGTGTACACTGTGTTTGTACTTGTCTATTCTAGTTGAAATGTAGTGATTCTCCTTCTAAGCTTTTCGTGACAGAGGAAAATCGGCTTATGCTGCCAGAAAAGTTAAACTTAATTTTCTTTCCATTTTGATTACACTATTCTGAGGAAAGAGAGACTAAATCCGTAAGATCTGCAGATTGTGTTGCTTGCTGACTATATTCCCAGTAGAAGTTAATCCAGCCTAGAATCTCATTAAAAACTGTTCCAAGACTTTATGCATTTACTCCCTTATTAGAAAATGGACAACAAGACACAAGAAGACATTTTCTAGAATCAGATTTGACCATATGGAAGAAATGGAGACCGAAAATTTTACCTTTTGACAGTGGCGGAGTATATGCCTGTGCTGGCCAGGGCGGGCGCGCTCCCAAGGGGGACAGGGCGTGGAGGGTGCCCTCCTGCAACTGCCACGCCTACCGTGAGCCGCCGGGGGAAGCGGGGAGCTGCTTTGCCACTGGTGCAAAGGGGGGTGACATTCAGTGCGCCGCCTGCCTGTGACTCAGACTCCCACGCCTACCGTGAGCAAAGTGGCAAAACGACACAGCACCTCCCGCTTCCCCCGACGGCTCTCACCGCTTTGCTCACGGTAGGCGTGGGAGTCCGAGTCATGGGTGGGCGGCACGCCAAATGTCACCCCACCCCCAGGATGACACTTGGGGTGCTGCACCCCCACCACACCCACCTTCTTCCACCAGTGCCTTTTGATTCTCCTTTAGTCCCAATAATATAACACTCTTCCTTTCGCATAGCAGCTGAATCATCTCCTCTCCCCGCCCCCCTTCTCCAATCTACTCACAAGCACACCAGAATGAATTCTCCTGTGTTTTGGGCTTTCTAGCCCTTTTTAAAAAACTTTTTATACCTGTCAAAATCTCAGGATCTCTCCCCCCCCCCCATATCTGCACCTCTTTTTTGTGGGTGATGCCATTTTGGCTTTGTAAGCAACTGCACACTCACCCCCTTAACACTGGAAAAAGGTTGATTTTAAAGATGAGGCCAAGACATGTTTTTATAGAGGGAGAGCATTTCTCACTATCCTAGGAAAACAAAAGTATATTTTTGCAAGGAGATCCCAAAGAGGGGCAATATCACTGAGCTGGTAATTTCCTTTATGCATGTGAGAATACGCAAGCAGCACATGTAATTACGTATTATCCATTTCCAAGGAGCAGTTTTCCGAACACCGACTCTGGAGCTGCTTTTTAAACTTGTGCAAGTCCACATACTGCTTGGCCTTCGCAACATCTTAGTGTTTGGTGCTTCCTTAGTCCTGTAAGCCATTAGTGGAAGATTTGCTGACTGACCTAAATAAATATTTTGTTGTTGTTGTTAATTTCTTGCCAACTGTGCCCTTTCTAACATTACAAACTGGTTTAGAAGGAATAATATATTATTTGAGTGTAGGTTGAGATGAAGCAGATCACATAATTAATTTAACTGGAAATATTTATAGCTCATATAGCATTTGGCCTCTGCCATTGACCCCAGCTTAATTGTTCTTTATCTGATACGCATCCGTTTCATTCTTCAAACATGTCTTAAAATGTTGTCTAACAAAATGGCTTTTCATGGCCAAAGAATGTTATTGCTAAACCTTAGAAGTTACACCAATGTGGGATTTACGGTGGTGGTGGTGGTAGGGAGAACCACACATGGAGGAAAGGCAGGAGATATATAACAAACAAATAAATAGTTCAGTGGACGCTCGGGTTGCGAACGTGATCCGTGCAGGAGGCACGTCCGCAACCCGCAGCATCTGCAACCTGCAGCGCTGCGCATGCGCGGGTTGCGATCCGGCGCTTCTGCACATGTGCAAAGTGCGATGTTCTGGTACTTCCTGTTCTGGTACTTCCGGGTTTCGGCGCGTCCGTATCCTGAAAACGCACAACCTGAAGCGTCTGTAACCTGAGGTATGACTGTATCATGAATACAAGCTTTCTTTTATTTCAGCTCAACATACAACCTACCTTTGGCTTTCTGTTTGACATTGATGGAGTATTGGTACGAGGAAAGACACCAATTCCAGGCGCAAGAAAAGCCTTTCAAAAACTACTTAATTCTCAGGGAGAGTTTTCGGTTCCTGTAGTATTTGTCACAAATGCTGGAAACTGTCTTCGTCAGAAGAAAGCAGACCAGTTGTCTCATATTCTTGGAGTGCCAGTGAGTAATTTTAATGCCTTTTGTATGTGTGTGTGTGTTTTTAAATCACATGAATAATGAAGGAATATTTCTGTTTTATAAATAGTCTACTTAGTTCAGTAGTTCTTGTCTTGCCTTCATAAAGACAACAACTTTAAACCTCAGTCCCAAATCTTACAGGTGTCTTTTAAAATAGATGCAATATGTTCCGAATCATTTCAAGGGTTTCTCTTAGGGGATTAAAATGCTTATCAGCTTCATGTTTTACAGGGCAAATTGTGTGTACTTCTATCCAAGTAACATTAACCTCATGAATTGTAAGCTGTTTTCTCATTATTGTTTTGCTTCAGAATCTGTATATGGCTTAATTTAAACCTTACCTCTGAAACAAGAATCAGATGCTGGGTGTGGAGAGAGACTGAGGCAAGAACTATTTTAAGCACTGGTTGTGTGCTGTGAAAACAGAAATCTGATCTGAATTAATTTTTCAGGACTATTTTTATGAGCAAAGATGTCCGAGGTAAAAGAGAGCATATTAATTAAGGAACTGATCTCCCATTCTTTCTCTCACAGATTTCCCAAGACCAAGTCATGATGTCCCACAGTCCTTTGCGAATGTTCAGACGTTACCATGACAAATGTGTTCTTGTGTCTGGACAAGGGCCTCTTCTTGATATTGCTAAGCAGTATCCTTTGGAAGATGTAGCTTATTCCAGGTTACAGTGGTACCTTGGGTTACATACGCTTCAAGTTACATATGCTTCAGGTTACAGACTCCGCTAACCCAGAATTAGTACCTCGGGTTAAGAACTTTGCTTCAGGATGAGAACAGAAATTGCGCAGTGGCAGCAGTGGGAGGCCCCATTAGCTAAAGTGGTGCTTCAGGTTAAGAACAGTTTCAGGTTAAGAACGGACCTCCAGAACGAATTAATTACGTAACCAGAGGTACCACTGTATATGGAAAAAGCTTTCGGTTTTTTCGTACAGTGATTAATAGGTGCATCTTGTAGTTTATGCTGTCAATGAACTCTGATGAAATCAGTCAGCTCTTAAGTGTGGTCTTGAAATATATAACGCAGCAAGGGAAATGAGGGGCAGGCAAAGAAGAGGAAACATTTCCAATTTTCTTTATTAACCTTTCCAGCTCCTGGTTGCTGCCTCAGTTTCTTGCTCTCTTTGAGCAGGCCGTATCTGGCTTACACAGAGAGGCTGCCGCTAACAGCTGTCCAGTCACTGTTGTGGTTATGCTGTGTGTTTGTGTGAAAGGGAGACTGCAAGCTCGTTCTGAAGCCATTGTGGGTTCTTGTCTTGGCTGTAGGGAATGAATACAGCAGGAGTGGATCCTAAAATAGTAGTAGTAGTAGTAGTAGTAGTAGTAGTAGTAGTAGTAGTAATTCTTGGTTGTGTGGCTTGGAAAAAAAGAAGTTACTGCCAAATCAAATTTATTGCTTGTTTCATAAAGCAGAAATGTACATTCCAGAAAAATGTTGCAATAAAATTGTATTGTTATCCATAACCAAATACATTGCTAGTGTTGGATTTTGTCAGCCTATTACAATCGACAGGCTGCGAGAAAACTTTCCCTTATTGGACATGGTTGACCATGACAGAAGACCTAAAGTTTCAGTGAGTATATTGTTTACTACAGATCATTTCTCTTAATGATTGATTTGAGAGCTTTGTATTGTCCTTAACAAAAAATGTCCTACCTAACAGCCTGGTTTGGCCCTTGAAGTCTCTCTGACCGCTCTTTATGTGCTCATAAATATAGGATGTTCTACTAGCTTAACTCCTCAAAATCTATTTCCAAGCAGTTGCTATATAGACAAATGAAAGACAAATTTAATTGCCTGTATATTGTCCACAGCATTTAAAAGGTTGTACAGTTTGTTCTGAAGGTTACCCAATATTGACTGATCTCACAATAGATTAGGCTGCAATGAAAAGAGCAGGAAATGTTTCCAAGAACTAATGAAAGCATTGCCCAAGTATCGTGTCAGGTTGAAGAGGACAGGAGAGTTGGACTGAACCAGATGAGTTCAGGAGGAAGGGGCTGGGACACTGACCAGCACTTTAATTACCTGTACTTCCTCGTTTCCTTTGTGGAAAGTAGCCATGTGTAGCTGCATTACCTTGTGAAGCTTTTTCTTAGGTCACTTTTTCTTAGGTGAATGTCCTTTCTTCCTTATGCTGGAGTGCGCATGTGCACACATCTAAGTTCGTTTTGGAGGAAGGAAAGGAAATGGAAGAGGATGATCAAATTTCATGGGGTTCCTATAATAAGTTAATTTGTCTGGCCTGTTTTGAGGGTGGTATCACAAGCCTGCAAGGAATAATCAGTTGAAAAGTGTCTGTTGTATGCTTGAATCCCATCATGAAAATTGTGAATTTTAACTGTGAAGGAAGTGCAAGATTTTTGTTTCTGTTGACAACAAAACGAATTTGATTGTTATTAAAATATGTTTTTTTAAATAGAGAAGAGAATGAAATGCACAATGGCATCTTCCATTCCCCAGTGCTATCTCATCCTTACACTTAGGATATTGTGTTGCTGAGTATTGTGCAAAAGGTAAAATCCATTTGGGCGCAATGGTAATATACAAATGTCCTGAGCATGCAAGGCAATGCTGCACTAGACCAGAGGAGTGAAGTGTTCATTTTGAGGCAATTTTGCCCCCCTAAAACACATAGCAGGGGGTTGCATTAGTGAGTGAAGGGGCTCAAGCAATTGTTTCAGCTGGTATGGAAGCATGACACAAAGCCAAAGCAACAACCAGCAGCAAGTACTTTTCAACAACAGAGATGCCCTTCCAGTTCCTCGTTGCTATAATAGGTATACATTTATTTCTTAGAAATGTATATGGGCATGCGAAGAATTACAGTGGTGCCTAGCAAGACGAAATTAATTCGTTCTGCGAGTTTTTTCATTATACGAGTTTTTTCGTCTTGCAAAGCACCACTGTGTATTGACGGTTTCCCATAGGAATGCATTGGCGGCTTAAAAAAAAAAAGGCGCAAGACGTTCCATCTTGCGAAGCAAGCCCATAGGGAAATCCGTCTTGCGAAGCAACTCAGAAAACGGAAAACTCTTTCGTCTTGCGAGTTTTTCATCTTCCGAGGCATTCGCCTTGCGAGGTACCACTGTACATCTGAACAGGACTTGTGTCCCTGTCAGAGTCAAAGAAAAACCCCAGGATGCTTTTCTTAGTAATGATAGCTTGTTTTTTTTTTCCTTTGCAGCATCCACCTGAAGTGGAACTTCCCAAGATTGAGGGTCAGTATGTCCTGCAGCCCATGATTTCTAAGTGAAGTAGAATTCATAGTGGCTTTCAAAAAACATACTACTTTGATGGCCTCAAGGGCCGGTTGTGATGAACCTGACTGGTAGGCGCATAGCATGAAGAGTTTATATTCCCTTGCTCTTTAACACTAACTTACCTGTTTGTCTCTTTTCAGTAAGTTCTCTTGTAACGCTGCCATTCTAGGCTAAGCCATGATGCTGTCAGTGCTATCTAAGTCTTAGCTTTACAATCCCTATTCCAAATTAGAACTTGAAAGCAAGGAGGTAGACCCTATGACCTGTGCTGATTGTGTCACTAGTTGACTAGGCATTAGCTTACTAAACGCCCACCCACTCCCTGGCCAGAAAAAAAGACGGTTGCTAAAAACTGCTGTATAAAACAACCTACATACGTAAACAAATCTTCCAAAACCATATTCCATACTACATAAATTACCATCGCCATTATTAATTTCATTTATGAAGCACTTGCAACGTCGCATTCTGAAGCAATTGACAAAATCTTAGCTAGGGGGGTGTTTAAAGGTAAAGGGACCCCTGACCATTAGGTCCAGTCGTGGCCGACTCTGGGGTTGCGGCGCTTATCTCGCTTTACTGGCTGAGGGAGCCGGTGTACAGTTTCCAGGTCATGTGGTCAGCATGACTGAGCCGCTTCTGGCGAACCAGAGCAGCACACGGAGACGTCGTTTGCCTTCCCGCTGGAGCGGTACCTATTTATCTACTTGCACTTTGACATGCTTTCGAACTGCTAGGTTGGCAGGAGCAGGGACTGAGCAACAGAAGCTCACCCCGTCGCGGGGATTCTAACCGCCGACCTCCTGATCGGCAAGCCCTAGGCTCTGTGGTTTAACCCACAGCGCCACCCTAGGGGGGTGTTTACTTTACATCAAAGATGTAAATTCTTGCTGCACCTTTGTACAATAGTCTAGCCCTGTTCAGGCATTCAGTACGTGTGGGTACCCAACACATAGATGGGCCTGTGGGAATGCATAGTTCTAGCCCTGTCCCATTGATAATTGACACACCTGTCAGCCATATCTCCAGGAAATATGTGGTTGGTGTCAATCTGAAGGGGGCAGATTCCATGCGCATACAGGGCTGCCATCTTTGTGGAGAAAATCCTGTATGTTGAAACGTCTGTGTGTGTGTGTGTGTGTGTGTGTGTGTGTGTGTAGAAGCAGCCCACTTCAGACAGACACTGATCAAGCATTAGTGAAAGAATGGAATGAAGGTAACAATGGACCCTGGAGTTGTTTCATGAATTTCTGAAGACGAAAGTTGATTGAAGACAATATAGCTGCAAATAAGTTACTACTCAGTTGAATTCTGCTCTATTTATTTCGGGCTTTGTACCATCTCATGGAGCGTAACGAGGACAGAATTGTTACACTGTGGTAGCTGTGTAGAACTGTGTACCTAATTTGTGTCCCTGTTGATTGCCTTGTAGCGATTGTTCTATTTGGTGAGCCAGTGAGATGGGAAACGAACCTGCAGTTGATCATAGATGTTCTTTTGACAAGTGGCTATCCTGGGAATCCATATGCTCAGGCAACTCACCCACATATTCCTGTACTGGCTTGCAACATGGATCTAATGTGGATGGCTGAAGCCCAGTCTCCAAGGTAGGGCAAGGGCAGTGAGTATTGGCAGATTTTTCAAGATCTGTACAAACAGCAAGGGAGAACTCTTGGTATCTGAAGAGTTCACCGAGCTCATCAGCATACAACACTGAAAATGTACCATCAATGTCACAAACATTCATAATTCCTTGATTCGAAGAGTGGGCCTCACTGATCCATAATCCTCAACTTACTTATGAGGCAAGCATTATGACTTCTGGGAATACCTCAGTTTGGATTAAAATCTGAGCCAGAGGAGAATTTATCCTATCCCATCTGTCTGTGCACTTACCTGGCTGTTTCTCTGTCAGTGGGAAGTCCAAGACTAATTAAGAACCGAAAACAATCCCTTTCACACTCCTGATGATGCCCGTCAAACACCCAGTGCTTGTGTCCCTGTCATAGGAGCATTGCAGGTTGCAGGGGGTAGGGTAGGGAGGATGAAATGGAGATTTCTCACTAGCACAGCTACTGTTTCCAGGGAAGGGGGTTTGAGGAGGGTTGTGCTTCTTCATTCCCAGTAATGTTATAGGGAACAGGACCCATTTTGATTTGTAATTGTGCTTGGAATTAACTACTATTTTCTGCTTTAGGGGTATAGTTTAATTTGCCATGTTCATGGGTGGGGGTGGGGGTTCCCATCAGTACAAAATATATGCAACTAGTGGATATTCCCAGCGCTGCCTGGGATTCTTTAGAGCAGGGGTCAGCAACCTTTTTCAGCCGTGGGCCGGTCCACCGTCCCTCAGACCATGTAGTGGGCTGGACTATATTTTGGAAAAAAAATAAAAATGAACAAATCCCTATGCCCCACAAATAACCCAGAGATGCATTTTAAATAAAAGGACTCATTCTACTCATGTAAAAACATGCTGATTCCAGGACCATCTGCGGGACGGATTGAGAAGGCGATTGAGCCGCATCCGGCCCCCGGGCCGTAGGTTGCCTACCCCTGTTTTAGAGACCAACAAATACTGCTTTTAAAAAATGGATAGTGTAGTGTATGTGTGTTAGCTACTCACCTGCCTATTTATGTAAAACTGGATGGAATTAATTCAGCCTTCACAATCTACCTCAATAGAAGTTGGAAAAATATCTCTTTTTATGTGATATTTTGTTTTTATCCTGGCTAACCATTCATTCTCGCTAAGCTTTATTTTCTGTATATTTTAGGTTTGGGCATGGAACATTCATGGTTTGTTTGGAAAACATTTACAAAAAGATCACTGGCAAAGAGCTGAAATATGAGGCTTTGATGGGAAAGCCTAGTGAACTGACCTATCACTATGCAGAATACCTGATCAGGACACAAGCAACTGCAAAACAATGGAAGAAGCCTATTCAAACCCTCTATGCCATTGGGTAAGATGTTTCTCATCGTAAAACATTCCTGTTGCAAACAGCAACTCGTAAAACTTGTTAAAATGAATGAGTCAAAACTCATGATTTGCCAGTCAGTTGAGAAGGGGAATGTTTTAGGTAGGCTATTGTTACGAGTTTAAAAGTGGTTAGGGACTGGAATAAATGTGATTCTCCCCTGAAAACCTGTTTAAAACATATCCAGTGACATTGCAGATTGTCAAAACCACCCTTCCTCTTTCAATTTTAGCCAGGCAGTAAATAAGTGAAAGAATCTGCTATATAGTTCTACAATGTCTGGCTCCTGGTGAATCTGAAACCTCCTTTTTCAGATCTTTTCATCAGTGGTCAGTAGCAAATAAAGTCACCTGCTTATGTCTGCTTAAGCAGTTACAGCCTACTTCTCTGCATGTTTTCTCAGAAGAAAGTCTCACTGGGTTCAGTGGGACTTGATCCTAATTATCTGCATAAGCTTGTCTTTTAGTTCACGTGGTGTTGAAAGATCATGGGCCAAATCATGCTGATTTCACCTTGGGAAGACTGCATCACAATCACTTTCGGTTATGCCTTTTTGGTTAATCACTTATGCTGGGATACTTATTCAGATTTGAGGTGGTTTTGAGCTTCATTTTGCTTTCTGTTAATGAAGTCTAATTGCATCCACTCTGCGCTGAGAATATATTGGCTTGCAGTGGAGTGAAAGACGCCCATCAGAGGAGAACTCTGCTGCTGTAGAGAGCTCTGGAGGACACTGAAGCTCTGCTCTCAGTCACTGTCAGCCTCTCTTTTCCTCACATCCTGCTCATGCTTTTCAGTCTTCACTCCTGTGATAAGTTTTTTTGGTGGGGGGGGGGACACCTTAAAAACGTTAAGATTTCGAGATGTCAGCTTCTTGACTTCTGTTGCCATCTGGTAAAATATATGCAGCCTTGGCTATACTGGTTCAGTGTGGGTATGTGTGCGAAAAGTTTTCGGCCGTGGCTCCGATCTGGTGGAACACTCTGTCACAAGAGACCAGGGCCTTGCGGGACTTGACATCTTTCCGCAGGGCCTGCAAGACAGACCTGTTCCACCAGGCCTTTGGCCAGGGCACAGCCTGACTCCCTCCCTCGGCAATCTTTGCGGAGCTCTGGCCCAATGGTTGCCAGTGGCTTGAATTAATTAATTTTATAATGAATGATTTTAGAGTGTTGTTTGTGCTGTACTTTTGTACTGTTTTATTGTTGTTAGCCGCCCTGAGCCCGGCTTCAGCTGGGGAGGGCGGGATATAAATAAAATTTATTATTATTATTATTATTATTATTATTATTATTATTATTATGAATGGCTTAAATGTGGTAAAATGTGTGAACCTGTAACATGTGCATATTTCACTAATATTATAGTATTTGTTGGTTTTCACATCATTCCTCTCGACTTGTTTGGATGTACAAAAGATTCTATGAACCAGGGCGAAGTTTATTTTCCCAAAGGCAAGGAGAAACCCTCTGAGACACAGTTCATTGGGCTTTAGATCCACAGAGCTGCTAGACCAGGGGTGAGATGTCCAGAAAGGGAGCTTAGATGTGTGCAGTCGTAAAGCCCATAGACTGCAGTATGCAGAAGAGAGTCTGTGCACTGTAATAATGGAAATAGCAAGCTCTATCAGCAGGTGCATTGCGCATATACCCGAAATATGTTTGTGCTGATGTAACTTTATTGACTCCCTAGGGATAACCTAATGACAGACATTTATGGTGCTAATCTTTACAACCGCTACCTTCAAGAAAAGAACTCGAGACGAGGTTCCAAGGCACTTATCCAGGCCAAAGCTGCTGGGGGCTCAAGATCTGCCACAGTCTCTCAGGAAGAAGAACTCGAAAACACTTGGGAAAGTGAATTAGCATCTGCGACTGCCACAAGCTGTAGGTCTGTCCTTGTTTGCACCGGAGTTTACAACCCTCACACAGAGGTGCCCTCTGACACGAGGGAGTGCATAACTGAGACTGTGTTTCATGGGCACAGGGATTTTAGGTTTGATCCTGCTTTAGTAGAACCAAACCACATTGTTCCAGATGTTGAAGCTGCTGTCGACTTAATCTTCCAGCTAGAGAACTTTGCACCAAATGGAAATTACAGGACTCCTTAATGACTTTCTTAACATTGTATGTTCTGTGTACTTTTTCTTCCTGAAAAACCAAACGGAAGCACTTAGTGGCATATCCTTCCTAACATGTTTATATTTTTATATGTAACACTTCTAATACACTCCTGCTTGTTCTAACAGCACCTTCCTTTGATATCTAACTTCTTTGGTTTCTGTGCTCTGATATCCCTTTGCGTCCAATACCCACTGTGCTTTTTATATGAATTGTTTTCTGCATGCTGGCTTCACTATTTAGCCACAGAGTTAAATCTAATGCTCTGAACCGTGAGGAAGAACATCAGCTGTGTTCAGCAGTCAAGGCAAGTCTGTTTTAGATAGTGTGTAATGAACTCTATGCAGTTCCGAGTTTAAAGCAGGGGTGGCTATCCTCCCAGATCCTGCTGTACTCCAGTTCCCATGAACTCCAGCCAGCACAGCTTATGGTGAGAATTGGTGGGAGTTGTAGTCCAATAATGTTTGAAGAGCCATAGGTTAGCCAACCCTGATTTATATGTTTATTCCTAAGGGATTATAGTGTTCCCCTCCATAACATCTTGCTTTCTTTTGCTACGAATTCCATCCAAAAAAAATCACTGACTCATTGTACTCTTTTCTCTGTTTCCTTTATGGAAAATAGAATCTGCACTTCAGGGGAAACGTTGTGTTCAGTGCTTTTCTTTGGATTTCAGCTCAAGCTCAATTGACTAAAATTATGGCACAAGCCGTAAGTTTGTGCAAACACCAATGGGCTGAATGGGATTTCAGCAGTATAATATTTTGCTCAAATTCCGTTCTAAAGAGCTAGAAGTTCCTGGTAGGCTTTATCCCTTATCTGTCTGGATTTATCATTAAACTCTTAAATACACTCAAGTTTTATTATTAATCACGGTGTTTCTCCTGCACTGAACTGCAGAATGCACAATAGCTGTTTGAGCTACTTTCTTAAACCTGAAACTCCAAACCACAGTGGCGATGTTGAACATGCTAGTGAGGTTTCTTCCCTCTGCGAAGTATCATGTATCTGGTCTTTAATGGCCATGTATCTCATGGATGTAAAGTTTTAAATAATAACTTATTTCTTACATTACCAGTTTTATAAAGCATTGTGTTTAACTAAAAAAAAACCCCTGCCCAGTAAAGTATTTTCTATTTAAAACTGCCTACGGATCTTTCTTTCTTTGTGCTTTCTATATATGTCATACGTCTGACCCCTTAATTATTGAAGATGGCGGAGAGGGTGATTGTGGAGCTACTGCAGGTATTCCTGGATGAGATTATCTAGATCCACCACAATCTGAGTTCAGATCTGGTATGGGAACTGAATCAGGCTTGATCAACCTTTATTGTGAGAGGGGGCAGGAGTGTGACCCCGTTACGTCTGCTTGATCTCTCCATGGTTTTCAATACATTGACCATGGTATCCTCCTGGACTGATATAGTGAAATGAGTATTAGAGGCACTGTCTTACAGTGGTTCTGTTTGTATCCTCAGGGTTGTGACTATAGAGTAGCACTGGGTAAGTGTTCCTCAGACCCCTGTGGGGTTCTGCAGAGTATTATCCTCTGCCCAGTGCTATTGAACATTTATACAAACAGGGCCGTCTTTACCGGGGGGGGGGGCAAGGGGTGCAGGGCACCCAGGCCTCAAATTCTGGATGGTGCCAGGCGCCCGCCACTGAAGCTCTTAACTATCTACCTGTTATGAAATAATAAATAATTATGATCAAGCTAGAAAAAGAAAATACATATATACCTAGGTATTATCGAAATGTATACCTTCTGTTTCACTAAAGGACTTTGTGCGCTCATTTACCAAAGACATGCCGTGCTAGTGGTGGCGCTTGTCATTCACAACGGCGGCACTTGTCAGACTTGGGGGCGCTAGGCAGATCTTTGCACTCCGGCAGCACATGCTAAAGACTCCCCTGTATGTGAAGCTTTTGGGAGCAGTCATTAATAATAATAATAATAATAATAACAACAACAACAATATATAGTATTACTTGTACCCCGCCCATCTGGCTGGGTCTCCCCAGCCACTCTGAGCGGCTTCCAACAAAGATTAAAAATACATTAAAAGGTCACACATTAAAAACTCCCCTAAACATTAGGTGTTTAGGTGGGCCAATAAACTGTGCTTCAATCCCAGGAAGAAGGCTCTTGGGGTGGATGTTCCCCACCTTCAGGAGGTAGGTTGGGGAATGGGGTTGCTCTCCCTTGGAAGGATGCTTGGGGTGAGCTTAGCCGTACAAAGAGCTGTTTGGCCAGAGAATGAGAGATTGAAAGAAATGGTTGCAGGAATGCTGCAGAGTGTGGGGAGAATAAGGTTGTTTCCCCAAAATATATGTACACGTACACACACACACACACACACACACACACACATATATATATATATATGAAAACTCACTTTCCCCCCTTTAAACTTCACATAGTGGAGCCTAATGTAATGTAATGTAATGTAATGTAATGTAATGTAATGTAAGCCTGTATAGTGGCAGAGTTACAGGAACAGCCACCCCACCAAGATGGTGATGAAAGAAAGGAGACCATGAGAGCTGTGGTAGAGTTCAGCATCTAAACCACAAAGGTATTTCACTTTGGTCTTTCCCAATTTCCCCCCTATGGGTTGGAACCAGAAGGTGCTTTCTGTGGACTGAAGCATTCATTCTACTTGGAGATTCTCACTGGAGAAACAGGCTTTTCCCAATTCCCTTTCCCCACTGCAGCTTCCAGCTTTGCAGGAGGAATCAGCAGAAATCACATTGTCTCCTGTCCATTTTTCCTGTGGAAGCATCCCATGAGCAAAGTTCTGCTGCCAGATTCTGAGTCCAGACCCATTCCATCACAAAGAGTGAATATTCCTTAACTACCACAGAGCTTGAAGCACTTAAAAAGCAGCATTTAATTGAAAGCATTGGAGAATGTGGTGTTCAAAAAGCAAATTGCACAATATTGTTTCCTAATTGTTCCTAATATATTGGCTGAAAGTGGAGCAGGAAATTTTTGGTACACTGCTGTCAATTCCAAAACAGTCAGAGTTCTTCTCTCCCCCCCCCCCCCCCCATTGGCTTGGTTTGAACACAGGCCTAAGCCCTTGCTTTTTAAAAACAGCACAGGAATGGACCATGATCAGACAAACCATGCCTTGTTTCTGCAAAGTTTGTTTTATTTTTCTAGATGTTCTTATCATATACCTTTGTAGCTCAATAAAATCTGCGTAGGTGTGGCCATGGTTAAAGACAGGTACTGGGTTTGCTCATAACTCCATGTCATAGTTAAAATAAATCAAGATTTGTAAGCCAACAACAAACCATGGCTTCAGATTTTTAAGGTACTGGGCAAGGTTAACACATGACCCAAAGGCACGGTCCGACCATGGATTCGCGTTAAGTGTGAACCAGCTGTGCTGTGACTGAAAAACATTTAAGAGCTTGTGAGTGGAAGAGACAAATTTGCTAGTATTCCCTCCATTATCCATTAGAGGGCAGTAGAGCAAAACAGCTTGTCTAACAGCTGTTCAAACTACAAGCAAACAGAATTTTATGCAGTATTTAATTAACACTTACTCTTTGGTTCTGCTAGTATAGAGCTGCACTGTATTGTATGTTTCATTTGGCTTTTAGTACCATGCTCCACCGAGGGCATGACAAAATATGAACAACAGCACCGACAGAAGAACACCCAGAACTGATTTATTAACCAGTGTCATTCATATTCAGCTCAGTGAGTGGAAGGTTGAAGCAACAGAAGGGCAATATGGCCCCAGAAGGACTAGGAAGTTTCACAGTCGGCCCAGCAATTGCTGGCAGAAATCAGCCATGTTCTCCAAATCATTCTCCCTTCATTACACTCTGCCCTTCATAGGGTGACACCCAACTGATTCATGGCATCCCCTTCTCTCACCAGATGTAAGCATCACACAGATTAGAGGTATATTGAATGAAAGATGCAGCTATTTCCTAATGCCCACATTCTGTTGCATTTATTCCAAACTGAAAGAGTCCAGTGCCCGCAAGTTCATGAGAAGCTGATGGTGGGCTTTGTTTCAATGGGTTTTTTGTTGAGTACTTGGGAGTATATATGATTGAATATAGCAGTTTGGGAAATCTTGGGAGCCTTAATCTGGGGGTACTGTCACATGATGCCCCTAGCTTAGATGGCTTTAAAATATGATGAAACACATCATAGAATCAGAGTTGGAAGGGACCTGAGGGTCATCTAGTCCAACCCCCTGCAATGCAGGAATCTCAACTAAAGCATCCATGACAGATGTCCATCTAACATCTGCTTAAAAACCTCCAAGGAGAGTCTACAACCTCCTGAGGGAGACTGTTTCACTGTTGAACAGCAAACTGAGTTGGGTGTCAACAGGACTGTACCCAAACGGAGAAACAAGGATATATTGATATGGTCAAGAATTCCAAGGTTTAGAATAGGTGTCACCAACATGGTGCCCATGGGCCTTCCCTGGCACCAGAAGGCTTCTGACTCCCCCAAGCTGAACTTTGCCCAATGGTTGCAAGGTGTGTTTTTGTGTTGCCTGTGAGTTTCTCATTTGTAACTATAAGCAGATGTCTCTAAAGGGTAGCGACCCCGGGTTTAGAGAAATACAAATAGCTCAGTGCTGACAGAATGCCAAATCCGTTGAGGGAAATAAAAAAATGAAGGGGCAGGGGAGAGAATGTGTGTCCTAGAAAAGGGCATTGGTAGCTGGCACTCTGGACAAGGAAATTCCACACTGTAACATTCTGTTTGTGATTAATCACTATTGACAAATGAAACCTGCAAAGACAAGACTGACCTTTCAGATTCAGATGTAGCAGGCCAGTAAATACCAGTTGCTGAAGGGTGAGAACGTACTAATGCCATCAGGCTGTTTGGGGGAGCCTCTGTCGGAAGCAAAATGCTTGTCTAGATGGATTCTTGGTCTGAGGCAGCAGAACTTTCATTATGAGATTACTAGAAGGGAGTGCACAGCAATGTCTGGGAATTTTTGGAAATAAAAAAAATCATGATTTTAAAATGGATAGTGTAATTTGTGAGTCATGTCAAAAATCAGGCGAAGTCACATCTTGAATCAAAAGATGGTCCACCATCTTGAATCAAAATGATATCGGCACCCAAACAATAATGAGGACCTTGAGAACCTTCATGCCATGTTTGGTGATAATATCTCAGGAGATGGCCAATAAACAGGCATAGCTAACCCCAAGTCACATTTCAGTCTGCCATCTTGATTCAAAATGGTGCCTGGCAGCCAACCATCGACATAGATCCCCATGCCAGGAACCCTTGCGCCATATTAGCTCATGAGGTAGCCAAACTCATGCTAAAAAATGGGCAAAGTCACACCAAAGTAATGTTTTGGTACACTGTCTTGATTCAAAATGACATCCAGCATCTAAATTCTGACAAGGACTGCCATCCCCACCTTGGGAATCCTTGTGTCGAGTTTGGTTATGATATTTCAAGAGGTTTCCGGCTGTATAGAAAACAAATGGACAAACCACTTTCCAAAATATATAGTAGATAATGGAAGTTCCTAGACCTTCTATTCTTTAGCATATTTTGGATGCTTAATTGCTGTTTTTTTGAACAATGAAATTGAGAGAATCTTGCTGTTGACCAGTTCTGAGTACACTGATAACCATCTGCTTAATCTACGCTTGGAGGTGGCAGCTGACTCTATGAACGTGACAAACAGCTGAGCCATAGTGAAGCCTGCTTCCACTGTAGCTATAGCAATCTAGCTTCAGATGCAGGAACATTTGGACTCTGGGAATCACATTGTTTCCAATAATAATTTCCTGCAGATCTACAAAAATGGGCTCTGCTCCAAAAAAATAGCACAAATCAAATGCCAAGCCATGTGAATATATATCCAACTGTAGGTACACACGTTTAGGTTTCAGCAGCTGTGGACAGGCCAACTTCTCAGATTTTAAAAGTTGCTGCTTTAGCATCTCAGGATACTGACTTCTCAATCTCAACAGTATAACTGCCCCATTTGTTCAAAATTCTACTTGGACCTTGCATGGTTGGTTGGTTGGTTGGTTGATTTATAAAAATACAAAACCCACACCTATGACTCTCCTGCTTTTCTAGATTCTTGAGTCCAGCCAACTTTGTAAGGCCCAAGTGGACTTTTGAACAGCTATACATACATATGCATATCACTCAGTCACATTCTGACCAATACACTTATTTTATTCACTCCTTTTCCCAATTGCCCTTAAGATCTGATCTACACCTGCTGAAGAATGAGCACTCAGCACTCAGGTTACAATTGTGGGGTGTCCCCCTTCCAAAATGTAGCACCTTGAGGAGAAGGTTCTTAAGTCTTAAAAATACAAACAGTTCCTTACAATGAAAAAGTACAGTCCTCTCTACCATCTCATTTCCACTTCTCTGTTACAGATGTAAAATAGGGTTAAGTCGTTGGAATATTCAGCCAAGCAAATGGGAAGAGAACATGTCAGTTCAATGAAGCTTGAACCCTGTGTGCCAAAGAGGTACAGAAGTGTCAGCAGCTGCACTGCGTTTACAAGATCTCCATTTAAGCTCCTTCTGGTGAGCTTAAAGTTGGGGTGAAAATTGAGAAAACTACTTTTCTGGGGGAGGGGGAGCAAATCTGCTGTTTCTGTTCAATACCTATTTTGCTTTAGGTGCTGAGTGAATAGTGACACTGTGGTTATATGCAGTTAATGAAAAACACACACACACAAATTAGCCAAACGCTCATTTTTATTATACACATTACAATGCATTTGCTACAGACTTTGCTAAAATTTACAAAAAAAGTAGGTTTCATAGTTTTTAAAAATAAACTTCTTTTTCTTATAAATTCATAAATAGGTGACAGTAAAACGTCAAAATTGACTATTGTATGCAAGCTTTGTTCCCTTGCCATCTTGCATTCCACCCCACCTGGTAAACACTGTGCTAGGAAAAGCAAGACAGTTGCCGGTGATCAGAAAGATGGGCTCTAGGCCTGTTCCCAGAAACCTTGATTATTACAAGCAATAAAACTTATTAAAAAATGCAGAACACTTCAGTTTACACCGGAGTTCTTCAAACCTTTTAAAGTCGTTTTTGGAATGAAGTGAATGAATTCAATATGAATCAGAACTTTCTCCCCACTATGAATGTAAGCCAGGCCTTTTTTATGGCTAGTGGAAGCTGCATGTCCCTGGGACATGAGATTTATTTTTTTTAACCACACACCAACATCTGAGGCACTATTACAGAAGAGGAAATGCCACTGACAACACAGAGCACATGAGGAACCTCCAAAGACCGTGTCAGTATTCATCACTAAATATTTCCCTAAAAACCACTTTCAAAAGTAGTGCAGGCATTATCTCTGTCACATTCCAGACTGTGCCAACACCACAATTGCAGACTTGCATTTCCACCCCCACCCCCAATACCTGAATTTATAGCCTTGTGCTATCTTTCTACAGATTCTACCATTAGACTATGACCTGATGGTCAGGCTTAGTTGCCAACAGCAACTAAGTGTGATAGACACACGCACACAAGACAAATTTCGCTGCACTTAATAGGTATTGACACACCTCTGTATCTGCCCCCATGGATGGGCAAACAGCTGCAGGAATGGCATGCTTCTGAGCAGAGATGGGAGAAAGAAAAGGTTTAACTTGTCCTTCCCTACTACTGCCCAAATCATTGTAAGTTATTTTAGTCGGTGTATATAAACTAAACTAGAAATAGTATTTGGATTAACCTGCTCTCATAAAGATATGCAATTTCAGTATAGAAGAAGTTGTCCTTAAATTCCATTAATCTCAGCAGGACTTAAAGAGCTGTGGCCCAATACATATCACTTATTTCCCCCTGGCTATAAAAAACAATCCCAATCATGTGTACTTAGTAGGGTCAATTGATTTCTATGGTACTTACTCCCCCAGTACACATGTGTAGGATTGTAATCTTAGGCAGATTGGGGCACTATGTTCTTCTATTACATCTCTTGTATCACTATGGATGGGGACAGGAGAACACACATCACAATGCAGCTGCACAAATAGAGCTAATTTGCAGGTGGGTCCCAAGGAAGTAAAACTGTGTATGGAAGGCTGGACATGCATGCATGTCTTTCTTGTGAGATCTAAAATTTTGGGAAGGTAGGGAATAGTTCTCTAAAGCTTCAGAATCTCTCAAACGTCCGCTCCCCGCTCCCCGCCCCAGGCAGAGAGCTTAAAAACAAAAACTTCCCTACAGTTTTGTATACCACAGTACAAGCAACCAGATTTCATAAACTGCAAAATTATTAGCATCACAATAAGAGGACTGTGACCAACAGCAATATATTAAGAGCATGCACGTGTCTCGCTCATGCACTTTTTATTTTCTCAAAATACAATCAAAGCAGATAAGATAGTGTATAAGCACCATAGGCAACCATAGTATCAAACCATTCCAGATTGTCTATTTACTATACCCTGTAAATTTATTTCCCAGTTGTACAAATTAGAAGGGATTCGGGATCGCCGTGCAGTGAGGTAGAGAGCTTACACACTGGTCCTAAATACAGAGAGGTCCCATTCCATGCTATTTCCTGGCACCCAAATTTGGGACCAAGGGGGAAGTTTTCATCCACTAAATCACACCCATAATACCCCACATGTTTTCCTTACACTTCTCAAGTTCCAGGTTTTCCACACTTCTGACAGCTCTGCCCATCTGAGCAATTCAAAAGTTGCCGTCACCAAGTCCTTAATTCTGATGCTGCCACCTCCCTGTTTATTTTAAAAGTTGAGAATAAAAGCACAAAGCAGAGCCATGACCGTAACAGGGCCAGAAAAACGTCAGGGAGGAGCAGGAAGAGGGATGGAAAGGAAAGCAAACACAGATGTGAGAGCAAGGCAGAAGGCATTTACTTCTGCTGTCGCTGCCTGGATGATCGGTTTTAAAAGTAGGGAAAGAGGATTCAGAGAAACTGGAGCTTTATCTAGTATGACTCACCGTTTTGTTTTGAAGCAAAGATTGTATTTATTTAGACCACTAGGGTGACTTCGCACATTTGAAAAAGAGAAGAGAATAGAAGAGAAAGTAGGAACAGCTCTGCCAATTCCTCCACCTCCTCTTTCTATGAGAAATGTGTGCGAGTTCCTCCTTCAACATTACAGAGTTAGTGAAAAGAGCAAAAAGTGTGACGTCTCTTCCTACACTTTTAGGTAATATACGAAGTCACTCTGGCTGGATGATTGATTGTATGTGTGATGTATTACCTACTATGGTGACCGATATTTGCTGCCACGTACATTCTGTTAGCGCGCCGGTACAAATGTTTGTCAGCACAAGCATTTCTGCTTGCCCAGTGGAACAATTTCCCCTCTTCTCTCCCCAGACACCGTCCTGGGGGTTCTCCCAACCCCCACAGGGCAAACTGAGAGGGCACAGGGAGGAGGCAGGGGAAAGCCCTTTTGTGGGCTTCCACTGGTGGGACCAGTTAGTTGAATCTAGCCTTTTGCTTTTAAATGTATTGTAAGTCACTTGGAGACCTTTGTGTCTAATAAAGTATAATCCAATCTCGTACTGGGTCAATGATAAACATAACTAGGTGCAAATATCTATATATATGTCCAACATCACCTAATCTCAGATGTTTTGAAAAAACACAAAAGGAAGGCACTGTACTAAATTCACATATTCGATTAACAAATATTTGCATAGATTATGCATTAAGATGGAAATTGCCAATAGGTTAGTAAGGCGGGCATCTAAAAAAAAAAAAGCTATGACATTTGGAAAATATTTTTGTGGACAAGTACTATGCTTATAAAAATGGTGAAATCCACAGTACTTATAAACTTTATTTTCCATGTTGTATAGCAAAATTTATATTTAATCTTGCAAGCCAGTAAAGGAAGGAGGGGGCAGAACAACTACAAATAATAATATTTTAAGGCGGATAGCTATTGCTATAAACAGAAAAGTTTTCAAAACTATGAGCTACTCTTTAAAAGTCTAGATTATGTTCCAACTACCAGGAAATAGTTTTCAAAGATTTAGGCCATAAACTCTCCTCACAGGCTACATAATCACACATTTAATGTACTCCCTTCTAATGAAAGACTTCCAGGTTAATTTGGACACAGATAGAACTCTATTTTAGTAAGTGTTTGTACTTTGCTCTGCTACAAAAAGAATCCAATTATAAATGGTAAAAAGCATGTCTGGTGCCATCAATTGTGAAAGGTACCTATGTGCTTAACTGGCCAGGCAGGTTTAGTAACAGCATTTTTTGTGCAGAAAATATGCCACAAAACATGCTTTCTATGTAACAAATGTGGCACATCTGAAGCACCCAAACCCTAATTGAGAACTGTCTTTAGTACAAATGATTATCTATTTAGTATCAGCATCAGAATCTTGCGTGTGCTCTATGTGCTGCTTCTAGCGATATCTGTGAAATCTGCCTATGCATCTACATTCTATGCTAAACTGATTTTGGCAAATGCATTTCCCTCTTCTATTGTTTTGTGTCTTTAGCATGCAAGTGTGTTTTATTCTGATCTAGCAATGTTGAATGATACAAGACAACTTCATTCGTCTAAGGAAGTTGTACAATATTTTGAAAGAACAAACTGGATTTAGGGCAAAGCAATTTGCAACTTATTTTTATGTAACCTCTGACTGAACCAGGCAGACTCCACAGATCATCTGCATGGTAGCTGAGGGCCAATGCACATGATCTGGGCCAGCGGCAAAACAACCAGAAGACTGCTCCTGCGCTGCCACTGCTAAAGTAAAATGTGACTTAGCCCTGAGTCTTGAGGGAAAGAAAAGAAATCCTAGGCAGAAAAATGCATTTATTTGTAGCAAAGATTGATTGTTTCCCAGTGTCCAAGATGGGTGATTCTTTCTATATTGTACTGGGAAGCTTCTTTTGAGAGATACATTTTCCATCTGATTAAAAGATTTCCTACACAATAAACTTGTGGGAACCAGCAATTGGTTGTACTAAAAAGACTGAGGAAAAACAAAGTGCTTAGTTTCTTTCCAGTGATAAGAGACTGCTTTGAATGTTTTCTCACCAAGTTCCCCCATTAAAAAACCAGACCCAATAGTCTAGGGTTACAATCCTGAATTCTACCCTGCAGTACATTCTGCCATCTTCCATAGGAGATATCCCTAGGACAACTAGCATGCCACTTGAGAAAAGACAAGGTCACTGTTGTCTCTGTATATGGATGCATATCTGTTCCCGCCTTCCCAACCACAGATAAGCCTCTATTACACATTCACCAATTCCCAAGTAATCATTGCCACCAACTCCACCAACTCCTGGTAGGGCATCAGGTTTAAGTACTCTAGGAAGGGAGGGACCACACACACAGAGTAGCTCCTTAGCCACCCCATCTGCTGCAACCTCATTACCACTTTTTCAATAAAACACTTGCAAGCACACACAGATCCACAGTGATACAGGTGGCTTTGGCAGCTGCCAGTTGCTTGCACTATTCCGTTAACAGCTCATGCCCTTTTACTAGGCACTGGCTCCAAAGGGTGTCAGAACACCCTGTAAATACGAGATAGGTTCATATTACTCTTTAAAGTTAGGTCTCAGATTTACCTATGTTAGTGAAGAAGCAACAAGCATTTGTTTGTAACAAAAGCCAGTCCCTTCACAATGTTTGGTGAGCTACAGTACAGTACAATCTTATCTGTATGACTGGCCTGGAGAAAGAACTCAACTTGTAGCAAATTCAGGGCTATTCAAGGGCTACAAGAGTAGGCTCACAAGGAACCCAATCTGGGAAAAGAGCCATTGCATTCTGTTCATTCACTCTCAGGCGACATCAGAATGCAGAATGTCAAGACAACATTAACAGCTGAGTTCTGTGTATTCTCAGCATACTTGCTATAAAATGTGCATAGATCGGAGGCAGCAGGTCGATTCTGAAACATTTGGTGGTCCCAGAATAATGTCTTGAACTGGGAGCTTGTGACTACAATCTTGTGAACAGAGTCCAACAGGATCCTGTTCACTTAAACCCTGGAAATCTTATATAGATCACACCCAGAATGTAGATTTAAGGATCAATTTCTAAAATCACCACCGTCATCATCATGGGAGCACCATCATGTCAGAATCCATCCAAAGTGATCCTAAAGATGTAATGGCAGCATCAAAGAGTTAGCTGGAGAAGACCCTTACAATACTCAGTTGATTTGAGACCTGGCTATGATGTAAACTTTCCTGCGCAACACAGGCACATCAGTTTAGGGCTTGGCCTAAAGGGGATGGATCCAAGCCCACTAGGCACAGTTGCTAATCAGCTTCCATTCGTTTAAATTATGCAACCGAAGTGCCTAGAGGACTGTACTCACAGTGTAGAAACATTTGTTTGATACCAACCATTAGTTAAGGTAATCACTGGAGTTTTCTGTAACTCCCAAATACAGTGATCAGTTACTGCTGGGCAATCAGTGCTTTTTTAATTTCTGGATGCAGTGGACCTGACGTCTCCTGGTATGAAGTCCTATTTAGAAGCAAAACTTCTTTGTCACACCTCACACTGCATTGATATGTAAAACGTAGTTGTGAAAACTATCCCTAACAGAAAGTAAGGCCTCTTTATTTATTATATCTAACACACTTGAAATCAAAGCCACTGCTCTCAAAACTGCAAGCAAAAACACAACAGAACCCATTTTGGGTCCATCTTTGATCTGAAACAGTGGGATGAGTTTTTTAATTAAACAAATTTTACGGTCAGTTACTTTGTATGACAAAAACCAAAACAGACAGAAGGTGCCATATTTTTTATAGCTATGGGTGGATTTTCTGATTAATCATATCAATTTCCAAAAATGATCCAAGATACCAAACTTATCCAGGTCTTCTCTCTTTAATGCTAATTGAAATAATCATAAATTGATGTTTTTGAATTATAATCTGAATTTACAATATGCATTTTCCTAACACAATCAGGGACCTCTGAGTGTCCAGGTGCAGGGACCTGCTTTTCAGAGACTTTGTCCTTTGCTCTGAATTGAAGGCCTTTTAATAGGTACAATACATTAAGCACTGAAAAGCTGGCTTAACAGCTTGCAGATACTTTGGAGTTGAATCCAAAGAAAAGTGCACCGAAAGTTTACTTTCCACCCCCTCTTTCTTCTGACAGCCCGGGCCCGAGTCCCTGTTGTATGGAGTGGGATGTATCACGGGGGTGGGGGGAGAAAACTGAGAGGAAAGAGGAGATCCCTGAAAATCAGGTGGAGACAGCTTCTGCAAGTGGGAAAGTCAGCTTCCTTTAGCCTCCGTTGATGCATTTTTTTCTCTGGTTTCAATCCTTTATTCAACCTATTTCAGTTTTAAGGTGCTAAAAAGAGGAAAAAAATGTGGGCAACATCTGCACATCTTAACTGCAGGCACAACTTTAACCTGAGACGAACATAAACTCTCCTTATGTTAAATGTGCTGAGCAGAAAGAGTCACATAGTTTCATTAATACATTGCAGACCTACAAAAAAGAAGAAGATTTTTCTTCTCTTACAGAAACGAAAAGATACCATTTGAAAGAACGTGCTGTGGCACTGACTAATAGTGGCAGGGGCAGGGGGATCCACAAGAGAACAGGCTCAATGATTTAAAAGGGCTATCCTACAACTCACAAAATGTGTCCCACGTTGGGAGCTCCTGCGCCAATTTCTGACATGAGAGCAATTGCTTCATGATTTATAGGGGCTCCATAACATGGGTGGACATTTAAGGAAAATTAGCAGGGATCACCTATACCTGACTGTGTAGTTTACAGACACTTATTAATTTCTTAACAAAACTGGCCCAGACAAACTTCACGAGGAGCTGATTTCATGGCACAAAAAATAAAACAACCTTAAATAATTTATGACTTGCAATTTCCTCCACAAATTTGATATCTAAAGTTAAATAGGAAGAAGCTCTAGCTGGATGACATCCTATGGAAAAAATACTCCAGCAGCAACATTAATGATCAGCATATGTAACTGAAACTAAGCTTCAATAAAAATGATTTGATGCACTGCAGCAATTAAAGAAGCAAATGGTAAAAAAACAAAAACATCATCTTTTCATAGGTACTGAATATGAATTTTAAATGAAATTAATAACACTGAATATTAGAGGTACACAATGTTATCTCCAAGAAGGGGGCTATAAAAATGTGCAAAATAAATGATGAACAAACCTTAATATTGACATTACAATCCTAAGCCTATTTACTTGGAAGTGAGAGCCTGATGAATTTTCAAATGCATTTACGTTCCAAGAAGGTTCTGTTGAAATCAGTAGGACTTCCATTCAATGAAATGTTTTTAGGATCAAGTCTTCCAAGATGGAAATAAAGAAAATAAATTAGTGACCCATGTGTTCAGTTCAGTTCTGCTCATACTGGTTTCTCTCTTTGCCTGAAAAATGTGAGCCAAAAATCTGTCCAGCTAGCTTTGCACCCACAGCATTAATCAACCCTCGCCACATGCTACATTTAATGTCTAGAAAAACCTATCTTCTATGGAGGTTCCTCATATTGAACAAATGTTAGCTGATTTGTCCTATATAGGAAACTTTCAAGTATTTCATACTTGAAACGTCCCTGCAGAGAAATTGAATGACACTGTGTGGTTTCTGATTCTTTGATTCTTGGAATGCTGAGAGTTTAAAAACAGAGGCAGTGTTAAGACTCACTGACATAAAAGCAGAAGTGTCTTCTTCCCATGTACAGGGATTTACAACAGGTAACCCAGTAATTTCTTGTTCAGACAATTTCATACAAAGAGATCCCAGTGGCTTCCTTCTGTGCAACTTAACTTTCAAATTGCACAAGTTCCTCTGAAAAGAAGGTGGTAGAAACTGCTACAGAGTAACGGCCATGGAAGGCTAACTTTTAGATCTACAAAAGAAAGCCCCTTCATATTGAAAATTATCCTGCAAAAGTTAATGTCTAACCTACAAAAATATTGGGCTTGCAGGAAAAGGATACTGCTGCTTTGTTATGCAGCACGGTGTGTGTGTGTGTGTGTGTGTGTGTGTGTGTAATTATAAGGGACCCTCGTAATTCCAGTAAGAGTTAGAGATAACATAACCTGCATCAGCAACCACACCCCCATCCTTCCACATCCTTGCTGTCAAGTTTGATGCTGTCTGTGTTTTGCTCACTGAACATGGGGCCTCCGTGCCTCATCATTAACTCTGTTGCCATCTTTACAAAAGCCTCCTCCACGTTGCTGGAGTCCTTTGCAGAAGTCTCTATGGCACAGGTGATGTCATAGTGCTCAGCCAGACTCTGAGCTTCCTCTAGCTGAACCTCCCGACGGTCACTTAGGTCAGACTTGTTTCCTGGCAGGAGAAAGTGGAATTGTTTACAGATTAATTTTGTAAATGCATCTCCTACGGTCAGGGAAAGTGTTCAGCCATGGGAGGGAGGGGAGAGACACAAGAGCAGTGACTTGTGGAAGGGTGCTTGGAAAGCAGCAGAATCGCACAGGTGAAGGAAGTAGGCTGGAGGTGAGATGCCACTTATCTTGGAGATGAGAAAGAGCAGGTGAAAGTAGAAGCTGATAGAAAGTCTGTGGAGGAAGGACGAAGAAATCCGAGCCACTATAGGTTTATAACATTTTGCACTCTGGATTGTGGATTTAAAATTTCATCCTGTTTTGATGCTTAGAAAGCATTCACCTTCAACATAGTTACTTTGTCTAATTAAAGGTTTTGTGTAGCCCAAATACTATAAATTCCTATACTAACGTTCATTTTCCTTGTTCTGTATTTCATTGGCGGTGTTTGGACATCACAATAAACCATGGTTTGTCTTGATTAGAATGAGTCTAACCTCCACCCAGGCTCATGCATTCCCCAATCCCCTGTTAGGATTCCTGCTCCGTGTTGGGAATTCCATTCCACCCTTGCTGCAGATATGTGGGATTGTTACATGTCACATGCCTGCAGCAAGGGTGGAATGGAAATCCCAACACCCCCTCCTCTGGTGCAGCCACAAGGATAAGACTGAAAGCTTTCGCTTCCATTTTTTATTAACTGCAGCTTATCATGTCATCCAAAGCCAGCTAACGGTGGTAAAGCTTAACTGGAGAAGGTGGAAACAAGCCAGTTTCAAACCATGAAACTGGCTTTTTCAAACAATCTGTAGTTGAGATTCACCACCAAGGATGTAACATTAAACTGTGGTTAAAATACAGCTTTCATCTCTGGAAGTAATATGATTCTGAATGTCTACCTACAGTGCCAGTTCTAGACAAACATTGTATATATAAACTGCAATGAAGAGTAAAATATATCTGTAACAAAATACATTTGGCATATTGGACAAAAGCTATAGTTGTTTGTGCAATTCAGTTTAAAGCAGGGCTTTCTTTCAGGCAGAACTCAGTTCCAGCACCTCTCAGGTGGGTGTCATTGCCATTATAAGAGAACAAAGGAGGCATTCATGGTGAGTTCCTCTTTTTCTAGAAAAACAGAACTGGCTTAAAGTATGTTGGAGCTTTACCATATATTATAAACTATAAGAGTCAAATCCCAGAGGACTCGAAGGCTCAATAGTGCTTTGCTCAAATAATTCCTAGTATTTTAAAATGTATTTTTGAATCTGAAAAAGAATAAAGGCTATAGAATCCTAAACCAGCTTTTCCCAAGAGCAAACAAAAATGCATGATGTGGAAATGTGAACTGCAGTAAGAACCAAAAGCCAAAGCTTTCCAAACTTTGAAAATATATGTCTCTTCATCTCCAAGATATCCAGGAAATAAAGAAAATGTCTCTGCACTGGCTGCTATTGGTCCTATTAAGTAGAGGTATAGCAATTTGTATTTCTAGCTCATTCCAAAATATACCCCACACTCACCAATCAGCAATTGTACTATGTTGGAACCTGCATATTTCCTGACATCCTCGATCCAGCGAGGAATAGACTGGAAAGAGCCTCTCTTGCTGATGTCATAGGCTAGAATAGCTCCATTGGCACTTCGATAGTAACTCTGGGTGATGGTCCGAAACCGTTCTTGACCAGCTGTGTCCCAAATCTGCAACTAAAAAAAATAAAGAAGTTGTTAGGTCTTACAAGATATTGGTTGTATTTCTCAGGCGATATGCCTTATCTCAACATGGGGGTGGGGGGAGATATTTACTACAGAAGTGTACAGGTTTTTTTTGTTTTAATAGAAAATTTAAAGAGAGAGAGAAATGGGTTTGGATCCCTTCCAGTCGGGATTCAGGCCTCATCAAGGGACTGAAACTGCCTTGGTCGCACTGGTTGATGATCTCTGGCGGGCTAGGGACAATGGTGAGAGCTGCTTCCTAGTTCCGCTGGATATCTCAGCGGTTTTTGACAACACTGACCATAACATCCTTCTGGACCGTCTAGAGGGGCTGGGAGCTGGGTGAACTGTTATGCAGTGGTTCTGCTCCTTCCTCCTGGACAGTGTTCAGAAAGTGGTGGGGGGGGGATGAGTGTTCAGACCCCCGGGCTGTCACTTGCGGGGTGTCTCAGGGTTCTGTCCTCTCCCCTATGCTTTTCAACATCTACATGCAGCTGCTGGGAGAGATCATCAGGGGGTTTGGACTGGGTGTTCTTCAGTATGCGGATGATACCCAGCTCTACCTCTCTTTCAAATCAGAACCAGTGAAGGCCGTGAAGGTCCTGTGTGAGTGTCTGGAGGTGGTTGGAGGATGAATGGCGGCTAACAGATTGAGGTTGAATCCTGACAAGACAGAATTACTTTTTGGGGGGACAGGAGGTGGGCAGGTATGGAGGACTCCCTGGTCCTGAATGGGGTAACTGTGCCCCTGAAGGACCAGGTGCGCAGCCTGAGAGTCATTTTGGACTCACAGCTGTCCAAGGAGGCGCAGGCCAATTCTGTGTCCAGAGCAGCTGTCTACCAGCTCCATCCGGTACACAGGCTGAGACCCTATCTGCCCGCAGACTGTCCCGCCACAGTGGTGCATGCTCTAGTTATCTCTCGCTTGGACTACTGCAATGCGCTCTACGTGGGGCTACCTTTGATGGTGACCAGGAAACTACAACTAATACAGAATGCGGCAGCTAGACTGGTGATTGGGAGCGGCCGCCGAGACCACATAACACCAGTATTGAAAGACCTACATTGGCTCCCAGTACGTTTCCATGCACAATTCAAAGTGTTGGTGCTGACCTTTAAAGCCCTAAATGGCCTCGGTCCTGTATACCTGAAGGAGCGTCTCCACCCCCATTGTTCTGCCCAGATACTAATGTCCGGTGCCGAGGGCCTTCTGGCAGTTCCCTTGCTGCAAGAAGCCAAGTTACAGGGAACAAGGCAGAGGGCTTTCTCGGTAGTGGCACCCGCCCTGTGGAATGCCCTCTCACCAGATATCCAAGAGAAAAATAACTACCAGACTTTTAGAAGACATCTGAAGGCAGCCCTGTTTAGGGAAGCTTTTAATGTTTAATAGACTATTATATTTTAATATGCTGTTGGAAGCCGCCCAGAGTTGCTGGGGAAACCCAGCCAGATGGGTGGGGTATAAATATTATTATTATTATTATTATTATTATTATTATTATTATTATCATCATCATCATTAGTGGACCATGTCCTATATAGGAAACTTTCAAGTATTTCATATGAAATGTCCCTGCAGAGAATTTGTTTTAATAATATTTTTAAACATGAGATGAGAAATGGGTATATGTGGACCATGTCTACAGATCAGAAATCTCATTTCAATCTGCCACTGTGTTTTCAAACTCTGCACACATATGGGCTGTCATTCTATTCAAACAGCTGCAGATTAGAGTTGCAGAGTTGGAAGGGATCCTCAGGGTCATCTAGTCCAACCCCCCTGCAATACAGGAATCTCAACTAACACATCCATGACAGATGCCCATCCAACCTCTGCTTAAAATCGTCCAATAAAGGAGAGTCCGCCACCTCCTGAGCAAATCCATTGCACTGTCAAACAGCTCTTACTGTCAAAATCTTATTCCTGAAGTCTAGTTGGAATCTCCTTTCTTGTAACAATATTTTAGGTAACCTGCTTACAAGCTATATGGGTTTTTGTACACCAGTACTAGTACCTTGAGCTTAGGCTGGTAGCTAATTGCAACCTAATACAATTTCTTCAAGAGTAGAGCAATAGGATGGGAATATTCTGTCCCAGTGAGCAGTGAAGTTGTCTCACTTTGCACAAGCTGCAGCTTCTTGACAAGCCTTGAAGGCAGCCCCATATAGAGCACATTGCAGTAATCCAATCTGGAGGTTGCCAGCAAATGAATGACAGTGGTCAAGGTACCCTGGTTCTGAAACGGATGTGGCTGTCTTACCAACTGAAGCTGGTAAAAGGTACTCCTAGCCACTGAGGGACTGGGCCTCTAGTGACACAGATAGATTGCATCCCCAGCTGCAAAACTGTTGCTTCGGGGGGACTACAACCCTATCCAAATAACACAATACCCACAGTGTATTGTCTCCATCTTACTATCAAACAGTCAATTAATAGTATCAATTACTGTCAATATTGGCCCTCCTCCAGCCCACCACTTGGTCCAGCCACTGATCCTGGGCTTGCATAGTTGCATAGTTCAAATGATTCAAATGTTACAGAGAAGTAGAGATGGGTATCATCAGTGAACTGATGACACCGCACCCCAAATCTCCCAATGACCACTGCCAACAGCTTCATTTAGACATTAAAAGCATTAGGGACATTACAAAAGATTAGATTTAACAAAACAAATTATCAGATAGCCCTACAGAAGGTTCATTTAATAAAATAATTAAGAAATCAATGTCCTTACAAAATATTTGCATAAGCGCCACATGGGATTTTTCAAAATTCCTTGTTGTAAAATCAAGTGCTGAGCCAAGGTGAGCAAGTTACTAAAGTACACACTAATTTGAAAAGTATTCAATTTCTTCCCAATTAATATAGCTAATTTGTGGTAGATTTATGAACAGACATCTCTTCAGGGTCAAGTAACAAAAACTAAAGATGCCCCAAGCTCACACTTGACTTTGATGGGCAAATCTTGTATACCATCTGGGATTGTACTAGCAGCCCCTGTAGTTTGCTTTCATAGACCTACTACAGCAGGCATAGGCAAACTCGGCCCTCCAACTGTTTTGGGACTACAACTCCCACCATCCCTCACTAACAGGACCAGTGGTCAGGGATGATGGGAATTGTAGTCTCAAAACATCTGGAGGGCCGAGTTTGCCTATGCCTGTACTACAGCATGATTTGCTGTTCATAAGAACACAGCTTTCCAGTGTCAAGCCACAAACTAATCAACCTTGTCAGGGTATTGCTTCAGGCATTTGCATGGGTAGAACGAAAATATCTATTTTAGCATTCAAGATCAGGAAATCCTGCCAGATGCATGTGAAATAGAATGAGAGTTAAGTGTCAACATGGAGCAATCTGATAACTAGCTGCAATGATCCGCAAATGCTATCTCCTTCTTCCTTGACCTTCCTACCACAGTAACAGCTTTTTGCAGTTATCTGTTGATAAAACAAAGACTTCGAGGATGCAGAGAAGTCTTGTACAGTATTCTCTCAACTTGCCTCAAGGAAGTACTTCTCATGATGACACTGCACTTTCCCAGTTCAAAGCACAAAGTTACTGCTGTAAAGATGCAGGTCTTTCCACAGCTAGTAGGCCACAGTAATTTGGTTTGCTGCCTAGAACATGATAATATAAGTGCCAGCCACACTTCTGGATAATGACTGTAACATTGCTGGGCAAGCAATATAAATCCTTCTTCCCGCATGCCCAAACCATATCCTGAACCTAACCACTAGCACTCAACGTCTGAAGAGGAAACTAAAATGGGAACCAACACTGGCCAGTCTCCAGACAAAAGGTGGATAAATCCCTTGTCAGTTCTTTTGTTTCATACACAAACTCAGTCTTGAGACATTAGCTGGATGATCCAGCACAGCTAATAGAAGTTGGCAAGTCAGAATTCCAAAGTGACTCACAGGAGAGAGGCACTTCAGGCTCTTGCCCACCAAAGCAATTATGGGGTGGGAGAAGACAACAGAAATGACTCCCATCCTGATTAATACTATATGAAGTGGGACGTTAACCTGCCCTTCCCATGCAGTAACCCCAAAGCTTAAACATACTAGTGATAACAGCCGTGGGAAGGAGGAAGGCAGGGAGGTTTCAGGGGTAGTTGCAAAGCAAATGGGGGCACTGCTCATCACTGTGATGCCTGGGAGAACAGGGAGGTGGATGGATTGCTCCTTGTTATTTTCTTTACTCTACAAACTATTTTGCCAATTCCCTCTCTCACATTCACTTCCCACCCTCATTCTGTTCTGGAAGGTTGGGGGGTGCTATATGTGTCATGTATTCAGTGAGAGTGAAATGCATTGTGGTTAATTAACACATCAACTATCCCCACAGTCTTCTGCAATTAAAAACACTATCCTGATTTACCTCTTAAAATAAATACCTTTAGTTTTTACTGAACAAAATAAAACTATGGTACCCCTGTAATCAAGAATGCAAATGCAGCGTGCAGTATTTTTCTCAGAACACAAATTCAAGCTTATGGAAGGTTTTCAAACTTGTAAAAAATTTCCCATTTGACAATGGTTTTATGAGAGGAGCAGTCACACAGATAAGACATTGGTCCCATTTTATCTTCCTGAAACATGAGGGTCAAAGCTCCACATATGGGAAAGCTCATTTAAACCAAGCCAAGTACTGAACACCGCTAAGGAAGTCTGAAATGTCATTTGAATTTCTCAAATGTAAGACTATCCAAAATTAGTTCAAAATACCAAAAAAACCTGTGTACCATCTACTAGTGGGATCTAAAAGCAGACTATGTGTATCTAGTTTCTTCTACGGTAATGTGTAACTGCCAATCACAGGAAATTTATTTTTATTTTATGCCACATGTAAGAAGCCTTCTTTAGCTTTTCAGTTGGCACTGCTCTACTCCAAGAGCCCTTCAGAGAGACACCTGGTACTAGGTGGAGTCCCAGGAAGGAAAATATTTGCAATTCATGTGTGTGTTTGGCATATAAACTTGACCAAGCTTCAGTCTCAGAGGAAAAATGTCTCAACAGCCTTTTTGCTGGGGGAAAAGGAAAAAAGAGACTAAAAATATAAATGTATATTTAGATAAAAATAAAAATAAACCTTGGGGGCGTTAATTAATGGAATCCTCTTCCAACACATAAGGTAAAGTAAAACTACCATGTTTATTAACATTTTTCATTCACCCCCACCCCAGCAGCTTACACAGCCTATATTTAAAAGTAGATACATCTACCACACAGGAAATCATGTAGGTCTCTCTCTCACACACACACATACTACAGCACAGAAGGGAAGCTGTGGCCCTCGAAATGTTGGTGGGTTCCACTTCCCATAATCCCTGACTACTGATCACACTGGCTGGGGTTGAAAGGAGTTGGAGTCAAGTAACATCTAAAGGGCCACAGCTTCCCCATCCCTGCGCTATAGCCTGACAATGTTAGTTAATATTCCAAGGTTGTATCTGATAAAGTTGTACTGAGAGTGCAAAGAGTGTCTTGAGTTCTAATCCTGGTATGAACGCACTCTGCACTGCACAGTCATAGTGATGTTTATGGTAATGAGCTTTTGCCCTTGGGAAAACACTATTGCTCTGCTATTTGTTTCGAAACCAAGATGGCATCTGGAAAAGCATTCTATTTACTTTGCTAGTACTTTGGACAGTTTTCTAAGCCACTTTAGAAAGATGAGTCATATGATAAAGCAGTTGCGCGACAAGTCTGTTGACATTTGTTGCAAGCCTATTCTTAAACCTGTTTAGCACCGTCTGAAGCACTTTTCCAAACCAGCTTAGAAAATCCTGGTGTGATGCTGAAGAAAAGAATACAGTCATAACACCAAACATATTTGAGGCTCTCTCCTATTACTTATATGCACTGTGCATTCTAGGTACTGTGCATGTCACATTGTGGACAGGGAGATTCAAAAATGGTTTTTAGTGTGATCCTTTAGCTTCCATTTCTCAGTCAAAAAGGGGGAAATGGCATTTGCTGTGAGGTCTAACAACATAAGAGGCACAAATAGCCTAAAGATATGTCAATTTTTTAGAAAGGTACTGTGTTAGCATGATTTTAAAAGGACATTAGACAGGCAAAAACAAAACCTTAGGGTTGCATGAGGCTGAAATCACGTTTAAACTGACTTGCCAGTCCCTGTGTGTGCAGCATTAGTACGTAAACACAGCAAACACATAGGCTATGGATCCTAAGTCTGTGTGCAGCAACAGAAAAAAAGAAAGAAAAGAAAAAGCTTACAGTATTACAGCACAAGCCTTTGTAGTTAGCAGGACTCAACAGATGTGTGACGTGGACTGTTGGGAGCTTTATGGCTTAAAACCAAGTTAACTAGGTGATAACAGAACACACCCTGACAATTAGAGCACTGTGTACCATATCCTGTACATTTTATTATCGCCACTGATGTGATGGTGATTTTGAACAGTTTATGTAACATTCTTTTGAAGTTTCCTTTAGGTATGCTCCAACTGAGGTTATCCTGGAGCTTCCTCATAAATAACCTTGGAAGTATTTCCAATTCACAAGCAATTGCAGAAAGGTATATAACATTCCCAAAGGGATTTCCATACAATGTTATGTATACAAATAAGGTTTGAAATGCACAGGGAACATTTTTTTGCAGAGCACTTTTGTACATAGCACTTTCCAATTGTATATCCCTTTTTACAATATTATATGCCCACTCAATTGCTTCACTCTGAGGAACTGGCACTGTTACAAGTGCCACATAATCCTTGTTCAACACTTGTAAGAAGTTGATCTTTCATTGTGGTAGCCACCCACACTTGGAGCTCCCTGCCTACTCACACGAGGCAGGTGCCTTCACTATACTCTTTCCGGGGCTTCCTACAAACATTTTTATATAGGCAAGCCAATACAGACATAAGAAGGTTGACATGTGTTTTAATATCTTATTGTTGATTTTTTTTAAAAAAGTTTTAAATACTTGTTTTTAACTGATTTTTACTGATGATTTTATTGTTGTTGTAAACTGCTCTAAGGATTTCGTACAATCAACTGATCTATAAATATTTTGAAATAATCAGACTTTGCACAAAACAGGAGTTACTATCTGCACTAGCAGCACATCCAGATAGGCAGTTTCCCAAGTGGTGTGCATCAATGTTCTCTACATCCCTCTGCCACAATAGGAAGTGGCCTAAGAAAATTCACTATATATATATGACAGCAGCAAGCACCTGAGAAGCGCATCCTTGACACAAAATGGATTAAAACCATTCCTGCAGTATGCTTTTTAGATCAACCAGCAGTGTGGGCCAGGGAAGACATTGTGCATCCAACTCTGTACAGTGGTACCTTAGTTCTCAAACGCATTGGTACTCAAATGTCTTGGTTCCCAACACTGAAAACCCGGAAGTGTCCTGCTTTTCAAACATTTTTCGGAAGCCGAACGTCTGATGCAGTTGTCAGTTTTTGTTTCCGGGGCGCCTGCACCAATCAGAAGGTTTTTGAACATTTCAGAAGTCAAATGGACTTCTGGAACGGATTAGGTTCAAGAACCAAGGTACCACTGTATGTGTGTTATCGCACGAAGTGCACACGGTCCAAACTTTCTCAGCTACCACACCTGATGCCCTTACCTGTTGGTCGGGGGGGGGGGGGGCAAAGTTTGTTTGTTTGAAATTAGTATAGTGTGTTTAGGGTAAAGTTCTAGCACAAACCCTTCAGCAAAGTCTGTTGGCAATGAATTCAGTGCACCTCTGTGGATGTCAGGAGGAGGACAGAGAGGTCTGGTGCCACCTAAGCCCACCTTCCCCCACACCTGTTACCTGCCTGGCTAGTGGGGGTGGGAGGAGCAAGAAGCCCCTTCCCTTGCAAACTGGGGCGGGGGGGGGGTCGTGGCGAGAGGCAGGCCAGCCAGCCAGCCCCCTCTCTTGCTTGTCACCCTCCCTCCTCTCACACTCGGTCCAACCCCCACCTTGACCCGCTTGCCCTGGATCTCCAGGCTCTTCATGGTGAAGTCCACGCCGATGGTGCTGCCCTGCCTCTCGGCGAAGGCCCCGGTCTTGAAGCGCTGCACCAGGCACGTCTTGCCCACGCTGGCGTCGCCGATCAGCACCAGCTTGAAGAGGAAGTCGTAGCGCTCCTCCGGGTCCGGCCCGGGGGGCGCTCCTGCCACGGGGGGACCGGGCATGGCGGCAGCGGCGGAGGCGGCGGCACTGGCGCTGGGGCACCTCTTGCCGCTGCTTCCTTTGGCCTCCTCAGCTCCACAGCGGCGGGGAGCTCCGCGGCGCCGGGCCCGGCCTAGCGCTGAGCTCGCCGCCCCTTGAGCGCCTGTCTGGGCCGCGACTGCGACCGCCTCAGCATCGTCCCCGGCCCCGCCAGACCGGGTGACTGGGCATGCGCAGTGGGAGCCGCAAGCTCTTCCTCATGCATTTGCCAGGAAGGGCGGGCGAGAAGGAGGGAAGCGTCGCCTCAGGTGGCGGCAGGCGGGACGAGGGGCGGGGAAACTCCGACCTGCCTTCACACTTCGCGCTGAGGGCCGGCGCAGGCAGTGCAGGGATATCCCAGCCCGAAGCCAGGGGAAGCAGCCGCCCGAGAGGGGTCGCGCCTCAAATTTTAGGAAAAGGAATACGCTTCCCTTATATTGAGAGCGGGCGGGAGGATCTGCCTACCACGTGTACGGAACCTTAAGAACACGTGTATGTGCTTAGCAGAGCCGCCCAGCCATTGGGCAGGGTGAGGCTGCTGCCTTAGGCGGTACTCCGTGAATTTTGGCCGAAATTGTGTAAGGTCTTGCAATGTCTGCAAGCAGAACACTGGAGGAAGAGATCCCAGTGGAATGAATGGGCTCTACCAGGTTCTTTTTTAAATTAAAAACAAACAAGCCCAGATCCACCTTCCTTGTGCTTTGCTTCCTTTGCTTTGCAGCCTCCTTAGTCCTTTGGATAGCCACGTGTGAACAAGCTCTTTTAAAAAGTTTCCCCGAATAAGGCAGTCCTGTTGATGTTTCCTCTGAAGACCCACTGATTATTCCCAGGTACAAGTATACATAGCCTATGTTACATAGGGATGCAGATTTAGGCTGAAATCCAATAATTTGCTTAGAGGTTAAGTCCCATTGGTATAGGTTTGCACTTTTGATCTCAGAAATAATTGGTTGTAGAAAACAACACGAGGCCAATTTCCATCTTCCTCATTGCTGGCCTTGTCAAAACAGAGAAGGAAAGGCAGGAGGGAATCAACTATGATAGCTGGAGACGGTCTCTTGACTTGCCATGTACGCAGAATGGTAGAATATTTTGTGAGGGCTATTTAGGTAAGTATGCCTTCCTTCTGATGTTAAGTAGTCCCATTTGAGGGGGGGGCACATCTTTTCCACTGTAAAGTTCAGTGAAGTCATAGGGTGATATTCCAGGACTCTGTACATTGTTTTTGAGAAAAGAAGTTAGCCCTTTCTATGGCAGTAAGAATTGTGCCCTGGGATATATCCCATGTTTGTGGAGTGGGTTCATTTTCCCTGCTTTATTCATTCTTGTGCTGGAGAATAAACTGTATAAAATACCACCCAAATATGCTACCTTAGGCTGTATCTTTTCCCCTCATAATAAAATCACTACTTGTACTGTTATAGCCTAAGGCAACCCATAGTTTGTGGCAGCCTAATACTATTCCACATCACCCAGCTTCATTTAGTATTCCTGAACACTCAAATGAGTATGCCATGCTACTCCTCACCAGCCCCAGATGCTGGTGTGTACACATGATATTTTATTATGGAATCAGTGGAAACAGTACTTGTTTTTTTTCTATGCAGTCCACACAAGTGCATATTTTTTGCTCCTGAAAAGCACTTTATGAGAAACTGGTTTCATTAAGAAAATAAAAGCTCATTGAGATTGATTCTGCATTCTTCTGCAGTATGTCCATTTAAAAACAGGTGTAGGCAGTGCTATTTTTCTAGAAAAAGAAGTGCCAGAACTCACCATGAATGCCTATTTCTTTTTCTTAGAATGGCAATGGCACCCACCCGAGAGGTGTTGGAACTCATCTGAGAGGTTCTGGAACCCACCTGAGGTGCCAGACTGAGTTCTGGTGAGTTCCCTCTGAGAATAAGTTCTGGGTGTAGGTGTTGTTCCTAGCAATGGAGGGGTGTAACTGTATCTGCCCAGTTACATATGTTTGTACATATACCAAGGTTGCAATCACTACTTCCTTCTTCTTTCACCTGGGGCATGGGCAGGGAAAAAGGCATGGATAACCTAATGAAGGTGTTTCAAATAACCACACCTATCTTTGTGGATGGTGGCATCTAAAATAAATCTAAAGCATGTTGAGAGCAAGCATGAATGATTCTGGATTAAGGAAAGGTACATTTTTGTGATAAAACTGCATACACATGATACATTTAAATTACATAACTTCCCTCCCAAAAAATCCTGGAAACTGTAGCTTAAGTCTCACAGAGCTACAATTCCCAACACCCTTAACAAACTACAATGCAGGATTCTTTGGTGAAAGGCACATGGTTTCATGTTGTTTAAATTCCCTGTGTTATAGGTCCTGTTCCCAATATCTGTCTACTTTATCCAGCAGATCTTCAAGCTTGGTTAAAAAGCCAGCTACAAAACACACTGGTGAGTCAAGAAAATAAGTTTGTTAATGAGGAAATAAAATACTAATAGTGATATGTAGTAAATTGTGCTGTTAGTTTGCATTTTGCTGATAAAATGATCAATGTCCTAACCTATGATACAATGCTACTAGGGCTGCCAATCTTTTTCTTTTAGGTAACAACATGATGTAGTTCATTGGAAAACTAAATAGATTGCTTTAATGTCAGTGATTTTAGAACTATGGACTGCATTAATCACTACTTGTGGATCAAAACAAAGGTTTGCAGCTTTCCCCTAGCATTAACAGCTTCTGCTGTTGTTCATAATAAATGTGCTGCAGTTTCCTCTGAAAGTAAACACAGCTAAGGTACAGCAATATGTGCTAATATAGTGCTAATACAGAATGCAATCATCGGATTTTGATTCACTCCTTAGCAATTATCTGCAGGATTACAAACATTGTCAAAAAATGTGCTTGGGCTGTACCCAACCAAGTAGTTCCATTTAGCACAAGGACCTAAGGCTGCAAAAGGGGACTTGCCCTTCCCTCTCCTCTTCCTACCTCACCCAATCTGTTCTTGGGGTTACCCCAACCCTCTGGTGCAGATCTGGGGAGGGCAGGAGGGGGGATGGAGGAGAGGAGAGGAATGAAAAGTTCTGTTGCATAAATACAACACTCTGTGCTAACAAAACTACTTTGTTGGATACTGCCCCTTATTTCCCAAGCATGAATTCAATTTCATGTTAGCATCTGCCTAAGTAGCTGATATGGTTATTTGTAGGTGAGCAGTGGGGATTTTGTTATTACTTGTTCTTTGAAAGCAATTCACCACCATAACATATAATGATGTTTTTTAAAATTCCCCTCTGTTTCAAACTCCTTTGGGAGGTCCACTGTGAAACAGTGACATATAAGAGACAGTGTGGTATTGTGGTTAGAGGGTTGGACTGGAACATGGGAAACCAGGGTTCAAATTTCCACTCAGATAAGGCATATTAAAACAATAGTTGTCTTGATCCAGATGCACAAGCAGAAAGAGGTAAATGCACACAAATCTCTCCTATTTTACTTCGATTAGTATGACTCATTATATAAGTACGGAGGTAAGGGGGAGGCAGCAGATATCAGAGTGAGTTAAATTTCCTCTCTCCTGAGCTTCTGACTGGGGATTGGAATTAGCAAGGCTAGCATTTTCTTAGCTAAGAGATGGACAATTCCTGCCTTACTCTCGTTGTTCTCAGCAATGGTATTGCAGAATCTTGAGTTCTGATAGCATACTACAGTGGTGCCCCGCAAGACGAATGCCTCGCAAGACGGAAAACCCGCTAGACGAAAGGGTTTTCCGTTTAGGAGGTGCTTCGCAAAACGAATTTCCTGTGGACTTGCTTCGCAAGACGAAAATGTCTTGCGAGTTGCTGCGTTTTCCCCCCGCTCCCCACCCCCTTTTTCTAAGGCACTAAGCTGCTAATAGCCTTTTAGCAGCTAATCCGCTAATCCCTTAAGCCTTTAATAGCTGCTAATAGCCGCTAAACCGCTAATAGCACTAATCCGCTAATGGGGTTGCTTCGCAAGACGAAAAAACCGCTAGACGAAGAGACTCACGGAACGGATTCTTTTCGTCTTGCGAGGCACCACTGTATTCCAAATACTCACTTTTAAGATTATTCAGTCCCAATGATTTTCCATATTTCAAACCATATTTACTTACAACAGTGACTGGAGCTGGCTCTGGTTACTCAGTGATGGGAATATGTTCAGCACATGCTAAGATGGCCTTCTCATAACCTGTGTATTCTTTGTTTCATAAAGAAATAGGTTGTGAAGCTGAGCCTTGGCACAAATTAAATTCTGCAGCTGGTCAAATGACACTGAAGCATGCCAATGTAAAATTGTAGTTTTAGCACAGAGATCACCCACAATTCGTTAGCTGTGAAGAATGCTATAAATAAAAGAATTTATCTGTAATTTTGGGATCTGCTGTGAATCAAAGTTCTTTGGTTTAAAATTTTGCACTGTTGCTATGGTGTTTAGATAATACCACATGGCATATATTAATAACAGATTTCTTGAAAATAACATTTGCAGTTAATTTTCTATGCCTTCTCTCAATTGTTCTATTTCAGTGAGTGACGTAATAAGATCCCCCACACCCCTGCTCTAAAAGCGCACAGAGTGTATCTCTACAATATACATTCAGCGAGCAGCTGCTTTAGAATGTGTTAGAATTGACAACTTTGCCATAGTTTCATTCAAAGTGGTGTTGCCAGCTGGGAGGTATCAAAAACAAAGTTTTTGATAAGTAAGCATCGCTGTGGATTTGTGTATCTGTTTTTGTGGGTTATGTTCTTTTCTGTGTTTGTGTACCTCTGATTTGCACGTGCAAGAAAGCTATGTAAGCAGCTATATAGCTTTGTAAGAAACTAGCTTGAGCACAAAGCTATGATTTGTATGTACCATAAAGGTAAAGGGACCCCTTACCATTAGGTCCAGTCGTGACCGACTCTGGGGTTGCGGCGCTCATCTCGCTTTATTGGCCGAGGGAGCTGTACCATACTCAGGGCTTTTTTGCAGCCAAAACTTGCTAAAACTCAGTTCCGGCACCTCTCAAGTAAGCACCATTGCTATGTTTAGAGAATGAGGGAGGTGATCATAGCAAGATCCAGGACCTCTTTTTCCAGAACAATAGCACCACTGACCATACTATATATGCAAAGCTAAAAGTGCTATTGTGTTTAAGCAAGTGAAAAAGGGAGTGTGAGCCTTTTGACAAATGGATAGCTACTAGGAGAAGCATAATTTTTTTCCTTTTTTTAAAAAAAATCTTTCTGGCCAAGTTTGTTTGATGCCTTCCCTGTGTATTTTTTTTTTTTTTTTTTTTTGCCCAATATAATAATACGCTTTTCTTAGCCATGGGGTATAGGTATTTTGAATCAATGAAGAAATACTCATAAATCTTAGGAGGCTCAAACAGATGTTTTAGAGACGTTATTATAGTTAGGTTTATTCAACTGACACATTATATGAACCTTGAAACACCCCTTATTACTACCGGTATTTTTATGTAGATTTATTCATCATAATGAAATATCAGTAGTAACTCTTAAGTGTACATATGCCTACTGCAAACATTCATCCCAAGAAAAGTATTCCCTCACCAAATTTTACCTCTTAAAAAGTGTGATTGTTCCACGTCCTTGTCTCTTTTCTTACTAATTAAGGCAGAAGCCTTAATTAACTTGATATGGACAGGGCTAAAAATCCCAGAGGAGTTTAAGGGACAAACAAGATGAGATGTCACTCACATAACTAGCAGTTATGGTAAAGTCCCTCCCCCCCCCCCCAATTTGGTAATTTGTAGGTCTGGGACTCCTAATCCATACTGGGATTGTTGGTGGGGGGTGGGCTCTACCCTTTGCAACCTCACTGTTGTCCCACTCTGGTTTGCGGTCCCTGTGCTTGCTATTTGCGTTGGAAGAAAGTCTTCAGATAGTGCAAGTAAGAGCTTTTCTTCCCATGCAAATAGCAAGCACACGGATCCCTGCTTCAGATTGGGACCTCAGATTGGGACAAAGAGTTAAAGCCCCCAGCCTCTGCCAGGGTACCAGTGCAGATCTGAAGGCCTGCTATTTACTTTTACAAAGCCATTCACACAATTGATTCGTATGAATGATATCTGATCTAGTTTGGCCCTAAGTGCAAGACTCTGTGCCAAACACTCTCCACAGTACTTTTTCATGAAAATTAAATGACAATCTATCATGTACTTAAAACTGAGCACATTCTTGAGTGCTGTGCTTCAGTAGGATTTGGGAAATCTACAAAAGTATCTTTTGTTTTGTTTTGTTTTGTTGTTTTTCTATTACAATCTAATAACTTTTAGGTGGAACAGTTGTGCTTTTAATTTCAAGTGGAAAATATTAACCAATGTTTTTGTAGATATTGCCAGACTCTTTATGGATGAATTTGGCAAGTTAAGCACTTATATGGTGTTCAGCGCTCCATTATATAGAAGTGTATTGGGCAGAGATTTGTATATATTTCTATTCTCTTCATGCTGTAGAATGAAAATTGGCTTTTAACCAAAATGAATATATATTATAAATATTAAATCTTCAGAGAAGTGTTGTTGTTTTTAAAATCGAACTGGCATAGCAGTTGAATTCTGAGTTGTTGTTTTTTGGTAGAAGAATCAGCTAGTAAACAATATATTAGCCTGGATCATAATATTATCAGTTCAAACACAACTTCAAATTGGGAATCGTTGTGTCAGCTGGCATCATTTACCCCAATGCAATGCTTAAGGGTTTGAAAAGCACAAGGAATGACTTTGTGATTCTTTCTCTGGCTTTCCCATGATTTTGACCTTGAGCAGGGACCAATAATCATTTGGAGAATGGTTGGAATGGCCTCCACATGACACAAGAACATTCTTCTACTGCTATTCCTACAATAGAATTTGTCAACACCACAACATTATTCTGTATAATGTGCAGTATCTTCATGCTACTACTTTGCTACTCCAGTGCTACGCTGTCAGAAGCTGTTATGGAGACACTCGGTATGATATGGGAAAACATTGTACATATTACAGTGTCTGAGATAAGCCGTCAGGTGGAGGTCCACTCAAGTGGTTTCTGGGAGATGTAGTATATAACATGAGTCACAGGGAGGCCATAAAATTAGATACACAAAACTGATCATCTACATTTCCATATTACTTCATCCATGTTATGACTGTTCAATTATATTTTACTGTCAGAAGCACAAGGAAATAAAAGATCCAGAGTCAGATAATGTGGCCTCCCCTTTTCAGTTACCATTTTTGTTTTTTCATAGGTTAAGGGCAGTGCATCTACAGAAGCCTGGCAAGCTTTTGGTTTTATTTGGTTTTATTTATTGCCCTTTTGTCCTCTCTTCATTCAGAAAACTTGGAATGACCTATATGGAGTTTGCAGGCTGAGTTGTTGCAGTATTATGATCATAAACATTCCATCCAAACACTGAGAAGGCCAAGAACTGCTTAGCTATAATGGTGCAACAGCATTATCTGCTTTCAGGCCATTATTTTGCTTTATACCTGCCCATTCCCTGTGTACATTAAATGTATTGTGCAAACTGGAAAGCTATTATATACTTGTGAATGAAAATAAACAATGTTTTATAAGCCTCACTCAAAGGGGAAAAGTTGAGAACCTGTTCGAACCTGCAAAGTAAAGTTATATGGGGGCACCTTACTTTGAGAGCCTTATAATTCATAAGAATTAGCTGCCAATGTTTTCCTCTCCTGCATGCTTTTCTTGATCTGATAAACAGAGAACATAATTTAAGGAATGTGTAAAGTCCCTCACAACAATTTGTACAAGTAGACCGATATCTCAATATTTTCTGCAAACAAGGGTAATTTTCCCAACAGATTCCAATCAATTTTCCATTGGCCTTGACCAAAGATAGAATCAAAAGTGAAAAATGAGGTGTATCCCTTCTTCAGTGCTACAGTTCTCCACTGTTCTGCTGAAATATCCACCTCCTGTTACAAAATGGTGTAAGAACCTGCTCCTAAGAACCAGAGCTATCCATTTATGTGAAGGCCCTTAATGCACTTCCTTGAAAGTACATTCGCAGTAGTAGAGCACCTGCTTTGCACAGAAAAGGTCCCAGGGTTCACTCTTCAACCAGTGAACCCCTCTTCAACCAGTGCTTTAGTGTCAGCTTTGGGAGGGAACCACGTGGAGCGGTGAGGGAGGAAGGGGACACCCGCCTAGCCAACCAGATCAGCCGAATCAATCTTGGAGATCAATGGGGTGACATAGTCAGAGCCAGATCACCCTCATATCTTGTAAACAATATTAAGCCGGCTGGACCAATAGCTTGACTTTGTACCAGACAGCTTCCTGTATGCCCAGTTGCCTTATCTCACCCCACTTCAGCAGAGCTGCCACCATGGCAATGAATCAGCATGACTGGGGAGTAGCAGGGAAGGAGGCCTTGCCCACCTTCATAGTGATGATAAAAGAAAAGATCAATAAATGGTGTTGCTGTGGGCTTCTCACCAGTGTGTGGTCCCTCAATCCTGCCTGTAATTTTGTGCCTTAAAAACAAATACAGTCATTCAACTGTGGCAGGGAATAAACAGCTTTTGGAGACACCAGAGGAAAGCATCAAAATTATACAGGGAAGGGTCCAGTGTTTTGAAAGAATTTTTTTTCTGTTCTGCCTGCCATTTGTATTACTCTGCTTCCACTATTTTTTTGTTCCTTTTCCAACTTCTGATTTTTTTTGTTTCTTTGTGCTATCCCCCCATTGAAATAGAATCCTAGTGTTGGTGGCCATTCGTTTACCCACTTGCCAATTCAGGAAATCCCATTCCTACAACACCCCCTCATCAGTGCAGCCCCTTTCCCCCCTCACATTATGCCTTGGGGAAAAGAAAGAAAAAAGCACATAGTTGTCACAGCACTATTCTTCGTTTCCCAGAAGAAGCACAGCAGTTCTGTGACAGCTGACAGCCTTACTCTCTCCCTTCCAACCACTGGGGAGTGTAGCTGCTGCAGTGCATAGCTATGGCCCCTGTGATTGTGGTTGTCACTCCTTGTCTTCGGTGATGAAAGGATGAGGGAGAGGATGAGTCCAGATACTGTGCTGTGTTTACCTGACCTGGGAAGCACAGCAAGGGCAGCAGAAGGAGAGCAGACAGGTCCAGCTTGCATCCTACCTGCTCACCTAAGGGCAATTGCTACTTGCCCCAGGCAAGATACACACTGCATGGCTTCTTTCAAGGAAGGGGACTCAACACATTGCACGGTTCTCCAAACTTCTAGATGTGATCTACACTGAACTGAGCAAAGAACACACAGCACAGGCACCTCTTTAATCAGCAGGGTTATTGGAGAAGACCCATAAGGAAAATTATTGTGGTTTATGTGGTTATAAGAGTGAATAAAAGGGGAGCCTTTTCATCCAAAGTGCTGTTGGATTCTGAGTTACTTGGAAATGTAGCATTGGCAGGGAAAAGTAGAGGAACTTGCCAATATTAAGAAGGCCAGCTTGTTAGAAACAGATGTGTTGCCAAAGAAAAGTGTGTGTTCATGGCAGTGTGGAAATGACCACCCTTGTTACATACTTAACAAAGCCAGATTAAATAATATACAGGGGTACCTCGGGTTACATATGCTTCAGGTTACATACGCTTCAGGTTATAGACTCTGCTAACCCAGAAATAGTACCTCGGGTTAAGAACTTTCCTTCAGGATGAGAACAGAAATCGTGCTCCGGCGGCGCAGCGGCAGCAGTAGGCCCCATTAGCTAAAGTGGTGCTTCAGGGTAAGAACAGTTTTAGGTTAAGAATGGATCTCCGGAACGAATTAAGTACTTAAACCGAGGTTCCACTGTATACAGATACTGCATTTTTAATTCTTGCATTGTACTGACTAGGTCAATACATTTTAAAATAATATAATAGAGACTGCAGCCCTATTCAGGTGTTCTTCTTCTGAACATGCATATGGGAGGAAGAGGAATCATGTCCACTCACAGCCTCTGGCCCCACCATTTGGAGGAAGGATCTGAAAGGGCCTATGAAGTGTAAAGTGCATGTCTGTAGGCTTTGTCTCAGCAATCACGGCCTAACCAAGGATCTGTTACCGTGGGGACAGAGCCTATGCATTAACAGTTTGTAGACATGTAGACCCTTTCACAACTTCTACTAAGCAAATATAGGGGGCAGGGCTGGAGCCAGCAGCTGCTGCAAATGGTCACAATCTCGCTCCTCTCTCTATGCATACTCTGAATAAAGTTTGAACAGGATTGCAATGACCTGACAAAATGGCATTGGAGGAAAATATTTCTGATTCTTCAAGGTTGCCAAAGAGATAAGCAGCTTATTCAGTTTAACAGTGACTTGTTCCTACAAGAGTGGTGAGAACTGCAAATGAAAATGGCAGACAAAGTTCTAGCTTCATGCAGAATTCTCTTCCCTGTGTACATGTATCTTCTTGAGGATACTCTTGAGGATTTCTCCAACCTATGCATTTCTGTAATTCTTTAGATACTGTTGTGTAAGATTTCATTTTTGCCTGGAGTCTCTTAATTGCAACTTTCTCAAATTCAGAAGAACCCTGCTTATTGGTTGCATCCCCAAACTCACTGTGAGTAAGGCCTAAGGGCACAGACTTCTCTACAATGTTAATCTCTTGTTGATCCACCATTGTTTGTTTGTTGAATACATATCATTGTTTGCACATACAGTGGTACCTCGGGTTAAGAACTTAATTCATTCTGGAGGTCCGTTCTTAACCTGAAACTGTTCTTAACCTGAAGCACCACTTTAGCTAATGGGGCCTCCTGCTGCCGCCACGCCGCTGCTGCGCGATTTCTGTGCTCATCCTGAAGCAAAGTTCTTAACCCGAGGTACTATTTCTGGGTTAGCAGAGTCTGTAACCTGAAGCGTATGTAACCCGAGGTACCACTGTACCTCAGGAGTGTGTATGTATGTGTGTGTGTTGTGGGAAGGCTACTAAACTGGACTCCCAAGTTTCCTAAGTGGAGGCTTGAGCCAGAACTTAATATAAAAATATCCCTTAGATACTGAACCCAAACCTAGATGCTGACCCAAGGCTTACACATATGTGAGGGGCAAATGACCCCTGCCCCTTGCTCTAATTGGCTAGGACTTTAGGTCAGGGCTAGACTAGATTCATCTCCTGGTGGGGAAAACATCAGGTTTGCGATGCAATGGCAACGATAAATGTAGCTGTGTGTCACAGTACTGCACTAGTGCAAAAATGTGAGTTTTCCTGTTTTCCAAGGACATCAGTGGCCACTAGGTGACAATGTTGATCCAGCTTACGAGCCATCCATTGCTAACGGAACAAATACTAAACTCGAAGAAAGCACTTTAAGGTCTCCATGTTTAATTATCCATGTTTTGTCTGCTCTGGGGAATTCCAGCTGCTTTTTCCTTCCAGCTTTTCTAAAGGATGTTATTCCTTTCCAATAAATCAGCATTTTATACATGTAGAATGGTACAAAATTCACTGCCTGCAAGTACTGATAATTTTTCAACAGCATTTTGAAAGAATTAAGAATTTTTTTTGGGGGGGGCGATAGAGTTGCAGTTGGAAAGGCCTTTCTTGCAGCCCTATGGCACAGTTGAGATCCCTAAGCTTTCTGCTCAAGACAAAATAGAAGGGTGATAGTCTCTCATCCCCCCACAGGTAGAGCATGTGCTCAAACTGGGTGGGCTGCTTGTACATCTGGGAGAAGGAGCTAGAGGAAGGAAGTGCAGGGCAAGACATGGGAAAGGAAAGGAGCTGGTCTCTCTGGTCACTTCTGCACAGTTAGCACTTTTGTGTGGATCTCTCACCCATTCATGTAGATGCTTCTGTACATCCCCCAAACAATAAAGTGCTGCTTCATAACCCACACCCAAGTATGTGGGTGCATTGCAATAAATAGCAATTGCACGACAACTGAATTTGGATGCTAGGTGTGGTTGTAATCTGCCCTGAGCCATGGGCACTGCTAGAATGATGTCCTGGCGGGCTGGTTGGTATAGTGTCAGGTAGCACAAATTGGTTGTCAAATTGCCACACAGAAGAGATAATTAGGACTGATTTCTGGACGCGTTAATTCACAGAGGAAGGGAAATGCTGCCGACAGAATGATACTCAAGGTTGCTCTGCAGTACAATTCTCTTGCACAATTCTCGCCCATTCTCCGTTTTGCTCCACGTTAAAATAATCACATCTTAATTAGGCTGGTAAATGATGTGCGCAAGTGCAGCTTGGGAAATGGTGGTGAGGCAAGTGGTGGGGCAGCGTTAGAGTCCTAGGAACAGATTGCTTTCCCTTCAACATTTGGGCTAAAATTATCCCAGGTTGCTTTTTTCAACAATCTGACAACTCACTGGTGCGCATCCAGCAGTTAAAAGCTGTCTCTTTCCTTGCTGTGCTATCAGGAGCCTGAGGCTGGCTGCTCAGGCACAAACATATGCTGCTGTTTTTCACTTTTTGATGGTGATTGGGTAGCTTCCGCACTTGTAGGGCTTCGTGCCACATCATCCATGTTTCTTCTATTGCCATTTGGCCAAATTCATATTTTTACTTGTAATATTTATTAGATTAATAGCTGGTCAGGTCTCTAAACAGAAGGGAGAGCCCCACATAAATTTTAATTGAGCATCAATTGGGAGCTGCTTTTGATCATTCCCACACTAGGCTGAATTTGATTGACTAAAATCTGCTGACTACTGGCCCGAGTAATCTAATGCCACTCTAATTAAACTGTCTTCCTGTTTGTTTGTTTGTTTGTTTGTTTGTTGTATTAATTACCCAATATAGTGTAATTTCCTTGTCTATGCAGTGTTCAGGACAGAATATTAGTTGAGAAAATGCTTTTGAAATGTCTTTTTTAAATCATTTAAGTAGGTAACAATCTATGCAGAGTCTACATGGAGTACTAAAATGATCATTCCAGGGATCAGTAAAGCATTGCAGAAAATGTATATTGTCTTAAACTAGTGTCTAATTAGTAATGTGTCGTGTTTTCAATCTTACGCTATCTGTTTTTATTTTCTTTTAAATATAAACCTAGTGAAGCATGAACTGATCCCTATTACAATTTGTAATACTGTTGCACTCCACCCCAATCTAAGATCCCAGGGGTTCCAATGCCTACCCATGGCTTGTCTTTTCTTTTCTGAATAAGGCACAGTGGAGACTATGGATATATGGTTTATTTACACATATATACAACCTGAGCCTATAATGGAGGGGTTCATAGCATTATCATTCCAAAAGGGTCTTGTTTTTCCCATGGCTACAGTCTTGGATGCCAGCAGAAATCAACCATGGCTCTGACCTTGAAGAAGCTGGCGTGATTTGTTTTTTTAGGCCTTGCTAAATCCATTGATCCAGCCCTACACTTACTAATTTTAGAAAGTACAGTAAGGGGAGAACATGGTACAGTGTGACAATTCTTGCTCCCTGCAAACGCGTAACAATATTCTCTCTTGGTGTGTGTTCCCTTCCCCTCACAGAACCTTAGCAGTTCCCCAGTGCGCCTTAGAACTTCCCTGTTTTCTAGCTTCTGCCTTTTTGGGTGGAAAAGCTTTCCAGGGAAAAACCGAGTTTGGAAAATGTGTGATTTCATCCCTGCTGCTTTTATTGAGAAAGTGACACTGCAATACTCTGATGAGAATAGCTAACTTTTCAAATGCCAGTCCCCAGGGCCCAGATTTCAAACAGGGGCACGATTAGAAATGCAAGAGCACATTTCTCAGCCAGAGTAATCATGTCAGAGTTTGACTCCATTAATGCTCCAAAGCTATTCTGTTTGACCGAGAACACTTAGCTTAATTAGACAGTGCAATGCAGGATTGTTGGCAATTTTTAGAAAGTGAGATTTCCCTCCATCAGTTGAGATGAGAGAGCTCTAGAGCTGGCGACTAAAAATGATTTATTCTTACAAGCTTTTCCTCCGTGGCTGAGTTGCCTGCATTATGATGGTTAATAGGAAAATATGAAGCATTTGTTGTGGTGCTTCGTGATGGTGAATGTACAATTCCACATATACTAACTTCAGTGTGATATTTTAAATGATAGGATGTTTTAAATGGTATTTGTGTTCGTCAGGTTAATGTAGACTGCTTTGGAAGGCTTGCCTTAAAAATTGTGGGCGGGGGGGAGTATAAATAGCTTTTAAAATAGCATGCCACAAGGCTGCAATCTACTAATTGTGCAGCTTTTTCAGGCCAGTCAATAATGATTAAAAAGCATAGATCTATATATTCGTACCATTCTAAACATTAAGAGAACCAGACTGACTGCTCTGAAGATGTTAGATCTAAATTAGCTGTAGAGGGACATTTCCCCCAAGTGTGAATTCTACATATTACATTATATTAAAAACAGTGAGACTTCAGTCCTCAGCATAACTTACTTCCAGGTAGACATGTCTTGCCATAGGATAGCAACAGAGTAAGTGTCCATTCTGCTGCTGATTACAGATCTGCCATTTTCAGATTAGCCACTCAAAATACTTCAATGTTTTAAATAGTATGGTTGGCAGAAATGATGCTTTTTAAATTGTTATTGAACAGAATGAAAAATGTACACAATTAGCAGATGGGAACCTGTCAGACCCAGTGGAAGTGAGTGCATGTGTAATGCCAACAGAACTATTTCATGCTATGTAGCCAAATCAGTTCTCAGAGTATGAATCTTTACCATCCCCTCTGTTTTGCTACTCATAGCAGCCATGTTGCGCTGGTACCCACAGCATTTTTATCAAGACTTGAGTACTGGCATCTGCCGCTGCCCCTTGTCAAAATAGAGCACTGGGTTTTTATGTAATGTGTTACGTTTTTATACTGAAAACCACCCTGTGCACTTCAGATGAAGGATGGTATATAAATTTTAAAAATAAATAAATAAATAATCAAAACAGCACCTTTCCCGCAAAGGATAGAGGTGTCAGCAAGCCCTGTAGAATCCAAAGCTTTGTGGAAGTAACTAAAAAAAAAAAAAAGCCTGGATGGTAGAATGGAAAACTGGGTAGTGAAGGATTGGGGTATCCTAAAAGATGGTAGTTGGCTAAGGGGACTATCCAGACCCAAGACCCACTGGGATGTTGGTGAATCTCCAGCTCAGCCAGCTGGTCCACATTCTATGTGGAGATTAAGGACAGGAAAATGGTATCCGCTGCTTTAAGCAAGGTTGCCCATAGCTGTCTACTTTTCAACAGTTCTACCCAAAATAGCTGGTCCTTCAGTAAAAGATTCCAGTGCCTTTGTAATATAAGCAATTCACCTCCTCCCGCTATCAGCACTGCACTTTTGAACAATTTTCTATTACAAAATGTTGCCCATGTAAGCAGTTGTCTAAGAGGAAGGTCTAGTTAAGAAACAAACAAGTGTCGATTCAGAGACGCCATCTGTCGGACGTGTTCCAAAAGGGGCCACATCGCTAAGGTCTGCCGATCGGCTCCATCTGACATCCCCCCTTCACTGACTCGTAAGTCCAAGTCTTCACTCCAGTCTGCCAAGGAAAGCTGTTTCGCTCTCACCAACTGCCGCTGCCCGTCTGGAACCACGATTGGCCAAACCGACTCATCTACGTGATGCAAGCTGAATGTCACGGTGCTCATTGAAGGAGCTCCATGTGACATGGAGATCGACACTGGGTCTGCCCTGTCCATCGTGTCTTGGAGCACCATCAAAAGACTGGTACCCAGAGTGTCCAAAAGGCAACTCGACTCTCACTGCGTACACCTGAGAGACTACTAGGGAAACGACATTCCCGTGGTAGGCGTTGGCCGGTTCCGGATCACCTTCAAGGATTTTTCGGGCCTGCTCCAACTGGTGGTGGTCGAAGGTCAGCCGCCAAGCCTCCTAGGGCTAGACTGTTTTGATGCCCTCGGCCTGGAAGTCACCGGCATTAACTGCATCTCTAATGCAGAGACTGAGGGTCTGGTCAAAGACTTTGCTGAGGTTTTTGAAGGCACTTTGGGGCAATATACAGGTACGCCCATCTCCTTTAGCCTTGATCCACATGTCGCCCCCATCAATAAAGAAGAGCTGTTTAAAGAATTGCTGTGTCGTCTGACATGTTTGCCCACAACTTAACAATGACCATTCTACAGATGGGGTGTCACCACAGGGAAAAGCCCGTTCTTGTTTAACTAGCCACCACACTTCCTTTGGATGGGGCAGAAGGAGAAGGGCCTCTGATGAGGACTGCAGGCTCTGGGCTAGTGGCAAGAGGTGGCCCTTGAGATATTGAGTTCTTGAACCACATAAGGCTTTATATTTATAGGTCAAAACCAGCAGTCTGAGCCTGGAAACCAATCAGTAGCAAGTGCAGTTAGGCCAGAATTGGTTGTTATAAGTCTTCTAGTCCCAGTTAGTAATCTAGCCTCTGAATTATGCCCTTGCTGGAGAAATGTCTTCAGAGGCAGTCCAGATATAAAAAAGTGCAACAATTGAACCTAAAGGTTACCAGAGAATGGGCAACCGAAACAAGTGTGAAGGTTCATGTAGTGTGCATTATTTGAGATTGACAGATACAGTTAATGGTTTCAGATTGATACAGTACTATATAGCCAAATAGTGAGTACTTTTTGATTTTCTCTTCAAATCATATTAGGTAGGTTACCTAGGGATTTTTGTATTTGGAAACAACACCTCTGAAACAGACACTATATAGAAACTACTTCATGTAAATGATTTTTTTTTTCCATGAAAAAGGTGCTAACTTGTGTTTCTACTGTCCTGCCTGCCAAGCTTTAAGTTCTCCTAAGGAGCCCCTTCTTAGTGCCACATTTCTCAGAGTTGCACATTATGTGCAGCCTCTCTTTACTGTGTCTCTACGTGCTGCGGGCTTCCTCCACCAACAATACGGTAAAGGACCTTCCTCATGGTGGTGTCCCACTTCTGGAGTGCATCCCCCTCTGAGGTGTGACTGGCGCCATATCCCCTCATTCCAGTTCCATCTTAAAAAGTGGTTGTTTTCTCAAGCATTTTGTTGTTCAGAATGTTGTATGTTGCCCCACCACATGGTTAATTGTACTGATTATCCTGTTTCAGTTATTTTTACTTAGGTTGTCTTCACACCATACATTTAAAGCACATAGCTCCCCCCCCCCTCCAAAGCATCATGGAGACTGATGTTTACTCCTCACAGAGCTACAATTCCCAGCACCCCTAAACAAAGTACAGTTCCCAGGATTGGTTTGACAACACTTACATCTCGCCCCAGGTCTTGGGTGCCAATTAATGCAATGCAAAAGATATGCAATGGATTTTGGATAAATCCATTCAAATGTTTAAAATAGCTAAGAATATATCCAGTTAACACACATTCTTTGTTAGCATGCAGATGTTATATACTATAGTCATTCTGTTTTTACCATGACATCCATGAGATATTTGATAGGGTTTGATTGATTTTGCAAGATTCTCATTAAGATTGGCTGCTAAGCATTAGCAGCCCAGGCATGTGAACATAATCTGGTCTTGTGTGAGAGAGAAAAATCGGCCACTTTTCTTACAGAATACTAATGAGACCTGTTCTATAGCATGCAGCCATTTTAACTGTCTTACCCTTTCACTAGTACTAATAAAACACAGAGAGAAATAGTGTGGTGTTTTCAAATGAGCATTCCTTAGCTTGAAGTGTATGTCGAGTTCTTATTAACCTTGGTAAAATGCTTTTCACTCCACAGGTAATCCAAGAAAGAAAAATGCTTTGTACTTTGTAATTCTTTTGCTTTGCGCTTTCGTTCCTACCCATGCTTGGGCTTTGGATGAGTGATTTCTGCTGAACTGGAAAAACGTCTGCTCAGATTCTTTATTACCAGGAAAGAAACGGAGAAAGCTAGTCTTTGTTTTAGTTTGTTGATAGCTCTATGGGATTCTAAATAATAGATCTCTGCCCAGGGAGTAGGCATCCCATGGAAGCATTTGAATTTAAGAGCTGGGAAAGTGTGGAGCCAATAGCAGAGTTGGTTAGAGCACGGTGCTGATAACACCAAGTTTACAGGTACTATGCCCATATGGAAAAGTTGCATATTCCTGCATTGCTGGTAGTTGGACTAGATGATCCTCAGGGTCCCTTCCAGTTCTACAATTCTATGAAGATGGTTTATCCAGCAGCTCCCCATATGACATCTGGTGGTGGGACCTGGCAGGTAGATGTAATTCATTTATCATGAAGGATAAAAGGATGGGAAAGGGGGAAATTCTCCTCCCTGAGAGCTAGTAACTTGAGTTTTCAACCCATCTGGAATTTTTCTTACTAGGTGGAAGAATGTGTACATGCTACCACATTAACTATTATGACTTAGAGAGCTATATTAGGGGTTGTCCTGCAAGAGCACTGTAGTTTGTGAACTGTCCTGTTCTGCTCCCCTGATATTCCTTGCAATACAAACTCCCTTCTTCACCTTCCATCTGTCATAACGATGGACATTTAGCTCCTTCTTTAAATAGTTGTCTGTTTTATGTACCATAACAAAGACATTTCTAGCTGTTTTCACATGTGAGAGATGGGTATCAGAAAAAATCAAGTTGGTGTAAGAAGCAGACTGGAGGAGGGCAAATGTTGTCCCTATTTTCAAAAAGGGGAAAAGAGAGGACCCAAATAATTACCGCCCAGTCAGTCTGACATCAATACCAGGGAAGATTCTGGAGCAGATCATTAAGCGAACAGTCTGTGAGCACCTAGAAAGGAATGCTGTGATCACCAATAGTCAGCATGGATTTCTGAAAAATAAGTCATGTCAGACGAACCTGATCTCATTTTTTGACAGAATTACAAGCCTGGTAGATGAAGGGAACGCAGTGGATGTAGTCTACCTTGATTTCAGCAAGGCATTTGACAAGGTGCCCCATGATATTCTTGTAAAGAAGCTGGTAAAATGCGGTCTTGACTCTGCTACCACTCAATGGATTTGTAACTGGCTGACTGACCGGACCCAAAGGGTGCTCATCAATGGTTCCTCTTCATCCTGGAGAAGAGTGACTAGTGGGGTGCCACAGGGTTCTGTCTTGGGGCCGGTCTTATTCAACATCTTTATCAACGACTTGGATGATGGACTCAAGGGCATCCTGATCAAATTTGCAGATGACACCAAACTGGGAGGGGTGGCTAACACCCCAGAGGACAGGATCACACTTCAAAATGACCTTGACAGATTAGAGAACTGGGCCAAAACAAACAAGATGAATTTTAACAGGGAGAAATGTAAAGTATTGCACTTGGGCAAAAAAAATGAGAGGCACAAATACAAGATGGGTGACACCTGGCTTGAGAGCAGTACATGTGAAAAGGATCTAGGAGTCTTGGTTGACCACAAACTTGACATGAGCCAACAGTGTGACGCGGCAGCTAAAAAAGCCAATGCAATTCTGGGCTGCATCAATAGGAGTATAGCATCTAGATCAAGGGAAGTTATAGTGCCACTGTATTCTGCTCTGGTCAGACCTCACCTGGAGTACTGTGTCCAGTTCTGGGCACCACAGTTCAAGAAGGACACTGACAAACTGGAACGTGTCCAGAGGAGGGCAACCAAAATGGTCAAAGGCCTGGAAACGATGCCTTATGAGGAACGGCTAAGGGAGCTGGGCATGTTTAGCCTGGAGAAGAGGAGGTTAAGGGGTGATATGATAGCCATGTTCAAATATATAAAAGGATGTCACATAGAGGAGGGAGAAAGGTTGTTTTCTGCTGCTCCAGAGAAGCGGACACGGAGCAATGGATCCAAACTACAAGAAAGAAGATTCCACCTAAACATTAGGAAGAACTTCCTGACAGTAAGAGCTGTTCGACAGTGGAATTTGCTGCCAAGGAGTGTGGTGGAGTCTCCTTCTTTGGAGGTCTTTAAGCAGAGGCTTGACAACCATATGTCAGGAGTGCTCTGATGGTGTTTCCTGCTTGGCAGGGGGTTGGACTCGATGGCCCTTGTGGTCTCTTCCAACTCTATGATTCTATGATTCTATGATTCTAAGAATCAAATTAATGGGTTTTGTTTATAGACTTCAGTGTAGCTAAAGTATATTTGAGATAGGAAAATGTGTTGTGCATACATGCACATGTGTCTGAGATTGCACAAATTTACGTAAAAATTGCATATTTATAGGTATGGTTGGTGGTTTAGGCCAGTTTTCAGAGGGGGAGGAGGAACTCTGGCTCTTGTTGTTATGGCTTACTCTGAGCTATTGGGTGCCAGCAGTATTTTCTGGGTCCCATACACCGTTATGTAGACTGGGCCCTCAACTTTGTCCACAATCTTATCTGCAACAAGTGGTTTTTAATGGACATATTAAAGCTAAAAAAAGTCTTGTTCAACATCTAACATGCCCCTTCCCCACCCTCATATCCCTGCTTCTCCATCGCAACCAACTACTGCATGCACCTGTGGGCAAAGTAAGGCACAAGTAGTTGGGCCTCATTGGCACTGTGCTTTGCCGGGTGCTCAGCCTCCCTGTAGGCAAAATGTTTAAATTAAGTTTTCTTTTAAAGGGTGGAGTGAGAAGAACACAAGATCTGGGGCCGAACCCAATGGCCCTGGGCCACCCTCCACTAAAGTTCCCATGGAAAGCATTGGCATATGACCGGAGTGAAGGGTCTGTCTGTCAACATTGCAGCACGTGTTGAGTAGCACTGGTTGGAATTCGTCCCCCTGTATTATGCACTAACTGCAATCTTTGGCCCATCTTCAAGGGCAGCTCCATGTAGAACACATTGTGTAGTTATTGATAATTCTCTGACATGCAAGGAGTCGCATAAACAGAGGGTTACCAGAGCGTGAACACTGTATTTCCCCATTGGCTTGTACAAAATGTACAAGCCACATCAACCTCTAGGCTTGGGCTGATGGGTTATCAATATGGTGATGATCACAACCAGGAAACAACTCAGCTCAGCCAGAGCCAGCAAGCCCTATGCACTGACCTATTAGCCTAAAACTGTAATAACGGTCCAGATCTCAGAGCCAAGTTGCACCTCTAATTGCAGGATGTGCTTTTACCAGCAGCATGAAGGCATCATAAATCAGAAACACAATGATTAAAATAAGGACGCTAAAGTCTTTTAAAGTTGCGTATGACGGTTTTCGTGCAGTGAGCACATTCTTGATGAATTGAATTCCCATCCCTTAAAATGAAAAGCCAATAATAACAATTCTTTTCAGTTTTAATGATAAACAGAAATCATTTGCTTGACCTTTCTTCTCACTTGGCAATCTAACACGCAGCAATCGCTAGCAGTGATAAATTACTCTAGACTCTTGCTGTTCTTCTTTTCAGCTGATAAGAAGTTGAAGGTAATGTGTTTGGGATCTCCATGCTGTCGTTGCAAATCTCTACTTTAAATTTAGGCCTTTTTGTAATCAAAACCCACAGGAAGAGAAAGAGCACAAAAATGAAGAGGAAGAGGAATGTGTCGCCAAACAAGAAATCGGAACAGAATCTTCGGGGTGTGGAACAAGAAGGAAGCTCACTCCTTCTTAGTTCAGATATTGCTTTTTTGTGAAGTGAAGGTGGAGTGAAGCATCTAATGTCGCTAATCAACGTGTCCCCTGTTTGGTCTTCTAACCAGTTCTTCAAGTACATAATTCCACAGTCGCAATGCCACGGATTGCTAGATAAATTGATGATACGCAGTGCCTGAAGATTATCAAACGCTCCTGCAGGTATTGTTTCCAGATTGTTGTTCTGGAGGTACAGTTCTTGGGCTGAACTGGGTAGAAGTGGAAGAGTTGCCAGCTCTCTGAAGCCACAGTCCACTTTCAGTGGGTTGTGATCAGGTGGAGAGCATGTACAAGGGTGCGGACAGGAGTTTGCAGACGTGGCTTCAAGGAACAGAAGTATCAGTAATCCTATTCCTTGACTTGTGACCATTCTGAAAGTTGAAATCATGGCATCAGCGCAAAGAAATAAGTCACAGCACATTCATGAATGTTGTACTAATGTATAGTATTTCAAAGATTTTACTTTAACAGGAAATAATGCCTCTCCCCTCCCCGTTCTATACTTTTGCAGCTGAATCAGTTGTTCCCTTCTCCTATAAAGGGAGGCTCCAGTAGTGGCTGACATAGATTTCCTACACTTTCCTATCAAAACAGCATGAAACTTGCATATACATAGTCTTCTGTATTCAACACGAAGTGACATGGGTGCATGCCATTGTATACTCTCTTGCCACTCATTATAGTCTACACATAGGTTTTGCACACTTCAATTGCAGTTTCATCTCCCATGTAGGAAGTCTATAGCATGTGGGCATCCATGGGGAAGGGGAAGATTACTTTGGAGGGAATAATTTATTGTTTGTTTTACCAGGCCATCGCTGAAACATCAGATTGAGGATCAGTTTAACTTTTGATTTAATGTTTTCCTCTATGGAACGTTTTGGAATTATCTCTGGTGGGCATATCCAAGGAGACCACTGCCAGAGTGGGGGAGAGAGAAGGGGAAGGGGAAAAGCATTCCTTACTCTGAACTACATCTCCACTTCCTGTTCCTTATGGGCTATCTCTTTTATAACTAAATACTAACCTCTGAAGGGACAAGAAGAGTCCTTCTCCAAATGTGGGATTAGACTCGAGAATCTTGTCTGAAGAAAGCAGATTTCAGGGCGTTGGTGGAGCTTGCTATTCAGAGGTGGCGAACCTGAAGCTTTCTGTAGACAATTGATAATAATTTTATATATCACACATTTCATATGTAAGCACCACCATCTTACACATTTCGAAGAACAGTGAGTGCAGGAAATGAGTCAAGATGGCAGTTCAAACTAGCATCCCTCTTCTCCATGCACTAAATAGATGTGCCTGCTTACAGATTTGTTGATGGCTGCAAGCTTCACTGCAGTGTTTGGACCAGATAGATTAACATCTTAGAAGAGAGAGTTTTTAACTTTTGTCCAGTAAACTTCTTTTAATTCAAAAGACTGAGTTTCCTTGGGTATAAACAGAAAATCCCACACCATGTTTGCAGGACATGTGGGACTGACCTAAATACAACAAAGCCTCACATACAATAATGCCCTGTGGGCTAGTTTTTCAAATGATGGAAGGGTGTCCTATGGGGTTGGAGGAGGGACACATGGGAGGCATGAAGATTTAGCTAGGGAGAGGATCCTATGGCCAGTACAGCCTACCTTAGGATAAATTGCAGCTTTGTGCCCAATTGTATTTTCCTGCATAAGACAAAAGCAAAGCTGCCCTGTTCCGTTGTTTTTGTAATGACAATGTTGGAAAACTATCCTGTCTACATCACTTAGCACATGGCAGTGAGCTGCACACATAGACCCACATGCTTACTCATGGAACTGATGGGGAGTTCTGGGTACGGAGGCAGGCAACAAACAGAAATTTTGAGAAGCATTCTGCTAAGGCCAAGTGGTGGTCCTAGCATGGTTTTCCCTACCCAGGTTAATAGATGGTAAACAGAACAGGATGAAGAAACAGTCACAGATTGTTCCTGGTTCTAAGGAAGGAGGGTATCAGAGAGGAGCTCAGCACCCTGCTAACAAACTTTGAGCACCACCCACCCCACTTTTGAGAACATCCTTTAATTTCTTGTGTTCTTTCACTTTTTGATGCAGCAGAAGTTCCTGCTGTGTTCTCCAAAGAGAGCTAAAGGCTTATCTGTAGCAAATGAGCAGGAAAACCTTGTGATGCATGAAATGCATAGAACAAACCTTTCATAAGATCTAATTATGTACCATATCGTGAATGAAAACGTTAAAGCAAATTAAAGCCATTAATGTTAAATTACCCCCTGTGTTATGATTTATGCATGCTCCAAACATGTTGATTGTGGTTGGTTCGTTTTATAAAGGAGATCAGTTTGTTTATTTTCACTGGAAAAAACCTAGGTACTTTTATCCAAGTGAAACCAAAGTACTTTACACAGTAGCATTTAAACTGTCAGTTACCCAAATCAATGGGTTGCTAAAGGAACAGTACTTGATTTGAATAATAATTTCAGGTTATCCTTCTATATTACTCTGGGCCATTAATTTTGTTAGTTAACAACCAAATGCAAAGCCTTTTAAAATACTGAGATGCCTTACAGTATACAATGAAGAACACCGTCTTTAAAAAAACAGAAAAAAAGATCAAGAAAGGGAAAACCGCTTAAAATATTCAAACTTTTTCTTTGCTACTGTGGGAATGCAGGTCCCTTTAAAAAAAATAAACTAAACTTCTTGTGCTTTTCTCTCATTATTTCTGCTATGTGTGGATATACCATAGGGTTCATTTGGACACCATGTCATGGACAGCACAGAGAGCATGAGTGCGGCTACTGCAGAGAGAAAAGATGCATAGAGATAATGGCACTTACCTCAAGTCCAAAACACATGAGGAGATCAATCTGTTTACAGCTCTGCATTCTTTTATTTTTGGTTTTTTAGAGTATTTATGTTGATTTAGACAGCAGGATTCACTGCACACTCTTCAGTGCGTACGAGAAGGTAGAGTTGGTCAGCAGACTACTTGAGGGGCTTTTCGCAAATCCCTTGGAGAAGTCTTTTTCTGTATGTTCCATTTTATATCTATGCCATAGTAATTTCTTGCCTTTCTGCAGGTTGTGGCAGCAAGGACTGTAATCAACAGCATGCACTGTGCAGCTGGAGTTGATTGGCTGCGTGGGAAGTGGCCCAGTGCTCCTGAAAGAAGTGGCTGGGCAAGATAAGCTGGTGACGCTCCCTCCATCCTCTTTCGGAGCCTGTTAGCTCCTGCTCTGGAAGGATTCCCCCAGATAAAGGCACAGTGGTTCCCACCTGATAAGAAGAATTCTGCTTACTGGAAAGACTGCTGCTCCACAATGACTTCTGCTAAGACTTTCATAAGAAGACTTGTTTCCAAAGAAATACTGTCACATTCACCATTCTGCACCATATTCATTTCTGGCCTTTCAACAGCTTCCAAACACAGAAGTCTTCTCATTCGTTCCTGGGCTAGTCCATTTTAAGTTGACATGAGCTCTCTGAAGTATCATCACAGCCATGGAAGATGGCAGGATCCCCAAGAACGTGCTCTTTGGGGAGCTGCCTTCAGGCACCAGGGCTCTTGGCAGACCAACTCTGTATTACAAAGGTGTCTGCAAACGGGACATGAAGGCTGGCAAATTTAACCTGGCCATGGGTGGGAATCCATTGCAGATGACCACAGTGCCTGGAGACAGACAGACAGGTTTTGTACCCACAGCAGAGGAGGAGGAATGACTGCTGGGAGGAGCACAGAGAGAAGAAATCCCATGGTGCACCTGTAGCAGCAAAACCTTCATCTGCCCCCCACTCCAACAAAACACCTGTATTGGCTTCTATAGCCACAGCAGGTGCTGTAACCTTTCAATGGTTTGACTTCACCCCCAAAGGCGCACTCCTCCATTGTCTCACAAGACAGATGGATGTCAACCAATTATATATATTTTAGGAGCTGTGTGTTTATCCAAATGCAGCTAGGCTCCAAAGAATACGATTCTATACTCAATTATTTGGCAATAATTGCAGGACATTAGTAGGACTTACTTCTCAGTTGACATGTGTATGACTGTGCTGTCAGTTGTTTAAAGAGTCTTAAAGGTAAAGGGACCCCTGACCGTTAGGTCCAGTCGCGGATGACTCTGGGTTTCTGTGCTCATCTCGCTTTACTGGCTGAGGGAGCCAGCATACAGCTTCCGGGTCATGTAGCCAGCATGACTAAGCCACTTCTGGCAAACCAGAATTAAATTAAAGATTCTTAGAGAGCCCTAATTATTACAGAAATTGGCACAGATGTAGGTTCAGTATTTCATCCACGCTGCAAACAGATATCAAGGTTTCCAGACTTTTGGATCCTTGATTCTGATCCGGTGTCCCTGCCTCTGCCGTTTTTTTTACTTCCTGAATTGGATTTCAGCTGACAACTGCTAGAAAAAAATCTGATGATCACCCAACAATCAGCAGTGGTGACATTTTGACTTTTTCATTTTTAGATTTTTGGCTTTCTGTTCTGTCTGCCTTAAAAACATTATAGCACTTTAAAACACAATGGCACTTTAAAAAAAATGTATTTCAGTTCAAAATTTAAAATAATCATTTCACCAAAATGGTGTGTTCAGGCACATTGACCCTCCCTATATGATGCCTACTAGCATGGACAGAACCTTGCATGATGCACATACATTGACTTTCCACATTTTGGTGGCCATAGCCGTTTTCAATTCCACATGTAGCTTACCATGGAAGAGCAATGACTAGGTAGTATTAAAAGACCCAATCTGGAAGCACCCCTGCTGTTGATAAGAGATAGTTCCTACTTCAGAAATGGTGGACAGAATCCCTACTCATGGAGCAGCCACTCACTTCTTCACCCAATACCCTTTTCTTAAATTCAGGTATTATGCCATCCTCATAAGAGCTGTTGTGAAATAATATGGGTCACTGCCATAGCATCCTCTGAAACCAGAGGAGGGGAACCTGTGGCCCTCCAGATGTATTTAGGACTCCAACTCCAGCCAGCCCCAGCCAGCATGGCCAATGGTCGGGGTGATGGGAGTTGTAATCCAGCAACATCTGGGAGGTTCCCCATCCTTGCTTTGAAATATATTGGGCATTAAGTGAGAACTCAGCAATCCCCCCCCCTCTCTGTGTGTGTTTAAGTAATGAAACTGGAAAAAGAATAGCTGTGGAAACATGCCACAGAACTTGCTGAGCGTGAGCTACCAGCATGCTTTATTTAAACCAACAAACACCTTGCTCGTTTTTGAGGATTTATGCCCTCTTAGATAACAAAAGGCATCCTGGTGCATCCTAATAAAGCCAGCATGGTGTCTTGAAGCAGGGGGTGTGCAGACCGTTACAACTGTAAACTCATAACTAACATTATTACAAGCAAAGTCACTAATGGGCTTAGTGGTTAGCAACAGTATGCAATGGATGTACTCTTTAGTAAAGAGTACTAAAGTTTCAGTGACAAAGCCATGAAATTCAGTCATCCATTTCCTGAAGACAGACGTTCTTAAAAGACAAATACTTTTAGAACTGGTGTTCTCTATTCAGAATATATTCGTGGGGTATATGATACATTAATACACACCATAAATTCTATCCCAAATAATCATTTGATATCACAGCAGGCTTTTGGTTGGGCTCTAGAATAGTTTGCTATAGGACATTAATAAATGATGCAACATAAAAGAGATATAACAGCAAACTGAGCTCTCTAATCCAGATCCGTTTTAGGCTAGAGTGTGAGTTTAAGGTTCTAAATTTTTTGGCCTGGTACCTAATTTAGTTTGAGATTAACTTAAACTCTATTTTTTCATATGCATAGCTCTGTGTGCATAGCAGTGATATTATTAATTATCTTTGGGAATGTTTATACGGTTGAGTGCCACAGCAGCAGAAGCCATGGTGCATGAGAGCACATATCCATTACCCCATGCTATGGTATTCGCACATGTAGTAATAATTACTACATAATTATTTACACAGCTAACAGAATTTGGTTATCCTTGGTTTCACCCCAGTGGCTCACAGAAACATCAAGGGTAGAGTGTGGGTATTGCCATTTGGGAAAACGTAAAGTAACTACATACACTGAACAAGTTCTTACGTAATCAGCAAGAACAAACAGAATATAACTGGTGCTATTTCTTTAGCCTAAGGGACATTTAGTCATGGCTCTGTATGCGCTTGGAGCCTGAACAAACACAACCTTTTAAACAGATGACTTTGGTAATCTTACTGAAGAGCTATTAGTCACTGCAGCAGATCATTTTGATTTCTGTTTTTCCAGGTCATGAATCTGCAGCAGTGGGACTTCAAAAGGATGTAGCTTCCTGGCAGCTTGGGAAGTTAATTTTTTTGAGTATTGTAGAATGCACCTTGCTAAAATTAAGACAATAATTGCCACAAAAATAAGAGCAAAGTCTCTCCAAAAGAAATCAAGGCATTTGATTGGTTGAGGCTTCCTACATCCTTCCAGTTCATTCCCAGTCAGCTGACTCAAGGCTCTCGATTTTACAGAAGCCGGAGATGCACATTGAAGGTTGGCAAGAGAAGCGTTACTGAAGTCTTCCAGCCACTGCTTGAAATATAAAATAGAGCAGTCACAGTGCCAAGGGTTGTTGGAGAAATCAACTTCTTTCAGGTAAATTAAGTTGTCCAGTGCACCAAGAGGAACCGTCGTTAAACTGTTGTTTTGCAGATGAAGAATGTTGATGGTATGGCACGAGTGACATAATTCTGATGACAGGGGAGGCATTTCCTTCAGCCCCATAGAGCTGCAGTCTAATATCCAACCCCTTAGGTCTTCCTGCTGCTCACACAAACAGGGAGGGCAGGGCTTGGGTTGAGCTGTGCTTAATAACAGTAGCATGACCAGTATCCCAGCATTGGAGGAGATCTTTACTTTGTTCATGATCGCAGCTGTGGGACAAGAATATGAACAATGCAATTTGTTGCTCTGTCTTTTACAGCAAAAAAATAATAATGCAAAATTTTGCCCACTGGATTCTACCAATAGATATTCTAGAATTTCTTTTAAATATGCTGCACAAATTGCTCCTATACAATATATGGCATTCAGCATCCTCAAATGATATGGAAAAGTGGCAACAAGAGATGTAGAAGAGACTCCTGTTGCTTTTGTGTAATGTTCAGGGTTACCCCAAGTATTCCAGATCTTCATGGGCTACAGTTCCCATTATCCCTGACCATTGATTATGCTGTCTGGGGTTCATGGGAGTTGTAGTTCAGCAACATCTGGAGGGCACTACATTGACTCCCTCTCGTTTAACCCATTATTTTAGAAAATGGCGTTGCCCAGAGTACATGGCTAAATATGGGGGGGGGGGAGAATATTGGAATAGCAACTCATCTGGTCAGTGGTTTTGGTTCAGGAACTTGATTTTTCATTGAAATATCAAGGTAACAGAGGATAGAAGATGATCAGTGTCTGGTGTACCAGCCACTGATTCTTGCCTTTCCATATGTTCAGAAGTGCTAGGATAATTTCTTTGCACTGTTCAGATTCCTCATTTTATTCGGATCAGTTGCTGGGCAGTCAGAAGCTTCAGTGTTCTCATTTGTGGCCATTTGCCAAAAAAAAAAAAAAAACCTTTTAAAAAGATACTTCATGTTTAGAAGAAGCTGGTTTTATATAGGGTTGAAACTTCAGATCTTCCTACAATATGCATATAATGACTTATTGAACTAGTTTCCTGAACATGCCAAACTATGAAGAAAGACTCACTGCAGGGTATCTTTCTGTATCATATTATCATGTGATGAGGATTTTAGTTTTACCATGCATTAGATGGAGATGTAGGTTAAAGTGGTTGTTTGTATTTATCTACTTCTCTCCAAATTACCCTATTTTCCTTTCGCCTCATCTTTCTCTGTTCTGTCTCTGAGGGCCGACTCACACATGCGTGCTCACCATATGACTGCAGTAGCACCATAGTGATTTTCAAGTATGAATGGATGCATCACAGATCAAGTATAGATAGAAATTCCATAGCACCTGATTGATGGTACTTTAAATGCACAGCTTTCCAATGAAGTCAACACGCTGAGCTGAAGTGCTGAATTATCAAGTGTTCACAAGAATATGCAAAACAATCCTGGAGTTCTATGCCATTTCTCTTGTGCCCATCCTTCCTTTTTATTAACAAATAGCACTTTACATTACCTGAACACCCTGGTCCATCTTGTTGTGCTAAAAAAAAAAAAAGTGTTTGACTAGTTGTGCCAGAATGAAGATTGCCAACCCATTGAAAGCACTGTAGTCCAGATAGATGGTGTTTGCTAAATTTTTATTCTGATATGCATTGGAATTACATCTATGGTTCCTGATCCACTAACATATACGCATGCTTAAGCCTGCTTATATGCATGGATCTATCTCCTTAGCTGGATGGGGGCATTTGTATATAGTGGTTGTTTCTTATAGATGTCACACAAAATGCAATGAGTCTAATTTTGGCAGGGTAAATGTGGAATTGTGTGTGTGTGTTTGTGTGCGTGCATGTGTGTAAGAGACACACAGAGAGACAGTGCATGGTACTGTTGAAATAATGACATAATTACTTCACAACAAGCAGAACTTAGGGAATATAATTCAGCTTACATTATCACCTTGCCAGCTCAATAATGTAAATTGTCTCTAAGCATCTTTCAACAGAATAGTCACATATATAAATACATTTTTAAGCACAATGAGTTGGATCAGGGTAAAAGAGGAAGATCCAACAGAAACGTCAGTTTTTGACCATTATGTTTAGGACAGCTTTCCCCAGCCTGATAGAGTATTATTTCCAGCCTTTTAAAAGTCGTTGGGGGAGCGTACATACTGAAGGTGTAATGAAAGTTATCTACTCTGGTATAGAAGGGTCTTTTAAAGTTCATCTCTATCATTGTGAAAAATATAGGTCATGTTTCCTGAGCCACAAGTTTTATTATTACATATATTTAAGTTGAAGAAAAGAAGTTTACAGCACACACTTCTGAAATGAAATGCTTTAAATGTGCTGAAAGCCACATATTTAAGGAAATAACCGGCTTTTATCTCTAAAAGTGGGCAATTCACCAGATCGGCATCACCACATTTACTCCAGAGCTTAATTTTATATTGGTGAGAACAAGAGTTACAAGCTTAGTAAAGCCCAGTAAGGGTCAAACTTGGCAATATGTTAATCATGTCCTTAAGCACATGAATTTTCTTTCAAAAATAGCTAGCACAGGGACCCAGCCCAGATTAAGACCCGGGCACAGGCATTAGTGGGCTTTAACCCTTGGTCTCCCATTGTGGCCCCAGTCTGGTCAGAGGGCCATGCCACCTCATTGAGCTATGTAGCCATAACAGTGAACTAATCATACACTCCATCCCACTTATGGGCATAGCTGGGGGAGGCAGGGGGCAGCTGCCCCCCTAGATCAAGTAAAACAATAGAAATACTTAACTAAGTGACCAATCACGTCAGTTCTGCCCACCCTAACAAAAATCCTGGCTACACCCAAGATACCACTGCAGTGGTTTTCTCCTGGAATACTGATAGCTCACAAAAAAACAACAGTAATTTGTGTGTGTGAATCTATCCAAGGAGAGAACTTGAAATGAAATCTAGTGGAAAATGAAAAGAGAGCTTCCAACTGCCAAATAGAAGTAGCAACAAATGCTATGCAGCAGAGTATCCTGTGTGATTTAATAAGAAACTTAAGTAATGCCAAGTTTTCTCATAGAACTATAAACTGAAAGATGGTTGAATTGCACACCTTACCTTATTTCTTAAAAAAAGAAAGAAAATAAATGCTGGTGTCTTCCCACTGAAGCTTCTTCCAGTCTTGCAGCAATGGCCAAAGTAGAATAATTCCTGAACTCCAGGAAGGAAATGAGTTTATAAAGAACTCACCACATAAGCCAAGCCTTCTTCATTATCTGTTTGAAAGCGCTTGCCTTTACAAATGCACAATGCCAGCCTCCTAAGTGAGTTATTCTTTTGTTTTCTTCTATATTGGGTTCAGCAAGCAAGAAAAAAATAATTCCCAGTACTTGTGGAATATATTTTGTTTGCTCCCTAAAAGACAACAAAAGGTTTTAGTAAGATGAAATTCTTTGTTTCTCATCCTTGGCCCTATGTACTTTTTCATCAGCATCAAATTTTATTTATACTTCTTAAAGTAAATTACTCAATTTAGGCTATATAAGCTTTGGGAGCTAGTGGAATTGTAACCGAAGAGCTACAATGAGCCCCGAGGCCATCTAGTCTATATCCTGCACCGAGGAATAATTTACCATATCTTATTCCCCATACAGATTATTGTGCAGAGGTAAGCAAAGATGCACCCTGCCTTAGCCATCTTTCAATAAAACAGCAAATCTAATAATATGCTGAGCTGCCCCTTTTGCTTAGCCAGGAAGTGTAAGACCTATGAGTAACTGAGAGCGATTGACATAGTAATCCATTAATCAGAGCACCAGCACTTCCAAATGTTCATCTGATTCTGCAGAGTTGATAAGATCTGCTGCATTCACTGCTGCCAGTCAGAGTGGATGAAACTAGATTAGGTTGACCAACATAAGTTACTTTCAGGCAGCTTCATAGAATGCCTTGGTTTGTGTTGGAATGGGATGAGATTGTTACATTTCTTGCTGCTGAAGGTCATGGTATCATCCAAACTAGAAGAAGGTACTTGGCCAACTAGAAAGACAAGGACTTAAGTCCTTTCTCCAGTGTGGTGTAGTGGTTAAGAGCGGTAGTCTCGTAATCTGGGGGACCGGGTTTGCGTCTCCGCTCCTCCACATGCAGCTGCTGGGTGACCTTGGGCCAGTCACACTTCTCTGAAGTCTCTCAGCCCCACTCACCTCACAGAGTGTTTGTTGTGGGGGAGGAAGGGAAAGGAGAATGTTAGCCGCTTTGAGACTCCTTAAAGGGAGTGAAAGGCGGGATATCAAATCCAAACTCCTCTTCTTCTTCCTCATCCCCTTAGTTAACACAACTGTATTCTTAAAGTAGATAAACTAGATTTCTGAGCCAGGTGGAAGATACACCCTGCAAGAAATATGTAGCCCATGTGGCAGTCTCCCATAGAGTTGTCCCTTACGTATTGCCCAAAATGAGAAAACTAATTACAAAAAAAGGAAGAGATTTGCATAAAAATTGAATATGCTAACTAATGTGGAGAAAGGCAAATGTGCAAATAATTACTATAATTTACATTTTAGCATAGTGGGGAAAACTGACCAGCAAACTGTTCATGGCGAAACTTGGGTCAGACAGCCCTCCCAATAGAGGACTGTGCTTTGAAAGTCCCTCAAACAGAATATTGTCATCTGTAAAGGAGAATATTTCTTCACTCAGTTGAAGCCAGCTGCAATGAAGCTTTGTTTGGCTTAAAGACTCTTTTCCCTGTACTTAAAGGTCAGGAAAGAGAAGTGGGCCATTTAGTTGCCCATGAGACCAGATTTGGCTTAAAGTTGCCTGGTTTATGGGTTTATCATTAAAAATATTTACACTCAGCCTTCATGTGTACGGATACAGAGGGTGGGGGTGGGCACACCATAAGCTCAGGTGTTTGACCTTCTGTTATCTGTCTTTGAAGAAAAAGAGTGGGCACTACAGGTAGGTGTGTGTGTGTGTGTGTGTGTGTGTGTGTGTGTGTGTTTGTGTGTATTACACACAAACACACACACACACATTTCTTTAGGTATATACACTGGCTGGCATTTAAGCTCTGCAGTTCCCTTCTTTGCTTTCACAGGGGGTGGAGCAGGGAGCTCTTGAGAAAGCCTTGCCAGCTTCAGACCACCCTATGACATCTCTTCATTGCTCTCATCTATAGTCTCAAGAAAGCTTCACTGGCTTCAGATATCCCTGAAAGTGGGGGAACCAGAGAGACAAGTGAAAGGGATGGCTACCACCTGAAAGCATCCAGACACCTCGAGTGACTTCTACCTGGCAACTTCTTCTGCTGACTTCAGCCTGCCATCTTCCATATCCACCATTCGTACACATACACACTTCATTTCTCCTGACCGCAACTGAAACCTCCCATTTTTATAGGGGCCATTCATACACACAAGCATACACCAGCCTACATCCATGAAAAACACCAGCAAAAAATGTTCATACATTTTTCACTCTCCACCAGTTCATATTCATGCCCTGGCTTCAACTCACAAATATCCACCAGCTTCTGTTGACTAGCTTCCAAAGGTGAAATCCAAGCAGCTTATACCCATGAACACCAGCCAGCTCCAGCCACTGGCTTCTGAATATGATCTTTATCACTTTCCACCCACCAACACCTGCCAGCTTCCATTAAGTCCATCACTAGACATCAGCCATTTTCCAGCTGTGGGTATTGGCTGTCTTCAAGCTGCAGTCCTGCTCAGCAAGTGACCTTGCCTTATTATCACTCCATAGCATCTCACAACCAGATGATCACATCCGCCCATCTGCCAATTCTCCTCCTACAAGTGGAAGAAAACAAGGCAAAACTGAATGTCACAGCTGTTGCACACTGTGTTCTGTTGGAGAAAAGGAAAAGACCCACCTTTATGTCCACTCAGCTGCCATGTACGTTCATGATGTCACAGGTAGGCTGCAGCCAATGGCAACAGGTGGGGATACATAATCATAATATTGGGAATCACAACTGTGGGTGTACCACAGCAGTGATTTATTTGTGTGCTTGTTTAGCATTAAAAATAACAACGCCCCCCCACCTCTGCCTAGACTAGAGTCTATGCAATAATTTGCAGTCAGCTCCCACCAGGCTGAAATTTGCAAGCCGCTCACACAATCAGTTTGTTAACTTTTTAAAATAGGGGCTGTCACCCACCTGGAAATTCAAACCCTCCCTCTGCCACCTGGGGCCAGCCAGGCAAACTTGGAGACTTCGGGTCAGGCCTGGGGGGTCTGCCAACCCTAATTTTGCATGTCTTCAACCTGAGCACCCTGCCTCTTGATGATGATAAACTGTTGTTTTGTAAGAAAAATGAGGAGGCAAGACAAGCTCTTGACTTTTAAAATTCTGCCATACTCCACAACCTGTCTGAGATTTTGTTTAATTATTATTTACTTTCTAAAACTGGCCTGAAGGGACCCCAACTCTTACTACCCAGCACCTAAGATTAGTTGGTAATCTTCCCTTAAAATATGATTTATGGCACACATTTGTTTCCTAACATTTAAGAGCATCCTGAAACAGAGCTACAAGCAGAAGAATAAAAAAAGGCATCGAATATCTTTAGAATAATAATCACGAGAGAAAATGAGGCAACAAACAACAGCAACCCATTAAAATGAGTAGGCTGCCTCACTGTCAACTACAAAGCAACAAACTGTTTCTGAAGAGACTGTTAAATGGAGTGGTTGAGCAGGGAAGATCCATTCAATGTAGCTTAAAAGTCCTGCTACTGCGCTCGCTTCAGCAGCACATATACTAAAATTGGAACAATGCAGAGAAGATGAGCATAGCCCCTGCGCAAGGATGACACGCAAATTTGTGAAGCGTTCTATATTTATAAAACCTGCTACTGGTTCTTAGCAGCTTCTGTTCGCATCATCAGAACTTGGTGAGCAGAACAGATATGGTACAGGTGTTACAGGTCACTTCAGCAGCTTCCATCCTTGTCTCTTGGTCCTATGTATAAGGTGAAGCAACACTCCAGGCCTCCTCAAAGTTAAAGTCTGCTATATATAGAAACAAACCTCTTGCTAAGCACCACACAACCCTTTTCATTTATACATCCACAGTGCCAACTTTTTAAAATCACATCTAGCTCATCTACCAGGCTTGGGGAGGACTTTAAGATGCTGGATTCTCCAGTTGTGTACACACTAACTTGCATGTAGCAGAAAAATGTATTTTTCTTTTTTCTCAACCTGGAATCATTCATTCTTATCCTCAACATGCTGCTGTCAATCTAGACTAAATTCTGCTGTCCACAAGCGTGGGTGTTGCTACTTGATATACATTTGAAAGCCTTTGATTAGGTTATTTATTTATTTTATTAGGTTATTTATTATATACATTTGAAAGCCATTTGATTAGGTTATTTATTAGGTTATTTATTTGATTAGGTTATTGATTAGGTTATTCATGCCTTTTCCTCCCTGGCACAGGCTCCAGGTGAATGAAGAAGGAAGTGGTGGTTGTGATCTTGGTATGCACCCACTCACAACATTATTGGGCAGGTGTGAATATATCCCTCTCCCTTCCCCATTCCCAGGACTGCCTACACCTGTTTTCAGGTGGACATGCAGATGGTAATGCAGAAGGAATGAGCTTCTATTTTAAGAATGAAACAAGTTGCTCAGGAAGTGCTTTTCAGGAACAAAGATGAAGTAGAGCTAGATTGTGCATAGATTATATAGACAAAATAAGTACTCAGTCTCCACCGATTCAAGAAGAAAGTGTCCTGTGTGCGTAGACTAAGTGTATGTAATGGCAAATAAAGCCTGGAGATTGTGACCTTTCTGTAGGACACCTGGGGTTTTCCCCTCAGGCCATGGGAGAGCTAGGATGTAGCAGACATTAGCAAATTTTCTACCCTCTTGTGTCCACAAAGCTTCCTTCCAAGAGAGTGTTTTCTTTTGGGGATTTATTATTCCATCAGCAGTGTGATCACAGCTTGTATTTACTTGCAGGGAGATTCATGCATACAAATGGCAGTGTGTTTGAGCTCTTGCTGTTCTTCAGGAGTTGGGGTTCAGGACACCTGGATTAAATGCCTAGATGAAGTCCGTAACTGGTCTGCTCAGGTCAACCTGTGTAAAGTATACTTACAGAGAACAAACTACTGACCTCTCATTAAGGAAAGAATGCACTGTGGTCTCTTTCATTGTGGTGAGTGATTTATGCTGTTAAGGCAAATACAGTGGTACCTCGGGTTAAGTACTTAATTTGTTCCGGAGGTGCGTTCTTAACCTGAAGCATCACTTTAGCTAATGGGGCCTCCTGCTGCTGCCGCGCCACTGGAGTACGATTTCTGTTTTCATCCTGAAGCAAAGTTATTAACGTGAGGTATTATTTCTAGGTTAGCAGAGTCTGTAACCTGAAGCGTATGTAACCTGAAGCGTATGTAACCTGAGGTACCACTGTACCTTTTCATTCCTGGACTTTTACAATTCTCAGTCTTCTTACCTGCTTCTTCACTTCAGTTGCCTGGTGATTTTATTATTCTAATTAAACACCAAACAGCTAGGACTATTGCCTCAGATAATACACCTCTGTTGAAACACACCCTTCTGTAATTGGATTACTATAGAATAACATACTGGGGACGTAGATAATAAACACACAGGAGATGCATTATTTGGAACTCCCCTGGATGCTTCTTTTAACTAATTAGCAGCCACATCATGGGGCCTGCTTGGGGAAGTGAGGCCAGGGGAGAAGTGTTTAACACTTTTTCTTAGCTTAACCCTTGAAATAGATGGATGCATTTCGTAAACTATTTTAGCTGTCAAACCATTGTGTGTGGGGGGGGGGGCGTTTTAAAGCCTAGTTAAGCTTAAGATGAAAGACTAACACTAAATTCACTGTGGCTCCATCAGCAGTTTTAATTTAAATGTTCTGTGTGTAGATAGCGTCATAAAGGTCAATGTTGGTATGTTGGGTTTGAAATGCTGTCACTCAATATACATCTTAAGTTTCTGTTTTATTTGAAAATGCAGATTCCCTCCCTAATGCTGTTATTTGATCAGCTTATAAATTAAACCTGAACCCTTGCATTAAAGGAATTTCAGTGAGATTTAAGAAAGAAAAAAAACCCTAGGGTGTTCAACTTTCTCCCAGCAGGGGTCGCTGAAGTAGTTTTGTTCATAGTGGCACGTATGTGGAAAGAATGTATGCAATGAAATGGCTTAGGTCTGCTTCAGTTTTGTAACATGAGAAGCAAATTTTTCATAGGAAGAAGGGTGTCAGTTGTTTGTCATGTGTAAGCGTGACAGCGTGTCATGTGTAGGGATGCTGTAGTGTTTCAGTGCTCCTATATTCTGTGAAGTAGATGTGTGCAGAATTTTCATTTGCAACAGTCTATAGAGGGTTTGCACACTTTAGCCTACCTTTAAGTTTTCTCTGTGTAGGAAATGCCTTATTTTTTATATTAAAACAAACAAATAAAAACTAGAGGGAGAGAAAAAAAAATCATGCTGAGTTTAGCTTCATGTTGTTCTTCATGAGCAAACTCCAGCTCACATAGATCTTATTTGTCATCCAGTTATAACGTCATTGATCTGTTAAAAGGTTATTAGCAATAATGCGGTGAAGGAGTATGGAAAATTTGAAGGTTAAAAGATGTAAAATTAAAGGTTTAATATATGAAGATATTAAGATAAAGATTAAGATGCATTAAGATATTAAGATAAGGATTAAGATAAGATAGAGGGAAGGGATTTGCTGATTAAATATTTGAACTGGAATACAGTGAAGGGAGGTGTGGGGAAGTCTGGGAAATAAGTAAATGCAAGGAATATTATGAAAATGGAATTGTTTTTATTTGTTTTTCTTCTTGTTTTTGTATTCTTGTATTTTTCCTTTCTTTTTTTTCCTATGTAAAAATCTTAATAAAAATATTATAAAAAAAGAAGAAGAAACATTTAGATATATGTGTACATTGTAAGATATACGTGTACATTGTTAGTACAGATACAGTAGACCTTTCCAGGAATTAGACCTACTGTAACCATATATATATAAGTGGTCACAACATTGTGCTTGCATAAGACTTTTCTTTCAAAAGACCACAACTATTGTTGCTTAGTGGCATTTCAACAGTTGGACACATTACACTGTTGTGGGACTTTCCACTTCCTTTATATCCTGTTGAGGGTAGAAGAAGAATTGCCTCTAAAGCAGGAGTGGCTAACCTAGGGACCTCCAGAGGCTACTGGACTACAATTCCCATCAGCACCAGGTAGCATGTCCAAAGGTCGAAGATGAAAGCAGTAGCAGTGCAAAAAGGCCTGCAGGTAAGATAGTGTGAATTCTCTCTTCCTTTGAGCTTATTGTTCTCTGGAAGACATAGTGCTTCCACTCAAATTTTGGACTGCTCCTCTCAGCCAGTGTCAGATGCTGTTTTGCCTTTTCTGCTTGTTTGTGGTCTGAGACTCAGTGCAAACTTTCCCCTTTCGAGCTGTTCCATGTTTCAGAGTTTGCCCTTGGAGAACGGTCAAGCAGCTGGTCTCTTGGTCTGACCCCCCAAGCATGCCTTTTTTTTTTTTTAAGGCTAATAGCACTAATCTTCCTTCATCCTTGTGCCCCTTTTAGAATTAATCAGATTCAGCTTTCACAGCTCTTGGATAGCAGTCGATAATCTTGAGAGAAGAAGTCAATAATTTTAATGCTCCCGCCACGTGCTCCAGTAGCTGAGAGTGTTGTCAGTCAGGGCCCTGCTGAGAAGCATTGACGGATTGTGTTGAAAAGAAACTGCCAATTCCATTTTGCTTCTTGCCGACAACAGGTCCTGATAACGATCCTCCCCGGTTTAGTGCTGGGGTTTACATAACCAGTGCCGGCTGTCCACTGGCTTACAGAGCAGGCTATGGGAGCTGCCTTATACCAAGTCGCACCAATAATCAATTTAGCTCTGTTTTGTCTGCACCAACTAGCAGTGGATGTCCAGAGCTTCAGGCAGGGGACATTTCCAGCCCTAGTTGAAGATGCCAGGGGTTGAACTTAAGACCTTCTGCATTCAATGCAGATGCTGTACTACTGAGCTGTGGTCTTTCCCTTGCATTAGACATGATACACACATGTTCTGAGTGATGTACAAGCATTTTGGAGCTATGGGGTGTGGATTACAGTGCTGATCAGAGCTGGCCCACCCATTGCAGGGGCTGAAGAGCACCACCTCAAGTGTCAGAAGTGTGAGAGGAATTTCCCTTAATAACAGTTTTGTCTAATACACACATTTTTGCTAAGCAATGTTCCTTAATATAATGCATTTTTTGTATGCCATTTTAATCAGTATATGCCTGTTTCTGCACACTTCACCCATGCATGTGCATTTTTGTACTCAATACTTGGCTGGAGAACTGCATTGCAAATTTCAGAGAAGTGCAAATTTCAAATGATGTTGTGTTTCGTTTCATGTGCTGTTTCAGAAAGGCTACCGTAATTGGGAAAGTTCACCTTGAGATGCAAAATGGATCTATTTTCTCCTCCATCCTTAGCAGGATGGTGTCCCTGTCTGTATTCCTTTACCTTCTTCCAGATAAGCAAATGACTACTATTAACTCCTGCAAGGAAAGGGGGAAATGACCATCTTGAGAACTGTGAGAGGAGGTCCTGGGAGGAGGACTGTGTCTCTGCATCCTCCAGAATCCTTGTCATTTATATGCCCACTCTACACCCACCCACACCCCATAATGATAGGCGTTTTAATAATCAAACATCAAGACAGATCTTTTCCCCAGGAATCAGATAATTAAATTAAAGCTTGTTCAAATTGAAATGTTAATCCAGAGAATGGTTATGATTGGGAGGTGGGGGTGGGAAGTAGAGAATCCCCTTTTAATCAAATGGCATTATTAAGAAAGTAAGCATCATGCTCCACGCACCAACACTTAGCTAGTCTAAGATTAGTTGGCTTGATTGAAAATGTAAGCCTGTCCTCAAGCCAGTCAGTATATCTGAGAGTGGAGAAGAGCAAGGGGTGCCAAAGATGTGTAATTGACTTTTCCCACCCACTGCATAATAACGCTGACAGGATCATAAAAGATGCAATAAGATTAAAGAGCACTTGGAACAGTTTGTTTTTGTTTTTCATTAAAAGAACTTGGCACAAAACAGAGGCTTTGCCCCCAGCACTGCGCAAGTGCTGACATTTTCTGCCTGATGAGCAATAAGTGCAAGGGCTGTGTGTTGCGCTTTACCATCACGCTGACAGTTTGTTTTCCTCAGCAGCAATTAGGAATGAATTTGTGGCTGATGCAAAAGAGGGAGAGGGAGAAAAGCCAAGCAGAGTGACCTCCACATCAGACCTCTGCTGCGCGGCTGTGATTAAGTAATTTTAAAAAAACCATCTCCACTTGCCTTCTCATACACCCACCCTTTTCTCTTAGAAGAAGCTAATTTGACTATATATATATATATATATATATATATATATATATATATATAAACATTTTGATTTTTATTTAAAGAGACTCTTCAAAATTCCTCCTGAATAAGTATTACAAGCAGCTATTCTGATAGTGTACAGAAACACTGATGCTTTCAGAGTTTGAATCAGACATATGTATATATTGTGTACATTCTCAGTGACTATCAGAACTATTACCAATGATTTTTTTCCTAAAAAATTGTTTAGGGGTACTCATTTTCCTACTCATATTGAAATACTGGCCCTCAATGAGGCCAAACTTAGATTCACAAAATGTTTAGGGGTATGTGTCCTCCTGCGTGTCCCCCCAGAAAGAAAAGCACTGACTATCACCATCACAAAAGTTTTGCAGTTGTAGGGTTTATGGGATAGGTCATTTTCCATTCAGGTCCAACATATTTTTAAAGCTTGTAAAGTGGCTGGTTTAGTTAACAATTCCCTTTCATTTTTAATAAATATCATTATTTTGCTGTAAAAATAATAATATTGAAGAAAAACTGCTATTAAAATCTCCACACTCAGAAACAAAAACTGGCATCAGAGCAATAAAGAAACTATTCATTACTGCTCTTCCACCCACTCATCAGGAAGAAACAAAATGAGATGAACCTGCAAACAGGAAGTATTTAATTAAAGGCAAAGGAGTCCTGAAGAATCTATGAATGTAGTCCTATGCATGTTTACCCAGAAGTAGGCCTCATAGAGTTCAGTGAGACTTATTCTCAGGAAAATGTGCATAGAAGTTCAATGTAAATAGTGCTTTACTTATGTAAGCTAGGCTGGTGTCGCAACTGCATTTTCTTATAAAAACATTGCAAGCAATCAGTTCTGAAAAGACACAGAGAGACAAACCTTGAATGCAATGGGCTGATAAGGACATAGTCTGGATGCTCCGTTAAAGTGAATAGACAAGGATGGCAATTCCAGAGAATTAGTAAGGAAACATCCCATGCCAGTGAGAATATAAAATGCATTGGCTCTGGAAATGTGAACTTGAAATCTGGGTGGGAGACAGTGTCCTTCAGAGATCTTAAGCTGTGGCTATTTTGCTGCACATGCCAGCATTGTGTTATAATGATAGAGTAGGGTTTTCCCTCTGGTGGCTATTCTAAGTCATTGAGAATGCTGCTGGTGCCTGCTTTTGCTTTCCTTGTGCCTGCCTTTGTCCTTCCTCATGTCCAAATGAAATGATGCTGGTTGGAACTCAGTGAAAGTGGCTTTCTTATTTAGAGGTTATTTATGATAGTAGCCATGTCAGTGCTGATGACTTCAGATTGCTGGAGGCTGCTCTGCAATGTCGTTTGTCATGTCATTGTCTCTCTCTTGTCTGTCAGACACAGAACCCCCAATAGTAACTAGCATTCTAATTGGAAAAAATAGGAGCTTGGAACTGAAGGAGAGCACTCTGTCTCCTTCAGTCAACACCACGGCCCTTGGATGAATCTGAAATCAATCAGCATTAGTCTTGCATCTGGCCTGGCTGGATGCCTGCTGCAATTCTAGCCATGGCAGCAATGCCCATTGCTAGAGCTGCACGGACATCTGTGCTGAGTTTATAAAAGGTATAATATGTTCTTTTCAGATATTTTCTGTCCTCTGCAAATGCATTGAGGCACACAGTGGGACTGCCTGAAATAAAATGAAACCAATGTTTAAATCATTGGGGGGGGGGGGGACACGTCATTGGGCCCAGAGGCCAAATGCAATCCTGCAATTCTCCTACCTTGCAGATTTGAGCATCCAAAGCTACTTACAGAGACATTTCTACCAACGTTAACCTATGTGCTCAGTTAGTACATAGTAATAAACAGCTTGTCATAGAGGTGATGGGAAGCATGACATGACACGATCTATGTGCCATCACAGCTATGCAGATTGGAAAGAATGGGAGAGAGATACACATAGTCTGGTGCACATCAGTCTTTAGGGAGGGAAATTCTATCCTCCCCTAACCATCGTCTTGTTCAGGCATCTGTTACCAACGCCACACTTAAAGGGCATTTGGGATAAATCAAGATTATTACTGCACTAGAGAATATCAGCACTTTCTTTAATACTGTGATTTAAGCATTATAGGTCAGATTCAGCTAAGTTGTTTCTCAAGCAGAAGTCAGTGTAATGAGACTTCCTCCTCTGCTCCCCCTACACACACCCCGGCATGCCCTTCCCAAATCTTGGGAGGGTCAATAGCTCACCCAGAACCATGCATGAGGGGAGGAGAAGGGAAATTGTTCCATCTGGCAAGCAGAGCGGTGCTGACGGAACGACCTCCTTAGCGCACCATTATGCGTCTCCCATATAGAGGTCAGTAAAGCTCTTCCCAATGATGCCAGCCCACAAGGTGGCCTTTATTAGGATTAAAAGATCTTACCTACTCAAATCTCCCCAACTATATGCAGCATCTGCTCATTTCTGCTAACCCTTGTCAATGAATCTTAAATACCACACCTGCTGTTACCATGGGGAAGGGCCTTATGTCAGAGTCAGCATGGTGGCGGTCATGTTTAAACTGGCCATGAGCCAACTGAACTATTCCAATCATAGCAAGATGAAGAGGAAGTGTTGGATCCCTTGCAACTGGTTGGTCCTATGTGTTATTGTACCTAGCCCAAGCGGATTTTATTGGTAGCCTTCATATCATAAGATGGCCCAGGACCAGCTTAAGTATATTCTATTAGAAGCCCCACCCAAAAGGCAGGTCTCAAAAGTTAATTCTCACATGCCTGTGACATTGCAGAAGCTGGGTTAGATGAATCAATCCCTTCCTATCCTTGGCCAGGCTTCTTGCTCCTGGTAAGTTCTTCCCCCAGATTCGTACTGCAAGGTGAGAAGTTGGGCAAATAAGTAAAAATTTGCAGTGATTGACCAAACTGGTCTCCTGAATTGTGTCTCTTTGCAGACTAGACTGACTTCAGATACATTCTGTTCTTATATTTCTAATAAATTGCTTGTTTTTAAAACTAGTACATGGAGACGTCAACCGGCAATGAGTTCTGAAAAAGCTTTTATTATCTGACTGATGTTCTGAAGTAACAGTGTGGGGTCAGAAAGGGAATTAATAATATAATCAACTTGGCAGGTAAACTAAATAGCAAAATGGAACCTCCTCTGCACATTGTGAGTTTAGCAAACACATGTGATGGTCAACATAGAGGAGCACAAACATTGCACTGTGTGTTCTGCAGAACAGACTTGACAGTGGGGCAGCACAGCATATTTTAAGCTGCATTGACACAAGCAGCTCAAATTGACTCTTGAGAACTCAGACATGTATTTTTCTCTCTAGTCTAGTTACATCTGTGACGTAAAAATTTTTCAGCCTAGAGATGGTCTCCACTTAAACACTGTTCAAGTTTGCCAGCGTACAAAGAAAAATGGTTTTTTTTTTTCAAATTGCAGGACAGATCAATAGAATTTAAGAATAAATATGTATATACAGTGGTTTAGAGAATATGGATATAGATACAGATAATTTTCATGGTCCTTTAAAGTTCCAATCCTGTGTACACTCACTTGTGAGTAAGCTCCAGAACTTACTGGCAGTTCTTCGTAGATATATTCATTTATTTTATTTCTTTCAACTATTTATATACCATAGTTACCAACATTTATAAGTGGTGGAGATAAGTGTCCTCTATAACTATACATTTTTTGGGGGGGCGGGTAACCATGTTAATTTGTTGCAGCAAAACAACAGTTTAGCAGGAGCTTTAAATATATTGTGACATAAGCTTTTCTTTATCAGATATCTGGAATGTTGTTCTTAAATGTGTGTAAAAATGATTACAGGGTAGCATCGCTCATGATGAGCTAATAAACACATGTAATAGACAAAAAACATTATTTTCATTCAGGTCACAGGTAGTGATGGAACTGAACTTCTTCATAAGTGTAAATTCAGCAATTTCATACTACGGTTTGTCTCTGAAGTACCTTTGTTCAATGTATATTCTACACTTAACTTTGTTCTCTCAGTCACAAAAGCTAGTAGATGGACATAAACAGAGATGTAGGGACACAGTATTGGGGGGATAAGATGAAATGAGAAATACAAACTGAAATGAGAGACACACACAGAAAGAGACTGAGACAGAGGACAAGAGTGGTGAGTCATGAGGCCCACAACAGTGATAAGCTAGATTATTTTGGCAAGTCAAAACAGTGGTCATATCCGAACCATACATTTAAAGCACTATTCTACTACAATAACAGTTGGGGCTTCCCCCAAAGGATCATGGGAACTGTAGTTTGTTAAGGGAGTTGGGAGTTTTTAGGAGACCCCTATTTCCCTACAGTTCCCCACAGTTTGCTTTGGTTCTGGTCACCTTTACTGTTAAAGTTCCTCAAAAATATTTGCTGTATGAAGCAGTTGAAGCAGGCAGGACAAATATCTGAGTGCCAAGTTGCCATTTTGGTAGGGGGGTTTGCCCCGCCATCCTACCATGTGCTGCGTTGCTATTCAACAGCTGACAGCTCTGTTTTATTAGGCAGACCCAGCCCACACTGTGAACATATGAGAACTTAATTATTGCTGCTTATTCTAGCAAAGTGCTTTGAGAGTCCTCTTCATTAGTAGGGGCACTGGAGACACTTTATTGACCATATCTGTTCCATTACATCTCCCTCTTTTATTTATTTACTTGCGCTGTACGAAGTTGTTTAAAGGTCAGCCATTGGAATCATCCACTGTCACAGGCAGCCTATTCATTGATTTCCCAGAATCCTTAGTGTGCCGCATACCCGCTGAGTAATTCTCATTACCATAGTGATGTGCTTAGTGGTCATTACCAGCTAGCACTCATTCCACAGAACAGATGCATTCCGTGGGGTGATTTTTAAAATATTTTTCTCTCTAATGCAGCCAGGCACCTTCTGCTTTATTGATTATCTATGGTCTGATACAAGTTGTGAACATAAGAACGAACAGCCTGATGCATCAGATCAGTGGCCTATCTAGTTGAGCAGCACAGGTGTTATCATTGTTCGTATTTCTGCTAGAAACAATTACATTAAATTTATAATACCAGCTGAAAAAGAAGTGGCAAATAAATAGGGAAATGTAGAAGCAGACCTTGAGTATGGAATACAACATTTGCACATTTAGTTCACTTTAGAGAAGATAGAGAAAGGGTTACTAGTATAAGGGGTTTTTCTTCATAAGAAGAGCCTTCTGGATCATGACAATGGCCCATCTAGTCCAGCATCCTGTTCTCATAGTGGCCAACCAGATGCTTGTGGAAAACTCATAAGCAGGACCCAAGAGCCCTCTAGCCTCCTGTAGTTTCTAGCAACTGGTATTCAGAAGCGTTACTGCTTCTCTCAGTACGTTTCCGAGCACAATTCAAAGTGTTGGTGCTGACCTTTAAAGCCCTAAATGGCCTCAGCCCAGTATACCTGAAGGAGCGTCTCCACCCCCAACCGTTCAGCCTGGACACTGAGGCCCAGCGCCGAGGGCCTTCTGGCGGTTCCCTCATTGCGAGAAGTGAGGTTACAGGGAACCAGGCAGAGGGCCTTCACGGTAGCGACGCCCACCCTGTGAAATGCCCTCCCATCAGATGTCAAAGAGATAAACAACTAGCTGACTTTTAGGAGACAACTGAAGGCAGCTCTGTTTAGGGAAGTTTTTAATGTCTGATGTTTTATTGTGTTTTTAATATTCTGCTGGGAGCTGCCCAGAGTGGCTGGGGAAGCCCAGCCAGATGAGCAGGGTATAAATATACTACTACTACTACTACTACTACTACTACTACTACTATTTATTTCTGACCCTAGAGACAGAGCATAGACATCGTGGCCAATACTATATTTGCCTCATTTAGGAAGTTTATGTGTCTATATTATCTTGTTCATTTCCTCAGCTAATGATTGAACTTGGACAATAACTAATGCTCTATACTATGCAACTTAATGATAACATAGTAGAATAATGGAATATTAGTTGCTTATAATCACAAGTGAGAAAAGTATTACTGTACTCAGGTCCAGATTTTTGACTTCCCATAGGCATCTGGTCAGTCACTGTGAGAACAGGATGCTGGATTAGATGGGCTTTTGGTCAGATCCAGCAGGGCTCCTCTAAAGTTCTTAAAAGTCACTGAATCCCTATTTGGGTATTCCTATCCATCAGTATCAGGGACGCGGGTGGCGCTGTGGGTTAAAGCCTCAGCGCCTAGGGCTTGCCGATCGAAAGGTCGGCGGTTCGAATCCCCGTGGCGGGGTGCGCTCCCGTTGTTCGGTCCCAGCGCCTGCCAACCTAGCAGTTCGAAAGCACTCCCGGGTGCAAGTAGATAAACAGGGACCGCTTACTAGCGGGAAGGTAAACGGCGTTTCCGTGTGCAGCTCTGGCTCGCCAGAGCAGCGATGTCACGCTGGCCACGTGACCCGGAAGTGTCTTCGGACAGTGCTGGCCCCCGGCCTCTTTGAGTGAGATGGGCGCACAACCCTAGAGTCTGTCAAGACTGGCCCGTACGGGCAGGGGTACCTTTACCTTTACCTTTATCCATCAGTATCACGATTTATGTAGACATTTCCTCTGTCTTCAAGCTGCAGAAGTAAAATCCAACTTCTCAAAAATCAGTAATTTTTAATATGTGCAATCTAGTTCCTAGGACGCAAAGCATTTAAACAAAATGACTTCCTCCTCAGTTTGCCCTTCAAGCGTGAAGTAATTATATATCTCTTCCAATTACCTATATAAACCTCCTTTAGAGACAGTGGATTTTGTAGAGTGAAATATCTTATTATTGCTGTGCTTAGGCAATTTCATATTAGCAAAGCATTTGAAATGCAATTCCCATTTGTTCTTTTCTTCTTAGCCCAGAGCTCATATAGAGGAGGAACACTATCAAGATGCCCAAGTTAGGACCACGGATGTGAGGCTGCAGATATAATTCCTTCAAACAGAGCAAACTCAGATGCTGGTTCCTGGCAGAAATGGAACAAGAGACAGGTATCAGTCTCCTCAGGAGAACCTCGAGGTTTGCAGAAGTACAATACTAATAATAAAATCCTTAGTGGGTAACTCTTCCTTTAAACAAAAATAGCCCAGTGAGGACTGAGCATACTCAGCAGTAACAGAATGTTGACTGTCAGGAAAGGAAAATGGAGGGGGGCATTTCTGCCTGGCTAGCTGGGAGAAACCCTTGAGACAAAGTCTCCTGGTAGGGGTGGGAACCCTCTTTTAGCCCCTCGACCACGTTCCCTTGTGAATAATCTTCTGGGGGCAGCATACCAGTGATGGGTGTGGCCAGACATGCACCACTGCTCACCCAAGCAAGCAAATGGAATTGTGACAGTTCAAGGAAAAATTCCAGCCAAGTAAAATCATTAGAGGAAAGTGCAGAGCAGGGTCACTGTGGCTCTGACCTGGGTGGATTCCCAAGGGCCACATGAAGAGAACTGGGGTCCCTGGGCCTCAGGTTCCTCACCCCACTGCAACATTCTGTAGTCAGGCCCACTTCTCAAATCTGCTCCTAGTCTTACGAGTTGTAAATGTTTGAATTTTAGACAAGGGATTTCTGCGTCACGTGCCTGCAGTAGCTTAGCATTCATAAAAATTTAGTCAGAATGCCAAAAATATATGTCTCCTCGTCTTGGAGAGTTAATTGTGCTGAAGCACACGGTAGAGAAAAAGGAGAAGGAAAGAAGCTATGTGATAAAAACTAATTTTTTTGTTTGAAATGGCTCCTCTCGTATGCTATTGAATATGCTATTATTCAGCTGAGTGGTCTCTTTCACTCTGATTTTATGACGCAAATTCATGGCTCAGCCAGATCTATTTATTCTTAGGTTATGTCAGCTACGAAAAAGCATCTCCAGCTGTGTTTTCCTTTCTGTCGTAAGTATAGCTGCCTCCATCCAATGCTTCATTATACTTGCTAAAACCTTCCGTTGACCCAAACAGTTACATCGTTTGAGTCATGCACAAAAAGTGTCTTCATATTCAGAAAGGGAAAAAGTCATTGGAATGGAGGGCACTCTTCTGCAAACTGTGATGGTAAGCCTTGGAACATGGCTGTGTAAGAGATGTTTTGTAGTGCCTTTTTCTGTGCTGATGCTGAAGTACACAGATCTTGTGCCATCAAACCTGACCAACCTTAAGGACTGCTTTGCAACAGTTGAGAGCTGCTACTAATCCAGTGCCCTGAGACAGGAAAGGGCTATAATAATCATAAAGCATAAAATGACTACTAGCAATGGCAAGGCTTTCCTAAACTGCAAAAGGCCTCTGGAAGAGAGTTTTCTAAAAATGACACCTGAATGTCAGCAAGGTGAATTTCCATAGGAAGGGAGTTCCATAATTTTATTTTTCATTTATTGTTGAGGACCACCAGTAAGAGTTGCATTTATTGCCTTGCCCACTTTTGCTTCTGGCTCTGCTAGGGATGGAGGATAAATTTGATTCAGTACACATTTAAAGCTGAATCTATCAGCTTTGCACTTTCCAAAACAACATGCAAACAAAAACTCTGCTCTCTTTGAAATTTACACTTCTCTGAATTTTGCAATGCAGTAATCCAACCAAAGTGTCCCTCCCTCCATGAAGATATTGCTGAAAATTAACATACAAAAATACATTATATTAGGGGGAATTGCTTTCAAAACTGTGGATATTAGTTAAAATGGCATATAAAATATGTTTATTGGGAAAACTTGCACTAAAATGTTGATGAATTTTACATGAAATGTTTTGTTCTACTTAATCTGCCAATTGCTAAATAATGTGGAGAACTCAATTTAAGACTGAGGAAATGAGAAATTGAGAAAACCAAATGGACAAATCCTTCCATTCTACCCACCATTGACAAGTGGCCTCCATAATGTAACACATAATGTAAGGCCCAGGGGCCGGATCCGGCCCCATCGCCTTCTAAATCCAGCCTGCGGATGGTCCGGGAACCAGCGTGTTTTTACATGAGTAGAATGTGTCCTTTATTTAAAATGCATCTCTGGGTTATTTGTGGGGCCTGCCTGGTGTTTTTACATGAGTAGAATGTGTGCTTTTATTTAAAATGCATCTCTGGGTTATTTGTGGGGAATAGGAATTCGTTCATTCCCCCCCCCATATAGTCTGGCCCCCTCCTGAAAAGGTTTGCTGACATTCCTTGTGATGTAACACAGGAGAAATGCATCCTTGAGCTTAAAAAAAAAAAAAGGTTCCCCATTCCTATTTTGAATTCTTTGAATTCCTGGTTGTAATATGCAAACACTTTTCAAAGACAGTTCTACAACGAGCTTTTTATTATGGACCTCACTGAAGTATGAACAACTGTAGCTGTATCCTTTTTTGTCTAGGAAAGGGTACAGTGTCTCAGGTCCAAATAACTAGTAGACATTCTTGGCCTGTTCTGCAGCCCTGGAAGTCATAATTAAACTACTGTGACTAGATTTCCAGAGACATTATCATTTTTCACTTAAGCAACTGAGACCCTAGTTGGATTTTGCCCCCTCAGTGCAACTAATATATGGAGTTTCCATAATCTGCCTGGTTGAAAAATGGCAACTCTGGAAGGGACTTACCAATGGAACTGTTTGGAGCACCTGCTCTTCCTCCTCCTCGAGAGCAGTTCAAACATCCTTCTACTCTTTATTTTGTTATGCAGCGGGGATGGGGAACCGGTGGCCTTTCAGATGCCCTTGAACTACAACTCCCATCATCCCTGAGTATTGGCCATGCTTCTGCGGCGTGAGCTTTCATTTCAGTTTCCCTAGAATCAGTGCATCCATTGCTATAGTTCCTTTTGAAAACAGTCCCTTTAATTTATGGTTCTGATTAATATTTTCTAAAATGCAAATTACCATCTTTTCAAATGAGACTATTCCCCTTCTGAAATGGAAAGTGTGAAATGTATGAAACAGCTTGTATAATGTGAAATTAAAATCCTGTTAATTTAAAATGTGTGAGGTTTGTTGATCTCTTGGGCTATTAGAAAGGGCGGGGGAAACCTTTGAAAATAAAATAGCTATCTGTGGTGGGTTTGTGCTTGACAGGTTTCACAGAGTTGTCTCCTTGTTTTGTTAGCTATTTAAATAGTCATTTGTCTACACAGCCTGACAACCTGCCCATTCCGTAGTGAATTTCTTGAGACAAAAAGACAGCTTTTCTCCATGCTAGCAGGGAGTAAACTGAGCATGCTGTGAATTTGATTTCTAACTTGACTGGTTATGTTTAAGTGCCAGCTATGATAGCTGGAGTTTGCCCCAGGGTTCTTTCTCCATTTCCCCTTTTTTCTAATGGAAAAATACTGTTTAGATTATGTATTTTGAACATGACAGAAGTTTCCATAATGTTCCTGTTTTACTTATTAATTTTCAAAATATGAAAATTTCAAAAAGCTGAAGTTTTTAGGTTAGCAGGAGTCCCTGGATGACCTCACAGTGGTTTCAACAGAATGGGGAAGAAAACACAAGCCTGCCAACCACCGTGGGGCAAGAAGGAGTCCCCTAGTGCCACCTTCCTTAATTGGACATTCAGATGGGAATAACTGAAGGACATTGTACCCAATCTCAATTCCTACCTTATTCAGGCAAACCAAAAGAATACCACGGTCAACAGTATCAAAGCTGCCGAGAAGTCCAGAAGAATAATGGCGTTGCAGTTGTCCCCATTCTTCTGCCAGTATAGGTTATCCATTCAGATGACCAAATCTGTTTCTGTACCAAAAGCCGGTTTGAAATGGATCCAGAAAACCAGTGTCACTCAGGAGGTGGGGTGGGGTATTTTTCAATATTTTCCCACATAACAACCACTTCAAGTTAAGAGTTTATCAATTTTTTATTTCGTAAGTTCAGGCTGTACTGTTCTTGCATCAAGCGTTTATATAGGACAGCATTTAAAATTTGGTCCTATCCATTTAGTCTTTGAAGTACTACAAGCCATTCTATCACCTCAGATCTTTTCCCACCTGCTGCTTATCCTCAAAATCAAATTAATCTTATTATTTTATTTGTATTCCTCCCTTTTTTTACATAGTAACACAGTGAGGCTTACAAAATATGGTAAAAGCGAAACAAAATGCAGCATAGAACAAAAACCTTCAGCAAGGGGTTTCAGAGGGGTCTTAAAATGCTGCATTGATTATATGCCTGTAGTTTAACCTTATATGCCATTGCCACCTATACTAATTCTTCAGGTTTTTGAAATTGTTTTTACTAGAGGGAATATAGTTTTCTATTTTTCTTTTTTTCATTCCTCACTTGGGGAAAAAAACTCCTTTTGTGCTTCAGATATATTTTTAAGTTGTCTTCAGCATCTGTTCTCTGTCTGCATCTGGGCTTGTTTTTCCTCCTTTCATACTTTTGATCTGCACTATCTTCTTTGATGCTTCTTCCCCACCCACCCCAATTGTCTAATTTTCTTGGGTGGAGCTGGGGGAGGGGAGGCTGTTGTTTGCTTTTCCTTTCATCCACGTCAGTCTTTTCTATGTTTCTTTCAAAAGGCACAAGAATTAATTGCATCCAGAAACAGAGATTTGTTCTTTTGGCCTCACACACACCATGCTGCCCTACACATAAAATGAAGAAAAATAACCATGCTGGAGATGGATAAGATTGGAGCCGTAAATGTACAGAAGCCATCATTGTAAATCCAAATGCTTCAGAAAGAAAAGTGGTGCTCAATTAAATTTCATGCTAAGACTCCACTTGTAATAATCTGGCATTATGCAGAGTTATGGGTAGCTTTTTCAACAAGTATGCCAAGGTAAAAATTAAGGGTTATGTATTAAACCTCCATGAAATTACTCTTCTTAAAGATAGCCTTTTGTGTGGTAATATGATTTGTCACTTACAAATCCTGGGAGTCTTATTGTCATGTGGATTTGCAAAGGAATTCTATTGTAAAATAATGCTTCCCCCCTCCCCACAAACGATGAAATCAAAATGTGCACTTGCAAAATAATTTCCATAATTTAAACACATTGCATGATGGATCAACACAGAGGATGGATGGATTTTATTTAAATCACAAAGGAAGCAAATGCCGGTTGTAATTGTTGATTTAAACCAAGTCTCCTGTTTCTAAATTCACATATTTTCTTAGAAGACATGGATTACAAGTTGCTATGGCATATTTGTTTGCAGCTTAGAGCCAAACTGTACCTGATGCTTGTCTTCTCCAGGCTTTCCCCTGCCTTCTCTCTTTTTCTATTAAAAAAATGTAACCATGAGACCACAGTCTAAAGTGGAAGGCCTGTGTGTATGCACACATGTGCCTGTGTGGAACCACAAAGAGAATGAGCTTTCTTAAACCTCCCCCCACCCCTAGTACTTTTCTTCTGTTAAAATACCCCTAAAGCTGCTCTTCTTATTACAGGCGGAAAGACCTGTAGGAGGGAATGCAGCTGGGGATGCAATTTTTAGCAGAAAGAAAGGGAAGGAACATAAGAAGAGCATGCTCATCTAGTTGAGCATCCTTTTCACACAGTGGCCAACCAGATGCCTAAGGGAAGCCAGCAAGCAGGACCCGAGCACAAGAGGACTCTGTCCTCCAGTGTTTTTCAGTAACTGGTATCCTTCCAACCATGGAGCCAGAGGATAGCCATCATTGTAGCTGATAGCCTTTACTTCCATTCATTTGTCAAATCCTCTTTTAAAGCCATCCAAGTTGATGGCCATCCCTGCCTCTTGTGTCAGAATTCAATTCTGCACAACATTAAAGAAGTACCCACTGGCTCCCATTGCTGGGGACAGGCTAAGCCAGAAGCCAGGACAGCCAGTGGGATCGCAGCGCTGCAATCCCGTTGGCTGTCCTGGTTTCTGGCTTAGCCGCGCAGCCTCTCCCGGGCAGGGGATGAAGGCTTCCCTTGCCTAGGAGAGGCTGCACACTGCTATCCCATAAGCTAGGGCAGCGCAGCGACCCCGTTTGCTGTCCTGGCTTCTGCGATTCAGATTTCCCCCCCTCTTATTTTCCTCTTCCAAAAACTAGGTGCGCCTTAGGTCTGGTGCATCTTATAGAGCGAAAAATATGGTACTTCCTTTCGTCTGTCCCGAATTCTCCAACATTCAGAATGCCGTTTCAATGCCAGTCTTCACCTCAGCTGTTTTCACAGATTAAGTTGGTATAAACAGAAAATGTCAGAAGCTCCACAAGGCTAAGCGTTACATGCAGGTTGACCCCAAACAGAGGCTTTTAAAAACAAGCACATTCCAAAAGTTGAGGTCATGTAGCCAACATGCATTCCAAAATTACATCTAAGTAGATATAAAATACATTTTTTTGCTTTTTCTATATGCATATTAAGGATATTAAGCAAGACTGTTTACTTGAAGGCTAAAATTGCCCTGCTCTCTGCACTTATTTGGAAATTGAACAAAAGTGGAACTTATTTCTGAGTAAGCATATGCAGGACTGAACTTACGTGTCCATAACTTTTCAGAAGCGATGGTCATTAGTTACAAAGCAAAATAGGGTTTCTCCATGTAATGGAAAACAAATGCTGGTGGTTTATAGTCATGATCTGAGAACTCAAGGAAATGTAGAGCTTAGGTGACTCAAGGTCATAAGAGATCAAGGCCACCCACCTTGGGCCATCTGGAGGTTGACTATAAATTCTATCAACTGCAGCCCATGTGGCCAATGCTCAGAGATTATGGGAGCTGTAGTCCCACTGGACAGCTAGAGGTTTCCCATCACTGCCACAGATGATCCTGCCAAGATGCAGGCTGCTATGACACGGCTTCAAACACAAGTGATGATTTGCTCATTCCTTGGTTCAACAGCCATCCCCATAAGTAAGAAATATAATACATGACTTATTGTGACATTTATAGCACAGCTAGTACTTAACCTCCAAAATGAGATATTTCTCCACATCATTCTTTTTAAAATAGAATGTGTCTGTGATACAAAGTCACTCTCTTGCTTCAGGAAATGGTCTTTATTTTTGCACTTGCAGGCAGTTTCTGGTGCCAGATGGAGTGGATAATTAACATGCACCTGAGATGTCCTTATCGGTGCCAGTCTTTACCTGCAAGGCTAATACTTTTGAAGTCAATGACAAAAGCACCAGCCGTAAGTGAGCTAACAGCCATTATGTCAATGGGTCTCTCATGCATGTACATTTATATTAAGGTCTAAATGTGCGCTAGGGCGAGCTGGCAATCCAAGACAGCAGGTTGACTTGACGTGCAGAGGGTAGGAGCCCAAAATAACAGAGTATTGTGATTGAAGTAATAAGCAGAAGAGCAGGCCGCCAGCTGTCTAGCTGAGTCATTTCATTCCCATGCTTACCCTCAATAGGAAGGCTTTTTCTCAATGTTCATTGGAAGGATGATTACTCTGAAATTGAAAAAATAGGGGAGGGGGAATAAAAAAGGATCCCCCCCCCATGCAATCCTGCAAAGATTATTAGTTATGTTGAACTATTGCCACCTTCATAGCCTAAAATTCTGCATAATTCAATGTGCAAGAGGTTAGGAGAGAACAATCAGGAAAAGGAATTCAGGAAGAATTACCAGACATGAGTATTAAAAAATCAGGGATTGGGAGGCAAGTGGAAGCAGATTAATGAGGGTAAGCAAGAGTATGGTGTGCTTAGGTGGGCTTCTCTGTTGTTGTTGAACATATATTTTGACTTGATAGGGCCATAGGTCACATCCACACCATACACCATACCTCTCCTTTAAATCAGAACCAGTGAAGGCGGTGAAGGTCCTATGTGAGTGCCTGGAGGCAGTTGGAGGATGGATGGCAGCTAACAGATTGAGGTTGAATCCTGACACGACAGAAGTACTGTTTTGGGGGGACAGGGAGCGGGTGGGTGTGGGGGATTCCCTGGTCTTGAATGGGGTAACTGTGCCCCTGAAGGACCAGGTGCGCAGCCTGGGAGTCATTTTGGACTCACAGCTGTCCATGGAGGCGCAGGTTAATTCTGTGTCCAGGGCAGCTATCTACCAGCTCCACCTGGTACGCAGGCTAAGACCCTACGTGCCCGCGAACTGTCTCGCCAGAGTGGTGCATGCTCTAGTTATCTCCTGCTTGGACTACTGCAACACACTCTATGTGGGGCTACCTTTGAAGGTGACCCGGAAACTGCAGTTAATCCAGAATGCTGCAGCTAGACTGGTGACTGGGAGTGGCCGCCAGGACCACATAACACCGGTTCTGAGAGATCTGCATTGGCTCCCAGTACGTTTCCGAGCACGATTCAAAGTGTTGGTGCTGACCTTTAAAGCCCTAAACGGCCTCGGTCCTGTATACCTGAAGGAGCGTCTCCACCCCCATTGTTCAGCCCAGACACTGAGATCCAGTGCTGAGGGCCTTCTGGCGGTTCCCTCATTGCGAGAAGTGAGGCTACAGGGAACCAGACAGAGGGCCTTCTCGGTAGTGGGGCCCGCCCTGTGGAACGCCCTCCCATCAGATGTCAAAGAGATAAACAATTACCTGACATTCAGAAGACATCTTAAGGCAGCCCTGTTCAGGGAAGTTTTTAATATGTAACACTGTACTGTTTTTAACACTTGATTGGGAGCCACCTAGAGTGGCTGGGGAAACTCAGCCAGATGGGCGGGGTATAAATAATAAATTATTATTATTATTATTACATTTAAAGTGCTTCCCCCAAAGAATCCTGGAAACTTTAGTTTGTTAAGGGTGTTGAGCTCTAGGGAACCCTTTAGGAACTGCTGGTCCATAAATGCCTTGTGAGGGTGCTTCCTCCCCAAAACTCCATTTGTTTTCCATGGAGCAGCCGCTGTAACTGGGGGAAAGGATGGATACGCAAAGTTATTCCAGCATCTGGGAAAATGATAGGAATCATCTGAGAAACCGATTTACTGTGTCAGTTTCACGAATAGAGAGGAGTCCTTCTCTCAATTGTGAGTTTCAGTGGAGATGGGGAGAGGGATACTGCAAATGAAAGGGCTTCCCCTCCATACTTTCATACAATTGAGATTAAAATGTGGAGGTTAATCGTAACATTTAAATGTATAGAACCAACTCCAAAAATAGTGGGTGGAGCACTAAAAGTGCTTCCAAAGCAATGCACCTGCTCACAAGTGAAACAAATACAGAGGAAGGTTGAAAGAAGATTCTAAATCTACCTTCATTTATTGATTTTAAAATCAAATGGTGTTTTGTTTTGGTTTTTTAAAAAGGTTAAGAAACTATTTAAACCTGATCTCCTGACTTGGCACATGCATAGCAACAATGGCTTAGTGTTGTGTGAAAAAATGCTCTCATGTCCATTCTCCTCTTCCGGAGTGGCCACAAATAGAAGATCAGCATTTTTTAAGTCTGAACTCAGACAAAGCCCCCCACTCCATAATGACACAAACTGGAAAAACCTCTGGAGAAACCACCCAGTTGCAGAATATGTTGATGCTTGGGTGCACACCACTTCATATCAATGGGGAAAGAAATTTTAACAACGAACTAAGTGCAAACACCTCTTGTCATGCCGGAAACCAATTTGGATTTCACAGCATCTTATCAATATAGTTTAAGTTAATTCCTTTCTGAAGTCACATTGCTAAAAGGCACAGATCTAGGTATATGTCTAATCTATTCAATTAATGTGCTGTGACTTTCCTGTGTCAAGATGCATTTCCATTTTGGAAACTCATTAGTCATTCCATTACAAATTTATTTGCAGTGACAAGGACTAAATAACAAGAGAGTCTTGAAGCACCTTAATGACTAAGGGTGGTATCCAACAGTGATGGTTTCCTGGAGGAAAGAATCTATCAGAGGAATGGGAAGGTAGGGATATTTTGGAGATCTAGCACCCCTATTCAGTGCCCTGTGCTTCCCTTAAATCGGCTATGGGGGGTTGTGGAGAACTACTGGAAGATTTTTGGGGCACATGGAGTGCATATACTTCTGATATAAATTACGATTCTTCCTTCCAACTCAAATGAGAATGAATACATAATGGTGGTATGGGAGGAATCTCTTAATTCTCTCATTTACCTCTAACAGTCAGTTAGAGACAGATAGTGTTTGCAGGCAGTAAAAAGCAATTTTGTGGGCAACTCACTCCAGAAAAAGGAAGATACCTATTATAAAAGGATTGTCTTTATTCCATGTAGAATAGTTGGCTTTCTATTTTTCAATATGGTTGTTACATGGGATGTGTCTGGATTTTTTAAAAAAAATATTTCTCCATGTTTCTCTCTCCCAAGTATTTTACTTAGACATCTTGGACATGTTCAATAAAACCCTCTTGACTATCTTTCTAAAGCCACATTCACAATGTATGTTCAAAGCACGGTGGAAACCGCTTTAAAGAACCATGGCTCCCCCACAAAGAACTATGGGAGCTGTCGTTTGTTAAGAGGGCTGAGAGTTGTTGGGAGACCCCCTAGTCCTCTCATGGAGGTGCGATTCCAAAAGTTGCTTATGAAGAGGGATTGGAAATTGGAGCTCTGTGAATAGAATGAAGTCACCTAATGACTCTCAGCACCCTTGGCAAATTATTTGTGGGGAGGCCATGACTGTTCAGTGTGGTATCGTAGGGCTTCAAATGTAGGATGTGAAAGTGCCCAAGTATGCTCTATTAATTTTGTCGTCACAATGAAAAGCCTCACAGTACAGAGCCAAACAGGACATGGCATGGGGAAAACTGTGAAACTGTTTTTTAAAGCAGCTGCACGGGAGGCCTCATACAGTGTGGTGGTGCTGGAGGGAGCAGCTAATATTTTCTCCTATGCTCTGTGCTATTTACCTCACAGGGCAAACCCTGCAGGCACCTGTGTGATTGATGACCTGTGTGTTTTGGCAAGAGTGGGCAGCTTGAACCGCCTTAAGGAAAATGTGACGAAATGGCATGCGTGGCGAAAAAGGGTTCGCCCCTGCTTCTGCCAGTGCTTTGGCCCTGCTCAAATCATCCTTTCCTCACAGCTGCTCTTGACACTTTTGGGGGGGAAATGTGGACTATCCTGTTCATTGATCCCCATCACATCTAGTTTGGCCCTTCGCAATTGGCTCCACAAGAACAGACTCTGTTCCTTCATCGAGCTTATTCCAGTATAATTTATTAGCAGAATCTTCTCTCAGCACCTGCTCATTACTCTGCTCTTCACAGCAGCAACCACCTGTGTTCAGTGACAGTTTTTTTCCTTTCTCTGGTTACACCGTAATTGGTGTTTTGTCTGGGCTATAGGGCATCTGGGTTACATAGCTCCCCAGCTTCTCATTAGGAGAAATGACTGCTTAATGTAGTGGATATCCCGAAGGGAAGGAAAAATACATCCAGAATCCACATGTAAATGACCTGAGGGCACAGCCATCCTTTGGGACAATATACCTTGTCAGGTATGTCATATATTTCCCTGCTATTACTTCCCCTCTCTGCTTCTTTATGAAAAGCATAGGCAGTAGAATACACCTCTGGTTTTTCCCCGGTGAGGCTTATATAGGAATCGTATATTAATGGTGGCTTGCATCTGGAATGCATGGTGGGTCGCTCTTGGAGCATGTATGATGATGTGGCATTCAGATTCCATGGGCTGAATGCTGCATTTTGCTGTTCTCTTATTTTCTCAGCTGCTTCTGGTATGGGAACTGTCTGGTCTTCAGAAGATATTATCATGAAGCAGGAAGGGAAATATATGGTCTCTTAATTTGGTCGCACACACTTATATTTCTCTTTTGTGAGAGATCCAGTTCCCTTGTTTCTGTAATGACTTCTTCTCTTGAGGCTTTCTGTGTTGTCTGTTATCTATGCACAACTGAGCAAAATATCACTCTGTTTATACATGCATCAGTTACAGGAACAATAGTGAAAATATATTCAGACCATGACCTTGCTTTTGCTATCTGCATACCAACCTCATAGTATTGTCAGCACATGTCATAGTTTTGCATACTATTTTGTAGCTGAGGATGTATTTTATACAGTAATTGCTCTGTGGTGTGAAAACAAAACATCACTAATTTATGAAAAAAATCACATTCAAAATGAGTCTGTGACTTTAGCTATTTCCCCCGGGGAACATTTGGCTTAATTTTGAATTAGATGTTCCTCTGCATCCTGAATTGTCTATTGCAGCCAAATCCAAAATCTTATTCCATTAAGGACTGGGAAAGTGCCTAATTAAAATTGCACATTATTTCATAAATAAGATAAGGCATCCTGACTTTTATTTCTTCTTTGCTCAAGAACAATGGGGTAAGAATAGGGATGGGCACATCCATTGTTTTTGGCTTCTAATTTTTTCCCGTCTGAAATTCAGTTTTCCACATTTCCACATCAGCTTGCAAATCAATTTTCCACAATAAAATGCATTTTTGTATGTTACTTTCACTACAATGTGCATTTTTATGCTCATCTGCCCTGGGCTGTGTATATTTGTACACATTACTTGCCTGGAGAACTGCATTGCAAAATTCAGAAAACTTTGAAGAATGGCTGCATTTAGGTCCATGCATTGTTCCAATGACTTGGCTGAAACTTTTGCAGGGATTCCAACAATTCTGGACTGTGGTGCTGGAGGGAGTGCCCAAGACACAACCATTTTCAGTGGAGTTGGTTCAAGCATTCAGCTGCAAAAGCATCAAGTGTGTTCCTGAGTGATATGCACGCAGGAGAGAATCTGTTCTTGGTGTGGTATAGCAGCACCTGCTATGGAAAGCAATTTCCCAATCAGGTGCACTGGATGTAGGCCAAGGTCATGTACTAACAATTTACCGTATTTTTTTGCACCATAACACTCAGTTTTTTCCTCCTAAAAAGTAAGAGGAAATGTCTGTGCGTGTTATGGAGGGAATGCCTACGGGTGGCATGCCTATGGATTTTCCTCCTCTAAAAACTATGTGTGTGTTATGGTTGGGTGCGTGTTATAGAGCGAAAAATACGGTAGTTACTACAAAGGCATAACTGAACATGGATCAAACCAGTACAGCCAACAGTTTAGATCAGGAGTTCCCAAACTGTGGTTCCTGGGCCACCAGTGGTTTGTATGCTTCATTAGCTGGACCACGGCATGTGCACATTAAATACTCATTGTGGGTTTTAATTGTATTTTTATAACTTCTTGGTGTTTTGTTTTATTTTATTGTATTGCAATTTGAATTTTGCAGAATGCAAATTGCAAAACAATAGAGTGCAATGTATAAGAAATAAAAGATGAAGCGGGGGGAGGGACAAAAGAATGCTTCGTTTGATTGATGATTTAAATGACAAATCTATGTGGGGATGGGGAGGATGTGGGGATGGCTTTGGTATATTTGCATTGTGATGTAATATAGAAAAAACCCATTTTTTAAAAAAAAGATTCACTCCCATCATTTCAAAAGGATAAAGGTAGCATTTAATATAGCAATCTAAAATTTGCAATACGACAGTAGTGAAAAAGCTACTATCAAAGCAAAACTACATTTGTAGAGTGGCTACCATTTTAAATAAAGTATCTGGCTGGACAGAAATGCAGACATAAGTATAAGAATTAAATAAGGTCTGTGTTTACAAGCATGCATACTGACACCATACAAATGTATGCCCTTTGCAGGACACATAGTCCCTTCATGACTATAGGTAGTGATAGCAACCAATAGCTACCTCAAGTTTAAGCGACCTTGGTGTGTTTTCATTATACACTCATTTTCCCTTTGTACATTACGAAGGCTCCCTGTCACACACACCTGTTAGATGCTCCAGGGAAGACAAACTACTGAAATGTAGCAGATAACATTAATCTCTCTTATTATAACCAGGAAGCTAAAGCTCTACAGGGTTAGTAACAGGATAATTTTAATACAACGGATCAGAATATTTCTGGTACCAATAACATGAAGGCTTTAGGTGCCACTTATCCTTGGGAGCAAGGAGCTGTCTCCTGGATAAGGCTTGCTTAGAAATTAGATGAGAGATTACAAAACTTCCCAGAAGTATCATACCCAATTTCACAATTCAAAGTAAGAGAATGAACAAGTGGCAGAACACAGGTTGTATACAGATAAGGTCTCAAGTTTGAATTTCTGGAATTTCCTGTGGAGCAGGGCTCATGGTCTGAGAAAGACACAGACCCCAGAGATGTGTTCAAGACCCACTGCAAGTCACTGCTGACAGTGCATGGGCTCTGTAATGGCTCCTCATATCTTCAATTGTCTTTTATTCTTCCAGCTTTTTACACATTTCTGGACTGTGGAGAACTTTGTGCTTTGGTGTTGTAGCTTTTAAGCCCTCTGGGTGGTAACAGTCACAATGCATTGTGGGTGGCCTGTTGCTCAACAGGAGATAACCAAAGAGTTAGCCAAGGATTGGTGACCTGGAGTTTTCTCATGCGGTTTGCTTTGAATGAGTTCACAGGCAGTCAGTTCATGGTAGAGGGTATCTAAGACTTCAATGATATGTGGTTTTCCTTTAAAACAGAAAAAAATGCAAATAGTGAATTGGAAGGTTAACAAACCAAAGACAAAGCAGTATGAATATCAATAACATGTCCTTTCTTACAAAACGTAGGCATAATTGCCAAAATTTAATGCAGACTTTTTGAAGGACTGCATTGTGAACACATTCTTGTTCATATCAAAGTGAAGCAGAGTGGAGCAATCTTCAGTTATCTTGGTTGCTCCTTCTGCTTCACACACTGTGGTCAGTTAATCCACATCCTTGAACACACAAAGATGAGTTTTGAAATGTGTCTGTCTCTGTATGTTGGCAGTGTGCTGTAAGGCTAAACCCCCTGAAGCTGTAGTCACAAATAAATAGCCACAGATAAAGCCTTTGGGCTGTAAAATTAATCTCATGCCTAAATCAAAGTTGAGTTCCCACTACAATGAGAGAAAATTGCTAACCAAATCCACCTGGTAACGTTTGATTGTGGGTGCTTCCAGTCGGGTGCTGAATATTGCAAACGGGTTAATCAGATTTTGCAACCCAGTCATTGGCAACATGGTTTTTTTTGATAGATAGCTTATCTAGTTTTCCATGGAATGGGTAAGTCCAGATAAAATGGGGGGAAATATGGGCTGGAATTTTAATGCCAGCGATGTCCTGCAGATGCTTCACACGAAGATTTCGGGATGCAATTTGTGCAGTAGTGAGTACAAAGAAAGTTGATGTTGCAAATGAAGCAGACTTAAAATAGAATGCCTGTGGGTTGAGTTTCTTTTCATTTGTGATGCAGAGAATTCTATCTGTTGGGGAAAGAAGCGGGGAGGAGAGGGACGTAAGGGAAGAAATGGGAAGTAAGGAGGGAAGTGCACTGTAAGCTCCACAGAGGACTGTTGACAAAAGCAGTAGACCTCCAAGAAATTCAAGGTGCATGCATGCTCCTCACAAAGCTACAATTCCCAGATTTCCCGGGAAATGTGGACTGATCGTCAGACAGCTCCAAGGATTGTAGCTCTGTGAAGTGTATAGGGGTCTCCTGACACTTCTCAGCCTTAACAAACCACAGTCCCCAGGATTCTTTGGGGGAAGCCATGTCTGTTTAAAGTGGTATGATACAGATTGAAATGTATAGTGCAGACAGGGCCAATGTTACAATTCCCAGCAACCAGCAACAGTGCCCAGAATTCTTTGAGTGTAAAATGTGTTCTGAATGTGCTTTAAAGGTACAGGGCAGGATTTAATTAAGGAGCCCCATCAGCATAAGCCCTGCAAAGGGACTTCCACTTGTGCAGTGGGCCTTTTCCTGTTCTCTCCCCCCTGCAGGCCCCCTAAATTGCCTAAATGGGGCAGGATGGAAGAACCCCTAGAGCAGCACACAGGAGGGTGGTCATTCTGCCTGGGGAAATGCTTGGCCTAACAATCACCTTAGCATCATGTTGAACTCTTCCCATAGCGTCTTCTCAGCTTAAGTCTCCTAAAAAATTCAAAGAAATTTCTCTTCCATGCCACTCCCTCAAGAAAACAACAGAAAACCAGGCCTCACTTTTGTAGGGGGCAGGATATTTTTAGAGTAGGGAGGGGATTTTGGCACAACCTTAGTTTATTTGCCATTTATTGAAGGACTCGTATTGAAGGGCTCAAATATCCAAATGCCTAGCACTGAGGGACAAGGAATCCCTGCTGGAGACAAAGAGATAATGAAAAACAAAACAAAAAAACCCCCCTTCTGTATGCCTTAATTCCCTCCCATTACTTGCATTTAGATCATTCAGACTAAATTTCGAATCGTTATCTCCTATATTTTCATCCATTCTTCAACCCATTTTGCTCTATGAAAAGCTCTGCCTTTCCCTGCAGACTGTCCATGTGCAACATGCCAGTTCCCTCTCAAGGAGGTCAATGCAAAAACTTTGCAATTAGAAACCAAGTAATCAAATAAAATCCATCAGGTCATAAAGGTTCTCGCAACAACAGCTTATGCACAGTGGGGCTACCGCCTGAGGAGAGGACTCAGCAGATTTAGGCTTTGCATATGAACATGAAAGGTTATTACAGAGATGATCTGACCCACTTCCTTCACTAAAGGATGCTACTTTCCGCTATATTCTCTTTTGTTACACTGTAGGGAGGAAAGGAACTTTTATGCAGTGAAGAAAAATTAGCCTAGAGGGTGTGTTCTATTTTCTCACATATCTGTACAACCCCAATGAAAAGGAATAGGTTGAATATGGATTTGGGCAAAGCTTACAGTCAATGATAAAAAGACTGAGTGAGAGGGAGGTGTCTCCAGTTATGCACAAAGTTCATGCTAATGGCAGAATCTAGTTATGTTTCCATTTCCATGTAATTTCAAAGATGAGAAGACCTTCGATTTAATAGATGTCGTCAAATAACAATTCCCCGTCTCTCAAAGCACAGCAATGGTGAAATTAAGATTTTATTTATTTCTCACCAAAAGTGTCAAGTGACAAAAAGCATCTCCCCTGCAACTTGCTTTATGTCAGGACAGCAATTAGACATGCTGACCCTCTAAACAAAAACAGGAAGTGGTGCCTTCTCTATCAAGGTTGCTACCTCATTTGCCTTCCTACAGCCCTAATTGCTGCTCACCCATCTCATCTTTTCTCTTGCCCAACTATCAGAGAACGGTCATGGGGGTCTTTATTAGCTCTATCCTTTGACCAATGCCTGAGCTCATAGAAAACCTTGCTTATCAGCAGGTGCTTAGATGAATTTCCTTAACTGGACCTATCCCTGACTCTCAGGAGTGTAACATCTTCTCTTTATCTCAGGGATGGGGAAATTATGGTCCTTCTGATATTCTTGTACTCCCAACTCCCACCATTTCTGGCCATTGGCCATGTTGGCTAGCTATGATGGGAGTTGTGAGTCCAACAACATCCAGATGGCTACAGCTTCCCCATACCTTCCCTAGCCATTTCTGGGTATCAAAAGAATGTACCAGGCAGTGTTGGAATGAAAAGTCTCTTCCATCCACTGCAATAGCAAAATCATGTTCCCCTCCAAATTGCTGCTCTAGGCAGCCTCTCTATGGACAGTGACACCTAATGGCAAGGCTCTCCATGCATGGCTTTACTTGCTTACCATGTTCTGGGTCACAGCAGGATTCCAAAGTGCTCAGTAAGATTTTCCCCAAGGCGCGCTTAGATATGTTCTTCAAAACACAAAATATTAGGGAACATTTAGCTTCAACAGAGGCTTATAGGCACACTTCTAAAGAGAAAGCACATTAGTAATCCCTAAACAAAAAAGGAAACTTGGTCTCCCTAAACAAAAAAGGAAACTCAATACAATATCTAACAAAAAAGACCCCACCTCATATTCATTTTTTTGTTTATTTAAAAGATCTGTACTGTGCCTTTTCCTTACAAAAAGCTAAAGACTGCTAACTATAAACTGGCAGAAACATGATTTATTTTTAGCATTCTTTTATTCTTTGTCATGTTTTGACCAAGAGATAAATTCTAGAGTGCAGTTTCAGAGAGTAGTACCTATGCAATGATGCATGGAAACACCTGGGTGCATGGTTGTACACATCAAAGAATGCAAGCAGAGGATATGGAATAAAAACAGCATTCAAAGTGATTGTGGGCTAATGCATAATACTAATGGCAGTTTAAGCAAATGTGTAAGTGGATAGCATATCAATTTGCAATGGAATAAGTGAGTCCAGTTCACATATGGCCTCAGCACATGAGTTTTGTGCACATGAGGGTTTAGCCTACCACATCACTTGTAAAACTTGTAAAGTATATATAAGGAGGCCTCTCATGTGAACCTGCTACCTGTTTTGGGGGCACTACATGGCAGAACAGAGTCTCAAACAAAGAGGTGCTCTCCCAAGCCCACATTCCCAGCACGTTTGCACTTGTGTCTCAGCGACATCTATGCTGACTTGGTTTTGTACACAGAATGGAAGATAGCAGGATCCCCAAGGACATGCTCTATGGGGAGCTGGCTTCAGGCGCCAGGCCTGTTGGCAGACCAACTCTGCATTACAAAGATGTCTACAAATGTGACATGGAGGCTGGAACATCAACCCCACTGTGTGGGTATCCCTTGCAGACGACTGGAGTGCCTGGAGACAGACAGTCAGGTTGTGTATCCACAGCAGTGCCCAGAGGAGAAATGACAGCTGAGAGGAGTGCAGAGAGAAGAAACACCATGGTGCATCTGTAACAGTGAAACCAGACACCTTCATCTGTCCCACCTGCAATAAAACATGTCTCTCCCATTTGGTCTCTACAGCCACAGCAGGCACTGTAACTCTCCAACAGTTTGACTTTACCCCCGATGGCGCACTCTTCCATTGTCTCTCGAGACAGATGGATGGAAACAATGGATATCTGAACACAGCTTATCCATATGTGATCAAACTGTATTACAGTGGTACCTCGGGTTAAGAACTTAATTCGTTCTGGAGGTCCGTTCTTAACCTGAAACTGTTCTTAACCTGAAGCACCACTTTAGCTAATGGGGCCTCCCGCTGCCGCTACTGCGCAATTTCTGTTCTCATCCTGAAGCAAAGTTCTTAACCCGAGGTACTAATTCTGGGTTAGCAGAGTCTGTAACCTGAAGCGTCTGTAACCTGAAGTGTCTGTAACCCGAGGTACCACTGTATTTTGGCTGGCACCGAGATAACAGAGGAGTGAAAAGCAGAAATACATGAGTCATAGGCAGCAACAGATACTCTGAGGCGCAGAAGCAAGGACTGGACCTCATGAGAGTGAGGAATTTTTCAGGACGCAGAAGTCCTCTCGAAGGCAGCTTTGATGTCTAGAAAACCCCCCAGCCCCCCTCATCTTCAAATATTCCTATCCATCAGTGAAAGCAAGAAATGAAACCGTTCTCCCGCAGGGTTAGAAGAGTGCCATTCAGTTTCATGTGAGAGAACAATAGCCTTACCGATTCCCAAGACCCTAACAATGTGGGGGCATTCTGTGCATTCCCCCCAGGGTGCTGTAATTCACCCTATTCATTGACAGATCTTATCACCATCTAGAGCTACAATATATGACAGCATACAGGACTCATGACACTGTTCTCAGAGTGGTGTGACACACTGTTTGATGGATTGTCTGCTAAGCCGAGATGACTTTCAGTGAGACTGCCGGTCAATGAGGGACATGTCACAGAATCCTGACACAGAACGCAGCAATGCTTTCTGCCAATCATAATCAGTCATGGCGCTTTAATAGCGTATCCTTTGTGGGATTGTTATTGATCCAAAGAGCAAGCACTGCCACACTCAGGATATGAAGGCTCGGCCGAGCCGGGCAGCGAGTTAACATAATAGAAAAAAGCTACACTTACTCTGGAGAGCCTCCAGAAGCATGGAGGCATATTTCAAGCATGATAAAGCAATCATCAAGTCAATCACATTCACAATAAACAACAGATTTGCATGCATTTAAAAGCAAGAGGCGTGAACTCCAGATGCAGATCCAGAGCAGGTCCATTTGCTTTGTTCAAATGGTTTTGAAAGACCTTGCTTCTCACAGTCACCATGACTCCAGTCCTACGAATCAATGAGAGCAACTTTTTAAAATGATCTACTCTCAACATCTTGTTGTATATATAATATTTGTACAGCTTGTTATATGTTTGCTGTGCTAACAGGTGAAACCAAAATCATCTGATCACTAAATGCCCTAGGATGCTTTCAGGTAAATACATGTGTCTTCCGTTCCACTAAAGGAGGAAATCCATGCCATGCCGTGTCTACTGTTCTGTCAGCACAAGCAATTTCAGCCTGCCAGATGGAACAATTGTGCACAGAGAAGGGATGGGGAGAAGTTCGATTCAGCTTGAATTTAGAGGCGTATCTGTTATATTTGCACTTCCTGAAACAATTATGAGAACTGAAACACAATCATCCTTCAAAATTCCATATTTTGTGACACAGATCTCCAACCAATGCTTATAAAAAATACGCACATTGCAAGTAAGTGTGCATAAAAAATGAATGTAGTAGTGCAACTAACATACCAACTGTGCTACATTAGGTAAAATAGCTTGCAAAATGTCAAAACTGCCTGGGATTGAATCTGGGACTTTCTACATGCAAATTATCCCAAGCACAGATTATCCCATGAGATCACCCACTCACTTGCCTGCCTGCCTGGATAATTTTTAAAAAGTTTTATTGATTTCCTACCCCTACCCTCAAGTATATCATAATTCATGCATTCACATGAGCATTCATACAACCTTGTGTGAAGGCTCCCTTCCTTGCTTGGGTAGATATTTCCAATATTCTTTAAAACACTTTAAAAAAATGATATGCACAGCTTCTGTCTAGCACATAAATCAATCTCTCTCTTTCTCTTAAAAAAAAATCTTTAGGAATAACATTAACGAGAATGGTAGCTGCTTACAACCTGATCAAGCCAATTACCCACCTTTTAATATAGACATGTAAAAGACTAAAACAGGAAAGTGAGCAGACTTTCCCTCATTGTAACCCCCATTTTCTGCATGTTTGTACAGCATTGATGCTGGATCAGGTCTAGCACTTCCATGGTTGTGCTACTGATGAAGCTGCCACCACTATCATTGCTTTTTTTAAAAGCAGCGTTGGAGAAGTTGTGATTCTCACAATGCTGATTTCGGTGCAGGGTATCAAAGGGGTGTGCAATCCCCTTTCAATTGCTTCTTCCCTGCACTCCTCCTTATGTGCTTGCAGTGGGTGGGAGAACAATGATGGGGGGGAAGGGAGAGCAGGGGTAGAAGATTTAGAACTCCCTCCCTGTCTATTGCTCCTTCCATCTACATCACATAATAACTTAGGCCAGCAATATCTCAGTTGGCAAACTACGAAACTCTTAATCTCAGAGTCATAGGTTTGAGCCCCACATTGACAAAATATCCTTGCATTGCATGGGGTTGGACTAGATGACCCTTGTGATTCCTTCCAGCTCTACAACCCTGTGGTTCAAAGGCAATGAGAAGTTCCTCCCCTCTACGGATGTTCACTTTCCCACTTTCCCAGACTTGGGTCTTCTCCAAATGTATAGTTTTGCCCCACTCACACTAAACATTTGCATAGCAGCTTTAAGTGTTCAGAGCACTTCGCATGGGTTAACTAGTTGCAATCTTTACAACAAAGTCAGACAGTATTATTATATGTGGGGGCTGAGAAAGAGTGCCTAAGGCCACCTAGCGAATTCATGGCAGAGGTGAGATTCAAACCAAGGGCTTCCTGATTTGCAACTCAGTCTTTTAACTGCGATGCTACGGCAGTTCACATGAAGTAGCCTTGTTAAGAAAGCTACTCGCAAGAAGCTTTTCCTCTGCACAGACACACCAATCAAATACTCTCAAGCCCTGGTATCAACTGCTCTGAATGGGGAAGCAGATTAACAGTTATTTTAGATCAGTCTGAAGCAATCTCAGACCTAAACCTTCCTTAGGAGAGAGAGAGGATGAATATCTCTGATGGGAAAGCTATTCATCTGGATGTTTGGGCTGTCATTTCCTAATGCAGCCATGCGCTGCCAAGCTTTCCTGCAGCAAACTCAAAATGACACTGGATGTGGCCACCTAATGGAAAGCTCATGGAAAGATACAAGGTTGTGTATCCCTACGGAGGGTCAGGGTCCAGACTCTCAGCTACCTCCCACTATTTTCTTGCCATACCAGGTCCCGAAGTTGCTGAAGCAGCTGCAAAACATCCAAGAGCTTTTCTTCCACCAGGGACAGCCTTACTCTCTCTGTCTCCAACATCTGCATCTCCATCTTCAGCAATTCAGTCTCCTCCAACTTCTGCTGCAGTTCCCCTAGCAATGGGCCTTTCATCTGGACAACGATAGATGACATGAAAAGTACTGGAGCACAAGCATTAAATGTATTCCCCAACTCTTTAATCAGCGGTAAATGCCCATTGTGAACATGAACTTAATTTTGCCAAGTGGAAAGTGTCACTAAAGGATATAGTGAGTAGGAAGTAAAGGCAAAGATCCGCATTCTGGGCCTTTGCTGTGGTGGCTTCCTGATTGTGGAATGCTCTCCCCAGAAAGACTCACCTGGCACCATCATTATATGTCTTTAGGCACCAGGCAAAAACATTCCTCTTTACCCAGGCTATTAAATAATCTATGGCCTGTAAAAGTATTTGGGAGAGGACTGTTGTTATTATGACTATCTTATTATTAGGCTGCCTGTCAGTATGCTTTTTATTGTGTTTTTATCATGGATGTTCTGCAACGTGTTTTTAATGTTGTCTACCGCCCTGGGATTTTTTGATAAAGGGTGGTATACACATTGAATGAATGAATGAATGAATGAATGAATAAATAAATAAAAATGGGAATTTCATGGGCTGTTTAACATAGCCAAGATCATCTGGGGATTTCAGGTTTTCTGAGTGTGCCTTGTAGGTTCACATATATTTTCAAAAGGAAGCAATACAGATAGGATTGACCTCTTCCCACCACCAATTCTGTCCCATGGCTTTTATTGCACCTGTATGCCTGGTGGTTCCGCTGTAGCAGAAATAAAATCAAGATCTCAGCTGGTGTTTTTCATTCTCCTTGAGCCATTAGTATTTTGCAAAGCCCTTACTTAACTAAACACATGCTTCACTGCACTCCTGTGAAACACTTTTGATTGCTTAAAGTTTAAGTGTATGAACCATTTAGCAGGAGAGAAAATATTGGCATATACATTAACTTCAGGGGGACCACCTGTGTGATCAAGTTAAACATGCACTTTAGAATTGGTTGCCTCTTTCTTTTAAGAACATAGTCAAGGGCTTCATTGAATTGAAGGTCATGTCAATACCCACTTCCACCCAGCTGGGTATAAGTAAACATCTTTGTCACCAAAATATTCATTTCCTTCACACGCGCACATGCCTAACCATGCCTACTCATAAGTAAGTCCTAGTGAATTCAATGGGGCTTATTTCCAGGTAAGTGCAGTTGGCAGTGTTAATGTTACAATGCAGGAAGCAGAGCCACTGAATCTTGGCGCCTGTGCTGAATACAGTGGTACCTCAGGTTAAGTACTTAATTCGTTTCGGAGGTCCATTCTTAACCTGAAACTGTTCTTAACCTGAGGTACCATTTTTGCTAATGGGGCCTCCCGCTGCCACCACGCCACCACCGTGTGATTTCTGTTCTCACCCTGAAGCAAAGTTCTTAACCCGAGGTACTATTTCTGGGTTAGCGGAGTCTGTAACCTGAAGTGTCTGTAACCTGAAGTGTCTGTAACCCGAGGTACCACTGTAATTCAACACACAAGCTTCATCTTGAATCTTCTGTGTGGTCACAAGGTCCATTCAGTTTAACAGCTAATCATGGGGCAATGCTCTTGAACATGGACCAGTTCGTGCTCTATTTAAGCAATACTGTCATTATTATTTTTAAAGGAGAAATATGTTCCCCAAAACTGTGACAGCTTGCCTATTTAATGAGGACACTTCCAGACAAGGGGTTTATTCAGCATTTATATGGGGAGGTATCCAACATAGTGCCGTGGTAATAATTCAAGCAGCACAAGCATTTAAGCTTGCCAGATGGAATGATCTCCCCACTCCCCTGTGTTGTTTTAGGGGCTCTCCTGACCCTTGTGGAGCCAATTTGTGCAACATAGGAGCACAGGGGAAAGAGAGGGGGTATGCCCCCTTGCACTACCATAAATCCTTGTGTGGGCTTCCACTAGTGGGGCTCATCAGTTGAATCCCACCCACAGGTATGTTTGCAGGAAGATTAGACAACATTGCATCAAGCAACTGTTGTTCCAGGCTTTCCAATGCATTTCCTCATCACTTCCCTTCTTGCAAAAAGGCCAATTTAGAGTGAGGTGGGGAGGGGAACCATGTTGGTTGCACAAGAGCTCCAAATCAACTTTGTGACAGGTCAAATGTGCCTCACAGCCCCCCCCCAAGGTTGTTAAACCACGTCTTAGCCTAGGGCAAATGCTCCTTCTCAGCTCCTCTGTCAATCTGCAGCATGGGTAGAGGACATCTGCCAAACAGTCATTTCTGCACTCCCATTTCCACATGCATTTCCAAGGCATCGAAACACATAAACAAATAGTTGCCCTCAGCGTTCGTCTGTATCAGATTCGCCTCCAGGGAAGTAGCTATGATTCCCAATAACAGTGTGACTCTGCGGTAGATTACTTTCACGGCACTCCCCCCCCCCCAACTTGGTCTAGCAAGGTTATTTTCCTATTCACTACTGACACATTACAAGAGAGGTGTCCCCAAATCCAGAATCCATTTCAAAGTCTATATTTCCCTCTATCCATTAAACCAGTAGTAAGGAACCTTTTTCAGACCAAAGGATGCGTTCTCACATTTATGGACCATCTCCTGGGGCCCACAATGGTAGGCAGGGACTAGGGATGCAAGACTGCCTGTTTTGGTTCTCTCGCTTCTCATTTTTCAAATCTTAAAATCAGTTCTCCACATTTCTGCAGGAAATTTTCATTTAAAACAAAACAAAAAAAAAACCTCTCATGAAAATTCCACGGCATTTGTGCATATTTATCCTAATAAACACATTTTTTACTAACGTACGCATTTCTGCAAGCAATCACTCCTAATACGATGCATGTTTCTAAGTTTTTAAAGTAATATATTCATTCCTGTGCACTAATGTTCCCACACACACACACCCACACACACACACCCCATTGGTTGGAGAACTGCAAAACCTGGATATGCGTGAATTTTGATGGATTGTTTTGGTTTGGTTTGCGTATTGTTTCAGAGAGTACAAATCCAATAGATTTGATTCAAACTGAATCTCTCTCCTGTCCCCAGCAAGGAGAGGCAGATAGGGTGGAACCACAGGAGTGGTCTGTAGAAGGATCTGGCCTGGACAGAGTCCCAAATGCCAGCCAGAGAGGCCAGGAGGACTGCATTTGCTTCACGTGAAGCAATTAACAGGACAACATACCAAGACCCTCAAAAACTGTGTCCCTCTTTAGCCACGCTGTCGGATCTCTTGAGCTTCAATTCGACGCATGTTTACTTTGACTGTGTGAACATTCCACAGTGTTCTCTATTCTCCGCCTGTTTCTCCTTGTTTGGAACAGATAAACAAAGGCAATTACGAGCTCTCTTGCAAGTATCCACTAGTCCTCAGCTTATCAAGAAGCTAATTGCTACCTGCCTTTTCAGAACCAATGAAGAAATTCCACAAAGCAACTCGGGGTCTTTATCATGTTGGACACACACAGCTTGTTTTCTCCTTGATCAATGCTATTGAATGGTGCTGTAATTATTGTACAAACTGTGCTGCAGCCACAAGTTCATAATTTTCTTTGAAGTTTATGTAACACTACAGGCTGGATGTAGATGGTAATGCTTCTCATCCTTTTAATCATGGTTGCTGCTACAGATTTTTAAAGGTCCTGGTGGCAAAAGTGCAATTGGAATTGGCCAGGATCCACATACGCTGGTAATGGGCACCTCTGAAAGCCACTATTACATCACAATTGCCACTGGAAAACAGAGAGTTTTGAAGCACAATCCAGATTATCACCTTTAGGTTTATGCAAGGCTTAGAAAGGGCTATTTAGACTACTACCGCACTCCCATTTCCTCCCAAATACCAAAAGCACATTCCCTCCAACAGCCATTGGAGGCACACAGTTTTTAAAAATTGGTTTTCTGGATTGCAGCTCTACAATATGGTTGAATATGGAATTGATGTTGCATAAGGTCCATCCATGGGACGCGGGTGGCACTGTGGGTTAAACCACAGAGCCTAGGACTTGCTGATCAGAAGGTCGGCGGTTCGAATCCCCGCGACGGGGCGAGCTCCCGTTGCTCGGTCCCTGCTCCTGCCAACCTAGCAGTTCGAAAGCACATCAAAGTGCAAGTAGATAAATAGGTACCGCTCCGGTGGGAAGGTAAACGGCGTTTCCGTGTGCTGCTCTGGTTCACCAGAAGCGGCTTAGTCATGCTGGCCACATGACCTGGAAGCTGTACGCCAGCTCCCTCGGCCAATAAAGCGAGATGAGCATCGCAACCCCAGAGTCAGCCACGACTGGACCTAATGGTCAGGGGTCCCTTTACCCTTTACCTTTAAGGTCATTTTGAAATAAAGACAACAGATTGGTTCTGACATAATGGAACCCTAGTTTGGTGCTACATGATCAAAGCCCCAGTCCATTTAATTCCCTCTCCCGCTCTAGCCCCCTCTTTCACTTTGATTTGGCCATGATTGCGCACTGTGGATGCCACATCAAACTATGGTTTAATGCAAGATTGGAACTGAGGAAGGGAATGAGAGTGTGGTGGGTGGAGGGAGGAGGATGTGCACATATGAGTACTGGGTCCATTCACACACCACCAAACCATGGTTTGGCATTATTACATGACCATGGTTCCTCCATGCAAAGATAGTGTTTGTGTATGAGCAGCTTTTATGCCCAATTGCTTTTGCCTATATAAAGATTAGACATCTTCTTGGTGGATGAAATCAACTCCACTTTTTGATTCATTTGTCTAGCAAAAGCCACGTATTAGTCTCTATGCCACTGGCAATATTTTATCACTTTCGGCTTGGTAAAGCATCAACTTATCTTCAAAATTTACTAATGTTTTCTTCAATCTATCATTTATGACCTGACACCTTCATTAAGCTCTTTCTTTGGAGGACAGCTCTTTGAATTTACTGCTGCTACATACTGGAGCATACTTAAAAAGGAATCAAAGTTAACAACCTTTTTCATCTCCTGGCCTTTGTACTTTTAGATTGGATCAATTATTGATCCATACGTGTGGCTGTTACTCTTGGCCGGCCTGCAGCTGAAGGGAATTTTGTTGTGCTTCATTTGTTTGAACGGCCTTTAAAGGTACGGTTTTGAACGCATAAATAAGAGCACACCATGCCATTTAGGTACAGTTTTAGCAAACTGCCTACAGAAAGTGACAGTCTGGCAGTAATTCCTATATTAACTTAAAAGCTTTATGTATAATTGAGTAGGAGGCTATTTCAGCCCACTCTTAGATTTTATTCCAGGTTCAGAGATGCTTGATATTTACTGATGGGGGGGATATCATAATTGTTACCCTACAAAATTATACACATTATACCCTACAAAATTATACGTAGTCCAAGATGCACAGATCATTTGAAAATTCTGAGAACTGAATCATTCCATCTAATTTTTGAGGCATGGAATCTGCCTCTTACCAGTAATCAGCATAGATTGGACAGACTACTGGGCTTTGGGACTTCAACCTACACATGCCTGAAGCAGCCTCATATTGCATTCTTGCTGAAGCTATTATTTACATGTACTGTATCTACATACAAATATACATTCCCAATATATACTGTGTCACTCCACAGTGGCAGGACAGTGTCACGCAACAACTCTCTGCCAGCAAGCTTTGGAGGATGTCGTAAGAGAACGTAGGTGATATCCAGCAAGACAGTTACACTAGTGCAAGGATTTCTGCTTGTGCAATGGATGTTCCCCTCCCTCTTCTCTCCCCTCCACACCCTGTGCCCTCCCCAAATCTATTCCAAAAGAGTTGGGGAAACAGATTTGGGAGGGTATGTGTGCAGAGAGAATTTCTCTTGGAGAAGAGAGGGAGGGCAAATTCTGTCCTTGCGCTGGCTGATCTAATTCACTAGATAGTGCCCTACGCATTTCAGAGTCTTGTTGAGAAAGAGACAGAAATAGAGATTAGCATTGGCTGTGATCCAGAGGGCTGTGCAGCGGCCAGCAGAGAGAGAGTGGCATCCGCCTGTCCTCCTACCACTGGCATCACTGTGGTTTACTAGGGGGCAAAGGCGAGAGGTGATGGAAGGGATGGCTGGGAGATTGGCACAATGCATGGCTCCACCAGTTCACCGAACTCCCCGCCACCTCACCCCTCCTGGTAAGCCGCAATGGTACTTGGGAAGCCAGGTGTGGCCCTGGTGTCCCTTTCTGCCAGCTGCTCCCGATACTGTGCAAAAAGTGAACATGCACAGCAGAGCTTGAGCACCTCCAGCTGAAACCACTTGTTTGACAAAAAACTCCTGAAATGTGAAGGGTTTTTGGAGGTCGCTTCTGACAAAAGCTGTGATCAGAGACAAAACAAGGAGATCAGCAATATTCATGCACTCTATTGGATCTCAGCCAGTCTTCAGTGACACACTGCATTTGCTCCCCCCCCCCACCAAAAGGCATAATACACACACATCTACCTCTTCCATATTTGTTCCCAGTGTTTTCACTTCTTGCCCTTTCATCTCAAGCTGTTCCGTTAACTTTGAGAGTCGCTTAACTAGTTCCACAATGGTGTTCTCACGGTCGTCCTTTCTGATGTTCCCAAAGGAGGCCATCAGCTTCTTCAGAATTGTGTCATCACACCTGTGGGCAGAAAGACTCCAGTGACTGTGTGTTTCTCCACTGTAGCTTCATAAAGTTAGAAATGAATGCCCTTCGTTGCACAGCATAAAATATTTGAACTGTGCACCCCTGGGAACAAAATCCCTTTCTGAAACAAAACAGGATTCAACTGCATAGTCAAGAAATGAAAGCATGCCTTTGGGTTGCCCTGGTCAAGATAAAGCAACTAACAAATTTAATAAATAATAATAATAATAATAATAATAATTACTTGTGAAATCTCCACCATTTGAAATCATGAAAAATAGGCCATGAGAAAGAATTCTGCTAATGAAATGTGGCAATTAGAACTAATAAGAAATTGTTTGTATTTAAAAGAATTTCTTCACCTAATTGTGGATTGCAGTTGTGGTTGCAATCCCAGAAAATTATGTGCTTAGACAATGGGGGATGGGGCATGCAGCTGGAGATATCTTTGAAGTTTCTCTGCAGCAGCAGCTCACAGGGTTTCACAGGCAAGCTGGTTTTCGTGTCTAAGGTCAGCTTGCCTGTCGAGTTGCGTGAGTGACTACAGTGGAAGCTGCAGAGACACCTTGGCTTGCATGCACAGTTCTCCCCGAACGCGCTGCTATGCTGTCTATTATTATAGGGCTTGGCATTACTCTCTGGCGTTGAATCAGATTAATTTCATTTACCATCTGAACCTTGTAGATGCCAGGGAAAGCTGTGTGGGAAGCTCCGTTCTCATCCCTAACATCTACTTGAATCGGATGGATTTAATTAACATATGTTCTACAACTACAGGGGATAATCACTGATGTACTCAGTGTACTACCAACCTTTTGATTTGATACAACCATATTGCATGTTCTGCTTCAAATGCAACTGTACCTGCGATACATCATTAATTGCCCCCAGTAGCTTTCTCAGACAATGAAGACGTGTCCTACAAAAGCTCTCGTTGGGACATACCCACTACTGCAACAGGGAAGTCTGGCGAGGAGTTTCTTCACTTCGGCCACCTGGGATTGCTGTTCCCCTGACCATTTCTCCTCTTCTTCATCAGAAGCAGCCTGGCCTTCCACAGAACGAAACATTTGTTCTTCCCCTGGAAACAAAGAAGAACCTCTTCCTAAAATCTAGCGGCACTCACCGTAACGCCTTCTTCAAACAGTAGTTTCAAATGAGATTCAATTTAAGCAAGATCAAGTGGGTAATCTTAAATGAATAATTGGCAGAAACGCTAAAAGTTTCATTACTAGATAGAAGAGAACTTCCCCTTGGGAAGACTTAGCCAAAATGATGACTCTGTTACATTTTTAAAAAAATAATACACCCCAAGCTCCTGTCACTTTCTTAATTAAGAACAGTTGGCTCAATATGTCTGAAACTGCCTCTAAGCCCTTTGCAAATGAATGGAAGGCACACTAAAGTACCATTCCCATTCATTACAGTGGAGTTTGCTCAGGAGGAAGTGAAATACAATGTCAACTTCTGCATCAGAGTCTACTAGTAGCAAGCCAAAAAGAGTCTGAGAAGGCTTCCTGGTTGTGAATGGATCCCCGCTCAGCCCTGTTCCAGTATAGGACCAAATACTATCCATGACCCTGCCCACGGCCATCACATCTTGTCCCCATGCTCTCATATATATATATATATATAATATTTCTCAGTTTTTCATATAAACCAGATCCGAAACATACTGTAAAACTAGCCCTCCGAAAAAGCACATGAATTAACACAAAAACGAGGACTAAACGTCCACTAGATTTCCAAAGGTTGCTTTTGCAGTATGTGAAAGGCCATGTAAAGCACAAAAATGAATAGGAAATGAAATGTCCGGAAGTGCCCTCTAAATGCAATGAAAGTCAGCATATAAGAACAAACAGATAAAATAACAATAAGGAGTGGGGCAAGGCCATGGAGAATTTTAAAGATAAGAACAAGAAGCTTGTGCAGGATAAGGAGCCGGCATAGGGGTTTATGAAGTGATATAGTCAGAGTGATGAGAGAAGGGAATTATGTTGGAAGCTCAGTGGTACAGTGTCTGTTTTGCATGCATGCAGAATGTCCCAGATTCAATCCCTGAATCTCTCAGTAGGGCCTGGGAAATGCTACTGTTTGAAACCTTAGAGTGTTGCTGCCAGTCAAGGTAGACAATGTGAAACAAATGGACCGATGGCTTTGACTCAGTACAGTGAAGCTTCCTATGTTCTGTAGCAGCAGAATGCTGAACAGAGGTAAGAGGATTAAGGTGAGGCAATGGAAGATCAGGCAGAAAAGTTAGTGCAGCAGGGGGGCCAGCAAGTGGTGAGCAGGATGTGAAGCCGAGCTCTCACAGTGGGGACACAGAGGAAGGACCGTATTTTTGCAATGCTGTCAAGTTACAGAAGCTCGCAAAGGAGGAGAGGCTTGCAGCTTTTAGGTAGCGTCACTCCAATTCCAGCTATGTGGGTGTATTCACAAGGGAGAAGGAAATAGGCTGAGGGATTAAGATAATTGCCTGCTTTATAGACATGGATTTCCTTACAGACTGGAGTTGGAAGAGTGCTGCTGGCCATTACTCACACATTCATCGCAAGTAGCTGTTTTGCAAACTGGAGTGCTAGGTTTTTCCGTTAATCACAGTACGTGTCGCTAGGGAAATACAAACAGCCTTCTTCTTGAGAGATGAATCTCTGCCACATATGCTGAAAGAATGAGTTCCATCAGCCGTCACCTGCATTGCCGCTGCTCAGTACTTGGCTGAGCAAGACGGGGCTTCTGCTTTAACGAGCCTGTTTGGTGTTTTTTTCCTTTTTCTATGTCGGTTTGACACTTGATGCCTCTCTTTAACATTAAGACAGAGCTGTGGAATTTGATGTGCATGTATATTCGTGGCATCTTTCTACATTTCAGGTTCAAAAATGTGCTAGTTTGATCCATCTGCAGAAAGACACTGAAACCACAGAGAATATAAGGCTCCCAACTGGAAAGGCAAAGTGTTAGGAACCCAATGAAATAATGAGAATCTAAAGTAGAACTGTGTCTGCAAGGGCTGGGTTGACAACAGCAGATGGACAATGTCAATTGACAACAGTAAGGTCTCACTTCCAGCATAATAAAGACCATATCAGAGCCCCTTCTCTGGGTGTTCCTGACCTCAGAGGTTAGTTGACCAGCTGGAGGAGAGTCTTTTTGTGTGTGTGGCAGTGATGAAATTGTCTCCTTCCTTAAATATGTTGGCCTGGCATTGCCTTTGCTAACTTTGAGGTGCCAAATTCCACCTAGTTCTTTTGTTGCTTTAAGTGATATCCATGACCCAGTTTAACAGCTTTATTTGCTGCTTTTATCTATTTTCCTGTTGTTTTATTGGCCATTCTCATTTTGCTGTTTTGTACAGTTCTTGCAATTTCACTCCCTTTTATAGCAGATGCTGCCATAAGGCCTCCTGGTGAAAGGTTTAGGCTACAAATACAATAAATAAATGACTAGTGTTGTGGGCAGTGAGAGATGTTCAGCTACGATATTTTGAAATGAAGCCTCTTGGATCATGTCACATGCTTGTTGTTTTGTACCAATTGTTTAACCGGCATTTAAAAGAGATGGCACAAGGCTGGGCTGACAGAGAAAGCAGAATAGAGTGGTAGTGGGAGGTAGGGAGGGGAGGGGGTGACTTCTAATATCTTCCTATGCATATTTTGCTGCCAGCGACAAGACATGCTGAACAATTTTCATGCTGCCCAGGAGAGGGCACTGTTGTAAAACAAACAAATGAACAAGAAGCCAATACAGTTTGACCAGTTTAGCAGAATGGAAGTTGTTGTGTCATGTAAACTTTCCTCCTCTTCTACTGCAACAACACACACACACACACACACACAGGCTAAGTGTGCGAAACTAAGTGAGAGAGTCAGAAACTCAGACAGGAGGAGAAAGTAGGTGGTACAGGGGAAAGACATCATTTGACAGAACACGCCCTCTGTTCTGTGACATAGCACAAAGCGTAAAGCGGGGGGGGGGGGTCATTCTGAAGAAATACAGACTTCCATTTCAATGTAACTCCCAACTCTTCATTAATAGCAAACACAGAAACATGGTAGCAGGAGCTTAACAAAATAACTGACTGCAGGGCTGCAGGATAACAACAGAAAAGAGCAGAGTGAGAACACTGTACTACAAGCCTGCATCCTTATTGCTATGGATGCAAATTCCCCCCCCCCTTTCCCTCATAAATCCTCTCTTTTTTGGTACTACACAAATCCTCACTGCTCTTCTAGCTGTGATAAACAGGGCTGGCTCAAGACATTTTGCTGCCTGAGGCAAAGGGCAAGCTCTCCCCTGCTCCCACCCCAATTCCATGTACAGCTGCCAACCAGACTTGCAGTTTAATCTTATTTCAGTACTTGCAGCATCTTCATTTGCACTGGAGGGTAGTAAGCGAGGTTGGGAAGGGCAGGGCAGACTACGTGGCATTCACGACTCTGTCCACCCAGCACCTTGCTGCCCCATCCCCATCATCTGCCAGCTCACCCTGGCGATAGATCAGTTTAAAATGCTCCAGGCAGCAGTCTACATTTCTTGGTAATAAGAGTTCAAAGAAGAATGGTCAATGGCGGATCAAGCAGAGAAGACTGACCCACAAGCCAATGATGAGGCTGACCTCCAAGATTACATTTTTGTTTTAGGAGTCACGGGGGTACAGTAGACACCCAGATTAGCTCTTTACAAACACGCAGGAGGCATGAACTTATAAGCAGCCTTCCTGCCTGCACAGCTAAACAATCATTCTTGTCCCTCCCCCCTGCCCAAGAATGGAAATATATTTTCTGCATGGGTTTGTTCTGCAAATTGCTGACCACATTAGCCCACAGTACGCTAAAAGACATGATCCAGTATTATTATTTCTCATTTGCAAATCTTCCATTTACCAAACAGTTGTTTATGCCGACGCTTTTCACTTAGTTTGACATGGCATGACCTTGAAGCTGAACGTTTAGATTTCAAGCCTCTCCTTCAGATACAGTACCTTGTCACTCCTGATTAGTTCTTAATCTGACTGACACCGCTTCTGTCTGACTGCAAGAATTAACAGCAGCTAAAGGGAATACCAAAAGAGGCAAGCACGGTGGGATTTGCACTGTGGTAAAATGTAGTTCATCCCGCAAGACTGGGGAAAGTTTCCTTACTTTCATGTTTGTGCTCTGGAGCTAGTCAAAGCACACCAAACTTTCAGCTTAGTTTTAGGCTACATCATCTCAGCCAGAAGCACAGTCTGAAGATTCTTCTTATGCAAATAGCTGGAAGGGTGTTCCCATGTTACATTCAAAGAGTGTACAATCTGTGTTCCCATGTACACAAGTCGTTAAGCTGTACGTCTGTACGGTTATTCACATGCAACATGCAACGAGTGTACAACCCCTAATTTACACAGGTTTGCTGCCAGCAAAAGGAAATGGCTTCAAAGTAATTGTCACTGAAGCAATTTCCTTTTATTGGGAACAAGGCAAGGCATGGTTCCTGAAATGGTTCCCTACCAAGGTTTACATTCAGTAGAAAGAACTGAGGCAGATAATGGATGATAGCGTTGTTGCTGTCATTTTTCCTGCACAGGGCCTCACTTTTTCTAAAACCAAAACACCAGCTTGAATCATAACTATTGAAAATGGTAAATACACTGTCTGGAAGTTCCTCAAATGTTGCTCTTGTTGCTGGCAGTGAGATTACTAAGCTTATGTTAGCAATGGGGGAACAAAGACAGGGAAAGAAGTAAAATCCCACTCACTGAGCTGTATCAACTTGAGATTTCAGCTTGTCTGGGATTCCCATATAAAACTGAGCACATGTAATCGGTTTTATAACATACACATTTCTCATCATGCTCCAGTCTTGCCCTATTAACAGTCTTGCCCTCTGTGCTTCATCCTGTCTGCCACCTACTACTCAAGGAGATACTCCTCACTTCTGCACGAATGTGGTCAGCTGCTGAAGGGGCTGCCAATAACTGTTAAAGCACTGCTTTAACGTAGAGAAATGGGACTCAGCTTAGACTCTTCTAGCTTTCCCAGAAAGTGGTGAACTATAATCTGATTCAGGAAACCCTCTTAGTGGATTGGGAAGGGTGGTGGATGGCAACATCGCCCTTCCTCACAACACACACACACACACACACACACAGCTGTCAGCTGGTCACAGGGCTGCCTGTTACTGGTTGGCATCCATCTGCTGCTTCCACCAGCCAATCTGCTCTCCCTGCCCTGCGTCAGTGGCCTGTCCTCTGCTCAGCAGAGACAGCTGGGGTAGGATATGCCTGCTGGCCATGGAGCAGTCTGTTGCTGACTAGAATGGTTGCTGCCAACTGTTTAAAAGTTTTCCAAGTCATTTTTTTAAACTTTAAACAGCATAAGCCACTACAGTGAAGTGCTGATGACAAATGACTCTCTGAGAAAATGACCTAAGGTCTTTCTTCAGAGTGAGGCACTGTGATGTGAGATCGTCCTGGGAGCCTCTAGGAGCTCTTGCGCCATGGCCACTTTGCTGCAGTGGCATAAACTCACATGAAACCCTCCAATGCATTTCAAAGCAGGAATGGGGAACAAATTGGAAAAGGGGTGGCAGTGGAATACTGCAAGCGTGTTTTTCTCTCTAGCACTGCTTTGTAAAAATATTAACGAGGCAGTTCTGGTGAACCTGCAGACATGAGTAAGAACTCTGTATCGCCTGTCAGATAATAGGCAAAGACTCACAAACACAGAGCACTCTCTTTATAGAATCATAGAATCATAGAGTTGGAAGAGACCACAAGGGCCATCGAGTCCAACCCCCTGCCAAGCAGGAAACACCATCAGAGCACTCCTGACATATGGTTGTCAAGCCTCTGCTTAAAGACCTCCAAAGAAGGAGACTCCACCACACTCCTTGGCCGCAAATTCCACTGTCGAACAGCTCTTACTGTCAGGAAGTTCTTCCTAATGTTTAGGTGGAATCTTCTTTCTTGTAGTTTGGATCCATTGCTCCGTGTCCGCTTCTCTGGAGCAGCAGAAAGCAACCTTTCTCCCTCCTCCATGTGACATCCCTTCATATATTTGAACATGGCTATCATATCACCCCTTAACCTCCTCTTCTCCAGGCTAAACATGCCCAGCTCCCTTAGCCGTTCCTCATAAGGCATCGTTTCCAGGCCTTTGACCATTTTGGTTGCCCTCCTCTGGACACGTTCCAGTTTGTGGTGGATGAATAACGTGCTAAATGTGTTTTCCATTCGGAAAAGGACTGCAAAAATGCTTTCTTGAAGCAGACAGTGCCTGAAGTTCATGGCCAGAATCTGAAAGCAAGAAGCAGCACATCATGCTTGCAAGCTAGAAGAAACCCACTAGAATTAGGTTGCCCCAGCTAGTTCTGGTGAAAAGAGAATTCTATCTAGCCTAAGAAAGACGGTGCAAATGAAACTGCCACCTGTTTGGGAGGAAACATTATGTTGCTCCTTGGGATGGCTGCCTCCTCGTGAGCTAATACAGAAGATCACCACACAAAATGATCCCCTCACAAAATGGCCGCTCAAAAAGATGGCTCGATCTATATGGTGTACTCCTTTAAGAAGATAAAAAGAGCTTGCAGGGTCAGGACAATGGCCCATCTAGTTGAGCATCCTGTTCTCGCAGTGGCCAACTAGAAACCTGCAAGCAGGACCCAAGCACAAGAACCCTCTCCCTTACTCATGTTTCCAGCAACTGGTATTCAGAAACATTAGTGGCTCTGATCATGGAGGCAGAGCATGGCTGGTCCATGGATAGCCTTCTCCATGAATTTGTCTAAACCTATTTTTAAGCCATCCAAGCTGGTGGCCATTGTACCACATGCACACTGAGTTTCCATACCATTCTCTGACATCCCTGCACCTCCAGTGGGCGAACTTCTATCTCGCTGCGCAACCGATGAGGCATATTGGCCACCAGCCACTGCTGTCTTCTGGTCCGAGCTGCCTTGCGAAGGAAGCTGGTGCTTCAGGACTTCCAACCTGAAAAAAACACACAAAGGTAAACAGACAAAATAAGCCAAATGAAGAGAAAGCCAATAAACACTTTGCATGGCAGGATGCTCCATAACACCCAAGCAGCTTCACTAAGAATATGTTTGCACTGGCAGATGTTGGAACAATTTGCTCTGTATATGCTGACAGCAGCTTGTGCAGTTCGTTTTAGTTGTGGTCCAGTTCGGACATTATGGGAAAGCCACAATTTGCTAGTCAGGGCCGTGTCACAGACTCTTGGACCCGGAGGCGCCAGCCTGTAAAGGCAATTGGGGTGGGGTGGGGTGTCAATGTCACACATGTGATGTTCTTCAGCAATTGTACGGTCCAGCAGAATTAGAAGTGCATCAAAAAGAGACCCCTGCCGAAAACACTAACAACAACTAATTCTGCCCCTGCAATGAAATAAACAAAATAGTATGGTTATTATGGAGTGAAGGTAGTACATTTGTATTTCATCTGGAATTTTCAAAGCTGGAACAAAAATGAGGCATTTGTAACAGTTTCTAAACACTGTTTGGGCATGCAAAGAAAACCCCACAAATTGAAGTTTAGCACTGAGCATCACATGCCAGAGTGAAAATCTTTTTTAACAGATGTATTTGAACATTTCACAGTTTAATGGTTCCTGCTGCTCATTCTGGTTTCTCACACTGGGGATTCTGGCTATAATTGAGTTGAACGCTATCCATGCATTCAATGTCGTAATGAAAAATAACCCTTCTCACCATATGTAGTTAACCTTTTTAGGATTTGACCGTACTGACTGCCATTGGGTGGTGGAGTTCCAGATTGATAATTAATAAATAAATAAATAAATAAATAAATAAATGCAAGCTGAATATTATCCTAAAGTTTTATTCCATGTTATTTTGAAAAATCAATGAAATATATTTTAGAAATAATAAAAATATTGTGAACTTGTATCAGACAGTATGAAGTGATTCAGTGTGAACAATTATCGCCTTGTTCAGAAGACCTTAGGTTGGAGAAGGTACCTTCTTCTGACATCATCCAAGTCTGGAGATAGTACTGTATCCTTCGAGGTGCTTGGCAACTCACTTGTTTTTGCAGTCACAGGCAGACAGCAAAAACAGGACATTCCAAGCTCCTAAAGTCTAGCTGCTATACATGGCTGTTGAGTTATGCTCACCTTGAAGAGTTAAATGATGTCCAGGCCAGCTACAAAGAGAAGGTCCAAATGTCAGTATTCATGAGGGCAGCGGAGGTTGGTTCATCAGGGCAAGTGGGGCACCGTCCCACCAATCTCACTTGGCCATCAGCCAGCCTCCCACCTTGCCTGCCTTATTACTTACAACTAAGTCCAGGCAGTGGCTCTGGCTGTCAGCTTCCTCCTAGCTCCTCAGTCTCAGTTTTGCCCTTGTAGAACTCAGCTGGGAGGATGGGGACAAAACTAGAATTCACTGGCTCCGTCTATCATGACTCCAATTATTGTTGTCCTTCCTTATTTCTGCCCTGCCATTCCCAATGGGCACCCAACCAGATGTGGGTGGATATTGCCTACATGCTTTTTTCTGATGCCACAATAAGTGAAAAGGCTAGAACCACTCTCCGCCACCCTTATAGAAAGCTGAAAATTCTAGGCAAGGCCCTGGAATACCCCTAAGAGACCTAGACCTCTAAGCCCCCTCTCCCAGTTACAACCCTGCTCTAGGGGAAAACGAGGTTTTGGATGCATTAAGTTAGATATTTACTTTTTTTTCACTTACCCACAGTGCCTTATTTGCTTTAGCTAGCTAACTCTCATTCTTTCCCTCTCTCTATTAGAGCACATGCACCAAGGAGCCCTTATTTTACTGGTTTTGTTGTTTTTGCCTAATATATTTTGCAGCATTAAATTCAGTATCTTGCAGAAGCTGGATATAGCATAAGATAGCTAATAATAATAATAATAATAATAATAATAAATTTATACTCCACCCAAAGGACACGGGTGGTGCTGTGGGTTAAACCACAGAGCCTAGGACTTGCCGATCAGAAGGTCGGTGGTTTGAATCCCCGTGACGGGGCGAGCTGCCGTTGCTCGGTCCCTGCTCCTGCCAACCTAGCAGTTCAAAAGCACATCAAAGTGCAAGTAGATAAATAGGTACTGCTCCGGTGGGAAGGTAAACGGCGTTTCCGTGCGCTGCTCTGGTTCGCCAGAAGCAGCTTAGTCATACTGGCCACATGACCCGGAAGCTGTACGCCGGCTCCCTCGGCCAATAAAGCGAGATGAACACCGCAACCCCAGAGTCAGTCATGACTGGTCCTAATGGTCAGGGGTCCCTTTACCTTTACCTTTAAACCCCACCCATCTGGCTGGGTTGCCAAATACGTGATCTTTCCCCTTCCCAAAAGAGAGACTTTCAGATGTGTCATATGCTAGGTCAGGCATAGGCCTGAATGTCTGTACCAGTCAAATTTCCAAGACCTGCTTCACCACAAAGTGAGGGGAAGAAACAATCTAGGTGGTAAATTTCAAAAAGCGCTGTCTGTTTTTTGCATACAAATTCTCATTCCACAAGTGTGTGTGTGTGTGTGTGTGTGTGTGTGTTCTTAATGAACAGCTTTAGATGTAAAAATGTCTAAGGCAAGCACTATAAATCTCATCGAACCTCTGTCATTCCCCCCTTCCCCCAAATCTGGGCTTGGCTCTTTTTCATTAGCATTCATAAAACATCTCATAAACGTCGAAGAAGAGTGAATAAGCAGCATGTCTGTGCGGAGCAAAGATCATAGGAGAGGTTGGCTCTGGGAAGTGCGTGTGTACCATGCAGTACAGCAAGGTTTCCATAGAGACAGCCAAATAGACCACATTCATTTTCAGGCTTTTGTGTTGAAGATAATGAGAAGCATGAAAGAGGGAATATCTAGAAGCAGAGAAGACTGCATATTGTTGGACCTCAAAGTAATGTCCATGACTAATTGGCTTTTAATTAAGGCTATTCCACTATCAGTGAAACGTTTAGCTGCAACTCGAGGCAGCTGCTACTAGCGTAAAAACTGAGATTAGTTTGGCTTGTTAGCCCAACTGGGTAAAAAGTACATTTCTATATATGCTTATGTGTTTAAAGAGGACAGGACTATCAGTGGCTGGGCAGTGGTGTTGTGGGAAATGTTGCAACACAGAAGCTGATATCATGGGGGTCCTCATAGCCCAAGAATTCTATAACAATGTCCCAAAGGGTTGCTTGCAGGCAGCTCTGTCTATCTATCTATCTATCTATCTATCCATCTATCCCATAGAGTGAACTGGCAAAGGGTGGTGTATTGGTTAGCCTGCTGGACTTTGTTTATGAAGACAAGACTTCAGATCCCTCGTCAGCTATGATCAGATCCCTGAACAGCCTTTGTTCAGGGATCAATCATTAATTGAGCCTAGGCAACCTAAAAAAGGGACTGTGTGCCAAGTCAGGCCTGTCCTCTAATTGCGCAAGTTTCCTACACCGAGAATGGTCACATCCATACAATACATTTAAAGCATGTGGCTTCCCCAAAGATTCCTAGGAACTATAATTTACCCTCACAGGGCTACAATTCCCAGCATGCTTAACAGACTGCAGTTCCCAATACTTAAATGTGCATTAAATTTATGGTGTGGGTGTGGCCAAACACCACTTCAGCAGATGACATCATTGTTTTTGTTGTGAAAGAAGTACCAGAGTTGCGTTCCCTATATTCCCTGTCCACTATACCACTGCCCTGGGTTGTTTGCCTCCAGCATCTTGTAATTTGAGTAGCAACCTCTGAATAAAGAGGCCCAGTTTTTCCAACATGCTCTGCTTATGGCCTCTTAAAGCATTTGGCTGTTGAAGACAGAAAGCTGAACTACCTGGACCTTTGGTGTGATCATGCCAAAGCCAGTAGGTGATGTGAATTAAATTTAAATAATGGCACAATCCAATGATAGTTTTCCTCCAGTCATTAAATCTGAGGATATCGGTTTAGCAGTTCTTCTCTAATGAAAAACTGCTCAACTAAACAATTACTTGCTTAATGATATCACTTCAAAATAGTTGGTAGATTGGTTTCATAATGAAGCTTGAGGGGTGCTTGTGTCTACCAAGATCTCCCTTCTCTAAGAACATCTCTCCAGCAGAAGGTAAAATAATTTATCTTCTGCAAACCAACCACAACTGGTGTAAACATTCTTCAAGGCTTCATCACGTCAACATCACAATGTTCTTGCATTGCTGTGATTTCCATAGGTCAGCCTTCCCCAACTTGGTTTCCTCCAGATGCATCAAACTTAATTCCCATCAGCTCTGGCCAGCATTGGCCACATTGACTCGGTTGATGGGATGTGTAGTCCAAAAAATCAGGAGGGCATCAGGTTGGGGAAGTCTGCCCTTAGGTCCTTTTTGTGAGTGAGTGAGAGGCAGACAAGCAGGCGGACTGACTAGCATTTCCTCTAGAAATAAAAACATTTTAAATTTTCAGCCTTTCTATCCAGCATCTTAAAATAGAGTTAAATAGTGCTTTTTCGCAGCAAATTAAATGCAGAGCACTTGAGCCTAATGGATTTATTTAAACTGACTCGACCTGCTGGAATTATATTGCCTTCTATAGTAATAATACTCTGAGGCATACTTCCTGCTCTTTGAAAGCATTATTCTCTGACAAAAATGACCGTATTGACTTCAGCTTTCTTCCACAACAGAATCATTTGTTATATAACCTGCGCAGATCTCTAGAGCACTATATGATTCTCACACATACATTATAATGCCTTGCGAGGCTAACATCCTATGCTCATTTACTCCGAAGTAAGTCCTGCTGTGTTGAGTGGGGCTTGTTGGCACGTAAATTGCATAGAATACTCCATTATTAAATCCTACTGTGTGTGGTGTAGTGGTTAGAGTCCTGGGAGATCAGGGTTCAAATCCCTACTGGACCTTGAAGCTCACTGGGTGACCTTGGGCCAGTCACTGCCTCCCAGCCTAACCTACCTCACAGGGCTGTTGTGGGGCTTGAGCAAGGAGGGGAAGGACCACATATGGCACCTTAGGCTCCTTGGAGACAAGTGTGGGATACAAAGGAAATAAATACAATAAAATAAAGCAACTCTTACATACATGAAGCAACAAGAGCCCCCTTCAGATGCCTCTAACTCCCATGTTGTTGTGTTGTTGTTGCTGCTGTTGCCTCTACCAAGCACTATACTGGTGTTCTGCTTGTCCCCTGACATGCACTGAACAATGGGATGTGGAAACCTTTTGGGCATACAGCTATATGGGCAAAGACCTCCTCCTTACAGACATCTGTTCTACAATGAAACACAGGTGCTAATACTACAAGGGGCTCTTGTCTATTTCATGGTAACTCCTGCTTTTAGAACCCCACGGGGTTTTCATAAATTTAGGAGGCTCCATTCCTCTCTCCACCCATTGCTTCTGTAACACCACCCATGCTTGACTGGATCCAGGATTGACTTTCTGGTTATTCCCTCCCTCGTCCCTGACACCTGGCTAGTTGGCACGTCTTAAGCCAATTCATTTTTTCCCCTGCATGAAAAGCTGTTTAGACCCAGGGAAAGAGAAGCAGCTTTCTGACTGTCTCAAGGGCCAGTTTCCAAAACTGTCTGGGGAGAGGGAACCTAACAAATTAGCAGCTAGCAAAGTTTGAAGCTATTTGGCTGGATCCTATCCTTATTTCCTTAGAAGTCTGAGAAGTCCACCATTTTTTGTGTTATGTAGCCAGAAGAGAGCATGGTGTTATTTCATTCTCCTCTAGGCGTCACTCTGATATTACTTTGATTACATTGTGATAAATTGCTTCAGAGGTTTTGAAATATCCTGATAAATGGGTCTAAATAAAATAAAATTTAGGAACAGGAGAAACATCTCATCATAGCGAGGGGCCTGAGAAATTTGTCACCATATAGTGTAAGGTAAAGGTAAAGGTACCCCTGCCCGTACGGGCCAGTCTTGACAGACTCTAGGGTTGTGCGCCCATCTCACTCAAAGAGGCCAAGGGCCAGCGCTGTCCAAAGACACTTCCGGGTCACATGGCCAGCGTGACATTGCTGCTCTGGCGAGCCAGCGCAGCACACGGAAACGCCGTTTACCTTCCCGCTAGTAAGCGGTCCCTATTTATCTACTTGCACCCAGGGGTGCTTTCGAACTGCTAGGTTGGCAGGCACTGGGACCGAACAGCGGGAGTGCACCCCGCCGCGGGGATTCGAACTGCTGACCTTTCGATCGGCAAGCCCTAGGCACTGAGGCTTTAACCCACAGCGCCACCCGCGTCCCATATACCATATAGTGTAGCCGTATACAAATTAGCTTTCTCTAATCTCAACACAACTATTCATGAGCACATTCTTCTTAGAAACCACAATCTAAAGCTAATATTTAAAATCAAGCATCCTCTCTCCAAACAGCACTTGCCTGGCTCAGCCAATGTGTCTGCTGCTAAGCATATCATTCAGACAACAATTAATAATAACAGGGAAGCCAGGATTTTTGTTCCAATGCCTTCAAAGTAAGTCCAATCCATTTTGCTAATTAATGCATTGCGTACAATTTATTGTCGAAGCCTTTACTTCGATTAAGGTACGTGTTACAGTTCAGTGAGTTATCCTATTACAGCTAATGCACTACTACACAAACTGGTGAGTAAGAGAAATCTGGGGAAGTGTTTCAGTGCCTAATAGATACACATATACTTCTGTCTAAACCCGGGGTTCAATCTATATTCATCCAGAAGACTACTCTTGGAGACTGGCATACTTAAGTACTGCTTATAAATCTTTAAGTGATTATGCCTTAGCTATGCCACAAAATGGCTGCTGCGGTCTTGCATGAGGAAGTAACAAACCACTGACATTCTCTCCCTTGCTTCTTCTAATAGAATACCCATAAGAATGGGGTTTGGGTCTGAAATTCTACTTAGACAAAAGAGACAACTGCTCTGAGCAATTAATGAACGGCTTTGTAAATAAAGCTTACTATTGCTTTCGCGTTCATTTTTCTCCCACCCATCTGGCTTTGCTTCATTATTAAATGGAGTCTTCTTATATTTCATTATCTGTCAAGGATGGAACCAAATTAGAAACATGTACCTTACAGACCATGTAGTGGTGATGAAACCTACCTGGAGCCATTTGTTATTTTTCAGGGCAAGTCTTGGCCAATTTTTGGCCAAAGCAATGTAGAAATTCCTTAATAAATAATTAAATTAATGGCCTCTATTTCATTGGTCTAATGTATTTTTGGTATGATCTAACTGGGGATAGGTGAGTTAGTGCTCAAAAAAAGATGAAAGAGAATTTGACTTGGAGATCGGGCTGTGATGGAAGGGTGCTTATGCTGACTGCTTTCAACTTGGTTTTGAAAAATCCTCATCTCCAGCTAAAATACAAATCCTTTCAGGAGTACATTTCATCCAGATTCTGTGGAGCCTAGCAGACTGTCAGAAACCAGAAACAGATGGTAAATTATGTACCAATATCTTGTCCCAGGATTTTGTTTGTTTATTTAGGTTTTTTTTTGTTGCTGCTGCTCCGGAGTTTGGAAACAGAGAAGTCGGAAGCAGAACTAGAGACTAACCTAAAGGGGGTGGGGGGGGGAGAGAATTCAGTTATAATGGGGAGTGAGTACACTCAAAGTACTTCCAATTTTACTGGCACTTTAAATATATTGGACAGGCAGAATAAATTAAATCTAGTTGAAAAATTTAGGTATAGGATTTGTTCGGATTCGTTTAAACTCATTCATTTCAATTCATTCAGTGCATCATTAGCTACTGTTTGTGAAATTTTGCCCCATTATATCAGTTTTGAAAACATGAAAATAGCCTGTTCTGTTCTCTCCAACAACAGTCGCCCTATAATAATATTCATAAGGGTTAGCATTCCTTGTGAATAGCCACTGTCACACAGTCAAGAGATTTCGTATAAGAACTCATTTCAGGCTAGAGCCATTAAGTAGGCTGAGCTGTACTGAAATCACATGTGATTTTTAAACATTTGTCATGTTCACAAAGGTCAGGAGCTGAGGAGACATGTCTGCCAACCAGCCCACTTGCTCTCAATTCTGTGTCTTTTAACCAAAAAGTAAACATTATCTAATCCAGGGTATATCTTGCTTATCTGTAATTACTATGTTTGGTCCCTGTAACCTAATACAGGCCAGCATAGAAACTGAAATAGGCCAAGGAAGTCAGCTGCAGAACTATAGGCAATATCACTAAGGTAGTCATCAGATTAAACAGATAACAACTTAATTATTTCATTGCAACATTTATATTCTCTGCCTTTCCTCCAGTGAACCTAGGGCAGCACACATGGTTCTTCTCCTTCTGCTTCACCATCAGAACAGCCCTGAAGCTTCGGCTGAGAGATGCTCATGACTGAGTGGAGACTCAAACCTGGAGACTCAAACCCAGACCATGTCTAACTCAGCAATGGGGAACCTGTGGCCCTCCATACGTAGTTGGAGTTGAGCTCCCATCAGCCAGCATGGCCAACGGTAAGTGATTATGACCGCTGTACTCTAGCGACACCTGGAGAGCCACAGGTTCCCGGTCTCTGCTCTGACCATTATATAACACTATTAATCTGTCAAACACTGTTTTTTACAACTGTCCTAAAGAAAGAAAAATGCATACTTTTTCATGATGCACACAAGTACAAGAGGCATCATCTGAGAAGAGGAATTCCCCCTTTTCTCACACGTATTGGTACGTACATGTACTTGCATTAAATAGTACTGCCCAATTGATGGCACCTTTTTTAGTTGATCAGAAATATTTAATGCATCACTCTAACGAATCAATCAACTATACATTGCTGCCACATTGACCCATGAGCAACATTTGCAGGGTTTATGGCAGCACATGAAAGCAGATGTGGCCGAAGAAGGCATGGGCAAATCACAAATGTGGATATAGGCTTTTTCTTTTTTGAATGAAGAGCGCAAAAGAAGAGGCGGAGCAAGTTGCAAAAACTTTTTGGAATCACAGTAATTGACACTTGACCAGAGGCATGCCTAGACAAGATGTATTGGTGTCTCCAAAACCAGGAGAGACCATGACCAGAAACTCAGAAAGTTTGCTTTCATCGCCTTTTGCTTTCCACCAGTGATTTCCTCTGCGGCCATTGGGTTGGGTCTGCCCCCCTCCTCTGTCGTCTGCCTGCCTGCCTTTCTGCCTCTATCTACTGCTATCCCTTCTGCTTCCTTTCTCCCTCCCTTCCATTTTCCTCCTCTCTCTCTCTCTCTTCCCTCTAAGCCCCTCCTGATGCTCCACTCACACTTCTAATAGCACCACTGGTCAATTGGGGAGGGGGCCCAGCAGGGCTGCTGCGACGGCCTACAACAGCAACCAGATTCTTTTGTCTAGGCGCCCAGAGGAACCAGCACACCAGGTGCCCAGAGCAGCAGGGGAGCAGCCCACAGAGCAGGCGGACAGACTTCTAGTCACTCCAAGCCAGTGCAGAGGTGCAGTTTCCGTGCCCCCCCCCCATGGACCTGGGCCCTTGGCAGGGACCAACCTAACCATCCTCTAGGTACCCCACTGCAAGTGACAGTATATATCTTTCAGCATCACAGGGTCACATTGGAATACCTATGGGAGCAGTCAGTAAAGCAGAGGGTGAGCTAATTCAAAGAGGAATTGAGGAGGAAGAGGAAACGGTCTCTCATGCACTGACAGCATTGAGGAGTCCACTCACACAATCCACTGCTGAAAGTGGGAGTGAGAGAAAGGAGGAGGCCCTTCTCCCAGGCTTCAGAATCCCATTAAATTATTCTCCAGGGGCGCCAAGATTTCTAGCCAATTCTCTGAATTTATACACTGAGCAACTATTACCATAACAATGGAATGGATCCATGTGCCAGGTGCGCATGCCAAGTGCACAAATCACAGTGCTGATAACATCGCTATGTATCAGCCATAAGACATGCTTTTAAAAAAACACTGCTTTTTGAAGCCTACTGTTCAACGCAACCAAGATTCAGCCTTTAATCCTTGTTGAGAATATTCCTGTCCCTGGATATTTTTTGCTCTCCTCACCCCCATCAATAAAATCTGAAATGGTGCCCGTCCTGCAGAGTTCTAATCCATCTTTTGCAAATATGTGGAAATCACAACTTCCCCTGATTTGAGTTTGAGCTCAAAATGGTAGGATCACCATGGATTTAGGAAATTATTTTTAAAAATACATTTTGACAACCCTGCAAGTTCCCAGACACAGCTTTTTCCTGTTTTTTGGTAATTTCCTCAATGGATATCCACAGGAAAAGAAGGAAACATGGATGGAAACAGAAGAACAACACTCGGAAAAGGGAAGCCACAGTGATAGGAGGAAAACCTGAAATAAATGCAATTGAAGCTACAAATCACAGGTAACATTTGATGCAAAAGCAACCGATAAAGCTACATCACAATACAGAAAGGAGAGAACTACTTTTTCTCCCAATGTGATATATCTTATCTTTTCTGAATATTGCATTTCCTTTCATTTTTAACTATGGAAAAATGAATGTGAGCATTCTCAAAACAAATGTGTTGTTGCATGCAACAAAGTCATTGCTTGAGTGAAACAACTTCTGCTTCCGCAATGGAACACCCTCCTTTCTCTCCCCCCTTTCTGCCCTCCCAATCATCCCTGGGGGTTTTCCCTAACCCCACAAAGCAGATTTTAGAATTCAGGAGTTACATGGGGGGGGGGGGGAGCGGGAGAGGAAGGGGATGTTCCACTGTAATGACTTTATTGGATACAACCCTGTATGTTGACATTTTGAGTCTATGCTTTCTGGTTAAGGTAGTCACAGTACTCACTCACATACTCTCAACAATTACAAATCCCAATAATCTCCTGGGTCCACATACAGAAGACCGGGGCCACTAGAGAGGGGCAGGGGTACACAGGGGAGATCACATAGTTTAATGTATGTAGATGGGATGGCTCTTATGCATGCCTGCTCAGTAGTAAGTCCCATCAAGTTCAGTGGTGCTTTCTTCCAAGTAAATGTGGACAGGACTGCAACCTAAATAAGCTGTAAAATAAAAAGTTTTATTTTATTGGACTTCCTCCTTTAGGAACTATGGGCTAATAGTGATGACTGCCCATATAACATGATTTACAAGTAAGCAAGTTGAATAGGATATTATGTAAATACAAATATTTCACAAGAAATTATGCTTCTGAGGAGGGAAACTGCTGTCTGTAACTGAAGCCAGCTGTAAATTCATTTCCTTAAGGGATTAATGATGCCATCCCATAAGCATTCAGAAATCTGGATTCCATCAGGAGGGTCGGAGGGAGGGCGTTTAATGTTTGTCCTGTCCAAAATTAGGAAACACCAGAATGAGCACATCATTCTATAACTGATCCCAGTTCAAATCTAAGGGGGAACTACTAGCTGACATTGAATTTTAACTTCCATTAAGAACTGTCTTAGTTATAGATTGACATGCCTTGTAAATTAATGGAAACTTTGTTTGCAGGATTTTGTTTGTTTGTTTAGTTGTGAGGTATGCAGGTTTTTGACTGTAAAATTCTAATTGAAGTGTTTAATTATTGGCAGAGTAAGTGAAGGCGCCACCCACATACAAGTCTGCCCCAATCTCCTCTGAAAACCCCTTGCATTTGGATTGCAACTGCTTCATTTCAAACACTGTTGGCAACAAGAAAACAGGAGCACAGTACAGACTGCAGTGAGTCACCTGCCGAATCCCACATTATTTTTCAATGCACATTTTTAAAAATGAAATAATGGTAGAAAAGAACATTACTGGAGTGCAAAGCTATAGCTAAAACATGAGTACTCAAAACATCTGCATGTTTACTCGAGGTCTTTGAAAAGTTAGGCTGGATCAAAGGATAGCTCAAAGGGTATCATTACTGTTAAACACCAACAACAGATTGGCAATAGGTTTTCCCCCCTCAGACTTAGAGAAAACAAAAACACTAAAAGCTAGGCCATACCCAGTATACCAGGGAGTACCTTAGTACAAAGGCTGCTCTGTCTTTGTGTATCAAACCCACAAATTCTGTGAAAAGGAAGCAATTACATGGCAAGAATAACAAAGATTCTGCACACAAAATTATTTATTTGATGCACTGACAATCCCAAGGACTCAGAGAAACAGTGACCAGAATCCAAAGAACCAAAGGCAGTCTGGGTAGGTGGGGCTGGCCCAGGGTCACATTCCTCTTCTATACTTCACTGCTCTCCTGCCCAGACCTAAAGGTCAAAGCTCAAGCTAGGGAATCTGTGTTTTCTAGAGAAAATGGTTTCTTTTCAGGAGACAAAATTATTCTGACTGCTTGGAGCCCCATCTTGTATACTTACCGTATTTTTCGCCCTATAGGACGCACTTTTCCCCCTCCAAAAATGAAGGGGAAATGTGTGTGCGTCCTATGGGGCGAATGCAGGCTTTCGCTGAAGCCTGGAGAGCGAGAGGGGTCGGTGCGCACCGACCCCTCTCGCTCTCCAGGCTTCAGGAAGCTCTGCGCAACCCTCGGGAGACCGGCGCGAAGACCGGCTGCCTGCAGTCCCGGGCTTCGTGCAGCCCTCGGGAGCCCGGCGTGACTTCCCTGCGCAGAGCTGCCTGCATTCTGAAGCCTGGGGCGCGCTGAAGAGTGCGCCTGGGCTTCGCGCAGCTCTCCGCAAGCCTGGGGAGACAGGTGCGACTTCCCGCCGGGCTCCCTAGGCTTGTGGATAGCAGGCTGTTCTCGGGGCTGGGATCGGGGGAAGCTCGGTCTTCCCCTGCACCAGCCCCGCACCTCGGGGGGCAATAAATTTTTTTTTCTTTATTCCCCCCCCCCAAAAAAAACCCGAGGTGCGTCCTATGGGGTGGTGCTTCCTATGGGGCGAAAAATACGGTAAATACAGACCATTTGTGAAAATGACCAAAGTCTGCCATATTTTAGAGAGAGAGAGAGAGAGAGAGAGAGAGAGAGAGAGAGTTATCTGTATTTATAATTCCATCCACAATATGGTACCCATATATATCCATGTGAGGTGCACCCCTCCAAGTTTACACGTGTTAAGTCACCTCAGATAAATTTCTCTAAGCAAAATATAATTGGTAGGCAGTCTGTTTAAGTAAGCTATGGAGCTCAGCAACAACTGCTACAGAAAACAGACAACCATTCTCTTGAAATAAAAATGAAATAATGAAACAAACAGGGAAGGAAAATCCAGCAAAGGACACTGATTCTGAATGCGAGGGAAAATGCGCCGCTTTACATTCAATATTTGCAACCACACCGCTGAAAAGTGTGATTCATTGCCACTGTTCCCTTTTCAAATGGCTTTACCAGATATCATATATCATTCTGAAGTCATTTATCAGCTCCCATTTTCTAAAGGGCATATTATGATCAAAACTACAGCATTTGTCTAAACCGATTCCCTTTACAATTATAAAAAACCTGAACTGCTACATTTAATGGGATGCAAGTATTTCTTAAATCTACAGAGGGAGAAAAGGTTATAGTACCGTGTGTGCCACAATTTGGTTACTCTTGCCTTCTCTCCAGTCTATAAACTAATATGTGGTGGCAAATCTGAATACCCTATAACATATATTCACGCTGAATGAATTTGCAAAAAAATCCGACAAATGATGAAAAATAAGTAAGCCACAGATCTCCTAGCTGCTTTTATATGTACATAGGAGAAAGGAAAACTTTGCCCCTTCCCTCCTCCTCATTTTTCCAATCTAAATCAGCAACAGATATTAGTATCCATATATTTTTCACTGTTGGCGAATGGCAGTCTGCAGGGGGGGGGGTGTAGGTTAGAGCAGCTCCCTCCCTCCCTCCCTCACAAACTGCACCAGGAAGTAGATTAGGGAGACTGAGAGACTGGCCCACCCAGTGAGCTTCATGGCTGTCAAGACTGAACCCATAACCATCTTTCAGGTCAGGAGCTGAACCAGTGAGTCACATTCAAGGAATCCATGGAAACACATCAAAGTCAAGAAGACTTGCCCTGCCACAATTAAAAAAACAACACACCTTTTATTACCCTCTCCAGGAGGGTCCAGTGCCATGCTGGGTGGGGTGGGGGGCAATGTAGACTATGAGAAATACTTCACTACCAGGAAGATGTTCTCAGTTGAGTTCTAGCAGTTCACCACATGGGGAAGCTACACACAGAAGCAAACACTGCCTGGTTCTACTCCCAATTGCTGAGGAGGAATATCAACAAGGGTCTGTCACTCTAACCAGTACATCAAATGTGCCCTTCTTTGGGGTTTGGCAGATTGAATTTTGTTTGAAAACGAGCTGTCTTTACTTACATAGGGCTCACCCTAGCTTTCCGGGTGGCTTGTACAATTCACAGAGTGATAAAAATAGAAACAACAATCAAGATTAAAAATATATATATACACCACACAGCAGGAATGTACAACAATGAGAAAATCAGCAGGCTCAAGTAAGATCAAATAAAAAGGCACTTTATTTGGTGCATAACATTGCCTGTTCTACACCTTGCTCAGAGAACACACACAGCAGTGGTTCTCCATACCAAGCAATAATATTCTAGATGGTGAGGGAAGTGTCAGTTTTGCCGTTTAGTTTCTTCTAAAGTCAAAGATGTTGTCGGTAGTGGGGGTTGGACAGCACAACAGAAGCTTCACTTTCCCCTCACACTTTACTTTAGAATTCTAATGTTAACGTTAATAGGATTCCAAGACAAAAGTATCCTTGCATCTGCATCTCCTGCTAATTATTTGAGAGGTTGTTTTGCCCCAAATAAACTCCAACTTTTGAAAAAACGGCATATTCTTCATCTACAGAACAAGTAAGAAAGGAGGCTACAGAATAAGGAAGACCCACAGTGAGGCAATTATGTTGGAGAAAAGATACAGTAGGGATAATAATAAGAACAACAAATGAAATTACCAAAAGAGCTAAATTAAAGGAAGCCATGTATCAGTCTATGATGTTGGTGAAGAGCTGCTGATATATTATCAAGTTAATAGTTTGAGCGTTGTGATCTGTGTTAAAGGCTGATCAGAAAGCAATTTCGCAAGTTCATGGAATCTTCCTATTACAGCTGTTCTAGCCAGCATGATACAACACTACAAGGACACATAAAGTTTAATGGCGGTGGATGGGAACGTACAAAATGGTGGCCCCATACAGGATGGAAATCGGACATAAGTTAGTTATTTTTTGTTTCCAGCTTTACTTGCATCAGGGGACACTAGACAGCCAGCTGTTCGTAGTTATTAGCTGAATAGACAGACCACTTCCTCTGTTTACAGTATCATAATAAACCCAGACTGTGATCTTATACATGGGGCTGGAGGGACCCAAAGGCAATTTTTTTAAAAAAAGAAACTATATATTATAGAGCTTCCAGGCTGTTTCTTTGTTTTCATGGTCCCACTGAATAATAAGAGTTATACTTACATTAAAGATTTGTATTTATTTATTCACAGAGACTGGACAAACTGACTCACTAGTAGCTCTCATCAGACTTTGGGAGACCATTATACACAATAATGCATGCTGATGTAGTGGTTCATAGATTATGTACTGGAAATGTTTAGGATAGCTACCCCATAGTATATAACTTTTCCCCAAAACATTATTGCTGACCGTGTCTCTCAATTCATAAAGGACTTACCATATACTACACCCAGCTGTAGGTGAAACTGGTTTCTTCAATGTGCTTCCACTGAAATCAATAGACTTCTCCTAAATATAATGTGGGGCATGCATTCATTTGGAATGCTCAACTCACCTGCCATGAAATAATAGATCTTTACTTAAGTCCTGTTCTGTGTTGCAAGCACAGTCAATGGAGCATCACATAAGCAATACTTCATAAGCAGCTCATCTTGAATGTTCACAATAAGCATTAAATATCCCTCTCCCACAAAATATAACCCCTCTCCATCACCACTCCACCCAGATATTATTTGCAGGGTTCTGCCATCACTGCCAAGAGTTTAACATGGGGGGAAATGACTGTATATAAACTTGTTTCAAGATGTCTAAAGGCAGACTCTAAGGCCTGGTTTGCATACAATAACCAAAATGTATATGGCACTTGAAATCATTTGTGTACAGTGGCTCAACATACAGATTTGGCAATGCTCATACAATCTTCCTTTCTGGATGTTTGAAGGGATGAAGACTGCTTGATCCATGTGGCAAATTGCTGCACATGAACTGGGCACAGTGTGGTAACAGCTGCCAAGGAGAGATTCCTCCATATGGAAGCCATTGTATGCAAGTTCGCATTGTGATTCTGAAGGCATAGGAATTCAGAACTGCTCCAGACTAACAACTCCAGTGAACACAGCAGCAAATGCACACACCCTGCTGAGGTTTGGGCTGCAACCAGTGTGGGGTTGCATTCTCTTGTGGAAATCCAATTTTAAGAGCCACACATCTATCTACTTCCTCAGGGCAGGACTAAATGAACTTTTAATTATATCAACAGCCTTTGTAACCTTTTGTTCTTAAGGCACCACAGGTGACGATCCATCTAACTAGGGCATGGAAGAACTTAGCCCCATTCACATAAGAGTGAAACCTTATCCCAAACTTCTAAAGGTTGCAATACTTTTACACAACATTGAATTATAACATTAAACCTTCCCCATGCATCTCACTCTGTGCAATCAATAGATTGTTGTGGCACACAAAGAGCAATGTGCAGTGCAAGATTGGCCTCAAAATGTTAGATGGTATGAATTTAGCAAATGAGCTTCATATGCATGCAGGCAACTCCAAATTTATGTGGGGGTTCTAGGCACCACATGCGTTTAAGTGAAAACACGTATATTTGAAAAAGTGTGCAAACACTCCGTTCCGCCCTCCCCACTCCTTTCTGTGATGTTTTTGTGATATTTTTGAGTCACTTCGGGGCTGGGCACAATGCATGTATGTGCAGTCACACACATATTGAATGCACGTGAATGGGGAGTTGCCTGTATATAACTTTCAGCCTCTGATTGAGGAAGTGAAAGCAGGCGTCAGTTTTAGAAATAATATTTATTTAATTTTACATACCGCTTTGCATTTCAACAGAAATCTCAAAGCAATTTACATTTCCTAACTAAAAGGAAACAACGCAAGAAATGCAATACAAATTCCAAAAACAAAACAACTTTAAAGACAACTCCAGATTTTAAGTAACATAATTGAAAACAGCAATAAATTAGGATTGCTAGAAGATGGGTAAGAAAGGCTTCACCCAGAAATAGCAATGGAACATTTATTCACAGTTGAGAAGAGTGGTATGCTATACATATCTAAGAAATAGAGAGGCAGCCGCCTTCTAAAGATGGGAAACAAGAAGATACCACGACTGAACATGACCATACTGTAAGGATGGCCAAAGCAAATCGTTCCGAAGAAATCAAAACATCACCTGCAGGTGATATTCTAGGAAGTTCAGAGCTTTCATAGAAGTGTGATTAGGATCACATAATCTAAGGCGAAATATATGGTGGTGGTCTCACAACTCCGGACACATCACAGTTAATGAATATCTAGGCCTATTTCCATTGGGCTTTTGGCCGGGATATGGGACTAAGACCGCTGTGGCTGATTAGCTAAAATCTAACTCCATTGTTGGAGCTTGTCTGTCTTTGAATACCAGTTGGTGGTAACCATAGGATAGAAGTGTTGTTGCGCTCAGTTCCTGCTTTGGGGCTTGCCATAGGCATCTAGTTGGTCACTGTGAGAACAGGATGCTCGACTAGATGACCACTGGCCTGATCCTGTAGGCTCTTCTGATGTTCTTATGACCTATAAGGCCTCTCAGCTGCTTTAAATACCATAGATTGTTAAATTATTCTGCCTGGTTGGGTGGAGCCTTTCAGGCACTGTGTATTGCAGTGGTTCCGCGCCTGTCTGGTCGGGGGGGGGGGGGGGCTATGGTTTGATGCCATAGCCTTTGCACTATGGTGTCCCACAGGGTTTTGGCTTGTCCCCCATTTTGTTTTTTAATATAGCGGTACATAGGGTTACAAACTTAATTCGTTCCGGAGGTCCGTTCCTAACCAAAACCATTCTTAACCTGAGGCGGGCTTTTGCTAATGGGGCCTCCCATTGCCACCATGCCGCTGGCACGTGATTTCCGTTCTCATCCTGGGGCAAAGTTCGCAACCCGGAGCAACTACTTCCAGGTTAGTAGAGTTTGTAACCTGAAGTGTTTGTAACCCGAAGTGTTTGCAAACCGAGGTACCACTGTATCTACATGAACTGAGCTAGCTTATTTGGAGTGAGGCACTAGCAAAATGGTGGCTGGAATTCAGTTCTATTGCTTCTTGCCATTTAATACAAAGGTAGCAGTTGATATCTTTGCACATTACCTGGATTCCAGACTCACTCTAGATTTTTTTATTCTTTCCAGACCATTATTTCTGTGTGTGTTTACGCGTATATATTAAAAATATGTATTTTTAACTTAACCGTATCTCTGGATTGTGGGATAACCAGACTCGTATGACCTGTCACACGTGACAGAGTTAATACAATAAAGTAAGCTGCCAGGCTTAGCTATGTCCACTTCCCCTCACCTTTGGAGGAGCTAGATAATCAAGCTTTATTCTCCTCCAGTCTACATGTGAACTTCAGTGTGTGAGCTCTGAGCTGCTCCTTCCAGCCACATAGTTTTAACAAGCCTCTCTTGAGTTCCCATACCAATAAACTAGGACCTTTTACCACTTCTAGCTAAGCTAGCTACTGCCTGGGCAACTTTTTCTGCAGCACATTATACTGACCTTTGAAGAGTTTGTAAGTAAACCAATTTTTAACATACCAAGCATGTGGTCTTTTTCCTATGCTGAGGGATTAGAAAACTTTGGAAAGAAATTTTTTAAGGGGACATTTTGCAATTCACTTGGAGGAGCGTATTTTAAAGGTTCAACAACCTATATTTCCACGCTTTACTTTGCTGCATATTTTGTGATTTTAAATCTTTACTGTGGTTCTCTCATCAAAGAAGACTTGCCCTAAACAGGGATCTTGGTGCATATATATATATATATATATATATATATATATGCACACCAACATGGATCTCAAGAATGAGTACCTTAAAATAATAAGGAATTTCATTTTTACATTTAGAAATTATCATTTTGTCTCCTAAAGGAAAGTTGAACCTGATCTTTAAACCTGTTTAGAGGCAGAAAACTATGCATGCCATTGAGGGGGGGGGCTAGCCAATGTCCATTACAACATATTGATTGATATATGGAATATCAGAGCTTTTTCTAGCAGATATAAATTAATAAATATGCTGCAAAGAACACAGCCAAAATTATGCAGAATAAATTGCCAGTGGACCATATTTCATCTGTCTACAGAATGTGTACACACACACACACACACACACAAATATTTCGTGTATGTATGCATACATCTGTTATATGAATATATATGTGTGTGTGTGTGTGTGTGTGTGTATGACTCGTTCACACACAGAGAGGGACATGCACAGAAAGAGAACAGGAAACTATAAACCCAACAACACAATGGAAAGCTCTGGTGCATATAATTTTTTCCAGTTATTTTCTGAGATGAGTAAAAGAATACATTGCAAATGTTTGTTCTTTCATCCTTTTAACAGTACTAACCATGGAGCCTTTAATCTAAGCAAGAAATAATTTAAATGAGTTTCTCAAATCTTGAAAAAGAATAAAACACAGGGAAGTTAAATATAACCTGCTACTTTTTAAGTGGCCTTTATTTTATTTTTTTAATAAAAAAGCTGAAAACAGAAAACAAAATGCAGTACTCAAATCAATGGGCTGTTTTGTACAAAACACTAAACCATAGGTTAGTGCTACATGTGTGAGCCAGACTAAGTCTGACCAAAACTTGGGATCATGTACACACACACACACACACACACACGAGGCGGGGGGGGGGGGAGAGAAAGGGAGGATCCTACTACTGTGTTTACTTTCAATATCCACTAAACCTGGTTTGTTATTATGTACAAACCAGGGCTTGTGGTTTAAATCAAACTTGGATTAGTTGAACAAGCCAGCTTCATAAGCCATGGTTTGGAAATAGCTTGGCTGGAAACTTACAAGTTTGTTTTAAATGACAGTTGTTGCTAAGTAATGACAAGCTAGGATTTGTGGAAGCTGAATGTAAACACAGGAAAAGTCCTTCTGCTGGTTGCTCAGTGGAGGCAGGCTGTGAACAATAATGAGGGGAGTTTAGACCGCACACAGCTGAGGAAACGATGAGCCACAGAACTGCCATATTTGCGTAATGACACAGTTCATTGTGGTATCAACAGATGCATTAAAAAGAGGTAAAAAATACACTGTTAAATTTATCACATTTATAGTGTGCCTTTCCACAGAAGCATTCCAAGTAGCTCAGCAACTTACTTTTTAAAAAAAACAAACCCATAAAACTTCAAAAACCCCAAACATCCAGAAAAATATATTAAAAACAGTCAGAAAACAATAAAAATAAACAAATGTAAATTAACAGTCCTGATCTCCAAACAACACAAAAGAGATTCTGGCACCTTCACCAACAGGCTTCTAATCTTAGTGTTTCTTACGTCTGGAAGTGACACACTCCTGATGAACTACTTTGCAAACTGAGGGAGGGCTGCTTGTATGAACCTGCCTATTTGAGGCCTAGCTTCAGGCACCTTCAAAGGCTAAGTGGGTGGCTACTGGAGATGGGGCCTCTTCTGTTGCGAGGCCCAGACTCCCAACCCCATTTTCTCAAGGAGGTTTCAGTGCTTATTTATTTATTTGGAAACATTATGATTAGTACCACTGGCAATTTAGAACATACATTGCACTTGCAAAGGACTTTGCAAAGAGACTATATTTTGCAACATCTCCATAAAGCAATCTTTATAGCATATACCAATTTTTGCCAGCCTGGTGCCTTCCACATGTTTTGGACTAAAAGGAAATGTAGAAGTTGAACAAGGAGGGCACCAGGAAATGGCAGACTTTGGGCATCAAAATTTCAGCGGCGCCCTGAGATGCCAAAATTTGGTGGCCACCCCGTCATTAGACATTGTTGCAGTGCCTCCTGCTGCACCCTCTCAACTCGGTGCCCAGTGTGGGCAAATGGGCCGCACTCCCTTAAATGTGCTTCTGCACCAGGTTGCATATGCTGCAAGAAACCTGTTGGTGCTGCACGTCTGTCATCTGACCAGTAGAACCGATGTCTTTGCAAAATAAACACAGTGGTACCTCTGGTTGCGGACGGGATCCTTTCCAGAGGTCCGGTCGGATCCCAAGGTTTCCACAACCTGAGGACCGCTTCTGCGCATGCGTCAAAACCCGGTAAAATACTTCCGGGTTTGCCGCGCACACATCCCAAAGTTTACGTAACCAGAGACTTATGTAAATGGAGGTACGACTGTAAATAGAAACACAGAAGGACCTATCAGGCTCCATTTTAAAAACTGAAGGCATTGTCCCTCCAACCTAGAAGGCTGATAGGCAATGCTACTTCTTTGCTCCTCTGGTCTTATCGTACCATAAAAAAACAGTACCTATGCTTCGAAGATGCCGGGGCTTTACAAGGCCTGGCTATTGTTTGTTACACAGAGACAAGGGAATGCCTCCCCACCAGGGCCTTTCAACTACCAGACTCTGCCCTCAGCGAAATAAAGGAAACAATCAGCGGACTGTTCTCCACTGCCTCCAGATGGTGCCCCACATCCAGCCCCGCTCTTGGTTGCCCTCTTCTTCTTCTTCTTCTTTGTTTTGTTTTACACACACTGTGCGGTTTCATCATTCATCCTGACTGTTTGATTTAAGTCTCCATTCCCTGGATCAAGAAAGGCCTGGCAAGGGAGGAAGAATGAAAGAAAGTGACACATTGACAGCTTCTTTTTCACAGTAATGAACCAAACTGCACTCTCTTCTCCCCGCCGGCCTTTTACTATCGTCTTTTCTTCCTCTATAAAGGAACCCCGAGGGGACAGAGGGACAGGTTGGGGGATCAGCTCAGAAGTCTCTTCCACATATAATGTTCTGTGCCTCCACATGTGGGCTTCTCCAATGGAGCCCCTGCTGAGCCCGAGGATTATTTTTAGCTTATCTAACTCTTGCTTGTTTCCTGTATACAATAAAAGGATATCTGTTGACAAATGGCATTAAAGTTTCATCAGGGTACCTCGCAGTCAGAAAGCGTGCAGGCTGTACACCAATGACTTTGGCTCTCATCAAAAACAAAGTTTCTTTACATTGGCAAACAGGACATTCAGATCTGTTAAATGATCTAAAAGGTTAACTGCTATATCTCCAGAATCAGTAAGACTTTAATCCATATTTTAAAAATCAGATTTACATGCAAAGGATAGGAAGACAGGAGGCAATCTTTGTAGAATCGGATGCTTTGTGTGTTCTTTGCTTTACAAAAGCAAAACACAGATTTTTTTCAGTCCAATATCAGGTGCTATTGCATCTATAACCAATCTCAGGGTACCCTAGTAAAGGGGTCTGAGTTGAAGTTTCTGTCCTGAAGCCAAGCGGGTGTAGAGGTGCCATAGAACTTCTGGAATCAGCCTGGGGAGGACCAGCTTATTCTTGAGGTGGTCCATAACCCAGGCATGACCCTGTCCAAACTTCAGCCTTCCCACAGAAGGCTGATATAGGATACACACCCAATGCCTAAGCCAAAGCCTACCTAAATCTGTAATCAATAAAGTTGTGGCCGAGTCTTAACTCCAGAAAGTTGTGTCAAGTTTATTCCACCCGTTATCACTTCATGACTCTGCCTATGGGGCACGCTGCAAGTGGGTCTACAACCTCTTAGAGTCTTTGGCAAAATCAATATTCTGAATTAAGTTGTTTTAAGGAAACTGTTCCAATTTGGGGGGGGAAATGTGTCTTTGCTCACTAGGTCTGCTCCAATTTCACTTCAGAATCAATTATATACTTTTTGTCATGATTTGTCTACAATACGGCTTCTCAAGCCTGATCGTGATAAGCTTCCAAGTTAAAAAAAGAAAATGCCCAAGGTTTCTAAGATAAGAAAATGTGAGAGTTCTCAACTAGAGAGCAACAGAAAGAGACTGAATAAGCAGAATTTTGTTTGGTACATATTGGAAGAGGGCAGTGTGTAAGACAATATTGGGCCTGGTCACAGAAAAGTTCTCTGTTTTCCTAGCAACTGCCCATTTAATTTAACAGCTGTTTGTGTTTTGATATTTGTCAGCACAGGCACCAGGTTTCAGAGGGCTGTGATCAAAGACAGCTTGCTAGACCTCCCACCCAGAAGCAAGGGGCTCCTCCTCCCAGCAGAGCCAAGTTTACCTAATTGCTGGTGGTGGGAGAGGGCCCCCCCATTTTATCCTTATAGCAACTATGAGATTGGTTAGGCCAGGCATAGGCAAACTCAGTCCTCCAGATGTTTTGAGACTACAATTCCCATCATCCCTGACCACTGGTCCCGTTAGCTAGGGATGATGGGAGTTGTAGTCCCAAAACATCTGGAGGGCCGAGTTTGCCTATGCCTGGATTAGGCTGAGGGACAGACTGACTGACTCAAAGTCACCCCTCAAGCTTCATGGTTGAGTTGGGATTTCAACTCTCGCCTCTCAGGTCCTAGTTCCAACCACCACTCCACATGGGCTCTCCAGTGCATGACCTCTGCTGTGTGCTGCTACCAGATCCGACCAAACATTAACTAACACACATGCACACAAGCTACTAGAATAAGAATGGAGCAAATAGCAAATGTGGTTTCTTCTGCTTCCAGTACCATTTCCCAATGCATGACCTCTATCTGTGCACATTCATAATAGCTTTTCTGATAGGTATCATCCCATAAGGATTCACTGCAATGATTTGTTCACATGCGGTTTGTCCACTCATGAACACTTCGCCAATGATTAATACTACTCTACATCCTGGGAGATTTGAATCCCTGCACAATCCATCTTCTTGCAAAACGTAGTGTTTTATTTATATGAAATTCTACACCATGTCCCTTTTTGAAGATGCTGCCCTGCTATTTCTGGATTTGTCTTTTTTCATGTTCTTTTTACGTTAAAAGAAATGAGAGAAAAGAAATAAAGCATTCAAAGGAAGGAAGAAACAGTATAGTCATAGGGATATCATAAAGTACTCCAGCTCCACTGAGGGGCAGAAATGAAGCCAGAATCAGGGTGCAAGTAGCCAGCTAAGAGTTTCTTGAGTGGAAAAGAGAAGAAATTGAATTAACTCACATAATAATAAAAGTAGCAGCCTGTATAGACCCGCCTGATTCACAAATTCGTTAATGTTGCACCCTCAAGTTCACCTGCTTAAATTGAAAACAGGAATTGAGGGGTTGGGAGAGGATAGAGGGGATGTATACTTCCTGCTACCAGAATACAGTGGTACCTCGGGTTACATACACTTCAGGTTACAGACTCCGCTAACCTCAGATTAAGAACTTTGCTTCAGGATGAGAACAGAAATCGTGCTCCAGTGGCGCAGTGACAGCAGGAGGCCCCATTAGCTAAAGTGGTGCTTCAGGTTAAGAACAGTTTCAGGTTAAGAATGGACCTCCAGAACGAATTAAGTACTTAACCTGAGGTACCACTGTAGAGATAAACATGCAAACCGGGCTATCACGCTTATTTAAAAGCAGGTGAAAAACCCAGAATCTGGACTTTGCTATTGAGTATTTTGAGGAAGAGAATGAACTTTGGCACCATCCCTTTCCCAGCAACTCACTTTCCTTTTATGAAAAGTCACCTTACAATTTTTAGAGAATTGTTGTCTGGACAGCCTAGGACCTCCATACACACTGCCCAGCCTTGCACCCCGGGAAGGTCACTTCGGTGCTAACGCAGCAGTTTGGCTTCACCCCCAGAAGAGCACTGCATTGTCTCTTGAGCCAGACAGATGCCAACATTTGCATGTGCAGCCTGGCTTGTGTGTATGCAAATGTTTGTGAGAAAGACCAACCTCTTTAGATCTTGTTTTGGGCTTCTTGGGTAGAAGTTGCCAAAGGCATCTTCTTTGCTCCAGTGCGGAAGTTGGTCCTGTTCCTTTTCAAAATCCCAATATTGCTTTCGTTGCTTATATAGTGCTGTCAGCATGCGTAGGGTCTTGAGTTCAACTTCCTCCACCTAATTCTCCAGCAAGTTTCATTGTCAAGTACTATAAGTAAGTCTCTTATTGACAATCCAGAATGGCATAAGCTGATGCCTTTGCTTTACATGAAGCTGGATTGTTTACATCAGCTTTCCAAAACATCTGGCTGGCACCAGGTGGCCAAAGGCTGGTTTTCATCTTCAACAGCTTCTTTCAAGTCTGACATTAAACACAATGCTAGACCTACTGGGTTGCTGTGAAGAATTTTCAATTATTCTTAACTCAAGCAACCAGTAGCTAAACTCAAATCTCCCAGACCTTAAAAGTTGGCCAACCTCACAACATGCTTTACTAAATAGCTCCAGTGTGTTATATGAACAACTGCCAAGTATACTGGGTTGGGGGTCATGACAAGTGTAGAGAGTAAAAAACAGCAGATACGCACTGTGTGCCAATTTCTCTGTGTTATGACTAATGTGACATCATGAGTCGCTACTAAATCACTGCACTATGAAAACAAACACTCCATCACAACAGAGCACTCAACCTTCATCTTGTTCTGTGGCAAAAAAAAGAAAAAGAATCTCTGGAGGTTTTCCAAAGCCACCTGCTACCTGGTACTTAGCACCTCTATCATCCATGTCAATGATAGGGGCTGTCAGCTAGTACCTGGAAAGTGGGAACTTTCCATAGCTTGTCACAGACACATAAAAGCATTCAGTAGGTTCTAAGGAGGCTGCTTTCAGTAAACCAATTTTATTTCATGCAGGAACATGCATTTTCAAAGGACCATTCAGTCACAAGACCATATGGATCACTTTTATGCATTTGGCCCAAGGTCCAGCATTCTGTACACCCAGGAAACTCACGAGCAACTCCATCAATAGCATGCACATCTACTGCGTGTGTTCCCGGTCTCTTGAGCATTAACTTATCAGAGACTTCTCAAAGTTTAATCAGGGCTAAAAGCCATTATTGGATCATTTTCAGATGCACAAATAGGGACACGTAGATTAGATGTTACAGGGAATGTCCAAACTTTCAGTGACTATGGGTATTGAGATGCGAGTGCTTAAATTCCTTGGTTATTAAACAAGAAGGTAGTAGTTGCCTAAAAGGAGGGATGCAGGTTTTGCAGAGCTGGTATTATACAATGCAATGTGGCAACTGCAATTGCTCCACTCATTTGTAATCTTCATCAACTTGCCATATGTTTGTAGTTTGATACTATTCAAGTGCATTCACCATGTTACAGTTGGTATCATGAAAATGCTTAAAGCCTGAAAAGGCTTTTATTGTTTTACTTATATTCTTATATCACAAACCAGGAGTTGCACTCTGTTGCTAAACCACAAACGTTCAGAACCGCATACGATGAACCTGGCAACTGGAACATTCCTAGTAGAAGTGAAGTATGTGTTTGTTTTATGCTAAGAACATGGAAATTTAGGTTTCTGATGCTGTATCACTGTTTGTTCCAGTTCACACATGTAAGATGGGAAACATCAGCTGCATAAATAAGATTGCTTCCTGAAGAAAAATACAACAAGCCATAGAGTCAACAGAGAAACATAACTGGAACTCGTTACTTATAATCTTCAGGCAATTGTATTCCAGCTAAGTTCTACTCAGAGAAGACCCACTGAAATTGATGAACCAAAGTTAGTAACCTCCATTCATTTAAATGGGACTATTCCAACTAACATCGTATACAACCCAATGCACTGGTAGTGCATGATTAATCGCAAAATAGAACTTAGCGTAAAATACTAAACGAAACAAAGTACAACAGTTATAAAAGCAAATAAACTGAAAATGGCTTTCAGAAAACAAAAGAAAAAGAAAGAAATATACATGGTGTGCATTCTAATTCTTGATATATGCATACTTTATTCTTTTCTCTTTTTTTGTTAAGGCAGAACCTTGTAAGGTTCTTTGTTATGGTGAAGAATGTACCACACACACTGTGACAAAATTCCCTTGATCCTTTGGCCTGCAAGGTTTTTTTGTCCCCGTTTTCCATTCCATTCGTGCTCCACAGCCTTAGTATTTAGCACAGAGAAGGTGTGCATCACAATGCAGGTTGCTAAGTGACAGTTACAATATGTGCAATGAACAGCTCCCACACAGGCTTATGGAATCTCTCAGACTGTGCAAATGTAGAACTGATTGAGTGAACAGTGGGTGACACTATATTGTGCTTCCATGGAATTGCTCCAACCCAAGTAAGTCAATGCCCCCCCCAGCTTTCTTCTGCTCCAACCCAAGTAAGTCAATGCCCCCCCCAGCTTTTTTTTTTTTTTTACAAAGAACAAATGAGAAAATGGGAGATTTAATTAGAAGTCTAGCAATCTTACCTAAAAATACATGCTGTGTAACAAAATGCAACTTCCATAAAATTTCCAAAACTGAAAAGGCTTGATTTTGCTTTGTCCAGTTGTCATGTTAAACAGATAAGGACAACAATAGATAAGGCTGGCATATTGAAAATGTGATTAGTTAACACATAATACACTCTTATCCCTTATTCTAGATAACTTAGCATAATGGATACTCTTTACAGCTCAGCATTGTAACTGAAGTTAACAGACCAGAAAATGCACTCACGTATCATGAAATCACTTTTTCTTTTTTGATGTTCAGCATGCAAATTAATTATAAACTACACTCAGACCATGGGAACAATGGAGGGGATGAGGGTGGCAAGAAAAAAAGAAGGGAGGTGCAATCAACTAGAAAAGGCTGGAGGTTTGTTGTAAATAGCTGAAATGTCAAACTAAAAACGAGAAGTCTGTGCTTAGTTCAACACCCATTCAGTGTGTTTTCTCATTAACCTTGAAAGTGATTGTATTTACAGTAGCCGCGTCAGCTGTTCTTAAGTATTCATATATTCATTTCCCAGTTCCACATTTCTCTTTCAGCTTTAAATACAGCAATCAAAACGTCCGTGCCCACAGCACCATTGTCAATTTATCAGTAAATAATATAAACCAATAGCCAACTCTTTCCAAGTATAGATCCTTATGCAGCCAATATGGCATCCAGCCACATTCAAGAGCAGGAAACCCCAAACTCGGCCCTCCAGATGTTTTGGGACTACAATTCCCATCATCCCTGACCACTGGTCCTGCTAGCTAGGGATGATGGGAACTGTAGCCCAAAAACATCTGGAGGGCCGAGTTTGGGGTGCCTGTCCAAGAGGGAGATTATTAGTGGGGGTGGTGGCAGCTGCCATGGCACTAACAGCCATGGGGGGGGGGGCAGGTAGCAGCTAGTCACAGAGCTGGTGGCAGCAGCAGGGAGTCAGGGCAGGTCTATGGGTGGCAAATAGGATGGGCATAATCCACCACTCTTTGTGATCTACCGCCTAAGTGTCTCAGTGTTCCTCATTAAACGTCCAGCTCTGCAGAGTATCCTGGACAGGAGTACTCCACACTTCAATCTTGTTTAAGGTCCCACTTGAGTAAGATGAAATTGTTCTAAGAAAAGACAAAATTTGACGCCTCCTTGAATATATTCACTGAAAAGAAATTTAAGGAATGAAATTTGTGGAGAAGGCAGAACTTGTCAAAGGACATGCAGTGCTGGAGCTCCTCAAAATTTTGACCGATTCTGGCCCACAACAAAGACCTGCGTATGCCGATTTGGCTATAAACAGCGGCTTTGGGTATGTTGTGATGACAGAAGTAGCCAAAGGTAAAGTTTCCTATCTTATTGACTTTTTTAGACTAAAATATTAAAACGCCTCCCAGAGGTCTCCATCTGCTGTAGCTGCTGAGAGCCAGTGTGGTGTAGGGGTTAAGAGCAGTGGACTCGTAATCTGGCGAACCGGGTTCGCTTCCCCACTCCTCCACATGCAGCTGCTGGGTGACCTTGGGCTAGTCACACTTCTCTGAAGTATCTCAGCCTCACTCACCTCACAGAGTGTTGTTGTGGGGGAGGAAGGGAAAGGAGATTGTTAGCCACTTTGAGATTCATTAAGGGGAGTGAAAGGCGGGATTATCAAGTCCAAACTCCTCTTCTTCTAGGTGCTTCCAAAATGGCAGCTAGCCACCAGAGGAACTCAGCAGACTATTCTCTTAATACAATGGAAGGAATGGCACAACTGAGAGCCCTTAAGGATCAGAGAGAAAACTTGCGGATCTTGGTTCTTGGATCAAGGAGGTGGAGTTCATGACCTCAGAGGCGATGTAATGGAGCTTGCTGTGTTTTAAGCTAGTAACGTCTACATGCTTCCAAGCTAGCAAGATCTACTTTGCTTTCCCCCTAGAACTCACAGGTTCACCAACAGAAGCCAAATGCAAATTAGTGTGCTCACTGTCCTGCTGTGCCAGAAGTGAGCTCACTATCCTTTCTCACAAAAATCCATTCCTTCCCCCCAAAAAAGCTTTTTTAATTGCAGCAACCTAAATTGGGATGGTGAAGTTGCTGCTGTTGCTGAACAATTAAGTCAGAAATCCTTGATAAGACTGCACAAATCACCCAGATATCCACCAGTAGATTCCCAACTATTCTGCCCACCTCTGGCTTTAAATTAATTAAATTGGAATATTGGTTGAGGACTCCCTCAAACCCTTCTTAATCCTACTGCTGTTTGTGACCACTTCCAACATGAAACTTTAAACAGGTAAAGTACTCGAGAGAATTGTCTCTGTGGATGGCAAGGCAATACTTAAATGTAAAGGGACCCCTGACCGTTAGGTCCAGTCGTGACCAACTCTGGGGTTGTGGCGCTCATCTCACTTTATTGGCCGAGAGAGCTGGTGTACAGCTTCTGGGTCATGTGGCCAGCATGACTAAGCCGCTTCTGGCAAACCAGAGCAGCGCACGGTAACGCCGTTTACATTCCCGCTAGAGTGGTACCTATTTATCTACTTGCACTTTGACGTGGTTTCGAACTGCTAGGTTGGCACAGAAACCCATTCCTTCAGCAGGAGCAGGGACTGAGCAACGGGAGCTCACCCCGTCGCGGGGATTCGAACCGCCAACCTTCTGATCAGCAAGTCCTAGATATGTGTAGAATTATGGCTAGTGTTTACCAGTTTCACCTGGTTTCTCAGCACTAAATAAACAAGGTTATCAGCCCCTGGGCCCACTTCAGAGAAACATGATCCCAACCCCTGAAACACGGAGTGCTTCCTTTTATATAGCTCTCACTATGTCCTATCCAGCTCAGGTTAATGCAGCCTCCAGCCAATACAAGGGTAATTCACTCCCAGGCTGAAGTTCCAGCAGACAATCTAATAATCAAAGGATTAGCTGCAAACAGTGACTGATGGCCTTCTAAGAAACAGCAAAAGCTAAAACAAACAGAATGTTTTCAACTATAGGCTGGAAGCACAGGTCTGGGCTTTGAGGTGACTCTGCGTCAATCGCATCTGCTTTCTGCAAGTCTTTAAAATGGCCAAAAGAACAGCTGAAAACATAAACTTTGAAACTCCAACAGTGGTAAAATGTGCAAGCTGTTAATACAAAACAAGCTTAACACCTCTCTTCACTTTTGGCATCACAACAAAGCAGCACGCAGGATAGGAAGCGTGGCCTGCTCTTGTGTATCCTCTTTCCTTTCCCCTCTTCTGCCATTAAATTCTGAAGCTTCTAAAGGGGCTTCCAAAAATAAAAAAGAAAGAAGGGAGGGGGAAGAGTTGTCTCATCAAATAATAAAGTGTGAATAGAGATCTGAGCCACACCTGCCCTAGCTAGATACAGAGGTAAGCACATACAGTATTCTGGTTCCTACAGTTTCTTCCACAATTCTACAGTTTATTAAATTACACATAAACTTCCTCTTTCTTTTGAAGTAAAGACTCCAAGTTTCTATGGGCCCTGCTACACTGTGCATTGGAAGCCATATTCTGAATTTCCCAAATCCGACGCTTTCACATTTTCCTCCAACCAAGCCTGAGATAAGCTGATCATTTATTACAAGGAACACACCTTTGCTCACATGCTGCACACATAAAACACTCCAGCCATAGATTGTCATATTGCTGTAGCTCTCTGAAGTGTTCCCTGGGCAAGCCCAGGCTTCATTTCCCATTGATCTGTAACCAGTTAATCTCCCTTTTCTTAAAAGATGAATTTCATGCACCATTAAACTATGGAAAAACAACTTAGCAAGATTCTAGAGCTGAGCTTCAGCCCTCAATACCGAGGCCAGTACATACCTACCTGCAAGCCTTTTTTCTCCCAACAATGATGCAAAGGGCATTCTTGGTCAACACCCACTTCTGACAATTGTACAGTGCCCCAATTCTACACAGCACTGGGAACTGTCCACCACTAAAATTAATGGAACAAATTTTTAAGAAATGTGCTTAAAATTGGGATGAAACTCCAAAGAATCCACTTGCCAATGACAAAAGCTTTGATTAACTTAAAAAAGCAAAACCCCAAACATTTAACAAACTGTTTCATTACTGCAGACCCCTAGATGAGAATGTATACAATGTTTATAAAAATGGCACTGGACTATTTTTAAAACTTCTTTTACCTCACAATTACAGGACACAATAGCTTTGATTCCCCATATAACTCAGTTGGAACTCTTGTAAGCCGACTGAGAGGAAATGTCAGGTTACAGAGGGAAATGGCTATTGTAGTTGCTCAGAGATTTCAGAATCTCTGCTTTTGAATAACTTGTATAAATGCACCTAGCACATATATAGTATGTTTGAGTGGTCTAAGCACATAATGCACTTTAGGCCACTTTGGAAATAACCAGGGCTTTTTTTCAGCCGGAACTCAATTCCAGCACTTCTCAACGGGGTGCCACTGCCATTCTAAGAGAACGAGGGAGGTGTTTATGGTGAATTCTGGGACTTGCTCTTCTATAAAAATAACCAGTGTTATTTCCCAACTAAAAGATCTTTGGCCCACAACCCCCCTCAACCCTCTTTACATTAGGGCTGTATGACATTTCAGTACAATATGCTTGGTCAGATATACCCCATACAAATTAATGCTGTAATTGTTCTCATTATTAAGAAAAACGGTAAAGTGAGCTCCCAGGTATATTAAAAAATGCAAAGCTGTCTATTCAATTGCTTCTGGCTTTGGTGTCTGATTTAGTCCGTCTTGAGTGAAAGCCTATTTAGTGGCTACCAGGCATAGAATCGGTACTATCCACAATTGGTGTCACTATTAAGTTTGCTTGGAGAGCCAAGTGTACTATGTCAGCAATAATGAGAGCTATGACCCCTGGCTCATTTTGTCTTGGAGGGTCATCATCTGGTTTACCCGTGGAGAACAGAACAAAGCAGCAAAATGCCTTCTTTACAGGAGTAAACACTAGCCATAATTCTACACATATCTATGGATGCTTGCCTCTCCAGAATCTATGGAGCCTAAGGGTGCTTATCAATGCACTGAGCTTAACCATGAGAAAAGATTGATCCTTTAAAAAGGACCATAAGCAGACATTTATAGCCTACTAATGGCACTTAGAGTCCAGTCCTAAAAAATGTACTGCACCTGCAAAAAAGTGTGCCAAACACAGCCCCAATGTATGTGCATGCATGTGTGCATAAATAAATGTGTACCTGCATGCATAAATAAATTTCAAAGCTCTTTATAGTTATGTTGGAAGGGCACTGCACAGCAAATACAAGTAGATGCACCACTGCAGATCTTTAGGACTTAAGAAGAGAGGAAGAGTTTGGATTTGATATCCAACTTTATCACTACCCAAAGGAGTCTCAAAGCGGCTAACATTCTCCTTTCCCTTCCTCCCCCACAACAAACACTCTGTGAGGTGAGTGGGGCTGAGAGACTTCAGAGAAGTGTGACTAACCCAAGGTCACCCAGCAGCTGCATGTGGAGGAGAGGAGACGCGAACCCGGTTCACTAGATTGCGAGTCTACCGCTCTTAACCACTACACCACACTGGCTCTCTTGATACTAGTATGTCAAATTACTTAGGAACACTGGAATCTGCCTTATCAAATTATTGGTCCATCTATCACTACACTGTCTACGAATGCTAACATCCAGCAACTCTCCAGGGTTTGGAGCCGGTATCTTTCTTAAGCATCCTAGAGATTCCAGGGATTGAACCTGGGACCTTCCACATGCAGAGCAGACGTTCTACCACTGAGCCACAGCCCTTCGACCATTCAAGCAGAGGTGGCTCACTGCTTGTTAAATTTTCACCCCACCTCTGCAAGGCAAAGAAAGTAAAGTCAAGTCATTAAAGCAAGAATCCTATATGCACTTACCTGCAAAACAAGTCCCAGTAAACTGAATGGGACTTCCTTCTGACTAGGCATAAATATAGCATTGCACGTTAATAAGCTTCCATAGTACATCCATGTAGTGTTATGATCCCCTTTCTCAGGATCACTTAGCTCTTTTCATCATGACTGGGGAAACGGGAATAATTGCTCACAACTATATACAAAACGAGATGCTAGCACATATCACATCGTACTGCCGTTTTGTTTAGTGAATATATTGATAACTAAGTTTCAAGTTTTTAAACTAGTTTTAAATGGACAAACCCACAAATGCAATTCACTTTAGACGATCATCCTGACAAAGCAGCTGTTGCCTAACCTAAAAAACAGCAATACAAATGACCATGCTTAACTTCCTGGAGAAAATTTCTTCAAGCGTGGCCCAAAATATTTGGTATAACAGCATAAAGAGAAGTTATGAAGTGCCAAAACATGAGAAATCCCAATGGGTAGCGCTGTACAAATATTCACATAAAGCTAAAATGCAGCCTGCAACCAATGCCCTTAATGATAACCAGCTGGTGGGTTCCAGCCCCCCCCCCAGCCTCTCCCATTAGATTACATGTTGCCCTTTCTAAGCATCAACTCCCACAAGACCTAATGTCTCCTAAATTAGATTGTTAACATCTGCTGATTTTTGTCAATGGCCTGTTGGGCTTTTCTTTGATAGCCTTTCCTGTTCCCACTAAATCATGCTTGCTGTGGCCTTAACTAGAAGGGAGATAAGTGACGCTTTGCTGAGAGTCCCTACTAAGAAAATAACTAGGTAGAGGCCAATTCTTTACCCACCGCATTTCAGAAGACGTTTACAACTGAGTTTGCAAACCACACATATACGCTGCATCTGATATTTATTTTTGGCGATTTCAGGCTTACCTATAATATTGTAGCTCTGATTCTAGCTGCTGAATATATATCTGCAGCTGTGGCATTTTATGGGCTTTAGCTTCGAGTTCCTTTACTTTTCCAAGGCTGTTAAGGACAGCATACCGTGCTTCTTCAACCTTTTTCCTCATTTCCGCTTGCTCTCTCTTTAGACTGCGGTTGCAGTCTTCCAGGGCGACCAGAGCTTCGTGAGAATTCCTCAGTTCTTTTTCCAGTTCTTGGTTGAACCTAATTGCTTCTTCAATTTGTCCATCCCTAGAACTTCGGATTAATTCAACCTCTTTTAGAACACTTTGAAGGCACTTGGAAGTCTGGGACTGACCATTAGCTAATTGTCTCCGGTTGCTTATAAAACAGGTCCCATTATTCTTATGGTTAGCATGGCTCTTCCACAATCCTACCTACAATCAACAGGGCAGAGGTAGAAATATAAATTAGAAAGAAAGAAGCTACACTTTAATCAAGCAGATTTGTTTCAAATTCACTTTTGGTCTATGATGTTTTAGAAAGTCCAGATCATATAGGTCTCAAACAAGGCTAAAGTACCACAAAGACTGAACCATAGACCTATAGATGTCAGAAATTTCCAATGAAAACAAGAAAAGGAAATAAAATTGCTATAGTTTGCATCTTAGTCTATGGTCATGAATGGAAATCAGTCAGCAAATATGACCTATATTTGCTAACATCACTCTTGCTTTAAGTCCTCAAACGACACATAATTAATGGATTCTTTTAATATTGATTTCTAATGTAAATGAAATGTAAAAACAATGTATGTTATATAGCTTACATCAAAAAGTAGCATTAAAATAGTGGGCAGTCAGACAAATAACCTAGTATTTGGTGGAAACCAAACTGCAGTGGAACAGAAACAGTGCTGCTTTGTGATGGTTACAGGCTGGAAAGCAAACTGCTGCCATTTTACATTCCTTCCTATAGCCACCCATGCACAAACCTATGACTATCATACATTACGTTTTCTTACATTAATATGAATACAGTCAGCCCGCAACTTACACAGGGTCACATTTCGGGGATCGCACCTAAAGCCAAAATCACATATGGTCAAAAAATGTTGGGTTCGGTGGTGGGTGGGATTGCCAAATTCTTTTTTTTCCCCAGACGCCTGCCCCCAGTTGTTATTATTTTTAAACAAATTACAAAAAAGAGCCAAGTGTGCAAAGCTGTCCTGTAGTTAAGTGTGTAAGTTGTGGGCTTACTGTACTCAAATTTCCCCTCCCCAGCTCCATTCCAATACATGGGGCGGCTTCCTCGTAATACAAGAACTGGTCAAGGCATACACCCGTGAACAGGAGGGTCATAGGCTCTTAGGAGAATGGTACTAAAACCAATTTTTGAGGTTGGTCATTATGAGGCATGCTAAGCAATGAACACATTAGAAGCCATACAATAACAAACGTGCAGAACACACAATTGAGAGTGTATTCTGTGTATCTTTGATTCTCACAAAGTCACAAACACTATGATGTAATAGCTTGCCAGAAATTCAGAAGTGCATCAGAAGTATCACAGCCTGATACTATGATCTGTTGCACCAAATGTAGAAGTGCAGACTGTATCATCACTATGAACACAAACTTAAGTTCTTTTGAATCTGTATTTATGTTTACCTGCAAGGTAAATATACCCACACATCAGTACAGGGTAAAGCTGCTTTTATGACTATTTATTTTTATTAGGTTGTATCCAGTGGTGTCCATGCATGAGAATAGGCTTTGGCCTGTGCAGTGGAACTCCTCACAATCTGCTCCAGGGAGTTGAAGGACCCCCCCCCCCCCAGAACAGAGCTGGGTGTGCATGTGGGGAGGTGGGAGAGAGGAAGAGGAAGTCATGTTGCACTGGCAGGAGTCTTAAATGTTATTTAAAAGAGTTATATTCCATTTTCAAAAGAGTTGCTCCAACCTATCATCACTTATAAATAAAACAACAACAAAAATAGCACAGTGTGTCTTTTTTAAAGCAAATTACAAAGTGTGCTCACACACGCACACAACAATGTTTTTGAAACGGGAGAATTTTGATATGAAAAAGAGGAGGAAACATGGACGCCAGAGGGGCCTCCCTGGGTAGGAAGCTCCACAAAGTGGGGGCTCCCACTAATAAGGCCTTGTGTTATCACAGAGTGGGATTACACCTTCTCAGAGATGTCTGCAGGTGAGGGACCTGATGCATAGAGTCAGATTTCGTAGTAACTTTGGTTAGTATTTATGACCACCCATCTCCTCAGCAGGGGAAGGAGAAGATGAGGAAAACTTGTGGGGAGTGACAGCAGCAACAAGTGCTAGAGATTGAAAGTTGTTCCTTATGTTTAGACAAAATCCATTTTCTTTTAGTTGGTGGCCTTTCCCTCCAGGTCCCGCCCTCTGGGCAGCAAAAAAAACACAAATTTGCTCCACCACCTGTGCCAAAACTCTGAACTCCATTCACATCAAGGGGCTCCTTCCCATATAGACAACCTTCTGGCAGCCACATGATAGTGCTGGGCAGGACCAGAGACCCAAGTGCATGAAGCAAGAAATGAAAAGTTTACTTCTGTTTGTTGGGCTAGTTTCTACACCCACCCCCATATCCATGTCTCTTTCCTTCCTCCAAGCAACCAAGAGAGCCCATTATTCAGAATCAAGGACACATTTCATTCAGGTAAAAACACTCAAGAAAAAGGGGAACTAGTAAAAGGTGATCTATAAGATCTGAAGAAAAGTCAGAGTAGAAGGTGGAATTTGACACTGCTTTAGGGCGTGGCCTTGAGTGGGCGTGTCTATGGAGGAGGCGTGGCCTGGGGAGATTTCCCACGCCCAGAGAGCCCCGCGCTGTCTATGTAACAGTCCTTAAACTACCTGAAAACTATTTGATGAAACTTTACAGGGTGCTGCGAGAAAGGCCCTTTTTTTGCACGTGCCCACAGGCACTCCCGTCTTTCCTGTGACCTCTTTTCTGCCTGAATTCCAACGAAGTGAGCCCACGCTTGGACAGCCTCCCCCCCTCCGACCCCCTCACCTGCAGCGCCAAGCACCGGGCGTCGCTGCTTTGCAGAGCCGCCCTCATGTCCTCCACCAGCTCGCGCAGGCTGGCGTTCTCGTCCTCGAGCTTGACGATGCGGTCCTCCGCCTGCTCCAAGGCCACGATCTCCTCGTAGCACTCCCGGGAGCACGAGCCCGACGGCACCAGCCGGCGATCCGAGCCGGGCCCGGGGGGAGAAGGTGGCGGAGAGGACGACGAGGACGACGACGAGGTGGAAGCAGACCCCCTGGCGTTGCTGCTGCTGCTGCTGCTGCTCCGACGGCCGCCCTCTCTCTTGTTCGACGGCCCGCGCCCGGCCCCCGCCTCCTTCTCCCGGCGGCGCCGCAGCGGGCTGCGGAGCCGGATCTGGGTCTCGATGTGCTCGTTCTCCTTGCCGGCCGGCAGCCGCGCCACCCCCGCGACGCCCCGGCCCGTCGCGGGGCAGCCGGCCTTGGCGCTGAAGTAGCCGCACAGCTTGGCGTGGAACTGGCGGAAAGTCAGCTCCGGGGCGACGTCCTCGTAGAGGCCAGCGCATTCCTCCGGGTCGGCGGCCGCCTCGTCGCCGCCGCCGTCCGCCTGCAGCCCCAGCACCTCGCACAGGGTGCGGAAGTCCTCGCCGGGGATCCTGCCTTCGGCCTCGCAGTCCAGGTGGTGGAAAATCTCTTGCAAGTACTGGTCCAAGCCCGTGGCCAGCACCACGATTTCGTTCTCCACGCCCCGGTCCAGCCCGTAGTGGTATGCCAGGGCGCTGACCAGCCACTGGGTCCGGCGCGCCGGGCGGCCGTAGGGATCCCAACCATCAGACGGCTCCATCCTGGCGCGCCGCCGCCGCCGCCGCCTCCTCGCAACTCTGCTCGCCGCTCCCTCCGACCATGCTTCCCGCTTGCAATCGAGTTCCCCGGCTCGGGACGGGCAGAGCTCCCCGGGCCACGCCTCCTGCCTCGCTCCGCCCCTGCCCTGCTGAACGAGAAGGCGCCTCCCTCCGGGTTCGCTAGATGTTTATAATAGCAACCAGCACCACGCCTGCCGGCCTGCTAAAGGGCTCTAGGCATGATAAAAACCGCTAGGCATCAAAGCAAAGCAAAAGGGGGGCGGGGAGCAACTAACGTCACATGAGCAACAGCAGCCTCGAGAAACTTTGGGGATCAGATATCAGAAGGCACGTTGGGGCAGCAAAATTTGGATTTAAGAGCTGCGGATCTCCCCACCACTTTTTTCTCCTACAGTCAAGTACCTGCCCCGCCCCCCGGAGCACAGAATGCGGGTATTTAGCAGTACTGTATACAACTTGATTACGAAAGCCGAGCCCTTCATACTTCTGGCCGAACGTTTGTTTTTCTTTCAAATAATAAAAAAAAAGTTGTGATTATTAAAAAGCAGTATCTACTACATAACTCTAAACTTTCAGGCATAGAAGCTTGCAGTGCACCTGATTCAGATCAATAAACTCTGCGAACTTTTTGCACATGAGACTGACAGCAGTTTTCGGATCTTCCCACATCTGTACTTGCGTGTGAAATACCTCCCCCTTAATTCTTAATTTTTTTGGGGGGGGGGGTGAAGTTAGAAATTAACACCAAGGCCAGCCAAATGCAATTGGAAAAATAAATAGTGATCAGGCAATTTAAAAATGCCCTTGAAACTGGTAAATCTCAGTCTCCTAATTAGCTGAGCCTTTAAAATAGTCTATTCATTCTGAAAACATTCCCACTATTGTCAGCCTGAAGCAATTTGTTTCAGTAGAATTAATCTTCAGAAACAGGACTTTAAAATGGGAGTGTTTACAGAACTTTTGTTATAGTAGCACCACTCAAGAGCGACAGTAATAAATTCAACTATGTTTTTGCTGAAGGATGAAAGTAAATGACTCAGCTTCTTCATTCCTGGGTTTTGTCAGCAAATAGCTCATTATTTAGTTATTATTTTACTGCATTTGCGCTGGTCTCAGTGTTCATTTCTAACTTCATAAAGTTTCAATAATTAAGCTGTCACTAGGATCAGAAATGTTACGGGCCCATTTTTCAAGGCACATAAGGCAACAGTCATATAATCACCTACATGGCAGTCAACCCCAGTGGACCTAAGGGGACTTGCTTTGGAGCAGACATGCATAGGATTGCACTGTATGTTTAACATTTCGCAAAGCTGAACTGACTCCCGGAAGACAATGAAACTACTTGGGCATTTATTTATTTGTTACCTGCTCTTCACCATAAGGTCCCAGACAGGATTCAACAACAGACTATATAATTATAAAAACTGGTGACACCGTTGCCATAATAAAACATGTAAAAGAGTGCCAGATGGAACAGAAACGTATAAAAGGGGTGGCTGCAACTAAACAAATTACTTCAACTGTCACAGGCCGGGGTAAATAAATGCATCTTCAGCTTTGCAAGGAAGATGCTAAACACACCTCTTTGGAAAGAGAGTTCAGCAATTTAGGGGCAGCCACAGGGAAAGTGCTCTCCAGGTACTTCCCTGCACTTCTGAGGGTGGTGAAACTACCAAGAGAGCCCCCACCCCAGGAAATATCAGTACCCGAAGGTTGGTAGGGATGGAGACAGGCTTTCAGATGTTTACACGTAGCCAAACACTTTAAAACACCTTGCTGTCACACTGTTGTTTCTTGCTGCAGTTCTTCTGCATTGTGCTGTGGATTTCAAGGGCTTCTGGTTAAAAATAATTATGCATCTTACGATTTGCTGGTTATAACTTCTAAAAGATGTTTATTTGCTCCGCCACAACATATAATTAAAAGTACCTTGCTTCAAATCAACATGTTTTTGAAAAAGCTGTGAAGGCAGAAATATTTCACTGATGAAGTAACTTGCCCCTTAACCCTACAAAATGTTTGGCAAAGCATAAAGTGGTTGAAAGCATGTGTGTTGTGCTTGTACAGATTTTAAAACTGTCCCCTTTCTTTCACATGAGTAGCTGCAATAAATTGAGCTTCCTGTCCCAATTAGGACAGGCAGCTAATGCTATAATAAATGTTTGCTGATTAAAATGACTGTCCTTTCACAGCGACTCGAGGATAGTTACTTAATTTCATCTGTCTGGGAACATCCACAGCAAACTGTTTCCGAGGAACAAAGGAGCCCATTGACTTGTCTGCTTCAATAAAGTTCAGATTTCTGGCTATTCATATGATGAAATGTGAACATTCATAACATAAGCACTTTTTAGGCTCTCCCACTCCATTAGTCCTCCAGCAGCTCAAAATGGCAGGAGTAATGCCTTGTGTTCCCATACACACTTGAGTCCTGTAGGCTGACAGGACCATAAACTGAAGGGATATGTTAGTAACATCTTCCTAACAGATTTCTATCTGCATATTACATTCACTGAGTGGAAATGGGACTACTAAATCCCTGATGACAAGGGAACAACCAAACATGTAGTGGATTTATGGCAGCAGTGTGTTACTATATCACTAATTTTATGCAGTGCGGGAACACAATGCCAGAACCATGTGCCGGTGCATGAAGGTCTAGTGAAGGATGGAATGATGATGTAGTGGTAAAGGGGACCAGGTTAGCAAGTATCCCATACCCATTCAGGGTGTGCTTGATAGGGTGACATCGCTCTGAACTGGAGATTTATTTATTCTATTGCATTTATACTTCACCTGTTTCTCCAGGGAGTTTAAGGTGATACACCTGGTTCTTCACCCTCCTTATTTAATCCCCACAGCAACCTTGGGAGCTAGATTAGGCATAGAGGCATGACCATCTTTTGCTTGTAGACAACAATAATTAATTGCTGGTGGTACATTATAAACTTTCTCTTAGGATCAAAGCCAAGGTACTGGTTCAAGGCTAGCTGGCTTTTTTGCCTGTGGTGCAAAAGCCAGTGATTGAGCACTTGAACTATTTTAAGCCTATGTTCTTCTAGTGAACTACAGCCTGAAGCAAAGGTCTTCTCAGTTCTGGGTTATATGGCCTATCTATCCTTCCAGTCAGGGTTGGCCCAATACGTTTTGGTGTACAAGGAAAGGCAGTAAATGATGCCTTCTACCTCATCCCACCCCAATACAGGTCAAGCTGCTTTGACACCTAAGGTAGAAAACATCAAAAGTGTCTCTCTTCCCATCCCTGGCAGTGAAAATACCATAACAAAATACTGTAATAACCAACAGTCTGTTGCCCTTTCAGGACACCAAGAATCAGCTGCCTGAAGTGATTGCTTCACTCTGTCTAATGGTTGGGCCAGCTATGTGTCTATCCATCTGGAAAATGGGCCCATTGTCTGTTTGCCTATTGCATAGCTCAGTAAGTGGGAAGCTTGGGTCCCCTTTTTGCACCCATTATTATCTATTGTGGTCAGACTCTGAAAAAGATAATATTGCCTCACATCAACAGGAAGCAAGTCCCTCTGAGATGTAAATGCTCTGAAGTCTCCTCACAGTAGACTCAATTGTATGTATGTGTAATTAGAACCATATAGCTGAAAGACACTGTTGTCTCCACCGTGCCCAATTTCTGACGGAAACACAACCCAAGACCCCTGGAATCCCAAAATGCTCAACAGAGATTGGGAGGCCGATTACACTAATTTATTCTGCAGCAGCCACCATCTTCATGTATGTATGTATGTATGTATTATATTTTAAAGCGCTTTTTGTTCTATAGGATCCCATTCTCAACACTATTAAAACCACAATATCCAGTAATAAAGAAAATAAGCAATGGAGATAAAAGAGATGTGTCTTAAACTGATGCAGAAAAGTGAAGGAGACTCGGAGGGAAGCAACTGAACCGCCAAAAGACCCTAAGGACTAATGGGCCCTACCCATTGATGGGTCCGTGAGAAGGACTCTCCATGAAAACTGCAAAGGCTGGGTTGGCAGATACAGGGAAGGAAATGGAAATAGGCTGTACTGACAAAAATCCATGTCACACTGAACAATTCTCTAACGGGGCTGTACATCTTTTTTGTATTGACTTGATTTGTACAACATTTTTAGGTTGAGTCAAATATATTCCTTTGATTAATAATTAAATATAAAAAGGAAAAATAAGTAGAAAAGCCTCGCTGATTTTAATTTTTCCACCAAATTCTGTGTAAAGTTACATCTGTTTTTCTGCCTTTGTCGACTAAATGGCTCTCAGGCAAGAACTACAGCAGAAGGATCCTGGGGGGGCAGATGTTGAAACAATTACATTTGGTTTGTCTCAGCTATTTTAAATAGTAAAATGTCCCCAAGTGGAGATAATTGATTTAAAGACTAACAAAATCTTTACCAGGCGATAAAAGTGTCAGCGTAAATTTTACCACAACACCTGCAGTTTCCACATGAGTGGTGATTGAGATTCTTGGTCGCTTCTCTCACTGGAACAAAGGCATTAAAATGGTGTTGAAGGACACTGGGCCTTTGTTGAACTGCTAACTGCCCATCTGCTGGTCTTTTGATTTAAAAGAATAAAGGATGAATAATTTGAAGGTAAATCTTTTACTTTTTATTCAGTGTGATAAAAAGGAAAAGTGTAGGTCAACATGATGACAATCCATAATTAAATAAACTGATACAGCCTTTTGAGATACAATACATTCTCTGTCCTTCTTTCCCCTTATTTCTAGGGCATGAGATTCCATTCCATAACACGATTATTCTGTAATTGAAATGATTCAGCACAATGCAGACAATATAACTGCATAGCACACAGGTCACTGCTCCAACAAAACTGGAATGTCTAGTTGACGTTTTCCTAAGAAACCATTACTAGATCATGCAGTACCTGAAATGATGATACAACACTTCTAGGGTTAACCTCTCTTATCAAGAACCATTTGCTGTAAAGTATCAGACAATGACAGCAAATTTTACCACAGCAATGACAAACCTAGACAGCATCTTAAAAATCAGAGACATCACCTTGCCAACAAAGGTCTGTATAGTTAAAGCCATGGTTTTCCCAGTAGTGATGTATGGAAGTGAGAGCTGGACCATAAAGAAGGCTGATCGCCGAAGAATTGATGCTTTTGAATTATGGTGCTGGAGGAGACGCTTGAGAGTCCCATGGACTGCAAGAAGATCAAACCTGTCCATTCTGAAGGAAATCAGCCCTGAGTGCTCACTGAAAGGACAGATCCTGAAGCTGAGGCTCCAATACTTTGGCCACCTCATGAGAAGAGAAGACTCCCTGGAAAAGACCCTGATGTTGGGAAAGATGGAGGGCACAAGGAGAAGGGGACGACAGAGGACGAGATGGTTGGACAGTGTTCTCCAACACTGGAGAACATGAGTTTGACCAAACTGCGGGAGGCAGTGGAAGACAGGAGTGCCTGGCGTGCTCTGGTCCATGGGGTCATGAAGAGTCGGACACGACTAAACGACAACAACATCAGACAATTGTTTAGCAGTGCAATTTTGGCTATGTCTGCTCAGAAGTTAGACCCATTTAATTAAATAGGACTTACTCCCAGGTTTAGGATTGCATCCTGCTGAGAGTATATCAACTGAAATCAGTGTTAGTCACCTTCAGTCTCATTGATTTCAATGCGGATTCCTCAAAGCATGTAACCCATTGGTCAGAGAACCCACACTGTGACTTTCAGAATTTGGACAGCAGTATTGGTATAGTCTACACTAATTTTACAGGTGGCAAATCACCACTTGATGTGTTTGTTCGTGTAGCCAAATGAAGGCCGATGCCATGGTGGTCACTTGCAATTGATGCTGTGTGCATGCTGTTCCTTCATATGTGAAGCTGGTCTCTCGACTCCACATGGTTCAGATGATTTAAAGAATCATGCTAGCACAACTATCTGCAAGGAGGAGGATGTGCCAAAAAGCATGGGAAGCAAGCCACCTCATATAACACTGACCTATGTGTAGAGATGCCAGCCTGCTGAAATCTACCCAGTGATAGCTAGTTGAGGTGAGATTTAAGAATCCAAGTCCAGCATCAATGCTTATATCTACTTATTGACATGTACTGTATTTACATATACAGTGGTACCTTGGGTTAAGTACTTAATTCGTTCCGGAGGTCCGTTCTTAACCTGAAACTGTTCTTAACCTGAAGCACCACTTTAGCTAATGGGGCCGCCCGCTGCCGTTGCGCCGCCGGAGCACGATTTCTGTTCTCATCCTGAAGCAAAGTTCTTAACCCGAGGTAATGTTTCTGGGTTAGCAGAGTCTGTAACCTGAAGCGGATGTAACCTGAAGCGGATGTAACCCGAGGTACCACTGTGGCTACTTAAAGCTACATAGCGTTGCGAGTACTTCTAGATCCATTACAGTGGTACCTTGGTTCTCAAACACCTTGGTTCCCAAACGCAGAAAACCCAGAAGTAAGTGTTCTGGTTTCAGAGCATTTTTCGGAAGCCGGACGTCCGATGCAGTTGTTGGCTATTGTTTCCGGGACGCCTGCACCAATCAGAACCTGCACCTTGGTTTTTGAACATTTGGGAAGTCAAACGGACTTCCAGAATGGATTGTTTGGCACTTTTGCTTTTGCTGTTTGTTTTGCGTTTTTGTTTTTGAGGCTTTTTCAGTTAAATTGTTTTTCTGACTGTGTGGAACCCAGTTCAGCTACTGATTGATTGACTGTGTGACTGCAGAAATGGATAAAAGCATCCAAACATTGACTACCATCAGTGCAGGTAAGAAAAAAAAATTATTTAAAAATTTCTCATCTACAATACTGTCTTATTTATTTTATAGCACAGTAGATTTATTATTGCTTTCCCAGTGGTCTTGTTAGATAGTAAAATTTTTCTTAAATTACTGTTTTAGGGGTTGTTTTTAAAAGTCTGGAATGGATTAATATATTTTGCATTATTTTCTATGGTTAAGTGTGCCTTGGTTTTGGAATGCTTTGGTTTTGGAACGGACTTCCGGAATGGATTAATTCTGAGAACCAAGGTATCTCTTTTGATGGGGCAGGTTCTGTAAAGCCTGTCTTTTATTTGTATGGAGGTGGGGTTTTTTTTGGGGGGGGTTATTGGTTTGTTTGTTGTAAATAGTTTTAGTGTTTATACTGTGTAGTATTCTGCTTTGAGTCACATTTGTGAGTAGAGGACTAATAAATAATAACAATTGTCCCAGCACATATTAGCTGCATCAAATCCCCTTTCCTGAACAATTTAAAGACACATTAACCACACAGAATCACATAGTTATGGGCTTTTGTGCCTTTCTTGTGCTGCAGTCCTTTACTTGTTTACTGATAAGTAAGTTTAATAGGGTTTACTCCCAGGTAAGTGGGGACAAGACTGCAGTATTATTGTGTAGAAAGGTGGCCAAGCCATGTGACTCCCCACAGACCTGTTGAGAGCAGGACTGAGCAACACAAAGGTAAAATACCAACAGTTCATCAACACCATTTAGCTGCTGTGAAGGTTTCTGCTAGAGTGCCACTTCTCTGCTGTGGAAATGTTTTGCAATAATTATTACAAGATGACAGCTGGTGCCAAACAATGTGATGATACTAGAATGTTGTAAAAGCAACTGCAGATAAACAATCTGCTTATGTGGAAACAAATGAAAAGAACTGTATTCTAAGGGATTAAGAAGCTGCATCTAGGAAGCTGTAGCTGAAAATCTTGACATTAAAGAACTTGAATTAAATAAATCTGGCTGTTACCAGGCTTGTTTTTAAAAGACGGATTCTGCCTGATGTGCAGCAGAAATAAGATGTGGCTTCAAGACCAGTAGCTACAGGAGACAATGGATTCCTTTTCTCCATCAATAGGATTCAGATTTTACCATCAGTGACTTAGCCACACAAATACTACTAAGCTCTTTAAATCACCAATACGGTTGAAAGACAGACACACTGAAAGTTAAAGTCCATTATTTATGGCTTTAACTAATCTATAGCTATAATATACAAACGCTTCCCAACAGACAGGCTGCTTGATATCAGGAAGGGAATCTGACTCCTTAAACTCCTCTTCCAAGGAGCTGAGGGCTATGCACACAGTTGTCCCACCAACTGTGTCCTCACAGCAAACTTATGAGGTAGGGTAGACTGAGAGTGAACAGATCAAGAACATCCAGTGACCTTTTTGGCTGAGGGGGGGGGGGATTTGAATCTGGGTCTCCCCTGTCCATCTCCAATATTCTAACCACTATACCACACCAGCAAGCTAGGCTTTCAGGGTTTCTGTACCTTCTTAGTAACAGATGGGTTCCATAAAAAGGTCTCTCCACCAACCTGTTGTTTCCAGGTGTAGAGCCAGTGTGGTGTAGTGGTTAAGAGCAGTAGTCTCGTAATATGGGGAACCGGGTTCGCTTCCCCGCTCCTCCACATGCAGCTACTGGGTGACCTTGGGCCAGTCACACTTCTCTGAAGTCTCTCAGCCTCACTCACCTCACAGAGTGTTTGTTGTGGGGGAGGAAGGGAAAGGAGAATGTTAGCCGCTTTGAGACTCCTTCGGGTAGTGATAAAGCGGGATATAAAATCCAAACTCTTCTTATGTCTTTTTCCCTAGAAACTGATACGCTGATGGGAGGGGGGGGGGGATACAAAAGGAGACTGCAATGTAGGCAACTCTACTGGAGCTTGCGTTAGTCGCTGGCTAAATAGTATTTCCTACATTGTTTGTTCCTTTGTCCAGGGTCACTTTGTTCATTTTGCTTCAGATTCTCTGCATTGTCTTTCATCCACCACTCTTGAGTTCACAGTAATCAAGAGCATCTGGGATTCCTATCCACAAAGAGCAAATAAAGAGACTTTGAGCCTCTTGATCTGCTTATTTACCCCCTTGCCAATTTGCTGGGACATTGTGCAACGTAGCACCGTTTTGTCTCCTATCTACAGTCAAACCATAGATCTCAGTGGATTTACATGGTGGTCTGTCAGCATCAAGGACCACAGTATCTTGTTTACACAAGAAGACATAAACCAGGGCTGTACTGTATGTCGTAATCCAGTAGTAATGTCATTCAGTCTCTGAGAACCGGCCACCATGTTGTCTTTATTATAGGTTTGCGTGGCCATGTTTGTTTCTTTCAAGTCCTTTGAACAACAGTTTATGGAATTGCTAAGCTGTTTGTGATTGGCAATGCTTGTATTATGGAAAAGCCACATAAGAAGGGTCACCGGCTACTTTCATAGCTCCTTCCATGGGCGTAGCCAAGGGGTGGCAGGGAGGGGGCAGCTGCCCCCCTAAATCAATCAAAATACACAGCTGAGGTTCTGTCCCCCTTAACAAAAATCCTGACCACGCCCATGGCTCCTTCTCATTTCCCCTTAATTCAGCCAAAGATGCTGTTGGAAGGCTGATGTTTTTGAGGCCTGGGGGCAGGGGTAAGGAGTGAAGGAGGAAAGTCCTTTTTGCAAGCAGAAGTCCTTCTGCAGGGCTTTCACTGATGGATTATGTTAGGTGAATCCCACTCTCTGTTATGTTTCTTAAGTAATATGCATAACTCAGTAGCCCTTCTTTCAAGATTTTAATGCAAGAGCAAAGCCTTCCCATTGTATGACTCATTTTCCATGCACTAGATACCAAAAAGAACTGGTGTTCATCATACCATTCACAGCTGGGATTCTTCTCCAATCTCATAACCCCTTACGCAGGATTTGGCAGATTTTGTATCCAGATGGGAATAACGTGAGAGAATCAAAAGGGGTGCGTATGATGGGTGTTGACTGTACTCTCTGGCTCATAGTCGAGACAATGTTCTAGCCAGGCCTGTATGTAAGTGTTCAAAAAGTTCAACACAGTGAGTTAAAAGAGTTTAATTACTACACCAAGGCTGATTTTAGCAAAACAAATAGAAGCAAAAGAAAAAGTCAGGTTAATGTTTGAAATGTTACATATATAATAAGATAGCTTGTGATAGATAAAGATATTGATATGCACTTTTCTCTTATGAGTGATAAGTGGAATAATACTTCAGTGTTTGGTTTCCTTTTAGAGTACGTTGGAGACTGGCATCTTTGCAATACAGTGGTACCTCGGGTTACATCCGCTTCAGGTTACATCCGCTTCAGGTTACAGACCCGCTAACCCAGAAATAGTACCTTGGGTTAAAAACTTTGCTTCAGGATGAGAACAGAAATCGTGCTCCGGCAGTGCGGAGACAGCAGGAGTCCCCATTAGCTAAAGTGGTGCTTCAGGTTAAGAACAGTTTCAGGCTAAGAACGGACCTCTGGAACGAATTAAGTACGTAACCAGAGGTGCCACTGTATTTACTTACAAGTATGCAAGCAGAGCATGCTGTCAGCAGGCAGCAGATCCCCAGACAACTTGTGTAACCTCCACCAAAGGCATACCATTTCAAACTAAGGCCAGGCAGAAATGTTCATCTCTCCCTGTCCCTCCCTCAAGCTGCAGGGGGGCCACCGATTCCAAATTCTGATGCATATATAATATCAAACAGCCAAGAAGGATGTCTGGCAATCAAGAAACCATCTCCTATGCCTATTACCCAGCAATGAGCCTATCAAAGCAAGTCACCCAGGAGGCTTAACACCATTATCTTTGCAGCCATTTTACCTTTCTTGGATTGTGGCCCTTTCCAAGCCTTCTATATTCCCTATAAAGCAGTACTCATGATGGGAGATGCCCTCCTCTCCCCACCCCCCCAACCCCCGTCTGTCACACACTGGCTTATAATCTAAAATGGTTTATAGTTTAAGATTTGCTGCACCCAGGGGTTAAAAGGTTTGGCACCCACAAACTGATGACACTATGCAGGACTGCCAGCTTGACCCTGTGAACATGGATGGCTGTGGGTGCAATGCAGTGTGCATGGCCCTGCCACTGAAATTTGTGGGAAGTGGCATCTCATATATATATATATATATATATATATATATATATGAGAGACATTGTGTTGCTATGGTGTCATTGGCAGCTCCACCAAGTAACATGCTTTCACATCATAAGCATCTGTATGTCCCAGTTCTGTGGGGCTTCCTAGTGTTCTCTCAGCAGTCTTGCACATTCATGAGCGTCGTTTGGAATGCGTCCGTTGCACGTGGAACTCCGCAGGGCAGCCTTTTATGCAACATCCCAGGCCGCTGCTTGAGGCCGTGCTTTTCGTGTTGCCTGCGGCCTGCCTCCCGCCGTTTTGCGCCCCTTTCCTCGGGACCCTCCTTGGGCTCCCAGCGCTCCTTCCTCGCTGGCGTCTGCACGACTTACTCGGCTTCCCTCGGCGTTTACCCACAGCCGCTGCCTCTGCAAACAGCGGGCTCTCGGGCAAAGCCTCTTGCGGTCGAGCAAACTCGTGCTTCTCTCGGGATCCCTACGCCGAGCAGCTCTATTGCAGCGCTGGAAGGGGCGGGAGTGGGACTTCTTTTCAGAGTGGCGGATGGAGATGGAATGGAGAACGCCCACGCCTAAGGCGCGTTTAGTTTTGTTGGTGTTGCCGCGCGCCTCCAAGCTAGAGCGAGTTTCCTACCGAGGTTGGCGGGATGGCGCGGGACACTGGTCGGGCGAGGTAAACGCGGGGACTCTTGTGTTCAGAGGCGCTGAGCAACCTCCCGCGCCTCTATATTTTCCTCCCCATTTGCTGTGAAGTGAAATAATTCTTGTAGCTTGGTTGGCTTTGCAAGGGGACGAAAGCTGCTAGACCTCTGCCCAGTTTAGCTCGCTGGGACTTACTTTCGAGTAGACCCGAATAGGTTTGCCCTGTAAACTGCCCAATAGAAAACTTCATCTGACATTTTTGTGGTTATTGAAGCACTTTTTGCCTTTCTCTACCTGGGTTTCTGAACAGGCCTCTGGACTCCGTTGCTCCTTCCCACCCAACTTAAATCCCTGCTCAGAATTAAGCCTTATTGAATTTAGTGGGTCTTACTCTCAGGTAAGTAGGGATCGCACCATTAGCACAGGTGTGTGTCTGAATGAAGGTTAGATGCTCTCCATTCTCTCTCTGTATATATACTGTTACATCTTGGCTGCCTCTGTTTTTTAGTGGACCTAATCCTAGGGGTCAAAAGGGGGAAGGCGCAGACCATGTGCAGAGTGCTTTTTTATTTTTAGTATTTAGGGTTTTAAAAACACCTCTTTATGGAGTTTGAGGATAAGTTCCCCTGCAGAGGGCCTGGAAACAAGAGAAACTTGATTGTGCACGTAGTGTCATTTCTTGAAGGAGAGAAAGGGTGTGTTTCTGAATTTGAGTGTATTGATGATGTGTTGTGCTTTAACCCTCATCTTCGATGGCCACACTAATGAGTGCGAAGCTGAAATCATATGATTTGTTGAGACAGGCCCAGTACTCTGGGTTCTCTAGTTTATCTGTGAGGTAGTGGCTGGATGGCCAACACATGCATTCAGGTTCCCTGAAAGTGCACCTTTTTGTTAAGGTATGAATCTCCATATTGTAGTGCAACAGGCATCAGCTGATATTCACACTTACGCGTGATTACCGTAGATGACAACCAACCTATATTGGGGGAGGTAGCCAATGTAGTGCCCTGCAAAGGTGTTGTACTGCAACTCCCACCAGCTCCCACCAGCATAGTCAGTGATTGGGGGGGGGGGATAGGTGTTGTAATCCAAAACTTCAGGGTCTGCCTACCTTGGTCTGAAGGGCACCATGTTGGCTACTCTTGGTTTATATGTGGACATGGTGGTGGTTCACACATACATACAGTGGTACCTCAGGTTAAGAACTTAATTCGTTCTGGAGGTCCGTTCTTAACCTGAAACTGTTCTTAACCTGAAGCACCACTTTAGCTAATTGGGCCTCCCGCTGCTGCCGCGCCACCACACAATTTCTGTTCTCATCCTGAAGCAAAGTTCTTAACCCGAGGTACTATTTCTGGCTTAGCGGAGTCTGTAACCTGAAGCGTCTGTAACCCGAGGTACCACTGTACTAACAACCAAGAAATGGCTTGACCGGAAATATTTTTCTACAGTGGTGCCCCGCAAGACGAATGCCTCGCAAGACGGAAAACCTGCTAGACGAAAGGGTTTACCGTTTTGGAGGTGCTTCGCAAAACGAATTTGCTATGGGCTTGCTTCGCAAGACGAAAATGTCTTGCGATTCCTGGGGTTTTTTTCCCCTCCCCCCCTTTTTCCCAAGCCCCTAAGCCGCTTAACAGCTGTTAGCTAAGCCGCTAATAGCCTTTTAGCAGCTAATCCGCTAATCCCTTAAGCCTTTAATAGCCGCTAATAGCCGCTAAACCGCTAATAGCGCTAATCCGCTAATGGGCTTGCTTCACAAGACGAAAAAAACCGCAAGACGAAGAGACTGGCGGAACGGATTCTTTTCGTCTTGCGAGGCACCACTGTACTTTGGAAACCTCAATTCCAGTCAAGCTTTTTGTTGTTGTTGCAGATGTACAGATTCTTCTCAGTTGGGGATGTGCTTTTTCAGCTTTGAACACATGTAGCATTTGCCTGCCATCGCCCCTGCCAACAACAGGTGGTATGCAAGGTTGCAAGGCAGATGCTGCTTTACAGGCTAGTGGCTGTACGTCTGATAAAGAGCTTTTTGATATTGCATTCACCACTTGTAGCGTCAACAGGAGACAAAGCTACAGATGGGGGTAGCACCTAAATCAGTCTTCAAAATGGCAAAGCTGAGCAGATGTCTGTGCTCTCCCCGCCCCATACATTTAATGTGGTACTAATTCTTCCATCTAACTAGGCAGTGTTATTTGCCTAGTTTGCATATTGGGAGCGTGATGGTTTCGGTTTTAAATTAGGCAATGTGTTTATTGTGTGTTGAATGCACATGGTGGGAAAGCTAAGTACGATACAGCCATGGGAATCATGTACATGACACCCTTTTGGGTGTAGTGGTGAATGTGAAAGGAAGCTTGCTTTTATATGCACATTTCCATCATTGGTTTGGGGTGCTCAGCCATTGGTTATTCCATGTTACTTCCCTTGCCTGTGGCTGCCTGGGTGTTCGTTTTCCCACCCACCCCTTTCCCCTTCAATTCAACTTCCACAGATCTTGTGGGAGAAGTGATAAGTCTTCATCAGATTGGCACATTGCTCAGTCAACATTAGAGAGGGTGGAGTAGCATAGTGATTAATTGTAAGCTGTGAGGCATGAAGTCCTAGTGTCAAATCTCAGCTCATTCTGAAAGCAGCCTTAAGCAAACTCCCTCTCTTAGCTTTAGTGTTCCGTGAGCAATATTTTGTTTACTGTTAGTTACGTTTCTGCTCCTTCCTTCCTGGAACTCAAGGTGGTGGTGTTCATAGGATTCTCAGGTGATCTCTCAAGATCAGGCCCAGACCAGCATAGCTTCAGAAGGGTTGCCCTTGGATCTGTGGAACTAACTCTGGTGTATCTTACTGCAACATTTCCATTCTAGCCCACATAAATGTTTGCTAGATGGCCAGAATGCCCACCTATAAATATTGACCATTTCTGGTATGTTTATAGCCTTGGAGAAGAAAATAATTATCTACCAAATTACAAATGCTTTGCTTTTTGGCTGCCAGGAGGCAATTGTTGCTTGCCACAGGTGACCAGATGAGTGGCTATTTAGAATTCTACTTTACAAGTTTAAGGATAACTAACTTGTGGCTGAATCACATGCTAATTGGTTTCTCATCTCATCACTCAGTTGGTTATAATCTCTTGAGCCCCAGCTGAATGTGTGAGCACAGAAATAACAATGTGCCTGAGGTAGTCTTGTTAGATTTGGCAATTTCAGGTGTGCAACTCATCACTTGATGTTGTGGCTATCAAGTGATGATTATGCATATGTGAATTTGCCCTTTCATAATGTATCTGAAGTATTTGAAGTGCTTAATAAAAGCACTGTATAAATTACAATCGTACCTTGGTTCTTGAACGTAATTCATTCCAGAAGTCCATTCGACTTCCGAAAACATTCAGAAACCAAGGCGCAGCTTCCGATTGGCTGCAGAAGCTTCCTGCACTCAATTAGAAGCAGTATCTGACATTCTGCTTCCAAAAATGTTTGCAAACCGGAACACTCAATTCTGGGAACTAAAACAGAACAGAAGGAATTGGAAGTCCAAAGAACTAATAATTTTAATTCTATCACAGGATGGCAAGTAGACTGCCAGATGTTGAGGAGCAAGATGAGGATGAGTGTGAGCCAGTTGAGTCAAAAGGGTCAGATAACACCGTGCGTTCGGACAGCACCTTTGGAACTGAAAGCCCAGAGGCAGGTGAGGGTGGTCACCCTACGCCTGAAGATGAAAGCACAACATGCTCTCAATCCATGAGAAGTGAAGCGCTTGATTCTGAGCACCGGATTAACTGCACATTCTCAGTCTCGCTGGCTGTTCCACTTGTAGCTCCAAGTAGGTAAATTGAATTTATCAGTCCTTTTCATTACTTTCAGAAGATGTTGTCCCAAAATATTAAGGAGAACATTGCCCCCCACCAAAAAAAACCTGTTTCATCCCCCCCAATAGTTATGCAAAAGCCTTATTCTGCATTGCCCAGTGGTTACATCTCTGGTTGTCTCACAGTTGGTAGTGATGCAGAGTACCAACTATTTTTGAGTTCTTGTCAGTGCTCACATGTTGGCATATTGTGTGACTGGGCTAATTGTCCCAGGTCTTGTATATTTGTGAGCCTGAACCTGGCATAATTTTTAGTTCATGTGTTCTCTTGTCTTAATAGTTTAAGGTGTGGATCCCTCCATTACGGAGCATCATGCTCTGTTAACACCTTCCTGGGCCTGATTTGGCCCTTTGTAGCTGCTACTCTCTTGTTCCTTTAGCATCTTCCAATAGTGTGGGCTTCCTTGCACATTCTCACAGTCATAGTACCACAATACTGTTGTTTTCCAGCAACATGCTTAACATGTTTTCCCTCTGGAAAGGAAAAAGGTTAGGCTTGTGGCTGGTGTAGATAAATACTTTATATTGGAATGGTTTTTGCTAACTCTTGAAGTTTGAAGAATTGGGAAAGATTATCGTGCATCATGCCTACAGAATTTAGGAACTAATGCTCCTGCTCAGCTTGGAAACTACCTTTGAGAAAGGATTTTGGGAAGAGAGTTACTGGTTTTTGCCAGGGAGCTAAATTGAATGTACAACTTCCACTAGATATGAAGGCCAGATCCTAGCAGGGACCCCAGCAGCTCTGCAGAAGATGTGTGTGTTCAAATGTGTGTGAGAAAAATAAGATTCTTGGAAAGATTTGTTTACATAAAATGTGGAAAATGATATTTTGTAACAGTTGGATTCTCTTCCCACTTCCAATTTCTGTTGGGATATTTTTCTAGCAAATAAGCCTGTGGTGGCCTCTAGACAAGATATTTCAAGAACAGCATCTAAAATGAGAGACACATATATTCCAAAAATGCATCGTTTTTATCATATTGAATATTTTCTTCTGCCCGATGATGTTGAACCCCGAAAATTAGATTTGGTGCTATTTGGTCCAGTGGCTAAACTGTTTCTGGAATCAGAATCTAAGGTAAGAAGAACAAGCAACATTTACTAATATTACTGAAATCTGAGGAAAGGGGCTACTGCATAGCAATTTAATCCTATATGGTTGGTCTCCTTGGATTCTAGACTGGTTTCAAAGGATTTTTGAAATACTTATTCTGTGTTCTTCTGAGGTTTCTATAAAACAACTTATAACAAACATTTATGTACAAAATACTGCCCTGATTGTCAGTAGATATTCCAAAAGTTATTTTCTTCGTCTCCAGCTTCAATACATATGACAATTACCTGGACTATATCTTATCAGGTGAACCTAGCATCTGTTCCCACGTGTCTCTTCTGAATCTGTTTCCCACTAACTTCAGGGGGTTCAGTAGATCCAGGTCACTTATTGTTGACTAGATTTCAGCTAGTTTCAGAAACTTGGCCTAGTGGTAAAGCACATGATCTGCATGCAGAAAGTAGTTTCCCTGGTATCTTTACTTGAGACCCTGGAAAGCCACCTGTGACCCTCCACATGTTGTTGACTCAAATTCCCAGCAGACCTAGCTTGCATAGCAGCCAGTGGTAAGGGCTGAATTCCAGCAACATCTAGAGACCACAGGTTTCCACTCCCTGGGCTAGATAGGCTACATAGACAAATATTTGCTCCTGGCATCAGACAGCGTCCTGTGTTACTGTTGATATGCAGCGAGAGGAGATTATGATTTGTTTCTTGAAAAGTTCAGCTGTGTTTGTTTGTTACACATCTTTCCTACTCCTCCTTCAGGAAGCTTAGGGCGTCTTATGTCAGAATCACTCAGCCCCTGAACAGGCAGAAACCTGACACAGCCTTCACAGGCCACTTCCTGGCCTGTTCTCTAGTTTTAAGTCCTGCTTTTCAGCTGGAACATGTGCAAGTAATCTGTGGATCCTGAAGAAGTTAGATACCAACATAGCAATTCAAGCAGCTTTAGAAATAATAGCCATTAATTTCAAATAATGCTTTCCCACACTGATACAAATGTTGCTAGACTATCACTCCCATTATCCCTGGGCACTGATCATGCCAACTGAGGCTGACAGGAGTCAGGCAACACCTGACACAGCGTTCCTATCCATTTCCTGGATTGTCCAAGGCAGTCTGGTTGGATAGGTTTCCTTGACCAATGAGAACAAACTAAAAGTGGCTGCAGGTCAGTGTAGAGGCCTGACGGACTGCAGTATTGAAAGCTTGACGTTTTCCCGCCATGGTGTTTCCGCAGTTGATATCCCTCCTTTGGCTGCTATGAGTGCTGCTGTGGAAGAGAGATGTGCACTTTGTGTGGTACCTGCCCGTCCCCCATTGCTAAAAGCAGCTTCAGGGGGCACCCTCGTCTTCAGTGCATTCTCATACTACAGTTTTCTCCCCTCAAAGCTGTTTTAAAGCTTTGATAAAAGACCTCAAGAGATTTCTGAAACCCATTTTCCTGTGGGATTCTCACACCTCCTATCCAATTTTAACTCCTGGCATTCTTGATGTTTAAAATCAGAACAAAAGTAAAGCTTTCCTCTCATAATTGGGTTTGTAAATCACTGCTATTGACTCTGCCTTTTCGGTGGTTTGCAAACCTGATTGTGAGAGAAACACCACTTTCCTAATCCATTCAGGTGCAGTTTAAGAAAACAATCAAAATTAGTAGCAGCTGCTTCTTTTAATTCTGCATGCATGTGTCACAATAGTTCCTGTGCCGGGGATACAGTAATGATTGTGCTGTGCTGTCCTTCCTCTCTCTCCTCCCCTCCCTTCCCCAAATTATATTGTAATAAAGAGAGCTTGGAAAGAGCCTGAGTAGGGGAGGGAGAGAACAGAGAAGAGGGGGGAACAGGGATTGTGAAGTGGGGGGTAGTAGTCTGGATGGTGGGAAACAGTTGGCACAAGAAATTGGGATAATAATAATAATAATAATAATAATAATAATAATAATAATACCCCACCCATCCTACTGGGATTCCCCAGCCACTCTGAGCAGCTCCAGCCACTCTGGGAGGCTTTGGGAGAATCCGTACAGGCCATATAGGTTTTGGGAAAGATTAGAGTGGTGAATGCTTTGGAGGGGTGTTGTTGGGAAGGGAAAGCTCTTGTAGTGTAGTTTGTATGAGATGCATAACTGAAACATGCTGCTGTACCTCTTTACATTTTTACATTTCCCCTGTCTCTTCCTTTCCTTTGCTCTTGCTTCTTTCTTCCTATTCACTATATCAGCCAGGGACTCCAAAAGACAGTGAGCGGCCCAAGTCGAAAAAGGCATCCGCGCTGCATATTTCAGTGAGTGCGTATAAGATTGTAAGACAGCTCTAGAAATAAGTTTTTGCCTGCTAAATATGAGGTGGAGAATGCAGGAGCTTGCTATCCTGTTGGCCTGTACTCAAGGATGGTGGCAGAACACTCTCTTATGTGGTGGCGCCATTTAATCACGACTGTTCCATTGATGCTGAACTAGAAAGATGTGGCCAGTGCCATGTTCCATTCCAAGAAATTGCTGATTATATTTGGCTATTGGCAGTGAGACTAGAGAGCGCCGTAGTTTCTCTTAACGAACATTGCTTTCTTAACGATAGCATTTTGTTATGACATCTCACAATACCTATTGCCAAAGGCTCTCGTCAGGCAATAATGAAATCATAATGATATCACTGTGTACTATATAGGACTATTCCCTGGAGGAAAGTGGGGAGCAAAGTTGACTTGCCGATTTCCCCTTCCTCTTGCGCTCCTGAGAGGCTGCTCCAGAGGGTTGGAGTATCGTCTGGAATAGCATGGGAATTAGGATAGAAGGCTGCAGAGGGAACTGTTGAAAAATGCTTCGCTTCCCTACTTCCCTCCAACAAGATGTTGTCTCTTTGTTCATTTGCTACAGCTGATCTCCAAATATAGCAAGAAAATGGTAAAATTGTGGAATAAGATGGCAAATGCTATTGGACTTTGGACTCTACCGTATTTTACTCCTACCCCTTAGAATATATTTTCTCTCTCCTGCATATCCAAACCAGTACCTTTTCCTCATTATGATCCCATGAACTTCAGCTTTAGTTTTGCAAACATAAAATTCACAGGATCTGAGCACAGCAGGAAAAGTGGGATTTCTCATAGGTATAAGGCAGCTTCAGATGGCTATGAATCATAGTTTTGGGTGAAGGCAAGTCACCAGAACACAACCTTCATAGTAAGATATGACTCAATATTTTGAGAGAATTCAATTTTTTTAGCCCTGCTCAATCTTAATGTGGATTTTAATAGTTAAGAATATTGCAGTTTTATGTCTTTCCAGTTGGTGGCAAGGGGAGGAATAACTAATGCTTTTAAAAATTCATTATTTCTTCTCGTTAATGTTTTGGTGTTTCATACAATATATTTTCAAGCTCCAGTAAAGTTGTCCGGCTTTTGTGGCTTGTAAGCATGTTTGGAAAAACTATTGTGGGCGCCACCACAAAATGATTACAAGTTGCAAAAGGCTATTGCCCAGTCACAAAGGTGAAATGGCTTTCCTATAAAACAAGGTAGAGGTTGAGTCCAAGGCCCAAACTACTTTTTGACCCTGAAAAGGACAATGGAATGCTCCTCACATAAAGATCATACCCACCCCACACTCCAGCAATCACATTCCTGCAGAACTACAAGCCACACCACGTTGCAACCATATACAAGATAAAATCCTCCATTACTCTGCACTGTCCTCCTCCTCCCCCGCACCTGGAAAATCAGGGATCTTTCACTCACTCACATGCTCCTGATGGTGATAGCCCATTGAATCAAATAGGGCCCTTTTCTTTTCTTTTTTTTGGAAAGTAAATTTTCAAAAATTGAGGACTGATTTGGGTTAGGACATGGGGAGTAAAAGGCCTTTAACTTTCTGGCCTCCCACTACGGTCTCAATCCAAACTGGCTCCCTTCCCAAACCTGCAATTTACAATATAGAAAAGGACCCGTTTGGTTCAGTAAGACCTCTTTTTGCAATGCAAGGTGGGCCAAGTCAAATTCAGGCCTGCAATGGAGGCAAAGCTCTAGGATACTGATGCTGACAATAGGTAAAAATGCTTCTTGGCTTCTGTTACTCCCCCCTGCTACAGGTTTTCTTCTGCCACCCTCCACTGACCCACAACAACTCCCTGCTTATGATGCTGAAGTCCCTTTTTGTCCCAGCCCCCCCTTTTTAAAAAAAAGGTAAATTGGGCTGCCCTCATGCAGGAAAGCAAAGGCCAGGCCTTTGGCAACTCTGATCACTCTCCCTTCCTTTGTGTGCTTCTGTGTCACATGGAGCCCAGAGACATAATGTGGGAAAATGGGGAATAGAGTGGAGCAATTGGAGGGTAAAATAAAATAAAAAAGCACCAAAAACCAGGATGCCCAGGAGGGCTTTGGTGGGTACTAAAGAAGGGACAGCAGTTCTCGGCAACCCCTGTAAGTTGCTCAGTTTATACATCTTAAGTTTCTTTTGAAATGCAGAAAGAATAATTGCGGCCCCTAATTTATTTATTTTTAAACAATCTCTGTGTGTTTGTTTTTTAAACAAATAAAAAAAATTAGGTTGTGAGACCATGGCTTGAACACGACCAGATATGGGTGTCATGGAATCATAGTGTTGAAATTAATGTTACCACCGACTTCCTAATGAAGCTAAGAGATCATAGTATAAAGCTGAGATTATGGGACACCAAGGATAAGGTTTGTTCAAAAGCCAAGTATAGTAAAGCAAAGGCTGCTGCACCACCATCGGATCAAGGATCTCTTGAAGGTAAGCAGAGTATTTAAGTCACAAAATACTTTATAAACGCTATGTGCAGATAAAGGAATTAGCAGTTTGGTTTTCCAACTCAGTGCAGTAATACATTCGGGTTTTCCTCCCATTTTGCATGGGTTTGTTGTTTGTTGTTTTTATGATAACTGAAGAATGTCCTTGGAGGGCACAGGCTGCTGTGGTTAACCCTGAGCTGGTCTCAGTTTAGTCACTGCCAAGATGCAAGACTATATTGAAGCCCCATCCAAATCAGTTGAAAGATTCCCATCAGATTTTGTCCAATTTTCTTCTAAAACCTTATGAGAAAAGAGATTCCTCCACAGGCACTGATGGTCTGTTGCAAGTTGCAGAATTCGGAACTGCCAGATTCCATGTGTAAAATCAGTTTTAAAATGGATTACTCCTCCATCCTACTCCTGAATACCCAATATACTTGCCTCCCATGCAAATATCTGTTGGTGAACTCTTGAGCCTTTGCTAGTAGAGACATATTTTACTTTGCAGAACCCCCCCCCCCCCCCCAGAAAGCTTCTGTTCTTATTTAGGGTTTTGTTGGGAACATAGCCTGGTAGGCTTCAGGGATGATTGCTTTGTATGGTGAATCAGAAAAACTGGATACTGGGCCTTCTTCACACATAACATTAATCCATATTCAGAAATAAAACATGGTACAGTTGCTTTTGCTCTCCTGTTTGGAAGAAACAACCAGAAGGCTTGGCTTAGCATTATGAGTGAACCAGGGCTTGTGCCCCCTCCCCCCCAACACACACACAGCATCTCTGAGTAGTAAGATAGGAACAAACCAGCAAACTTCTCATTCATAGTAAGCCATAGTTTTATTTTTGACTATGGCCTAATAAATGAATGAGAACATGACAAGGTAACCACATATTAACAAACTCATGAGTCCTGAATGTAATTTCTTCTTACCTTTCCTCCCCTCAATGTACAGTAAAGCAAATGATTTCGCTTCAAAGAAACTTCCTGGAACAATGTCAACCCAAAGCCAGTTACACAAAAATTAAACCACCAGAAGTGTCCCCCATATCAGAGAAGTCAGCAATTGGCACTATAGCAGGTACAGTAGTATGAGTGTGATGCTACATTATGTGACTATTCTACAGAAACTATGAGCCATCTCACTGTTTCAGCCTTCATTGTTGCTTGAACTTGTATAACATGTTACAGTGGTACCTCTGCTTATGAACTGAATTCATTCTGGAGGTCTGTTCTCAAGCTGAAACCGTTCTTATCCTGAGGCGTGCTTTTGCTAATGGGGCCTCCTGCTGTGCGTGCGCCTCTGGCACGCAATTTCCGTTTGCATCCTGGGGCAAAGTTTGCAACCAGGAGCAGCTACCTCTGGGCTAGCGGAGCTCGTAACCTGAAGCGTTCGTAACAAGAAGCGTTCGTAGCAAGAGGTACCACTGTATTTAGCAACAGTGGGCTGTTCAAGAAAATTGTAAACAACTGCAGAGGCCTGTAGTCATTAAAGTCTTCAAAAGTCTGAAAGTCACAAGTGAGGATGCTTGCTGAATGACTTCTGGAATAGTGTTCCACAGCCAGGGACTAAATGCCTGACTTCTGGCTGAGGCCAGTTGGGCCTTTGTAATATGTAATATGCAACTCGCGGTGATCTTCAAGATGATCCCAGTGATTGGGCTGGGACACAAGGGCTCAGTTGGTTGGAGATGACTCAAGAACTGTTCAGATAAATTTTGTGTACCTTGAGTTTTCTAAAGGTAACTCACGAAGAAAAGACATTATTTAACTCTCAGTTGAGAAATTTGAAAATATAAAAGGGGATAATTCTAGTTTCAAAGAGAAAATGCGCCCTGTCTCATAGCAGGCAACATCTTAGAAAATACATTCTCTCCTATTTAAGAGAGGACCATTGGTTCATCTAGTTCAGTATCATCATGCTGACTGGCAGCGGCTCTCCAGAATTTCAGACAAGAGTCTTTCCCAGGCCTACCTGAAAATACCAGGGACTTTCTTCATCAGTACACATGCTCTGCCACTGAACTATGGGCCTTCCATAAGAATGCCTCTTTACAATGGTGTTTTCCAACTCCTGGTTTTAGATGTACTATTATTATTATATCATCGTCATCATTAAAAATGTCTTCCATATTAATTAGTGGTTCTTTTTTTGTTTGTTATCTTTGTGTTTTTATATTGTAAGTTGCCCTGTGATCCTCAGATGAAGGGTGGTGTAGAACTTTAATAAATAAAATAAAAACTTTTACTTTTAGTCAGTTAAGTGCTTTTTAAATTAATTAACCTATGACCAGTTAATTGAACAGTGCAGCCCTAATTAGTATTGTGTATGTTACAGGTTCTCCTGGTTCGGCTGCAAGCAAGCCTCTGGATGACGACTCTTTCATTGAACAAAAAACTTCCCGTAAATCTATTGTAGGTGCCCCAGCTCACTCGCTGAGGTAAATCTCTCCAGGGCATAGGGCTATTGGAACAATTTCTGTTTCTACTGGGGCATGCACATACTTCTTTAAAGAAAACTGAAGTCAGCTGTTTTTTTCCAGATGTCATGTCATGTCATTTATATATTGATTTGACTTATATACTCCCAAAAGAACCTGGGGCTGTAATTTTTACTTAGACATTGACATCTATAGAACTTGTTTAAGATTGCAAAGTACTTATAGCTTTAAAATGCAAGACCAATAGCGACGTATTTTGCAACAAGCAAATTTGTCTCTTTTTAAATATATAAATTGAGTCAACAGCTTTTGTCACTACTAAACTCTTGTTTTCTTGTTTACCGTCTTAATTTGCAACATTTCCCCTTTGGCAAGCTGCCAAAGCACTAGACTTAGTTAAGTTTGTTGGTTTAAAAAGAAGCCTTTAGCTTCTACAAGTCTGGGCAGACAGAGGTAGTGCCTCATTTTCTGAGGCAGAGGATCGTGGCAAGCCTGTCTTCTCTAGCTGGGAGGACCCAAAGTAAGGTACCGGTGGTTCTTCCCTCGAGGAAACCGCACAAAACTTATCCTCATCCAAGTCCTCAGCCAAACTGCAAAATTTCCAGTGGTGGGTCACAACACATACCCTATTTATGGATCTCTTCTTGTCTCTGGTACTTTAATCCAGGAGGTACAAAGGGGGGCCAGGACTGCTTGCTGCCACCAACTCTGTGCCATTTCTCCATAGTGCAAAACTTAGTGGCTGCTTTCATGTGCTTCTCCACAATTTTTGTAAGCCAGTGTGGGACTCAAACTGCTGAGGGCTCTTGGCAGCAGGGCCCAAGTGCTTTATATTCCCAGTGCCACTAAAGTAGCTTCTGGAGACTGAAGTAGTTTCTTGACACTACCTGGTAATGTCTCAAAATGATAATGCAGCTCATCATTGTGGCCAAGCCAGATGGCTTAAGGAATCAATGGGTGCATGTTTGACTCTGTATCACTTGTTTGAGTCTGAGCAACATGTTGTGCTCAATAGCTATGCAGGCTTCTCTTGCCTGTGCTTGCCTCATCCGTCCAGTGTGTTTATGGTACCACCAGCCTGTCTGTGACCTGCATCCAGCCCTTGCTATTGGTTTATGTCAGGGACGTCCAACTCCCAAGAGATGGCAATCTACTCACAGGAAAAAAATACTGACAGTGATCTACCCCCTTTTGGGGGGGGGGGCGGTTCAGGCCAAAGTTGCTGAGGTTTTTTTAGGGAGGGAAATGTCAGACTACAGTAAAGGGAAAAGGGGTTTAGTCACTCACCAAAAGATCGCTATGGAAACAATCTGCCTCATAGCCAAAACTACATCTCCCGTTCAAGCGATTATGTGGAAACGGAGGGCGGGGCGAGGGAGCGGGGGCAGATGCTCTTAGGCAAAGGAAAAGGAGCCTGCGATCGACCAGAACCTCCCGGGAATCGACCCGTCGATCCCGATCAACCTTGTTGGACATCCCTGGTTTATGTGATGTGGAACATGACCTTTGTCTTTCCTTGGCTATGTTATCTACCTCTGGCCCTTCGGATCTCAGTCTGCTTGTACCAGGATGGGCAAGTGGCAGCCTGACTCCAAGCTTGGCCAGGGCCTGGTATCTGGAAAAAAGCAAGAGGGAAGGAAGCCGGGAGAGGCTGGGTTGCACTCGGTCTAAGTACTCTGTTGGTAGCTAGATGAAGAGACAAGAGGCAGCAGCCATAACATGCTCACTTTTTAATCATTGCATCTTGGGATAGATTACAGAGCTGGCTATCGTTTGTTGCTTTCTTCCTTTGACATTTTCAGATGACCTTTAATTTCTTGGAAAAATAGGGGGAAATTGAACTTTTGAAAATGTTCTTCATTTCAGGCACATTCCTGTACTTCAGATTTATTGTAGTGCTATTCTCCTTGTCAGCCACCCAGCTGATAGGGTGCTGTAAAATACAGCTTAATGACGGGCACAGTGTAGGAGTGTATGCAAGTAACATGACTAGTTTTATTTCAAGAGATGTTTTATGAGAGTTGAGAGAGATCTTTAGCATAAAAATGTTTTTCCCCCACCCATACTATCTTGCCAGCCTATCTCAATGTATATTGGCTGCGTTGTTGGAGAAGCTGCTAATAGACATTCAGGCAGGTTTTGCATGTGCATCTGGTGCCTTGTAAATCCTTTGCGTTAGCAGTTCTCCCCCTGAACCACAGAGTGGCTTTTATTAGGTGAAAGGAAGCTTGAATGCAGTTTGGCAGGGGAAGGGGCTTCTGAATCGGAAAGATGTGAGGAAGCTCCGGTGAGTGCATAGGACCATGGATTGCTGCTATCTGTTGCAACTTGGAAAGCGATTCCTAGTAAACAGTCGAATAATGTTCATAGGACAGAGGTGTTGATGTAAAATACTACTTTAAGCCACTGGGTAATATAAATGTTTGTTGCATGGGGTTAAGCTTATTTTGATTTTTGAGAAAATTGTACGGTGTGCTTAATCTCCTCCTGCTGCTATTTTAAGATTTCTTGAATTGCTGCGTCTCCTTTCTTCAACAGTACTTAGTTCCTGCTTTGTAGACTAAATACCCATTTCCTGGTCTTGTCGTTTGAAGTCCATGCCAATTCAATAATTTTCTCTTCTTATTTTCCCAGTAGGAAAACAGTCTCACAGGATGATAATAAGCATATTAAGAAAAGCCCAAGAGTCCATTTTTTTGTAGACATTTTAAAAATACAAGTTACATTATTTTTGACTGGTACTTAGAAAATGGAGTTACACCATTTTATTGCCAGATAATTTGGGTGTGGTAGATTTGGCATCTCCAAAAACCTTACAGACATAAGGTTTGCAGCCAAACAAAATGTTGTATTTATCAGGGCAACATCACACATTATGCTATACTGGACATCACAGGAATGTTCCCCTGTCATTGCAAACAGTTTTGCTGGCACAAATGTTCGGATAGAGCGCCAGAAACTAAAATCCTATTTAAAGTTCATTTAATAGTTCTTTGACTAGTAATGATGCTTTGCACTGCAGGACACCCTGATTCTATAATTGGAGGATGGTGGCAGATGGTTGGCATTGACATAAATCACAAGTGGCTTGGTACAAGTTGATCCAAGTTGCTGTATATGTCTAATTCCTCTCATCTGGCTAACATATTCCAAGAACCATTATTCTTGGCAGTTTGTAGGGTAAGGCATGCCAGACATGACATTTCAGTTTCACTAAGTGTGGGATATGGTCTTAGGTAAGAGCATCCTCCGCTGAACAAAACAAGAAACTGAATTAAACCTTCCGAAGAAAAGCTAATGGGCAGTAGCTAATAAATCTGGATCCTTACTTGGTAAAATGTGATAATGCAAAACACTGCAGGTTTCCTTGTCTGTACTTCACATCATTAGCTCTGCATATGTGATAGGGCAATTCACAGTGGAGAGAAGCATCATTTGCAAATTTTTTATTGCTAGATGTTTCTAGGATGGAGGGAAAGTAGAGCAGAAGTGGGACTTATTCATAATAATAATAGTTTTATTGTTTATACCCTGCCCATCTGGTTGGGTTTCCCTAAGCCACTTACCATTTATGTCTTGTTCTGGAAAACAAGTTGGTTGACATAAAATGCATGGGTACATTTTAAGTGAGGCTTATAATACCTTCTTGTGTAGGTAGACATAGTTAGGAAGAAATAACACTAGGCAATTGGGCAGGGACACTTTTTTGAAATGGAGAATGCTAAAAGCCTTTTTCTGCCTGGCCATTGATGTGTCACCAGTAACTAAGTGTGGGCAGTTGAAAATGTATAGCAAGGGGGCCATTGCCATTGGAGGCGCACTCTGGCCCAGTTTGCATGACACAGTAACTATGGTGCTGTCATAGTTAATAGTTTATTGTGAATGCTGGGATGGTTCCCAGTTTCAGTTCTCCCCTAGTACTAGTGGGAACAATAAACTATCATGCCTACCTTAGTGTTATGCCTGAAGTGGGGATTGTGGTTTGCTTCACATCATGTTTGTTTGAAATGAAACAAGCCTCACCCTCCTATTAACTATGGCTTACTGTGCCGTGTCAACACAGCTGTTGTCCACCGTTTTCTTCTAGGAATTTGTGCACATGGGAAGCATCTGATCTGACTTGGTCTGCTGTTGCCCAAATAATTATCTTAAGGAGGACATAGCACACAGCCTGCTGCTTCCACAGTAAAACTGCAAGACCAGTGGCTTGTGGGCAACACCCTAATAGGACAAGTAGCAACAAATCCCTGTGAGCCATGAAGTCAAGTACCATAATGTCCGCCATGATGTCTCATAGGTGGGGTACCTTTTTAAGTTTGTCATGGGGGAAAGTCAGCTAAAAAAGAATATTGACATTGTACTGCAATTGATATAATTGGTGATAACAAATAATTTTTTTGCAATGTGTGACATGCTAAAGATCACGAACATATGGTCTTCCAAAAGTCAGAGCTGCAGCCCTATCACACCCACAATTTTGTTACATACATTCAGTAGGTTTTTTTTGGTGGGGCGGTAAAATATGAGTTGCCAGTACTCTTAAATTGATAAAAGTGCTTTGAGTGCCAGCAGAAAAAAATCTGCTACTCTGTACTGGTGATTACTGTCACAAAAAAGTCTTGCAAATATCACATCTGGCGAACAACATACATTCCTGGACAGAAATGCTATTTTTGTCTTAGCATACAGTCTTGGTGTGCGTGGGGGATGAAGAACATTTCAACCACAGTATTTCAGGGTTTTTCCTCCCCTTTCAGCTCCAGCAAAAAAATCTTAGTGGGATTGTAAACTCCCACAGATGGTATTGCAACCTCTGTAGTGTTCTGCCTGTAATGGGCAGGTGAGAATTTGTTTCTAAGAAGCCCAGCAATAAATCCTTAATTGTGACAGTTGTAACACATACCATGTACCTATTAGCTTCTTGCTTTAATTGCAACACCTGGAGATTCTTATTTATTATTGGTCATCTCAGAAGTATTGCCTGTTGCAGCAGCGTTTGAAATTCCCATTGTTCTAGGTGCATTTTGCGACAGGGAATTTCATAAACGTGAGCAGTTTCTGAGCTCTGCTCCTAAGATTTCAGATTAAATTCCAACCAAGTTCTGTGGGGTTTCCTCCCAAGTAAAACGTGCGTGGATTGGGGACCTGAAAACTTTCTTTTCTTTTAAACACAACATGTTTTGTTTAGGTTTGCGTTGCCTTGTTTCATGTACTTTTAATGTATGATGTACTTTAATTTGAAATACATTAGCCAGTTAGTTACAGTGATGCTTAAAATCAAAACAAATTTCGGAGTGGGATCATTGAAGAACACTTAAGTCTTAGGATTGTGAACTGGACACTCAAGATGGGTGTCTGTGCCATCAGTTGTATAGGCCTTTAATATGCATTAATTGTGGTGCCAAAAAGATTTGTTTACATGAAGCAAATGGGGTGTAGGGAGAATCCAGGTCTTGTCTGTAAAATGGAAGGAAAGGAGGACCTTTTTCTGCCTCCCCACTTGCAACTACTCTCTGAAGACTGCAGAAGGAAGCCTCTTAAGAGTACAAGGCAGGCAGGCAGGGGAAGCATGGCTTTGTTTTTTGAAGGCTTCAGATGAGGACTGGGTCATGTGAAAAATGAACATCAGATTTTAGTTACAGTTCATTCATTTTCAGCTTTGTGTTTTTGTTATAAAAAAGTGCACCCATTCTGTTGTTGCACCCATAACTTAGGTTTAAGGTGCCATTTAGCTCCTAGCTTTCATACCTCAGTTTCTAACACTGTGCTATAAGAAGGATTCATTCTTGCCACTAATGCAAATGAAACCACCATAGTTATTTCAGCTTTGAACTGTAATGTTTCCTATTTCCTACCTGTGTAATAGTTTATATCCACCAGTAAATGTAGGTTTTATTTTATATTTAGGGCGCTCTTGAGGCATAGAACTGATTTTACCATTGTTTTGACTAATGCCTAATTGTGGTACACATTTGAATTATTCAAACACCTTCTATATGAGAACTGTGTGGGCCACAAGGGGGTAGACTTGGCTTTCTCTTGCCAAGTGGAGATGCTAAAGTATTTGCTGCAATATTTCACACGAAAATAATTTGTTTTTATAATGGCATAATAGGGGGAAGTTCTACACTGGTCAACCCTTGGCCATTTCTAGCATATCAAATATAGTTTCTTAAGTTGCAGCCTGTTTCTGACGCTTCATTCTGATTTTGCAACACTTGTAACCCCAGCTCAATCTTCTCTGCTCCCACTAGTAATGGAAGTAACTGGAAGTCTCAGGGCAAGGTTTCGAGGTACCATATGCAAAAGCCATCATAATACTGCAGTCCCTCTTATCAAATGTGTTTGGATTAACCATTGCTATAGCACCCATACCAGGAGGATTCACATAAGTTCAACAGACTCTTCTTCCTTCCTCTGCAAGCACACACATAGCAGTGCAACAAGCAGGTAGCGCTGTGGTCTAAACCACTGAGCCTCTTGGGCTTGCCGATCAGAAGGTTGGTGGTTCAAATCCCCGCGATGGAGTGAGCTCCCATTGTTCTGTCCCAGTTCCTGCCAACCTAGCAGTTCAAAAGCATGCCAGTGCAAATAGATGGATAGGTGCCGCTGCTGTGGGAAGGTAAACAGCGTTTCTGTGCGCTCTGGTTTCTGTCACAGTATTTCGTTGCGCCAGAAGCGCTTTAGTCATACCGGCCACATGACCCGGAAAGCTGTCTATGGACAAATGCTGGCTCCCTCAGCCTGAAAGTGAGATGAACGCTACAACCCCATAGTTGCCTTTGACTGGACTTAACCGTCCAGGGCTGCTTTACCTTTTTACCTGTTAGTGTGGAAAGCACACCCAGGCTCCCTGCTTCCCATAATGGTCCTGTAGCACTGCCTGCATTTGCACGCATGCATACATGTGTGTAGAAAGGGGGAAAGTTATTTATTCAGATTTGTACCCAACCTTTCCCACGAGGGGAGCTCAAGGTAGCACACATGGTTTCCCCCCTCCCCATTTTATCCACCAACAACCCTGTGAAGTAGGTTAGCTCAGAGGCAGTGACTGGCCCATGGTCACTCCGGGAGCTCCATGGCTGCGTCAGAATTTGAACCCTGGTCTCCCAGGTGCTAGTCCATCACTCTAACCACTAAACCACACTGGTGCTTTGATGAATTTAATGGAAGTCCTAAGTGCATGGGTGTGGCTCCACAATTGGCTTCAATAAGAAGAGATTAATTTTAATTAATTTCATCTCGTCTGCCTGCATATATTTTCTGATATTGGTGATTTAGGGTTGTATCCAACAGTTGTTCCATTTCCACTTCTGCTTGGCAGAACTCCCCCTTCCTCTCCGCCCCTGCACGCCTCTCAAATCTCTTCTGGAGAATGGCAGAGGACACCCAGAACATATCTGAGAAGTATGCAGGGTGAGGAGTAGTTCTTTTGCACAAGCAGAAGTCCTTCAATAAATCAGATGATATTGTTAGATGCAGCCCATGGTATAGGTTGTGAGTAGCTGAATGGTCCTGTGGTCTTGAATGCTAGTCTCTTTTTGTTGTTGTTGCCTGTAAATAAAGTAACATGCTATCACTTGGGGTGTGAATGAGAATACTTCATTATGTGGTTATAAATTGTGCCTCATATAATTAAAGTGTTAACTACTGGATCTGACTTGAAAGTAAGCTTTGTGATGAAAAAGAATTCTTCATGATATGGTTATAAATTAGACAGATTATGGCTTTCAAATATGACATTTGAATCCTTTAAAAAAAGCAAACAGCTTTTCTCCCAGGTGATTTAAGTCAGAATGTCTGAGCTGTAAATTTATGAGGGAGTTGTGCCTTTAGAAATAAAACATTCAAGTTGTGCTAGTCCTTTAATAAAATATAATCTCTTGTTCATTGATTTCAGGGCATACTAAAAATGCAGATTTCTGGAATTGTACTGTGAAATAGAGCACCTTGTTAATTTCTGCACTTGTGGCGTGTTGTTATAATCCTAAATTCATCCACCGGAAGATAGCCACGTGTTGTGAAACAAGATTAGGGTGCAGAGGAATCCTGCATTTGTTCAGAGATTTGTTCTGAACCCCATTATGGTAGCATTATTTTCACGACTTGAACAATTTGTATGACTGCACACATTAAGTTGACACACAGTGCTGGGAGCCAATTCAACATTTTGCTTATTTTGAGGCATTGTCCCTTCTACTGTTGTGGACCTTTAAAGGGTTATTTTGTTGTATACCCCACTTAGTCCGTCCCCCCCAAGTGATTTGCCAGAAAAAACCCCAGCCTCTGACTACAGTAAAATAAAGATTAAAAATCAATTTAAATAAAATGGTACAGAACAAAGAAGCATTAGGGCTAAAGGAGACAGCACGAAAATACAGTGGTACCTTGGGTTACATACACTTCAGGTTACATACGCTTAGGTTACAGACTCCGCTAACCCAGAAATAGTGCTTCAGGTTAAGAACTTTGCTTCAGGATGAGAACAGAAATCGGGCTCCGGCGGCGTGGCAGCAGCAGAGGCCCCATTAGCTAAAGTGGTGCTTCAGGTTAAGAACAGTTTTAGGTTAAGTACAGACCTCTGGAACAAATTAAGTACTTAACCTAAGGTACCACTGTAATGGGAAATCAGCGTTAAAATTTACCTGCTTGAAAACAAAAAAACAATTTAAAATAAAGAAAAGAAAATGCACCTGTTTAAAAACAGGAAGAGTCCTGCTTAACAGACCTCCCAAGGGAAACAATTCCAGAATTGCCACTCTAAGAAGGCCCTGTTCCTAGTATTCACCAACGGGTTATTTAAAAGGCTAGAGTGCAGAGCCTCTCATGCTTATTTCAGGGCTTTGACAGGTTCACGTCGGCAGGTGATCCTTAAATTAAGCTACCCACAGGCAACTCAAGAGTTTTAAAGGTTAACACAACACTTTAAATTGAAACGGATTTGTGTAATAGGTTCCAACTACCATACACCTAGAAGATTCTGGCAGCTGTGTTATTTTCTTCTAGTTGCAGTTTCTGAACTGTTTTTAAAGCTAGCCCCGTAGAGAGCATTGCAGTAGTTCAAGCTGGGTGTAATTAATGCATAAGTAACTGAGGACACAAGGGATGCGGGTGGCGCTGTGGTCTGAGCCTCTTGGGCTTGCTGATCAGAAGGTTGGCGGTTCGAATCCCCATGATGGGGTGAGCCCCCGTTGTTCGGTCCCAGCTCCTGCCAACCTAGCAGTTCGAAAGCACGCCAAAAAGTGCACGTAGATAAATAGGCGGGAAGGTAAACGGCGTTTCCGTGCGCTGCTCTGGTTTCAGTGTTCCGTTGCGCCAGAAGTGGCTTAGTCATGCTGGCCACATGACCCAGAAAAACTGCAGACAAACGCCGGCTCCCTCGGCCTATAAAGCGAAATGAGCGCCACAACCCCAGAGTTGTCTGCGACTGGACTTAACCGTCAGGGGTCCTATACCTTTGCCTTTTTTAACTGAGGACACACACACCAACCATGTAGGATTGTGGTTGGTTAGCCTGCCAGAGAATGTGAAAGTTCCTCTTAGTCACTGACAGTACTTAGCATGCAGGGATAATGCTGAATTCAAGCATGCCCTTTTAAATTGAGCTCCACTTACAGAATTGCTTCTTGTGGTATCTTGTATCTGCATTGTTCCCTGTATGTGTAAAAGAGTGCTGCTCTGTGTAGCTTAGATTGGTCCTGGCTGTGCACGCTGCAGTTCTCTCACAGAGGTCCCTGTGCATATAACAAGTTCTCTTGTGTTGGGAGCACTGGTATTACAGGTTTCCAAACTCAGAGGGAGCCCTCTGCTTGTATGTGCAGGAAGTGGGGCTTTTTCGGCCATACAGTGAAGGTCAGGTGGGAGGGAATGTATCATGCATTAGTGCAGGCATCCCCAAACTCGGCCCTCCTGATGTTTTGGGGCTACAACTCCCATCATCCCTAGCTAACAGGACCGGTGGTCAGGGATGATGGGAATTGTAGTCCCAAAACATCTGGAGGGCCGAATTTGGGGATGCCTGCATTAGTGCCTCACCCTTGATACATATTCATTGAATGTAAGGTTGTCACCTGTCCCGTATAATACAGGATTGTCCCATTTTTCAGTGTAAAATGCTACGACCTGTATTGATACAGTTTTTTTTCTGTATTTCAACTCTCTCTCTCTCTCTCTCTCTCTCTGTCTGTATCCCACGTTAGGAATCCTCTCCAAATGCATGTGTTTGAAGGGGTGTGTAAACGGTTATAGGAACCATAGGATTGTAGAGTTGGAAGGGACCTTGAGAGTCCGTTGGCCCAATCCCCTGCAGTGCAGGAACCTTCTGCCCAACGTGGGGCTTGAACTCATCGCCCTGAGGTTAAGAACTCTGCTACATTCATAAAGATAAAGTGCTTTATGTGCGTTATAACACTGTGACACCAGATGGCACTTTGGAATCCCGTTTTTCGCCAACGGGATTTCCCTGTATGAAGTTTACAACGTGCTTAACTGAATCACTTCTTTGATGTGTCTAGATCCAGCCTAAGAGTCTCATGCTCTACTAATTGAGCCATATTTAAGCTCTAGGTAGCCAAGAGCAGACAGATTTAGACATTTGTGTGTGTGAAATTCCAGAGGGGGCATCCTGTAAGACTGCAATAGATCAGAATGGATTGCTTTCACATCAGTGCCAGATGAGGGGGAAATGCCCCCCAACTTCCCTACCCTGCCCTGTCCTGTATTTTGCCAGAACAAAGGTGGCAACCCTAATTGAATGGATGTAGAATGACAGGGGATTTTAGGAGAGGCACATTTTAATGCAGACTTTGCCAACTTGGTGCCCTCCATATGCTTTTGGTCTAGCCCTTCCACCAACCCCAGCCAGCACAGCTGTCTCCCAAAGCATATGTTTTAGAGGTCTTAGAGGTCAGTATTAAAAATATTGGCCATTAACCATTCTTTCCCCCTTAACTATGCTAGTTAGGTTTTGTGCTTCAGAAAGAATTTCAATAATTGTTCAATTTTTCAGCTAGTTGAGCCTTCAATTGCATTAGACATACGGTATGTCTCTTTATCATCAAAGCCTGAATACGAATCTAAAATTTGACTGGTCTGATGATTGCTTAGACATTTTGAAGGAACAATTTGCTGGGTTTTGGCATTGGGTCGCTGTTAGCCAGCCTGATAGGTTATTCTCCATTCACGTTGGCTATTCCACACATTGCCTGGCATAATTATTTGCTTGACTAGCATTAGCATAAATCAATTTTCACTTGATTATTTGGTGTGTCAGTTTCTGCAAAATCTCATAACACTGGTCATATTTCATCTACATTATACGAGTAGTCTACTTAATGTCATGTGATGATTAATTACATAATTAATTCTCGCCAATAAAAATATAGCTCTTAGTGAGCTTTTTATCAGAATCTTTTTAACCATCCTGTGCCATCAGTGTTCCAAAATATTGTAAAGCAATATCTAAAACTGAGACCTCCCTTGGCAGGTATAATTATTTTAATGGGTTAATTAAGAATCCAACATTTTAATAGCACACACCTTATTCATTGTCTCATTATATCCTGACAATATACCTGCTTTCAAAAAGGGAAGTAGAATGTTCTGAGGTAGTGGTGTTGTTTTTTGAATTCTTAACATTAAACAGAATGTCAGCCTTCTTCTGTTAGAGCAACAGATCGCCATGCCTTGTGTATCCTTTCTCCCAAAGGAGTTTCTTCCAAGGGTGTCAGAGGAGCAATGTAGAAATTGCTTATCCAGTGGCTTTTTATACTCCCAACTGTCTAGCCTTGAAGATTATTATTGGCAAAATTATGGCTTGGAACCTGAGGTTCTAGTTGTTGGTGAGAGGGCCTTGTGACCAAAGCTCCATTCACAAAATGCTCCCAGTGGCAGAATGGAGGAGGTGCCTCCCCCCCCCCTTTCCCCACCCACCCAGAAGAAGCCAGTTAAGCAAAAAATAATTTATTTAGGAAAATGGAATATAGAAACAAAATAATTTAAAAAAATTCCTTCCAGTAGCCCCTTAAGGGCTACGTTTGTTATTGATAGTAGCTTTCGTGTGCATTCACACTTCAGGTACACACGAAAGCTCCAATAACGAACTTAGTTGGTCTCTAAGGTGCTGCTGGAAGGAATTTTTATTATTATTTTGTTTTGACTACGGCAGACCAACACGGCTACCTACCTGTAACTAGGAATATAGAAGATTAGGCATGTAGAAAAGGCACAGAAAATAGCATTGTAGATGACTTCGCTTTCTAAGTATAAACTAGTGCTTGAAAAGCCCATGGATATTCCTAGTCCACGTTAAAGATCCAAGTGTGTCATCCTCCAGCAAAGAGTTGCGGGGTTTATACAAAAAGTTGGGTCTGTTCTGTAAGCAAAGCGCATCACACCCTGCTAGTGCAAAACATTTCCTTGTGAAAGAAGTACCATTGATACATGATGACACCACAACCCTGTGTAGGATAGGACAGATTACTGGAGATGTTTGAAGAATCTAGATCTAGAACCTAAGAGCTCTGTCCTGTGCTCAGTGAGGCATCATGCGTTCAACTGAGAGGGCGCTAAGCCATCCCCATCATGGCTGTCTTTATATGGCAAGCTGTCTGTGTGCAGTGCCTCCCAAAGGGAAGGTCGGATGTTTCCCCTCTGTGGCACCAGAAAAGCTTTCTGTTGGAAGACTGAAACGGTATACAGTGGTGCCCCGCAAGACGAATGCCTCGCAAGACGGAAAACCCGCTAGACGAAAGGGTTTTCCATTTTGGAGGTGCTTCGCAAAACGAATTTCCTATGGGCTTGCTTCGCAAGACGAAAATGTCTTGCGAGTTCCTGCGGGTTCCCCCCCCCCTTTTCCCCAAGCCGCTAAGCCGCTTAACAGCTGATCCGCTAAGCGGCTTATCAGCTGATCCGCTAAGCCCGCTAAGCCGCTAATAGCGCTAATCCGCTAATGGGCTTGCTTTGCAAGACGAAAAAAACCGCAAGATGAAGAGACTTGCGGAACGGATTCTTTTCGTCTTGCGAGGCACCACTGTATAGAAGGAATCCTCTTGGCACAACACTGTATGCAGATGGTTTGCTGCATGAAGGAGAGAACTTGAAAGCCAACTGGCAGCCATCTCATATGCATCTCATATGCGCCCATCCTAAAGCAGACAAAAGCTGTAGTATCTCATGTGTATGTTTCCCCATCCCTGGTTTACAATGTACATAGTTTTATAACGGCAGCTACATCTTTTAAAATAATTAAAAGTTTGTGATGTTTCCCTTGGTTGTACAATTTGCTGTGTTGAGTTTAATTTCATTTTTCTATTGTTGCTGTGTATATTTTTTTAATCTTCCAAATGCCTCTGAGGTTTTTTTTTCCTTCAAAAAACAATTATTTTTCTTCAAGTGCAGTCAGTATTTCTGGGAGCATACCCTCTTCCCTGAAAGAAAGAACTCTACAGGAAGCCAAAGCTATAAAGCAGAAATTGCATTCGAAACCTCATGCTAAAGCCTCGGCAGTTACGAAAACTAATATAGGAAAAACGATGGAGCATTCAGAAAGGAAGGAGACACCAGATGGAGGTGAGTGCAGAAAGGATGTGAAGTGGAATCCTATGAATGTTTAAAGTCCCACTGAGTTCATTGGGGCTTATTCCCAAAACCCTGTATATAGGATTGTAGCTTTAGGCGAAATAGCAAACCACTTAAGATAATAGGGTAGCGGTGGAGGAAAGTTTGCCTGTAATGGGTGACAAATGTTTTATGCAATAGGTAGACACTGGGTCATTTATTAAGGGGTATTCAACAAATAATGTAAATCCTCAAAACAATACATTCCCGCACAAGCTAACACCTGCTGAAATATTCTTAAATTGTTTGTGTTACATGCCTTCATTTGGGTGGCAGGACGTAAAAAAGAAAAATATTTTAGGTCTGTTCCCTGCCCCCTACACCATAGGAATTAACATTAGTTCAACTAAATTAGTCATATTGCGGTGTAGAAATGGGGATAATGAGTAGGATTTGAAGAGCTGTACTAAAAGCTCAAGTGTGACTGTGCTGTGCAGAAGTGGTATCCAGGGCTGGTCTGGAGTCAGAGCCCAAGTCATCAGAGTCCAAAACAAGAGTTGAGGTGAGAGGCAAGGTCAGGGCAGTCAAAGTCATGTTCAAGTTGGTCTGTGAACAGTTGAGAGCATAGGCAGTGACCAGGTCCTGGGCAGTCCAAGGTCAGATGCAATCTAACCAGTCAGATTGGTCACAGTGCTGCTGAAAAAACATTTGTTCCAGCTCCTGTTCCAGCCAGGCACTGGGCTTTTTTGAGCTGGAGTTGCTGGAACAACACAGTAGATCCAGCTGACTCCTGCCAGTTGTCTTCATCTGGAGGTCTGCTTAATAGGAGGATATTACTTCCATGGCGTCCTTGCCTTCTGATAGGGTGGGTTTCTGTCTGGCATTTGAGGTGCCATCTCTCCCTTGGGCTCAGGATTCATTCAGCCTTGGCATCAGAGGCCATACCCACTCATGGTGCCTACAGCTCGTCCTCAGCCTCCTCTAAGGCTCCTGGTTCCTTGCCCCAATACTGAACCTTATCCAGGGCTTGTTGTAACTCCGAGACCACTGATTAGGAATCCCCAGCTGTGACACCATAGACTCTTGACCTTGGAATCTTCATCCACTTGCAGAATTTGCCCCTAGATCTCGTGCATGGAGGCTAGTAGCTAAAGTGATGTATCATGTTCTTTGCCTGCATAAAGCCCCAGGTCTAATACCTGGAATCTCCATTCAAAATGATCAGATGATATAAAAGACTTTTCCCTGAAACCCTGGACAGCCAGTCAGAGAAGATGATACAGGGCTAATTGGACAAATAGTCTGACAGCTTATTATGGTGCAAGTTATTTATATTGCAATCTGACAAATCGGCACACACTTTTGTGAGTGGTTACTGCATTCCCTGAATAATCTAGAAATCTGTTCTTGCGGTGATCCTGTCAAATAGCCCATTCTATGCAACTGTTTTTTTTTTTGGGGGGGGGGGTTGTGTGTGGGATCTCCCTGCAATTTTCTGTTTCTCAGTGACACTTTCCCTGCTCTGATTCCTGACCCGAGAGTCAGTGTTGAAGCTTGCTAACGCTGGAGAACTCAGTATATCTGCGCGTCAGACACTTCCTTTATCTTGACGCAAAAGCAAAGAGAATAGAGAGCATTTTGTAGCCTGCTCTCATGCATGCAGATTTGCAGCAGGCGTCTCTGCTTGAGAAGCTCAGCCCTTCGCCATGTCTGCCTTGTTTGTTTTGTGGCTCTGTTTAAGTCCCTCTTTCCCATGACTCCAGGGACCCGTGACTTATGAGATCAGTTCCACACATTGTGTCTTAATCTTCAAGCTGCTATTTCCTTTACATCGAAGGCAGTTGGAGCCTTTTCTTCTATACACTTTTGATAAGCATTTACACACTTTTCTGGGGAGTTTTGCTTGCTTGTTATATTCAAGCCTGCTGAGACATGATTGGACGGTTCTCTCCCAGAGTTGCTTACCATGCTGTAGTTATTTCCCCCAAGTTTTCAGGTTTTTTTTTTAAAAAAAGATACAATAATAATTTACATCACGGTTCTTCATCTGAATCGTAGGGTAGGGATGGGGAAGAAATTCAGTTCAGTTCATATTTAAAGGAGAACGTGCTTAATTTGGACTTTCTGAAACAATATGTGAACTGAAGCACACCCATGCTTTGAAAGGCACACTTCTCTGAAACTTACAATGCGGGTTTTCAACCAATTAATGTGTGGAAATTGTATATAATGGGTAAAGGATGCATATAGAGTCATATATTAGTGAAAATGGTGTACAAAAATCCATTGTGCTCTGGATAATTTCCTTCCAAAAATTTGTCTGTGGGGCAAGATTACATATAAATATACGCATGTCAGGAAAAATTCGCACTAAAATGCTGATGAATTCTCACGAGGACTCTTGTGTAAATAAAATAAAGTAAAATTCAAACTAATGTGAAAATGTAGAGAGCAAAATCTTTTAACTTTAACTACAAATGTCAGACAGCTACAGGTGCAAAGTTTTGTAGCTTTCTTCAAAGTTTATTTCCTTCCTGTAAATTACCACTTCAACAGTATGCGTCTGAACCTACATGTGTGTGCAAGTACGCATACGCTAAAGAGAAATTTAAGGTCCTTTGCTGGAATTACAACATACGCTTGTTATGAATAACCCTTAACCTTATGCCTGCAAGAACATTTCACACCAAAGGAATAAAGAAAGATTGGTTTATTATATGAAATAGAAAAAATAAATGCTACTTCAGAAAGCAAAATTGCAATTTAAGCAAGCAACAACCCCTACAATACACCCACCCACACCCCTTTATCTAAGGAGTGAAGTTATTTGCAGAAATGTGGGTGAGACAGTTTTGCCAGCAGCGCCCACACTAAGAGTAAGAAATGGAAAGGGAAGAGTATACCTGTCCTTAAAGTGAAGTGGGCACGTGCTGTTCCCTGAGAGCACAGAGAAAAAGAGAGTTTCTCATTGGAGCTAGGGACAGCTATGATAGCCAGCTAACTATTGAAAATCTGGGGTTTTTAGCTAATGCCTCTTAGTAGGGAAGGGAGGGAGGGGCTTTGAGGTGACTCATTCCTGTCTCCCCCCCCCCCCTGCCCATTTCTCATCTTGCCCATCTTGCACATTTAAGAGTTTGAAAGAACTCTTAATATCCTAGAGAGAAATGAACCAGACAGGACCTGGCCATCTTTTTGTGTGCTCTCTGCCTTACCCTTGTCTTGATGGCCCTCATTCAGGAGCTTGAATAGGCTGTGCTTGGCAACTAAATTTGCATGTGCTGATCTTTACAAGGTGGCGGCACATTTTGAGATGAGGTGTTAGGTTTCTACCAAGGTCAAGCAAGTTTCATAACAGAGAATCTCATGGCATATTTAAGTTATGTCAACCTTTACCCTTACGCAATGATCTACGGAGATAAACCATAGAAATAAGTTCAGATCCATACACCTGTTCACAACACATTCAGCTGAATCCAGAGATACACAAATCAAGTTGTGTGTTGAGATCATTCTCTTTCCTCCTTGCTGAAAGGAAAAGAGTGTGCATGGCGGCACACGCTGGTCACCTGCGAAGCAAGGGCAGTGGGTAAGGCTGCAACTGCATGGAAATTGGTCACAGACTGGACCCAAGCGCTGCAAGGTGTTCAGTGCAGGTGACTCTGTGTGACTATGTCACCTATAGCTGAACCTGGCTAATGGGCCTAGGCATTAATTTCCCAGCCTTTTTCGGGTCAAGCAGTTGCTCTCTTAAATATATCAAGCCAGTACTGTTTAATGTTGGTGGATGGTATCAGATAAAATTCTGTTCTCTATCAGACACTTGACCATTGTTCTCTTTCAGGGCACCACCAGTTACCAGAAAAAAAGAAACCCTCACGAGTTTTAGAAAAAAGATCTGCATCGAGCACCCAGAAATCAACTACTAAAGAAACCGCAGGTTCAACATCTCTGACAAAAAAGTTTGGAGTAGCTTTTTTAGAGCTGAACCTCATGCCCCTCTTGTCAGGTATTTCCCCACCCTCACACCCCCACCGCCCCAGTACTTTTTTGGGGAGGGGGGATTAAGGTTGCAGGGCGAAGTGGTTAGATCAGGCTTCCTCAACCTCGGCCCTCCAGATGTTTTGGGGCTACAACTCGCATAATCCCTAGCTAGCGGGACCAGTGGTAAGGGATGATGGGAATTGTAGTCTCAAAATACCTGGAGGGCCGAGGTTGAGGAAGCCTGGGTTAGATGTTATGTAGTTTGGTATTGTCAAATGCTCGAGCAGCTTGTCACAGAGGTGAATGAGGGGGTGGCTTGTTTTATTGTAAGAAGCTGCATTGTAAGTGCTGGGACAAATACTGGCTCTGCCAAGAGAGTGTGCAAAATGGAGAAATTCAGATAGCCCGAAGCAGTATATCCTGTCTGTAAAGTCAGAACATAACATGTATATATCTGTGAGTAGAAAAGGGGATGACATCTTGTTGTGCTGAAAATCTAGTGATTTCTGAAAGCTTCTGTGTATTTGAAGTAGACCAGCCTTGTAAACAAATCCACAAGCGTTAACTGACTTACCAGCCCATCTTAGGTTAGTAATTGACCCCCATAAGGCAAAGGAAGGACAAAGTTTTCAAAATTTAAAAGAGCTGGAGGAGGGGGGCGGGGAGTCAAAAGGTGAGTGAGGCTTGGGGGTGGAAATATTGCCTCATGTAGACAAGATTTCCTTAACCTTGAGCCCTCAGATATCATTGGACTACAACTCCCATCATATCTGACGGTTGGCCAGGCTGAGTGGAGATGGGGGGGGGGAGTGCTCTTTGACATCATCTGTGGACTCCAAGATTGGGGAAGGCTGCTGTAGACAATTGAGTGACACCTTTCCTAAGTTATCATCTACCCCTGCCTTTGTGATACTGCTTATGAATGATGTTGAACATGTTACTCCTGTCAGTATTTAATTAGTGCTGGCAGTTTGCCAGGCTCTGTACAGAAGTGGAATCGTGTATGCTCAGAGGCTCCAAATGAGAAGGTTAAGGCAGAGAGGTACAGGCAGAGCTGCTGTATTGGTTAGAAGGATAACAGGCGTGGGAGATCTATGATCAAAGGATTCAGATTGCCACTTCCTAATGTACATTTTCCTGTCTGGACTCAGCCAGTAACAGGGATTGTGGTTTTGTGAATTGACTGGCCCTCATTAAGGGTTTGTTGCATTGCAAATTAAGAAAGACATTAAAATTACTGAGATTTCTCCTTTTGGTTTTTCTTAGTGTTTGCAAACATAACTCTTCTTGCAAAAACAGTCTGGTAACTGTCAAAGTGTCAGGAAAAGGTTTCATTGTCTGTGGGGTTTTAAATTTTTAAATATAGTTAAAAGGCTGCAGTTCAAGAATTTTTTTTTTCTTTCAGATCAGTGCAGGTTAATTTTAGAGCTGCTTCATACGTCCCCCACTAAACAAATCTTTGTATAGAAAAACACACACACAGAGCACAAGGTTTTTTTCTTCTTCCTGCAGCCAGTGTGCATGCAATATAGCTACTGCTGTATATTTCCATGTAGGAAAAATATAGCAGCTTACAGGAAATACGGCCTCAATAAGGCTTTAAAATGTTGCATGTTGGGTGATAGGAACATTCTGCCTGCCTGCCTGCTGTGCTGTTGTACGGTTCAGCTAATACAATTTGCAGAGATGTGCACTTTCTTTTTTGACATCACTGCTGCCCAAACTACAAAAGCCTGAAAGGTAAAAAGCTCATGGTGATTTCACTTCTATTAGGAATGCAAGGTACATAGCAGCAACCCCCTGAGACTGCATGCTGCTTTGCTGGTTTAGCTGACAGCTTACATACAAATTATCTTTTTGCTGCATGCTTCCGGACGTTTTGCTTTTAATTGAAGCTGAGGCTTCAAGGGCATTGATGCATTAATTGGACGGCACTCTGGCACATTCAGAGCTCCTCTCAGTTTCTCTTGCGCTTTGTAATTTTGTTCAGCAAATCTGCACTACTACTGATACAGGCTGTTTCCCTTCAGTGCTGTTCAGATTAGTGCATACTTGTAACAGATGTAGTACAATGAATGCTAAAAGTATTCCATGCCTTGTGGTTGCAAGTGAGGTTTGCAAAGCCTTTGCCTTCTATTTGTCCTTTGGAGGGCTCCCTCTTCCGGCACCCTGTTTTCATGTGCAATATGAAGTTCTGCTGCTGGCTTGTGGGCTCCCCCTGCTGGCCCCTGCAATGGGGTGAGAGCCTGTTGCTCTGTCCCAGCTCCTGCCAAACTAGCAGTTCGAAAGCATGCCAGTGCACGTAGATAAATAGGTGATGGGAAGGTAAATGGTGTTTCTGTGCGCTCTGGTTTGTGTCACGGTGTTCTGTTGCGCCAGAAGTGCTTTAGTCCTGCTGGCCACAGGACCTGGAAAGCTGTCTGTGGACAAACGCCGGTTCCCTCGGCCTGAAAGCGAGATGAGCGCCGCAACCCCAGAGTCGCCTTTGAATGGACTTAACCGTCCAGGGGTCCTTTACCTTCCCTTCCCCCTGCTGGTGATCTGCAGCACTTCTAAGTCCAATGACAATTTCTAAAAATGACCCTTGAGAAATAGGATTCCCTATTGAGTTCAAGGCCTGTCCATTCATTGACTGCGAGGAGATGGCTGAAAATATGTGACAGGGGCAATGAGTGTGAGAGCGAAAGAGAGACCGATGCTAATGGACAGTTGGGTTCTTTTTAAGCCAGTAGCTGACATAACGGAGAGAAGAATTAGGGACTAACTTTGGAGAGGTATAAATAAGCAAGCTGGAGCAGGGGAATGGAAGACAAAATTACAAACTGCAGATGAGTAAGAAATGCTGCAGTCAGAAGGTTAAGAGCAACGGGGCAGGGGGGAAGATCACGCTTATAAAATGGAAGCAATTTAGTTTTATGTGTCATTTTCCCCTAAGTAGTTTGTTTTTATCATATACTAACACAACCACCACCATTATTAAAATTACTGCCCGCCCTTCACCAGCAGGTGTCAAAGCAGGTTACATCAATTTAAAATTCAGTATTAAAAGTGTTGGCAGCAGGAGAGCTGGAAAGGAGGTAGTAATGGGGGAGAGTGGGGAGAGATGCTCTTTGATGCTGCTTGTTGATTTCACATGTTCCATTGCAGGACTGCAATGATTGGAAGCATTTTTAGAGAGTTGGGCACACATGAGCAATAAAGGGAGGGAGCAGGTCTAGTCTAGGCCAAGGAAACCTTTAAAAAAAAGACCATGGGTCCCACTCATGGTCATACGTGGTGGTCGTATTCCTACATAGGAAGTTGCCTTATACTGAGACAAGAGGACCATGAGTCCATCATTTTTGTATGGTCTACACTGACTGGCAGTAGCTCTCTAGCCTGGAGAAGCAGGGGATTGAAGCAAGGATCTCCTGCATGCTCAGGAAATGCTCTCTCACTGAGCTGTGGCCCTTCCCCAAAGGAGCTCCCTGCTTCCTTTGCAATTGTGACAGGGGTTGGCTAGAAAAGAACGCACTGCTAGGTTGCCCTAGTCTTTGCTCCTTTCTCTGCAGGTTCTTGCATTTGTTAAAGTGGCACAAATGACCAAATGATGTGGTGTGGTTTCTCCAGAGAATAAGCCTTAAAAAGGTAAAGGACCCCTGGATGGTTAAGTCCAGTCAAAGGTGACTATGGGGTGCGGTGCTCATCTTGCTTTCAGGCCAAGGGGAGCCAGTGTTTGTCCACAAACAGCTTTCTGGGTCATGTGGCCAACATGATTAAATCGCTTCTGCCGCAATGGAAGCCAGAGCGCACGGAGACGTCATTTACCTTCCTGCCACAGTGGTATCTATTTATCTACTTGCACTGGTGTGCTTTCGAACTGCTGGGTTGGCAGAAGCTGGGACAGAGCAACGGGAGCTCACCCTATTGCAGGGATTTGAACTGCTGACCTTCTGATTAGCCAGCCCAAGAGGCTCAGTTGTTTAATAAGCCTATCAAGCAATGACATAGAGCATATTGCTTCTTTAGTACTGCTGCTATAATGATTATATAAATAATGTAATTCCATTTCCAGGACAACGCTGCGTGGTCAGTCAGCTAGGAGAGAAATCCCCTAAACTTTGGGACGCATACCTTAGCTTTTCTGTTGAAGGGACTCTGATGAGTGAGAAACAGAAACATGAATTAAATCCACTGATTATTAAGATTAACTCCGCAAGGTGCTTACCAGACACCCCCGTTCCAATTCAAGTGCTACAGGTAAATCAGAGCATTCTTCTCTCAAATAACTACATGTGACATTCTGGGGGAAACAATTGAATTCTGAAAAGCTCCTGCTTCTTACATTTGTAATTTCCCCATTTCTTATTTGCAAAACAGTTATAATCTAAAGACGATCTGAAGTGAACTTGTGGCCATATTGGATCGCTGCATTTATGTAACACGTGGTGGTGGAAAACCTAGCACATTTAAGTTCCCCCATCCAGAACTCTTGTTTGCACTTTCTATATACACATAGAATCATTGAGGGAGCATGTTTGCCCACTCGCCTCAAGGCAGGCCCTTCCCTGAGTATGCAAGTGCAGGCAGTGGACTGGGGAAACAGAAGAGTGAGGGCAGCCACTCTCACCTTTTTGCTGCCACTGCCATTGACCACCAGGTTGTTGCTGCTGCTTGCAGATTGCCTATCCCGGACACCAGTCTGCCTTGGACTATGCTACATGGCTGGGACAGCCCTACCACTAGGCAGAATGAGGTGGGTGCCTCAGGCAGAACTTAGTTGGGCAACATGAAAAGACAGCAAATTGATAATTTGTTATTGTGTTTTTACTGCCAGGGAAGAGAAGAGATGCTTGTGGGATTTTCCTGCCCTGAGTACCAAAATAGTTTTCATCAGCCTTGGGTACCCATGATAGGGTGGGGTGGGTCATTTGCTGCTTGGCCTTGGCAATGGTGTAGCATGGGGGTGCCGGGGGCCATGGCCCCGGCACACAGAGGGGGCGTGAACCAGGCTCCTCCAGGATGGCCTGGCCTGCTGCTTCTCTCCACCCGCCAAGGGCTGTGCCAGCCAACTCCCCCCTGTGTGGGTGGGCAGGCAGCTTAGTGCAACCCCACTTTGCTTTGGTGGGGGTGGGGTTGCTCCATCGTTGTCGGTGGTGAGGGCTGAGGTGGCGCCCCCTATCTGCCCCTGCCTGCCCTGGGCACCAGCAATTGATGCTATGCTGCTGTGTCTTGGGCAGCAAAATATACTGGGCTAGCCTAAACTGACCTCAATCAAAGGTGCATTTTTATTTCATACTTGATTAATTTTACTGAAATAAGGTGTATATATATTTTCTGAGAGATAAAGGAGACCGAAACAGCCCCCTCCAACCTTCCTTGTCTGCTCTTTCTTTTCGATAGCGTTCATGCCTTCCTATTTACTGCAAGTACAAATTCCATAATATGGAGCCACATCGAACGCAAGACCGGGATCACGGCTCTCATGTCTTCTTTAAAGATACCAACGTGATTCTTGCAGGAACAATAAGATGTGATGAACTGAATGAGTATCTAAGAGGACCACCCTTGGAAATCGAGGTTCACGATCGGGACAAGAAATGGCAGGATGTTGATGTAAAGCCTTCCTTGTTTGGAGAGGAGCCAGGAGACCGCAGGCTCAGCCATCTGAGCTCGGTCACTTCGAAATACGTGGCCCAGAATCCCATGAAAGGCATGGAGGAAGTGTGGCACCCATATGGGGTAGCCAAAATCCGCTTGGCTGAACTACTGCTAGGTGAAAAGGCCTTGAACTTTTGTGCGCCAATTCACAACTGCTCCGTTCAGGATACGAGTGCCACTCGGAAGGCTAAGGCTGCCGACGGCTCTCCGGTGGCCCAGATGCCAGTGGGGCATTATGTGTGCTCAGGGGCCTTTCTTAAAGTCAGAGTTGAAATAGCTGTACCGTTAACTCCGGAAGATGAAGCAGAGGACACTAAAGATGATTATTGCCCCTATGGCTGTATCATCTATGTTTTCGACTTCAAAAACACTTCTCTCATAGGTTACTTGCTGCAGGAGATTACAAAAATCAACGCAGAGGCTCTAGAACTGGATTCGTACCCTCTGCGCATCATTCATAAATCTCTTAATGCGTTAAAACTGAATAGCAGGATGACTTACGAGGAGATTTCTCAGCTGGACGTTCTTACTGGGTTTCATATTCTGGACGGATCCATTCACCTTCTTATCGTGGAAGGCTTAAAGAACAAAGCCCTTAAGAGGTTATGGAATAAGCGAATAGACAGGTAACCAGAAGCGTTTTGCAATTAAAGCCTATTTTCCTCTGCTCTGATCTTTTTAAAAAGGTGATTTGTCAGACTCAACCTCCTATTTTTAATAACTGTTTTGTATATAGAGAAGCATTTGTTTATTTGCTTCTTCTTTCTTACAACGTGCTTCTGGTCTGCCGTGATCAGACTAGTTCATGTAGGGATAGAAGACAGGACTTTCAGGATCTGTTCAAGGATGCTTTCAAAATTGAAAGTTAGCCCAAAATTTCAGCGCCAGGATTTTGGGGTACTTTGGTTGTTTCACTGTGTTTTAATAAAAATGCACCAGTCAAATTATGAAAATAATGAGACTAGTCTAATGCAGCACTTGGTTTTCCTCGTTCCCATTTTGCCCATTAGAAGTTCGCTAGTGCAATGCTGTCTTGGCACTGAAGAGGCGCACACCTTAACGTCTGATGTTGAGCTACAGTTCCTGCTTCCTAGGGAGAAAGTAGATTAGATGGTAATTTATGCAGTTAGCAGTTGCTGTGGATATCTTTATAAAGTAAATAGCAGGTGGTGCGTGTGTTTGTAGGAAGGCATTAACGCTTTCCCCTCATGGCAGAGTTCCTGCAGGCCTCCTATTTTGCACTGAAAGAATTCCCTTTCATACTAATGGAATGAATCTTTCTTTCTTTCTTTCTTTCTTTCTTTCTTTCTTTCTTTCTTTCTATAAATAAAAAATCTGCCACCGTTCATTTAAAATAAATTCAAAGGTGGCTTGCCACAATAATATAAAAGAATCTGATAAAAACAACATTAAAAGCAAAAATGCATAACAATTGCCACAACCCGAGTTTCAATGGCTAGGAAATGCTGGGTGAACAGGAACGTTTTTAGCAAGCACTGCAGTACCACTGCAGAAAAGAGCATCCTCCAGGTTGCTGCAAGATGGACTTCAACAGGTTGCAGCAACCTGGGGTATATGTCTGATGTAAATTGCAGGTGTCGGGGACTTGATGGGGCCTGGGACCACACTGCGGGGCAAATAATTAACTCCCCTCAGCCACCAGGGGGATTCTGATCTGCACCGGGTCTTTCTCCTTACTTTTAAAATGCCAGCCATGCAGTTTCTAATGGTACCTAGTTTGGCCCTTAAGGGCTTTACAGCCAGTTGAGCTGTTTGTAATGGACTGCTACAGTAATCAAACTGTTTCCTTTAATGTTAATTTTGTTTTATAACTGTATTTACAGTAATGTACTGGTTTATTTCTCTTTCACTTCCAACAATCTTTCCTAAATCAAATAATCGGTGTTCGCAGACAATACTAAGAAGTTGTGGAGCACTTTTAATTTCATTCTTCCTTGCAAGCGTCATAATGTACAAATGTTAACATGTTACAGTGCCAGTCACTTTTAAAGGAGTCGCTTGACGGAATGCAAGATGGAGGAAAAGAATTTAGAAGGCCGAGGCTGTGTGAAAGTCATTTTATTCACTTGGAGGCAGAATGAGAACAGGTTTCATTATCAGGCTCATATGTTAATTCAGGGGTCAGCAAACTTTTTCAACAGAGGGCCGGTCCACTGTCCCTCAGACCTTGTGGGGGGCGGGGAGATAAACCAATTCCTATGCCCCACAAATAACCCAGAGATGCATTTTAAATAAAAGCACACATTCTGCTCGTGTAAAAACACGCTGATTCCTGGACCATCCACGGGCCGGATTTAGAAGACGATTGGGCCGGATCCAGACCCTGGGCCATTGTTTGCCTACGCATGTGTTAATTTATGCTTGTTGCTTCAGGCTGGTTTTGGAGTTTTTCAGAGCACTACAAGCTACATCCTAGAAAATCCCCAGAAATACAGGTGGGAGTGCTAAGGATGCCTTTTGGATTAGTAGCACATTACCCCTTCTCCAAACATTTTCCCGTCCTTTGTCTGTGGACAGATGAGTGCCTTTCCACATATAGGAACATAGGAAGCTGCCTGATACTGCATCAAGCCATTGGTCCTTCGACCTCAGTATCGCCCTCCCTGGCTTGCAGTGATTTTCCAGACTTTCAGACAGGGGACGCTCCCAACCCAACCTGGAGATGCCAGATATTGTATACCTCACTAGCTGTTTTTCAGAAAGGGCTAGGTCTTAGAGAAGTGTGCACTGACAAAATAAATCGAAGCCCTTTTGTAGTCTGGTGTCGTCAGTCTCACATCTCCTTTGAAACTCATGGGACTATGGATGCTGCTGCAAATTAGGAAAGAGGGAAATAGAGCAAACAGGTTCCCTACCCCATGAGATTTCTATACAGCACAGGACTAGCGCTACCAAAACAGCAAAGCTGGAGTCACTCACGTTTTTCCAGAAGTCGTCATCTGTGTTTATGCCAAGCATAACCAGAATTGAATAAGAAAATGTTTAGGACTGCCTTTTGACATGGAGCTCTTAAATATGCTTGGTAGTGCAATCCTACAGAGATGGGAGTTCCATTGAGTTCAGTGAGACTTACTCCAAATGAGTCTTCTATAGGTTTGCAACTAAAGTACTATTAAAATTAACACATAGGAAAGATAGGAATTAAGATCATTGTGAGACTGGTTAATTTGACCCTACTGGTGATATGGAAGGGTCAACTTTCCAGGACTGGGATATGTTATTGGAGCAGTATTCATGAATTTTTAAAAAAACTTTTGCTTGACTCGAGATGTGCTTGATTCAAGTTAGCACTTTTAAGGTTTTGTTTTGTTTTTTTAAATACAAGTTCTCATAAACACCGTCTTAGAGATTCCTTTTATCTCTCCCATAGGAGGAAATGCCTCCTTTAAAATGATTCCTCTTGCAATGCATGTATGTATCTAAGAACAATGCAAGTTTTCTTGCATTAGTTGCTCTTGATATGATGATACCTGCTTCTCTTCTTTATCATACAGGGTTTTAATCTGAGCTTTATAATACTTAAAAATAAAAAACCCTTGACTAAGAAAGGGGAAAGGTGCTATGAAATGTCAGGAAACACAAGATTATGATGTATTTGGTCAATGCTGTCCTATTTCTTCTCTCTTATAGGTTGCGTGAATCTAAAATTGGACGATTACAAATATTCTATAACTCACACTTCTCTTTTCATCAGCGCCTGTATGTAGACCTTGAAGCCATCCTTCTTCATATCCGTCTCTGCAAGCCACTATCTAATATTGTGAATCAGCCTTTGTTATATATCAGGGATATGGTTCCCCTTCCGTGTTTTGAAGCTCTGATCAGGTTTGATTGTTCTTGGATTTCTGACTTACTGTTCTATATATATTTAGAGTTTGGTGTATATACCTTTGTTGGTTGTGGAGGAGAGGAGGAACCTCCACTAGACCCTTTGGAGAGAATTTTCATAGCACTTTTGATTATCTTTTCCTATCTCATCTCAGCTGAAGAGAAGGTAACATGTAGAGGGTGTGTGTGAAATCATCTGATTCTCCGTAGTCTCATCACACTATGCTGCCTTAATAATTGGATTCGGCTCAGTTTTGAGATCCTTTCCTCTGGCAATGTGCTTCATCATTTCCTTTCAGGGTATGTTCAGGAAGTCATCTGAATATGCAAATGGGGGAAGAGCAGGTGTACAGGGCCTTCACCCAATGTCGTTGTGCCCATAGCAGATACCCGAGTCCCCAGGCTTCCCTGTGTTGCATGGGGAAGGTCTGCAGGGGGCTTCTACTTCCATTCATTCCCTTGAACTACTTCACGTAATCAGGGCTCCTGCTGTATTGGGGTCCCTGATCACATGCTGAGTGTAAGGAAATCGAGAAAGATTTCTCCAAATTGGGTGAATGGGCCTTAAAAGGGCACATGTGGTTCAGTGTAAACAACTGTAAAGCAATGCACAAGTCCACTTACATCTTAATAGGACCTGAACTGGCTGTGACTGGGAAAGGATTCTTGAGTTCATGATGGATGTTGACCCATTGTTGATCCATATTGGGGATCATGAGGAAAGGGATTGAGGGGAAAAAACTTTCCAATAACATGGTGCCATTATACGAGTCAACTATGCTTGGAATACTGTATTTTTTTAAAAAAATATTATTTTATTATTTTATTTTATAATTAATTATATTCTTCCATTGTGAGATCTGTCCATTTATTCTTACTCCCTGCTTCCTGTTATTTAGACTATTACTGATCCATAAGAGGACCTCCTACCCCATGTCTTCTAAGCATACTCATGAATGTTGTTTTTTTGGGTGGGTGGGTGTTACTGTGGGTGTTACTGTCGTTTTTATTTTTATTATGTATTTTGTGGTTTTATATCTTGATTTTATTCTGTGAACCTCCCTGAGACCCCAGGGGATAGGGTGGTATATAAATTCAGTAAATCATCATCATTATCATCATTGGAGAGGGAGTCTATCAAAAGCTTTTTAAAAGTCAAGTACACAGTATCTGCTGGGTCACCCTTATCCACATGCTTATGTTCTCTCTCTCTCTCTCTTTGCCTTGTTCTTCAGGCTTGATTCTATCTGCCGCAGTATGAGGTTAAGAGATGTGGTCCATCACGATCTCTTGCCATCTGCAGAAATGATCACAGTGTTGAGCCAAGAGTTTGGGATCCCATTGAAAAAGGATGACTTGTTCATCCAGCAACACCCAGAGATCTCAGGGATGTTTGATATTCCACCAAAGTATTCATATGTGAGAAAATATAGACGTTTTCCTCTAGATAACCACAACGAAGAGTACATACTCAGAAAAAGGGAAATGGAAAGTCAGACACCAGAAGACTTTATCCAGGTGTGTGTGCTGCAGCAATGAAAGGTTGCCTTAAGACAGGAAAGGGGAAACAGTAGCCCTCCACATGCTGTCAGACTACAGCTTCCATCAGCCCTAGCCAGCGTGGCCAAGGATGATGGGAGTTGTAGTCCAGCAATATCTGGAGTGCTACAGATTGCCTATTCCTATCTAAAGAGATTGTTCAGATATGTCTATGTCTCACAAAGTGCCTTCTTAATGGAGTTGTGATATTATAGCATGCACATGAGGGGTTTTTAGTTTGAAAGTGAGAAAATGCTCAAATTCCCCACCTGCCGCATTTATTTTTGGTGCAAGCTCCTGATGCTTCTCACAGTTTGCTCATGTGAAGAGGTCTTCTGTCGTCCTGTGATTCACATATACACATATCAGGGATGGGGAATCTTCAGCCATCCATTTTTTGTTGGGCTCCCAACTTCCATCAGCCCCAGCCAGCATAGTCAGTGGTCTGGGACAATGGGACAGCCAGCAGGTTCCCCATCCCTGCATTGTTCCCTGTCAGAAATCATAAGCTGGTTAAAGTCCCTGTGAATCAAGTGGGACTCACACCTTAGGAACCACAACCCAGGTCACTGGCATAGAGGATTTATTTATTTAGCAAATTTAACAAGGAAAAAGAACAAAATGGATACAAGGATCTCCCGCCCCCCAAAAAGGAGAAGTTGTTATTTGGACTTGTGTGAGCCCTATGATATTAGGCCTGAGGGTTCATTAAAAAGCCAGCTTCTAAGGGGAAGGAGCCCTTTATGGTTTCTGACACCTTTAGGGCAACAAAGACTAAGCAAGCAGCTGGGTTTTAGAGCCTCTGTGAAAGATGTGCAGGTGATGGTCTTTAGTGCCCCATATGTTTTCTTAAAGTTCCAAGTATTTACTTCTAAAATATGAACGTTATTACAGTGACTAAATTAGCTTGGTTGATAGTGGAAAATAGGAAGCTGAATGTCTCCTAAGAAAAGTGGTTGGCAGCTGGCAGCAAGGATAGGACAACATGGGACCCCACAGCTAGAGCTCCAACTCCATTTACATCTTTGCCTTCAGTTATGTGCTGCCTGGTGACTGTTTAGAGCAGCCTTTCTCAACCTTAGGTCCCCGGCTGTTGCTGGGCTACAACTCCCATCATCCCTAGCTAACAGGACTGGTGGTCAGGTGTCAGGGAACTGCCGGCTGCGAGGGAGGAGGAGGAGGAGGAGTTTGGACTTGATATCCCGCTTTATCACTACCCTAAGGAGTCTCAAAGCGGCTAACAATCTCCTTTCCCTTCCTCCCCCACAACAAACACTCTGTGAGGTGAGTGGGGCTGAGAGACTTCAAAGAAGTGTGACTAGCCCAAGGTCACCCAGCAGCTGCATGTGGAGGAGAGGAGACGCGAACCCGGTTCACCAGATTACGAGTCAGTCCACTGCTCTTAACCACTACACCACGCTGGGAGGAAAGAAAGGGAGGATACAGAGAACGATCCCCTCTGATTAGCACTTGTTCGTCCTCAGAGGAAAGAGAAGAGGAGAGTGAGTCTGATCAGGAGGGGCGACTTCCGAGAGGGGGTGCTCCACATCACAGGGAAAAACGGAAGGGGTTGGGCCGATGGCTATGCTGGGGGGAGCGAGGGAAAAAAGAAGCCAGTCGAAGCAACGCGTCATGAAAGACGGATCGCTTTGTTTATTCTGCCTGTAATTGTGTCAGGAGGAAATAAAGAATGGAATTTATGGCTGGTTGCCTGGAGTGCTTTCTCTGCTGAGAGCAGCAACGCGATGCAGCTGGTTAGCTGACACCAGGGGTGAAAGGAGCCATGGTTGAGAAAGGCTGGTTTAGAAGACCTGACAGTGGGCTGAGTTGGAGAGACTTGGCGACAGCTTACTGATTTGACTTACCTGCCAGTCCAGCTACCGACTTTTTCCGTGGCAGAAGTCCTGTGTCTATTTTCAAAAGTACATTTCTTTTTGTCTTAACAAGACCAGAATAATTACACGTGTTAACTTTTCTTCCAGTCTAATATTGAGAATATACATCTGCTCAGCAAGATGGTGAAAAAGGAAGGCAGCAAAATCATCAGGGCTTTCCCTTCTGATGGCAAGTCCATCTTTAATTACAGTTGTCAGACGTTAAATTCTGCAGAAATTGCAAAGAAGTTGCTTCGTCAAGAGATGGCAGAGGTGAGATTAGTACATCCCATTTTGGATTTCTGCTAGAGTAAAAGATTGATCTAATGATTTCTGGTATGTCTGGTAAAATTTTGGAATTTTATTTTTTCCTGGGAATTTTGTGAAGATTTTGGGAGTCCAGTGGTTCAGATTCATAGTGTTTTGTGTGTATATGTGTAAGACATGAGGGATGCAATCCTTAAAATTCAAAAAGGTGAAATTCTGGAGTGATATATATATATATGGGACGCGGGTGGCGCTGTAGGTAAAACCTCAGTGCCTAGGACTTGCCGATCGTATGGTCGGCAGTTCGAATCCCTGCGGCGGGGTGAGCTCCCATCGTTCGGTCCCAGCTCCTGCCTACCTAGCAGTTCGAAAGCACTCTTAAGTTTAAGTAGATAAATAGGTACCGCTTACTAGCGGGAAGGTAAACGGCGTTTCCGTGTGCGGCTCTGGCTTGCCAGAGCAGCTTCGTCACGCTGGCCATGTGACCCGGAAGTGTCTCCGGACAGCGCTGGCCCCCGGCCTCTTAAGCGAGATATGCGCGCAACCCCAGCGTCAGTCACGACTGGCCCGTACGGGCAGGGGTACCTTTACCTTTACATATAGATATCTATAAATACTCCAGAATTTCACCTTTTTGCATTTTAAGGGATTGCATCCCTCATGTCTTACTTGGAGGGCTGCATTTTTTGTCGCTGAATTCATAATAATATTGCTTTATCTTCTGAAGTGAATTTAAGTATCTATGGAATTTCTAGACATCCAAGTTTCTTAAGTGTTTTCTATACACTCTAAATCCAACCCAGTGATCATTGCTGTGTTAGGAACATGTACAGAATTTTGTTGTAAAGTTCAGGCTTTGCTCTTTTTAGCAAAACTTGTTTCTCTGTGGAGAAACATAGAGGATGAGAGTTCTTTCTGAGGGAAACATTTGTCTTTCTTTCTTAGAATCCAGGCAACAGGTTTGCTTACAATCATGAATATCTGTCAGCCATGTTTGACCCAGTAGATGAAGACAGTGAACTAAAGGAGTCCATGCACCAATCGGAGATGATGTGGCTCTCACCAGGAGGGTTTGTGTATCCTGGATATAAGAGCAGCATGGAATGCAACCGGCATCCTCGTAAGCCTGACGAAGCACGAGTGAGGGAACTGCGTGAGGTAATGGCGCATTTTAAATTCCTGCCACATCTGTAATCTACAGTGTGGCATTTTATCTTCACAACAACCCTGTGAGGAGGATTTAAGAGACAGGGTCTTCTTGCAGGCCATCCAGTGAGTTTTATGGCAAATGCAAATTTGATGCTCGTCCCTCTGATCAAGGCCCAGTATTCACTCTCCACTCCCGTACATCTTATTATTATCAGGGTCTCTTCCAGCTCTACCACCCTATGATTCTGTGATCATTTAGGCACAAGGCAGACAACATTCTGTGTGTCCTTGAACAGTGTGAACTTACTGCTTTTATTCTCCCAAGTATATGCTGTGTTTTAAACAGTACTGCTGTGTTTATTGGTAGATTTACAGCACAACCCTGTGCATGTTTACTTTAAAGCTATGTTTAATGGGGTTTACGTCCAGATAAGTATGCGCAGGATTGTACCCTCAATATCTTTTTTTATTTTTGTGACTTTTTGGTGCAGTCCTGTGGTCCTGGGAGGTTGTCCAAGGGACTATAGCATTTTGTAGATTCTCCCTCTCCACAGGCAGAGAGAGTGAGCTCAAGAGAGATCTGCCCCTGGAATCTTATCCAGCCACAATAAAAAGGTCGGCTGCCATCACTTCTTTACAATTAGTCTCTCCTGGCAGAGAGGGCAAAAGTTGGGGTAAGCAGTAGGTAGGCTGTGTACCAGAGGTAAAGGGGAGACCCGGCTTTGGATCTGCTGAATCCATATCCCTCCTATACCTTCAACACTCTCCCAGAACGGAGGGAGATAAGCAGCAGAAGAATAAACACTAAAGACCACTGAAGAAGAAACAGAGAGCCAAAGACTAAAAGATGCTGGCAAAAGGGAAAACACTTACAGGGCTCTGGATTTGCCATAGTGCTCCTGCCCAGATCCAGTAGAATTGCTCTGCCCATTTTTATTCTAAGCTGGTTTGAAGACTTTTATATAGTGGAAAGGCGGGTTAGAAAACAGCTTTGGTTGTTTGGTTGTGAAAAGAAACTGCACATGCATTTCTGCATCCTGCTGGTAGCTTGTCAGAAGATCCCATGAGTATATTCGTGAAATTGAGATTTTTTTTTGCCTAGTCATGCATCTTCAAAACTGAGGTCGAGTAATTAAAATTTGTCCTTGCTGATTAATCAGCTAAAGCCTGTATTCAGTGGTGTTATCTACCACTGAAACTGACTGGGATCCACCGTTAAAACTGTATTTTTTAATTCTTAAGATTTTAAACTGCATTTTACATTATTGTAACCCTTGGACCGAAAGGTGGGTAATAAATTTAAAAAACAACAGCAGCTGCGATAATCAAATATGTGGGCTTTTGGTGTGTGTTTTTAAAAGACACCATTTGCTTTGACTAGCTGTCACCCATGCTATTTTGCAAACTGCTTTGGAAAGTCCCCTCAGGTTCAAAAGACATTTGCCATCTGGCATGGGGACCTGCTGTTTGAGAAACAAGATCAAGTGGACCCTAAGAACTAACAGATCACAGGCTGTCTTGAGGTGTTATCTCAGCATACAAAATATTAGTATCTGTGTGCTAGCTTTTTCATCTTAAGGAAATTGCTTAACGGAAGTTACGTTTGTCCTCTGTCAATATGGTATATTTGACATATTCATATATTGCTGTGTGATTTGAAGTTTATACTGTCCTGGAAGTTCCAGGAAGACAGCTTTTGTGCTAAAAGATTTGCAATGTTCATTTAGACATGGCAGGAGCACTCGAAAGCCAGTAACATGACGACAATTCCGGACCGGGACAGATGGCCTTGGGACAAGAGACATGCAGATTTTGAGCTTTACAAAAAGAACCCTCCATGTGCCCACGTGCTTCTTGACACTCAGAGAGAAGGTACATACTAGCTTGGGATGGACCTCTTTTTTTGACCCTGCGGCTAACCAAATCGTTCCAAAACAAATATTATCCAATTGATTCCAAGTTCTTTTTAAGGATTTGTTTTTTTTAAAATCAGTGGGACGTGGGTGCGCTGTGGGTTAAACCACAGAGCCTAGGACTTGCCGATCAGAAGGTCGGCGGTTCAAATCCCATTGCCTGGTCCCTGCTCCTGCCCACCTAGCAGTTTGAAAGCACGTCAAAATGCAAGTAGATAAATAGGTACCGCTCCGGCGGGAAGGTAAACGGCGTTTCCATGCGCTGCTCTGCTTTGCCAGAAGCGGCTTAGTCATGCTGGCCACATGACCCGGAAGCTGTACACTGGCTCCCTCGGCCAATAAAGCGAGATGAGCGCTGCAACCCCAGAGTCGGTCACGACTGGACCTAATGGTCAGGGGTCCCTTTACCTTTACCGTTTTTAAATCACGGAGACTCTATTGCTATAATCCACAAGCAGCCAGAGCCTTCGCTTTTGCAGAGATAAAATATGAATCCAAGTGCCCAGACCTCAATCTCACCTTTCTTCTCCGCTCCTTTCGGAGTGATCTGGAAGACAAGAGAGATCACTAATGGCACAGCCAGATCCCCCTGCACCTGAAATTAACACTTTCAGGTTTTTTGAGGTCCACAGCACCTTTGTGTGACCTTGTTTTCTCTACAAAGCTCGGGCTTTCCCTGAACCCATGCTCCTTTGTGGTCCATGGCAGAGCGGAAGTCCCTAAACATGTAATCTAAAGAATCTACGCTTATGATTTGGAGATGCATTACCAGAACGGATGAGGCAAAAGTCGTTAACAGCTAGTAATTAGAAGTGGGTTAAGGATCTAAATATGTCATAATATAGTTCTTTTTTATCATTTTTCAACTGACATGTTTCTGAACAAAAGAGCCTCCAAAAGAGATACGATGCAACACTGGACTGAAAGTTCATCGATGCTGCCCATCAACAGAGCTCACTGCAAGTGGACCCAAAGCCAGCTGCCAGCTAGCCCGGCTCCAGGGACTTCTGAAAGATGCACCAGCCAAGCTGTCCCTAAGAATGCTGGTAACATTGACTTTTTAGAAATCCTAAACCCGGTAGTCCTAAAGGGGTCAGCTTTTCTACCAAAGTCATGGTGAACCGCCAGTTTACATGCCTAGTTAGACCTGGCATGGCTCCCAACTTGGCTGTCAAGGTTTGGTTTCCCCAAACCACACACATCATCAAATGTGATGGCAGGTCTGGAACAAAGGAAAATGCTGCTGCTAGTGCACAATCTGGTACCATAAGGTGTGTTTCTACCTGTGCACTGGCAAGGGAGGCTTGATGTCGCTGCCCATCAGCTGATAGGCAGTGAGAGCAAGCAGGTTGGGAACAGCTGTGCCATTGAGGGGAAGATGTTAGCACAGCAGAAAGGAGGTTTAAGTCGATGCCTGTCAGCTGAAGGGCAGTAACTTCAAGCCCCACTTGGGCTTTCCACACTACGAAGGAAAATGGGTCACCGGACGGTGTGACATTTGGTGATTGGCCCCATCCACCTGCATAATGGCCCAAAGGTTTGAGAACCCAGGATCTGGCCAGCCAGCTGAATCCAGTCCATATCCTTGTTGTAGCACATACGGAGTTCATATTAAAGTGATATGCTTTGCATCCCCCCCCCCCCCAATCATCAACATATTTGCTAAGGCATCAATATATTTGCCAGATTCATACTTTGTTTAGCTTAGAATAAAAACCTCACAGGTAATTAGGATATCTATCCAAAAATGTAATCATTACAGATAACCAGTGATATGAGAAAGAAAGATCTGCATGGAGTTAGTTGGAAGTCACTTTTTTTTCTTTTTTCTAATTTTCTTCTTTTTTATTTTTATTTTTTAGGAGAATATAATTTTTATATTTTTATTGTAGTTTATGTTATGATTATATCCTTGTATTTTTGCTTTTGTATTTCCCCCTGTTTTGGTATTAATTTAATTTAATGCTTGTTTGTATGATGCATAAGTATATAAAAAAAGACTACACACACACACTTACTTGCTCTTACTCTTTGAATATACTTCAAAGACACACCAGTCCTGAATTTATTCATTTCAGTGCTGTTTCAGGTCACTATACCAGCTTATGGACATGACCTTGCAGTGTCTTCAATGCAGCTTTGATCTGAATTGTATTTCTGATTCCTAGTGTTGGGAACGCACACATGGAGCTGTATATTTAGAAGCAATGTTCTGAAACCTGCTATTCCTGTTCCACTAGCCTACCCCAGTTGCTGGAATGGCAGACCCAATAGAAGAGAACAGGATCTGCAAAGGATTTGTTCCTGGCGCTGAACCACTCCTCAGCCTGAAGAGGAATGACAATATAATTCCATGCTATGACAGGCAACATGATACATTTAAAACACTGAAGGGAGAAGATTTCCGGTAAGTCATCTAGCTGCTGTACCACACACTGGCATGGCAAGATGATGTTACAGGTAGTTTACTGGCACGTGTACTTAGGATGTATGTACAGCAAAGGTAAAGATCATGTAGCCCACCAGGTATTACTATGCTACAATTTCTGGCCATGGCCATGCTGCCAATAACATGTGAAGCCCCACAGGTTTCCCAGCCCTGTTGTGCAGGATTGCAGATCGAATCATAGAAAGGCATTAGCCATTGGAAATTGCAGCAGAAATTCTGAGCTGTCATCCAGAGTTCTCTCTTTAGCTTTGGACAGAGTAAGCTGGGGTAGCTAACCTGTTGCTCTCCAGATGTTGTTAAACTCCCAACTCCTGCCACCCCAGCAAGCATGGTCAGCAGTGAAGGATGATGGGAGATGTAGTTCAGCAGCTGGCGGGCCAGAGGTCTCTCATCCCTGGAGTTGGTTATGCATTCTGAGACCTGAATAACCCAGATACTCCACCTTGCTAAAAACGTGTGTAAATTAAGTTAATATATTGGAAGAGTAGGAGAGTGAGCTTTAATCTGTTACAGTGCAAAGCTTGACATTTCTCTTTCAGTAGGGTCAGGCCATGATTTTATGCATATTTTGTACCGTGAATGTTTAAATAAAAACTTAGTACATAAATATGAAAGCACAGCAATGTAGCTACTCTAAAGCATAAATTTTCACCCATTTTTAAAAGTCTATTCTGTTTTGCAGATTGATTTGTCGTAAGCGTTCATTTCGGTACAGGGGGCCGCCTCTGCAGAAATTGGTCTTTAAGGAAGAAATCCAAATAGCAGAGGATACACAGGCTGCAGGTAATGAGGAGAATTAAGCACTGATTACAGTGTGGTACACAAACCAGTGATTTTTTTCCTGTGTCTTGCTAAGGAGTGATAGTCACTCTGCTTTTCTGTGTGCAACGCTGAAGTTAATTTGAAGAAGAGCTAGGGTACATAGCATTAAACTTTAGCACTTGGAAATATTGCTATGGGAAACAAAAGAATTGATCTGTCTGGTCAGTTGTTTGAAGCAAAGCATTGCCTTTCAAAGTAATCTAGGGGGGAAAGATTACTCGTAAATGAGGCAGTGCAAGTTCTTATTCTGCGTTTTCAGTTCCTCCAGAGCTATTTCTATGCTTGGCTTACCACAGCAAAATTTACGCTGTAGTGTCAGAGGTCCAATCTGCTGTGGTAAGGTGTCCCTCTGCTTGTGAGAAGCACCCAAATGATGGGTGCCAACTGTTTGTGGGCACTTCAACTGGCTACCCTGGCACAAGTGGCAGGGCTCTCTACTGAATCTTTTAAGTGTAGGGAAGCAGAGAGGCCCCTAGTTAGGGGTAGAAACCTCTTTTTGCTATTGCAGCCTCGTTTTCATTATGCAGCATAGGGTTTCTAAAATGAAATATAAGACTAGAAAGTAGGTTGATTGTGCACTTCTCCTTGAGCCATATGCCTGGATTTTGTCTTGGGATTTTCACGTGCATTCAGGTACATAAAATCAAAGAGATTTTATTTTATAAAAACAACACATCCGTTGAGGAAAATAATATGGTTTGTTAGCAGGTTGCCAGTCGCACATTCTGCCCCAAAGTTCACTTGCTTCACAGCAGGTCAGTCACCATTTCCCAACTTTCAAAATGTTCTTTCCAGTGGATGGGAACAGATATATGCTCTCTTTTCCAGCACCTGCTTTGCCACTTTTTTAATGCTGTCATCCATGTTTTCAGGAGCATCTAGGAATAATGGAAACGGAAGTAACAATTCCTTTAGCGTCCCATCTAAATGAGAGCAACAGACTTTTTCAGATCCAAGACACTAAACACAAGCTGTTGAGCTACTAGGAGCATCTGCCACATTATCACTAATTATAGGAACAAGCAAACCATGGGACTATCGAGGCTTGCCTTGGCATCTAGATTCTTAGCACAAACTGAAGGTGTAGCCTATGAACAAACTGTGGGTTTCCTGTGCCTTTGCTAAAGCAAGTTTTTATTTGGTATCAAGGCGGGCAATATGTTAACATTTGACTCGAGTGCAACTGTCAGGGGTTCAGGAGTAGAGAGCGAGGGGGAGGAGTCCGAAGGAAATGTTAGCGATGACAGCGGTCCGAGGTCTCTGAGTCTTTCCAGCGAATCGGAAGATTCACAGAAAGGGGCTCCCATGGTCAGGGCAAGGGGGGTGCCTAGGGGGACACCCCAGGAAGAAGGGGCCAGAGGGGACTCAGAGAGCAGCAGTTGGAAATCAGGACCAGCGTCCACACCAGAGTGCAGTAGGGGGGAGGAGTCCCAGGCATCGGGATCAGGCGGCGCACTACCAACGGGAGGACATGAGCCAGGATTGGCCACGCCTCCATCGGAGAGCGAGGAAACGGTCGAGAGGAAGGTTGAAGGCTGGGCGCACGCGCCAAGTTCAAATGTACAGGAGGGTGCAGCAGTTGGCAGCCCGGATAGGGAGCCAGGTCCTAAAGCCCGCCGAAGAGAGCGGGAGGAGTCAGGGGGGTCAACGTCAGCGTCAGAAGAATCCAGGAAGGAAGGAACCCCGGGGGGTAGCAGGACCCAGAGGAGAAAGGAGAGACGGAAGAGGTGGAGTAAGGCTAGAATCTTAAACTGGTGTACAGGGGGCGGAGATTCAGATGGAGCTTCGCCGGTCTAACCCCTAGACGTAGAGCTGGGGCGCTACGGCTTGAAAATGGAAACTGTACTTCAATAAAGACTTTTGTACATTACTACTGGCTAGCGTTGGTCCTCTGTGAGCTGGGACCTGGAGCCAGCTCTGACAGCAACACTTACTTTTTTCTAATTCTGCCAGAGCATAATTATTCTGGAAGCCAGCTTCAGTGCAGAAAATGTTTGTAAGCAGCACCTAGGAAGTCAGTTAAATCATTAGCAAATTGGAAAATAGGCCTGTATTTAAAATAGACCACTGGAATTGAACTCCATGTACTATCGTTTATTTCAGTGTTATAAATTCATGGAAATAAAAACCACCCAGCTACTGTTCTACATACTTACTCAGCAAAAGACTTTAAGTAGAAGTTAATAATCCTTTCTCCTCCCTCTGTTTTTTCACAGTAACGGCTGCCCCCGAGCTGAATGGCTGAAGTTTAACAAAAGGGACTTTTCTACCATTGGCACCAGAATAGCTGGAACCTGATCATGATTGCACACTTTCTAAAGAACCTCCTCTAACATTTTACAGTTGTAGCATAAACAGCTTTATACTATACAAAACTTGTTCGATACCTGGCTGTTGTGAAATATGTTGCAATACACATAGCCCAGCAGTTTACAGCGTGTGCCTAGGTACTTACATTGGCAGGGTGGTTCAGACTAGAAGGCTAACAACATTCTATCTCCTGCTGCACCCAGTAGGCTTGGGCGATGTACTGATGAGGGCCAAGGTGAAATGGCAGCTTCAACCGGCAGTATACTGCAAGTGAAACCACCTCCAAGCCTGGTGGCAGGAGCAGGTGGCCCCAGCCTTGAGACTGGGTGGATGGGTGAAGGGTGCTTAAAATCAGACAGGAGTCAAGAGGGGAAATCAGCTGCCCTGAAAGGAAAGGACTGTGGCACTGGAGAGGCTAGCGAGCAATGCAAAGCAGGGAGGTGGCATTCATCCTTCTCCCCTCTCCTAACGGTCTGTTGCACCCCCCCCCCCGTTTCACCATTGTGATGTATCGCCATGTTTGGCTGGTGATACATTGCAAAGTTGAAAAGCTGACATTGCTTAGCCCTAGCACCCAGAACACTTAGAAAAAGGGCATGCTAGTAAAACCTGCCTTATTTGTCCTCACCCTTTGACACAACACAGTGGATGTACCCAATAGCTTTGAAAATGGACATTCATCATGAATACATCTAATGGTTTCTAAAAAGCCAATGGCATCACCATGGATTTACTATGTCAAATCCCCCCCCCCCCCTGGAGCACAGGTTTTCCAGGTTCCTTTTGACACAAAATACATTTTCATACATAAGAAACTATACAATTGCAAGTCCAAATATCCCTTGTCAGAATCCAAAAGTATCATAATACTCTCAAAAGCAATTCTGTTTTCCCCCTTTCTTGACCAGTCTGCTTAATACTGATTTTAATTCATGATTACAACATTAATTAAAATTGCATAAAACCTCTAGGTACTCACCTCATGATCATGATTGCGCAAACCAATACTGATTGATCGGCTAGCTCTGGAAAGAACTGCTGTCATTGCATAGAGATTGATGAGGATGTCTGCTACCCTTTTGAGAACCATCTGCTCATCCACAATAGTCTAATGCCAAACAAAGAACACACAAATAGTTTAGTGATTTATCCTGAACTGCCTGATCAATCTAAAACATGTTTCAACAGATGAAGACAGCTGCCCTTAGTTGGCAGTATTCACACATGTACTAAAACAGTTTTCCAAACTCGTGTGTCACGACTTGCGTGAACACTCCCCATGCTCCTCCAGGGGCTGGAAAGGGGTTAGTTTAACCTGGTGTGCTAGTAAAACTGAATTACTGTGTCACAAAATGATGCATGTCTAAAAAGTATGTCACCAACATGAAAAGTTTGGAAAGCTCTGTACTAAATCAAAGCATTTGACTGTGTCTTTTTATTTAGAGAGTCTCAGAACCTGCAGTGTGTCTTTCAGGTTACTGGGGGAAGAAAAGATACTCACAGTGCATTTCATCTGCTTCTACATGATCTTTAAATATTTATCTTCCCTGACAGCTCCTCAGTATACATCTTGAAGAAAATTTCTAGGCTAGAAATGAGTTTGGTTTCAAACACTCACTTTGATTAGGCTCTAAGGAAGGAAGGGCAGAGAATCTATTAGAAAGTTCTAGCTACCTTGCCAAATCTTCTCAACAAGCCTTCTACAGCAACACCAAAATAATATATATTTTGTTCAAGTTTCTTGGCACTTTCCTGCAATGAAAAAATATATATTTAGGGCACTACAGGTTTAGACTTGTCAATTCTGCACAAACAATTCATTAATCTCTCCCTCTATGTAGAAATAATATATGCACACACAGTCTTTAAATGTGTTGCAACTGTGGAGCCAGCTGGTAGTTCTTGAGGAACTGGGTTTCACTTTGGAGCTCCCAGTTGCCGAGTCCAACAAATGACTTGGTAATTTATCCCAGATTACATTATATACTAGAATTCACAAAGTAGATGGGCAGTCAAGTTCAGTCCTAAATATTCAGATTCCACCTGATACAGGTTTAATGAATTAGCACCATGACTGAACTAATTAAGGGAGACTGAACAAAACAAAAATGCCCACACTGTGCTTTATGGTGATTTTCTAAAAGAGAAAAAAGTAGAGAACACAAACAAAAATAGGCGTTAGATAATGAATTTGGCATTCTTTGGAAGGAAGACAAACGCAAAGTGTCAAAGCCTTTTCCAAGAGACAGTTCCTCATATTATTTAACTGGCACTGAAGATGCATGTACACACACACTTGTACATACAGGTTCAACAACTGGGAGAGTTGGCAAGGCAAGCATTTCACATGTGCATCATCAGCTTTAGAATTGCAGCCAGTTCAGCCCTAATTTCTGTAACCCTTGAGCCGTATCCAAGGGAAAGTCCACTTATGCAACATTGGATACTTCCCCTTGTACCCTTTCCCAACCACAGCATTTGAAAGATCCAAATTGTTTCCCATACTAAGTCCCATGCCGTTACAGATTATAGTGTGCATAATAAGGATTAGTGCATACTGCGTCAGAAGCAAGCGTGACCGAGGCAACAGGGGCATTGCAAGGTACAGTTTAACAGAGCAACCTAAATGGCATTCCACTTGGGTTCTTGCAGGGCTTGCTTCAGGTTTTCCTTAAACCATGAAATCCAAAAAGTTTTGGTTTAGTGAATACTGATACTTTCAAAGTTTAAGCAGTTATTTGGGTGACATGCATAAAACTCAAAAAAGGACCGCAGTGTAAAATTTCTCCTTGTATAGGTGTAGGTATACAATCCCACACAAATGCAGTATTGTGAGCAATACAGCGCAGCTCACGCTAGCATTTCTGAGAGCAGTTGTGTGTGATGAGTCATAACTCTCTGGTAGTCCACACGCTTTTCATGCAGAAGATTCCAGGTTCAGCTTTCTGCACGTGCATGTACAGCTGGTAAAGAGTGTTGTGTGAAACCCTACAGAACCAGTCAACATACTCCGTACTGAGCTCAATGGATCAGTAGTCCGACATCGTACAAGGTTTTTTCCTATGTTTCTACACGGAAAAGATTTGACATTGGACCAGGACCAAGAAGCCTAAAGAAACCCCACTTTTATAATGCAACACAAGCAAATCTTCCAAGCATGGCTGAAAGTGTTACAGCATCTGCACTGAGTACTTACCTCTAGACTAGGATGCACCACTCCATCTTGACCAACTAATCCTAAATCTACTGTTCGGCCCACGCTGTCACGGAACTTGTTCATAAACACATTCAAGGCCAGACCTACGTTTCCTTTCTTGATTTCCCTGTGAGATTAGATACATAGGCTGCCTTAGTACTAGGCCATTTATCCAATATTACTTAATGCCCCAACAAGTCAACTCCCCATCCGCCCCAGAGACAGTAGCTGAACTTCTAAATATTTCCCCCCTAAAAATTATGCTTATTTTCTTTGTAATTTTCTGATGCTGTGTTACTACAGGGAGTGGAAAGAGCTACATTAACAGCTACCAATGATGTGATTAGTGATAGCTGTCAAAGTATGACCAACAACCTGAAAGACTGCAGAATAATTAACTTGCCTTGATTTTAAATGTAGCTTGCATACTCCTCCCCCCCCCATTGAAATGAATGGAGTTCACAGAGCAGCAGTGATTAATTGACCAAACACCAATTCGGAAGTGTTTTTAATAAAGTTTAAGTAGGTATCATCACCACATAGTAAATGAAAGATGAGAACATACTAAAATAACCTCAGTGTTTTGGTTTTTAAAAGCACAGTTAAGATCTACACAATATACAGTGGTACCTCGGGTTACATACGCTTCAGGTTACAGACTCCCGCCAACCCAGAAATAGTACCTCGGGTTAAGAACTTTGCTTCAGGATGAGAACAGAAATCGTGCTCCGGTGGCAGCAGGAGGCCCCATTAGCTAAAGTGGTGCTTCAGGTTAAGAACAGTTTCAGGTTAAGAACGGACCTCCGGAACGAAAAGTACTTAACCTGAAGTACCACTGTATCAGCATTTTAAAGAAAGAAATGCCTTATTTCTGCTCATGTTGAAACTTTCAAGAAAATTTCATCTTGCTATCCCCTTTCTATGCTGTTCCCCTTTACAACTTTTCAATCTGTATTCAGTAATCATTTATCAAAAATGGCTATTTCCAAAAAAGCACATACTTTATTTTCTCAGTTAAGATCTTGCCGGCATACTGCATGCCTGTCAAAGCAATATACATTCGCAGAACTTCATTTGTTCCCTGAAACAGAAAAGAAAAAGATTACTTTAGGCTACTTAAACATGGATTGGCCAGACAGACACCTTTCTTTTTTTCTATATGCAAGTGTTAAGTTTCCTATCAAAGCTTAAGGTGGAGGCATATTTATTTCATCTTCAAGAATGAAAATTCCATTGTCATTATAAAATTCTAGGAATATCTCTATAGCTGCACTATTAATTCACCTGAAAGCTTTAATAAAGTCATCATCCACCAGCCCCAAAATGTTAAGGACTACAGGAGGAACATAGGGCTGGAAAGGTTTGCACCTTGGACACCCAATAAAGGGCTCTACACCAATACCAATGTACACACATAGAGTACTTTCATGTGAAGAAGGTTCCTGACTGAACCAAAATCTCTGCATGCTCTGGTATGTGTGTATGGCCACTTCTCACGCACACCAAATGCATGAACAGCAGAGTGCGTATATGTTGGAGACATCAGGAATAGGGCTAGCTTGCACAGCGCTGCAAACTCCTCCCACAACACACATTCTGTAAGCCTTTGCACCTCGTACGTAGTAACAGAAATAGCCTTAATAGGTTTCCTAGCCACACTGACCAGTATTAAGCTGAGGTGGGGAAAACTCCTTTCAGCTCCTGAACATTAGCTAAATGCCATTTGATGTAATGGCCTTAGTAAAGTTTACAAACTAGTTACAACAAATGCCCAAACTATTTAGCAAACAAGATGAAAACTGTAGTTTTGAAAAGTTTCAAGAACAGGCTCCTCTCTCAGTAATGCGTATCATGAATTGCAATTTACATGCAGAAAAGTGAACCTGAAGTGTTCCACCGCTCTCTTTGGAGGCTGAAAGAAAAATCCGACATCTGCACAGCTGAAAGCAAAGCACCTACATTTTAGAAGTGCTTGATTTTAAAAGATAAAAAAATGCTGATGGACTAAGACTAGTCGCTGCGCTTTTAAGCAGGTGCTGCTTAGCAATTAAAGCTTTCAGAATGAACAGATGGCTAAACAACAAGCTAATTAAAATCACTGCATACATTGACTGGGGATGCTAAATTAAATGCATGAATGTTGAATACTTCGTTTTAATTATAAACACCATTCTTTATGGATCACTCTTCGGCAGCAAGTGGAGCTTACTGGCATTCAGAACTAGATAAGTGAATGGCAAAAAATGACCTTTTAAAGTGGATCATCAACAATAGGAGAATCTGCAGGTTCACCTTACTGCTGTAGCAGAGAGTAGAGAATGAGCAGAGGTGCTAGCCGTCTCCAAATCAGAATGTATTATCAACGTACTTTAGAGCATTCTTTCACCTTATTTAATGAAAAATATTTCTATGTAAACCAGTATAGTCTTATATCTAGGTCCACCACTGGAGGAAGGTTTTGAGTTGGACACATGGTTTTGTCCTGGGCCTGATGCCCTTCAACATTTTTATCAATAACTTTGATAAAGGACTGGAAGGAATCAAATGTGCAGGTGACAAACTGGGAGAAAAACAAACACTTTAGAAGACAAGGATAAAATTCAAAACCATCATGATAGAAAGGATAACCAGGTCAAGACTAACAAAATGAAATTTAGTGGAGTCCCTCAAGGCTTGGTGTTGGGACCTGTGCTTTTCCACTTGTTCATAAACGATCAAGTGTTAGAGATGAGCAGTGAGATGGCCAAGCTTGCTGATGATACTCAACAATTCGGGGTAGTTAAAACAAAACAAAACAAAGTGAAGCGCTTCAAAAGATCCTCTCCAAACTGACTGAATAGGTGGTAAAACGGCAAACGCAATTCAGTGTAAACAAATGCAAAGTCAGGGCAAAAAATTATCAATTTCTTAATCTTAACACACTCATGGGATCTGAATGAGCAGTGACCGCCCAGGAATGAGACCCTGGGGTCACAGTGGCTAGCTCAATCAAGATATTGGCCCAGTGTGCACAGCTGCTGGGAAAAAAGGCACCTTCCATTCCAGAGATCTGCAGGAAAGGAATTGAAAATAAAACTGCCGACATCATAATGCCATTATGCAAATCTATGGTGCAACTGCATTTAGAATACTTTGTACAATTCTAGTCACCCCACCTTAGTTGAAAAAGGCAACCAAAATGATACAGGGGATGGAGCAATTTCCCTTTGAGGAAAGTCTGTAGCATACGGGAATTTTTTAGTTCAGATAACAGCTAAGAGGTAACATGATCAAAATTCACAAAATCATTCATGGCATGGAGAAAGTGGTGGACAGAGAAATGTTTTTGGCCCACAAGAGGCAGAAAAACAACAACTTCTGGCCGTTGGGTGTGGCATAGTGCTCATTTTCCATGCCAGCGGTAGCCAACATGGTGCCCTCCATGTTGGGACTATAATTCCCATAATCCCTGACCACCGACCATGCTGCTTGGGGTTGACGTGAGCTGCAGTCACACAACAGTGGGAGGGTTACCCCCAACTTTACACTATTCATTCTGTTATCTACTTATCTAAATGAATCTGTAAAAAGCAAACACATTTTAAACAGAAATTTCCCTTGGCAGGCTTACTTATATTTGTTCTGACAAGCAAAGCAGAATGTTTTCAAAGTGACCAGGTCAGCCTAGATGACTGGAGGGAAATGCACACATGCCAATTCAAAATGTGAGGCACATCAACGCCAAATAGCGTGCTCCGACTGCTGCGGCAAAGCAAGCACTGGTTTATATCTCACACATAAGTACACACACAATTGTTCCATTGCCACACTACGCATGGCCAGTGAGGTGGAGCAATCTCTACTTGCTAGGCCAAGTCCCCTTATTTTTATTTTACATTTTAAAAAGGTGGATAATACTGCAGTTGCCATAGCAGCCATGAAGGTTCAGACTAAAAGCCCACCTAGTCCAGGAGCCTGTTCTCAGTGGCCAACCAAAGGCTACAGGAAGCCTCCAAGCAGGATTATTGCATGATCATGTAATAATGGGGTTTCCTTTCTGTTGTGTGTTCATTATTTCTGGTATGTGTTGACAGTCCCCTTCATAGAGCAGCACCCCAATTCGTTTGTACTGCAGTATCAGTCCAACACTTTTGCACTTTACTACAGGACAAGTTCAACAAATGTATAAAATTTACCCAGCCAAGACTGACATTTCCAATGTAATGGACTACAGTCGTAGCTTGGATCCCTTGGTACTCGGACGCTTTGGCTCCCAAATGGCGCAAGCCCAGAAGTGACTGTTCTTTGGAACCCGAATGTCCGACGGGGCTTCCGATTGGCTGCAGAAGCTTCCTGCAGCCAATCAGAAGCTGCGCTTTGGTTTCCGAACGTTTTGGTAGTCGAATGGACTTCCGGAATGCATTCCTTTCGACTTCTAAGGTACAACTGTATTCTATTTATTGCAATCAGTATAAAAAATAATAATGTGCCATTAAACAGATTTTAAAAACAGTTACTTCTAACATTAATGCATATAGAATAGGAATATCCTCCTTTCCACATTTATCTAAAATATATCACTAGGCAGTCCACATATCATAAAGGTAGTGATGCAAAGAACTGTGACTATTTGAGGCAATGCTTCAAAGCCACTCAGATGGCCCTCAGAATGCCATCTACTTGTCCCTAGTTTTATACTAGTGGTTTGAGATTGCATGCAACTGATAGAAGAACTCATATTTACCTCGAAAATCAGAAGTATCCTGCTATCCCGGAGATAGCGTTCATACGGAAAATCTTTCATGTAGCCGAGACCTCCAAGAATTTGTAAAGCTTCACTCACACAAACCCATGCGCCTTCCGAACTAAACACCTGCCAACAACCATTGAAATTATCAAATGATGTTATTTTATTTCTAAACTTAGCAATATAAAAAGCCAGTTCATTGGTCGACCTCAATGGCTGTCACACTGTAGCGTGACCAAGAAATGAAGCCCAAGTTCTCTGAAAGAAAATGTACCGTATTTTTCGCTCTATAACACGCATCTGACCATAACACGCACATAGTTTTTAGAGGAGGAAAAGAAGAAAAAAATATTCTGAACGAAACAGTGGATGTATGATTTTTATGGTTCATGCTGTGGCCACAGACATGTGATCTGACAGTGAATTTGGGGTAGCCCAATGCAAAAATCCTGAGGATCCATGTGGATCCATGCTTTGTAACCACGTTTTTGCGCCATTGCGGCCCCGTGAAACAGTGTGTGTGTGTGTGTGTTTTTTGGTGCAGGCTGTAGCCATGGACATGCTATGTGATCTGATGGTGAATTTGGGGTGACCCAGTGCAAAAATCCTGAGGATCCATGTGGATCCGTGCTTTGTAATCATGTTTTAAGTGGGGAGGGAAGGAAAAGCACTCAAGGGACAAGGAGCATGCGTGGGGTGGGTGGAGAAGGAGAGAGCCTCGTAGAGCGTGTAAGTGGCTCCCGGTTTGCTTGACTGACGGCAGGCATGGCTCCGGTCCAGTGCATTCACTCCGTAACACGCACAGGCATTTCCCCTTACTTTCTAGGAGCAAAAAAGTGCGTATTTTGGAGCAAAAATTACGGTAAATACCTTATACCACCCAGTTTTGAGCCCTTGTGAGGCTATATAAAAAGAGTAGGGACCTGCAGCAAAATGTTCAGGGTGCCAGCTAGCAAGCCATGCCTTCTTTCCAGAACACTCAGTTGTATCACCTGCCACAACTGCTTTCTACCACTACCCTGCCCCAACACACACATAATGGTATTTCATGTCAAGAGAGAATGCTCAACCCTCAATGATCTTTTTTGGTTTCCCTCAAGTCTGCCTGTACCATCTATGCATGGATGGTTCTGTTTTGCATACATAAGGAGCAGCACTTGGAAGTACCAAGTTTGCTATTAGCACATATAATACCTCTCATAAGGGACACTGAAATCAGCCCAGAGACTGAACATATGCACACAGAATTGCCTTCTTGATTGGTGGCTTTCTACTTCCATCAGTGCCTCTCCCCCTGGGACATTTGAAATTCCTGATCTCACACTTTTGCTTCAGTGAGATATCTTCAGAGAGATCTGCCATTCAACGATATGCCATTCAAGAGTGATTTAATATAATTTGTATTGAACTGCCATGCAATTAACTAGATCAGTCTCACAATGAAGATGGAGAAAGGTTGCATATGAACATCCACATGGCTTCTACAATCTGAGGATCTCAGTAACCTATTTTTCTTTGAACATTAATAAATGCTTATATCCCACCCTTCCTCCCAAAGGAGCCCTAATACCCATAGCTTTAACTCAGCATTCCAGTAAAGCTTACTTTCACGATGGCTGCTTCAACTGAGCAGTCTGGGACCCCTGGCCTGTCCATCATCCCTGCAGTGAGGTAGGCCATGCTTTCCATCACATATGCTTTCCGAGCCATCAGGGCAAATTTTTCCTGAAAGAAAGGGCAACAAAGACATGCTGTCCATACTTACCTATCACAGAGAAAGGGAAACTACAAATATGCAACAGTGCAATCAAGAAGGTTAATCACCATTTAGTCCCATTAAGTTTAATACATTTGGCAACCGGCACATTATTCTTTCTAAATTCATGACTCACCAAGTGCATAGGCTACATCATTTAAAATTGGCACTCCAGAAGGTGGAAAGCTTTCCATTCAGTTTTTTAAAAAGATCAAACTTTCCCCATGAATTCCTCAAACCCTTAATGTGTTTCAGTTACCTGAATTAATCCGAATTCACTCAGCTTCTTATTAAACTGTTTCCTTGTACAAGCATACTCTGCTGTCATTTCTTAAAAAAAAAAAAGCGAGAGGAAGAGGCAGTTAATCGGGCGGCAAAATATTACGACTGCTTCTGAAAAATGTAACAGTTGCTGAAATATTTATCTTCAGAATGGGACAAGGCCCTTTACCATTATTTTAATTATTAAAATGGACAAGTCCTACTACATCAGATAACGATAACGGCCATTCCATCTACCCTTGGCGGTGTTACACCATCATCGAGATATTTTGTAATCCTGTACTTGGCGTAGCAGCTCTTACTACTAGGCGAAAACATTTCCTTGGGTCGAGTAAAACACCATCAGCTCTGAAGCTGCAGTCAGTTTTGTCTTGTGCTACACTGTTAGCATTTATAATGCACTTCTAAGGGAAAGGAGGAATATTCAGAAGTAGGAAGTGTCATGGATTGGCTGGATGCAGGACTGGTGGGAGGCACCAACTGGGGAACCCCAAGGGAAGAAGGCTCAGAGCCAGGGGATTGGTGGTGGGACAACAATGAGCGGTCAGAGGGAACAGACTGGGAGAAGGAGGTGTCAGAAGCTGAAGATGTTTAGTGAGCAGGAAGAGGCTGTGGCAGAGAGCAGTCCATAATCAGAGGCAGGACCAGAGGCTGGCCAAGAAGCAGAGTTGAGATAGGCTGCTGAAGAAGCCAGGGGGTCTCCCCATCTTGCTGCGACCAGCTCTCCCCCCCAATCTTCCAGAACCCACAGAGGTATGAAGAGGGCAAAGCAAAGACAGACAAAGCGAAGAAGTCTCAGGATGCTTAGGAAAGACTTGGAGGAGGAGGAGGAGACTTAGGGAGCTGTGGGAAGGCAGGAATCTTCAGTCCTTGCAACTGCCTCACTGGGGCAAGATCTACCAGGAAGAGTTTCTGTGCTAACTAGGCCTGAATTAACTTCACTGACACTTTGTGAGTTATTCCTGACCTGTTCCCGACTCCTGCCTTGGCAGGAAGAGAGTATAATCTATTCCTAAGTATTCACCTATAGGAAGTAAAGATCAATCAGATACAGATTCTATGGCAAGTGAGTATGTACATATACTGGTGTTTGCCACCACAAGCACTACAAAATTCAAAGGAGAGATGTGTTTTTGTAACATACAGTGGTACACACCAGGAAGCAGCCGCCAATTCATTTCCCCTGGTATGTGCCTATCACATGATTACAAATTTTAATCAGTTTCATATTTTAGCATTCACTTATGGAAACATCAACATATACACAGCATAATTGCTTGTAAATTGTAAATCAGATTGTAAATCTGACAGGTCCTTACTCCCCATAGATAACATTTAGGAACAGTGAACCTGATTGTCAATCGCAGCCCTCTATCCCTAAATTGTCAACCCAGTCAATCAGGTTTCCTGCAAGCATTGTCCAAGGCAGATCCAGTAGCACCTGGGGAGATATGCTAGAGCTGGCTTGGGCACAGCAATAACAAAAGGAAGAAAAGGGAGCCTTCTTAGGCTGCTAGCTGTTGCAGGGGCGGGGGGGGGGGCGGGGAGGAGGATAAAGTCCTATGGTGGAAATGGCCTTCCTTCTACTCTAATTTATTTTTTTACTCGACTGCATTTTATTTATAACAGGGTCCTTTCATGAATAAAAAGCAGGCAAGTCAAACTTTCTGCAGGCTAGCAAGGCCTGGAACGTTGTAACAAAGGTGACATAACCAAGCATAAATTTGCACGCTTTCATTTATTGCTTTTTCAGCAGCATACATAAGCTTTTTCCTCACAACACTGACTTTATCTCCAGCAACCCAGTGAGGTCAAAGGGGTCCCTAACGAGTTTCATGGCTGTGGGGAGATCTGAACTTGGGGTTGCACTAAAATCAGCATGTAGTATCTACTAGAAAAAAGAAAATACTGTGGATCAACAGGCTTTCATTGTATCTCAAGGCAACGATTTAGTAACTGAACCTAATGTTTATAAAAATGAAATGGCCGGCACAGAATCTAAGTATCTTCTTCAGGAGTAGAACTAATGCAGAAATTGATCCTGCCCAGCAAGGCAGCAAGTGTAGTCTTACCAATCAGTTTCTTCAGCATTCCAGCAGCTCCGCTGCCCATGCTAAATCTTCCGCTGTTGAGAATATTCATAGCAACCTACAGTGAATATAAGTAACCCTTGTTCAGGGAAACTGTAATTAAAATGTCTTTCCTCCACAAACGAAGTTTACCTTTACTCGAGACCCTGCCCTTTTAGCTGGATGTCTGCCCCTGCTATATAGAGCATATCACAGTATCTTAGAAGGATACCTCCCTGTGCAATCACTGCCCTAACCTTGGAGCATCGCCCTTCGTTTGACATCGACTTAAAACAGGTAAAACATGAGAAATGCTGAAATGCAAAGCTAATTTAGTCCTGATTCTTCCAAAACAGGCTTAGGCTCTGGCAAGCCTGTGCCACAAAGCTGAAAGAAGCTACTGGCAAGGTCTCTCTTCGTAGTTTTACAGCTTCAACCTGATGCATGGATAAACACCATTCCTTATTAACAGTCCATGGCTAACTGAATAAACAAACCCTCTTGTAAAACTAACATGGGGCTTTCAAGGACACTGTGGGGTTTTTTGGATCTGTAAACTTTAACTACAATAAATAACCCTAATAACTGTACATTAGAATTTCTCCAAAAACAATGGAGAGTAAAGAGCTGTTGAATTACAGCCTGACAACACCTCCAACTGGCTTCAGTTCCTTGATCCACTGGTGTTCCAGCAGAAATTAATTAGGTCAGAAGTCAATACAGTACTGTGAATTGTGAATTATTATTTATTTTATTGTGAATTATTATTTATTACAGTACTGTGAATTATTATTATTATTTATTGCTTCGGTTATATTTCCCATTTTTTGTGATAGCTCTGTACTTTTTTGTGATAGCTCTGTACTGCTACCTGTTGTTATTATTGCTGATATTTTCTCTCTCTTTTTATAACCAATTCATTTGTAACTGAAAATCAATAAAATACATTTTAAAAAAATGATACAGAAAATGAATTTTATGGCAGGGAAAATAGTAATTCCCTGCATCTTACCTTAAATCCCCCTCCAACTTCTCCAATGACATTCTCTATAGGAATTTTTGTATTTTCAAAATGGACTTCACACGCTGAAAGACAGAGCATTAAACTACTATTGCACTATTTTAGAAGTCTAGGGTTTCCTCCCCTCTAGCCAATTCCATGGCCAACTGTTCTAGAACAATCATTTAGCATGTCAAGACATTTTGCCTCTTTGTTGTTATCAGTGATGTTGGTTTTCTGAAAAATTCTGATTGGGAAAATTTCTTGAGGGGAGAATCCTATTCTAATTAGACTACAGGGAAATTTGCAAAGGAAAATTATCAGTTTGCATCAGAAAAAAATCTGCTGCACACCACCAGTTGTAACACATGTTTACGCACCCTATGTGAAGGAAATCTAAGTCACCCATCCTGTGGATGTCTCCTGATTTCGTTTTTCAGCTCAAGACTGCCCTAGGCATTTTGGGACAGTCTGTCCCTGATTTCCAAATGCCTCTTGGGGTCTGGTGCTACTACCCACATGGAGGAGCCTGTCCATTTGAGGATTTCTAACTTCTTGGAACCCACGTCATCTTTGATATACAGAGTGGCATCAACATAAGATCCACGCCCACAAATACTTAATGATCAGTGAACATACATTTTATCTGGTCAACAACTAAAATGTAGCTTATCCCAGATACTTAAGATAATGCAGATGATATAAAAATCTGGATTCCTCTTGATCCAAGAGGAATATGAATCCTACATCTTTCCAAACCAACATTTACTAGTTCTTACTGTTAGATCCTCGAATGCCTAGTTTATCCTCTGGCTTTCCATGAGTGACTCCACCGAAAGCTCTTTCTACAATGAAGGCAGTGATTTTGTCTTTTACTGCACCATCTTTGTCAACGATCTCAGTCCTTGCGAACACAGTAAAGATATCTGCAATACCACCGTTTGATATCCATATCTGCAATTGAAAAAAGAAATGAGTATTGTTTGCTCTGCTTTGAAAGAAATGATACTGATTTCATGAAGTATAATCGGCTGACACAGCCACCCTTTTCTTGACAAGTATTACTGTCCATTTTAAGACATATCCCTTGATTTTGGATCTGTCCACTTTGGAATTGTCAGCTAAGGTTCAACACAGAGCTGGGGGAAAAAAGACTTCAGGTTAACTTAAGGTTCAAGACAATCCAATTATTATCACAGCTAGACCAGTTTTCATTGCCTATGAATCTTGTTCAGCTAACTTTCACTTTGCACACAAGTAAATAAGGCAGGGAAACAACAAAGATAGTTGGCAACGCCGATACACAGAAAACATAAAAGCAGTAATTTCTTTGGATGAATACCTTTGAACCATTTAATATGAAACTTTTTCCATCTTCGCTCAAAGTAGCTCTGCTCTGGATGGATGCAGCATCACTACCACTGAAATATAAACAGATGAAATGGGAATTTAGCAGGTGCACTGAGCAAGACTCTGTAGTCCTTACACCTGAAAGATAGAAATATTCCCATCATTCCGACTTCCTCAACACTGTTAAATTGCCTCTGGAAACAACAGCTGCACAGGGCAACAGTTGGGTATCATTTGATGTCAAGCTCCACGAATGTAATTAAGTTAAGCAAGCTGGTATATGACAGTACAAAGCGAAAACAGATCTTGTTTCGAGTAACACTTAGCATTTATATAGTGCTTCAGACCTTTCACAACTTCACACACACTTTTTTGCTGTAATCCTTACAAGAATCCTGTAAAGCAAGTCAGTGTTAATCCCATAATGAAGATCATGAGCCAAGAATGGCTTGACAGCCATCATGTAAATTTATGGCAGAAGGCGAGAGAAATTCTAAACCAGAGTTTTGCCAATTCCTAATTCAATTTCTCAGTGGCTTCACGGCACCATCTCTTAAAATATTTTCATTTTTAAAAAGGCAAAAATACTACCTTCCAGGTTCAGTCAGACAAAATGCTGCAATGTGCTCCCCTGAAGCCAGTTTAGGCAGATATTTTTTCTTCTGTTCTTCAGTGCCTGCAATTAGGATTCCCTGCCATAAGAAGAAGAAGAAGAGCAGCTTGGATTTGATACCCCCCTTTATCACTACTCTAAGGAGTCTTAAAGTGGCTAACAATCTTCTTTTCCCTTCCTCCCCCACAACAAAACTCTGTAAGGTGAGTGAGGCTGAGAGACTTCAAAGAAGTGTGACTAGCTGCATGTGGAGAAGGGAATCAAACCCAGTTCACCAGATTACGAGTCAACTGCACTTAACCACCCCACCACACTGGCTCTACACACACACACAAGCAGACTGCTAATTAATTCTTGAAACCAAGCCGTTTATTTGTTTAAAACAGGGGTATATGAACTTTTTGGCCCTGAAGACCACATCTGATGGTGGGCTGCACACTATCCCTCCTTGCCCCACTAGAGACAGAAGTGGGGAGGTGCACAATGAGATCTTTGCAATCCCATCACACATTTCCCCATTGATTGGTGCTGGAAAATCAGTCCCCCCTTCAGCTTTTTGGTGGGCTGCAGCAAATGCAACTTATATGGGGAGGAAGATACATGAGGAGGACTAGCCATCAGAATTGTTAGCATGGGACTAGTTTTGGTAAGAGGGGGATGGGCCATCCATGACTGGCCACAAAGAAGGTCATAGATGTTATAGACCATTATTTAGCCAGACTTATTAATCACAACCAAATTCACACTAACAGAAACTTGAATTTCCCAAGTAGCTAGAACAGTTAATCCATTTTTCAGATATCTCATCTTAAATGTAGTCCAACAGAACTGAGCCTATCTATTTGCTTTTGTTGTAGTTCCACAACTTTCAACTCCAGCATATATTTACACAAACTCCTCTGAATGGTTCTAAAATTGAACTAACAATCCTGTTCTTTATTACTCATCCTTCACAAATGTTTCACTTAAAGGTATCTTAGCCATAAATCTTATTTTGTACTTCTTCATCGTCTCCCTGCCGTGACAGGAGAGACATTATTTGTACATGCTGGGGGGAAATGCCGAATTAGCAATGAAATGTCAAAACTGCAGTGTCTTAGGATCAAAATCCAATAATAAAGGCAATGTTACCTTCAGTCCTATAGCTTGGTGAGCTGCCAAGGTTACTGCAATAGCTCCATCCTGAGAAGTAATTTCTCCTAAACGAGCATACATTGTATTCGAAAGACCAAGGCCACCTATAGAAAAATATTTTCAGTCAAACCAAACAATATTTTACTTAAACACTTTTCTTGTAACAAATAGTCCATCTAGATCAGTACTGTCATCACTGACTGGCAGTGACCCTCCAGGGTTTCAGGCAGGTGTTTCTACTGGAGATGCTGGAGAATGAACCTAGATTCTTCTGCATGCAAAGCACCTGCTCTACCACTGAACTACAGCCCTTTCTCCAAAGCTCCCTGAAATTCTTAATATCTATTAGTTTAAGTGGGACGCGGGTGGTGCTGTGGGTAAAACCTCAGCGCCTAGGACTTGCCGATCGCATGGTCGGCGGTTCGAATCCCCACGGCGGGTGAGCTCCCGTCGCTCGGTCCCAGCTCCTGCCCACCTAGCAGTTCGAAAGCACCCTTAAGTGCAAGTAGATAAATAGGTACCGCTTTATAGCGGGAAGGTAAACGGCGTTTCCGTGTGCTGCTCTGGTGCCGGTTCGCCAGAGCAGCTTCGTTACGCTGGCCACGTGACCCGGAAGTGTCTGCAGACAGCGCTGGCCCCCGGCCTCTTAAGTGAGATGGGCGCACAACCCTAGAGTCTGTCAAGACTGGCCCATACGGGCAGGGGTACCTTTACCTTTATTAGTTTAAGTATTAGAATTTTGGGGGGAAATGTTTGGGGGAAAGCTCTGGGAAGGGCTGGTTGGAAACTGCAACTTTCCCATATAAAAAGCACTTTTCTGACTTGGAGCCTATTATAAGTTTGTGGTGTTAAGCTGTGTGCCGGACTTCCCTAATCCCTGGCCCCAGCAACTGTTAAAAGCTATTCAAGGCTTCTAATTTCAGGAAATAGCCAAACAAGGTTCCTGGTGATGTCATGAGGGATTAAGGGCATTTGTGCAAGATGGCAAATGGGTGGAGCTCCCTCCTCAAAAACAACAACAACAACAACTCAGGGCTGAGAACTGAGTGGGCAGTGATGTGAATCAAAGTGGCAAGGAGAGAGAGAGAGAGATGCTGGATCTCTGCTCGAATCTAAGGCTGTGGCTATGGGAGAAACAAGACCCTTTTGGGGTGTTAATGCTGTGAACCCCTCCATTGCAGGCTCAGGTTGTATATCTGTGTAAATAAACCACATATCATAAAAACACTACAGTCTCCACTGTGACTCATTTCCAAAAGGAAACACGGACCCCTGGAATCTCACACCATTCAGAGATTGGGGTGACATGCAACAATATCAAACTTGTTGCCAGCATGGGCTACCAGTCAGCATCAGGGTAGCCTTCAGCAACTGATGATTGTTCATAAAAGCACAACACTGAAATAGTAAGGTGTATACAGCTTTAACTTACACTGCCAGGTGTACACAGGTATAACAGCTTTGGCTGCTTTGAACTAGAAAACTGGGTGTTTATAAATATAAAGGAAAAGTCAAGGGTCTGATCCCTGGTTAGAGTTTCTTATAGCATTTATTTATAAAATGTACTGAATCACATTTCTTGCAAAGGTCACAGCAGAGAAACACCATGGTCAGCTTTTGTCAAAATGTTGCTCTGTTGTGTTTTGTTAAAGTACTTATAAGACTCACACTCATTCTATAGCAGCAGTGCAGACCAACTGTGTTTATGACTATGCATTTCATGAATCTTCTGAGGGGACGCCAGCCCCACATCCTGCAATCAGCTGCTTAAGTTATCAGCTCATAAGACTAGGCTGATGTTATCAGCCACTGCTTCATTATGCAAGAAGAAAGAGCAAATAGAAGAGCCTATGATGTATAACTAACTAAAGGCAAAAAACAACACTGTTTTCTTCAAATGAAAATACTTTACTTCACAGTAATAGCATTCAGAGATTTGCAACATATAGGATTCATGATTTGTTTTGAAAAAATAAATCTTAAAAAAACAAGGTTGGTAATGCAATACCTTTGCTAGAACATGCTTATACTATATGTTTGAGTGTGCAAGGAAATCATGCCATCACAGAAATTAGTTAGGGTTGGCTTTATTATGAATTTTATAATGCTTCAAGAAGGAAGAGAAAGGATACCAGGAGGTTCAGCCATCCAGGTACTGCCCTGCTTTAAAGTGCAGAGGATGAGTGTGTGTCTTATAATGTATCAAGTCCAGTAACACTAATAAAGCAAGCAGAAGAAAATTTTCAAGGGTTCTCTCATATTAAAAGAACAAGGAGCAAAGTCTCAATTTTCTGTACATTTTTTCTTACCATATTCCTCCGGAATCTGCATGCCAAAGAGCCCCAGGTTCTTCAGTTCATTAAGCGTTTCTTGTGGAATTTTAGCATCTTGGTCAATTTTCTTAGAATCCACTGAAATGCAGTAATTTTATATAATGGATTACAGAAAGTTCAGGTGTGGCCAGCTCATTTAGTGAAAGCTTATTTATGGAGTTAGATCAGTGTGAATACCAACAACCACAAATGAGACGTTTAAGGCATACTGTCTATTATTTTTTTCTTGCAAGAACTTAAGCTTCCCACAGGTCAGTTTTTTCTGCTCTTCCACTGAGAGAGAGGGGCTAGCTATATATCCAACAACAAAGCTGAGAGATCACTTTTGCCAGACCACCCAATTTGAGCAGGTTTTTCAAATTATTTTCACAACCAGCTGTATCACATCAAGATAATGTGGTGCATAATCTCCCTCCATTACAGCCAGAGAATTCTCAACAACATAGCAGTGGACAAGAAAATATTTTAAAATAAGGTAGCTGTTTAAATCAGTAGTACAATATCTCTGTTTCAAAATACATGCTGATTTCCTCGTATGTGGAAAGTATATATGGGTAAGCAACACCATGTATTTCTCAGTGCTTTTTTGTTAGCACTATAAGAAAAACCTCACAGAAGGTTTGTTATGAAAAACCTTAACAGATAAAGACTTAATGAAGCGGGGAGGAGTTTACCATCTTCATTGAAGAATTTTTCTACCGGCCCCACAAATTGGTTGATTTCTTCCAATTCTTCATTGCTAATCTCAGGAAATGGGAAAACGTCTTCCTAGAATAACAGATTTTGACAGGATTTTTCTTTTTATATTAAAACAAGTTAAAAAGAGAGAAGCCTCAAAAACTGGACTTAACATTGCTCCTTATGGGGACAGATGCCAGTTAACCTTTGCAGACATTACACATACATTTTAATTAGTAGAATGGTCACTTATGGGCCTTTATGTCAACAATTCAGAAGTGCATTTGAGTTTTCTTCAGTTTCTCCTTCTGTGATGCTCAACCCCCAGAACTTTGACAGGTCAGTGAACACCAGCACTCAAACGCAATTTTGGAATTCGCCTCCACAGCATCTTAAAAAGTGGTTGTGTGCATTATCCCCTCCCCACAAGTTTCCATATGAACTGTTCTTGTGTCTTCCAAATTTGGGGAATTTGAAGTGTTTGGGAGTTCTGTGCAGGCAGCTGCGAAGGAAGAGGAAATCCTGCCTCCCTTTCCCCCATGCTGGAACAAGGACCTTAGCTGTAGTATGAATACAGACACTTTTTTGGAATCCAGAAAGACCTGTTCTCTTCCCAGCTGGAAAACTGCTGAACAAGGTGAAGACAACACTCTAATGGCATCACAATTCTCCATTAAGCTTTTAAACATACCTTTACTACAATGCTAAACAGGTTTGTTTTGGAAGTCCACGGAGTCAATGGATATTGCTTAAAGGTATGTTCAGGATGACAGCTGTGGTTGCCAAAAATATAGAAACCATAAACACTGCTAAGAAAGGGCACTCTGAATTTGCTCTTTACATCCAGAAAAAATATCCAAATCATTACTTAGCAATGATATGGCAGAATATGCTCTATACTTTTTGATTTGCAGTGTAATGTATTCACTTTCAGTTATGAGGCTCCAAGATATAGTAGTAATTATGGCTAATTATATGAAATGTATCTTCCAAATCCCAAGGATGTTCTAGGAGCTCCGATATTTTTATTTAGCTTTACGTAGTTGGGTTTGCTGGCTGAAGTGAAATGAATTTGATAAGAAGTTCTTTAGACTGATCCCACCAACTGTGGTTACCAGAAGTCTCTCTCTCCCCCCCCCCCCCCCTTTCAGGCAGCTCCAAAAAGAATTTGCTGGTTCCATACACTAGCTGCCTAAAACCTCAAAAAGAGTATTGTCTCGCATGATAAAATACTGTAGTCCAATTAAAGGGGTGTGGGAGAGAAATACTTACCCACAACTTTAAGAAGCTGTTGTGCAGAATGGGTGCTACAAATCATAAGGGTAGAAAATGCATTTTCTGTTCAGACTTTTTTTTTTTTTTTTAAAAAAAAAGCTTAACAGAGCATAACCTACCCCAAACCTTCCCACCAAGCATACACAAAAAACCCCCAGCTCTCCGATCGAACACAAACGGAGAAAGTGCAAAGCCTTAATGGAAAGGGAACTTCCCGTCAAACTTTCCCAACCTTTGAAGTAGCAAGTTTTTGTACTGAAACACATGCCATGCTGAAGTCCAGGCTGCGATTTCCAGAGGGTGCAGTGCGTGTGGGGCGGCGGGGAAAGTGTGCATTTTCCAAGAGAAAAGCAGCCGCAGCAGCTGCAGTTGTTCTTGGCAGCCTCAGAGAGGGCGGCAGGGGTGGAAAGATGCCAGGCGCCCACTGGCTTTCGGGGAGAGGGTGCCTGGGGTGGGAGGCTCCCGAGTCTGTGAGAAAACACGCAGGAGCCTCGGAGGCGCTGCGGGCTGCGGCAGCTACGGGACTCACCTTTCGCAGCGTCCCCAGGAAAAGCTCTTTGGCGAATGCAGGCCGAGGGAGGCCGGTACGGAGCTGCCGGACCCCGGCGGGGAGAGCGGCGCGAGCCGCACGGAAAAGGACGCCCAGCCCGCTCATGTCTCTCCGCGGCCACTGCCTCGTCGCGCGCCGATGACGCAATTGCCGGAGCAACCGGCTCGTTTCTCACGCGGCCCCGCCCCGCCGCCCAACTTTTTTTTGTGTCGCGTAGTTTCTCCATAGACTTCTGAACAGACTCATACGCAGGGCACACCTTGCGGGTTAACTTTTTTTTTTGCTCCGTTGAAGAAATGGAAACAGCGAAAAAGCCCATAGGTGGGAAAAGGTGGGCAAATCCAGGATTTTAAGAGTAGTCCAACGCAAACAAAAGACAGGAGCGCCACTTCTTACTATGCTATATGGTGTGGAAAATGTTTGCTACTTTTTTTTGGGGGGGGGGAGGAATAAAAATAAAAAGCAACAAATGTTTTCCATGCCAAATAACATATATGTTTTTAAATGTTTAAAAAAAACTTCAAAACGCACTGTGCGTTGGAAAACCAGTCAATGCTTGCATGGGGAACTTGGGACTGAGAGCTACATTCCTACAATAATAAGGGACTCACATTGGAAGATTGTCCTAAACCTTTCTTTCTCTGCCACTATCCCTCCAACCAGCAACGTGGGGAGGCGGGGAGTGGGGTACAAGTGGACTATATTTACATTGGCAGAGCGCATTTTCGAACAACAAATCTGAATTTTCGCACGTGACCATGTTGCCCCCTTTGGGGTTTGGGTGGGCACGTTGCTTCCCGAACTAAAATCCTGGATTTCTTCCTTATTTCCAAGGAGCAGCCACTTCTGCGTCCATGGACACGCGTTTGACGCTTGTAAGCGCTGCTGCCTTCAATGCGGCTTTGTGCAAAAGCGAGGGTGCACCGGATCGATCGATGCCTTCATGATTTCCCGAACTTTAGTAATAAGCAACTAATCAAGACTTAATCAGTTGTTGTTGGCCCAACTACAGTATACGACTCTCAATAACTTAATATTTTTCCACATGAGATAAAAGAAAATGGAAGAGTTCTTTTCTGGTCTTCCAGTGCAGAGTACAGAAGTACAAGAATGTAAAAATATTAATGTAAATTCCCATTGCCCCCCCTCCTCCGTATTTCATGTGTGCATGTTCAATGAAATGGGTTCATATGTTGGATTTTGAATAGTTGTGATGGAGCCAGAGCCATAGCTAGGTGATCTTGCACCCCTGGCAGAACCATCCAGATTGCACCCCCTAGGCAATGTGGCACAGAAAAAAAACAGAAAAACAGGGCCTCCACATATCATATAAAAAACCCTCTATTTAAAACCTTTTCTTATGAGGCAATAATTGACATTTTTATTTATGGAAATATTTTTAGCAGATTTTGCGCCCCCTCCCTTCCTGCGCCCCTGGTGGGGCCTTCCTTGCCACCCCCTAGCTATGGCCCTGGATAGAGCGCATTCTTCTCTATTATTTTTAAAGAGAGCCATGAGTTGCTGGTGGCGTGTGCTATCTCTTCCAACCTATTGACTAAGTTTTGATACACCTTTTTCACAGCTGCTGCACACTGGGTTGACATGGAGCTATTCATGACCTCTCATTCCTGGTCACACTCCCTGCTAGTCTACACTCCATGAACATACAGTATATGTGAAATTAATATATTTTGCCCCAATAAGTATCACTTCACCCTTGTTTACACTGAATGGGCATTTGCCATTTTGCTACCCATTAATTAATCGTTTCAAGAGGTCCTTTCAGAGTTCTTCACAATCTCAGGGCCCCCATACTGATCCCACACCTCTCCATTCTGAGAACTGCCCCATTTATTCCTACTCTCTGCCCCCCGTTACACGGCTCTAAAAGTGAACCATTCACAGTGGGACCAGGTGTTAAACAGGGATGTGTTATCGCCCCAACTCTATTATCTTCATTGCCACGATCCAACACACTGCCGAAGGGAAACTCTCCACCGGGATAGAAATCATATATCAAAGAGATGGAAAGCTTCTTAATCTGAGTAGGCTGAAAGCAAAGAGTAAAATTACCATAACTTCCATCATAGAGCTTCAGTATGCTGATGACAACATAGTGTGTGCACACTCAGAGGACGACCTCCAAACCACCCCAAATATCTTTACAAAAGCTTACAGAAAGCTTGGCTTATCGCTCAATATCCAAAAAACCAAAGTGCCGCACCAAGAAGCACAAAACAACCCCTCTGCAGCACCACAAACCCAACTTAATGGTGTAATGTTGGAAAACGTTGATCACTTTTCCTACCTGGGCAGTTATCTTTCCCCAAATCTCCTTTGAACTTTTGAATATATGTCTCTTCACCCTTTCACACACATTCAGGTCTTCTATGATTTATGAAACTACTTCTTTATTTTATCTAATCTCTTCACCCTTTCACACACATTCAGGTCTTCTATGATTTATGAAACTACTTCTTTATTTTATCTAATAGGCTGAAAAGTTTAAAAATATATGATAAGATAAAAAGGAGAATGAGAAATACCGAGATAAATTAAGAATGAGCCAGACCTAATCCACAGTAATTGTATTTTGCTGCAAGAATCTATGTGTTGATGACAAAATGTGAGAGATGTAAGAAGGGCCTGTATAAGAAATGGAAGAAGAGAAATGATAAAGGAAGAGTATACATGAGTAGCCAACAGCTGCAAGAAGGTAAGGCAGGCCAAAGCTAAGAATGATCTCAAGCTTGGAAGAGAGGTTAAAAATAATAAATAAGGTTTCTTTGGCTATGTTTGAAGCAAGAGGAGGAACAAGCAAGTAGTAGGTCCCTTGCATGGAAAAATGCTCCAGGGTGACAGACTGGCGCAGTGGGCTCCATTCACCCTGCGTGCCCCGCCATGTAAACGCTCCTTGCAAAGCAACTTGGAGAGGGCACATGAGGAGGATGCAACATCCACAAACCCTTTGATCCCAGCCCTGCCTTTGCGAGGCTGGGGTGCTTCTCATGCCGCCCACCCTGAGCAGCTTTGAGAGGTTGGGATCTGAAGGACTGGCTACGCCCTGTACTAGGTGGTAAAATGAGGCCTGCTTAGGTGGATTTGTAGCTGGTTGACTGACGGAACCCAAAGAGTGCTCACTAATGGTTAATTATCATCCTGGAAAAAAAGTGACAAGCAGGGCGCTGCAGGGTTCTGTCCTGGGTCCATTGTTGTTAAACATCTTTATAAATGACTTAGAGGGGTCAGCAATTTTTTTCAGCAGGGAGTGGTCCACTGTCCCTCAGACCTTGTGGGGGGCCAGACTATATTTTTTTTGGTGGGGGGAGGGGAATGAACAAATTCCTGTGCCCCACAAATAACCCAGAGATGCATTTTAAATAAAAGGACACATTCTACTCATGTAAAAACACACTGATTCCAGGACCATCCGCAGGCCGGATTTAGAAGGTGATTGGGCCGGATCCGATCCCCAGACCTTAGTTTGCCTACCCATGATAGATGAACATGAAAGTGCAGTGAAGATTAAAATGTGTGCATATGCCTGTTACAAGACAGAAACATGTTTGGTGCCTTATTTCTGAGTGTGTATCCTTTTCCAGCCTGTGTGCACAACTGATATTTAGTCTGCATTTAAATTATCAGTTACTGGGGAATCTGCATAGGAGGGTGCAATTGTGCCCATAACATGCTGCGGGCTTCTTCTAATTATTTTTTATTTATGGTACAGAACAATTCCCCGCCTTTGCCCCACAAAGGGGAAAGAAGTGTAAGTAAGCCCTTAAGTACAGCCATGATCTCCTAATGCCCTGAGAAAATGGGAGGGTGCAGAGGAGGGAGGTAAAGGGCTTTGTTGGTACAAGAGTTGTTAATAAATGCTGACTTTGCTCTGAACTCTGCATTGTTGTGCTTAAAAATACCCGCGACAGAAGTTAAACTACTCGACCTTTTTGAAGAGGTTGAGCGGAACTTGATGCAGTGTTTAATGATATGTACCTATATGGCAGATTTCTGTAGCTATGGTGCTGGAGGAGACTGTTGAGAGTCCCATGGACTGCAAGAAGATGAAACCTATCCATTCTTACGGAAATCAGCCCTGAGTGCTCACTGGAAGGACAGATCCTGAAGCTGAGGCTCCAATACTTTGGCCACCTCATGAGAAGAGAAGACTCCCTGGAAAAGACCCTAATGTTGGGAAAGATGGAGGGCACAAGGAGAAGGGGACGACAGAGGACAAGATGGTTGGACAGTGTTCTCGAAGCTACCAGCATGAGTTTGATTAAACTGCGGGAGGCAGTGGAAGACAGGAGTGCCTGGCGTGCTCTGGTCCATGGGGTCACGAAGAGTCAGACACGACTAAACGACTAAACAACAAAAGTCCAACAACACTCTGTTGTCAAGATGAACTTTTTTCCCTTTGGAGGACTGGGCCAACTTCATCAGTGCCCTCCAACATTGTGATTTGGAATAAAAATAGGTTGCCAGCATCTTTGTAGGATGATGACCAAAGAACCACCTCTCGCTCTACACCCACACACAGCCTCTCACATTGGTTGAGTATGAGAAAAAGGAAATAATTTTAAAATATTTGTAGGAACACGTAATTAAAAAAAAAAGTGGGTAGGAATGCAAGCTGAATTAATATTTGTCTCCTGTGGCTGTAACGTAACTTGGAAAAAATACAGCCTCATTCACAGGAAAAGGAAATGAAATGATTTCATTGCAGTTTCTGAAGATATTGATGTAATTATAAGACACACTAATATTTTCCAGATGAAGAGCCAAATGAGTCTATGAAGTTGTTTCACAAAATGCTCAAAGCTTCTAAAAGATCACGATGACATTTTTTTCGGTTCAAAAAGCGCACTGTGTATTTACAAAATGCAAAGCTTTTTCAGCAAGATAATGAGTGCTTGTTACTATAAGTTAAATTAAATAGTTCAAGTGTTACAACAATGCAATTATCTTGGTGCTCCAGACAGAGCTTAGCACAACCTCTGAAAGGCTGGAACAATTATTTGAGACACTTCATGCAATATTTGTTCAGCAGTTCAAATTCAAAACAGACACACACAAGGTGAAGGAGAAAATATGCAATAATACAACCACTCCAGTTCATCCTCTACAAATAATTACTGCATTATTTTCCTAGAGACTGCCTCCTGACTTAAGTGACCTGTTTCCTACGACTCTGGGATGGAAGTGTAATGTGAGGAATCCTGCCAGTTCTGGTCCAGCCTTTAGAGATAGAGAGATCCACACCATATATTTCAAGCATATGGTTTCCCCCAAAGAATCCTGGGATCTATAGTTTGTTAAGGGTTCTGGGAATTGTAGTTCCATAAAGGATTCATTGGGGGAAGTCACATGCCTATGGTCACACCCATGGCATACGTTTAAAGCTCATGGCTTCCTTCAACGAAATAATGGCATTAACAGGAGTAAACTTACAGTATTTACATCTACCTCTAACTCTATGGCAGGTTTAGTTTTGTATAACACCCTTATAACTAAGTTCACTGAGTGGTTTGTGTAAACATTGAAAATGCAAAGTCCAATCCATATAACTTACATAACAAACTCTAAAACCAATTATGAAACAATGACACAATGGAGGTAAAACAAGCATTAACGTTAACAGCTAAAAACAATTTAAAACAAGTGGAAAACCAGAAAAGTGTACTATAAGAATCTGAATGTACTAGACAGATTTATTGATAGCTCGCCTCACCATCGTTGTCAGCAATAAAAGGCTTGGTGGCTTTCACTGAGTGTTTTGAAGACTTCCTGGCCTCCTCTTTGGAGGTGTTGTTTTCCTCTCAAGATTCTCTTCTGGTTGTGTGTGAATGCCTACATATGCATGAATGTACGCATTGGTTTGCAGAGGTTCTTTGTCTTCCTCAGTATCTTCTTAAACAATCTTGGTAGTCGTATACACCATGTGGAACACTCCTGTCAATTGTCAAGGAAATGAACAACTGACTTATAGAAGACATCTGAAGGCAGTCCTGGATAGGGAAGTTTTTAATGTGTGATGTGTTACTGTGGTTTTATAATTTGTTGGAAGCCGTCAAGAGTGGCTGGGGAAACACAGTCAGATGGGTGGCATATAAATAATAATTTATTATCACCATCCAACAATGCAGTTTTGTTCTAAGCAAGATCAATATTTTCAGTGTCTTCAATCCATAATTCCATGCTGAATGTACATGGTCATGGAATTATTTAAGTTGTGAAGATGCTCTGATATGCACAAACAGAACCCACTGAAGCAAATTAAAACTACTAAGTGTCTTCTGCCACCTTTAATACAGTACAGTGGTACCTCGGGTTAAGAACATAATTCGTTCTGGAGGTGAAACTGTTCTTAACCTGAGGTACCACTTTAGCTAATGGGGCCTCCCGCTGCACCGCCATTTCTGTTCTCATCCTGAAGCAAAGTTCTTAACCCAAGGTACTATTTCTGGATTAGCGGAGTCTGTAACCTGAAGCGTCTGTAACCTGAGGTACCACTGTACTAACAGATTTATGATGGAGTAAGTTTTTGTGGACCACAGTCCACTTCATCAGTTCTTTTTCCTCAAATAGACCAGCATGGCTATCCCTACAGAAATGGAAACAAATGGGGTTTTTATTGAAGAGGGGTTTTTATTATGTAATTGCCTTATTCATTTTAACACAGTCTGATACCTGGACTGTTGTGTTTATATTCTCAGCAAAGTCAGGAATGTACATTGTTTTCTTTTCCAAGCATCTTACTTGATTTCCTGCAATTTACACTCCAAGGCTCAATTAATTTTAGCCAGTGTTTGTTGTTTTATTACAGCAGTGAGAGGCCAGAGGAGTGTTTCCTTACAATTTAAGCTCACACTCATTAGGAAGCTTCATGCTGTTAACACAATGGCAGACCTGGTTTTGATCTGGCATTTGTATTCTGTTAACTTACTTGCTATATAATGAGGAAATGCAATGCCAAACGTGCTCCAATACTGCGTGTACAGAAATTGGTTTCTAGGGGACAGGACTTTTGCACCAAAAGGTTGTCTTAAATCAGAGATAATGGTTGGCTAAGGATGGGGTAGATTTGGATGGAGCAGAATAAGCAGAGGCTTCATCTGGACAAAACAGAAGTACTGTCGCGTGGGCGGGGAGTAGTTTTGACTACTGCCATGCATTCTGTGTGGGGCTTCCCTTATGTCTGGTCTGGATGCTGCAACTAGTGCAGAATGCTGTAGCCAAAGTGCTGAGGGATCTGCACAAGCTGCTGTTAGCCAAGTCAGCTTTAAGGTCTTGTTACTTGTGTGTAAAAGCCCAAAACAACTCTGGACCAGGTTACCTGAAACAATAATTTCCCCTCCCTTCTCCAGTAATGACATGTCCCTGACAGCATTTGATAAGGTTTGTTGTACAAGCCAACTCCTTAAACTTAGGGTAAGGAACCTGTGGCCTTTCAGGTGTGGTTGGACTAAAAAACTCCCATCATCACTGATCTTTGGCCACAGTGGCTGGGGCTCATTGGAGCCCAACAGCACTGGGAGGGCCACAAGTTTCTTACCTGGAGTATATTTTTTGTTTTACCGCTTGTATCCTATGGATTGTGTAAAACTACATTCTAAATGAGAGGCGGCTAGCCTGTGACCTTCGAGACTCCCATCTGCCTCTGGCAACATGGCTGACATATCATCCCTGATCATCAGCCATGCCGATTGCAGCAGAAGGCGATCCAACAATGGCTAGAGGTCACAGGTTAGCCGCCCCATAGGAAACCATTGATTTGTCTGTCCTCTCCAGCTGAGACATAAACAGTCCCAATTTGAGCCCAATGTCTCGCAAAACAGGGCTATTTGTTTCTACCTTTTGCATGCGATACTGCAGTGGTGGTTTTTTTGTTTTTGTTTTAAACAACACAAAATGAGATTTCCAAGAACTGAAGTGGCATAGTAATTTTATTCATTTAATATGAAAAATATAAGTGCTTGCAGTTCTACAAAGGATGAGAAACTGAGTGAGTTCAAAGTGATTTATTTGATTTCCCACATAATCACAGTTATAGTTTTACAACGATAAGGTCTGATACTACTTACAAACAATGCATATTAAAATGAAAGCACTCCTTCCTTCCCAACAGTTACAAAATGGTCTGAAGCCTCCCATAACAGAAGCTTTTCATGAGCATGATGTTTCTTGAGGTCTTTTAACAGTCTGCATTCAAGACCTAATTCCAACAGTTTAATACAACGCAAGGCTGGGATTAAAGTTCCTAGCAGGAGACAGGTACTGTATGCAACCTGAAAGTGACTGCAGACTTATATTAATACTAATTTACACACTATGTACAATTTAGAGAATTAGCTATTCTCCCTACTTGGTCCTGCTTCGCTATCCTTTCCCTCCCTCAAAATTTTATCTTATTATTGGTCAAGTTTTTTTTCTTTAACTATATACACAATTACTCATTTTTGCAGGCAAGATGTGATGATATTTTACAACGGAAACAGCAAAATGCATGCTTAACTGCAGTAAACACACAGCTTTATATGGAACAGCAAGTCAACATGTAGAGAGTCATTGTTTAAATAGCTGCTGACTGTCTTTCAGCTCATTTTAAAATCAAGAAACAAGAGGCTTCTGCTGCATGCAGTGCTTGATGGGAAAATCATTCTACAATGTTATGCTTGAAGACTTCTTTTTAGCAATACAAGACGTACATTATATTAGGATTACTTTTTTTTTTACATTGTTGTACATTTCATTCTTAACTTAAAAGGATTAAAACAAATACATTTTTTACGTTGTCCCAGAAAAGATATTTTTGCAAGGTTATTTAGTTTTTCTTTTAACTTCAAATTGTTGCTTTTACCTAGCCATACTATTCATGGGAATAAAGACACATGGTTCAATAGTGTTTTGTATGGATTTTAATCAATACGGAAAAACTAAGAAAAGCTTTCCGGTAACTGCTTTCCCCCTGCTGCATGCTATAAAATTTATTTCCTCTAACTGCACATAGAAGCTAATGATGATTGCTGTCATTTTCCCAATCTAAGAGAAACGGTTCTGTACTCTTGGTCTATAAAAGGGATTCTGGCACCTTAGACTGCTCCTCTAAAAATAAGTGAAGTGTGGAAAAGTAATGCTGGTTACAGGATGTTCTTATCGAAAATACTTATGGGGGGGGGGGAATGAACCTCCTTCGGTATTCATGGAACGTTGAGATTCATGCACTTCATGTTTCTAACGAATTCACTCTACTTATATGTTCCATATGCATATGGCAAGAAAATAAAATAAATAATAATATATAACCTTCATTTTACGGAATTCATATGAATCATATAAGGATGTTTGTATGTGAACTTAAAACAAGCAACAGTATGGGAGTTTAAAACCTTACATGGGGTTCCCTAGGGCATCCAAATTGTATAAATAGATGGGCAACACTAAAGTACTTTTGTGCGTGGCCAATATTAATCCGTCAAATGCAAAGCAACGTGGTTGTCCAGTGAATGTGTTTTTGAGTCTGATACATGCAGAATATGCAATGAGCGACAACACGGGGGGAAAGTATCCCACCAGCTACTTATCTTTTCTGGAACAACTTATAAATTACAGTTAGACTCTACTATTGGTACAAAGGTCTGAAGAAAAGTCTACATATTTAAATATGTCATTACTTTACTTCAACTAATATAAACAGTAACACTGATATATTTTGCAAATATACAATATGTAGAGTGTAGCTTTAATACTATTAACATTAGATGACATGCAGACAGTTCTATTATCCCTCATAAGGACAAACAATGCTTAAACTGCAAGGAACAACGAGCCTCAGGGGGCTGCTGAGATGAACCCTCTTCGGTAATCTGCCTGGATGACCATCAATTTGACTTTTATTACTTTCATTTCATATGTAGTTAATTTATGGGGGGGGGGGGGACAAAACAGGAAGTATTGCACGCATAGAAAATAACAGACAAATTTAAACAGCAGACTAAACTCTAGGTGGTTGTTTTTGCTGAGTGGAAGTTAACAGAAGTAATTGGTTTTTAGTTTTGCTGGTAATCATGATATAATCCATAGCAAGAAGGAGAGGGAGAGAAAAAAACAAAACAAACTGGAGACATCGGGAATCACCAATACATAAGAGTCATCTTCATGTATCACTTCTACATTCCGAAGCAACACCGTTTTTGTGTTTTTTTGTTTTACCCATCTCTCACTGGAACTTTTCCTTCCTCTTCTTTTAAACCACATTCACAATTCTGCTGGTGTAGTTCTGCAGTTCCTTTTGTTTCTGCCAGTTAGATGTACAGTCCTTGTGACTGGGGTGGCTCAAAATGCTGAAACTACAAAGTATTCTCCATGTATGATTTCTTTCTTTTTTTTTTTAAATTTAAAAAAATAGGATTTAGGGGGTACAAAAAAATCGCATACGGGTTTGCGAATGACTCGTTACAACACATAAGCAACAACAGCACAGTTGGCTCTTACGAGATGTCTTGCGACTTAACTGGACCATGACAGTTCGAGCAAAGACTCAGCCTGCTGAGTGCTGGGATAAACTAACAAATGTGATGAAGAAATGGTGAGAGAGTCCTGCTGCCAGCACATGGCTACATGGAATTACAGTTATAAAAAATCTGTACTAAAATAAGCCTTCAAGTTTCAGATCACTTTCATATGGAAAGGCAAGCCTGAACCGCAGTCTATTTTAACTGAGATAAACTGAGTAAGTTATGGTAAAGTGGCAATGTGTCTGGAAAGGGATGGATGCTTCTTGTTTTAAGGTCTGAGATGAATGTTTATGCCGTGTACGCAAGTACCTTCCATTTAAATCTTCATGTGAGTTTATTAAAACATATATGAATATAAAAGAAGAACTATGGATTGTGTAAGTTCACAGTTATCACAGCCTTTAAAGTGTCTAAGAATCGGAGTAACCAAAAGGTAGAGACAGCCCTTAACAAAGGGGGTCTCATGTTGCTACTGTATAGTTACTGCATCTTAACTAGTTTGCTTACCTGAAATAGTAGAACAGTTATAATACTGATTAAGTATATTATCTTGCTAATAAAATAAGGATTTGTACAAAGCAATATTTGACTACAACAGCTAAATGCTATGTTACTTGGCACACTTTGCAATGATTGCTTAGAGATATTTTTCAAAGTCCAGAGAACTTTTAATGAGAACACTGAAATGCCTGGAATTTGTTCCTAGTTTTTTGGTCTACACTTTCATTACGCTGTTCAACTACTGTACTGCCCTTCTATCAGTAAATGGAATTCCTGGTAAAGTATATATTGCTAGCTTTGTGGACTGCAAAAGTTTTGTTGTAAGCATAAATGTTAACTATACAGTATATATATATATGTATATATTTATATATTTATATTATATAAAGTTTACTTACGTACTTTCATCAACCATATGAGGTCTACTTTTTTTGCCCATTGACAATTAAGGAGCAAGAATGCAACACTTGGTTCTATTTCATGTTTTTTTCCTTTTATTTTGAGGTTATGTTTTCATTATGCATTAAAAATTGTCATGGGGGGTGGGTGAAACGAAAGGTAGCATAAATGTTTTCAGCAAGCAGCATATTTTCAAGGCTACTGGAGAAAAGGAGGGAGAAGATCACCACTGAGTTCAGTTGTAAGACCAGAACTGATCAAGCTAACGTGAGTTGTTCTATTGAATCCTTAAGGCAAAGGAGTCAATTAAGTTGTTTCTGGCTTGTGTTTCATTTTTATTTATTTATTATTATTAAAAAAACAAACAAACCATTCCAGTTTTATAGGCTGCTTCTGCTTCCTGTAAGTGCCTGTCTAGAGCTACAATTACTGGCAGAGGAGTTTGGTTCTAGACTATTGTGCTGATGCCGCTATGTTTGGGCTTAGTGCTGGCTGAACTAGAAGGGGGCACCGGCTGGCCGTGGTGATGTGGCGCGTGGGAAGAGTGTACGGGGTGAGGAGCGGGTAATGGAGGATGGGGGGCATGAGAATGTTGCGAGTGGGAATGCGGTATGTAAGAATGCTGCGAATGCGCTACATGCTGCGAGTGCGGCACGTGGTGGTACTGGTGTGGGTGCTGGATATGCTGGGGTGGGTGGTAGTGGTGGTGGTGATGGTAGGGAGGCGGGTTCTGCATGTGGCAGTACTGAGAATGGTGGGTGTGCACTTGTGCCTGGGTCTGCCCCTCCGCTGGCCCCGCGTGGTGCAGGGCGGAAGAAGAGTGCTGCGAATGCTGCTGATGTGAAAGTATAGGAGGGTGAGGTGGGTGCTGTGACGGGCCAGTTGCTAGGTGGCCTTGGGAAGGCTTTCCCCTTTTACTACCAAATAAGGACCCTAGTAGTGAGGAAGAATTAGGCATAGTCTGGTGGTGAGGGCGAGATGGACACTCTCGGGTTGATGTAGCTCTTCGGCGCATATGAGGACTGCTAATGATGGACCCCTAAAAAGAAATTAATAGAAATAAAAATTAAAAAAACCTTAAAATATGTGTAAAAGAAAAAAGTTCACAGCGACCATCATGTTTTCGTTGAAAGCTCATAGGGATAAATTGCTGTATGACCTAGAGGAGATGTCTGTCTGTCTGTCTATGACCTAGAGGAGATGTCTGTCTGTCTTTCTGCCAATTTCTTCCTTTAAGGTACAGGTGAGGTGATGCTAGATATGACCCAATTATAGAAAGAAGTGATTTTTCTTTTTTAAAAAAATCACTAATCAGTGATTAAAACCTTTTGATCTGATTTTAAATCTACATTTTTTCTTATTAAGATATTATAGTCATGTGATTTATTTCTCCCTTCAAGAACAAATATATACATGTCTACAGTTACAATGAATTAAACTGAAATAATTAGCACACTGTTAACATTCAGATTTTGTGCTGCGTCTTCCTCTAACATTAACTTTAAAGTAGACTGCTTCTATTTTGAGATGTAGAAAGTAAGTGAGCTATCACTAATAGTGTTAGACTGAGACTATGCTTGTTTCTCTTTATCGGTAGGTTTTGTGCTTTGTTCCCATATCTCCTGACCTATGGCCCAATATTTCCTGCTATTTAGCCGTTGACTATCTAGTTAGTCTGTGGACACTTTATTTTCTTTATGGACAGCTATAGGGACATAGCAATGGTGAGGCATCGTGTGCTATATGTAGACTATAGTCTACCTAATTCAAACACACACAGACATCACACACACGTACACACACACACGTGCGCACGCGCACATACACACAAAAATCTGCAGGTTGAATTCAAAGACATGAACAGTATATAAATGGTTTGAAGATGAATGAAATCTCATGAAATCCACATTGAATTCATCCGTCTTATTTGTTTTCTTTCCCCATGCCCTATCTATGCAATTCCATGGTGTCACGACTGCATACATTTCGCAATTTAACTCGAAAAATAAGCAATGTGAATGGCTGAGCATGACGTCAGTAGCTAAGTTAAATATCAAACAGCACCAACGGTGTACTGTGTAACAAATAACCACTGGGCCTTTAAGCAGGGACCAGACTGTAATGGTGGCAAGAGGGCACATCATATTCATTTAACCATGCTTGCAGGAACAGAAGGGGACGAGGTTAGCTGAAATAATAATAATAATAATAAAATGGTACTTGATCTAAAAACAAGCCAGAAGTAGTAGTAGTGTTGCTGTTTTCTTAAAAAAATAAAATAAATAAAAATCTAAAAATACGAAGTGAGTAGCCTTGGCATGCATTTTTATTTGAGGCAGGCAGGTTGTATGTTAGAAGAAAAAAGAGCAAAAAATGTATATAAAAGAAAGGTTTGAAATGCACATCACATCCAGCTAGACATCAGTAACTTCCTACTTACTTCCATATTGCTGTCTAGCGATCCTGCACTGCTGCGACGCCCACGCTTGCCTGCCCAGGACATGCAATACCATAGATTAGAGACTGAGACAAGACCTGGGTGATCAACAGCCGCCTTCGCTGATGCATTGTAGGATCCTCTAGTGGGGTCTGGAGATTAACTTTGCATGTTGTGATAGGACAGGAACTGAAACTATACTAGTAAACATTTAAAGCACAATCCTGTACATGATTACTCAGAAGAAAGTCCCCACTCTGTTTGGCGGAGCTTGCTCTTAAGTAAGTGTGCTTAGGATTCTAGCCTTAGGATGCAATTCACATCCCACTGACGTCAGAGGGGAAGCTCCCACTTATTTTAATGGATGGAACCATTGAAATTTAAATATTCTCATTTAATTACATGTCTTTCTCCACTGTAGTTTATGGGGGGAATGCTTGTGTCTGAGAATCCTTAATGCACTCAGTAGATGATATACTGTACAATACTTGTATTATAATGGCCTTCAGTGGGTAGGATTTTAATAACTGTTTTTATATGTATCAAGTATTTCTTAAATACCGTATAAAAATATTTCAGGCACTGTTGCAGTGCAGTCCTAAGAGTGATTATTCAGAAGTTGCACTGAGTTAAACTACTGCAGTCTTAACGTCTCCAAGGATGGGATAGGCATTTTGTCCGCATTTCAAAGTTTTAGTACTTGAAATTATAATTATTAAGATACAATCGTGGATTTCATATAACATTCTTCCATGGTAAAACTAAACTTAATTTTATGTAGAAAATTTAAACTGCAGTGCCATACTTATGGTGAGATTGTGTTTGTCAACTGTGCAGTGCTTACACATTTAAGATATAGCCACAATTGCCTACTGTTTATGGCTTTGTTTTTATAAACATGTGCGCTCAGATCAGATGCCAGATCTTACATGCAGGCCCCTAACTTGGTGATTCATATTCCTAAATAACTTATTTTGGCATCAAAATGACAGCATGACTGGCCAAAGACAGAACAAAGTACAGTGGTGCCCCGCAAGACGAATGCCTCGCAAGACGGAAAACCCGCTAGATGAAAGGGTTTTCCGTTTTGGAGGTGCTTCGCAGGACGAATTTCTCTATGGGCTTGCTTCGCAAGACGAAAATGTCTTGCGATTCCTGGGGGTTTTTTTTTTGCTCCCCACCCCCTTTTTCTAAGGCACTAAGCTGCTAATAGCCTTTTAGCAGCTAATCCGCTAATCCCTTAAACCTTTAATAGCCGCTAATAGCCGCTAAACCGCTAATAGCGCTAATCCGCTAATGGGCTTGCTTTGCAAGACGAAAAAACCGCTAGACGAAGAGACTCACGGAACGGATTCTTTTCGTCTTGCGAGGCACCACTGTACTCTGATTTCTAAAACTTACTACTTGATGCACCTTTTGAGAATGTACACTGAAATAAAAGCAAGTATGGTTGGTATGTTTGTTTAATGTTAACTTATAGACTAAGCAAGTATAATTTTTTTCTGTTCTAGTAACAAGCCATCACTGCTGGATCAGGCCAAAGGCCCATATAATCCACCATCCATTTTTCAGTGGCCAACCAGATGCCTACTGGATGAAGCCAACAAGCAAGACCTGAGTACATTCTGTTTCCGACAGAGCATGGCCAAGCATGGCTAGCAGCCCCTGATAGCCTTCTATGAATGTGTCTAATCTGTTTAAAGACATCCACACCAGGTACCATCATTACATTTTGTGGGAGAGAATTCCATGTAACTATGTGTAAAGAAGTATTCTTTTGTCTGAAAGAATACTTGTTCCAACATTCAGCTTCGTTGGATGGCCCCAATTTCCAGTAGTATGAGAGAAGCCTATCAACTCAATGCATAATTTTATACACCTCTATCATGGTGCCCTCTTTCCTTGCCTTTTCAACAGTAAGCCCAAATGTTGTAACTTTTCTCCTCAGGCAAGTTGCTCCAACCCTTTGATCATTTTTGGGCTCCAGAACAGTCCAGATAAAATAAAGTAGCCCCAGAGTAAATTAATCATAATTTTAGTAACTAGAGTTTAATGATGAAGCCCATTTCTTAATGGAGACTTGAGTTCTTTACATATTTTCAAGGTATAAAGAGTTTCTTAGTTTCCTCACAAAAGTCACACAATTCCCTCAATGCTCTAACAATATGAAAAGCTCTCTTTTTCCATGGTGAAATAAACAACACAGCTTCATGACAGCAACTTGTTTCTATAGTCCCTTTCTTATCAGGTTTTGTAGAGTTGCTTGCCTTTTCTAAGCGCTTAACACATTTTATGGGAGTAATGTTTTCCAAACTATGCTTAAAGGCTGCCAGAAAAGATACAGCACTGCACTGAACATTTCATATGCCAAGAAGGTGTGTAAACATCTTAGGCTCTACATTTAATAATACATATGTACAAAGTATTCTCTACCAGCCTCCCCCAAAAAGGGACAGAGGGCAAACATCTCTTTTGATCAGAGGAAAGCAGCTGAGTGCTAGGGTAAACATGATTGCAAGCCCTCTTCTGTAGGGGAGTGGGCACAATTCATCATCTCTCCAGACTTCTACAAAAATGAGCAACCAAGCCTGTGAATTTTTTCAACACACAACTCTAAGAAGCAACTTAATTTCACTTATCTTCCTTTTTTCTTTTTACCCAGAGCTGCAGATTGATGTGGCTCCCTTCTCTATAACCAGGCCTTGGGCTGATTAACATTCTATGGCCTTTTAAATGTGTTGGAGGGAGGGGGTTTATCGGTTTGTTTCTGTTTTATTATGTAATTTGTGTTATTTTGTATTTTTATGTTGTGAACTGCCCCCTGATTTTCAGATGCAGGGCAGTATAATAATAATAATAATAATAATAATAATAATAATAATAATAATTTGTTCTTGTTGGTATCCTTCTGTCTCAAGAGACAATGGAGTGTGCCTCTGGGGGTGAAGTGACCTCCCCAGAGCACAAGGAGGGCCTGTGCTGTGTATGGAGGGCCTGAGCTGCCCAGGCAACACGACCCTCCCTTTCGATGTCACTTATATGGCCCAAAGGAAAGCAAAGCAATGCATCTGGCACCAGCCTGGCTGCAGGAGTTGCCAGAAGGAGGCATACAAGGCACCATCCAACCGTCTTAGGGACAAGGACTCCACTCTGGATTTGTGTAGGATTTACTCCTTGGCCCTGTCTTCTCTTGAAGATATCCCGTTAAGGCAGCAGAATTTTCCTTCTTCTTCTAGATAGGCTACCTTCCCAAGTTGACAAGCCCCAGCTGCCCATCACTTCCTTCGACTATTTGGGTCTGAGGTAAGTTCATTGGTTAGCTGTGTTACTTTCATACTTTTATCTTGTGATAACCTGATAACTAGATACAGATAAACAAATCTACTATATCTACAATGAAGGGTTTTTTTAGTGGTGGTCCCCCAGTTTTGGAATATCTGTCTAATAAGATGTGCCTGGTGTCTACTTTACAAGCTTTTAGATGCCAGCTTAATAAATGATTATTTATGCAGACATTTTAAGATGTATTAAGATATAATGCCCCCATTTCTTTTTTATTTCAGAGTTGTCTTTTATTGATGTTGTTTTATTTTATTTCGACAGGCATATGTTCTCTGACATACTTTCAGTGAAGGGCAGTAAAAATGTTTTAAATAAGTAAATAAATAATTTTACAATTCTGTACAGTCATATCTATAGCTGCCTGAAGCAGGGCCTTCTCTGGTGTGGCACTGCAATTATGGAATGACATTGCCTTGAGAAGGCAACCTGGATACATATTTTCCAAATTTCAGGAAATTAGTACAAGCTTCATATACCTTGAGTATAAGGGACCACAATGTTTGTAGGTTTTAATTTAAGCAACTGTATCTCATCATCTTAAACTGCTTCTTGTCATCTTAAAATGCTCAGACTCATCTGAGGTAGGTTTCTGACTCAAAATCAATCCTACTCTTACACCACCATCTGGTCGTATTTCCAAAACAATCCAAACCCTGGCTCAAGTTTTTCTCTAACGTCATGCAGCAAATGGCTAGTCAGCTACCAAGGGTCTATTCCGGAGGTCACAGTACAAATTGCAAATATGCACTTCAGCTTAAAGATATTTCATTTGGACCTATTTATTCTTTATCACACAATGAAACAACTTGTGGAAGCTGTTTGGGCTGCATGAGACACAAACAAGTAAACCCAACTTTGTCAAACTGAACAAGCAGCCTTTAAAAGCTAGCCATTTATTATTTTAAATAAATTATACTTTAATAAATTGGAGAAGTGTTAAAGGACATATTTAATGCTGGAGACCTGGAAAACCTAATTCAGGTGGTGAGAATAATATAGACCTTAAAAAATCCAACATGCAGGGTGGAGAGTCCTTCATATGTTGTTGGACTACAACTCCCATCAGCCCCAGCCAGTATGACCAATGGTCAGGAATGATGAGTGTTGTAGTCCACAAATGTGTAGAGGGCCACAGGTTCCCTGGCCCTGAACTAAAAGATGCTTTGCCTTAACATTTTTGACATATTTTTCTTTTAAAAAGAAAAACATTAAATATCCAAGTTTTACATACATCATAGTCTCCAAAAACAACATTATTACATATTTACACAATCTCTGAAATAAAAATTATAAAGCAGTTATTGCCACTGTTTGAGTGGTAAAATTGTTATAATTTTTTTTTAGAAAAACAAGGTAACCTTTTGAAAAAAGCATGTTTCTACCTACATAACATACACATAATCTACTTCATCAGCCTCCTCCTGCGTTCTGTAGCAAAGCAACACTACATGATTTTTAGCTACATGCTCACTCTTTCTATTGGAGGGGAGTGATGGCATAAAATGACAGTGTTGTTTAAGCTAAACACTTCAGAATCTCATCGCAGTGAGGGCCAGTTCAAACATGTATCTTTGAAGATCATATTTAACATGAACCCTATAGATACACACATTTAAAAAAGTAGTAAAAGATGTTATCTACACATCTTGTTCATTTTTCATGAAATCAAAGGATCATCAGTGTAATGGTTCTAGGGGTTGCTCGTGCATAAGTTGCCTTTACACCTGGCTAGGTTGCATGGTTGAACCCTTTCTGTCAGGACAGCCTCAAGATCCGTGGCTGCCTCAGTCGCTGGCAGAATCCGTCAGTGGCTGTTTCTTAAACCGCTTCCAACATAGAAGCTGTTTGACGCCCAGTCTCCTCCCCCGTTGCCTGCGCGAAAGTTTTCTGCGCAAGGTGGGTGTGGGCAACGGAGTGCTAGTGCCCTCTCCGCTGGTCTCCTGCGAAGAGTCCGGGAGCCACCTCTCTGATTCCTCTATCTCCTCCCCTTCTGGTGTTGCGCTGATTACCTTCCCCAGCGGATGGGCTATCCCTCCTCCTACTAGGACCTTCTCCACCATCGTCCGGGAGCCTCCTCTCCGCCTCCCGCTCTGATGGCAGTTCCCTGACAATCAGTATCAGCCTATAATTTACACAGAATGTGTTACCATGCAAAGCATTTTACCTCTATGATTTGAAACTGCATGGATAAAACTTTCTGTGGGGGCACCATATTTGAACCCATGGAAATCACTCCAAAGGCCAACTTCTATAGAACTGCACCTGTTTCTAGTTGGTTCTTGGCAATAGGTAACATAATGAATGAAAAGAACACCTAGGTTATCCTAACCAATACCTGACTGTATGTGTGTGTTTCTTAAATTAATTGCACTGCACAAGTCCAAACATAAACTCTCCATAAATTATGACTCGATAAAAATGTTAAAATTAAGTTTAGCTGGGTTTAACATAGTCACTGCTTAAACCCTTCAGTCTGACGCCTATATTCAACTACAGAAAATAACTTGTCAGCGATGAGTATATGCCAACAGAAGGCATATGTTGTTGACATATGGGATGTTTCATGCTTATGAAAAATTCATCTTGTTTATGGTAAAGAATCCTCCAAATGAAGCTAGCTACATGACAATGTCTGAAGTAAATGTTTGAAAGCTCCTAGTAGGATGAAAAGTGTTAACTGGGAATCATGTCAAGTAATAGGTACATTAGTGAAAATCCTGTTTCTAAAAATGAATGTTGTCATTCTCAATGAAAAACAGAAAAATGAAACCATTCTTACATGAAACTAAATAATAACGACTGAGGCCTCATCCAAAGTCTACTCAAGTGCACATTTTTAAATAAAATTCTAAAAAGCGTTAATTCAGTGGACCTTTGCACTGGTGTTGTTCCATGCAATGGATTCATGGTTGTCACTGAATTGTCCCCAAAGTAAAGTAATATATAATAATTACTATGGATAAATAATTGTGGCTAAATAGAAAGTAAACCCGTTTGGTAAAAATAAAGATGCAGATATTAGTATGTGTATATTTTGATGCACAAATAGGCATGTGCACATAATTACACATAGCACATACTTAAGATTAGTATTGATGACTGTAGCACAGTAGAAGCTTACACATGATATTTTAAAGAGAAAGGTATACTTCACTTTTATATAGAGGTCAAAATAATATATAGGATGAAAAGTAAGCAAAAATTTAAATCTATTTGCTAGTGGTATATTATAATTTAGCATAGTGTACATGGTGTTAACAGGCAGAGCAATTCTACTAGCAACAGCAGGAACCAATAACGTGCCTGTTCTTTTGCACACATAGCTGAAATGTAGTGCCTGACATTCAAAATACACCAGGGCATTGATTTCCAGTCATAATCGTAGTGGCATTTTTCTACGTTCTGCACACATGGGTGAAATGTAATGATTAAAATGCATACATTCCAAAACCAGGTATAACATCTATAATTTAAAATATATTTTAAACTTCCATCACCATCCAGATCAGTTCAAACTTTAGGCCCAAAAGCAGTGGTGAAATTACTACTTTGCCAAAATGGTTCCTTCCCCATTATGCTGGCAACAGTAGTGTAGTATATACACAAGCCACAGTTTCAGCAAGATCTAGAGTCTACGTTTTGAGCAATACGATAAAGTAGCACCAGTCACACAACTATATCCGATTTATGTTTCTCTAGATAGAATTTAGCAGGGCTTCACTCAATTTCATTCATCAATATACTACATGGATACACATAAGCACAAAATGCACAAGAAGCAGCCAATACACAATGATTTGGGTGGGTTTCCCCCCCTAATGAAATATAAGGAAGAAAATAACAAAAAGGGACGCAAAACTAAACAGTTTACTCCTAGCATACCTAGCATTTAATTAACCATTATTTTATTATAAACTTACAATTTTTCTCTGTCTTCTTTCTCCTTTTAAAGTATACATAGAAAGCTACAACAGTTTAATATTTTCAAATGGAATTTTTGAATAAGCAGAGGGGGAAACAGAAAAAAAACCACACTACTAACAATAAGACATAATAAACTTTCTCAGGATTACATTTTTACATTTTCATATTTGTTAGTGTATTCTTTGAACACACTCACACACACACATATATTAAGGTTCAATGAATATATTTATCAAAGAAGGAAGAAATGCATACCTGCTTCAGAGAGGTCTCTAAGAGAGCTGCTAAGGGCACTCCTTTTGAGACCCTCCCCAGTGGCGTAACTGTCATCAAGGCAGGCACGGTTCAATGTCCCATTGCCAGACTCTTTTTTCAGGCTAGAGCACTGAGACATGCTTGGTCGTACTACACCTTTCTGCTTTTCAAGTTCAGCTGAAAAGAGAGCAGAAGCCAATTACTCTATTGGCTCTTTCAGATTGTAGCGCTGAAAAAAAAAGGTATGGACTCATTGCTGGCTCGTTAATAATTTCAATAACCCCAAACGCAATGCTTCTAAAAATTGGCACCTGGACAAATAAAGCTTGCTCCGTCTGCAAAAGGCACAGCATTCCAGAAGCTGGGCCACACACCGGAGGGCTTCAACAACAGAAAGCTCTGTGTGAGAAGGTGCATTTCTATTAATTTCAGTGTTGGGGAATATTTCATGTACCTAAGCCTTTTGCCCATCCCTTCTCCTTTGGCACCAGAAATGCTCAGAAACAGTACCTCACACAACGTAAATAAATATCTTTCATCTATCTATCTATCTATCTATCTATCATCTATCATCTATCTATCTATCTATCTATCTATCTATCTATCTATCTATCATTAGGTAGCAATGAACAAAGCGATGCTAGCAAATTTGCCATGTCTTCATTTGGTTGAGTGTCACTGCACCTTGGTAGTCTGTGTGCATAATTGTATCACAACAGCATACCAATTCTTCTGCCAGACTCCAGATGGCAGTGGCACATAACCATGTGGTAACAGTCAGTCATGGAGTTTAAAAGTGTGGTCAGAGCCCACCAGCTGAAATGGATGCCCTTGGATCACTGTAAGTCTCCTGAGGAAAATGAAATATATCAGCACTTAGTAAAACGTTCTCGTATTTCAGCCACACTTTCTGAGCAAATTTTAACTTTATAAAGAAATCTTTTTGTAAATATGCCAAAATAGATTCACCTAACATAATTAATTTTAAATGCTCTACTATATGTACCTTTGTACTTACACTCTATTCTGTGCTTTTCCATTTCTTGTACCTCTGCAACAGACTCCCTCAGATCATCCGTAAATTTCTTTCTGTCCTGGGGATTTGGCGCATTGAAATTTATCAAAACTTTTATATCTGCTCCCGGAACAGCTGATGTGAGCCGTATGCCATTAGGATAATCTAGGAAGTGGTAAAAGGGATATATGTATATTAATTTCTTTCAAGGGTTTTCTGTTCTCTATTTGCATCTCCAAATGTGAAAAAGATACAGTGGTACCTTGGTTTAAGAACAGCTTAGTTTATGAACAACTTGGATTAAGAACGCTGCAAACCTGGAAATAGATGTTTTGGTTTGTGAACTTTGCCTTGGAATAAGAACATGTTTCACTTCCTGTTGAGTGTGTTCCATTTGTAAACTGAGTCCCCCGCTGCTATGGGAAAGCACACCTTGGTTTAAGAACGCTTTAATTTAAGAACGGACTTCTGGAACAGATTAAGTTCGTAAACCAAGGTACCACTGTAACATCCCAGCACATCAAAGATTTCCATTACCACATTAACATTTCTTGGTAACCATGTGCAACTGATAGGATGAAGCAGGCCTGGAAGCATCTGTGTCTATTGTGCTCCTCCCACTGTAGACCAGGCAACTTACCCTGAGGGAGCTATGTATTGGAGTCTCAGGGCTTCTAGGCCTCTCTGTGTTTCTGGTGTTATTTCAGGTGGTCCAAGATGCCTACAGGTCTGTCACATTCTTTACAGTTTCCAGCAGAAACTGTGTCCTCTCTGTCACCGACTACCTCCAGGAATAACATGGAGGGTCCGAATCAACACAAGACCTTTCTGAACAGCCATTCAAAGATTACTACAAAACTATAAACTTGGCAAAATCCCACCATTTGCAGGCTGAAAAATGGGAAACAACTTTCTTAGAACCAAGAATGCTGTTGGATTAGTTGGAAGTCCCATCTAGAACAGCATCCTGTTCTTACAGTGGCTGACTAGATGCCTATGGGAAGTCTTCAAAGAGGGCATTTTATGGGGGTGAACCTATGGTTTATCTTGTAGACGGCTACTTGCTGTCATTTTTTCAGCCACATAGGTCTCCTGGGTGAATCAAATGTGTCATCATACATGATGAGGGACGTTTGAGGGAAAACAACAGTCACCACTCACTCAAGGATTTCCGCCATATACCACAGACTTGATGCAGTGGTAGACTGAATGATCAGTCTACCTGACAGGGCACTTCTGGTGGTTCCTCACACCCTCCAGACCCTGCCCTGTGGAACTCCCTCGCAGCAGTGGTTTGGTGGGAACTATCCCTCCTTCATTCATATGTCACTTGAAAACTTCATTGTTCAGAAAGGCCTTTGCAACATGAATTTACTTGTTAAGTCAATCAGTATTTTTAAAATGAATATCTTTAATTTGTGTTTATATGTTGTATTCTGCCTTGTTGTACTTTTTAAATGAAAGTGCATCTTATAAAATTGTAAATAGATAAATATCATCACAAGATTGACAGCTATGGCAATCAAATATAAGTGGGGTTCCCCTCCCATCATCTGCCCCAATCCTTACACTTTTGAGCCAAAAGGGCTTCTAAATAGAAAAGTACTAAAAGTACTAAATAAAGCATGTTAGTACTTTTAATTACTTTTAAGAAAAGTACTAAGTAAAAAAACATTAACACACAGTGATTTATTGGGCCACAGACAGACATTAGAAATTATATTATATAGAATTTTTAGCCATACATATAAAAGAAATATTTAAGATTTATAATCATTAATCTTAAATCATAACTGTAATGTGAACTGTAGAAGAAACACTAATATGCAACTTTCTGAGGATAAATAAATAAATAAAGCAAATGAAATTGAATAAGGCAAGAAATGTTTTAAAACTGTATAAAATGGATTTGTCCACCATCAAAAGAGGATATATAAAACAATGCATATTTTGTACAAAAATAGTACATATACAGCTGGATACACAAATGTTCACTTAGATAAATTCTCAGAAAGGGGTATGAAAATATCTTCTGAAGACTTTTTAAAGGTTAGAATTGGCAGGAGGAAGGCAGTTGGTGAATATATTTTCACTGTTACGTGGTCTCTAGTGAAAAGAAACTGCAAACCTTCATGTTTTTAAAATGAAGGTTTGTTCTGGAAAAAGTGGAAGTATCTATTTTGTCTTTCCCTCATGACCTACAAATGTGGAGATAAATACTTTATTTCCTTTCAAAGAATTAACTGATTCCTCAAAATACATTTTACCCTTATCTTCCACTCCCCGTTGCCAATCATTCCCATCACCTTGCCAGCTTCTAAATGGAATGCTTTTCACTGCCTTTGCTTTAATTGACAGAATTCTCAGAAGGTATATGAATTCCATTCCTTGAGAACAAGTTGAATCTGACAGCTGCAACATGCAGATAGGCTGGGTGGGATATTTGTAGCTTGCTGCCTTCAGCTACAATAATGGCTATGCATTGCTTAAAGAAAAATGCTGAAGGGGGAGAAATCTGGAGGAGAGTGTCAGGCTGTGTTGAACCAGACTGATCTTTCTCCCAAATATCCCGTATGTGTACATATACTAAACCATTACAGCTCACATTTTTCAGAGAATCAAGATTTCATACTTTATTTTTAAAAGTCTTTGAATGCTATTCTTATTCTGTTTCATAAACATTTAAATAAATGTTGTAACAAAGCAAAATCACACTATCATGTCAATATTAACAATAGGTTTTCATTGCATTTCTGCAATATCTTTTATAAAAAATGGGGAAAACCACTAGATACCTTGCTTTCTCAAGTTATAGTTATTCTTAAGAAATGAGGTGCACCAATTTACCCTTAACTCATATGAGAGGCTAAAAACACTTACACTGATTCTCAAAAAGGAGCACCTGCATTCCATAGAGGGAAAAGGACTGTCGAAAACTGTATGTGACTGAATTCTTCTTCTTTTGGAAGATCTTAGTGACCTAAAAATATCAACATGCATAAAAATCAATGTTGGAGAAAGTATTCGGTTAGTTAAAAATACTGAAATGTATGGACAATAAACCTTTAAAATATTACACCAGTAAGCACCCTGATGACAAACTCTGCCTAAAATACCATTTCCATTTACTAGCCTTTTGGCTTCCCTGCACAACTTTCCTAGCTGATCCTGAGCACTGCATACAACTGTAGTTGTACATACAGCTCTTCATCCACATATGAATAACAATCCATGCAGAAACCCACATAGTGCCCCTACATGGATTCTGCATTTAAGTAAGCCCCTTTACTTAATGGAGTCTCTGCATTAATATAGTGTGTTATAAAAATATGCCTGTCAGATACATACCACAAGCAGATCATTAAATAAAAATATTTCCCGCTGGTGTAATCCAAGCTTCTGTGGTTTATTTGGATCTGGAACTTCAAAGAGCCTGCAGTAGCAAACTAGTCTCCGATGTGGAAGAGAAAGGACCTGTGGGATATAGTACAATGCTGACTTTAGTCAATTAAAAAGGAGTTCAGTATTATTTAGGTGAAGTCTTTTCCACAACGGTGAAGGAGGAAATAGAAGAAGAAGAAGAGTTTGGATTTGATATTCCGCCTTTCACTCCCTTTAAGGAGTCTCAAAGCGGCTAACATTCTCCTTTCCCCTCCTCCCCCACAACAAACACTCTGTGAGGTGAGTGGGGCTGAGAGACTTCAGAGAAGTGTGACTGGCCCAAGGTCACCCAGCAGCTGCATGCGGAGGAGCAGAGACGCAAACCCGGTTCCCCAGATTATGAATCTACCGCTCTTAACCACTACACCACACTGGCTCTGAATAGCTGAAAATGGTGAAAATAAAAAACATTTAAGGAAAAGCTTTTCATTAGCCTCTCTTTGCACCATTTTGGATTTTCCCTTTTTTGTCATCATATTTATATATTGGTGGTGAACTCATATGTTATTTCATGAAGCCTGTTGTCCAATGCTACTATCATTAACACAGCGCTGTGGGTTAAGTCACTGTGCCGCTTGAGCTTGCCGATTGAAAGGTTGGCGGTTTGAATCCCTGTGACGGGTGAGCTCCTGTTGTCCAGTCCCACCTCCTGTCAACCTAGCAGTTCGAAAGCACATCAAAGTGCAAGTAGATAAATAGGTACTGCTCCGGCGGGAAGGTAAACAGCGTTTCCGTGTGCTGCTCTGGTTTCGCCAGAAGCAGCTTAATCATGCTGGCCATGTGACCTGGAAAAACTGTCTGCGGAAGAGGAAAATGCCAGCTCCCTCGGCCTTTAAAGCGAGATGAGCACCGCAACCCCCGAATCATTTGCGACTGGACTTAACTGTCGGGGTCCCTTTACCTTTACTATCATTAACTTTTCAACAGTATCCCGATTTTCCACAATAGGGGGAATAGGTGAAAATAATTTCCCCTAGCTCCATGCCAATGCATGTATTGTATCTGATACAGTATAGGGACTAAGGTTCCTTTACTTCAAGGTTAATACAGATTTTCCACTGCCTTTTCCACGAGATGCTAGCCTGTTTATACATGGACAACCAGAAGGCTGCTAACAATAAGTTTTAATTGCAATGGATTTTTATTAGAGTCTAACTTCTTAGATTCTAAGTTCTTCTTAGCCCCAGTGCAGAGGAACTGAATCTCAGTTCCTGAGCCAAAAATTTTAATTTGGCATCCATGACATCTAAGGAAAGATGCCAAACTTACGGGGGGGGGGGGGGAATCCTGATCAGCAAAGTGCCCTGCCACACATTACCCACTTTTACAATGATTGATGCAGCATGCACAATTTAAAATTCCTTCCATATGAGGAATATAATATATACTTCATATTCATACAAATGTTTTAATGAAGTGTCTCAGAGTATAACACAAAGTCAGCAAGAAAACATTTCTCATATTCAGTGTGCTTCTGAGCTCTTGCAGATCAGTTGCCCAATTCTATTCAATACATGGGGCAACTATAGCAAATCTGTGTTTCCTGATTAACAGCAGAATAAAGAGTGGCTCACTAAATGTTGTTGAACTCCAACTCCCATCAGCTCCAGCTACCACGGCCAGTAGTAAGGGGTGGTGGAAAATGTTAGCCTCTCCTGGTTTAGGGCATGAATCTTGACTGCCCTTCTGTGAATGGAGCAGAGTTCACTGAACAGTTTCCCCACCAACTTAACAATTGGATCGTGTAGGTTGTGGACATTTGGAAATTGGGATGTGGTATGGCAGGAGTTAGTGACTGGAGGAGCAAGTTAAGACCCAAACCTAGTTGTTCTAAAATGTCAAGTTCTAAAAGGTCAAAGCCAGAAATTCATCTTATCAATTAGTACAAAAATTACTGAGGAATTATGGTTTGCTCCAAAGAAAATTCTTATGTTTACTGTTTAACTTTTATTTTAGTTTTATTTTTTTCTTCTAGAGGTAATGCTAGAATTCTTGAGGTACTTGAATAACATTACTAAGCATATTCTATTTAACTTAATATGGCAATGAGGTTTCCTTGATATCTGGAAGCCTGGATACTTGCTGTCAAATGTCCCACAATAGTCACCAACAGCAGTATTCCAACATTTATTATGTGACAATATGTGAAGACCTTCATCTATACCTGTCCCCTAATCCCTATATATAACAGATAAACGGAAGACATGCAAGGGCACACCCAATGCTCAATGTTCTCCGTTTTGCAGCTTGTGTGTGTGAAAGATCCTAAAGGAATGTCTCAGCCCCACATTCCTCTACTGCATAATCTTGTGCTAAGTTTCCACACTGATTGATTAAGCTGATTAAACACTAAAAACAATGAAAGCAAAGCACATTTATGAAATGTTCTGACATTAAAATAATGCAGAAGAAAGTGAGAGATGTACGTTTAAATATCTGCAAATCAGAGGCCATGCACACCTTTGAGGGGAGAGGCAAATTGTTTTTAATCTTAAAATTGTTAGGAAATATGTCTAAGAGCAGCTCACCACAACTGACCTCAGCCAGGTTTATAAACAAAGCTGCCCCCAGTTTCACTTATGCTTCCTAATTACCGTAATTCACTTTTATATTTCATTGTTGTACCAAGCTCTATCTGTGTGATACTGAACCCCACAGAGAAAGCACAAAATGGAATGTTTACTTAGGTCAACAATTGACACTTTTAAATATTTAGGATGAAAAAGCAATGAACTGCCAAAATCTGAGTAACAACAAAGGATTTAAACATGTTAGGGCCATTCTGATGAGCTTCGCTTACAGAACAGAAATGAATATGAAAGGAAATACCTACACAACCAAGTCCATGGTGTAGAGATCCAATCTACAGCAGAAAAAGACACATACAAGTTCATTTAATTTCAGAGAAATACATATCATATCAAGCAAAGACTTCTTGGTCTTACTATCACTAAACTCCTATAAAAGCAAACATGCCTATAAATAATGATGGGCATTTATTTTCAAACCCCCTTTTGCACAGTTACGCTGTAACTAAGCAGGAATGAGCACAAGGAACGCTAATTTAATCCTAATGACTTTATTTAATCATTTGAATTGCTTTCTCACAAAGCTTAAATTCTACAGTGTAGTTCTGCAGCTTTCAAAATTCCACTTTCCAGTCTGTAAGGCAATGAAAGTTGTATAACTCTCTCTCTTCAATTTGGAAAAGCCATTATCTGTAAGCATACAAAGATGCAATGAATGTGCCCACCTTCCCATATACACACAACAGCTGCCCCACAACTTTGGAATTCTGTTTCTTTGGACTCTTGCCATATTCCTAAGGTGCAATATGATTTCTTTACTGGTGATGACTTTGGGTTGTTTGCATTAAGCTGGCACGCAGGGATAAAAAGATGTTGGAATATTTTCATGTTTAATATAGAGGAATAAAAACCTCTATGCTTTAGAGTGGGTAGGATATAAATACTTAGAAAACTAAAGAAACTATATAAAATAGATCCAGTAACTCAGGAGAGACTTTCTGAGCAGTCATTTATGCCCCCAAAGCTGGATATGGCTCAGTAGGAAATGGTTCAGTGAATGTGAACTTTTGCACATGTAACTTGCAAATGCAAAATATAACTTACCGGTTTCTTTCCCACTATGAGTTTTTCAACCTTTTGGACCTGTGACACATGATCCTCGTTTGTCTTGAGCTCCCGCTTTCGGATTCTTTCGTAGATCCCAATAAGCATCTCCCGTGGAATATCTTCACCATCATCTACACCTGCAGAACCCAAACATCATTGTTACCAGCTCAAAAACTGCAATACCTCTACAACTTGATGACACTTCTGCCTTGTAAAGAATGTGATCTAGCTACTGGTTTTTACACTAACATCACTGATACTAAATCTCTGCATGTCATGATCAGCATCTCCGAAGAACCTGCCATTTAACAATTAAAGAAGTGAATTTCAATCAATGACATCTGGATATATAAATATCGCCCCTCATTCTTGTTTAGAATTCCAGGGTAGTATACAATCAGTGAGAGTAATCATAAAACATCATAAGAACGAAGAAAACAGTATTTAAAATATACATAAGATTAAAATGCCCAGATAACGAAAAAGGTGTTCTGGTGCAGAAAAGATTGCAACTGGTGCCAGAAGAACCTGCATAGGGAGAGCTTTCGATAAACACTTTGCTCTCATGTATTATATCTCTGATAATGGCGTTTGAAGAGGGGCCTCGGCAGAAGATCTTAACAGACAAGTAGGTTAATATGGGAAGAGGCACTCTTTTGAGTATTTGGGTTCCAAGCCATTTACACTGAATTGGTCTCCAGTTATGCTCTTTTAAAATCAGTATGATATTAATTTACTTAAAAGATTTCTGCAAAATACACATTTGCCCTATTTTTAGTTATTGATACAACAGTAACCAAGAGTACTGTGGAGTATCAATACAATTAGGTAACAGATAGCAGTTTGTTAACACACACACACACACACACACACACACACACACTTGATGTTAAATGTCCGAGCAATAATAAAACTCAGTGTTAGTTAAAAATATTGCAGTCTTGAAGCACCATTCGTGGAAGATAAAAGCACATTCTCAACCTAGTTGCTTTAAAAACATTAATAAAGACTTTCTGCTGTGAAATGCTTAGTGAATGAAGTTGGCCCATAGACCTGGAGAGGGATGGTTTGCAGTGCAGAAATACAAGAGGCAATCAAAATTACAAGCACCCCCACATTGGTCTTTCAGCTATAAAACATTTCCTTTCTCTCCAGAACTTCGATCTCGGTTTCTTCAGCCTCCTCAGAGTTCTAAAACACTTTTGCAGGGTATAGTCATACAACTGCGTAATATGGAACAGAATCTAATTACTGTATTCTTTTGCGGTTTTTGTGGTGTAGACCATAATGGCAAATGTCTATGCATGTTTACTCATAAGTAAGTCTTACTGTGTTCAATGATTTTCTTCCATGTAAGTGTGCATAGAATTGCAACTTATTGCTGCAGTTTTTACAACAATGTGCTTCCAAAGCCATGTGGCAGACTTTTCTACCTCTTTAGTATTTAAGAAACAATCTATTTAGAAACGGGTGCTGTCGCATTGTTAGTAATCAGACTGTTGTCCTTTCCCAAAAACCCTTTCCAATCTTCTCCTGGCCTGGTAACAAATTATTGTACAAATGGCAGGCTAGCCTCTTGGATGTTTTTTTAATAAAGAAAAATGCGGCTTTTGACATTTTCTGTTCAAGACTGGAGGAAATGAAACAAACCCAGCCTTTAGACCCTGGCAAATTTTTGAATTATGCATACCTCTTAGATTCTTGACAAAATCTTCAAGCTTCATTTTGCGTTCTGGTTTCACATTTGGACTATACATATCTGTGTTTAATAATATGATTGCAAAAGCTAGGATGAAGATGGTATCAGGATTTCTAAACTGTCTCACAACACCTGGATTGCAGATGCAGTATCTCTGGCTACAAAAGACACCGAAATAAGAGTGGTCAGATTCAAGGATGAGTCGATAAGCCTTTTAGAACAAACCAATAAACTGTTTCATTGATACTGGAATTATACTCCTGACATATACATTTAATTCTTGAATATTAATTACCATTCCATCACATTATCTCAGCTAATAATAGCATCTTTAATGCAGATGATGCATTATTATACCCACTCTTTGTAACCAAATTACTATTTGCTGATCTAGATATTCCGGTGGTTAAGGCTAGTCTAACTCCATTACAGTAAGTGCCCTCAGTTTCCTGCAATATTCACTTGTTGTATAGAAATATACATAAAATATACATATACATATTTATCACTGCAGACTGCAAACCATACCTAGTGGATCAAAGAGGATAAAAATTACCCAGATTTGCACAATTCATCAGAAATAGGATAGTGGTGACAATTATACATACTTTATTCATGGCAAAGTAGGGTAATATAAGACTACTGCAGGTGTAAAACAGCTTATATTTGTAGGCCAAAATATGCAATGGAAAGGCCAAATTTTCTTGGGTTGAACATCACAGTCCAAATGAAGTGCACCACTGACTCAGGCAAGCACTTCCTCCTTCTAACCATGTAGCTATAGCCCAAAAATGCCAGCACAAAGTCAAACTATGCAACAATATCTGATGCAACTTTGATCCATAATTTATATCTATGCTAATATGCCATTTGTACACATTTCATGCCTAATGACTCTGACCAATGGCTTCAACAGATCTGTGGCACCCTCTGAGGATAGGCCTCTTTATTTTTAGCATATTGGAAGATTCTTCACATTTCTCCCCACGTCCCCACCATGGATAAAGAACATTTGTCTCGGCTTTAATAAGTTAATGCTCTTTGCTCAGCTAAGCTAAACTGCTTAATTAAAAGGTCAGCAGAGTACATTGCAAAATGTTATAAAGGATAAATGCTTCCATTTCAACAAGATGAGAACATAGAATATTTACAGCACAATCCTTTACCTTACAGAAGTAAGTCCCACTGCGTTCAATAGGCCTTACACCAGGGTAAGTGGGTATAGGATTGTGACCTTAATTTCCTTTAAAATGTTTAATCCGACAGTAAACATTTCTTTGTTCACATTTAGACTTGATAACATAAGATACAACAAACAAAGCTGCCAGAATCTATAGCCGCCTTTTCCCAACCTAGTGGCCTCTGGAGGTTTCTAAGTACATCTCTCATCAACTCCAGAAGGCTGGTCTACAATATATAATATCGTGAAAACAGAATTTTAGATCAAGATAATATTTAACTACTTCAGCCTGAGTACACTCAAACCTACTACGTATGTGACTAAACCTTGTGATAGCTATCTGTTTATGTCCATACCTAAAAGCTTCAATGAGTCGTTCTACTTTTTGAGCTTCCCCTTGAACACGGATATGAGCTTGGAATTTCCTGAGTGCTTCATCTAGTTCCATAGCTGAGAAGTCCATTTCATCCACAACACAGCTAGGACAAAGAAGAAGAAGAGTTTTGATTTTGCCACCCTCCAGCATATTCCCCCCCCCCATCAATCCACCCTGCCTTCAATAAAATACCAACTGCTGTACTTAGTATAGTATTCAGTCAGATGAAGCATGCAATGATTAAAGGGCAAAGAGAGAATTATGAGCACTATATATCAATTAAAGAAGCTTATGTAAGCGGGTCATGATTTTTCAAAGACATCTCTCTGGCAGAAATAATAATCACTTTTATGTTCTTCAAAAAGCAATTTCCCCCAGTCAGTAGCTCCATTAGAAAACAACCAAACATTACTTTAATTTACTACTTTACTGAGCAGTAGGGCACGGAGCAACAGACACCAGTCCCCCCTTGCCTATCCTATGAATGTGGGAAGGGAGGGTGGCAGCAAGAAGACCCTGTGTTCTTTTACTTTCCTTCCTGCATACCTTTGAGTGGATAGCAGAAGGGGAAAGCAATATACCTTTCCTTCTCCGACAGAAGGGGTACCAGTTACCACACACCATTTCCCCCCTTAAAGTGTTGTGCATAATAACACCCCAGTACTCTTTTCAATAACTGGAAGGGAAAAGAGAGACGAATTGTGTAGCAGACAGTGGAGAGGGGAAAGCAGAGAGGGAGAAAAGGCACTCAGGTGGACAGGGCTGATTTAAAAGGCTGATGCAAAACCATGATTTGTGAAACCATGATCTAATTGCCTTTTCTGCTGCCTGTGAGGTCTACTTGCCAATAAAATAAAATAGAATCTGGAGGTTTCTTCCCTTTTTATTAGGCTTTTGAGGCTATACACAACGAAAGATCAATCTCTGCAAAGTACAATAGACTAATGCAGGTGCCACGGTAAGAACGTATGACCCATGCTAAAAGGCTTTTTATTAAAATTCACTGCCATATGGCATCAGGGTAAAAATGTTTATGATTGTTCAAATGAGAGAGGGGCAGAACCAGGCAATTAAAATGCAGAGGGACAGGTATCAATTCAAAGAGGATACTTTGGATAAAACATACGTGCCAGAGACATTCGCATAGACACACCATGCACAGGAGTTTAAAAGCTAATACTGGAAGCCACTGATTCAAGTTGTGTGAGCTGTTGTACTTTGTTTTAAATGTTAGCATAGATACAAGGAGCATAATGGAAACCTGCTGGGATGGAGAGAACCAGTGGGCATTGGTTATTTCTGGATACAAACTCTACAGGACAGGGAAGGGTGTGTCGGAGGTGGCATCACTCTGTACATCAAAGAGGCATACAGTCCCAAAAGCTACAATTTCTCAAAAGGGCTGAGTCTTCCACAAAATTACTGTGGATGGCAGTACCAGGTCCCCAAGAGTAGCTTACTACTGAGCATATTGTAGCATCCTCCTGACCAAAACGCCCAGGGTGATCCTGGGATGGACAATGAAATTTTCCTCATACTGTAATCTAATTCGCTATGTCACATATCCATAAAACAGCAAACGGTCAACAAATAAAGCCAGGTCTTTTTAGTACCTTGGTTAGCTGTATAATGCAGGAAAACTTGACATATTTCATAACCCGATGCAACACAGAAATAAATGCCATCTTGGTACCTGACACAAGCTAACATGGGAAGCTTCTGTACTCCTAAGGTTGCTTCTTTTAACTGAACATTGCAATTGCATATTTAATTCCTTTGGCTGCATTCCAGTGCTCAGTTAAGTGCACTGAATGGCCTTTAAAACATAATAACAGGTAAACAAAAAAGATCCAATGTTTAATTTATAAGATTTCAGTCAATGAAGCAAACATGAAGAGGAGGTCATCAGGGTTAAATTTCCTAGCCTATTTGTAGATCATATGTTTTGGCATTGTGTCAAATAGGCATCAATAACATTTTCACGTGGTGCAACTCCCAGGACAAAAGCCTCTCTTTAACAGAGTTAGGCAAGATGCCAAAATAACGTTCTCATCTACTGGACTGTTTTTAGAAAACACCACTTTGGAATTTAAAATCTGTGTTGATTTTTCAAGGAAGAACCATGAGCTGACAGATTTCCGCCCCCCTCCCCGCCCCCCCTAGAAGAAGGCCCTGCTTCACTGTTCTTTTGTAGTAAGGAAATATATAGAACAAGTGGGTCCAGGAATAAGACAACCCACTTGCCAAGTATAGAATGCTTCATTAAAGCATATTTATATGAGTGCATTCTGCTGATTAAGGTGTACCACTAATCAACAGGAACCTTAGCATTCAACAGCAATTCTTCATCAAAGTAATGTATACATAATTCTATAAATTTGGGCCAATATGTCATGAGCTGGCATGCAGTACACAGTACAGCACATCAAAAATGAAAATATTGTGGCACTTGCTTTCTGGATAGTAGTAGTCTTCCACATTTTGTCATGTCATTTTATTTTAGACAATGAATTGAGTAATACTTAAAGGAATAATAAAGGACTTATAATCAATAGACACTTTCCTTCTGGATGAGCATATCCTAGGCAATTAAAATAATAATATAGTATAGTAGATAAATAGCTAAGAACCTCCTTCTGGAACAGTCTTTCTGATGCGGCCATAGCTGTAAATATATATGGGGAAATGATTTTTTCCAGGTTTTTCTTTTTCTCTGAAACTGCACTTAGCTTATGCACAAAACAATTGGCGAACTTCCCTTTCTTTAAAATCAACATAGTGTACACTTAAATATGCAACAGATGCTTCATATCTGCTACTTACTCCAACACATCCCGGTTAAACTGCTTTTGTCGATTTCCGAGGAATTCTCCAATCATCTGTCTGCTGAGTCCTTTTCTCTGCAGAAGGAAATGAGCAACTCCAACAGGCGTATCTGGCACAAAGCCTCTCTCAATTAGGTACTGGATTCCTTTTTCAGGTTTTCTACAAGAAGAAAAAAATCCCAAATCTCCCATTAGCCGCTTTCACCACAACATAATCAGGGGCATATGTATTTTTATTGTGTGTGTGCGTGTATAATATGTGTTGCTGTATACCACTTCGATTGTGCTATATAAATATTTTCAGAAATAAATTTAAAATAAATAAAATAAAGATTAGGGTTGTCTTAGGGCTCTTCCACAATCAACACAAGTATCTTTTAATTTCTAAGGCAGAGGTATACAGTCGTACTTCGGAAGTCAAACGCCTTGCGAGTTGAACCTTTTGGCTCCCGAATGCCACAAACCTGGAAGTGAGTGTTCCAGTTTGCGAACGTTCTTTGGAACCCAAACGTCCGACACAGCTTCCGTGGCTTCCGATTGGCTGCAGGAGCATCCTGCAGCCAATCGGAAGCCGCGTCTTGGTTTCCGAATGTTTTGGAAGTCGAACGGACTTCTGGAACAGGTTCCGTTCCACTTCAGAGATATAACTGTACAACTTAAATCATTTGAGGACAAATTTTACTGTTATTACCAGTGGGGAGTAACAATACTGCAGCAGCTATGAAAAAGTATGTGCATCACATCTTTAACATAGTGCTCTTTAAAACTTACACCTGCCATTTATTTCTGCAACTCTTAGCAGACTCACAGTTCTTGCTTTGCACAGACCTTTCTCTCAACAGCACCCCCTCCCACCCCTATGTGAGAAGCACTGATGAACAATACCAAGTAACCCTCTGGTCCTGCTTCTACCACAAACAGTATACTGTATTAAACAAATGCTCCTGGAAAGCAGACAAGCTGTGGCATGGAGTCAGTAGCCCTTCCTTGTTTTTCCCAGCGTCTGGAGCGGATATAGCCTTTAAATTCTAAGATCCAATTTAGCTACTGTAGTGGACAGCTTTTTAAAATATAACATTGGTTTTTTAAAAAATTATTTTCATATTTAAACTGTTTAACATGGTTGCATCAAGATATATCTTTGTTTACAATGGAGCACATGCAGCAATTGCATAAAATTAAAATAAAAAATAAACCAACAATGAACACTCAAATAAACGTTTCTACATATATCAACAAAGTTGTGTCAAAGTGTATATAACAAAATTATTATGATTATTACAGAAATGAAATGATGTATAGTAATGTGTATTGCTTTGATTGGTGACCATAAACAAAATGTATTTCCTTCAGTAACAATAACAATTAGAATTTATAGGAAAGGGGAGGAGGGGAGAAATTAAAAATTGCACTTAATGCATGCCAGATTGTGCTTTAAACTATGGGTACTGTTCTTCCATATGTTGAACAGCTATTGCATTATTTTTTCTATTCCTTTTCAATAGTCATTGCCACTCCTTATAGTACTGAATTCAGTAACTCAATTGTTGCAAGGGAGCATCATGGGGTGGGGAAGAGGGAGGCAATCTGGGGACGGGGCAGGATCCAGCTCCTCCTTATAGCACTCCTGCCATTTTACTCCCTTTCACATTACTCCCTAATTTGGATAGGGCCTAGTTTGGCCCTGAGCTATGCTATGCTATCCAACCAGAAAGCTGTAGTTTGATACATCCCTCCAAATCAGCATTGGAAAAAGAAATAAAAACCTGTGGTTTGCAATCTTGATTTGGGCTAATCACTCAAACCATAGTGTGCAAGTTCTGACATCAGAGCAAACTGAGGTTTCTGAAACAAGTTGGTATTTTATTAAGCCAGGAGTGTGAGGGAAGGATTGAAAAGTAGAGAGAGGGAGAATGTACATAAAGAGCTTTCCCCCAATCCTCCAAACCATGCTTTGAACAAGCAATATGGTATCTGAATGCACTGAATGCTAAATGCAAGATTGAGACTGAAGTAGTCAAGGCAGACAGAGATTATGCATTTATCTGCTGCTATGTAAACATCAAAAGGTTTGTGTACTGCAACAGTGACCAACCACAATTCAATATTTTCATTGTGTTCTCCATTTTCTAAGGTATTACAAATATCTGAAAATGCAAATGGATTTCCAACTTTGCAGATGGAGGATGCAGCTTTCTGCTCAGACATGTGAAATCAATTTCCAAGAACAAGGTGACCCTGCTATTTTTATACCAAGATGGTCATGTAACCACATCTTTCCTCATGTAGGTTATTGTCAATAACATTACCAAATCTTCTAACATGCTTACTCTGCTGGACTTTACTAGTAAAAATTTGATATCTGGTAAGTAAAAGAAACAATCAGACTTTTATCCTCATATGAGTACCATAGAAAAACTGCCTCATCATCATGTCTTAAAATCTGCCTGCCTGAAAGTTTACATCTGAAACAAAAAGAATATGTGCTGTTATTCCCACAAGGGCAAGCTAAGATAATATTTCCTTTATTCAAAATATTTTTTTCCTCTGAGCAAACAGAAGAAACTAAAGCTACAATCCTAAACACACATACTATTGAGTAAGCTACATTGAGGTCAGTGGGATTCACTTCAAGTAGGTCCATGGGGTCACGAAGAGTCGGACACGACTAAACGACTAAACAACAACAACAACAACAAAACATGCTTAGGATTCTGAATCAGAATTCTTTTCTCCATCTGAACTCATTGGTTCTGTACAAAGTGGAGCAAGGTGAGATCTATACATTACAACAAGCTTTGTTCCTTTGGCTGAATAAAGATGTACAACTTGCTTGTACAGTACATCTCAATCTTTTCTTTTGGGAACACACCATAATATTCTTTCAGGTTTTGAGGCAACTGAACCTACTAGTCAAAAATATGCAAGACAATGCTTTACCAATACCATTCATGTTCTGAAGTACTGTACTTTAATTATTCTCTAGAAAGAAAGATTAATGGTTCTGAAGAAGGCTGTTTTAACGCTGGACTTTCGGGAAAGAAATAGATGGTCAGATGGAAAGAAGGCAAAAGGCAAATATCAAATTAGAAAAGGGGATTTTTATTTGTGCTATTTTTAGTCGTTCAAAGATGACTGGGCATAATGAACATATAAAAATGTATTTTTGCAGAATATCATTACAGTAATGCAAAAGAATGGAGAATATGTTATGATGTAGAATTATTTCCATGTGGAAAATGCTACAGAAAACACACACCATAACATGGATTGTTGACCTGGCCAGTAATGTATTTGCTCATGTAACTGACTGCAGCCATGTGAGCCAATGTAGAAAGTGGTTAAGAGTGCTGGCCAGGGTTCAAATTGCCACTCACTGATTTTGTAAGGATATAATGGGGAAAGGGAGAAGTATGTGTGCTGCCTTGAGCTCTTTGGAGAAAAGGAGCAATATAAAAGTAATAATAAATAAAATAAAATAAAATAAAAATAACAAAGGCAAAAGGGTTGGTACATTTTTAAAGTGAGTGTCTTCTGCACAGGATCACACACTTTAAAGTAGTATGTGAGAGGTTTCAAAATTCTATGCTGTTCCTGCATGCCTTTTTCACTGGGTGCCAACTCTGATTCCAGTGTTATTCTAAAGGTGCTAGTTTTTCTATGGACAGAGGGGGTAAATACGGACAACCATTTATTGATTGATAGTCTGCTAATATATGCAGAGAGCCACTTGGTGAGACACTAACCCATATTGTGTTGCAGATGAGTAACAAGAGCCACTTACAGTATGCATCTGAGCCAATATCTAGGAAAGCAGAGAAATCACAGAGCAGGAAAATATAGAAGACTAGCTAAAGTAGTGGTTCCATGCACACTGTAGCTAGTTACTACTTGAATTAAGGGCAGTTTATATTTACTTGGTCACTCCATTCTTTGGTAGAAGTGAAGGGAACACTACACTACACGATCAAATAATTCAAGAGCAGAAAAGCATGTAAACCTCTTTCTTCAGATTTAAAACTTCTTTTCAGTTTTCCCCACTTCAGTTTCTTAAGCTTAATTGTATAACTTAGTTCTTAATACTTGGGTTCTAAAACAAGGTGGTACTTTCTGTCAGTTTCCTAACCTTCTGTTAATCACACCCCTGAGGCTCCTCTAGCAGTATAATAGACCCAGGGGATCACCAAACGCCTCCTAACTGGTTCTCTTTCTCAAGACGTTCTATCCCTTTCTTACTGAATGGAGACCCAAGTAGAGTGTTCACTAATATCTCTACTTCTCCTGTTCCCAATTCAGCTTCCCAATTTTTCTCTTGTCTGTATACTCCTGAAAAAGGACACTAATTGCTGTATTTCAAACTAAGCTCAGAGACTTCCTTCTCTGGCTGCAGATATTTTCCTCAGAGTGGATCTCTCACACACAGCTCAGGAGCTATACTTCTACCCAGCTGAACACCAAGAACACCCAACTCCCAACTCTCAGTCCCCTTTTCTTTTCCCCCTCCCAAAGTGCTTGCTGTATCTACAGCCAATCAGGTGAACCTACAGCTCAGCACTCTGGTGGAATTCCAAAGCACTGCATCACCAAACTCTGGTCTTGCTGAGCTTTCCGTCGCACCCCTGCACTTGTTACATGGCAATAGTTGTGGCTGGCTGGGAAGCAGCCATTCTCAATTTCCATTCTCAATGTCCCAGACACTATGGCTGGGTTCAGATGGCAACCAAGCCAAACTATGCCTCATGCTCACTGCAAGCTAAATTACCAGTGAGAAAGCAAAGCAGCCACAATCACTTCGCCAGGAGCCCGCATGAGCTCTTATGTTCACACTAAGCCAGTGCTACTTGTGTGACATTGTTAATGTGAGCTCCCCACACCCAGCTGCCCGGCAATGCAACTCCAGCAGCTGTCTGGGTGGGCCAGATCCTGGCACCAGACCTGTCTACAAGGTATAGACTTTGTTGACCATTAGGAGATTATCAAAGACCCACAGAAGGTCTTTATGAGGACTGTTTAAAATGTCACAAGTAGCAAGCAAGTTTTTGAATTCTCCAGAACTCTTCTACAAGCTGGAAATTAAACAAAACAGCAGGGAAGAAGAAGGTAAGAAAAGCCCCAAAGCCTTTGGTTTGTAATAGGCTTAAAATGGAGCGCAGAAGGTGTGTTGGCATGTCCTGCTAGGTGAATAACTATTTCCAGTTGTGCAGAGAAACCCTGGGACAAAGAAACAATAAGGACAGCCCCACTCCAATTCTCTAAACAGGCCTTAGGATAAGGTTACCAGATTTTTTCCAATGAATCCAGGGACACTTTTCAACTTCAATGGATTTTGTCGAAACGGGGACGTCTGGTAACCTTACATTAGGACTGACTGCCAGAAACTAGGGAGGCTACAGCAATCTGATGCATGATGGAGAACTACTTGTGGAAATCAACTGCTTACCCAAATACCATTTTTAAATATATTGTTGCTTGTTTCCCCCCTCCCCATTTCTGATGCTTCCGTTCTTTAGCCATATTGTCCCAAATCCTCACATGCTGCAGTCCCTCTCTTCCTTCTTGCAATGCATTCACTACTAATAAATTTTCATTCCCTAAATAGCTGAAAAGGCAGCTGCCTCTGCTTTTCACTTGGATAATCTAACCAGCCTGAATTCCAGGGAACAGTAAATGAACTGGCAAATTCTGACCTCCATAATTACAATCAGACATATGCTTGGCCTTCCCTTTTTATAGTGGGCACTTCACAACAAAATTATATTCCCATCAGCTCTCTAGGTATTGTGGCAAGAGAATTCTGCTTAATCCTAGCACGGAGCTCTGTTATAGCAAATTGTGTGCTTGGAATGTTTAATATGAGATGGACCTGATTGGATAGGAGTGATGTAATGACTCCATTCCAGTTTCTGAGGCTATTCCAAGCTGCTAATAATGGACTCCATAGCCTTTTGAAGGCTGGATTTTCAATATTAGGGATATTATTCTCTGTAAATGACTATAAAGGATCCCCTCCCTACATTTTTTAATGCAGCCAGCATTTCACTAAACTATAGCCTGAACTGATTCATGCTATGAGCCTTTTCCTCTCTATGCATATTACTAGGTATTTATTTAAAAGAGAAAAGTCATAAAAAGTCTTTCTGTTGCTATTACGGAGTAATCTACACTCCAGGTGTTGTAAAGACACTCTTTTATACTAAACTCCCAATAGGCTGGCATTCACTTTCATGAAGACCTTTAACAGACATTTCTCATATGTAATAGAATCATAGTGAAGGGGTACAGTTAGGGTTACCCCAGAAAGCCCTAAAAACTGTTTGTGAATTCCCCCCCCCCCAGCCAGGCCTCGGCGTACGCATTTTAAAAACTGCAATTTCCTCTAAGACAAAAAGCACAAGCTAAGCAGTCCTCTTTGTAACAAAAACGCTGTAACAAACCCAGAGCTGAGAACAGAAAACCTTTCGGTTCCCAGATCTAAGCAACCTTGTCCTGGTACATTGATTTGCAACATACTTCCGGGAACAGAACCAGGGAACGAAAAAAGCAACATTCTATGTAGGAATCTGTGAAGGGGGAGAGGGAAAAAGGGGTTTTGAAAAAAGGATAAAACCTGCTTGTAAAATGTTTTCGGTGCGGCCTGTCTTTTGTGAACTGAATCACACAGGTGCCTCTGCCCCTCCGGATGGCAGAATAAAACGCTCTTTCTCTGGATTAACCCCTTGGTGTCGTTTGGCTCCTTTTGTCTCTGCTCGGGTGCAACAATTATTCCTACCCGTGGATTAAAAAGGCTACATATTTCTGGTGCATCGGCCGGGAATAAGCACGTTCCCCGAGATCGAGGGACAAAGAGGTCCAGGGCGTCACTGCAAGGCGAGCAGCTCAGGATCCTGGGTCAACAGTTCCAGCGCGCATCCTGCCATCTTCGTGGGAGGGACTGGCCACCCGTTCCTGAGTGGACACGCGACAAGTGACGGAGAGAAAGAGCAACGGCCGTGCAGAAAGAAGGTACCTCGAGGAACAAGGTAAGCTCCACAGGGATAGGTGGGAGCAATAAGAGAGTCTGATCAACTCCGCCAGCAGGGTAGAAGAAGTGCCACTGGTTTTGGTATTGCCCAGAAAAGCAGCAAAAAGGGTGCTGCAGGGCGCCGGTCGAAGTCTAAGCGCTGCCGGTTATGGTTGGTTTTGTGCCCAGAAGAAGCAGTAGAGTGCTCTTGGGCCCCGGTCGAAGTCTAAGCGCTGCCGGTTAGGGTTCTTTTTGTGCCCAGAAGAAGCAGTAGAGTGCTCTTGGGCCCCGGTCGAAGTCTAAGCGCTGCCGGTTATGGTTCTTTTTGTGTCCAAAAGAAGCAGTAGAGTGCTCTTGGGCCCCGGTCGAAGTCTAAGTGCTGCCGGTTATGGTTCTTTTTGTGTCCAAAAGAAGCAGTAGAGTGCTCTTGGGCCCCGGTCGAAGTCTAAACGCTGCCGGTTGTGGTTATTTTTTTGGGAGGGAAAGGGGATTGGAGGAGGTGCATGGGTTCTTTTTTTTTCTGAATGTGCGTGTGGGGACACTCCAGTGAATGTTTTGAGTGTGTGAGACGTTGAAAGCAACGTCTGGCCTGTGACTGCGTGAGAGAAAATAACGTTAGGAGGGCTGAGTGTCCCAGTGTCCCCAGGATCCCAGAGTCATGGGAAATAAAAGCAGTAAAACAATTCTTGAGACACCACTACAGAGCTTTCTGGAAAACTGGAAAAGTGCCATGAAAGCAGAAGAGTGGGGATGTAAACTCAAAAAAAGCAGACTCCAACATTTATGTGAAGTTGACTGGCCTTCGTATTTACCAGAATAGCCTCCTGGAGGATCCTTTGATCCAAACTTGGTCAACATTTTATGGAGTAACATTTTCAAAGCCCACACAGACCAGATTCCCTATATTTCTATCTGGAAAGCCAATGTGGATCAAAATCCCTCATGGCTTCGGAAAAATAGAATTGTGACTGCCCAAGTCAAACTGTGTTCAGTACAATTACAAGTTAAAAAGCCACCAGTTTTGCCAGTCCCAGAAGAACAGTCCCAGAAGAAGAGGAAGGAGGAATAATTAGCCCCCCTCCACCCTATGCAGCAACTGCACCAGGGCTAAATGAGGTTCCCCTTACCCAACCCCCTTTTGATGCAGGCAAGGAAGGTGAAGAGGAAGGTGATGATGATGGTGATGATGATGACTTCAGAAGAACTCTAGATAAAGAGATGGACTAGTAAGCAGTCTGACAGAGTGTTCCAGTATGTAGAACCGTTTAAAAGAGTGAGCTGGATGTGGCTTCTTGGTTCTAGAAGCAGCACAATGCAAGGATGTGAATTGGCAGACAGAAAGAAACAGAGCAGAAGGCTTTGAGAGTCGCATAGGACAGAACTTTTAAAAAAGAGACAATTAAAACCAAGGGATTAAAAGCCCTAGGATTACAATACTGACCATTGAGAAAATCCGCAAGATACATGCCCTCAGGGCAGCGGACAATACTGATGTTGCAATTGGGGTAGCTAAAACTCCACTTTGATGGCCCACCCACTGACTGTACGACCCCCTGTGGACCCCCTGGTACAGGACCACAGACCTCCAAGCACTTTAAATCAGAATCCTTCTTTCGAAGAGGACCCGGCCAAAATAATTAGGGGTTTGTCTTCAAGCAGCCAGAAAGCCAAAAATGCAAGAGGGTGTCCACGGGAGGGAAAGAAGACGCCTAGGGAAGAAACCAGTGCACCATCTGCAGGCAAGAGGGTCATTGGGAAATGGAATGCCCATAGGCCCCACGCCCGACACACCCCACCCCCACAGGCTGGGAACAATAAGATTTCTCAAAAATGATTTCTTCTCATCTCTGTTCTTGCTAAAAGACTGTTGCAGCTAGAAGCAAGTAACAGGACATCAGCTTTTTTTTTTTTTTTTTTTTTTCTCCTTGCACCAGGCGCTTGGAGGTAGCTTCAGAGCGTTATCTCTTGGCTGCTATCCCAAGAGGAAAATGCTGCATTCTCACCAACCAGCTACCCTGAACCCCACACTCTCTGGATTTACGGTTCAGCCAAAAAAAACCCAGAAGGCCAAGGGTTACCCACCCCCTTGCCCCAAGCACTAACCTGAGGAAAGTGACTTTCTTAAAAGCAAGTGAATGCTTTCTGTGAACTTTGTCAAGTTTTTCTTTTTAAGGTGCAATTTTACTCTGAAAAAGGAGCCGCAGCATAACATAGGAATTTTGAAACTTTGAAACTTTGCCAGAAGCAAGGAGCGCATTGTTCTTTCTACAGAGACTGGCAGTCTTTGGCAAATAAACTGAAATTTGCAACATGGCTTACAGGCCACGAGAGCTCTGAAATTTAGAGCACACGAATGAGACTTTAAAAAAAAAAAAAAAATCTCAGCTGGCAAAACTAAACCCAAGGAACAGAACTGTTAACCCCTTGCGAAGTTTCCTGCCAAGCATACCCTTTTGAATTAATGTTTGCTAGGCCTATACCTTAGGTGCAAATGCTATCTGTCAATGTACAGTCGTTCTGCCGTGTGTTTCTTTTTCTCTTCTCTTGACAGGTAAACCGGCCAGAGGCTGTCCTGTTTCTCTACAGCTGTTAAAGTCACCAGCATCTGTGACACCTGATCTGCACTGGCCCCTTCGACTCACCCCAGACGCCCAGACATCGCTCCAGCCTTGTTGGAAGAGACCCAAGATGTCCAACGCCCACCAGACGACTGAACGCCCACCAGACTACCGCCTTGCTCACGTCACTCCAGAAGCTGACGTTTTGCACGGCTCAAGAATCCAGCATGGATTGAAAGAGGACATTTTCACATTTTATTTTCTTTCCTTTTGCATAACTGAACTTTATTGAAGGTACCTGTGCCTGGTTTGCTTTACACCACCCCTGCAGAGGAGGGTGTCTAGTGGGTCTTTTCTTTCAGCTTAATTACACCCCAGCCCACTCTCTAGCACTTACCTAAGCCCCTCCACTTGCATACAATGGCTCAAATACGACTGTGGGTCCCCGTGCTGGTATTTCTGCTGCCTTTGATCTTTGATATGCCAATACCACTCACAGTGACCAGACAACTGCTGCAATCGTGGGGGGCCCACCACACATATAATAAGTGGATTCAGGTTGCTGAGATGGTTGCGTTCTCTGCAAATTGGACCAATTGTGCCGTTTGCACTCTGGCCCCTGTAGATGCTCTGGGAGGAATGCCACTCCTCCCTGTGCCTTGGAATGAATCCTTGGTTACAACTCCACTTGTTGCCTTCCAGCCTCTGGGCAACCATTCTTCTTTATGGAATCATTCCGTCCCTTTCCAGGTTCACAGGATCACTGGCTGCCTTTGTGTCAACAAATCAAATGACGCCAGTGACACTCAGACCTATGTGGGCACTTCCCACTGTGATCGTACCTTCCCAGCCCCAACTGACATGCCTGAGTCCAAGACAGGAACTTTTTCTGGTTCCAAATTGACTGCATGCCTGGCCCGCTTGCTGACAGGCACCATATCTGCCCATGGTCAGGACGTTTACTGGGTGTGTGGCAGAAAGGCCTATCATGCCCTCCCAAGAGGATGGTATGGGGTCTGTTTTCCAGCCTACTTAATACCCCCCATGTGGATTCCTGACCAAATACCCTCTGTACCCCCTAGAAGGAGGCGTTCGGCTGACCTGGCAACACTTGCAGGTGGCAGCTCCCAGGATTGGGGCCAAAATCAGTGGCCTCCGGAAAGGATACTGGCCCATTATGCGCCAGCTTCCTGGAATCGGGGAGAGAAAATCTCTGGGACAAGGGGGCCAATCTATAACTTGAACCGCATAATCAGACTCCAGGCAGTGGTAGAGATTGTTGCTAACACGACAGCCACGGCCCTTAGGCTAATTGCCACGCAATTGGATGAGACACGCAATGCGTTTCTCTCAGTCCGATTAGCGTTGGACTTTCTCCTGGCGCAACATGGCGGCTTTTGTGCAGCGTTAAATCTCACAGGTGGGGCCTGTTGCTTTAACATCTCTGATCATGGTGAGGCCATTCGCAATTTGGCAGCAGGACTTGAAACAGTGGCCCATATTCCTACCCAAACTTGGGAGGGATGGGACATGTCATGGCTTGACTGGTTGCCAAAACTAGGATGGGTAAAAGGCCTGTTTTTGCTGCTGCTTGGCCCACTTTTCATTTTGCTAATTTTTTGCTTTTCTGTACCTTGCTTGCTGCAATGCTTGCATACAATGACACGCAATATGATTTCTCGCATGCTTCGCCCCCAGATTATAGCTCTGACCCGAGAATATCAGCCTGTGCCTTCCTGGGACGAGCCTTTTTGAGAAAAAGGCTGTCCAAAATTGAGAGGTATGGAATGAAGGGGTACAGTTAGGGTTACCCCAGAAAGCCCTAAAAACTGTTTGTGAATTCCCCCCCCCCCAGCCAGGCCTCGGCGTACGCATTTTAAAAACTGCAATTTCCTCTAAGACAAAAAGCACAAGCTAAGCAGTCCTCTTTGTAACAAAAACGCTGTAACAAACCCAGAGCTGAGAACAGAAAACCTTTCGGTTCCCAGATCTAAGCAACCTTGTCCTGGTACATTGATTTGCAACATACTTCCGGGAACAGAACCAGGGAACGAAAAAAGCAACATTCTATGTAGGAATCTGTGAAGGGGGAGAGGGAAAAAGGGGTTTTGAAAAAAGGATAAAACCTGCTTGTAAAATGTTTTCGGTGCGGCCTGTCTTTTGTGAACTGAATCACACAGGTGCCTCTGCCCCTCCGGATGGCAGAATAAAACGCTCTTTCTCTGGATTAACCCCTTGGTGTCGTTTGGCTCCTTTTGTCTCTGCTCGGGTGCAACAATTATTCCTACCCGTGGATTAAAAAGGCTACAATAGGATTGTAGAGCGAGAAGGTACCCCGAGGGTCATCTAGTCCAACCCCTGAGTCCTGTGTCCAATTTGAAACATTTGCTTAGCTTTGCAAATGTGACAGCAGTTGTATTGCGGTAGCACTATGAGATAACTTGTAAAAAGGTTGGAAGCAAAATGGACTGTAGCCTGCTTAGATGCAACTTTACACCAAGAGTTTGCAAAGCTTGTTTAAATTCACCTGTATGTTAAAGGTGCATCTTTCTTTGGAAGCAATCCTACTTGCATATAAGGTGCATGAAATTATAGTGTTTTTTGGCTGAGTCCTCACTATGGTTCTCTTCACAGCTGATTTTTAGAAGAAGAAATTTCTGCAAACGTGATGCAAAAGTTGGCTGTGCACGATGCCGGAATGTCACTCTGCCCATGTCATCAAGAAACGTCCTACACACAAGAAACTGCTTCCTGGAGCAGATTTGCTCTTTAAAATAGTGTTTCCTTCAAATAAATGAATAGGGAATGAATAAACAAATAAATTCATCAGCATTCATCTGCTACTTTTAACAAATAAATATTTAGAAGGCAGCCAGTTCATGTCACAAATGGGAAAAGAAAAGAGCTACCATTAAATCCACAAATTCATTTTGTCTGTACGTTTTCATTTTTCAGTTTATTTATTCATTCTTGTATGTTATTGAAGTGTCCTTTCTTAAATAAGTAATTAAGTAAGTAAACAAACAAAGAAACTAACCCACAAGTTGAGGGACACCCTGTGAACTCTCTCCCTGTATCTGTCTGTATTAGTAACCCAGGTTTTTTTTTAAAAAAATAACTTTTATTTATTTGAAATGATTCACACTCCAGCCTTCTGCTCTAATGAAACCAGAGCAATTTACAATAAACAGTAAAACAATATAAAAACAATATAAAAAGTAAGCAAGTGACAGAAAACAGTAAAACCTGCAGCTGCCCAAATAATACAGGCAACCCCCCATTTAAACGTGGGGGTTACGTTCCTAGTCAGTGAAATCATGTATATTTGAAACCCACTGAAAAAGACGGCAAACACCCTGTTCAGCCCCGCCCTTTTAGTGATGTTTCAGTTAAATCTTTATGATGTTTCCAGGTCACTTCTGGGTTCAACGCGATGCACATATACACAGCCACACACATACTGAATGCATGTAAACTTGGGGGGGGAGGACCTATCTGTATACTAAAATGCACCAGGTACGGAACCTATGAGGTCAGAGGTGGAAGGGGGCTTGCAATCTATGCTAGTGCTCAGCAGCGCTTTGACTGTCATCTTCAAACAAACAAACAAACAAACACAGCAGGCAATGGGGAAATTGCATTTGGCCTTTAGCCAAAAACTATTTGATCTTCTAATTATGTCAAATCACTTACAGGCCAATGCAACAAAAAATTATTTTACACCCCTCATCCGTTGTAAAACCTTACATCACACATTACCTAATTTAATGGTTCACTGCATGTTCACATGACTGGGAATAAGAGGACCTGCACATGGCTATGCTTTCTCAGTGCTCCTCCTTAAAAATGCTTCACAGTAACAGAGGTAGGAACTGTGTGATGCTCAAGCTGTTTGATGTGATTCACAACACTAAGCAAACTGCATGTACGTAACTCATAAAGTCCTTTATTCCTGGAATATGGATGATTCAACATGTGTCTGAAGAACACGGAAACCAACTAGACAAGAAAGCTGAACTGGAAAAAGCAAACAACTAACAAAACTCATACAGCAAGCTAAAATAAGATTATTGTGTAATGTTTCTAGTCTGTATAGCACTCCTAGTCTGGCTTTTTGAAATCTACCACATCATCAAGAAAAAGCAGGCATTTATTCTGCATTGACACCAATCAGTATAGCGAAACCATTTAAAACATCTTATGGTCTCTCCCACATGGAATACTGTATTGGGATTAGTTTTTCAGCAACAGCCTCAGAGTACTTTGAAAAGTCAAAAATGACAGGAGGCACCTGATAATTCCATGGAGTGATAATCTTCACAGTTCTTGTGAGACCTCAAAAGGGGTGTGCCTGCATCACAGCAAGATGGATCAGCAGCTAACAACAACATAGATCAATAAGCTAACTGAAGGGGAGAGAGAGGAATTCTTGGTATCAGGTTTGTCCAAACCAGCATCATAGAATTTCAAACTTAAAACCAAACTGAATGGTTTAAAAGCATTAAAACTTAAAAAAATGTTTCCAAACCACATTTTCTTTTTGGCTTTAATTAAAACATTATTTCTCCTTCATGGATCACTGCCTTGTCGTGGCAAAGGGGCTTGAATAACTCAGAGAAGCTGTGAGCTATGCTGTGCAGAGTCCCATGGACTGCAAGAAGATCAAACCTATCCATTCTAAAGGAAATCAGCCCTGAGTGCTCACTGGAAGGACAGATCCTGAAGCTGAGGCTCCGATACTTTGGCCACCTCATGAGAAGAGAAGACTCCCTGGAAAATAGCTTGATGTTGGGAAAGATGGAGGGCACAAGGAGAAGGGGATGACAGAGGACAGTGTTCTCGAAGCTACTAACATGAGTTTGACCAAACTGCTGGAGGCAGTGGAAGACAGGAGTGCCTGGTATGATCTGGTCCATGGGGTCATGAAGAGTCGGACACGACTAAACAACAACAACAAAACATTATTTCTTTACTGTTAAAGACAGGGAGCAGATTAAACACACATTTAAATCATAAGGCTGCGTAAATAACCTTGGAACTGTAGTTTCACCCGTAACTAACTACGGGATCCAGGATTCTTTGCGGAAAACCATGCACTTTAAAGGCACAGTACTTATATGATGTGGCTCTTTTGTTCATCTCTTTAATGGGAAGAGCCAGTGCAGTAAAGTGCTTAGAGAGGTCAGACTAGGAATTCAGCCAACCATTCTCCTCAACCTTATTTACCTTAGAGGGTTGTTGCCTGGATAAAATGGGAAGAGGAAAACAATATATACCATCTCGAATTCCTTGGAGTTAAAGTGGAATATAAATATATTAAGAAAGATAAATAAGAGTGAAGTTATTAAAGATTTTAAATATTTAAAATGTCACAGCTGGGTTACTTCCTAAATAAAATTGACAGTGCACCTAGGTAAAAATAATGATTCTTTCAAGGTTTTGTTTAAACCATGCGCAGCAAACTATGTTTAGCTAGGTAGGATATAACAAACTGTCTGCCTTAAAAAAGTATTGAGCTGCTTCTCATATTTTTGCATTACACAAGCAAGTCTCAGCTCATACATGCCAGCCTTTCTACGAATGCTTCAATTCTCTCTCTGACTTCTGGTTTCAAGCAAACCATAATTTGCCATTACAGCCAAACAAGTTAACTCCAAACTGCCCTCCAAACAGGAAGAAAAAAAACCAATGTAAAGGACATTTTTCCAGTTCTGGTTTGGAAGGCAAAAACCTACAGTAGCTTGCCAATTCAAATGGCACACCAGACCTTGGCATTCCTACAACAGGAGGAGGAGGCAAATGACCCCAAAGCTCACGCATTCAATGCCAAGTCATGGTGTTCAGCACAAGCCAGTTGTGTATGTATTTCACAAAAACTTAGTGCTATAAATATGCCCCTTTAATGATGGCAAAATTTACTACAGTATTATCCTAAACGCTTGCAGCTTGAGCCTCAGCAGCTGCGCTGATTCTTTCTTCCACCTGTACAGGCAGTATGGCTCCAGTAAACCTCTGTCCTATCTCCAGCTGTGCAACAATAATTGTGACTGCATAAGCAGCTGCAACAGCTCCTTGCCAAGTAACAGGGCGACACAGCTTGTGCTTCAGAGGAGGAGCTGCTGTCAATGCGCCTGGCAATCACAACAACATGAATTATTGCATGCCTGCTGGGTCAATAAAGTCTCCTAGCCCTGTGTACCCATATTTGTTGAGGCTCTGAGCAGTCAGTGTACGCCCCTCCAGTTGTGCATGGAACAGCAGAATGGTAGATTATACCTTTCTTTAGCCCCAACAGTGTACAAAGGCCTTTATGGAACATATTGGGAGCAATCAAAGGTAAGCAGGACTATGCCAATGAATAGAATAATCAGATTACACTAATTTAATTAGATCTAACTCTTCCACTAGGCTACTGTAAGGCTAACAATACATTGATTTTTAAAAATCACTATTTATTACCTTCTGCCATCTGTATTAGTTCCATGCTGTCTCAAGAAAAGAAATTATAAATTTAAAATATGCAATTTTTATACATTGTATTACATGGAAAATAAAGTATATGTAGTGTGTGAAAAAATATTTTGACAATCAGCCACTACACTATCGGCAATACTAACTTAACCCATATGGTACTGAATAAATTAAACTCCATGCTCAGTATTAAATCTATTACAAGAATATGTAGACAGCCTGTTTTATAATATTTAGATATGAAGAAATCAGGAAGGAAAGCACTGCCAGTTACGTCAAAAAGCATATATGCTTAAGGAAAGTAAGGAAGCCCTTTGGAAAAACAAATAATTTTTAACCCTATTGCACACTCTGGCCAGAGCAAATAGCTTTGTTAATTATTTATAAAAAATGGGTCCTATCCAACTAAGCCATAAGAGTAGACCTATTGCCTTGATTTCAGTGGGTCTACTCTGAGTGGGTTTAACACTGGATTTCACCCCAATATGACTGTTTTCTGATGGCACTGGATTAAAACAGTAATGGATGAGATGGAAAAAACTTTTTTGTCCTTTTAACGTTGCTTAAAAGAAAATGTTTCTTATATGAAGGACAACAAAAGGGCTCTCTCTCTCTCTCTGTGTGTGTGTGTTTTAAATACTACTTGTCCAAGATACGCACATTGGGTCTGGTCCTGACCGGACGGATACTAGAATCAGCAAGGGATACCCACATGACCTGAAGGTGCTGCTGTGCAATGCCAGGTCAATGATTCATAAGACCACTGCCATCCATGACTTGATCATGGATGGAGGACTTGACCTGGCATGTGTAACAGAACTTGGTTGGATGCAGCAGATGGGCCTGTCTTTGAAGGTGACCCGGAAACCACAACTAATCCAGAATGTGGCAGCTAGACTAGTGACTGGGAGCGGCCGCCAAGACCATATAACACCGGTCTTGAAAGACCTACACTGGCTCCCAGTACGTTTCCGAGCACAATTCAAAGCGTTGGTGCTGACCTTTAAAGCCCTAAACGGCCTCGGTCCAGTATACCTGAAGGAGCGTCTCCACCTCCATCGTTCTGCCCAGACACTGAGGTCCAGTGCCGAGGGCCTTCTGGCGGTTCCCTCGCTGTGAGAAGCCAAGTTACAGGGAACCAGGCAGAGGGCCTTCTCGGTAGTGGCACCCGCCCTATGGAACGCCCTCCCTTCAGATGTCAAAGAGGGGAAAAACTACTAAACTTTTAGAAGACATCTAAAGGCAGCCCTGTATAGGGAAGATTTTAATGTTTAATAGGTTATTGTATTTTAGTGTTTTGTTGGAAGCCGCCCAGAGTGGCTGGGGAAACCCGGCCAGATGGGCGGGGTATGTATGTATGTATGTATGTATAAATAAATAAATAAATAAATACAAATAAATAATAATTGGCATTTAAAGCAGTAAATTGGCAACTGAAGGGTGGGAAGAGAGAAGAAAGTAAACATGCTGAAAACAGGGGAAAGACAAGTGTGCACACAAAAGGGCTGCATCAGACATGACTCGAAACTATGGTCTGGTGACACATGAACATGCTCACAGGAGGAATTTGAAAGAATTTGCTTCCGCTATCTGTTAACCACAGCTTGCTATATCATCAGAACATGAAGCTATGGTGAACTATGGCTAGTTCAAACAAACTACTTCAGAAACCATGGTTCGATGTTGGATGCATGAAACTAACCACCATTTGTTGGTCCGAATGACACAACAAACCATAAATTTCTGAACTCATCCTTCTGGCTGCATGTTTAGGAGGAGGCTGGGCTCACCCACACTTTGCTAAACCATAGCTTAACACATGGATAGTGAACCTGTGGTCTTCCATATTTGGCTTCAACTCCTATCAGCCCCAGAAAGCATTATTAATAATCAGGGATGATAGGAGTTGCAGTCCAACCCCAACCCTGGTTTAGCATGACACCCAAAGACAGCCATTGTTGGAGATCATGTTAACCTTCACAATGGAACTGCAGAAATATCTAATCATCCTGCGATTTGGTGATAAATTTCTTTTCTATGTAAAAAATGCATTGTACTCACTTATTAAAAAGGTTCAATCCAATCCTATAGTGACGTTTCCTGATGATGTCATTACTGAAGGCAGGAGAATCCCAGCTATTGCGAGTCTCTTTATGGTACGTTTGCTTGCTCAGTGTTTGTTCCCTTAAGCTGTCTCGAGAAGAAGACTCTGAGCTGCAGTTTATTGTATCATTGGAATTAGAAGTGCTATTAATGCTATCATTGTCTCCATCAGAATAATCAGACTCAGATTTGCTTTGCCTGTTTGCTGTGCCATTAATGGCTAAGTGGCTATCAATAGGCCTTGGTCTATGTCTAGTCTCCTGGTCCTCTCGGGAAATTATCTTGGTAGGGATGCCATGTGAGATATGCTTGGGACTACCTTGCGTACTAGTAATTCCTCGATCATATGCATTCTGTCTCTTTAATGATCCCCTCTCTGAGCGATCACTTAAGTCCACTGAACTGTCACTAGGTGGTTCTATAGTTAGCAAAGGCAAATGATCCATTCTCATTCTTTGTTCCTGGGATTCTAGTGAAGGGGTACTTCTGCAGCTCGTGTCAGTATCTATCTTATGATCCTTGTGTGTCATAGACCAGTACTCTTGAGATGGGTTCATTGACCGAAGTCTTAGGTCAGATTCTGTGCTAGATGGCCTATCTACTGATTGGGAAAGAGGAAGTGGTGGGGATAGTTCTTCTTCATCAATATACAATGTAACGTCACTATAAGATGCAGTCATTTCATCAAGTTTCCTGTGGTCCACATTATGGCTTGTTGGTTTAGTTTGACAACTGTCCCTCTCTATTTCCCGACTTCTGACTTGATCAGGTATCTGTACCTCATCAGAGTGCATGCTACGACAATTTAATGCATCGTCAATGGACTCGGCAAGAGATTTTACTTGTCTCGAAAAAGCATCCTCCAGTTCCGTTATGGCATCAGCAAAGTCAGTGGACGCTGCTGGAGATTTCATTGTAGCCGATTCACCAAGGTCACTACATTCAGATTGGACAAGGGCTCCTAGTTTTGACCCATCATTTGTAACAGAAACTTGCTTCCCCTCGAAGTAGGAACTGTGGACTTTCTCAGGTCCTTCAAACGAAAACTGCATTCTCATATTGGATAGAACAATGCGTCTTGACATACGATTTTCAGACATAGAACTTCTAAGCCGCTCAAAGTTTTTGTTCATCTGATACTGGCGGAAAGCAGTCTGTATTGTACGAGCGGCATGTCTAGTTATGAGACGGCCTCCATATTTCCGTTCTAGCATTTCAACCTAAAAAGAAAATATAAATATTTGATAATACTCATGCACTAAGAGTGCTTACTGCATGGCTCTCTAATACAGTACTGAGGCAATAAGTGTTTCAAAATTAGCTCAGAAAAATGTATCTCCTAGGAAACTTACGATCTAAAAAGATTTGTGAGATGGAAATATGCTCAGTAAGTAAAGGCCACCTTGTGACAATAGAAAATTACCTGTACAAGTGCACGTAAAATGATCCGCCAAGAAGATACTTTTCATAACTGTCTCACAAGTATATTTTATTAACACAGAAAGATATGACACTTACCTCTGCAAAACTTACTTTCACATAAAACAAGTGCAACAATTTAAATTGCACATGGCGTTGTGATTTTAAATTGTATGCTTCCATGAGTAGTGCTTAGATACTAGAAGTATGGGATAGAAACCTCAAAATAAATAAAATAAAGAGGTGTGTGTGTGTTTTTTAAATGTTGATACAAGCAGTTAGAAGTTAGATAAGAATTAAATAGAACAACTGGTATTCTTTATGAAAAGAATTTGGCAAAAATAGTTATTTACTCAACCACATTAAATGCAAACGGTTTTTGTAACTGAACTTGAAGAAGTATTTTTTTAGGTCTGCAACTAACCTACATTAAAAGAAAAGTGAAGAGTTTCCTATGGTCACGTTGCATTGCTCCGTTATAGAACTAATGATACCAGTTACTGACCCTTGCATTTCCTAAGCTTAAATTATGTTTAGAGTGGCCACACCATGGAAAAGGCCATAGCTCAGGATCTGCTTTGCACACAGAAATCCCAGGTTCAATTCCTAGCATCCCCAGACAGGACTGGAAGTGTCCGTTGTCTGAAACTCTGGAGAGCTGCTTACCAGTCAGTGCAGGCAATGCTGAGTTAAATGCACCAGTGGTATGACTTCATATAAGGCAGCTTCCTATGTTCCAATACAGTCGTATCTTCGATCCCAAACGCCTTGTGTTTGGGTTCCTGATTGTTGCAAACCTGGAAGTGAGTGTTCCGGTTTGCGAACGTTCTTTGGAACCTGAACATTCAATGTGGCTTCCGATTGGCTGCAGCCTTAGTTTCTGAATGTTTTGGAAGTCAGGCGGACTTCCAGAACAGATTCTGTTCAACTTACGAAGTACCACTGTATATGCTGCATACATGAAATTTTAACAAAGCAAGAAATTGCATTCTCTGTGCCTTTGGAGTATAATTGAATCAATTCCTTGTCAGATTTTCCTTTCAACAGTTATGAACAATTTTACTGATGACATTTCACACTTAAACTTCCTCCCTCAGGCTTTCCTTGTATGAATTGGGAGAAAACTTGTCTGCTTCACAGATACCCGCAGGAGATTTAACAAGAGTTATTACGATCCATGTTAATCTATTTTATATTCTTTCCACCAAGAATTTTGTGTGCATTTGCAATTATGAAAATCCTTGGCTACGTTGATATGATACACTGCCAATGATTCTCATCACTGCAGTGGTGTATTTTTAAAAGAGGCAAAGTAGTAAAAAAATAGGATGTTAAAATTTGAATTAAGCTGAAGTTCACATTATAGAACTGCTTGCAGTGATTACTTTTAATAAAAAAAAGTTGAGGTTTTTCACCTCAAGCATTTTTTTTAAAAAAAAGATCAGTTAATAGCCTCAATATCACAAGTCATTTTACGGTACTAAACTATTGGACAGGCATGCTTTATTTGCTTTCAAATGATTCTGCTTCCAAATTCACAGTGAGAATACCAGGAACATGTTGCAGGCATCTGTATTCCCCTGCCCTAAACGAATCCTTATTTACCTTCCATTAATGCTTAATGCTTAATGTTTTATGTTTTATCGCTTTATTATTATTGTTATTAATATTCTGTTGGGAGCCACCCAGAGTGGCTGGGCAAACCCAGCCAGTTGGGCGGGGTATAAATAAATTGTTGCTGCTGCTGCTGTTGTTCCATGGTTTGCTTTTGTACAGGATGACATGGTGGGGTGGCAGCACTTACGTGCCCTCCTGACAGCTGAATCACTACTGTGTAATGGGACAGGTCAATGTAGTGAAAAAACGCTGGCAGCGACTTGGCTGTTCTCAGTGGCGTAGCGTGGGTTGTCAGCATCCGGGGCAAGGCAAGTAATTTGCGCCCCCTAAGCCGTGGATTTGCGCCCCCTAAGCCGTGGATTTGCGCCCCTAACCCTAACCCCAGATGTTGCGCCCGGTGCGGCCGGGCCCCCCTGCACCCCCCACGCTACGCCACTGGCTGTCCTCTCTCCCTTCTGGTATGCAGCAGCGACTCAGCTATTAGGAGGTCAGGTAAGCGCCACTGCTCCTTCATGGCATCTGTTTGCTTTAGTTATGCAACAATGTTCTATCTGCATTTATTAACATTCACTAGATACCCTCATAACTAGGTGCAAACCCACTTCAAGTTCATGATTATGAGGGCAATGCTGATTAGCATGAACCATAGTTAGTACCGATGCAAATGTAATGGTTAAGGTGAAACCAAGGAAGAGGGGAAGTATTCACAAAGGTCAGAGGACAAACAATCTAGTCAATTGGGAATATTATGTCTGCACCTGGCCACAGCAGGCAGACCATAAAGAAATTCCCTTTATTCAAAATAAGAACATAAAGGAGGGGTCAATCTGGTTCAACAGTATGTCTCCAACAGCAGTGAACTCAGTGCTCCTGGGAAGCTTATGATGAGAGAGATGAATAAGGGCAAAAGGAGGAATGAAGAAATTATCATGTTTGAATCATTTTATCTTTATCCAGCACTTCAAAATTTGTAGGCCCTTAATGAATTGTCAAAATAATAATATTCTATCTTTATTAAATTCTTCATGATCGCTTACTACTGCTACTACTACTAATTTTGTTGTTTATACCCTGCCCATCCGGCTGGGTTTTCCCAGCCACTCTGGGTGGCTTCCAGCAAAATATAAAAAGTAATAAAATGTTAGACATTAAAAACTTCCATGAACAGGGCTGTCTTCAGATGTTTTTTTTAAGTTGTGAAATTCTTTATCTCCCTGACATCTGATGGGAGGGCATTCCACAGGGAGGTTGCCACTGCCCAGAAGGCCCTCTGCCTATACCAAGCATGTCCTGATTACTAGTTACAATATTCATCTTAGATTTCAACATTCTAAACTGTGTAAACAGCACAAATGATGTGATACAAATGAAAATACTTCAAATGAGATCCTAAATTGATAAGTATTGTAGTATTCACAACTTTATGGGTAAGTAAAATAATTTAACTGGTAGCCTGCTTTCTAATGAGCATCTGTTCATTTCTTAATTTTAAAAGTAAACCTTCTGTCCTCTCGAAAAAGAAATACCAGAAATGTGTGATAATGTGGGCTTTGCCACGTAAAGTTGTAGTCTTGGTAATATGGATTTGGTAGAGTCAGAGGTAGGGCAGAAAAAAACCATTAAGCCAATCTTGCCTAGAACTGCAAAAACCCTGGTTCATAGTCTTAAAAGAAAGCTTAAAAGAAGCACTGATTGACTGAAAGCATGGGGACTTTGTTAATACAGAGGCCAGGCAAAGAGTTTGTTTATATACTAACCAAGTCCTTCTGGTTTTAAACGGCACAGTCTCTAGTAAAAAAATTGGCACAGCTCCACAAGTTAAGCAATGAGCCACATATGCAAAATCATAGCACAAATACAGGGAGGCATTTTCTTGGAAGTCATTTCGCTAAGCATTAATATCAGCTGATTCTTTAGCAAGTCATGGAAAAAGACAGAAGAAGGAAACATTAATATTATTCAGATATGCCAAATTATGGAACAGACTCGCAAAAAAAATAATATCCTGTTATTTTCCAGGAATGGCTGAATAACCTTTCCATGACACTTTAGCTTGATTCATAGAACTGCACAGTTCAAGTACCTGCTTATCCTGCAAGTCCGATGAGAGTTCATAGCTCTCTGAAAGTGACCTCGACCTTTTAATAGCTTCTTCCTCTGCTTGTTTTCTGAGTATGGATGTTGAGTGTTGAAGCTTTGGCCTCCGGGGCCTTTGCTGCCCTGGGGAGACAGAATACAGCCCGTATGGAGAATGGTCGTAATGGTCTGGGCTTAGAGCTGAACTGTGAGTAATAGCTCCTTGATGATAGGTAGAGGGACTGTCCAATGATGTGCCTGTTTCACTTCCAGGAGCTTCACCCTCAACACTAAACAAAAAGAAGAAATAGAAAAGGCAATTAAGATTAAGATCCCAGTAGCTTGTTTCAAGTAAAACTTCATATACAATCAATGCATATCTATAATAATTCAGTTGCTGTCATTTGTATTGGAAAGCTGCAGATCAGGAGTAGGAAACTTGTAGCCTTCCTGGTGTTGTTAGCCTACAGTTCTCATCATTCCTGAAAACTGGCCATGCTGGTTGGAACTCATGGAAACTAGAGTCCCACAAAGTTTGGAGGGTCACAGGTTACCTATTGTCAGGGAACTACAGACAGCGAGGGAGGAAAGGATGGGAGGTTATCGGGAGAAATCTCCTTTGATTAGTAGCTTTTTTCTTCAGAGGAAAGGGAAGAAGAAGAAGAAGGGGGATCAGAGGGGAGCGATTCTGAGAGGGAGGGGGTACTTCCGAGAGCTAGTGCCTCTCGTCACAGAGGAAGGAGGGAGGGGGCTGGGAAGGTGGTTGTGCTGGCCCCACCCCAAGAAAAAAGACGTCAGACGGAACAACTCTCCATGATGACCGGATCGCCTTTTTTGAACTGCTTGTAAATACGCCAAGAAGCAATAAAGAGTGCAAATTATGGCTGAGTTCCTGGACTGCTATCTCTCCTGAGCGCCGCAATTCAAGGCTGCTGGCAGTTCTGACATCTATTCCTTCTATAGATTATCATATTTAACACCTACTGATGCAAGTTTCTATAAAAACCGGATAATTCTCTAGTGCTGCATTCCTGAAATCATTGGACTGCAGCTCCCATTAATCCTAGGCAGCAAGGTCAAAGGTCAGGTATGGTGAGAACTGTAATCCAACAACATATGGAAGGCACTACTTTAGCCACCCCTGCTCTAGTGCAATGCCATGCAAGTAAGAATACCAAAATGTTTCCAAAAATGAATGTATTACATTTTTTAAATAAGAACAGAAAAAGCTAATCAATGCATATTTTGACAAGATTTTATACAAGATTTATCCTTAACTATCACACAGAGCTTCAAACACAGAGTGAAAACTTAGAAGTATCACGGCTAGAATGGAAAAAATGCTTGTATATGCGTAAACTGCATTTTCCTCGACCCATCCTGTATAATGCTGTATTATAAAAGCACAGTTGTTTCTTCTATTACTGATTATAGATACTGGTTTGAAACTAGGAACTTTCATCTTCTTGTAACAACCACATTTTTATCATTAACAAAGACATTCCATCCTTGTAATGCCAGTTTTCATAATTTGATTTTCATCCTGTGAAGAATAAAGGGGAAGTTCCCTGTGGTGCAACATCCTTCAGGAAATGTCTTGCGTTAAAAACACTGCTCATTTTGAGGTCCCCAGCTGAGATTGGGTGGGCAGAAAATACATCTAAGGCAAGGCAAGGCAAGGCAAGGCAAAACCTCTATAGCATTTCCTCAGCATCTATAAGCCGCCATTCTCTCCCCATCTTCCCTCAAACAAGGCACTAAGATTGTATATGTGGCGTAATGTTTAAATTATATGTGCTGCATTAAAATGAAACTACTGGATTTTGTCATGGGGTGAATTTTTACAGTGGTAGAACAGTTTGATCAGGTAGACTGAGATTTCAGTCAGCACTTTAAAAAAATGATAACAATTTGTGTTTTGGACGTGCTTCCTCCATGATGGACAGGTATAACAACTCTGCTCAGCACTTTTAATGGAGTATCTACTATTTGCAAACTCATACTATGAAGTTTAAGAGAGATATAGGGATTCAGGGTGCTACAAAGAAAATCTTGGCTGCATACATGGGCAGTCATACCCATTCTGATATATTTTTTTAGAGACGCTTGACAGGACGTGACACATTGCATCTCTGAAGTGGCTATAGTACAAGCAAGTGTAAGAGGATGCTTGTGGCACTAGGATAAGCACAGAACATACAGGCCCACAATAATAATCAGTCAACGAATTGGCACAGCTGTCACAGTAAAGGCAATGGTCGTCTGATCAGATCACAGTAATTACTACTTGTAAAGCTATCACGATTACCATAATCAGTGAGAATATTTACATGGCCATGTAAAATCTGTTAAAACACCAATAGTACTATAGGTATGCAGAATTTCATTTTTCCCCTCAGGCAGAAATTAAACGAATCTAATATTTTTGTGATGCCAATAAAATAAAGTCTGAAGGTGAGTTTCACAGATAAGCAATGCTAAAACTGAAGAAATATGAACTGTATATTAAGTAGGTGACCGTGAATAAAGAAGGTAGGTTCACCCTGACCCATATTTCAACTATCTCTACAGTGAGAATATCAGTGTGTGGGTGTGGGTGGGTGGGTGTGGTGGGGGGAAGGAATCTCCTTCTGAAGAGCCACGGGAGAATGTATGCATAGTCACAGGAGCTGGCAGGCAATTATGGTATAGAAAGAGGGACAACTGCATGCCTTCTCCTGTCATTTGAAATTGTCTTTTCACTTCCACTCTGCTGCCAGACGTTCCCCAGCAACTTCATAAACTTAGAATATGCATTATCTTTCCACTGTTAAGAGATACAGTTCAATAGCACTGAGATGCTTCAACGTGAAGATAGGATTTAGTAATATGCCAAACTCATAAGACCAGGATGCAATTCCTGCCAAATCCTGTAGAGATGAATGAACAAACCAGCCAGCTATAGCTCAGAAAGCTAATGTCAGGTGAACCTTAAGAAAACTCATCATGCTGCTTTTCTGAAATAAGATTTTGGAAAAGCCTGTATGAGTTCTAAAGAAGTATTTTGGTCCCAGGAAGTAAGTAAAGGAAGGAATCTGTAGTATTTCAATCACAATCCTATTCCTCTGCAGCAATTCCAGTGTTTTGAAAGCAAGCTGTTACAGCTGCCTGTATCAGAACTACAACCGTAGCTGACAGTGACAAGAAGTCTGCAGAGACTTAAAAAATTGTAGCACATTCTTAAAAAACTGTCTAATTCACCGGTATTTAACTGGTGGGTCATCCCCTTGGTTGCAGCCTAAGGTAATCACCACTAGAGACAATACCACCATACGTACATATGCTAAACAACAGTAGTAGTAAGATGGCTCATGCATTGCATGTATAGGCTAAGTATGAGCCCTGATCTGAGAAGCCGAAGACAAATCTATCTGCTTATAAGCAGCACTGGTTATGGTGATTCTTACTATGGAAGTAACAAGAAATAAGAAAGACAGGGGGAAATCGTTGGGGGGAAATACTTCAATGAGGGCAGTGAAGGTCGTGTATGAGTGTCTGGAGGCGGTTAGAGGATGGAAGCTAACAGATTGAGGTTGTATCCTGACAAGACAGAAGTACTGTTCTTGGGAGACAGGGGGCAGGTTGGTGTGGAGGACTCCCTGGTCCTGAATGGGGCAACTGTGCCCCTGAAGGACCAGGTGCGCAGTCTGGGAGTCATTTTGGACTCACAGCTGTCCATGGAGGAGCAGGTCAATTCTGTGTCCAGGGCAGCTGTCTACCAGCTCCATCTGGTATACAGGCTGAGACCTTACATGCCCGCAGACTGTCTTGCCAGAGTGCATGCTCTAGTTATCTCCTGCTTGGACTACTGCAATGTGTTTTACGTGGGGCTACCTTTGAAGGTGACTTAGAAACTGTAATTAATGCAGAATGCAGCAGCTAGATTGGTGACTGGGAGTGGCTGCAAAGACCATATAACACCGGTCCTGAGAGACCTGTATTGGCTCCCAGTACGTTTCCAAGCACAATTCAAAGTATTGGCGCTGACCTTTAAAGGCCTAAACAGCCTCTGTCCTGTATACCTGAAGGAGTGTCTCCACCCACATCGTTCTGTCTGGACCATCCTGCACTGAGGGCCTTCTGGTGGTCCCCTCACTGTGAGAAGTGAGGTTACAGGGAACCAGGCAAAGGGCCTTCTCAGTAGTGGTGTCTGCCCTATGGAATGCCGTCCCAGCATATGTCAAGGAAATAAGCAACTATCTTACTTTTAAAAGACATCTGAAGGCAGCCCTGTTTAATGTTTAATGCTGTATTGTGTTTTTAACATTCGGTTAGGAGCTACCCAGAGTGCTTGGGGAAACCCAGCCAGAAGAGCGAGGTATAAATAAATTGTTGTTGTTATTTTACAAAAGCTCATACACATCTATTTTAGAGAAAATATGTATGTTGAAACATTGCCTTTTCTCTGAATCAGGAACCTTGATTTTAATTAAAAAATCAAATATAAAAAAGGATGCAGAAGCTTTATAACCTCAATCAAGTCCTCATTATCAAAGCCTAGGTTTTCTTCTGCATTATTTGAATACATGACTTACAAATTCTCTATCCATTATTCCCCTCTAAACTGTAGCACATCAACTGAAGAAACACATGTCAAAACAAGGTCATCTGTTGGCCTCATCAAAAAGTCAGTCAATGGTCATCTAACTAATGGGGGATGTTGAATTCTGAATGCCAGAGAGGACAAAGAAAACTGCTCTATTCTGATCAAACAAAACTACCAACATGCAGACAGCAGCTGATGAAAAATAAAGCCTGTCTTGTATTTTAGCTTGTGGACTCAGGATATGCACACTGTGTATCTAAGCTACCAGAGTTGAACCACCTGTTTCACATGAGATAAAAGAAATTTAATTAATTTCTTCTAACAATAGTTTCATATTTGTTGCTGATTAAATGGTTCTATGTAAAGATGTAAAACAAGGTGTTCATAACTTCCAACTCATTTTCTTCATATCAGGAGAACCTATAGCTGACTTTCTGGCTTCTACGGAGTTAAAAAATGTAATATAACCAAAAGCACTTTTCAGAAGCAAAGGAGAGCAGCCATTTCGAAATGTCATATGTATCAGTTTATACTAACTAATATTATCCTTGTTTCTTATAAAACAACAATAAAATTGTTGTTATTAAAAGCATAAATAGACATCCATTTTAAAACACAAATACACAACTGGAATAAAACATACAAACTGCATACTAATCAGCCTTAAAACCAACTAAATGTGCACAGGCCTGCAAAAGTGACGCAAATTTATAAACCCATACATATTTGATTAGATCTCAGCACATCACTGTTAGCCATCTGTGTTCTAAAAAGTGTCCAATTTCTGAAGTGTCCAATTATGTGGAAGCATTTCTTATCACAGGTGACCAGATAATTACAAGTGGGGGATCAACTGGTCTTTGACTGGTGGGTCATCCACCACAAAATGGTTGCAACTTAAGCTAGTCGCCACCAGAGACAATAACACTATGTGTATACAGGGTGGCCCAAAAGTAGGTAATACAGCTGAGCCTATGAAATTCATCACAACGGATTATATGGGTGCATATAACTGACATAAGACAAAGTAGCAGTTAAATTTCAGGCTGGCAGTTGGAAAGAATAGTGGAGTCAGGTAAAAGGATTATTTTTCTTTACAGATATTGTGAATCGTGTCCTCCCTAAAAGAGGGCACGTGTTGCAGTGAGATCTGGAGACTGACCTCTTGGTTGTGGGTGGGTCCAACTCGAACACGCTCAACGCGAAGCACATTCAACCCGAGGTATGACTGTACCTACTCTGGGGCCTGTTTATATTAAAACAGCCAACAACAGCAGTAGTAACCTGCTTATGTGAAGGAGCCATACACAATGTTTCCATAAAGAGAGAGAAGGCCTTTTACAAAGGTTATTTATTTCAGGTTTACCAGTAAGGGGCTAACATGGTGCTCATTCTCTTTGCATGCTCTTGCCTGTTGGCTTTTCAACAATAAAAAACAGAATTACATTTTTAACCTAATGTATGAAAATTGATACGTGTTTTGTTATCAGTATCAAGGCTGTGTATCAGTAGCCACAACACTGGAATGGGCTTGCCATGCCAATGCATCATTTTAGATTTTAGCATCAATGGGAGGGATAGGTACAGTGAAAATGAACAAGTGTGGTCAAGCAGAATGGTTCCTAGCATATTATACTGTTTTACCTACAGTGAGTCAAGCTTCTGCTTCCACTGCAGCTGCTGAAACAGCACTTGAGAATTTTGATAAAAGACATAGTGTAAATAAATGACATGTATTCTAGCTGAAAGATGTGTCAAAGCCCTTGGAAGATACTAAAAACAGAAATGTCTAATAATGCATTCAGATGGTAAAGCTTTGCCCATTTTGTCTATGGCAATACAGTGGTACCTCAGGTTACAGACACTTCAGGTTACAGACTCGGCTAACCCAGAAATAGTACCTCGGGTTAAGAACTTTGCATCAGGATGAGAACAGAAATCGCGTGGCGGCGGCAGCAGGAGGCCCCATTTAACTAAAGTGGTACCTCGGGTTAAGAATAGTTTCAGGTTAAGAACGGACCTCCAGAATGAATTAAGTTCTTAACCCGAGGTACCACTGTATTCACATTCTGCCCCATAGGAATTGGATCATTTTAAAAGTATGGCTTACTTGCCAAAAATAGGAGTAAAGTCTCCATGTAGTGTGCAAATAAAAAACACAAATCCTACTGAATCATTTAAGTGCCCAAGTTGATTGCTCTCTAAAACATTTTGTATTTTCCCCAATACGATCCTGTTGCATGGGGGAAACATTTCCATGAGTTTGAACAAACATTGTTCTTGGACATCCCATGATAGAACGAAAATATTTTGAAAGGAAATCTAAGCAAACCTAACCTAACCAGCAAAATAATCTACAATCAATTACAAATTTACTGTCTGCTATGTCTGCCAACTAATGAAGCTCATCAAATCACCAGAGACTCTCTTCCCCTTTAAATTGACAGATGAAGTGTGTGCACTCTTCTCAATTACTACCTTCAATCATTGATCCAGAATTCTCATACTTTGCAGACAGCTGTTGTACAGTCAGTTGAAATCAGTAAGGGCCTTCATCAAGCTATTAAGAGTTGCGTTAACATTGTAGGAGAAAAACTAAAAGAAAAAAGTGGTTAAAAATCTTTGTGTCTGCTTGTATGTTTTAGTAACTGATTAATACTCTTGAGGACCAGTCAAAATCTCAAGAGGCTGGTTTTGAAACGTCTGCTTTTATATGTTTCTCTGTTGTTCTGCACAAACCTCTTCTAATAGGATTCCTATTATGGATGTCGCATTATGGATTCCCACAGATCTTGCTTAGAATAACACAAACCTTATTTTTATGTTTAAGGTTTCTACACAGATGAACAAATTTTCTATCAAATATTGGCTATATTAAGTCAAAATACCTGCTAAACACTTATGCTTGCATATTTGCAATGTAACGCAATGATTAAGTCTTTCGGGCATCTCAGTAGAGCAGCCAATTTTAGGATAGGGTATACACACTTCTGTGCTGGAGCAATGAGCTTTAGGGCTGGTCTCAATGATCCAAATTTATAATAAATGCAGCATTATAATAAATGTAGGCCACAGAAGATAAACATGGTAGAATTTCTTTATCCCTGTTTTGCTACTGATCCAGATAACCTGTTGCTCAGAATAATCTTGTGGTGCTGTAAATGCCTAATAACCGAGTGCTATGTATGAACCAAGTACCACCAAGCTCAGTATCAGTTACTCTCAAAATGTGAAAAGTATTAAAGTCTAAGTGTGTGGTCTGTTTTCCGTTTTTGGCAAAAGACCATTTGACTATGTAAATCCTTTTTTAACAACACCATTGCTCCTGCCATACTGTCTTTTTCCTCCTTAAGTCTATCCAATCCACCATCATAATGTAGCCTATCATAGAAAATATAGTTTCAGAGCATCATAAACAATCCTTTTCAGTCTCAGTGTTCCAGCCACTGTAATATTCCTTAATACAGGCATTTCAAAGCATTCAGCATTTAAAGGATCTAGGAATTTTAAGATCAGGTTCCTAAAGTAACCCCATAGGTAAAGGCTTTATTAAAAAGTAAAAACCCCTTATGTAGGGTAACATCAGGTCATTTAAGTTTACTAGAAATGTCACGAAGGAAGCCAAGGTTCTTTTCTGTATGATCATGCACACATTGTGCAACAATGCACTGTGTGGAAACCATAAACCTATGAACAAAAAAGTCACTGTCCGTTCAAACAAACTTCCGGGTCAAAGACTGTGCTTGATTAATCAAACCCATCCCAAATGTTTGCTCTGGTATATTTCCCTGCGATTATGGCCCAAAACTGCTACAATGCCCAGAACCAAGTGTTTAGGCTGACATACACAAATGCTAGAAGATTCTGAACAGCTTTCTACTCGCCTCAAAATGTCCTACTGCTTCTAACAATGATTTTATAATAGGTTTAAGACCTCTTGGCTGGTAAAATTGTAGGAAACTACTGTAGTGTCAGTGACCAGAAATGAAGCTCTCTTAACGTGGCTAGAAACAAAAAGCATGGCAGCCATGGAAGCAGCTGTTATACTTAGAAACTTCTGAGATAGCAGAACTTGGGAAGTGGAGAGGAAGGAGAGGAAACACTTGAGCAGCAGAAGCAAACAGAAACCAGCATAAATGAAACATATGATTTCCATTCATGATTTGACACTAACTCAGCTTGATGCAGGCATCAAGCTAGACACTCTGCAGTAGTCACCCAGCCTACGGAGCACATGGAATTGTATTAATTGTGCTTTCCGTGAACTGAGGCAGATGAGAGATGGGAGCTCTGGGTAAACCATGTGAGTCATTCAATGAGTCTTCTTGTCCAGCATTCCCAACAGATTTCACCAAGTAGGAAGCAAACCTATCAAATTTCTGACAGGCTGGAGGAAAGACCTCCTTTTAAATGCAGTTGACTACTTTCAACAACAACAACAACATTAATAATAATTTATTATTTGTACCCCGCCCATCTGGCTGGGTTTCCCCAGCCACTCTGGGCGGCTTCCATAGAAACCAAAAATACACTAAAATATCACAGATTAAAAACTTCCCTGAACAGAGCTGCCTTAATATGTCTTCTGAATATCAGGTAGTTATTTATCGCTTTGACATCTGCTGGGAGGGCGTTCCACAGGGTGGGCGCCATTACCGAGAAGGCCCTCTGCCTAGTTCCCTGTAGCTTTGCTTGTCGCAATGAGGGAACCGCCAGAAGGCCCTTGGCGCTGGACCTCAGCGTCCGGGCAGAACGATGGGGGTGGAGACACTCCTTCAGGTATACTGGGCCTAGGCCGTTTAGGGCTTTAAAGGTCAACACCAGCACTTTGAATTGTGCTCGGAAACGTACTGGAGCCAATGTAGGTCTTTCAAGACCGGTGTTATGTGGTCTTGGCGGCCGCCCCCAGTCACCAGTCTAGCTGCCGCATTCTGGATTAGTTAAAGTTTCCGAGTCACCTTCAAAGGTAGCCCCACGTAGAGCGCATTGTAGTCCAAGCGGGAGATAACTAGAGCATGCACCATTCTGGTGAGACAGTCCGCGGGCAGGTAGGGTCTCAGCCTGCGTACCAGGTGGAGTTGGTAGACAGCTGCCCTGGATACAGAATTGACCTGCTCCTCCATGGACAGCTGTGAGTCCAAAATGACTCCCAGGCTGCGCACAGTTACCCTATTCAGGACCAGGGAGTCCTCCACACCAGCCCGCCCCCTGTCCCCCAAAAACAGTACTTCTGTCTTGTCAGGATTCAACTTCAATCCATTAGCTGCCATCCATCCTCCAACTGCCTCCAGGCACTCACACAGGACCTTCACCGCCTTCACTGGTTCTGATTTGAAAGAGAGGTAAGGCTGGGTATCATCTGCATATTGATGGACACCAGTCCAAACCCCCTGATGATCTCTCCCAGCGGCTTTGTATAGATGTTAAAAAGCATGGGGGAGAGGATGGAACCCTGAGGCACCCCACAAGTGAGGGCCCAGGGGTCTGAACACTCATTCCCCCCACCACTTTCTGAACACGGCCCAGGAGGATACTTAAGCATGCACTGCAATACTTACCGTATTTTTCGCCCTATAAGACGCACTTTTTCCCCTCCAAAAATGAAGGGGAAATCTGGGTGCGTCCTATGGGGCGAATGCAGGCATCGCGGACCTCTCCGCCAGCAGCGGGAGCGCTCCCGCTGCTGGCGGAGGGGTGCCTGCATGCTGAAGCCTGCGCGCGCTGAGCTCAGCGCATCCAGGCTTCGCGGACCTCTCCGCCAGCAGCGGGAGCGCTCCCGCTGCTGGCGGAGGGGTGCCTGCATGCTGAAGCCTGCGCGCGCTGAGCTCAGCGCGTCCAGGCTTCGCGGACCTCTCCGCCAGCAGCGGGAGCGCTCCCGCTGCTGGAGGAGGGGTGCCTGCATGCTGAAGCCTGCGCGCGCTGAGCTCAGCGCGTCCAGGCTTCGCGGACCTCTCCGCCAGCAGCGGGAGCGCTCCCGCTGCTGGCGGAGGGGTGCCTGCATGCTGGAGCCTGCGCGCGCTGAGCTCAGCGCGTCCAGGCTTCGCGGACCTCTCCGCCAGCAGCGGGAGCGCTCCCGCTGCTGGCGGAGGGGTGCCTGCATGCTGAAGCCTGCGCGCGCTGAGCTCAGCGCGTCCAGGCTTCGCGGACCTCTCCGCCAGCAGCGGGAGCGCTCCCGCTGCTGGCGGAGGGGTGCCTGCATGCTGAAGCCTGCGCGCGCTGAGCTCAGCGCGTCCAGGCTTCGCGGACCTCTCCGCCAGCAGCGGGAGCGCTCCCGCTGCTGGCGGAGGGGTGCCTGCATGCTGAAGCCTGCGCGTGCTGAGCTCAGCGCGTCCAGGCTTCGCGGACCTCTCCGCTAGCAGCGGGAGCGCTCCCGCTGCTGGCGGAGGGGTGCCTGCATGCTGGAGCCTGCGCGTGCTGAGCTCAGCGCGTCCAGGCTTCGCGGACCTCTCCGCTAGCAGCGGGAGCGCTCCCGCTGCTGGCGGAGGGGTGCCTGCATGCTGGAGCCTGCGCGCGCTGAGCTCAGCGCGTCCAGGCTTCGCGTACCTCTCCGCCAGCAGCGGGAGCGCTCCCGCTGCTGGCGGAGGGGTGCCTGCATGGTGGAGCCTGCGCGGGCTGAGCTCAGCGCGTCCAGGCTTCGCGGACCTCTCCGCTAGCAGCGGGAGCCAGCACTGGGCTCCCACGGCTTGCAGAGAGCTGCCTGTTTGGGGGCTGGGGTCGGGGGAAGCTCGGGCTTCCCCAACCCCGCGCCTGGGGGGGAAATAATTTTTTTCCTTTATTTCCCCCCCAAAAAACTAGGTGCGCCTTATGGGACGGTGCGTCCTATAGGGCGAAAAATACGGTAAGCATGAGTACTGTTCATGCATTCCAACTTTCTCAGAGGAGAACTTTTGCTTGAAACCTGTGATACATACGTTCTCCACATTAGTTGACCAACTTCTTTGACCAAAGAGGGCAGAGACTGTCAGAGGCAGACTTCTAGCTTTCAGGATCTACTCTTGCAGGTTCTACTCTTTTACCCACCAGCCAGAATCAGGTGTGCAAGGCATACACTTAGAGCAAAACAATCCAGAGTTCAGGAATTTGCAGGCCAGAACTAAGCAGAGCTCACAGTCCTTCCACTCCAGTTTACTGCACCTGCTCAATTTCTTCATTTCAGCGGTACAATTAAGGGAGGAGGACACTATACTTCAAAATACCCAGCTATCTACTGGTAGATCCCAGTCTATCTTGCCCATATGAGCTAAAAAAAGATTGCAAGCAACATTGATATGACATACTCTCATTAGTATCTTAAGCATGGTTTATGTCAGGGTGGACTGGGCAACCTCTTGGCCCAATTTAATGTGGATGGCAAGGAGGGCAAAGTAACAAAAAGACTCTGGCTTCTCCTATGCACCCTCAGCAGAAAAAAAAGGTTGCCCACTCTTGATTTAGCAGACAGAGGTTGAATAAACAGGAAAACGGTTTTTGCTTATTTTGTTCAAAGGCTGCAACAGTTTTATCAGTAAATTAATCTGCTTGTGAGGGCACTGAGTTCAGAGTCCATAGGCAGATGAAATGCCACTTCTATGCATTATCTAAAAGGCTTAGATCAGCAAGAAAAACATTGGCCAGCTTCTTTTCCTTACAAATGCACAAGATCAGCTGTTTGTGCCAAAGCCAAAGAAAGGAAACCATGAAAGCCACATCACAGTAAGACCATATATCAGCTAGAGTTTTAATTGAGAATTGTTTAAAGCCAAATCCCACCAAGATACGGCTCTTCTAAGAGATGAAACAGAAAGGAAGGTTATTGGATGCCAGATGAGTTTATGGTAAATGTTACATCTGATATCCGTATGGTTGCACTCAGTTGAGATTCCCCATTTCCCCCATCAGTAAGCACATGAATCTCTTCCTAAAAAGAGAGACCAGAATTTCAGAATAATGTCATGTGGACTGCAAAGCACTTTTAGCAAACAGATATATACAGCAACATTTTCAACTGGACTTCGACTTTAGTAAGCAATCATTCAACTTAAGGCACCTATGAATAAAATATAGTTTATAACTGGGAGCATGTAGAGATTAGGCTGGGGGGTGGAAACGCCTCTCTTCATAACTTTTCATTTTTAGATGAAAATGTGTGGGTTCTTAGGTTTAAGAACTAAAAATACTCATCTAAAAAGAGCTTAGTTGAGATTACCCTCAGATTCCAGGTGAGGCAGTGAAGGTTAAACAACTTGTAACTGCCTTCATCTATCCCAAACTGTCCAAGTCAGGCTTATGTGTTTAGTGGCCTTTACAAAACAACATTCTGTATAATAATAAGTAATAATTCTCAGAGGTATTCAATTTTTCTTTAAGTATCATATGTCATAGTTACAATATTTGTTTTCCTGCAATAAAGTAAGGAATTACGCAGTCTCTGTACTTTAACTAGACAGTATGTTAAGTGATAATAAAGTATGTTAACCAATACTATGAAATTTGCTTCAGCTGCAAATTGATTTTCTCCTCCATGTTACCAAGAATTAACTAAAGAAGTACTATATGAATACACATTGTACTTGAAAAGAAACTTGTGGAGTAGGGGATCTTTCTGTCAAATTGCAAAGGTTATGTTTGGTATAGCTATCAAAGGTCAGTAAAAGCATTGCAAAAAAGAGAGAGAATTATTTATATTGCTGAAAGGCATAAAGATAGAAAGGCCACAAATGTATAATCCAAAGATTGTGTATTTTGGATACTTATGCAGGGATAAAAATATTGGCCACTATCCAAAGAAACACACAACTATTTCTGCATGACTTTAAACATATGCTTCTTAAATAGCAGCCTCTGATACCACATGGCAAATCACTTTTGAATTGGTGATTTTCAAAAGCAGTTCATGATATGGCAAAGGGATGTGCTGTTCAACAGAAAAGAATAGCAACGGTGACTTTTCACACCTGACTGGCTCAGAACATAAGCTATTTCACAAAAATAGACTTTTAAAACCTTTTTTTTTTTTTTGCACCAATCCATCATCCATAATCTTCTTTCTACCTATCCAGCTCTTCTAATCCTGTTCATTTACTGTCTCTACCTTTTAAACAATGCATATCAAGGTGGGGCAGCAGCAGAGCTCTGGCACAGGAAAAGATGCTGGCATGCCAGTAGATAAGGCAAAAGTAGTGCTCGAGAAAGTTATTCCAATGGCTCCTACAATGGTATTATGCGCGCTCAAAACTTGTATCAGGGCTTGATTCCAGTGAGCCTGGCATCTCTGAAAAGAGGGTAAAAAAAAGCCTCATTAACCTTAGGTGCACTTGAAGAAGTGTATCCCACATGCATATGCTCCTTTAAGAATTATGCACATGCTCAGTAGCGAAGTGAAGTGTGGAGAGCTCCTGTATGGAGCAGGGAGTCTATAGTGAGAAAGAAATATGATTTCATCCTCAGTAGAATTAGGAACCAGTGGTTAGACAAGAGGCACACCTAGCTACCTCCTTTCTGTAAAGTCCTGAAACCCTAGGATCAGGGTTTGGCAGTTTCCCTTTCCTTTCTGGAGCTATTAGCAGCCATATGGAGAATACCACTTTGGGATTACAAGATAGCTTTTCCTTTTTGTGGCTAGCAAGAAGAGCTTAAAGCTTAAAGACCAAACTGCAAAAGAGAACTTTTGGAATTGAGTATGAAGCAAGTAAAAGAGATTTCATGGCAACAGTCTGGAAGAAAGAACCTTAGTGGCCAGTAATCTAATGTTTATTTTATCAAGGTATTTATAGTGTCGGGCACGACTAAACGACAAAAATACAGAATTTATAATGAACTCTTACCTTGCCTCTGTGCTTTCCAGGCACAGTCCACATTTTAAAATTCTGTGTCAAAGAGCTCCACCCTCCCCCACTGGAGCTTTCCCTGTGAAGCCTCAATCTTTCAAGCTGAATCGGAGCAAACAACAATCCACAGAAACCCTGAATTGTTGTTTGTTGTGCTTCAGCTTTAAAGAATGAGTTTTCAAAGGGAAAGCTCTGGGGCAAAAAAGTGAGCACTTGGAAATAGAGCTTTAAAGCGCAGGCCTGTGCTTGGAAAGCCGGGGTGGGGGTGGGGGGAGGCAAGTGTGGATAAGCCTTAAGACAGGATATTGCTTGATGTATGCATCGTACATGTCTTTGCATCAGTCCTTTGTTGCTAGTGCCTCCAGAGACCCTAAATAAATAATATTGTTGAAAATACATAAAAACAGAATAAAGTTTTATAAAGGGTGACTTCAGAAACCAGAAATCTTGAGCTGCTGTGATATAGTGGCTGGCACAATTACCGTAACTTTCAGAATAATTGCAGAGTGTGGTTTCAATGGTTGCTTGTTTAGATGGCTTCTTTAAAAAAGGTTGGACAGTTTCACAGAGTATAGGTGTTGCAGTAGCTATTCTCTGCGAATGGTCAACCAAGGCAGCACAACTCTAGTGTCCAGATAATAAGGGATAGTTTTCTCCAGAATGATCTGCTTTAGAATTTCACATAGCATCTGACTCATCAGTGGTGGAGAAGTGATGGCTTAACCCAGCAAGCCATTTCTTACCATATGAAGCCTGCCCATCCAAGGACAGCTGTAGCACAGCCTTTTGTGGAGCAGGGATTGGGTATGGGTAGAATGGTTGAGGAGCTAATAACAGCCTGTAAGCTGTTATTGGACCATTTGCCTGCCACAGAGACACCATTATCTAAAAGATGTGTCTGCCCCATTTGCCATACACAGCATGCAACTGCAGCATTTACAGCCCAGGCTACTATTTGCATTGAAACAACTAAAGCTGGGTAACACTTCCCAGCCCTAATAGAAGGGGAGGGGGTACCATTTACGTCAACAGTATCTTGTAGCAAATAAGTATGCGCTAAGTATCACACCCACAGAATTAAATAGCGTATTTTTAGTGCAAGTGTGGTGTTTGAATTAATCACATCTGTCACACACAGCTATCTAGAAGCACTGACCTCACAACACAGAAGAGCAAGGAAAAAATCCACAGGTAATTTTAGTTTTAAAAGCAAGAAATGATTCCCATTAAAATTAAATCCACAATGCTAAACAAATCAACAAAATAAACAAATCGTAGGTTTAAAAACCGAAACATGCTTTGCAAGTCCATAATTTAAGTTTTAACTCAGCAATAACAATAACAATAATTTGATAGCAACTTCGAGTGTCCAAAGCATTTCACATGAATTATCTGGTTGTAATCCTTATAGCAACACTGTAATGTAAGCCTGTATTATCCCACTTATTGCAGATGGAAAGGACTGATTGAGAGAGAACGGCATCACAGCAGAGAAGAGATTTGAAAATGGGGACTCACAGTTCAGTCTCTAAGTCACTATGCCACTTTCAACTATTTCAGGCATAATTCTGCCATGTATAGCTTATTTGTGCTCTAAAACTAACCCGGTCTGTGATATTATTAAAACAACCTCTAGTTATTTAAGCTGGCAATTTGAACTAAATGCATTGCATTGAATATCTTTGTGGTAAGTGTACTCTGAAAATTAAGGAGAATTATTTGGCTTCTCTGAAGTCAAAAAAGAGATGGTAACCTGCACACACAGCTGAGAGTGAATTTTCCACAGTGAAATAATCCTTTCCTTCATACCAGCCAACACTGTATTTCCACTTGACTGTGGACTCAGCTGCTATGTTGAGCCAGTCAGTGTGGGAGGCAACACTGGATGACATCCTTGTCTACAGAACATTCAATTTGCTGGTATTTAGGATCTGTAGGAAGCTCAGCATAAGCTTTCAGCTCTGTGACCCTTTTCAGTTCTTCACAGCAACATCCTTTTCCTAGTTGACACAGATTGCGTACTTTTGAGAACTCATTTTTAAGCTTTAATTAAACTGCATTTAATGTTTCATGTGTTGAAATATACCATCCAGACAATGCAATTATACCAGGATATAAATGAAATAAAGTTAGTAAATTCTGCTTCTAGGTTCATTCTGACAGTAATTTCTTCTCTGCTGCCTAAAATGAATGCCTATAAGATACAGTGCTAGTGGGAATGTTTTGACCAAGCTATGTGTCGCTGTATTCATAGGCCAAGAGAACTGGAAGTAGGAAATCAGCAAACAAACAGCATACAAGCAGCCTCAAACAACAGTCGTACAGCTCAGTAAAACTCTGTGGAAACAGCAGAGGCAGCCTGCTCCTATGACTGTCAATCCAAACAAGTTCAATGTGACTTACTCCCAAATACATGTGTACAAGACTGCAGACTTTTATGTACACTGTTCAAAAAAACTTAAAGGTTGGACAAAACATAATTTTTTCTATTAAAAATGTATGTTCATATTCACAAGCCACTGTATGGTAAATTGTCACTTCAACACAATCCAACTCATGAATTTATAATACTTTACAATTAGCTGAAACTTTAGATTCTTCTTTGACTGCTTTTAAGGTCTTTTAATTCTCTGGCAAATGATAAATTCAGAGAAGGTTGTTAATCACATGCATGTGGAAGAAAACCCATTTTATCCTATTAAAGCCCCCACAGATTTTTATGTAAAATAGCAAAATGTGCATTTTAGCAGTGATAGAAGACCTACGTAATATATACCACAGGTCCTCATTCTAATAAGTGCCCTGGAGTAAAACGTTTTGCTTTCTCCCATGGAAGTTGGGGCTCGACACCATGTAACACATCAATACATATACAAATATTACTGCTAAGTGAAGCGATATTGAGAGGAGGCAATATACAATAAGAAGAGTTCCTAGATGTATTAGTGTGCTGCTTTTCATTGTTACTTCCCCAACCTCAAGCTCATTCCCTCCAGCAGGTTGAGGTGTAAACCCGGGATGTGCGTCTTCCAGGTTCGACCCGCCATGCGAATCACATGACCTGCACAAAATCATAGCCCCACCCCAAGTGTATTTTTCTGTGGAAAAATTGAGGCACCAAAAATGGCCACCATGCTCTCTCTCTCACAAAAAAAACCAGGTAACCGGAACCATTGAGGGGGGGGGTATGCAAGCTGCGTGCTTTCAGACTGAGTGTTTGTATGTGCATTGTATGGATCTGATAGGAAGAAAATCAGCTTGGGAAGGGAGTTACAGGAAGAAAGCAGTGGGCAAAGGGAAGGTTAAGAACTTCCTAGCAGCTTCTCCATACAAATGTCCTTCTCACAAAAGCACTTTGCCTACAAATGGTAATCCAGGTTGCACACACTCACATACAGCATGTTCTTCAGTCCTTTTTGGGAAATAAAGCAACAGTTTACTTTGCACACACTTCTTAAAAAGAAGTAAGGTGCACTAGTAGGGTTTGACATACTGGTCGCTATATCGGTCGAAAGCTGCCAACGGGCTTGTCAGCTATTATTTGAAGCCAAGAATGGCAATGTGTAGGTGGCAGCTTATCTCTTTTTATTTCATTAAGGAAGGGGCAAAGGCTGCTTGCCCTCTAGGCCCGCAGCAATTAGGTGCACAACTACTGGCACAGCACAGCTCTCTTACTGGCTGCCTGTTAGCTCTGTGGGAATTTCCCAACAGGAATACACTCAGTGGTAAGAGGCAAAGGTCGCTGCCTAGGAAGGGTTGCCTGTGACTGTGTCTTGCCAGATGCAAAAACAAGGGAATTCAAGCTGGTGAGGCTTGAAAGACTGGCCTGCTACCTCTTTTGCACAAATTCATGTGAACCGACTTAGGCTTCTTCAACACTGCCGTTACTTAATTTTGTTTCTTTTTAAAAATTTCCTTAAAAATAAGCTCTGAATATTTCACATATGCAGAAACTTTACATCATGTTAAATGTTACATTTAAGAATTCCATGTTGTTGTTGTTTTAGAAAAACAAAAGCTTATTTCATAGTGTGAGAACCAATGTAGCATAAGCAGATACCTGCTCATGAAACAGAGGTTATTCCTCCTCTCCCCCTACAATAGCTACATGGAAGCCCTATAGAGCAGATTTTGAGGGGACATGGTGGAGCTGGAGGAGCGAGAAGAGAAACTGGAAGTCCTGCAACGCCTGCAGATTCCCATTGCGCAAACAGGCAGACATCACTGAATGCTGCCCACAGTTTCACAATAGCTGAACTGATTTGTTTTGTAATCAGCATATGCATCAAACCAACTGATCATTGAAGAATGTTTCTGTTCTACTAAATGCCCCCCCCACTGAACAATAAAAATGTTGTTCTAACAAAGTTAATGTTTGCAAAGAAAAAAAATACTTGACCATTTCACTTAAAAAAAAAAAAAAAATTAAGTAAGAAAACATACCCATACAAGGAAAGCAGCGCTTAGTAGTAGTACAGAAAAGAAAGAAAGAAAAATAGCGGTGGATGGTTGTAGTTTTAGACATTCCAAGAAAGGCAACCCAAAAAACTGTCTCTCTAAAAGGTTCCATGAGTCAATGGAGGGTGTAAATGTGCTCAATTGTCTTAACCAAGCCAATAAAAGAATGCCATGTTGTACAGAAGGTGTGAGCCTATAAGCATGTCCATAAGCATGATACTTGAGAAATCCAGGCTTCAAAAAGATTTGCATTTAAAGTTCTCCATTTTGCTGAAAGCACTAATCTAGCTGAGGTTAATAAATGGAGGGTGAGGTCTTTATTGGTTATGTTCTTAATCTGAGGAGTAAAATATGATACTAAGGTTAATTTGGGTCTGGTTATAGTGATTGCACCATCATAAGCCGATTCTGGCTGGGGGGGCGGGATATAAATAAAGAAAATATTTATTTATTTATTATTATTATTATTATCATTATTATTATTAGATTATTATTTTGAAAAACTTTCTTCTATAAAAGGGAATAATTTTTTGATAAAACCACCACATGTGTACAAGAGAGCCGGGTAAATGGCATTCCCACCAGCAAAGGTTGGAAGTTTTATGATTAATTCTATAATCTGGCTGGGCACATGTAGCAGTGTTATACTATTTGTAAAGCATTTTATTGAGTTCTAATTGAGATTTATTCCATAGTTGTTCCTTTTAACATTTGGCATTATTTGATCAGACAACTATCCATTTCCCTCCCCCTCTTTTTTCTTGACCGGTCAACTGACCTATCGTGTATGGCACACTAGTATTCCAGTATGAACAAGTCAGGGAACAGGGACAGTTTTACCATGAAACAATGTAAAGCAAGTTTTATCAACTAACCCAGCAGTTTCCACAAGGTCATTTGTGAAAGAAATGAGTTCTAAGCTGGAACAGTTGTTGATGGACCTCAAGTGGGCTGTATGTGCAATTCTCATATGTTCTGTAAATACAGATCTATTGCAGTCCCGTGTAGGATTCCCTTATTGTCCTGAAAAACTATTTACTTTATCCCCATAAAACTGAATGGATACCATACTTCCCTAAAATAAGAGGAATGAATTCGGGAAACTACTTTGGAAAGAGCAAAACTTGTTCCTGACCGTAGAACAAACATCCTGAGTAAAAAGGAGGTTGCTATGAATTTACTTTATCCCAGAGAACTCAATGAAAGTCACTAAGAATCAAACCTGCTTCTTTATCACAGCCCCAATTTGTGGTCAGAAAACAGGCGATGCAACACCCAAAAGCGTTCTGAGTGTCACCGATAAACACACAAGTTAAACTAATTAAGTTAAGAGCCACAAGTGAATGTTCGCATACATGTTCTTCAGAACAACAACAAAAAACCAAACACCTGAACATCTGTTTCAGTGCCTTTAGGAATCTTGATACCCATAGCAAATACCAGAACATAAGAGCTATCCATTTAAAATGAATTAACCAACAGATACCTCACAGTTAATAGGAATCTGCACACACAGTGCCTTACTGTATTTTATTTCTTTTTTCTTGTTCTTACCTATTCAGAGAAACTGTTTCCATGACCAATTATCGGAGAAAACACAAAGAGGCGGTGGTTAGTTTTTAGCAGCTAGAAGCATTTCGCTCATGTTGAAAATCACAGATAATGTTTTCTCTTGGTATAATGTAAAATCAAATGGCTGATTGCTCAAGCACTCTCTTGTCAAGTGCTATTACAACTGGAAAAAAACATCCTCTAAAACTGATGTCACACTGTTTCACAACTATGGTGTTTCCCAACTAAGAGGAAAGGCCAGGACAACACAACCACGATGCAAAACTAGTAACCTGGCAAATCTGCCCCAGTCAAGACTTTTTGCAACTTGCAATACTACCAAAGGTAACGTATATGCTCTGTTTATAAGCAGTACTACAGTTCTTTAATGCTATCACACAACACCACAAGATAGTGAAAGAACTGGAAAGTAATTACATGAGCTGACATTTGATTAGGATCCCAGATTAAGATTTCATACCTTTACAGGAAAAGCTCTTGAATCTTTAGGAGCAACAGATGATCAGTAACAACATGAATGGTAGATCCTTCCAAGAGGAAGCAGAGACGTTCCTAGTTCAACTCACTTTAAAGTCAGAAGGGAAGAGTGCTGCTAACTGAATCACTGCATTACTTCCGGCAGCTTTGTCTCAGAATACTCCTGTACATGTGTAATGACCTAGCATGACCCTGCTTAACTTGCAGGATCATCACAGCCTGGCAACTACAGCTACAGACTATACTCTTCAGCACCCTTTAGGACAACTTCCGAATGCTTCTCTAAAGCGATTACTCAGAGTTACAAATCGCAGACCCAAATATGCACATGAAATTTCCCAAAGGTTTAGATGTGGTTTTATATACCCTTTTATGAGACCTTATATCAGGTGTGAATTTCTGGAATCTGGCCACTTCTAAACTAGCTTAGCTCTGGCCTTTGCTTCTTTAAAGAACTCGCATAAAAAACAAGTTGAGAGTACATATCTTTCACCACAAGGATTCATCTTGCACATTGTTCTAGATCAGTGTTTCCCAACCTTTTCCTGACCATGGCCCCCTTCTGATCTTGTTTCCTTCCTGTGGGCCCCCCATGCGTGTAGCTGGGGGGGCAGGGGGCAGCTGCCCCTCCAATAAGTAAAATACAAATCTGAGGTTCAGACCCCCTTAACAGAAGTCTGTCGCCCCTAACAAAACCCTCCCCCCCAGGGGGCTATATGGCTGCCGGTTGTGAAACACAGCTCTAGATGAAGATACTCTACTAAAAAAGATAAATTTATTTGAGATAACCCAAAAAATCCAAGTCTCCAGCTGGCAAGATTTCTGTCTGGAGAAAAGGATAGTTAGCAAGCCTAACCGAGCCCATAGGTGAACTTCAACATCTACAACAGGATGGTCTGAAGAAGGAAATAAACCACTATTCTTACTAAAAATACACACTGTCAACAGTGCTTTTAAAAATTTGTTTTTCAAGTAATACACACGGTTCACACAGCATCAGCTTGTGATCCACTAAAGACAAAAACAGAGATGGAGGATGTGCCTGGATGGCTACACCTCACTTGGCTGATCTTCTCCTACCTCACGGATTGTTGCTACCAAGGGGTGTGCACATGCAAATTTGTGTATGTAAAACTGATTGTTCATACATTCTTCCTCATTTTCTGTTGCATATTTTCATACATTCATCTTCTGAAGAAGGAAAAACCAATTAAAGGTTAGAACAGGGGTAGGCAACCTAAGGCCCATGGGCCACAAGCAGCCCATGGGGGTCATTTAACCGGCCCACGAGTTGCCCCTGAACTGAGCTGCCTGCTTGGCAAGTCCCCACATGCTGCGCTAAACCGGCACAGCGCGGCACAGGGACTCGCTTCCACGGCGCTGGAAGTCGTGTCTGTGTGGATGCCAGAAATTGTGGGCACTCAGGCGCATGCGCAATCCAGCCTACAGAGGGATCTCCACTGGGGTGAACCGGCCCAGGCAATGTAAACCTTGCCAACCCCTGGGTTAGAAGGATATAGTGCTTCAGAGACTACAGAATTAAGGGATTTGCAACTGAACTATTAAAGGTTCTTCATTTCCAGCAGCCTAATAGCCAGTGCCGTTAGCAGTTCATCTAGGAGACTGTGGGCTGGTTCAGATGGAGCAAGCTCAACTAAATAAACCATAGTTTATTAAGCTGAGAGTTGGGCCAGGCACTCCCGCCTCCTTCACTCTGTTACTGGAACTAAAAATTTCCAGGATTTATTACACCATAGTTTTTATCCGATTTTATATTATGGCTAGTACGCCCAGATTAAAACACAATTCCCTGGTTGGAATGTAGAGGGAAATGATTTCATAAACTTAGAAGACCCCAATTCTGGCATGAATGCAAAGAGAGAAGAGAAAATACAAGCTTGATGATCACTAAGGCAAGATCACTAAGGCAAGCCCTGTATGACCTGCCTAAGTAACTGGAAATGAAATTTACTAGCTTCTCTTTATTCCTGCAAATTCAAACAATTTCAAAACACAGGTGCCATGTACCACTGTATCGAAGGAAGTCTGCGGTATCTGCCATACTGTGAAACCTTTTGAAATAGTAAAAGTTGAAATCTGAAACATCTTTAAATATATTTATATATAAGCTTTAAAGTTATTGGAATTTGACATTCCGAGTGAAGAAGATTCCCTGAAAACAAATGACAATAAACTAAATCCTTCATGATGCATTTTGTTTCAAGCACCACATATAATCAGGTCTTCCTGAAAGGAACATAAAATATGTCAATTACAAAAATGATCTGGTAGAAGAGAGCAGTTCTGCCAAGAAGAAATATTCACCCAAGACACTTAGCATACTCCCCAAGGCAAGCTCCCTAAATCTTTCTCCTCTTAAATTAATAGTAAAGTAATTTTTAACAAAATAAGTCATGAAATAACTCATCCTATGAATCTTTTCCGATCAGTAAATGCAGGCAACCAGCTCTGGAGGGATGAGCTTTATCTGGATGCCCTTGCCATAAGAGGCGTGGCCTTCCCAACAGTGGCACCATGGTTATGGAATGCTCTTGTGTAGTAGTTACTTCAACTGGTATTTTTGGTACCAGTTGAAACCTTGTTTTTACCAAGCCTGTTAACACCTTTCACATGCACCAGGTTGCTCCCAAGATTGAGGGGGCCCGGCACATGTGTTGTGCACAGCATGTGTGTGGTGTCACATGCGTTACACATTGCAATGGAGGCGGCCAAGCACTCTGGAGGAGCCGGCCACTGGACCAGATGGCGCATGACATCACATGCACACGAGTGCAGGGTCACCTCAACATTAAGATGGCCCAGCCCCCTTAAAACAACTATTGAGGGGGCTGAGGTGCCTTCAGTCTCCTTGAGTTGGCACACCTGACACCTTCACATGCTCTGAAACTGGTTGAATGTTGCATTATTAAGTGGATTTTATGTCAATGTGGGTTTTTTAATGAATTGTATTTTACTGATATTTGTAAATCACCCACTATATACTACATTGGTTAAACAGAACATAACCGTACAGTGTTCCGTGTGCTGGAAGATGCATACATGCTACCTAGAACAGCTTCAAAACAATCACCAAACTCACAATAACTATGCCACTCAAGTGTGTGTTTTTGTGAACACAGTTTCGGACTCACATGAAGGTGTGGTAGAATCCACACAACCTCCAGTGATCTGTCACTATTTAGTGTCCTATTCTTGTCCTCACCTCTCTCACAAAAGCATGTAATCAAGGAGGTATAAGCTATCTTAAACCATCATACCATATCACTGTGAAGTAGTGTCATGCTCATTGGCACATTCTCACTAAGGAACACCAACAGGCTGCTGCTCCCGATTGTAACCATCACAAACATTTCCAGGAAAACAAAGATAGCAACCCCTTGCCACATTACCATGATAGATAAAGACCACTCCCAGAAACATATAATTTCTTTCAACACTCACCTGGAATATTTCCAAAAATGCACCCCTTTTGTGGGAGATGAATGGCCCTGTGAGAGTGGCTGAGCATTTTTAACTCTGTAGTGATTTTCAACTCTGAACATAGGCTTAATTCAGCTGAAGCCAATGGCCCTCAACATTTGTAACTCAATGTATAGCTGAAGTCACTGATTTATGTTCTCTTTAACATCCCATGAATGTGACAAAATATAGAGCAGCACAAAATAATCGTGCCCATGTTTGCTCAGAAGCAAGCCCCACTGATTTCAGTGGTGTAGTGGTTATAGAGTCAGACTGGGGCTGGAGACTCAGGTTTTCATCCCCATTCAGCCCCAAAAGTCATGGGGCAATTTTGGGCCAGTCACTATCTTGGTCTAATCTACCTCACAGGGTTGTTGCAAAGGTAAAGGGGAAAGCAATGTATACCACCTTCAGCTTCTTGAAGAAAGGCAAGCTCTAACAGTAGAAAATACATTTTTAAAGTGTGTTTAGAACTGCAATTATTGATGCAAAGACAGACATTTATCTTCATAATGCCTGGGTTTTTGTTAAATGAATAATGAAAATGCATAAGAAAGGTATTGTGTGAGGGAAAAATGGAGGAGGCATTGAGATGCTGCAAATATGTGGAACAAGTAATGTCTTTTAAATGATTCTGCTGCCAGTTTCATATTGTAAGTAAGAGCTGTGTGGTTAAGGAGTTAAACAACTTTAAATTCCATATTCAAATGAATAAGATGTTAATTTGAATTCTGTGAAGGACAGATGGCATTGCAGTAAGATTTTTTTTTGTTTTTGAAAGTCAAATAAATGAGCTATGGAATATAAAGGCTCCTAAAATGACAACATACACTGGAAACAAAGCTACAGTTGGCTGTAATCAAGACACATTTGCAAAACATTTAAAACTTTGCAACAGGGTTTATTACATCCTGCAATATGCAAACTGAACCCTTTGCGTGCATACAATGGTGCAGAAAAAAATCAGGAAGGTACACACTGTGGCATTTTTAAATATGCATTCAGTTTTTGTAAGTAAAACTGAATGCATATTTATGTGACCAACAGCTGTCATTTCTACATTGGCATTTGGGATACTAGCTAGAATAAAATTCTGTAGAAAATGATTTAGCTTTCACAGTGGAAGGAAAAGGAAGAAAAAGTACGCGAGATTGAGCACTATAAAACCCTTTGTGTCACGGGATTAGTATTGTATGTATGTGCAGCAGCCGATCGTTTTGCTCGCCTGCTTGCTTAAACACACGCTCGGTCCTCTCTCCCTTCCACCAACACACTAAACCAGTGTTCGGAACTAATTTTAAACAAAGCTGTTCCGAGGCTGGAACTGAAACACAAAGCAACCAAAAAGAAAAAGGGGGAGAGAGAGAGAGAGAGAGAGAAATTCCTTCCCCTCCAAGCTCGACTCTTTTTGCTTTAGGAAACCCACGCTGCTGCTTCCAATAGAGGGTAATGGCTTACCAGCTGTCAAGCTCCAGCTCCAGCAGTGACTGAGTCCTCTCCGAGTTACAATGCAAGCACCACATGGCTGGAGAGAGAAGTCACAAGGAGGGGCCCCCGAGCTGCCAGCATATCCTTCCCCGGGGGCTCCCCTAACACCTCCGGGCCCGCGCTGAGGCAGCCGAGAGAGGCAACTGGGGCTGGGGGCACGGCACCGAGGAGCGCCCCCAACTCGTCTCCGTGGGCGAGAGGAGGGAGCAGCTCAGGAGGGGGTCCGGGAAAGGCGCGTGCACTCGCGAGGTCCACCCTCTCACAAGCTCCGGCGCGCGCGCACACAGGGAGGCTCTCCCTCTCTCGCGCGCGCGCTCCCGCCCCTCCACTCACACACGCTTACACATCCATTCCGCTAGAAGCGCGAGCTGGGAATACAAATGCCAGAGCTGGGAGGGGTAACATTGATCTTATTAAGCCGAGGCTGGTTTCCAGGACGGGGCGAGGGGGGCGCGGGTGGAAGAGGAGAGGCAAAGGGGGGGGCGGTAGGGACCGCCACAGGAAGGGGTGTGTGTGTGTGTGTGTGTTTGTGTCCCGCTCTCCTTGTCCTCTTGGCACTGCAGGAATGTGACAAGGAGGAGGAGAAGGCAGGAGCAGCCGCCTCCCGCTCGCCCGCTTGACTCCCCGCTTCTCTTCACGTGACGGAAAGAGCGGGGGCTCTGGCAGCGCTATTAATAGCTGCATTCAGACTGGGAAAGGCAGGCTTCATTGCTATTCAGCAGCTTCGCTGTCACTGGAAGCTGCTGCTCCCCCAGGCAGGCACACACTTGGCTTGGGTAGCAACAAATGTTTGCGTTGGCTTGAAAAGCGCCTGGAGCTGCTTTCGGAGACCCTCATTCTTTCCTCCTCTCTCTCTGTGCCCCCGCCCCATTTTGGTTTCCCCGGTTTTTCTTCAGCTGGGATGCTTTGCAATATAAGCGATGCATGCCTTCTTCTTATCTTTGGGAAGGGCGTCTTTCGGACGTAATTGCTCCTAGAGTTAATTAAAACTAAAATCTTAAGATAAAAGGACTGCGGAACTCTTTATTATAAACGGCAAGCTAACAACTCCCAAGCGCCTGCAGCTGGAGCAGTTTAAGAGCTGCTTGCACAGAGATGAATGACTACGAAATGAACATTGGGGTGTGTAAGGCCTTGTACCTTTGGACTGTGCCCATCTCGCAGCTTTGAGATGGTTTTGTTTTTAAGCCAGTAAAACTTTAACGGGTGGGGGTTATGGCAAGACAGTAAAGATGTGATTTTTGAATCAAAGTACACCCACGCATGCACCACAAGGAAACTTCTTTTTATGTTGCTTTTGCCACCACAGTGAAATAATTGTTTATGTGAATCAGAACAGCACTTCTGTTTAGCTTCTCAATGAGGCTTACTCAAAGTATACGACCCTGTATATTGCTGTATATCAAAAACTAAAAACTTACAGTATAAGGTAAGGTGACATATTTATACATTCTCTTCAGTCTTTTGACATTTCCCCTTTAAACTTAGGCAGATTAAATACTTCTTTACATTTTTTGCTTTTCACTGCTTTAAAAAATCAATGCACACAGCATTCTTTTGAACTCCTTTGAGCTTTTTTTTTGAAAATAGAGTAAATGAGCTTCAGACTACAAACTTCTACTATTACTAAGTGTTCCTCATGCATAAAAGTAAGGAAACAAACCTGAGTCCCCCCTGCCCACTTAAAAAAAAAAAACATTGAGAGGAAAAAGTTGCTCACAAAAATAAATTCATCTGTGTCAGCTATTGCACCAAGACTTGTAACAAAAATTGCTCTCAACCTCCACACATTTGTTCCAGGCACGTGGCTTTAAAATTATGATTTGGCTAGAATAGTAGCACTAAAAATAACCCTGTTGAAGTTCCAAATAATTATTCACGGCATTGCTAGATTTTATGTACACGGTAAAAAAACACACCCCACAGTAGAGTCATTTTCCCCAAGAGTTTTTGCTGTATCCAAATGTTACTACCATGACGAGTAAGAATATGCACTTTTAGTCATTGTGAGGCAAACAAAACAAAACCCTGAGGATCAAAGTAGATCCCCATAAGTTTGCTGCTTAGCGTGGGATGCGACTTGGGGCTGCTGTTTAAAGTAAAAATGGTTTAAAACACAGCAATCCAAAGGGGGTGACGGAGAACCAAAGATGGACAACATGCCATATCTAGAGCCCTGTCAGGAATGTGGTTGGAAGGGAGGATGAAATGCTGCTTTTCCTCCTGCCTCCTTTAAAGACCCAGTTTGGCACACCCACCCACGTACATGTACGTGTACATACACATACACAGGTTGGGAGCCTCAATGGCACCCCTCTGGAGGCTTCACCTGGGGCAAAAAAACTGGCTCTCCATCCCCCCTGTAGCTCTGTTTTCAGTAGTGGTGGTGGTTTCCAATAGGAGACAGAATACATATGCACAACACCACCATTTCAGATAGCGTCAGAGGAATGAGATCCATACCTTCCCCTGATCTGCCCCTAAACTTGCTAATCCAAGGGCTGTGGAGATCTCTCCGGTGTCGGGAGGAGGTGGTCTTATGAGGCTGGATCTCTCTCTGGGGACGGACTACTCTTTCCACGTTGGAAAACAATGTTGGTTCAAGGTTTCGGAGGGCACTTGGGCAAAACATCCTCAGTGCTCCTCCACTTCCTCAATGAATCTACCCCTTCACTGCCACTGTTGCCACCTACAGCTCCGTCTCTGGCTCATCATTGTCATCAAACAAAGCCAACTAACAAGCAGGCAATGGTAGTTCCTCCTCCTCACCACCACCATTCTTGTTTGCTTTCTCATCCCTGGGCCAGAGTGAGAGGAAGGTGAAGTAGCAGGATCCAATACTGAAGAGGAGGAACGGGCCTAGATGACTCTAGTCAGTAGGTCCCCTACTGGCAAGGGTCCAACTTGCCCCTCGCATTGGGGGAGGGTGCATCACATGATGTGTCTCGCCCAGTGTGACATACCGTCCTCCCTGCAGCTTGTGCAAGGGGGTAAGATGCGCGGAGGGCGATCTTCGCCCTTGCTCGTCCGAACCTGCTCCTGGGTGGGGGATGAGACGCTCGGAGGGTGCCTGGCGGTGGATGTTAGCCCCCTCAATATTGAGGGGAGCTGGGCGCCCTGATTCAAAATATTGAGGGGGGTGGAGCCGCTAGCACCCCCTATACCTGGTGCAGGTGCCTGCTGGCATTTGGGCCTTGGCAGGTCCAAGAATTTATGCTTTTGAATTATGGTGCTGGAGGAGACTCTTGAGAGTCCCACGGACTGCAGGAAGATCAAACCTATCCATTCTTAAGGAAATGCTCACTGGAAGGACAGATCCTGAAGCTGAGGCTCCACTACTTTGGCCACCTCATGAGAAGAGAAGACTCCCTGGAAAAGACCCTGATGTTGGGAAAGATGGAGGGCACAAGGAGAAGGGGACGGCAGAGGATGAGATTGTTGGACAGTGTTCTCGAAGCTACCAGCATGAGTCTGACCAAACTGCGGGAGGCAGTGGAAGACAGGAGTGCCTGGCGTGCTCTGGTCCATGGGGTCACGAAGAGTTGGACACGACTAAACGACTAAACAACAACAACAGGAGCTGACTATGCAAACCTTCTACACTAGCCTTGCTTGGAGAGGGAGAGCTGAACATCCTTTGACCCCTGGATTGTCCTGCCACAGATCATAGGACTGTGGCCTAAATCAACCATGCCCATGTTTTTATCCTGTTATCTTGACTATTTAGTGTTGATGGTGGTTCTGCCTAACAGAAGAAAGAGCCCTCATTTCAAGGAGATATTTAAACATGTGCTTTGCTGGAATTTAATGAGCTGCTTGCTACTGAAACACAACACATGGTATAAATAGAAAAATCCTCCAAATATCCCAAGTGTAAATTTATCCTCATCTATATTTAAATATCTATGAGAAAACTAGATCAGATTCATTCAGACTAGGTTTGCAGATAGCTATTTATGTAATAGCAGAGTCAAAAGGCGTCGGGTTTTCTTTTTAGTCATGTGTAGTCCTTTTCAACACATTCTGTCTCTTGATGCGATAAATCTCTCCATTACATTTATAATCCATTGATGTGAATATTAATGGGTGGGGATTTTATGGGATTTCAATCCAAAGAATTTTCTGAGGCAAATCCATATTGTATGTGGCAAACACAGCTTATTGTTTTTATTGCTCTCTGACCTTAAAAATAAATTACACATATATATGCAGATTAACCTATTTTTTTTTAACGAAGAAAGACAGGAGGTTATATATCTCATCCACAGGCCCCATACAACCAGGAAAAAAACACCAAACTGAATTTTTGTACATAAAATCTAAGCATGAGATGTCTTGTACTGCTTCAAATTGTTGTGTCACTGATTAGACTCAACACACAGCCTTATATTAAGACACCACAACAACCCTCTTTCCTACTTGTTTAAAAATAATATTTTGCTAGTTGTTACACAGTGGTCGCACCATTGTTTCATGGAAGCTTATGTGCTTGTTTGCTATTCTATGGCAGGGCACAATCTTGATAGTCAAGTGCTGCTAAATTCCATGGATTTCACAGAATGATAGCATATAAGACCCCCCACCCCCACCCCTAGGTAGAGCACTCCTAATAAATGGCTGCCCAGCCTTCACATAAAGACTTTTGGCGAGGGAGATTCTAACAGCCTCTAGGTAATTGGTTCTATTGTCGAACTGCTCTTGCTGACAAGAAGTGTCTTCTGATCTTCAACCAAAGCCTAACCTACTGTAGTTTAAGCCCATGACAGCCTTTCAGGGTTATGTGAAGAGAGCTGTCATGTCTTCTCTCACTCTTCTCCAGGCGAAACATACCCAGTTCCTTCAAACTTCCCTCATGGGATTTGCTTTCCTTGCTGCTGACCACCTTTGCTGCCCTCTTTCTCAATCCTGTTCTAATTTGTGATATCCTTTTGAAAGTGTGGTCTCCAGAACTGAACACCAGAAAGTTACAGCCTTGAAGTCATTTTTTGTGCCTATTAATATTTAAGGGATTTTCTACATATTTTCTCAGTCCTTGTTTCCCATAAGGTATCCCTGTTAGAGCTACCTTCCAGTTGTTCAGCAGCTCCATGTGGTCAAATAGCCACTGCCTGCCTCTCAGCTGGAGTGGGGAGGCAAAAACTGCTTTTAGGGCTCACCTCATCAAGGAGTATATAAATTGTATGTTGTTGTTTTTTAATCCAGACATTTTGGTTTGTACTGTGTACATTAAAATGCAAAATAACATGAAGAAAATGCCTGGGGAAATTGCTTGCAAAAATGTGTACAGTATGTATTAGGCAAAATTACATAGGATTGTAGCCAACACTGTGTGTGCAGTTCCACTCACACAACCGGACTTTCCCTTCCTCTCATCTTTCTGCTGCACTTTGAAGTTCCAACAACTGGAGCTTCAAAGCCCAGCATCACCTGACACCATATTAATATCAGGTGACTGACAGGTGGGAGGCTCTGTCCACAGGTCAAACATGGCTTGCTGCCCAAAAAGTTCCCCCAACCCTGATTTATAAGCTGCCCTAAAACAAAAAGAAGCTCACAAAATAAAAATGTGGTAAAAGCAGCACAATAAAAATACAGTAAGATGAAGTGAAGCATTTTTTAAAACTTAAGATAAAAACCAGATCAAAGAGAGTAGAGAATATTTTTTTTTAATTAAATTTGAAATACATGGGGAAACAAGTCTTCGCCTGGCACTGTAAGTATATTCAAGGAGGCACAAGGTGGGACTCACTGGGGAGAGTATTCTGTAAGCAGGAGACGACTGTTGCAAAGGCCCTTATAAGACGTGTCTAGCATTCTGTTATCACAGTGGCCCAAAAATATGCCCCTCAGAAACCCACAAGCAGGACCTGAGCACAGAGCACACCGTGGTTTCCAACAACTGGTAGTCAGAAGCGTTACTGCCTCCAACCACTGAGGCAATAGAATAGCTATCATAGCTAGTAGCCATTGATACTCCTATCCTCCATGAATTTGGCACATCCTTTTTCGGAGTCATCCAAGTCAAAGGCCATCGCTGCCTCCTATGGGAGTGAGCTGCCACACTTGTACTCTCTCCCCCCCGCCCCCCCATGATAAGGGAGAAACTGGAAGAGGGAAGAAGCATAAGATCTCTCATAGCTGTGCCACTTACATGGCTGTTCAAACCTTCAGCACCTTGCTCCCCCCCCCACACACACCTGTAGCTTTTCCAATAGAGATGGCCCATGCCTCCTTACATAATCATAGCATTTCCTAGGCAGAGAACTCTGGTTAGGGGATGTATCTACCCGCAAGAGTGAAATTTGGATGTACAGTGGTGCCCCGCAAGACGAATGCCTCGCAAGACGGAAAACCCGCAAGACGAAAGGGTTTTCCGTTTGCAGAGGCGCTTCGCAAGACGAATTTCCCTATGGGCTTGCTTCGCAAGACGAAAATTGACGAAAAATTTTGAATTTTTTTCCAACTCCAAAACCCCTTTTTCTGAAGCACTAAGCTGCTAAAAGCATTTTAGCAGCAAAACCGCTAATCCCTTAAGCCTTAAAAAGCTGTTTTTAGTCCTTAAATTGTCAATAGCGCTAATCCGCCAATGGGCTTCTTCGCAAGACGAAAAAAACGCAAGACGAAAAGACTCGCGGAACGGATTCTTTTCGTCTTGCGAGGCACCTCTGTAGTTATAGAAATAAAAATGAAATGCTATCCAACACAATGTGTTTTTATGTTTCTCATGTAATTTATTAATCATGTGTGACCACTTTTTTTTTTAAAGATAGTAAATTTAATTCTTAGGGATAATCCGGCCTCTTTCTATTATGTTTGTCTTTTTAATGGCCTCCTATCCTTTTCCTAAGGAATTCAAGATCTGTTTAAATATATATTTCACACTTTTAGGGGTGCGCTGAATTCCAGTGTATTCAGTGTGATTAACTTTGGAATTATTCTTAGCCAGGGTAACAATTACTGCTGATTTAGATGACATGTAGTACAAATTGCTGTGTGCTTGTAATTACAAATTGCATTTGTTGCACTCCAGGGGATTTATAAACATTGATATCTTGGCTATTAACACGTTAAATTACAGTGATTTATACAAAATGCTGAATGAACCAAAATCTAATTGTGGTCTTCTTTATATGTATGGGGCCTTAATACACTTTTAGAGTTGACAAAAATGGCTCTTTTGACATTAGATTTCAGTATATCTGAGATATATTTTAATTTGGCTGTGTTTCTTAGATACTTAAGTTGAACCAAAATCCCTCTAGGAATGGAATGCATTTATGGTACTTTCAAGAAAATATGTACAATTTACATGCTTCTTTCTACTCCGCATCTTACTGGTAAAATATTTATACCAGTGCAATTCAGGAAGGGCTCCAAGTTAAGTCTCACATGTGAAGTTCAAATTCTTAACAGGAATATCATAGTAACAAGGCAAAAGGAGCACTTTCCATACACGGTCCTAAAAACAAATCTTTAAAGACAGATACTTAATTTTAACTTTTATTTATTAAATAATTTTTTACTGCCCTTCACCAAATCTGCCACAGTGAACAACAAAACACAACAAAAATAAAATCATTAAAATAAGTTACATATATAACTACTTACAGATATATAGTCATATTTAGAATTTACTTCACCCATCATGCCTCTCTACCTCTAAAAGCCTGACAAAAGAGGCAAGTTCTCACCTGCTGACAAAACAAATATATTGTACAGTGGTACCTTGGGTTACATACGCTTCAGGTTACATATGCTTCAGGTTACATACGCTTCAGGTTACACACACTGCTAATCCAGAAATAGTGCTTCTGGTTAAGAACTTTGCTTCAGGATAAGAACAGAAATCGGGCTCCGGCAGCGCAGCAACAGCAGGAGGCCCCATTAGTGGGGCTTCAGGTTAAGAACAGTTTCAGGTTAAGAACGAACCTCCAGAACGAATTAAGTACTTAACCTGAGGTACCACTGTAGAGGCAAGTGGCACCTTGGATCATTCTACAGCTGTGCAGTTACCACAGAAAAAAACTTTGCCTTGGTCCCCATACTACAAACTACATACTACACACCTCATTCAAAGCAGGGCCTACCATGATAGCTTCACTGTCTGATTGAAATGAAGGGGCAGGCTATAATGGGAGAAGACACTCTCTCATATATTCATAGTAAAAATGCACATACTCATATGTATCGAACCATATAATATGTGCAGGAGATTACAATGCCTAGGGCTCTTGGTAGCTGCTCTGCTCCCTCAACTTGTTCTGCAGACTCATCTTATAACTAGCCCAAACATATCTAGCAAGCAAGCATTTGGTGGCAACTGCTAAACAACCCAAGGAATTCTTTAATTCTAAGTTTGTACATGGCGGATTTGGGCGTTCCAGTAAATAACAAAGTAGTTCCTACAAGCCTCAAGAATGTGCACCCATTCTAAATCATGACGTTCCTATCCTAAGCTTATTTTTGTGTCACCTCTACATGCATCTCATTGGGGGAAAACAGGAACATGATGGAATCATGATAAGAAGTAAACTACTGATGTCCCCATCCCAAAACTTGAAATCATATGTTCTAAATATTTCAAATTATTTGAGTGACAGAACTGTGCAACAGTGACTCATTACTTGTAGATGAAACCAGCCATAAAAATATTTAAACCACAGCTACCTTTTCCATTATACACTCATAGTGTAAGGTCACAAGTCTGTATTATCCTTTCCTTACTGTTTCCAGATGGTGGCATGTTAGCCTTTTGTAGCAAATATAACAGAGAGTCCTGTGGCACCTTAATGACTAAACAATATGACATAAGCATTTGCGGACTAGAGCAAACTTCATCAGATACAAGTTTCTTTGTTGTTTTTTTCCTCACACTGAGAACCTGAGCGAATGGTATCATAATTAACAGGATACAGTAACTTAGTACTGATAAGAGAAGGATTATATTTTCCATCAGCTCTAGCCAGCAGGACCATTGGTCAAGATTGAAGGGAACTGCAGTCCTACAACTACTGGAGGGCCACAGATTCCTCACCCTAATCTATAAGAACTGATGACGGGGCTCATTCCTTGGTGCAGTAGATGCAAACACAGAGGTGCTGGCCGTCCAGTTCCTGTTTTGTTCTTTGCCACTTTGCCAGAGACACACAGATGGAAAGCACACAAATCATGTTGCCCATCTATGAATGATTAAGCAGTGCCCTCCTTCTATGTAGCAACTCTTTACCATCACCTTAAGGCATGATCCATTACTTTAATGGTTGGATCATGCAATCCGCTCCCAAGTTCATCAGCTTCCTGGAAACACAGCATCTTTAGATTACCACTATGTTGTTTTATTGTGGTGGAAAAATAGTGAATGTACACTATCATTAATTGACTCAATTTGGAAATGTGCAACTTTGATTTAAGGCATGTGCTGACATTTGACTGACAAGCACATAGGTGATCATTTGCCTTATACGGTTGTTTTTTTAAAATCCTCTTGTGAAACTATTTTAACCATCCTCTTTTGAAAGTATTGAATTATGCTTGCAAGTGCTCTTAGCAGTAGAAAATGCTTGGTTAAAAACAACAGGGTTGCTTCCTCCCTTGTCTAAAACCTGAAAAAAGTGATTAAATTGTTCCCTAGGCTGTGACAATTTTAATTTCCTTGTAATACTTTTGCTGTGTTTCTTTTTTGTAACTTTATATGTCTGAAAACCTAATAAAAACACTCTGGAAAAAAATTAACAAACAGATTAAATTAACTTCAGCATAACTGCTTTTGTCCAAGATCAGAAAAATCTTATTTGAGTAACACAATGCCCTTAACTACCATTATTCACAGCTATTATTTACAGCAACCTGAAATGATGTGTAGAATTCATCAGATACTGCCATGAGCCAATTTGAGCATGCATGAGAAACAGCAGTAACAGTGATTCAGATATTTCACCCATAAGAACAGATGGTTTAAAATATATGAAGTGCTAGGATTACAGAGGCGAGTGAGGCAAACTTGGGCAGCTTTATTTCCAATAAGATGTGCTGGCTATTAAGCAGGAAACCTTTTCATTTCATTAAACTTCCTTAAAGCTGGAATCCTAATAAACACTTACCTGGAAGGAAGGCTCGTTGCAGACAATGGGACTTACTACTGAGTATGAGGCTTGTTAGGCAATGCAGTGTGCTGTTATATACAGAGGTCCCATTGATCTTAATTAAAACTACATGCTTCTTATATGTATAAGTTAGACACAAACAATACATCTTTTGTGTTTATTGCTGAATGTTTCATGCCAGTTACATGCAAAATATCCACAGCTGCTTAGGTTTACTGAAGTGGCTGTCTCTTTTCTATCTTTTTCTGTAGCACACCAAATTCTGGTTATTGACTAGAAGAAGGCTGACAAAAGTGTTTTGTCTTGGGGTGTATGTCTGCTGGACTTAATGGCCATATGACTATTTTCCTTTAATGCCACTAGACAATGTTTTAAACTCTTTCCATGCAGTTAAGCTTTAATTAAGTTGTTAGTCCAGGCATATCTAACTGAAATAGATTCTATTATCTGTGGGCTATATTTAGCCCACTGCCACATACTGAACTGAAGAAAGAATTAAGATTTTCAAATGTTGGTAAGCTAGTAAGAATGATATTCAGTCCAAATCCTACTTCAAAGCCCAAATATACTGAGTTATTTGGAATAACTCAGTACTGCTTATTCACAAATATTTGGTGGTTGGTAAGGAATAGTAGACAGAGCTGTTCTTTGCATGAATGTGTTCACTTTCAAATGTAGTAGTAGTAGTAAAACTCGTAATCACTTTATATGAAATATAAAGAAATAAGCAGCTTTATCGGCTGTGATACAGCTGACTTTCCTGAGAATGCCCATCCTCAAATCACGTCCACTGCAAATGCAAGATAAATAAATCTTAGAGAAATAGTGCTAAGCAGAAAATTAGACTTAATCTTGAGGAGTCATGTAAGTCCTCAGCAATTCCCAAGAAGAGTGGGCAAGTCAAGCATATAAAATAGACAAAAATAAAAAACACAAAAGCATAAAGTATAAAATAGCAGCCACATTCCAATAAACATTAAAGGTTCTTCTGAGGCTTACAAATTGCTTTCTCATTATTTTTTTTTGAAGGGCACTGAAGAAATTTTAAGAGTTTCTGGCGGTTTTATCTGGGATTGCACAGTGAACATGTGTTTTTCCATGTAGACTCTACAGTATAGTCAAGAACTGCCCTGAATGCACCAGACCTTTTCTTAATCCATTTGAAGAAGAAACACTAGTTGTCATTTTCCTGAATGATTAACTTTCAATGAAGACTAATGAAATAGAGGAAAGCAAAATTGCTGTTATTCTTTATATGGTAATAGATCCTGCACTCAAGAGTAAACATATCAGGTGACTGCATTACATCAGCCTTATCGTCTATAATTAATACATTATGTAGCTAATTCGTTTTTAAAAGGACTCTGCATGCAGTATTTAAAAGAATATAAACAACCAATTGATTTTATAAATTTTATTTATATAGCTATAAATATATATAAATTTGCCTTCTGCAGCAATGAAAAGTACAGCAGAAGCAGTACTGCTCACGGTATTCCTACCAGCTGTAGCTGGCATAAGGCTCCAAAACAGAGCATTATGGAGGCAGAGGTGGAGTAGAGCTAGTGATGGATACACTAGATCTAAAGCCAATCCATTCCCTGGAGGGAGGCCCTGACATGATCCACTCTTCTACGCTGGACTGGAGCTGGTGCCACAAAACAGATCCCTGTTGTCTTGGACAGCAGGAATTGGCAAGGCTGTACACTGTAATTTAGCCCTGGTCATTAATTTCAATGGATCTACTCTGAGTAAAACTTCATTGAATACCAGCCAGTAAAAGTAAATAATATAAATCTATGGCACATTCCCATTTATTGCATGATTGTCAACCTGCAACCAGTGTTTTGCTGGGCTGGCATATTCCCTTTCAGGACCTGAGCAAACAACCAAACTGGAAAAATCCCAGAACCAGAATGTAGCCCTGCCATACTAGATCTGAACAGTTCCCAGTCAAAATTGGAATGGGTGTGGGCATGCCTGGGATCTGTTGTGAATGCCCTGAGGAAGCTGTGCCTGGAGGAAGAACTGTGAGGGGAGAGACTCCATCAGGCAAGGCCTCTTTCCACCTGCCTTGCTCCACCCTCCAGTCTCTGCTTCTCATTTTGTATTGTATTATGTTGTGCACTGTGGTTTGCTGTTGTTTTATTGATTGGAGTTTAGAAATTACTTATTGTAACTGCTGAGTGGATTTCTGTTTAATTTTGAAATGCTGATATTTAATATTATTCTAAATTATTTTAATGAATGTTGAATGTTATTTTATTTGCATGTTGTATATTGTATTATGCATATTGTCTTATTTATAAGATGTTAGCCGCTCTGAGCCTGGCTTTGGCTGGGGAGAGCAGGATACAAGTAAAATTTATTATTATTATTATTATTATTATTATTATTATTATTATTATTATTTAGTTCCAACAATGGCTCTTTTATTGTAGGCTGATAGGCATATTGTATCTTGGGCCTAGACTGTACTCTCACACTAACTCTGACTAATTTGCTGGCAAGTACTTTGGTACAGGAGACAAGTTATCTATCACTTAAAAATAAAGAGTAGGGTCACAAGTATCCTCAAACACTGGGGGGGGGGGGCTGCTTTAAAAAGCAGGCACCAAGGCATCACTTTATGGCAATGGGTTGACTTTCCTGCTGTTCCTTACTTCTAAAACTCCAGTATTTATAGCTGTTGGGGATATATCTTGCATTAAGACCGCATATCAGTTTCATGCCAGTTTAATTGTTATTCCTTCATTCATTAATGCTCCAATCCCACACACACCTGCCTAGGGCCAAGCTCTATTGGACGCAAAGGGATTTGCTTGGGAATAAACATGTATAGGAGGGACGCGGGTGGCGCTGTGGGTTAAACCACAGAGCCTAGGACTTGCCGATCAGAAGGTCGGCGGTTCGAATCCCCGCAACGGGGTGAGCTCCCGTTGCTCGGTCCCTGCTCCTGCCAACCTAGCAGTTCGAAAGCACGCCAAAGTACAAGTAGATAAATAGGTACCGCTCTGGCGGGAAGGTAAACAGCGTTTCTGTGCGCTGCTCTGGTTCGCCAGAAGCGGCTTAGTCATGCTGGCCACATGACCCAGAAGCTGTACGCCGGCTCCCTCGGTCAATAAGGCGAGATGAGCGCCGCAACCCCAGAGTCGGTCCCTTTACCTTTAAACATGTATAGGACTGCTCTGAGAGATGCTAGGGTACTGTGATTTGGTGAGTGTGCTAAGGGTTAATTCTTGACAGTCTCTAGCCACCTCACCTACACTAACCATATGCTAACATATGGGGGTAGGGTAATAAATGTGGGGTGAAGAGGAAAGACCTTTTTTTTGCACAATGAAAAGGGTTGAAAAGGGTTTTCTCGCCTAATTAGAGTGACTGCTATACATGTGCTTGAAATCTGCTGAGGAATGTAATTTCAAAAGGAATATTAAAAGGCAGAGACCTGCTATGAGCAGGTTTCATGAGGAATTCACTTTGTTTCCTGCAATAATATTTATGAAAATCATCAAGGTGTCAAGGTTATTGAAATGGTTAGAAATTGATCTGAAACCTTCTATATGGCTTGGACAGTACTGTTATTTTCACATGGAAGAGATTTAAAAGGATCAAAAGGACAAATATCTCATACAGAAAAGTAAACCAGGGCACAGATGCCGGTTTATGAGGGCAGTATGTTTCTCTGTTAACTAAGAAGATTCACCAGAATAGCATAGGTTGAACAGAGAGGCCAGAAGATAAAGGGGCTACACATTTAACTGTTCAAACATACAGCAAAGCAGACTCAGGAAGGCATAGGCCAACTAGAAGCCTCAGGCAAAAAAACCCTGATATATTAGTTCAAAACTTGGAGGAGGAGCCTTCCCTTGCTGGGGTTAACTTTTGACTCCCAGCAGCTTCTTTTCATTCATTTTAAAATTCACACCACTTACTATAATGTAAACCTCTAAGCCATGGGGAACCTGGAGACTCCAGATGTTGTTGCACTCCAGACCTCTCCACCCCACCCAGCATGGCAAATGGTCGGTGATAATGGGAGTTTTAGCCAAACAACACGTGAAGGGCCGCAAGTTCGCCACCTGTGCTGTAAGGAGTTTAAATAAAAACTGTAAAAGCACAAAATGGAAGTGAGAGCTGGACCATAAAGAAGGCTGATCGCCAAAGAATTGATGCTTTTGAATTATGGTGCTGGAGGAGACGCTTGAGAGTCCCATGGACTGCAAGAAGATCAAACGCATCCATTCTTAAGGAAATCAGCGCTGAGTGCTCACTGGAAGGACAGATCGTGAAGCTGAGGCTCCAATACTTTGGCCACCTCATGAGAAGAGAAGACTCCCTGGAAAAGACCCTGATGTTGGGAAAGATGGAGGGCACAAGGAGAAGGGGACGACAGAGGACGAGATGGTTGGACAGTGTTCTCGAAGCTACCAGCATGAGTTTGACCAAACTGCGGGAGGCAGTGGAAGACAGGAGTGCCTGGCGTGCTCTGGTCCATGGGGTCATGAAGAGTCGAACACGACTAAACGCACACAAAAACACAAAGGTAAAACTAATTAAAAACAGAACAAAACTATAGGTGGAATTCAATGTGGTGCTATGACGAACGTTCCATCCAAGCCTTTCAGCTTGGCAGATGGAATAATCTCCCCTGTGGGGAATTCCTCCTCCACCCGAGCAAATGTCAGAGTCATGGGGGGTGCTTAGGGGAAGAGAAGGGGGGAACCCCGTTGTGAAAGCAGAAGTCCTTGCACAGGGTTTCTGCTGATGAGGCCCGGTATAGATCAGAGATAAAGCTGAGCAGTGTACAAAACAGAAAATTAAAAATTAAGAGTCAGGATTCAAGAAAAGTTGTGTAAACGTGTAGGTTTTCTAAGAAGCACTTAAAGATCAATTCACTGCCTCCGCCTCACAAACTGCCTGAGGAGAGGCAGTCTGGAGGGTGATGTGTACACAGAGAAGGCACACTTTTGCCTTGCTACTAAGTGGTCATGGAAGGATCTGCAGGTTCCCCTTGGACGACCTTACAGATTGGCTTGGCCTGTACTGGGGCCAAGGCCACTAAGTATCCTGGTTGCAAGTTGTTAAAGTCTTTAAATGCCAGCAACACCCCCCCCCCCGAACTATGCATGGTAGCTAAACAAGCAGAAAGTGAAGCTGCTCCAAGACTGATGCAAGCTGGCTGTGTCACTAAAGTACACTAACAGCTGTAGGGAAACAATCTGGGATCCTCCACTAAATTTTAGAATCCTACACCAGATGGTACCCTGTCCCCTTCTCTCAAAGTAAGACATTTTCTCTTTGTGTATGTGTGTGAGAGAAAGAATAGGTAGCAGCTAGATTCCTAAAACCTTCGTATAGCTTGATAAAATATATGATGTTCAAAATAATTCCAAAAAAGGTCTCTTTTCCCAAGCAAGAGACAATAGGTTCCTCAGTATCTGAGGAATCTGTCATCCAATGATGGGATCTGCCTATTTTGAGGAGAGTGATGTGAATAGTAAACAAAACAAAACAAAACCCTTCTGAATGTATTGCTGGTCTAGTTAGGTTTGACTATTCTGCCACCTTTTGTTTAAATTGTGAACTGCACACAGTTGAAATGCTTCTTTAAAATATAGCAAGCATTTCAAGATGTATAGTTGCAGATAAGCATCTCCATTCAGGAACTATAGTCTATTCAATGTTATGCCACCTTTTGTTTAAATTGTGGACTGCACATAGTTGAAATGATTACATACCTTATAGCAATCATTTGAAGATTTAGTTACAGATAAGCAAGCACCTCTATCTTGGAACTATCATCTGTTCTGATTTTAAAATAATTCAAAGATAGAAAGGTCACAAAATAGTTCCACTGTGCCTCATATAATTCCTTGGCAAAATCATGCTCTTGCATAAACCTTTCAAGGAAGGATAGTTGATCATTCCAGTCTGTCAGAGCGTAGAAATGGGATGGCAATGGGGAAATGAGACAATATATTCTACTGTCTAGATAACAGTTGTGTGGCTTCTGACCTGCATGAAGCTTGACCAGACATGCATTGTGCCCAGACAGAGCTGGAAAGAACATAATTTAATCAGATAAATAACAACATGCCTGGAAGGAAAACTGAAAAAGTAGGTCCTTGGGGCCTTCTGAGAAGCATTCAGCATAACTGGGCCTGATTTAGACTGGAATGAATCCAAGTAAATCAGTATCATCGAAAAATGCCTTTGGTAGTGACACATCTAAGATAATGATTGTATTTTTAGTCACTTTATACAAGAAATGTATCAAAGCCGATTAACAAAATACAACATATAAAATCAATTAAAATCCAATTTGAAATGATATACAGCTACATTCCTGATAGCCTCAGAAAGCAATGCAATAAGAAAAACAAGTCCTGCCCCACCCCTTTAAAAGATTATCGCTGCAGTGGAGGCTAACCTAGCCACCAGAATCCTGGGTAAATAAATTTGCCTTAAGCTCATGTCAAAAAACTGAGAATAATGGTGCCAAGCATAGGGTGAGCATTGCACAGATGGAGAGCCACCACTGAAAAAGCCCATTCTTTGGTAGCCAGCCTTTGCACCTCCCTGGGATGAGGCTTACGGAGAAAGGCCTCTGATGAAGCCTGCAGGGTCAAGGCTGATTCATGAGGGTAGAGGTGGTCTTTGGGGATTGAGTAAATGAGCCACATATGCTGTTATAAGGCAAAACCAGAAACTTTAATTCTGCCCAGAAACTAATGAGTAAGGCAGTGCAGCCAGACCAGAACTGGTGTATCAGAATCAGACCTTCTGGTCCCAGTTACTAGTTTGGCTGAAAGGTTTCTGAAATGCCTTCAGGGGCAGCTCCACACATTGCAATAATCTAACCTAGAAGTTGCCAGAGCATAGACAACTGAAACCATTTTATCCTAGTCCAGATATGGTCACGGCTGGGCCACCAGTCAAAGCTAACTGAAAGCACTCCATGCCACTGAGGCCACTTGTACTTTCAGCAGCAGCAGTGATTCAGAAGCACTCCCAAACTGTGCACCTGATCCTTACAATGACAATCACTTCCAGAACTGGTTGAATGTCACCTACTATGTCTAGTGATGTGCCCACTCACAGTGCCTTAAACTTATTTGGATTATTAGCTTATTAGATCTCATCCAGTCAATTACTGAAGCTAGACACTGATTCAGCACATCTGCCCCCACATCTGCAGATGTAAAAGGGAAATAGAGCTGTGTGTCACCAGTATGTTGATGATGATGCATTCCGAATCTCCCAGTGACCCCACTCAGACGTTTCACATAGATGATAAATAGCATGGGAGATACATTTTGACACCTGTGTAACCCCATTTTGAAGCCTTCAAAGGCCAAGCAGCACCCTACAAGCACCAAGCTCTGGAGGCAGCCACCCAAATAGAACTGGAACCGCAGCAAAGCAGTGCTACTTGGTCCCAATTCAGACAGGTTCTCCAGGAGGATGCAATGGCTGATGGTACTGAAAGATGCTGAGAGATCAAGGAGAACAATAGGGCTGCACTCTCCCCCAACAGAAGTCATCTGACAGGGTGGCCACAGCAGTTCCTGTGCAGAAACTAGGTCTGAGCTTGATTTACTCTAGTTCTACCCTAAATGAAAAACTCAAGTGAAATGAAGGTAAAGGGACACCTGACCATTAGGTGCAGTCGTGGATGACTCTGGGGTTGCAGCGCTCATCTCGCTGTACGGCTGAGGGAGCCGGCGTACAGCTTCCAGGTCATGTGGCCAGCATGACTAAGCCACTTCTGGCAAACCAGAGCAGTGCACGGAAACTCCGTTTACCTTCCCGTCGGAGCGGTACCTATTTATCTACTTGCACTTAACGTGCTTTCGAACTGTTAGGTTGGCAGGAGCAGGGACCAAGCAATGGGAGCTCACCCCGTTGCGGGGATTCGAACTGCCGACCTCCTGATCGGCAAGCCCTAGGCTCTGTGGTAGCAATATGGCATGTTCCTGTTTTGCCCTAAAATTGGCATTACATGGATACATAATAACTTACAGCTCATTGGTGTTGCCAAGTAATGAATGGTATTTAGGTTGTCACTGAGCAGTTTCTGCTTTCCTGCTATGGCAACTAAAGCCAGTCTCATAGAACTGGAGCATAAGAAACAATCAATTATTCAATCAATTATTGGCCGTATTTCTCCAATGTAAACGAAAGAAGCAAACAGTCAAATTTAGGTTTTCTGTTAAAAAAGGGGGGGGGGGATATTTAGCTAATTAACAGAAAAAGACTAATGACAGAGGTAGTTTCATGGTAGCGCAACCAGTTCAGCTGTACTGGGCACCATGCTGCAGGGGGCGCCACAATGATGCTGTAGAATGAGAGGTGTGGGGGGGTGCACCAAATTTTAGTGTTGTATAGGGCACCACTGAAATTTGACAGTCCAAAGTCTGCTATTGCTAACCATGTTTACTTAGAAGTAAATCCTATTGAATTCAATGGGGCTCACTCCTAGGTAAATGGGGTTGGGACTGCAGCCTGAACCAGGCACTTAAACAAAGTACTCTGAAAAAATACAACTCTTTATGACACAGCTTCAGAAAATGCTTTGTTCTGCCTTCTAAAAGCAGAGATAAACACTGTTTATCTTCCAGGAACCGAAATATTTCTCTTTTATGATCAAAGTAACACGTAGAAGAAAAAAGATGGGTCCTTTAAAAGTCCTTACCCAGACAGTATAATATTTATAGCAAGTTCTTACTTAAACTTTCCATCAATACTAATGCTGTTGTGGAAGCTTTGCTTGATGTAAGCGAAAGCAAATTTGGCTTCGGGAAATGTTTTCATCTTTGCTGCTCTCTTTTCATATTCTTGCAATGTGCTGTTGTTTTTTCCACTTCAAGATCAACATATTAGTCTAGTGTAGACTAAATACTATCTTATGTGACACTGTTAAAAGAGCATATGGGCCTGTCTGCCTCAGGAGTCAAAGGAAGAATGCTCAGAGCTTTCCTGGCTTCAACGTTTTGGCACTTCATATGTCCTTAGCAGTTTCTCCTTATGCTCTTCGTTTGATTAAGCTGCTATTTTCAACATCTGAGAGAATTTTAAATCAGTTGAGGTGCTTGGCTTTTCATTTAAGGTGGGGCTGGGGGGGAAACACCCACATCAGACAAAGCACATTTTTTCTGAAATTATTCTTTTTGCCAGCTGCTGTACTTTGCACTAGACAAATAAAGGAGTAACTTTATTTATTTATTTATACTTACAAGTACAATACGATATCCACGCCACATTTGTGAAGCATCAAGGCTTCAGTATGACAGTATCTGGGCTTTAAGACTCCCTGACAATTAATATTAGGCAAGTACTTGTCTAATACAATTTGCTTGCTTGTTTAAGTAAACTTTCCAGGCTTTATAATCTTTATAGCTATAGGAGTGCAATATACACACCTATATAGCATCCAGGACATATAATCAATCATTTAAACACACTTGATTTTTTTGCTGTTATTTGTATATTATCGATATTTTATACTGCTTTTATGTACACCACTAAGAGGTTTTTTTGTAATTAATGGGTTTATAAATAAATCAACGAACAAGCAAACTGGTTGGAGATTTGAACACTCAAGAAATACTATACTGGAATTATTTTATTAGACACATAATAATCGAAAGTACCTGTTTATCAGGCTAATACACTATCATTTTTGGGTTTTGATTGCTGGCTTGTTGGTACAGACAGCATCTTTAGGTGGAACCTGTGTAGTAAGAATTCTGAGGTCTACATTACCCAGAATGATTTTATTCTAAGAAGCAAATAATTTGCATCTCTAGCTTAACTAATAAACATAATATATTTCACATTATGCACTTAATTAAATGCCTAATAAGAAAAGGACTCAAATTTAAAAAAACCAAGCAAACTACCCCACGTGCTAATATCTACAGAGGTCTCGAAAATAGCACTAGCGTTTTTAGAATATGGAGGATGAGAATTGGCAAGGAAGTCAAACTTGTGACACTGAAACTTAACAAAGCATGTTTAGTAAGAAATGAGAATAAAATATATCTTTCCATGCAATAAAACTGTCTCCCCCCCCCTTTTTTTTTTACATTGGATGGTGTTTCTGGCACATCACCAGTATGAAACAGCAATATAATTGACAGCTATAATTACACTGTCATTGTGGCTTCATAATTTATTAGTTCACACATTTCCTAGCAAAACAAGCTAAAGAGTGAATAAAGACTTTGAGCAGCGATTGTCAAATACATGTTGACAATTGAATGATGACTATCACAATGTGCTAATAAATGTTTAAAGTTAAAAATGACTTCATTATACGCAGAAAATGTTACACAACATCCTTAATTAGCTCTTTTCCCTTTCTCCAATTCAATTATGAAAGACAAAGGATGCTAAATAAAATGCTTCCAGTTTTATTATTGACCTTTAAGGTTTCTCATTGTGACAATTCTGGAACATCATTGTTCAATTCTGGGCAAATATATTAATACATGTACGGTGAAACAATCAAGGACCTATAATGTTTTCGTCTTTCAAAGAAATACATTTTTCATCAGGTAGGTGCATCCTAGCTGCTGTTTAGACACATATTTTGCTGACACTTATGTGAAACATGTGGAACTCAGACTCATGTAAACCCTCATCCTACTCTCCCTTCTCATTTCTCAATTCCACTCCAACTTGAACTGAAGGAGTTTTGCGATACAATGAAAGCAATACAGTGGTACCTCTGGATGCGAATGGGATCCGTTCCGCAGCCCCGTTCGCATCCTGTGCGTGCCATGATTCACTGCTTCTGCGCATGACATTATTTTGAGCGTCTACACATGCGTGAGCAGCGAAACCTGGAAGTAATGCATTCTGTTACTTCCAGGTCGCCGCGGAGCGCAACCCGAAAATGGCCAACCTGAAGCAACTTCAACCCAAACTTCAAGCCAAATCAAAGCCAAATGAACAGCTGAAATGGAACAAGCCATAGCTATAGTCTTCTAATAATTAGTGTGCTAAAATACAGAGCTTGTGATATAGATCTAGGGTTGTATCCAATAAGTTCTACTCAAAGTAGACCCATTGAAATGAATGGACATAAGTTAGCCAGTTGGGGGGAGAGGGGCCACCCATTTGCTATCTAGCACAGATACACTTCCATTGTTCCCTTAATGGTCCATTACTTAGGCTATCACCTCACCAGGAGGCTGGCCTGGAATTTGAATCCTTGCTTAAATGTTAACACTTCCTGGATCCAGTTACAGGAGAGAACAGAGAGACCCACAAGCTTCATTAGCATTTTATGTGAACTTAAAAGTGCACCCTAGTTTTCCAGGATCCCTTACAATGTCCAGGGTTCCATGACGGGGTGATTTCTATGCAACCCAGTGCAGAAAGGGTCCACTGATCAAGTTACTGTAAAACTGTTGGAATAATTACATTTTTACAGGCTGCAAATGCTATCTGAGCAAAAATTGTATAAAGTATCATAATTAGTATAAAAAGTGTTACTAAAATAAATCTAATAAATCCTTCCAGTGTTGCCATATTGCTAAAATAAGTCTGACACTTGCTCATTTAGCAAATCTCATTAATCTAGACCTCTGCAAATAAAAAAAAATGCCCACTAACTAGCAATGTTTTTGGAAGGCTCAAATGCGCAAGCTCATTTTTAATACAGAACTGTTATGGGCAATATTAGCTGCAACTATTCAGATGTTCTGCTAACTTAAAAGTGTTAGACACCCAAGGTTTATTAGAAGAGTTCCTTAATATCTATATTGACAATTCCAGAAAACTTGTCAGAAAGGTTTCACTGCTAGGCACTGGCGTAGCATGGGGGGTGCAGGGGGGGCCGGCCGCACCGGGCGCAACATCAGGGGGTGGCGCGCTCGCAGCTCTCTGCCCCTACTAAAATCCACGGGTTAGGGGGCACAAATTACTTGCCTTGCCCCGGGTGCTGACAACCCACGCTACGCCACTGCTGCTAGGATCACGTAGCAAACCCTGGACATAAAAAGGAGCGAAACACTCTTCAGCAAAACTTCTCACCATCAGGTGATGGGTCCTGCATAGCAGCACAGTTATTTTTGCTGACTCACTTCGAGGTCACCTAAGGAGAGCCATATTCGTTCTAATCCAGGGTATTAAAGGATTTGTGTGTCTTTGGAAGGGAACGGGGACAAAGGGCTGAAAGACAGTCTTCTTGCATCGGGAGTACTGAATCTTGAAGAAAGCTTAAGCAGACATTTATATAAACTTATTTGTAAAATGCAAACTCCATAAATCCAAGGGCATGGGCATTCTAAATGAGAAGATGAATTATATGGACATAATGCAGCATGCTGTATTGTTTGCAACAAATGTTGTTGAACACTACACTTTATTAAAAAGCTCTTCTGGGTTTACTGATAAAAAATAAACTGGCACAGATGCCATTTACGCGCCATCTAATCATTTTAGGCAATAGGCATTAAAAGCATGGTATCATAGAAGGAAACTTTTAATGCAGTCAGATAATCTAGAATATTATGCCCATAAAGCAAGTTTTACTTGCTTGCAGTATCCATTTTGTCCCGGGTCAAGCACCCTAACCTTAAATACTCACAACCTACTCACAGTTAAATTGTGATGTTCCAAATTTGTGTAACCATTTCTGGCATTCATCTCTCAAGGCCAGATGCTGTTGTTGGCACATGCTAAATGGCCCAGTTGTTTTACATTGCACTGGGCAATTTACAGAATAATTGTCCATTTCTTCCTAGGTACGAACAACCACTCATCTGTTCACCTCAAAGACATTGAAAATTTGTGAAGATTCTTTGTGAGTAGTCAAAAAACTTCGCAGTGGGCCAAAGGGGATCTTTAGCAGCAGGATAAAGTTTGTTCACAAGTAGCCACTTTGGGGCGGCAGCCTATTTCATTCTGCCTACTGAAGTTGCAGAATTTAGATTCTGCAACGAAAACAGATTTCAGTGAATAATCGCTGTTTAAAATATTTCCACAGGTCCAACACTCTCCATTTCACACACTATATATATCATAATTATACCTGTGTGCACTGCATTGCTAATCCAGTGTTAAACCAATCCTTGGCACAGAACTGATTACTAGGACAGCTGCATACCAGTACAATTCCAATGCTGAAGCAACCTGCAGATTTGCACTAAGCTGTGCACATATTACTGGCTTAAAATGCAGCTAGGTTATTCTTTTTCTCAATTTTGATCAAAGCTGGTTTGGGGAAAAACCCATCAAAATGCAATATTCCATAGGAATAGACATGAATTGTGGCTAACATTGGGGTGTATACCCCTTCCAAAACTAGCAGTGGTAGTATGCTGGATTTGAGTAAACACAGAAAGAGTCTATGTGTCAGCCAGAACTTCCATGTATTTTAGTCACCTAGGCATCTTGCCATTTGGGCAAAACCTTTTCTCAATAATAAAAAACGCACATCTATCCTGATTCCATAACAAAAGGGCCCAACTGTACTCCATGGAATTATCATGGCCACACAGATTCCTAGACATGTTTCCATCCAGATCCCTATAATTACAGGCCTTGAGAATAGAACTATATACCAAAAACAAAAATCACTGTGGGTTTTTTTTTCCATTGTTAGACACACAGGGAAAAACTGGAGGACACAACATGATCCACTTGCTTTTTTTTTTTTTAACTTTACTGTTCCCAAGTAAGGCTGCATCTTCTCTACAAACAAATTTTATGAGAAATTACAGATGCCACGAGGCCTCCAGATCCCACATAATTCATGTATCATGAGCCTTCAAATCTTGTAGAATCTAATGAGCCTTATCAGTTCAAAATTAAGAGATCTCAGTTGCTGTATAAACTGAGGACCCACTTCCCTCAGCCCTAAGCACTAGCCCTAAGTGTTCCAATGCAAGAGTTAACAAGCACCTTTTAATTGATGCCTTTATTTCAGGCGCTTTACTTATACATTTATACTATAAAATGGGAATATCCAACATGCCATGTGGCTGGGCCGTGGTTTTCAACCAGTGTGTTGTGGCACCCTAGGGTGCCTTGAATGATGCTCAGGGGTGCCTCACGCAACACTGGCCCCTGCCCCTCTTCCTTTCCCTTCTTTCTTTGATGCACTCTCACGTCTCTGCCTCCCAAAGGCTTGCACAGCTGTTTATTGCAGCAGACTTGGCTATAAGTTTTGCAGGCGAATGGGGCCTCTGAGAGGCACCTCTCTTTGGGACAGGGGCAGATCAGAGACCAGGGACAGCAGCAGCTGCTGCCCAGGGGACTCCCAAGGAGAGTGGAGAGGAGAGGAGGCTGAGGGAACACTCCACAAGGGAGGGTGTTTAAAAAAGGCTGAGAGGCTGCCAGCTCTGCAGGCAAGGGGTGACATAACTGGGCTCCTGAGTCCCCCAGGGGTGCCACAGAAAGAATGTAGTTGGTCAAGGGAGATGTGGACCCAAAAAGTTTGAAAACCTGTGGGCTAGGGAGTTCACTTTTTAAGAACCAAAATTCCAGTATCATTTTTCTTCTTACCACATATCAGTTTAAAATGAATATTCTAAGTAAATCAGGACTAGGCAGAGTAAAACAATAAACATAAACACTGGGACACATTTATATCACTGCTGCCAATTAAAATTAGGCACACTAGCATTTCAAAATGACTTTAACTAGCTGAAGGGCTCATTCAGTGCTTTCAGCAGCCTGTTAGAAAGGCAGCTTTCTGAAAAATATTTTGAAAGGAATCCTCAGTCCAGGAAAGTCTGAACGTGTTATGCAACAGAGAGATCCATAAATAGTTCACTCAGTTTCCTTCTGAAGATTAGACTTTTTCTGTTGGACACTCTGAGCATAATCTGTGCCAGGCTTCAGCATGTGGTAGACATTCCTCAGGTTTGCCAAGAGGAAAGACATACAGCCAAAAGTCAACCAAATATGTAAACTTTCTGAATAGACATATTTTATCACATTCTGGAACCTTGCTGCTTGCTCACACAGTGTCTTTATAAGCAGAACATTTTTGTTTTTTGTTGTGCAGAACACTAAGTGTATTCATGACACAATGTGCGGACTTTAATTTGATACTATTACAAAAAGCTGGTTAGGTCTGAATACCACACATTGCATGAACCTGAGTTTAAGGTTATTTTGGAAAGTCCCTTTTTGTATATTTTTCAAATGCTTTCTGTAATGTTAATTTGGCAATAAGCTAAGTCAATGCTTGCTTTAATCAATAATTAATGTTGATACACTTTCTAAAATAAGTATTCCACAGCTAACATCCTGTCAGGGAACTGCCATCAGTGCTGGAGGGAGAGAGTAAAATCCAGAGGGATTCCGGAGAGCGTCCCGGGATTGGGAGAGGCAGCCCATCTTCTGGGGAAGAGAATCAGCGTAGCACCAGTGGAGAAGGGGGGCAGATGGGGGAAGAGGCGAGGCGGTCCCATGACTCCTTGCCGGGGACCAGCGGGGAGAGTAGAGGTCCTCCGCTGCCTACGCCCTCCTTGCGCAGAAGGCTTTCACGCAGAGAGAGTAGGAGAAGACTAGGCGTCAAAGAGCTTCTTTGCTGGAAGAAGTTTAAGAAACGCCCACTGACGGATTCTGCCAGCGATTGAGACAGCCACGGGTGAGTGGCTGTCCGGACAGAAAAGGTTCACTCAGGCAATCCAGCCAGGTGTTTGCACGAGCAACCCCTAGAACCATTACACATCCCCATGTCTGGGTTTTTTTTTTTGTGTGTGTTTTTAATTCTGCAGTAGGGGACGCAGGTGGTGCTGTGGGTTAAACCACAGAGCCTAGGACTTGCTGATCAGAAGGTCGGCGGTTCGAATCCCAAAGACAGGGTGAGCGCCTGTTGCTCGGTCCCTGCTCCTGCCAACCTAGCAGTTCGAAAGCACGTCAAAGTGCGAGTAAATAGGTACTGCTCCGGCGGGAAGATAAACGGCATTTCCGTGTGCTGCTCTGGTTTGCCAGAAGCTGTTTAGTCATCCTGGCCACATGACCCGGAAGCTGTACGCCAGCTCCCTCGGCCAATAAAGCGAGATGAGGACCGCAATCCCAGAGTTGGTCACGACTGGACCTAATGGTCAGCGGTCCCTTTATCTTTTTTATTTTTTTAAAATTGCAGAATAGGTAAGATTACTCTTTAAATAAATGTTAACTTCCTCACAACAGCTAATGGTTGAGCCTTGAGATACTCAGAACCTGCTAAAGTTGTGCTGCTGCTGCTGCTGCTGCTAATAATAATAATTTATTATTTGTACCCCGCCCATCTAGCTGGGTTTCCCCAACCACTCTGGGCGGCTTCCACAAAGACCAAAAATACACTAATATGTCATACATTAAAAACTTCCCTGAACAGGGCTGCCTTAAGGTGTCTTCTGAAGGTCAGGTAGTTGTTTATCTCTTTGACATCTGATGGGAGGGCGTTCCACAGTGCGGGCGCCACTACCAAGAAAGCCCTCTGCCTGGTTCCCTGTAGCTTTGCTTCTCGCAACGAGGGAACCGCCAGAAGGCCCTCAGAGCTGGGCCTCAGCATCCGGGCAGAACAATGGGGGTGGAGATGCTCCTTCAGGTATACTGGGCCGAGGCCGTTTAGGGCTTTAAAGGTCAACACCAACACTTTGAATTGTGCTCAGAAACGTACTGGGAGCCAATGTAGGTCTTTCAAGACTGGTGTTATGTGGTCTCGGCGGCCGCCCCCAGTCACCAGTCTAGCTGCCGCATTCTGAATTAGTTGTAGTTTCTGGGTCAACATCAAAGGTAGCCCCACGTAGAGCGCATTGCAGTAGTCCAAGCGGGAAATAACTAGAGCATGCACGACTCTGGCGAGACAGTCCGCGGGCAGGTAGGGTCTCAGCCTGCGTACCAGATGGAGCTGGTAGACAGCTGCCCTGGACACAGAATTGACCTGCACCTCCATGGGCAGCTGGGAGTCCAAAATGACTCCCAGGCTGCACACCTGGTCCTTCAGGGGCACAGTTACCCTATTCAGGACTAGGGAGTCCTCCACACCAGCCCACCCCCTGTCCCCCCAAAACAGTACTTCTGTTTATTGATCCAAATACAGTACTTCTGCTTAGGATTTAAAAGAGGGAACTCTTAGAAGACAGACCAAGGATGGCTTTGCATGTTACTGAAAAGAACTGATGAGGGAGTGTGAGCAAACAGGGCTGCTTCTTTTGGCACTTCTGGAAGAAGAAGAACAGTAGTTTGGATTTGATATCCCGCTTTATCACTACCCGAAGGAGTTTCAAAGCAGCTAACATTCTCCTTTCCCTTCCTCCTCCACAACAAACACTTTGTGAGGTGAGTGAGGCTGAGAGACTTCAGAGAAGTGTGACTAGCCCAAGGTCACCCAGCAGCTGCATGTGGAGGAGCAGGGAATCGAACCCGGTTCACCAGATTACGAGTCCACCACTCTTAACCACTACACCACACTGGCTGAACATGAAGAGGAAGGAAATGTTTAGCTCTGCTATCATGGGTTGTCTCCATATTTGGAGCAGGCACATCTCCCTATAAGAAGAGTAGCTCTTTGACTTAACTTTCCATGGAATGGTTTGTGTTGTTTTTTAAAGAGCTGCTGGAAAAGAGTATTACCACATATTTAAAGAGTATTGCCACATATCCACATTGGCATATTGTGTATCTAAGAAGAATCATGGGTGGGATCCCACCATCCTTCTCACTTTACACTTAGGATGATCTGTAAAACAGGTATTGGTTTGCAGTTTCCACTTACTGAGTAATGAATTCAGTTAACACCCATTGCCTCTGGATCTTGCAGTGAATGTTGGGATTAGATCTGCCCTGGAATATGTAACTCCCTTGATCCTTTTTCCCTGTCAAGGAAATCCTGTTTCAATAAATGTATGATGTTCCTGTTTCACTTGGTATGTTCTCTCCATGATGAAAACGGAAACAGAATATGTGAATATGAGGCCTGTTTCCAATCTTACTATGGTTACAGCTGGGGAGTGGGATAATGCCTAATTTTTTTATAGAGTGCTAAATAATTTTAATGGTACACAAAATTACCCAAAAGAATGTTGAGGCACCCCCCCCCCCATTTTGTAGAACAATTTTTTGGCATTTATGATTTTACAATGAATTAAAATATATTAAAAACACCCCACAACAGTCATGACTAAGGTTTTGTGGATTTCCCCCTGGTCTCAGGTTTGTCAACTGTTCCACATCTGGGAAAAATATTACACTGTCAACTTATTTTCTCTCTAATAAATCTCTGTGTTTTTATGAAATTGGAAAATGCTCTGATAGCAAGACTCAATTTTACTACAAAGTAGAAATGTACTCAGTCCATTTAACCCTGCTTGTTTGCAACATTTTAGATCTTCATAGGTACAGGACAGGTCCTTGCTATCAAAGTCAACAATATTAAGTTACAGGTCATACTGATTAGGTAACAGCAGGATCAATGAAATAAAACAACCTCTTCTTTCAGTGAATAAAACATTATTATAAGAATTACTTCCTGGTGATATTAATTGTGTTAAATTAATGGTTTGGTATATACTTCTGTGTAAGCCATTTTGCTAGTGTTTGCACCCTGAAAGACCGTATAAATACATTAAATAGATTTCTATCAACCACAGATATAATTAAATGAGAACTAAGATGGTGATACGTCTTCTGTTTTTGTTTTTTTAACTTTCCTAATGCTCTCTCTCTCATACACACAGAGAGAGAGAAAGAGAGAGAGAAAATGAAAACGTGATGAAACACCACTGAACTGTCTGCTTGCTACTACAGTTGCCTTTCTCCTATACTTTGAAAAAAGATAGCAGGAAGGAAAGGAAAAATAAATAGCATTCTCAATACATTAATATGCCACATCTTAAAAAAATAAATCATCACATCTTAAAAAAATAAATCATAACATTTTGGGACAGTTGCTAAAATCTACACCTCATGGTGATCAAGTTTTTCCTTTATTTCCTCTGCTCCTTTCCCATGCCGGAAAGGAGGGCAGGACATATCTGATTGGCAAGCATGCTTATAAAACACAGTTTTATTTTGTGGGAGGAAGTGTTGCCATCAAAGTTTCCACACTGCTGAACAGTTTAATCAGGATGTGCTACTTTAAGAAAAGTATATCAACACAGTGTAACACTACTGTAATGTAGGCCAAACAGTGTGTTCAACCACTGTTAATAAGGTTAAGCAGACTTTGCCTTGTTTGGCCATAACATTTGAATTTAACAGTGGTTGAACACACTGTTTGGCCTACATTACAGTAGTGCCATTACATGGCAGCAGGGGATAAGGGTGGCGGGGGTTCCTATATGGGGTTCCTCAGCCGGCCATGGGGGTCAAAGAGATTTCCTGCCAAATTTAATTTTTGAATTGGCCAATCACAGCCATTTGCATGGGGGCATGGGACTGGTAATGGATCTGACAGAGCCAGGGTTCAGTCCAGTCCACTGCCGCAGCATTTAAACCAACTGCACTGGGACCCTTAGACTAAACTGGTGGGGAGGGGACTGGAAGCCTGATGCCAGTGATGCTTTTCTGTCAGCAGAGGCAGGGTGAGTGGTGGCGGCTGCACCCCACCTCATGGGTGGGTCAGCCCTGGGCTTAATTATTCTTATTGGCCTGCTTCTCCCAAATCACTCTTTTCTGGTTTCAGGGATCCAGTGTTGGCTATCCCAAATGTGCAGGGATGTTTTCACAAATGCTTGTATGATACTGATTTATGAACTGAAAATGCTGGTAAACTCTGACCTGGTATTGAGGCTCATTAAATCAAGTGCGTCATTAAATTGGATCTTTTTATCATGTTTATTCTGACACTGATATAGGTGAGTGAGGAGGAGAGATTCTTAATATTGTTTATGAGCTGACGTAACTTGAACACCTAGTGTAGTATTTGGGCTTGAAGATGGGAAAATACTACTTTATGGGAAATGGAATAGTTGTATGTTGTAGTGGAGTGAATGTTTTGAATAATTTATTTAACTGTTAGCCAGCAAATTTGAAGTCCTTTTCATTTTCTCTCTTTCTTTCTTTTCCTTCCTTCCTTTTCCCCCTTGCCTTTTATCTGTTGTATCAAAAAAGCTTCAATTAAAAAATCGGGGGGATGGGGGGAAGGGACCTAGTGCGTGAAATGGTTTCTGTTTAGATTGCCCTAAATACTTTCCTCTAGTCTAATCCATTTGAAGGACTATGAAAATAAAAACAACTGTAGGTAAGTGTAAGCAAGCCCCAACCCTCTGGAGTAGATTTTGAGGGTGCATGGTGGGATGCAGGGGAATGGAGATGAGGGGGAAGTTCCATTGCACAATTTGACATTTCTTGCATGATGAGAACAGCAGCGTTGGGTGCAACGCTATGTTCAGATAGTTCCTCCCACCTTATTTTTTTGAGCATCTGATGTAAAGAAGAGTGTCATTTCATGCAAAAACTCACATACTAATTAGTCTAATAAAATTAGTCTGGTTACCAATTAGTCTAATAAAAGGCTATTTTTTCCTAAAAAAAAAACCCAGTAGGAAATATTTTGTCCATTAGCTCATTTGATTAGCATGACAAAGTTGAGTTACCGAAAAACTTTGCTATACCATTTCTGTTACACAAACATTTCCAACCTACCTTTGTGATAATGCTTTGCCCGCTACCCGCTAGCTAACAGGAAATGTTTTTCCCCCATTTCTGGCACTGGAAACGAACATATGTGACTTGAACTCATGCTAGGAATCGTTGCCAGAAAGGGAGAAAGCAAGCAATGTCTCAAAAACAATGTTATGTTTTCCTTGTCTAACAGAGGGTCTTGTAAGAATCTCTAGATGAAACAAAATGGGGCTAGAGTTTGCAGCTGAACTAACACCCTCTACTGTGCTTTCTCTGAGTAACATAATAAAGTCATAGTATTATGATGGGCCATTTCTCAAAAAAGGGCCTCTTTTGATCCCTGCTGATTGCTGTCTTGAGGACTGTATAAGTCAAACTATTTAGAGCTTAAATTGCAGGAAAATACAGCTGGAATGCATAACATCAATATTAAGCACCCAACTTGGAGACAGAATAGGTCATCATCTGTATTGCTTCCATCCCTAAAAAAATAAAAAATAAAATTGGCTGATTGTATACAGCAAGTGAACACATCATCCACCGTTGAACAACTGTCCTTATCGTTCCAGTAGACTTCTGAATTAGCACAGCAAGTAGAAATCAAAAGCAGTAATTTAAAACTGAAAATTATACTGTAGATTAAAAACAATCTTTTACAAGCTCCTCAAATAAGTGCAATTTAAATGTTAGTGATTCAAGATATCAAGATATTCAAGATATCAAGATCAAGAGGGGCAGGCGAGAGGAAGCACGTACTCTAGGCAGCAGGTTAGAGGGGCAGCAAAACAGCATCCTGAGTGGGACAGAAAGAAGAAAGGAATGACCAGGTTCTTTATTCGAATAAACCAAAACAGCACAGGCCTAGTGATGCCAGCAATTCTTCCCAGTAAGTCTTGTCCCAATGAGGCAGTTATGAGGACTGAAGGTCCCCACCTTCCCACAGCTGCTTAAGTCATCTCCTCTCCAGGGTTTTTCCAAAGCAACTGGAGACTGAGTCTGTGCGCAACCAATCTCTCCTCTGCTCTTTTCATTTCTCTGTATGTTCTGGGAGACCGGGGGTAGGGAAGCTGGTCAGTGCAGGAGGGGAAAGACTCCCTGGATTCTTCAGCAGCCTGCCACCTCTCTGTCTCCTGGCCCCCCCTCCTCTCCAGCCTCTGAATCAGGGTAGCTTTCTGGCCCAGCTTCTTCCTGCTCACTAAATCATCTTCAGCTTCTGACACTTCCTCCTCCCAGTCTGCTCCCTCTTCACTCCACCACCAATCCCTGAGCTTTGAACCTTTTTTTCCCTTGAGGGTTCCCCCATCTGGTGCTTCCCACCACTCCTCTGCATCCAGCCAGTCCATGAAAACCACTGACACTTGAACAACAATGAACCACAACATTTCTAACTTATACGAGGGAAACTGTTATATCCATTTATAAAAGATGAATGCTTTTATTGCTCTTAAGCATACTTAGTCAGCCATACAATGCACTGAATTTGGGTGTGCCATCGCCACTCCTACTCCACCAGTAGGGTGGTGACCCAGCAGCAAGCCATAGTTGTTGGTACCCACCCACCCAAGCTATTCTCTTGAGTACTTTGTTCACTCATTTGCAGGGAGAACCAGATGCTAGTGTTAGAAAACACCTTCCAGCCCACAATCACCTATGCGCCTGGCTTCACCCTGCATCCTAAAGTCCAAGCCTGAACCATTCAAAGCTTTATTCAGCCCCATTATTCTCATTTCTTCTTCACTGATGTAATACTAAATGCTCTATGAAAATTGCACTGAGAATGCTTGCTTACAATGTACATAGATGAGTATGTATGCAGTTTCCTGCCCAATCCCCCTGCAGACCACTTGGGATGAGCTGTATCTCTAAAGTAATCTTGCAGCAAACTGTATGATAAGAAGCCCATTATGAATTCCATACGTGAATTTTGTATGTGGAGAAAAAGTACAACTTCTGTCTTTTGTAGATAACAGCATCATTTCATTTAAATTTGGCAGAGGGTGGGGGGATGAAAGCTGAAAATCCCCAGGCTCCAAATGCCTTGTATGGAGATTATTATAATCTATATAACAAAATAGTTCTGAACTCTTTTTGTTTTACTTTATCATCATCATCACCATCAGCAGCAGCTTACTGGCACTGAAGAGAACCCTCAGGTTAATTTAGCAAGCAACTGTATCTGACTGCAACTTGGATTAACATACAAGACCCAGTCTGAGTCCACTTTAACTGTGGCTCAAGTGTTCAGCTACTAGGAAATAAAGCACTGGATTACTGTATTTTTATGTCTTATTCGTGTCAAGAGCATTACCTCTTGCCCTATTCTTTCCAGGTACATGTCTGAGCTTGAAAGATTCATGTCCAAGTGGTTTTGTCCCATCCCCCCGAGCTTGTCCCACCAAAACCCACTCTTTAGTGCTCAATCGGAGCAAACATCATTTCAGGCTTTCTGTGGATTGGTGTTTGTTCGGACTGAGTACTAGAGAGCGGGTTTTGTGGGGAAAGCTCTGGAGCAAAAAAAAGGGCACTTGGATATGGAGCTTTAAAGCACGGACTGGACTTGGAAAGGTAAGTGTTGATAAGCTCTATGTTGTACCCAATACAAGCAACTTCTATTTGTTTTCTTCTGTACTGCTGAAACTGTTATCAGTCCTCTTTTCTCAAGCTCTCCCAAGTTGCCCCAGAGCCATGATTTTCCACAGTCATAATCTCCCATCAATACGCTTGACAGGAACTCAGTAGAGCTGAGTTCCGAATTCCAAGCAGAATTGTGGGATACATTATTCAAAAGTGATTGCATAAATGCATACATAATCACCAGCCACCTTGGGAACTTTAGGATGGAACTTTAGAATGACTATTTTAGGAGATGCTTTTCTCTTTTATACAATGAAGGTGACCAACTCTGCAATTTGAAGAGGAAAACTGACATTGGAAGGGGGGGCCTGTTTTTAAATCCTTTCCTCTGTGAAAAATGCACTGCTTAAGCTTTTCACTGCTGAGGGGACCCCCTCTCCCCCTCAAGTAGGAAAGCAGCTTGGGGAAATGTGATCTTTAGCAGGAAAATGGTATAGGGTAAAATGTTAAGCTCCCCTGTGCTTTATCCTACTCTTCAAATTGCAGCCTCATCACCTACATTTTATTAAAATAAAGGTGTGTCTAAAAATTTACATACTATGTGTGCTGTCTGGACCAACACATTCAAGTATAGACACTTGTTTTGCCAGTACACAGTTAGCTTTTCTGTGGTATTAAAAGTATTTATTCAAATCCAAAGCTGAACATATGGATATTAAAGATTTTATTAGTTTGTGACTTTTCAGCTTGGGGAGATATTCAGCCTTTACAAGAGTTTTTTTAGCAAAAAGGCATAACTTCAAAAGTAATAAAACATAACTACTTTCTCAAGTTGAATTCCCACGTGCCCTTTCAATTATTGGAGAAGAACTTTGTAAATTCCCATTCCATCTTCCAAATGGGCACAAAAACTCTAGAGCAAGTTTTGATTAGCATCTGCATTGTGCTACTGTATTGCAAAGGCAGCTCCAAAGGCCCTCTGGGTAGCTACATACAGTGTTATAAAGAGTTGAGTGAAGCTGCTAAAGTCAACAAGAGTATTACACTATTAATAAATATCCAGGCAGGTTTTTTTTGGGGGGGGGGAGAGCTTAAATTTTAGAATCAGTATTTTATGACTGCTACAGATGTCCTGTATTTTTAAAAACAATTTTTATAGAGATTTCATTGTACGTTTGTGGTGCAATATTGTTGGATTGTTTTTATATATCTTGCACACTACCCTAGGATTCTATAAATCATTCTATGAATCAAGGGTGACTTAAAATTCAATAAATAAGTTCACATGCATTGCAATGGCAAATTGCTACCAATTTAAAACATAGAACTCTTCTTATTTTAGTGGCTATCACTGTGAATACTCTCCCCCCCCCCCACAAATCCATAAACACATACATACTGCTAGGTGTATGCAAACTATATAATACGTTGTGGTTTTATGGTAAAATGCTTTATGAAAGAGAGGAAAATACCCTAAACAGTTTAATTGCTTGCCAACCCCATGAACACAGACTGTTGACTTCCTGAGATAAATGACTACTTAATATTTCATAAAGACCAACCTGCTCAGTGATGGGTAATATGCAACACACTGAACTAAATGAGAAAGACAGAAATGTCAAAAAAAGGGAAAAGGAAAAAAGACTATTTGGGCTCTTTTATAGCACAGACAATTCAAAGAGAAAAATGTGGAAGAGTAGCAGTGCACGTTACTGTCTCTCCATGAACTTCTGAAAAGATAAACTTTTAACTCTTTAAACAATATTCTTCCACCACCTTTCTCCTGTTTGCTGTATGTACACATATATCATTCCAAGAGCTCAGGGGAAATAGCAGTATTATACAATCTGAAGAAAATTTTAAACAAGATACACTTAATTAGTTGAAAAGTCTGAAATAGAATGCCAGATAGGAATAGACTTTACATTTCCAATTCACTAAAATCATGTTGTAGCTAATAAATATTTGACATTTTTGTCAGAGAGTCTTATGACAACACAGGCCATATTTCACCCTGTTTACGGAGTTTCTCATAAAACTTTTACCTGGTCATGAATTTTAACTAAGGTTGTGTCAGAACCTTTAAACACAGTCACCCTTTCAATTTTTGTTATACTTACAGTGCAATCCAAAGCTTGTTTACTTGGAAATATCCCAATGTGCTAAATGGGACTACTCCCTAGTAAATGTTTGTCAGATTGCAGCCTTAAAGTATTAAAAAGCTGTGAAAAATAAAACCCAGGCATTAATATGGTTTTCTCTTGTCTTGATAATTTTCATACATTATCTCAATGACTTCTCAATTAATTTAACAAGCAGCTGTCTTACATTCTGTTTTGCTATACTGTGAAAAACAGCAGTTGGGGTGGGGGTGGGAGGATGATTTCCATGAACACACTCTAACCAAGCATTAAATGTTTAGTTTTACTAGAAAATTATATATGTATTAATACAGTAGACTAACCCATATCAAAGACGTAGTTTAGACACTAGCAAGGCACCTCATCTTACAGCCATATAAATGCAAACTTGATTTATAGCATTCATTTTGTAAAAAAATAATGTATAATTATTACCTTCCTGCCTCACATATAGCCTCTAATACATCACATAGCTCTCTCTTTCTCTATCTCTCTATTTACATTTTAATCAGTAGCTGCAATGCACTTGAAAACTATGTTATAAGGGGGTGCTTCCTCTTCTACCAACATGACTTGGGGATAAAGCGAATCCATTCACAGAAAAAGCAGGATCCTGACCTAGAAAAGAACCTCCTCCTGGAAAATGGGCAGGTATAATATTTTAGAAAATAAAAGTGTTTTGCTTTCTCATATTAATTGGTTGGGGTTTAAAGAATAAATATAGTTTGGGAAGAAATATAAATTATCCTACGTCTTTTAAATCAACCAAGTAAAAGGAAACTCACCAGAAGTGACTCAGAATGAGCATATATACTTAATTGACTAAATGCAAATAAGAAGCATGAACATGAGCTCAGAATCAATGGGAGCAATCTAAATAAACTGCACCAGCTGCAACGACAGGCATGTTTATTTCTAGAAAGGAGCTTATTACAACATAGTGAAACAAGCTGTAAAATCCTGTTAATCTGTAGTGCTGAGAAGTACAGTGCTCTAGAAAATACAGCTTTCTCTTCCCTTCAGGAAAAAAAATGAAGTCTGTTTTCTCCAGTACTATGCTGATCATAACAGAAGGACATTTGCCGGCCGGGTTGGGGGGAGGGGGAGGGAGATGTTAAAATATAGAAAGCAGCTATTATTCTGCTTCTGTCCAATGCATGCAAAACAAACAGAATTCTAACAAGATTTCTCTGCTATGCTGGTTCTTTAAATTATATCCCTAGCAAATGCTACTGCTGCAGTAACTTCCTGCACTGCATCATTCACTTACCTCTGACTTCATTGTTCCACAGGCCATGAAAAAAAAGAATCAAACATCCAGGTGGAGCTGTGTCATAGTTTCCCTTTGCAGTGGATACGGAAGAACAACAGTAGACGAGAAAAAACAAACCCTCTACTAGTTCTCATTGGAGGATGAAGCTGGGTCAGTGCCTCGTTGTGGAGCAGAGTGCAGGGCTCTTTGCCGATAGATGCTCTGTACTGATCAGCAAATTTACCTAACACTGTTAGGATGTGCTGGACCTCTTCTGTCTCTGCTCAGCAGCTTTCAAAGCCACTGTAACCCAAGTAATACCTAATCTCTACAATGCTTCTGACTGTCAGAACAATCCCATCGGAAGGTCAATAGCCCTTTGCAGCTTAAGAGGAAGAATGTGGATGTGAGTGACTGTGTGAGGGCACATGTGTGCAAGCACATGAATGTATCTGTGTGCACATATACATGCAGTACTGAACTAGTAAACTCAGAATATATGTGCTTCATTGCAGACGAGCAAAAGCATGTGAATTCCTCACACTCAACATGTTAATGGAAGCTAGGATTGCATACACCTATACAGTGTAAGCAAAAGGTAACATTGTTAGTACAACATTTTTTTTTTTTAATTTTACTTGTTTCCCCATATAGTCTCCTATTCTCCAGCTGCCTCGGCGCCCTCCCCCCAAAATACCAGAAATTCAAAATAGACCAGGACGCAACAACAAAGGCTACAACAAGAATATGCCTCTTTTCATATGACACCGAAAAGCATGTTTGACACATTTCACACTGTTTGTGATGTGTTTGATTAATAAAATGTAGAACATCAGATGTCACTTTCTTCTCTACGTAGGTTTTACAATGATTTAACAGATAGATTTAAATATAACCAACTTAAGCCACATGATTTCAAAAACTGTGAGTCCCTGCTGTGCAATTATGTTTGTTTATTTGGGACCCCCCCCCATCAAATTCCAGAGACATAAGCAACAGCAAACACTATACAAAACAGCTGCCATTTTCATGTCCAATCTCTTGTGGGAATTCAGGTGTTCAAATACAGAATTCAATGGCATTTGGGGAGAGCCTTCTCAGCAATAGCATCCTGGCTGTTGAATGCACTCTCTCTGCAGGTTAGGCTGGCACCAACACTGTAGTTTTAGACGTAAATCAGTGTGCTTTGTGGTTATATTTTGAATTAACAGGTTACTGAGATGTCATCAACAAAATTACACAGTGATTTTAAATTATGCATTTGTACCAGTAACTTGCCCTGTATCCTGATAAACAAATAAATTAATATTTCACACACACAGCCTTTTACGATGAGTACCATGTGTCATGTATGTAATATAAATGCAGGCAAGTTTATAATTGAGCTTCAAACTCTGGCATGGTTTAGGTCATATCTGTACGATAAGGGCTATGACCGCTGCTCATTTACCATTCCGAAAATCCTATGGCCCTAAGAATTATGCTAAATCTACTCTGCCCGTGCTCTATAAATGGAACAACAAGCCTCTTAGATGGCAGCACATCTGTTTACAACATGGTTTACTGAATATTTTAAACCTACTGTTGGTACCTGATGCTCAAAATATTACTGCTCATTGACAATGCACCTGGTCACTCTAGAACTCTGATGGAATTGTATAATGAGATTAATGTTGTTTTCATGCCAGCTGACTCTACATCCATTCTGCAGACCATGGATCAAGGCATAATTTCAACTTTCAAGACTTATTATTTAAGAAATGCATTTCGTAAGGCTATAGCTGCCATAGATAGTGATTCCTCTGGTAGGTGCTGGGTGAAGTAAATTGAATAATAATGCCTCATGCTGGATTGAAAACCTTCTAGAAAGGATTCACCATTCTAGATGCCATTAAGAACATTTGTGTTTCATGGGAGGAGGTCAAAATATCAAGATTAACAGGAGTTTGGAAGAATTTGATTCCAACCCTCCCAGATGAGGGTTAAGTGGTTCAAGACTTCAGTGAAGGAAGTAACTGCAGGTGTGGTGGAAACAGCAAGAGAATTATAATTAGAAATGGAACCTGAAAATGTGAATGAACTACTGCAATTTCATAATAAAATTTTAATTGATGAGGAGTTGCTTCTTTCGGATGAGCAAAGCAAGCAGTTTCTTGAGATGGAACCAACGCCTGGTGAAGATGTTAACATTGTTGAAATGACAACAAAGGATTTAGAATATTACATAAACTTAGTTGATAAAGTAGCAGCAGGGTTTGAGAGGACTGAGATTTTGAAAGTAAAATGCCTCAGATGCTACAGAGAAATATTTTGTGAAAGGAAGTGTCAATTGATGCAGCAAACTTAATTGCTGGCTTATTTTAAGGATCTGCCACAGCCATCCCAGCCTTCAGCAACCAGCACCCTGATCAGTCAGCAGCCATCAACATTAGCAAAAAGATGACAATTTGCTGAAGGCTCAGGTAATGGTTAGCACTTTTTTTAAAGCAATAAAGTATTTTTTAATTAAGGTATGCACATTTTAAAAAACCCAAAATGCTATTTCACACCTAATAGACTACAGTATTGTGCAAACAAAACTTTTATATGCATGAGGAAACAAAAACAAAAAAAATTGTGTGACTTGCTTTATTGCAATATTCACTTTATTGCAATATTCACTTTACTGTGGTGGTCTGGAACTGAATCCACAATATTTCCGAGGTATGCCTGTATGTACTTGTTTCTGGACTTTATTGCTTCTGGCAATATTGCAAGAGGGAGGGTTCACATAATTTAATATCCCCTGTTACCAAAAGATCAGGGAGAACAATTCCAAGATAGCTACTTCACCGAAGGTCAGCTCTCTATGTGTATGGAGAAACAATAAATCATGTAGTCCACCCACCTGTAACCTAAAGCTGCATAGTCCAGATATACCTTTACCGATCTTCCAGTTCTCAGAATTAGATCTAGACTGTGGACTTGCCATTTCTGAGAATTAAGCCCAAGACTGCAGAGAGAGTTACTAATACACTGGAGAGACAATGGCTGGCTTGACAGATCACCAAATATGAACAGGAATTCTGCTAATAGAAATAGATAGATAAATCAGCTTCTGAAATACGTTTGGTGGTACCCAAAGAATTAACAGTTCAGCTGACCACAGAAATACTCAAACCCACATGGAAGTGTTTTACTTTTAAAGGTTCCTCAAGCGGTTTAGCTCCCTTACAATTTGGGGCATCAGCAGAATAGATGCCCTAATGTCACTGTTTACCCCAATACTGAATTTGTTGGTAAATGAGGCACAGGGTTCTGTTTTAGAATCGAAAGCAACTTTTGAGTAATTTACTGGGACTTACTTCATAATTAACAGACATAAGGTAGCACTTTTAGTACAACACATCTGTGAATAATAATTCTTTGTTGTAAGGATGAATATATATACAGTGCACATGATAATAATCACTGGGCCTATATGTAGAGGCTAAAAATACTACTTCAATTATACTACTTCAATTATATTATTATGCTCTTCATTTAAAGCTCTTGCTTTTAGGGGTTTCTAAGACACCAGCAGCCTATTTGTAGTAGCCTGGGCAGCTACTGGAAAAACAAGAGAAAGGCTAACTGTAGCAATGTTCCCTTTGCTCATTTGAAATAAATTCCACTCTAGTCTCAAGAATTCAAGGAGGATGTTGACAAACTGGAAAGTATGAGGGGACATGCTAGTGTGAGGAAGCCAGAAAAACTTATTTTGGAGAAGCATATTCAGATAGTTGTTTAAAAGACTGTCACTGAGAACAGAACATAAGCAACTTTCTTCCCTAGCTAATGAGGACAGGACAAGCAGAACAGGCCATAATATGTTATGGTAAATCCTATACTATGCTTATCTTATATATTACAGGTGGTTTTTATGAAGTGATGTACTGTATGAAGAAGTTCAGCATATCATTTTGCCTAGAGAGATTGTAGAACCTCTGCTTTAAGTTTAAAAGGACATGCTGGGCTGGCACATTCCAGAAATGTTTTAGGAACAGAAAAATCCTGCCTTGGGACAGGGCTGGGAGCTGGATTAAATGACACATATACTCCCTGAAATCCAATTATTCTGAATGAAAATTAGAGCATATTACGGAATGTAAATGATTTAATTGGAATGGATAATTTATTTCTGATAAACTCACTCAAGAAAAGCTGTTTCAGGATAACTATATGATATGGAGACAAGCACAGTATATTGAGGTGGGCAGGAGGAACAGATGCCTCATGAATCTGAACTAATCCCAAATACAGTGGCACCTCGGGTTACATACGCTTCAGGTTACAGACTCCGCTAACGCAGAAATCGTGCTTCAGGTTAAGAACTTTGCTTCAGGATGAGAACAGAAATCGTGCTCTGGCGGCGCAGCAGCAGCAGGAGGCCCCATTAGCTAAAGTGGTGCTTCAGGTGAACAGTTTCAGGTTAAGAACGGACCTCCGGAACGAATTAAGTACATAACCTGAGGTACCACTGTATTACCTTGAACTAACATGGTTATCAGCAAGAAGTGAAGAATCAAAGTAGGGAAGAAATCAATGCAACTACCAATGCCGTGTGAATGTGTGTGTATATGTGCATCCTTTCACGCACACAGTAGTTGTGGCCTCTTTACAAGCAGGAGACGAGAACAATGGACTATGTATGTAACACTGGAACTTCACAATTCTATCTTGTTCATAAATGTCCTGGAACGTTTGTCCTTTGCCACTGAGAAAAACACAATCATTTCATAAATGTTCATTTGTTCCTGCTGCTTATTGTTCCTCTTGAAGCTCCCTATACTTCGCACCCCATGACATTAATCAACTCCACATCTATCACTTGTCACAAGGGGGATTTTGACCTTCAGGTGAAAAATAATTTCCACATTGATTTCATACAGTAGCACACAGACATTGGAGATTAGACAGATGTGTCTTGAGAAAACCAACATAGCCACAGGGGAACTTAAGTACTTAATAATAACCCCCAAAGCAAAATATTTTAATAGAAACCCAAGCAGAGCCTCAATTTAAATGATAACAGCAGTTCTGTTACTCTAATTTAGACTATGAACCCTCCTGTTAACCAATTGTCCAATACCAATAGTTCAAGTATACTGAAATGATAAAATGTGTCTCTGCAGGGTAAAAGTATAGGTAACAAGAACCTCTCATAACACATATCCATTCAAGCTTCTTGAACTTGAAATTTTAAAGTGCTGTATAATAAAGGAATAATTAAATGTTTAAAATGACACTGAGATTTGTACAGTGGTACCTCGGGTTACATACGCTTCAGGTTACATACACTTCAGGTTACAGACTCCGCTAACCCAGAAATAGTGCTTCAAGTTAAGAACTTTGCTTCAGGATAAGAACAGAAATCATGCTCCGGTGGCGCGGTGGCAGCGGTAGGCCCCATTAACTAAAGTGGTGCTTCAGGTTAAGAACAGTTTCAGGTTAAGAACGAACCTCTGGAACGAATTAAGTACTTAACCCGAGGTACCACTGTATTTATAACAGGAATAACTGAGTTTTTTTCAACTTGGAGCTCTTATCAGGGTAGATCTTCTGATTAAATAATGCAATGCAGCTGGTCTTTGGGCCCATCTAGTCCAACATCCTGTTCTCTCAGTGGCCAACCAGATGCTTGTGGGCAACCTGCAAGCAGGACATGAACACAACAGCAATACCCACTTGGGATTCCCAGCAACTGGTACTCAGAGTCATAGTGTCTCTGACAGTAGAGGTAAAATGTAGCCGCCATAGTTAATGGCCATATGATCGCCTTGTCCTCCATGAATTTGCACAATCCTTTTTTAAAAGCCATTGAAGATGGTGGCCATTACAAGTTCCATTATTTAACTATGTGCTGCAAGAGGAAGAACTTTCTTTAATCTGCCCTAAATCTTCCAATATTTTGCTGCATTAGATGCCCATGAGTTCCAGTGCCATGAGAGCTTGTGAGAAACTTTTCTCTATTCACTTTCTCGATGCCATACGTCTTCCACTCAGGCAAGGCCTCTTTCCACCTGCCTTGCTCTACCCTCTAGTCTCTGCTTCTCAATGTACATTGTATTGTTTTATGTACTGTGGCTTGCCATTGTTTTATTGATTATATTTTAGATATTATTTATTGTAACTGTTGAGTGGATTTCTCTTTAACTTTTATATGCTGATATTATTATTTTATACTATTCTGATGATTGTTGAATGTTACTTTTTTGATGTAGGTTTCCTATTTTAAAGTTATGTTTTATTATCACACTTTTGTGTTGCATTAGATTGTTATAAGATGTCCATTTTTGTTTCTACAGCTTGTAAACTGCCTTGAGTATTGTAAGATAGAAAGACGGTATACCAATTAAAAATGATAATGATGATGGTAGCAACTGATTAATGTCACAAAGAGCTGCAATGATCACACACATTTTAGTGGTCACCCTGGAGGTGGAGCTTCAGGTTATAATAAATAGCATCTCCGCACAATTCTGGCTAGAATGCGAGTCCAGAAGAGGCCCCTGTGCAGTCCTTAATGGGGCTACTGAATTGGCCCTACACAAAAGATTAGCTCATTAAACCAAAGATGGAATGCATAATTAAAGCTGTGATACAACATAACTAGCTAATCATTGGCTTAGATTCAAAGTTGCCCTTGAGCATGTACCTGCAGCATTGTACATCAACTGGAGCTTCCAGATTGGATCCAAGGGCAGCCCACATATCTCTGTCCAAGAGGTGAAGGAGGTGTGAGAAGCCACTGTGATTCAGGTGAGCTACCTGATATGATGTATTTGCATGTTTGTGTAAAACCTATTCTGACAGTTTAGGTCTTTTAGGTCTCAGGGTGGCTTCAAGATAAGAATTGGGTTACATGATAAAACATAAGATGCAGGAATGAGCATGTTAAATTCGCATTACAGAAAAAGATTTTCATTAAGCATATTTTGATTTTCGTTGATTACACAGAAAAATCATACTACCATGCAACAATAGTCCCTATAGTAAGCAAACTCATAACCAGGCAGAAATATTTTTTTACTCAACTTAATTAGATCTGCAGCTGATTTTCTAAAACTATCAGTCACATCAGGCCATTGAAAATGAAATGGAGTTTACAGCGAGAAAAATTGTATACCTATTGGTAAAGGTAAAGGTAAAAGACCCCTGGACAGTTAAGTACAGTCAAATTTGACTATGGGGTACAACGCTAATCTCCGCTTTCAGGCTGACGGAACTGGCGTTTGTCCGCAGACAGCTTTTCCGGGTCATGTGCTTATTGTGCAACAGGACACTGTGACGGAAGTCAGAGCACATGAAAACACCATTTACCTTCCAGGAGCAGTGGAAACTATCTACTCACACCGGTATGCTTTCGAACTGCTAAGTTGGCAGGAGCTGGGACAGAGCAATGAGAGCTCAACCCATCACATGGATTTGAACTTCCGACTTCCGAACACTGGCAGGCCCAAGAGGCTCAGTGGTTTAGACCACAGCACCACCCGTGTCCATGCATACATAACAAATATTTGTTGTTTATTCATTTTATGTTGTAGGCTGCTAAGTATTTTCTTTCTTAATGCACCAATTCAAACCAAGGAAGGTGGGTACAGAGTTAGATTAGGAAAATGGCACAAGGTGAAAGGATTCATCCATATTCTCTCTCTCTCTCACACACACCTCCTTTAATATATGCCTTTTAGGCTAGACTGACAAGGGTAACTTCAATCCCAGTAGAAATTGTACTGCAATTGTTACACACTTGTTTTTCTTTCTCCTCTCACAGGCTGTATCCTTGACATTTCCCTAAGGCAGACGGGCACCACACTCTTATTTCTCATCTTCAGCTGCAAACAACCTTCAATTTCCTTCGGTTGTTTTTGAACAGTTCAATAGATTTTATTATTGACAGAGTCACCTTGAGTAGCAGCTTTTTTCTGGTGAAAGATGACAAAGAAGGTATTTGCTTTTAGATTATTATTATTATTATTATTATTATTATACTGGCTAGATGATTTTTCTAAGATTTATCTTTATTGGAATTAGGCTGCAATTCTAACCCCTGGCTGGCAGCTTATGCTGGCAATGATGGAAGGTGTGGTGGGGGAAACAGAAAATGGTACAGTGAAGAGGCAGAGACCAGGCACATTGCTCTCTCATGATAGCAGTAGCACTAGCACTGGCTTAGTATCTAGCGGGGTGCTCCAGCGGGGATACTGTTTGGCAGGGGCATAGCGGTGCATCTATTGGGCAGAGCGCCCCCACTAGCAGAGCTAGAGGAGCTCAGCTGGAATGATACCTCAACTCCATCCAAACCCTCTCCAGCATGGTGGATCAGGGCTCCACCTCTTATATCTCTTAATTTACAAGTTACTAAATTACTACAGAATGTTGACTGGCCATGAAATTTTGAAGATGAACACCACACAACTATGAACACTAACTGTATAGCTCCATAGTTACAATTCTTGAGGCATTGGCAACTCTTACTCTAAAGTAACAATTAAAATCGGACAGGATGAACATATAAACTAAAGCAAGTTATAGAGAATTATAAGCTTGAAATAACATGGCTCGGCAATTGTCCCAGAGGCTCCTCTTCCATATTGCATAATCACGTATTTTAAAAGAAGAAAAAAAACTGTACCAAGATGTAGGCAGTTGAGTCAAGATATTTATTTTAAACATAGGAAACCTCTGTTCTGCTGAAGGAGCCTCTCCATCCCTATTGTTCAGCCTGGACACTGAGGTCCAGCACCGAGGGCCTTCTGGCAGTTCCCTCACTGTGAGAAGTGAGGTTATAGGGAACCAGGCTGAGAGCCTTCTTGGTAGTGGTGCCTGCCCTGTGGAACACCCTCTCTTCAGATGTCAAGAAAATAAACTATCTGACTTTTAGAAGACAACTAAAGGCAGCCCTGTTTAGGGAAGTTTTTAATGTCTGATGGTTTATCGCGTTTTTAATATTCTGCTGGGAGCCGCCCAGAGTGGCTGGGAAAACCCAGCCAGATGGGTGGAGCATAAATAACAAAATTATTATTACTATTATTACTATAATATGATTTAATATTAGTTTTATGGCCATCCTACTGAGTGACTAGAGATATATAATTATTCTGTCAGATTAATGTTAATGCAGAAAAAAGTGTATTGTGGTATTATAGACTAAACCTTTTTCTTTTTGCTATGGATTATATTTGGATAGTGTCAGAAGAAAAGAATTAGCTTGTTACAGGAATATCTGGTCCACATATTTCCAGATGTGGTCTGGTGGATGTCCTTGCTCTGACTAATAGGCCATGATATCCCATTCTCTAACCCCAGTGTCTGGTAATCCCAGACAGGTTGCCTCCGACATGGTCAAGTCTACCAACTCCTATACAAGCAGGCACAGGCATGCTCACTTTTCATCACTTTTATTGATAAAGACGGTTAGCTTCTGCTCACACTTAATGTGTTATACAAACGCATACATATGCATCCTCTGGGCAAATACATGGGGGGAAATGTACTCACTACAATTTCTTCAATGCGGAACTTACCCTATAGAAAACTCTGCCAAAATACTAATACAGTTGTACCTCGAGTTACAAATGTCTCAGGTTAGAAACGCTTCCGGTTACAAACTCTGCTAACCTGGAAGAGGTACCTCGAGTTGAGAACTTTGACCCAGGAGGAGAACGAAATTGTGTGCCGGCAGCGCAGGGGTAGCAAGATGCCCCATTAGCGAAGGCACGCCTCTAGTTGAGAACAGTTTCAGGTTCAGAATGGACCTCCAGAACGAATTAAGTTCGTAACTAGAGGTACCACTGTAACTGACTGCATTCTATTCCGAAAGCATTCAACACTGTCTCGTTACCTTCTTTTTCTTCCAGAACCATGAATTTGTAGTTGCATGAACACAGTTTTAGAAACTGTTTTATTTTTATTTAGTTTTATTAGAAACTATTAAAAAATTACTTTCTCAAGGTCAGTATACAGGACTAGCAGAAACAAGCTTTGAATGGAGAATCCCACAACCTCTCGGAAATTGCACAGAATAATTCATCTCAGTGACCTCATCGAACTTCAGTTATAGCAATAAACTCTTCTTCATCCATGCAGCTGTACCTGAACTTCAGGTAGCCATACCTATATGACAATGCTTCTTTACAGGAGCTTTCTACTACATACCAAATCGCCTGGGTGTCTTTTAGCTGGTGAGCACTGAGAAAAGTTTCTGCTGGGAATCAGGGTTTTCCCTACTTCCGTTTTATAGGGCTCAAGCAAGTTGTGATGGTTGTGGGCTGGCCCTTTCAGAATCTACAGGTGAGGGAGGGCAGTGGGTAAGGTACAGCCCAGTTTCACTGTTGGCTGACAGCCACAGGTAATACAAAAACATGACATAAATAACCAGCTCCTACAGAAGGTTGGCGGTTTGAATCCCCGCGGCAGGGTGAGCTCCTGTTGCTCGGTCCCTTCTCCTGCCAACCTAGCAGTTCGAAAGCATGTCAAAGTAGATAAATAGGTACCACTCCGGCGGGAAGGAAAATGGCATTTCTGTGCACTGCTCTGGTTTCGCCAGAAGCGGCTTAGTCATGTTGGCCACATGACCCGGAAAAAACTGTGGACAAACGCCTGCTCCCTCAGCCTGTAAAGGGAGATGAGTGCCGCAACCCCAGAGTCATCTACGACTGGACTTAACTGTCAGGGGTCCTTTACCTTTATTGTTCCCTAGGAAGATAATATGGACCCAACTACATTAGATTACTTTGATTTACTTTCCTCCTTTCGCATTTGTTTGACTATATTTATAAAATACCGTGTCACGGTTTAAATTCAAAGACCACCTTCAATTTTCCTTTGAGATATGGGGTTTGTGACCAAGCTCCACAAAATGCACCATCTTGCAGTGCTCTGAAAGTGTTTCCATCTTAAATGCTTCTGATTTAAATACTCATTTGCCTGAAAGCATTCAACACCTAACATTAGGAAACATTCAATATTAAAGATCTCCCAGGACCCATTCCTGTTTATCATATAATTTACTTGCTGTTAACTTCATGTAGGACTTTCATGCTCTGCTCCCCCTTTGCTGTCATCAGTAATTTCCTTTAAGAGTTGTCTTGCTGATTAATTGTTGATCTCTGGGCATATCTTGAAAGAACTCAGAATTGCCATTGAAAACAACACTTCATTAGGCACAACAAGTAACAGCAAAAGCAACGCTGCCTGCCTGATTTCGGCTGTTCATTATTCTCATGATGAAGAAAAGAGGTGTGACGGGACTATATATGACATGCAACAGCGTTCCCAGCAGTGGTTTTCATGATCTAATATAGCATCTGTTAAGTCTACAGTTTTAAAGCATGCTTACCACTGACCAGTTCCTTTTTTGAGAAAAGGCAGCTGCACAGACCCCGAGATCCAGAACTGGTCTCTTTCACATTTTTCTGACACATATTGCCCATCTTACTGATGTTTGCCCCCAAAGCTGTTATTTGCACTAAGCACCACCTTCAAGGAAGATGGCACCAGGGAGCAATTTTTGGCAGGAAATTGCAGGGATCAAGGGGTTAAACCCTCCTCTCAAATACCACAGTCCCAATGCAGGGCCTCTTACAGCTATAGCTGAAATCCACTTTTGTGCTAAATACCAATTTTTCATGTTATATTGCTGTTCATGGGCATTAATATGTACAAAAGAACACATGCAAAATAATGCAAGTATCATTTTGGTCATCATATGCAATATGATGGCTTCTGAGGGATGTATAGGATCAAAGTGTTGTGCAACCATTTTTAACTTAAACTTTTTTGAATATTAATGGGAATTCTCATATTCAGAATAAATAATCATGTAAAAAGATAGTGTGGTATACTTGGTAGAGAACTGGATTCAAATAAAATCCCTGCTGGTCTTGGGTACAATATTAACTTTCTGACTAGCCTATCTCACATGCCTGTTGTGAAGAAGCACAAACCTCTGGAATTCTAAAGAGGCAGTATATAAAATAAAATGCTGAAAGGAAAATAAATAATATAGAAACCAGGACCATGTTGCTCAAGCAGGGCAGATAAATACTAGCATGTACTTTTTTTTCCATCCTGGATTTGCTGGCTGCATTGGAAGCCTGTAGAAAAAAGTTTCCCCTTGCGTCATTTGCCCAGATGCTTAACTGGAAATGGTAAGTCAGCAACATGGCTGAACACTACTTTGAGATAAAAGTAATATCCTAGGCATCTTGTGGGCCAGCAGACAGCAATGGGGGAGTGCCAAGTCTGACCTTATGCCTGGGCCAAGCTTCCAGATTTCTTCACTCAAGTGACTGAGGCAGCCACCCTAGACTGGACAAATTGTCTGCTTCCAACCACCTTTTCTGAGAAAGGGCAAGGGGGAACAAGGAAAAGCAAAGCTAATTATATTTCTTTCCACGTAACTTTATAAGCCAGAAGTATTCTTAGTCCAAAGAAAAAAACACCAACAAATACAAAGGATAGTTGCATTCTATTCCCCCCTACATCCTATCCCCCCTCCCGCAGCATAACAGTAATTGTATCTCCCTTTTTTAGGTTTAAACAAAGTTTTCCACAAACAGGTTTGTTCCAAATGTAGCTGACATTTGAAACTGTTTTCTAGAAACGCATTGGTTTATAATTGTTGAGAGTGCCAGTAACAAGCTGATCCTCCGCAGACACCCTACATTCAATATATGATCATTAAAAGTCAAAGAGAAGCCGATAAATGGTATCACATCTGGACTTTGAGACAACCACCGACAGCCTCCCATTATGCTTTTAATTGACAAAACAATTGCAGCACCACAATGCCATTCTTCATCCATCTCAGGGGATCTCATTAACTATGTTGGCCAACATTGAAAAGACAGCAGGAAGTTCTGAGGAGAGAGATAGTTATTGGGGGTGGGGGTGGGGGTGGGGGAAAGATGTTGACTTCTCATTTCATCATTCTTAAAATAATATTCTAAAATCAGTAACTTTCAAAATATTACTCTTGATGAACAAATATATGCTGATTATAATGAGTTATAAGCCATGATCAAATAGCATAAATTGAAACACTGCTTCAGCTTCGCACAAATGAAGACTTCTTTGAACCTATAACAACTGGATGCCATGTTTAAGGTGTACCATATTGGATAGGCAGTCTGGACTGGAAGTGGGATGCTCCATGAAACCACTGCCTGGCACTTTCGCAGTAGGGTTTGGTCTTGTCCCTATGCTTTCAAACATGTACAGGCATACCTTGTTTTATTGTGCTTTGCAGATTTTGCTCCTTATGAGGATGCAGGTGCAGCTGCAGGTAGTCTGACTGCTTCCAGAGGAAGGAAGTCCCCCGCTGCTGCTGCCACCACCCCTCTTCTGGCCATGGGACTGGAGTTGTCTAGGGCTGGAGCTGGGTTCCCCCTCCTTTAATAAAAAACCACCAATAATAATCCTGACCATTGGCCATTCTGGCTGGGGCTGATTAGAGCTGTTGTTTGGCTCCATCTTGGGGAAGCCTTCTGTAAATGTTTACTCAGAAGTGAGTAAGCCAACTGTGTTGAGTGGAGTTTAATCCCAGGTAAGAACTTCCAGGAAACAGTGCATTAGGATTGCCCTTAAATTTTTGTAAGGCACTACCCTGTTGAAATGGGGTGTACATCTAAATAAAAATAATAATGTGTTAGGCGAAATGTCTAACTATTTTTACAGCATTTTGGTAGGAACATCCCTTGCTGTCCTTGCAGTCAGAGAAGCCTGGCTTAATAGACTACAGGATAATGTAAACTTAACTTTTATATGTACTAGTAAACATTTTTTGTTTGTTTGTGGTATTTGCTTTGCTGTGATATTTGCTTTGTGCTGGTGGTCTGGAACTGAACCCACAATATCTCCAAGGTATGCCTGTATAGTGGTACCTCGGGTTAAGAACTTAATTCGTTCTGGAGGTCCGTTCTTAACCTGAAAAGTGTTATTAACCTTAGGTACCACTTTAGCTAATGGGGCCTCCTGCTGCCACTGCATGATTTCTGTTCTCATCTTGAAGCAAAGTTCTTAACCCGAGGTATTATTTCTGGGTTAGTGGAGTCTGTAACATGAAGCGTCTGTAACCCGAGGTACCACTGTACACGAAACAGATGAGGAAGGTCATATAGAGATTAGGCTTCAGGTACCATCAACATATGGGATGCGGGTGGCGCTGTGGGTAAAACCTCAGTGCCTAGGGCTTGCCGATCGCATGGTCGGAAGTTCGAATCCCCATGGCGGGGTGAGCTCCTGTCTTTCGGTCCCAGCTCCTGCCCACCCAGCAGTTCGAAAGCACGCCTAAGTGCAAGTAGATAAATAGGTACCGCTTTATAGCGGGAAGGTAAATGGCGTTTCCGTGTGCTGCGCTGGTGCTGGCTCACCAGAGCAGCTTCGTCACGCTGGCCACGTGACCCGGAAGTGTCTCCAGACAGCGCTGGCCCCCGGCCTCTTAAGTGAGATGGGCGCACAACCTTAGAGTTGGACATGACTGGCCCGTACGGACAGGGGTACCTTTACCTTTTTACCTTACCATCAACATGTAGATGACACTGAGCTCTATTTCTCTTCTTAATCTAATTCAGATAAGGCAGTGAAAGCACTATACTAATGCCTATGCATAGTAATGCATAAGCGCCAAAAAGCTGAGGCTTCATCAATAAAATAGAGAGGTGCATTCCCAGCATAAAGCTAACACAGCTGTGCGACAACTGCGTGCTGGACAAGCCCATATTGGAACAGCCCACTAGAATATTGGCTGCCCGGGAACAGCAAGAAGCAAATGGAAACATGGGGCTTAATCAGGAAGGATGCCATCTATTATAACAAGGATGGAGAAGGTCCTAATTAATTATCTGCAAGTGAACCAATAACCTCTGCTCTAGTTGTTTGTACAAGCCTGCCAGGTTGGATATAAGGAGCTTATGCTCATCATGCAGATTATATGAAAAGGATCAAAATGGAAATGTACAATGAACCAGCATTTTTCTTAAAGTACAAATAGTGAATTGATTTAATACAAAAGCTGCTACTTTAAAAATATGTATGGAGAAAGTATCGCATGAAATGTTCTCATCACACAGTTTGCAATCTGAGTATGTATGCCTTTCCTCTGTGTGTTTTTTTTTACATATTTTGCAACCTCACAGTTCAATACTGATCCATTTTAGAAAAGGAATTTGAGAGTAGTTCTAATCATTTTTGAATCTCCCTTTCTGATGTTATACTGTGTCATGGACTGATTGGACACAGATGAATGGTGAAGGAACCAGCTAGGGAACCCCCAAGGGAAGAAGGCTCAGAGCCCAGCGATTAGTGGTGGGACAATAATAAGCGGTCAGAGGGAGAATACTGTGAGGAGAAGGTGTCAGAAGCTGAAAAAGTAGCAGGACTTAGTGAGTGGGGAGGGTCTATGGCAGAGAGCAATCCAGAAGTGGAAGTGGAAGCAGGATAAGGGGATGAGGGAGGCTAAGAGGCAGAGAGGAGTCAGGCTGGTAAAGAGGCACGGGTGTCTCTCCATCCTGCTGTGACAAGCTCCCTTCCCCCTGATCTCCCAGGACCAGGAGAGGAATGAAGCGGGAAGAGCAAAGGCGGGCATGCCAGCGTAGTCTCATATTGCTTGGGGGAAATCCTGGAGAGGGGACTTAGGCAGCTGTGGAAAGTGGAGAACTTCACTTTCTGCAACTGTCTCATAGGGGAAAGACCTACCGAAGAAGAGTTGCTGTGCTCATTAGGCCTGGCATCCCTGTGCAGATTCTGTTTTTCTAATAAAGAGCTTAAACTTGCTCCGTGTCATTTACTGCTGGTTTGCTCCTGGCATACTGCCAAGGGGGTGGGGAATAGCACTGCCAAATAACCAAAATAAGCACTAAGCCTTCTGGAGGAGTCATTTAAAATTATACCTTTGTTAAGTATGCATAATTTTTATTTGAAGTCATATAGACTTTAGTTTCTCCAGTTTGCCATTAATGTTTGTCTGATATAGGATGCATCAAGAGAAGCTTGTATTGCTGGTGTTTGCTCAGGTTTTAAATTTATTTTTGTAATAAATGCCACATGCACAAAACGCACCTGTGCTCCCAAGCACACATATCGATAAATTTGATGCAGTTTGCCAAAAAAATAGGAAGAAACCTTTAAGTGGGTTTGTGGGAAATTACGTTGCTGTTCAGTTGAATGAGTACAGTGGTACCCCGGGTTACATACGCTTCAGGTTACAGGCGCTTCAGGTTACAGACTCCGCTAACCCAGAAATCGTGCTTCAGGTTAAGAACTTTGCTTCGGGATGAGAACAGAAATCGTCCTCTGGCGGCGGGGCGACAGCAGGAGGCCCTATTAGCTAAAGTGGTGCTTCAGGTTAAGAACAGTTTCAGGTTAAGAACGGACCTCCGGAATGAATTAAGTAGTCAACCTGAGGTACCACTGTATAAAGTTACAACTGCATAAAAAAAAGCCTGTGTTGTCTATCTTTCATCACAGGGGAAAAATAAGGGTGGACAATAGATGCAACTCGCATATGAAATGGGTTTAGCATTAAATCAACATTTAAAAAAAAATGTTTTTCATAAAACAAGTTGAGTCCCAAATAATGCATTAGTAGAGGAGGATCAACAAAAATCTATCTGGTCATTTGTATTTCCATTCCGTAGGGTCTACTTTGGATAATAAAGGAAATCTCTTTCCCTCATAACAGTAAATATATTTAGGGTTGGATATTGCTTTTAGCTGAGTAGGCATCTCTCCATGGCAAATACTTCCCATACTTTGTTATACAAACCCCAAAGTGAAAGTAGATTCTATCTGTTCCACTTTGGCAGCCAACAACAAAAACACTATGTAATATGATTCTCATTTAGAACTACAGAAACAAAAATATCCAAGTTAGTACCTGATGGAAAAACAGGACTGCTTGATTTAATCAGCTTTGCTCTAGTGTGTATTAAATGCAAAGCAGGACACAGTAGATTGTATCTGAAGGAACAGGAGGCTTTTTGAGAATTCGTCCTTGGCTCAGTGATGTAGTTTGGGTTGGACCTTAGATCTGAAGTCTATGACCCCACAGTCCAGAGGACCCCAAAGCAGCACTCAGAAAGCAGCAGATGATGGGGGTAGTAGCAGTCAGGTCTCATGTCAGCTGCTGCTGGTAGTGGCAGTACCTCATATTTCCAGCTGGGCAAGTTCATAGTTACAGGTGTCCATTTAATTATTTTTTATTTTAAAATGTGTATTATTCTTTTCTACAACAAAATGCCCCTTATCCCCAAGTGTTTAGTATCAAGGCAGCAGAAGCAAAGCCCCATTTTATACCAAAATGGTGCGATGATTTAAGTGAATTTAAAAGTGAAACTGCACATGCTCAGAGTATTTATTTTTAACCAAGATTGGCAAACTATTTATTTACTTACTTTTTAACTCTTAGGCATGTAGAAGCATGTAATAAACTTAAATGTCCCCATCAGTGCTGGAGATAGCTAACTACTAGTTATGTATGTGTTCAAAGAAAATTTAAGCTTAATATAGTTTCTCAGCTAATTAAGTGTGCTATTCTGTTCACACTCAATGCAGAATATTTTTTTGTGATGATTTATTACCCTATTTGACTTTACTATTTAACAATGTTTTGAAAGGGGTGTCATCCCACCCTCATCGAAATATTTGCTACTGCCAAAACTGAATACTGATTCTGTGGGGTGGGGTCACACCACCCTATAGCTCTAATGTAGATGTTAATTACTTTCCTTGGTAAATGGTTCCTAGACTTAATACTTTTATAGACAATTATATAGCCCCAGATCAGACAGTTTATCTTCAACAGAAACATACCAATGCTATACATAGACATCTTAACATAGTTTATTATTCCCATTGTACTAAATCACTTGTTACGATACTCTCTTTGTATTGCTTTTAAAGCATTTGACTGTGTGGAATGGAAAAAGCTCTTACAAAGATGCAGTTCCGTGATAAATGCCTCCAACTGATAAATCAAATTTATACAGAATCATTGGCAAGAATCACAATTAATGGAGTGGATTCAGATAGCTTTGTTATTAATAGAGGAACTAAACAGGGCTGCCCTCTATGGTCTCTACTTAATGCGGTGGCAATAGAAGTTCTAGCTATAAATTAAAGAAATGGCAGAATCTAGAAACATTTTATTGTTTCTTGTGTAAGTCATCCTGGGAACATGTGTAGATGGACAAGAATATAAATCTAGTAATAAATATTTTATCTACATTAATTGTGGATCAAATCTAATGTAATATGCAGTAGTGCAACTAGGTACATTTATTTTAAACCATGGACTTCATGGGTTTCAACTATTTAAATAAATAACTTGATATGCTTAGCATGTGATTTTTACCCCTTCAAATTTTTCATATCATGGCCACAGGAATAAAATTGAGTTTTATTGATCTTTTTTTAAACAGAACATTGTGCTTCCAGCTTACGTTATTTTACAGAATCAAAATCTCTGAAAATGTGTTCCTGTACCCAAGCCTGAGAAGAGTTCAATGAGTCTGGCAGGCTTGCAATGTTGATTATATTTTGTTGCTCAAAAGTGATTAACCTCAAAATGGAATATTGTTCCTTTGTATCCAGTACATTTTTAAAAAAGAAAATGCATTGTTTCTTTGTGAATCATGGAATGCAAAATAATAGGCTGTGTGTATCCTTCTGCCTCCCAGTGTGCTTTGATCTGCATACGCCTTGCCTGGTTTCACTATACAGCTAATTATATGCTAAAACCGCTTTTAATTTAGTCCTAGAAGACAGATTGCTGTATGGGGACCACTGACCGGGGGAGTGGGACATAGCCTCTATGAATGAATAAGTGGGCCTACCAGCTGCCTAGTCAGCTTGATAGTCCCCTCTGGTCCTATGATACCAATCAGAATTAAACATGTGGTTGGCTGGACTTTAGCTTTTATGCAAAAAAGAAAAAAAGAAAGGGAGAATGCTTAATTGCAAGAAAAAATTAGTTGATCAGATTCAGTACAATACAATTTGGAAGTGATATTAACTGAACAAATACATCAGTCTTCAGCTGTTAACAGGGTCAACTGGCCTTAAAGCATCTAATTAAGTCATTAAAACAGATACAAAAACCAGAGCTGTTAAACCTAGGTTCCTTCAGTCAACATCTTTGCTAGCTGGCTAAAAAAGCTTAATAAAAACCACTGAGCATGAGTTCTTTTGTTCTGTAATTTTCTTATTGGATGGCTTTGAATTTGGCTTGCAGCTCCCTCCCCCTTCATTTGCAATGTATCTGGGGCTAATGTAATATAAGATAATCACCTCTAGGATAGCCAGTAAGCATGATATTCAAATTAACATGTTAGGTGTAATTACAACAGATTATCATTTTCGGAATTTGGCATTTAATTGAAACATAGGTTGCATCAGTTAACATCTTTCTAGTAAGAACTAAAATGGGCATGTAATGAAATATATTACGGTAAAATTTGGATAATAGAACAGCATTAAGTAAATAAAAAATGTCAGGTCAAGAATTTACTCTATGTATCTCAATGTGTGTGTGTGTAGATACATCGCAGCAAATTGCTGTTTCTTATTACAAAGTGAACAAAATATCTAGATATGTCCAATTCTAGTTTTAGGCATGTTTTTGTCTGAGAAGAAGTGTGGGAACCGGATATTTTAAAAAATCAACTGATTTCTGATTTTACATTTTAAAAAAATGGTTTTATTTCTATGGTTTTATATTCAGTGGTACCTCAGTTTATGAACTTAATCCATTCTGGAAGTCCGTTCTTAAACCAAAACCATTCTTAAACCGAGGCGTGCTTTCCCTAATGAGGCCTCCTGCCATCGGTGCCCTTCCACCATTCAGATTCCGTTCATAGACTGAGGTAAAGTTTGCTAACCGGAACACTACTTCCGGTTTTGCAGAGTTCGTAAACCAAATAGTTCATGAACAGGGCTGTTCTTAAACCAAGGTACCACTGTACTACTGTTGTATTGCCGATTTTTTTTTTAAAATAGTGGTATATAAATACTTACATATATAGTGCAATCTATGGTCTTACTTATGAATGTTTTCTTCTAAATAATCATGCATAGAAAAGCCATACTTTTATTCTGATTTGTCTTTGTACAGGATCATTTTATGCTATTTGATTATTTCCATGTACATTGCAATTTATTTGCCCTTTTATCTGTTTGTCTGGCATACTATGTTTCAAAAGGAGAGAACTTCTAAGAATCATTTTTGAACAAACAAATATAAAAACAAGAATAAAGTTCTGTATTGCAAAATCAGTAGCCCACACCCCTTAGCTCAGGATTAAACTTGACAACAAAAATAGACTCTTCTCCCCCACCCCAAATAAACAGGGCTTATTATGCTTACAGGAAAAGATTCACACCTACATTTTTCACACGTCTTCATTGAAAGGGGGCTTATAAATTGAGGGGGTCTAATACTGCTCTTCATATACTAGTTTTGTAAGGGTGCGTGGAGGTTTCAGGTCACAGAGGAGTGCTCCTATAATCTAAGAAACCACAATAGAAAGGAAAGAGTAAGACAGTATTGGGGACCAAGGAATTCAAAACCTATTTGGAGTCATTTTATCTAGTGTCATATCAAGCAAAATAAGCTAATATCATACCCTGACACAAGCTGTCTTACATATTATATGTTGAATTTATTTCCAACAATACTGCTAGTGGTTGTTAGAGGCATATCAGGCTTAAGTACACATGCAAAACTACTCTTAGTTGGTCTCCGTCTGTGTGAGGTTTTTCTAACCAAACTGATTTTCCTCTCCTTCACTGAAATTTGGAACTGGTCTAGACATTACATTTGCCACGGGGATCACCATTGCCATGGTGATTTTACCATTTCATCTCCACCAACATGATTTATTGGAACTCACTGCTTTTCTTGGTCTCGAAGCTTTACCTGATAAGAAAAGTTCTCATAAAATATTGGAATACTGTGAACATACGGATTATATATTTAAGAATAAGTAGCATCTGCATGATGAACGCTAAAATCCTATTCAGTGCCTTAATTCAAAGGTCTAAAGATTTACAGTTAAATTCTATACATTTCTACTCAGGCACAAGTCCCACTTCGCTTAATGGGGCTTACTCTCAGGTAGGTATGCACATGATTACAACCTAAAGGTAACATTCAAAAGGAGACATTTGCTTTTGTTTTTAATTCAACGCTGCTTCTAAAATTAATTTAGAAGCTTATTTTTAATTAGCTTCCAGCGTGTATCAGCTTCTTGAATTCGGCAAGCTCTTTGGGCACCAACATTATAATGTCACAATATTGTATACAATAACCAATGAGAAATTAAAAATGGAAAAGTAGCTTGTCAAGACTTGTTCAGTTTATTCTTTTAACCATCATGATTACTACTAGGCATAAGGGTAGCAGAAGAAAGCTCTATCTTAAGCAGCTTATTATGGAGGAAGCTCTGTTATCAGATCCTACTTAATGAATATTTCAGATCAAACTGCCCAGAGGCACATCACACCATTTGTTACAGCAGACTTAAATTTCCAGTTCACCCAAACCCTAAACATGTTCATCCTTTCATTTCAGTGGATGCTACTTCCTAAGGATACTGTCAACACCTACTCTAAATATCTCACAATCCAAATAAATACTACGCTTCTACAGTATTTAATACATTTTAAATTGATACTTCTCTGCAGCAATATTCTATATCTATCTATCTATCTATCTATCTATCTATCTATCTATCATCTAGCCATCCATCCTCACTTTCATTGGAATATGTGTTACTGAATACATTATAATGATGTCAAATATGTTCAGCTACGTATGCCTTAAATTCCTATCTTAAATATATTACTGGAATATTAGATTTGGAGCACAGGTTTCGGATCAGTACTGACACTGCATTTAATTTACAATAACCTTTTCCAATAAAAGCTTTAATACAACTATAGTAAAAGTTTTCTGCCAGTTCTTTGCAACTTTCAGTAATTCAAAGGATTATAGGGTTATCTTGGAAACTAGTGTGGGTGAAGAGTGAGTGTGTGTGTGTGTGTGTGAGAGAGAGAGAGAGAGAGAGAGAGAACACTTTTCAGCAGGAGGGCATGCTGCCTATAAAAACTGGGAAATCCCCCACCTTGGAATTTTTAAAAGAAGAGCTAGAAAGGGAATTTCTGGGGATACTTGTGTGATCATCTTAGTGCACTGAGTATCCCACGGTTGTCTCTTATTTGTTTCGTTTCTAACTAAACCAATAATATTAATGCAGTGACATCAGTAATAATAATAATAATAATAATAATAATAATAATAATAATACCAGACAGGGACCTACTATCCTCTTATTTTGCTCCATGCTGAAAACCTCTTTGTTTTTCCAAGCATTTTTGGAGAGCTGTTGGTCATTTGTCCCATATTTTATAGCTTCAGGATGCTTTAATATATTGTATACCACATCAATATTTTTTTATGAGTTGAGAGTTTACAAATATCTTTATAATTAGTCAATACTGGTAGGGTAGGGAAAGGTATCAAACTTAAGGCTGCTGGTTGAACTAGCTATCTGACAAGAGTCCCTTTCAGCAAATTCCATGCTGCACTCAGTAGGCTAAAAACTTTAGGACAACCCAGATGTAATTAGAAGCCCTGTGAATTTTGCAAAGTGGGGTGAATGGGGGACAGGAGAGAGTCCATTATGGTAAAATGACTGTGAGGTGAACAGAGCTAAACCTTGCCTCCCCCCTCACTCCTGGGCTTCTTTGCTTCGGGCATTGTTCTTCACAGTGTGGCTCACTGCTCTCAAATGAGCTAGAAGAAAATTGCTTAAATCAAAGGAATACAGCAATATGTTAAGGCGTGGCTGATTTTTACTCCTCTCTGTACAGGTGTACCCTATACATCTATACAGCCGACACCTTGTACAAAATAGACTCCTCTTCATACTTTACATGCATATATGCATGAGGAAATAGCATGAATAATTATGCCTGGCTTCAGTATCATGGCTTAGGTTTAGTTGACCTTGGTTCTCCAAGGTGTTGTGGCTGAACAATGGTATGCTTTGTGCTATGAACGTTGCTTGAATGCTGCTGCTCAGGCGCGCGCGCGCGCGCGCACACACACACACACACTTTATGAGTGCACAAACATTTCCCCAGCACCACTTAATTCTGCCTACAAGCAGCATCATTCAGCTTCACACATACAGCAAATGTCTGCCAGTGAAGCACTAGCTGATTTTTTTTCCTAGTGAAAGCTCTAAGACTCATAAATATTTGATTAAGACTATAACAAATTGGCTTAACATGGGGGGGGCGGGACTCAATGTGATGGGGACTCATCTGGTAGATGGGCCATGCGTAGATAGGGACCATCTGGGGTTTGAACTTTCTACCTGACCCGTGGCCGGATAGTGTTTGTTGTCCTAATTGTTTAATTAGCAAGATCTATGCTTCAAAGGAGAAGGAATACTAAAAAAGGAAACCCAAAGAAAAGGCAAGCTCTAATGTGAGAGACCTTTCCCATGTGTTTTATTCTTTCTTTTTTTTACTTTCAAGAACTAAACAAGCAACCTATCGTGGGATGTAAATGAACTGGATCTAGGACTTGATTATACCAAGTCTTTCCAAGCCATTGAGATGCATTGGTTCGGAATACCCATCACCAGCAAATTCCCCTGATATCAAACTCACTCAGCAGAAAAATAATGGCTTGAGCAAATATTTGTACATTCTAATACCAAGAGGAAAATTCTGGGTAATTTATTACAGTTAGAAAAAATTTTGTCAGCACAACTAGAATTGAGAAAATACCAAGCACTATTTGTGCTTAAATTGGCAATTCATGTAATTTAAAGAAGGCTTGTTTTATATAAACAGATTGGCCTTCAGAATATTGTTTAATAATATAGTCAGACAAGCTGTCAATATGGTCCCAAGGTCTGCTTAGGTTAATATGATTTACGGTCTAGAGGGGGAAACTGCCAGAGAATACTGGTTTGTTGACATATTAACTTTGAAACTCTATGACAATCAGCAGTTGCTTGGAGGTTTCCAAACCATCAGTTTTAAGAGTGGAAATACATTCCATTTTTTTTTTTTTAAAATTATCAACTACAGTGGACGCAACCCACAGCGTCCGCAACCTCCGAAGCGTGTGTAACCCGAGGTATGACTGTATAAATAAGAGGGGAACAATTTATGACTTCTGCCTGAGCCTGAGTACAGTAACAAAGGCGACCTTAGCACCTGCACATAATAACATACAAATATACATAAGGCATCCATTCAGAAAGCATTATATTTTTAAATCAGCGTGCATTATATCACGGTGTTCTACATATTCAGCGTTAGAATACCAGAGTAGTGTCACCTGAGCCACAGATCCCTGGTGGGTTGATACCGGGTCTTCACCAGTCTTGAAAGATCTACACTGGCTCCCAGTACGTTTCCGAGCACAATTCAAAGTGTTGGTGCTGACCTTTAAAGCCCTAAACGGCCTCGGTCCAGTATACCTAAAGGAGCGTCTCCACCCCTATCGTTCTGCCTGGACACTGAGGTCAAGCGCCAAGGGCCTTCTGGCAGTTCCTTCACTGCGAGAAGTAAGGTTACAGGGAACCAGGCAGAGGGCCTTTTTGGTAGTGGCACCCGCCCTGTGGAACGCCCTCCCACCAGATGTCAACGAGAAAATCAACTACAAGACATTTGAAGGCAGTCCTGTTTAGGGAAGCTTTTAATGTTTAACAGACTATTGTATTTTAATCTTTTGTTGGAAGCCGCCCAGAGTGGCTGGGGAAACCCAGCCAAATGCATGGGGTATAAATGATAAATTATTATTATTAATAATATTATTATGAAGAGCTCCATGGACTACTGGTCCATTTTCAAGAAAAATTCGGAATACTTTCTCCCACATCAACATGCCTTTGCACTAATATGAAAGGCTGCCCCAGCTTCCCCTGTCATCTGAGGCAAGATGGGTAACAGGCAACTGGGGAGATGACCTTCTCAGTTATGTTGCCCTACCTCTGGAACAACCTCCCAATGTAGTTTCAACTAGCACCCATGTTTATATCTTTCTGGCACCAATATAACTTGGTTGTTGTTATGTACTCTTTAACTTCAAACCACAACAATAAAAAAAGCATTTTTCAACCATTTAATTTCTGGTAAAACTATTACTATCTTTTAAGGGATTTAACTGAGCGAATTTTAGGAAAGGTGAACAATGCTCTAAATGCAAACTTAGGTGTCTGCACCTCTCTGACAGCATTTCTGCAACAATCCAACTGTGTTTATTCAGAAGTAAGTATCTCTGAGTTCAGTGGAACTAATTCCCAGAAAACGAGACTGCATCCTAAGCTTCCCAGAGAAATTGAACCAGACATGTCATATTAGAACAGTCTCTTCTGCATATTTAGGGAAATGCTATTTCTTTAGATGGAGAAGAGGATCCTTGTAAGAAGATGAAGATACTGATACGCTATGAAAGAATACTACTCATTGCCACTATATAACAGCATAAAATTTCAGGATACAGCACTATTAAGGCGCATGGAAGATTGAAGTGTAATTAACTCAAGCCTATATTTAATTCAGAAGTTCATAGCACAAAAATTCTTAAAGAGTATAATGGTAACATTTCTAGCACAAACTCCAAACCAAGCAATAGTAGACCTGAAGCTTTCTAATTCTACACAGGCAAGCAATTGTGAAGCACTTAAAGCATTATTATACAATTTAAATATCAAATACTGTGTTGCATTGAAAAAAGCAGCATAATTTGTTAGACATTTTCCTTCAGGTTATTCAATAGTAAAAACAACTTTCTTGTAAAAATCTTGGTGTGCCAGTCTGTTAAAAATAGAGGTTGTTATGTACAATTGTATTCTGATTGCATGTTGTGTGTGTGTAATATCTGATCCTACTGGATTAAAAATACCTATAATGTCTATAAGGTCTATAAAGTATAAGAGATTATGCACAATATGCTTTTCAGAAATTATTTTTATATTATTATATAATATAAAAATATAGACACACATATACTCACCAGATATTAAAAAACCAATTTACTCAAGAATGCCGCCTGATCAAGAAGTCTAAAAATATGGATTTGCAACACTTGAATTTCAACTTCATAAATTCTACTGCTTTTGATTGAATCAAAGATATTTTGCAAGATCTATAATTTATCACTGTAAACTATAATGGAGATCCATAACAAAATATTTTTAAAATTATGACTTCCTATATCTGATTAAGTACATGCTCAAAAACATAGCAGCAGCATACAGTGGCACCAGCAAGTCAGTTCCAGTCTTTTATCAAGACAAGTGCTCCTGACACACATATTTTGGAGGAACTGAAGTAGTTACAAAGCAGAAAATTAGTGAAACATTCAACGCTAACAGAACCTCTGTTCTCAGTTGCTGCTGCATGATGGAACATATAACTATCCTGTGCTGTAAACAGCAGACTGAATATTAACTCACCAAATTTCATCAAAATAACTCTTGTGTCTCAAGTAAACAGTTCTATCAGTCCAGTGGTACCAAGGCTTCTGCCTCAAGAAGCTCTTTGCAAACGTGTTGTGTAAATAAATAATAGAACTGTTTCTGTAACTTCTCTAGCCAGACTAGATTGGGTTTCTCATGTCTAGGGTTTCACGGCATACTGCCAGTTCTCTGTTCCATGAAAGTGCAGAACTTCAGCATAGCTTAAGACCAAAGGCTAGTGGTGTTGACTAAAAGTTCAGCTGATAAAAAACACATGAATCTAGTTCAGTGAAACGTAAACATGTTTGCATACCCTTTTTGAGAATAAAGCCATGTTCAGTAAATTTTGCTATTCAGTTCAACTCAGTTTCGGCATGATCTAGCTAGAGTTAAACACCTCTGAACATTCTGTTTTCAGTAAGAGAATACTGAAACATGTGTAATACAATGGTAAAAATAAATGGGGGAAGCAAATGTGTCAGTTTGGCTAAATTATGTCATTCATTTTTAGGAAGTGAAACTGATGCAAGACATTTAGTCTTTTAAAGACGTTTTAGTATTCTAGTTTTAACTTGTCCAACTCCACTGAAAGTTGTATGTTTCCATCTGTCTCTAAAGCATTCCTTCCCCACCTACAAATCTTTACTTTCCCCTCTGTGTCTTGGAGGGGAACAGAACAGTCCAGCAATGCCCCATATATGAGGATGTCCTCCTCATATACTCCCAAAAAGCTGATGCTATTGTAGGCTGCATCAACTGAAGTATAGTGTCCAAATTAAGGGAAGTAACAGTACTGCTCTAGTTTGCCTTGGTCAGCCCACACTTGGAGTACTGTGTGCTGTTCTGGGAACCACGATTTAAGAAGGATATGGACAAGCTGGGTGCTGTCATAATGATTAAGGCCTTAAATGATAATTTTAGGTTATATTTTAGTGATTAAGTTTTAATTTATATATTTTTAAACTGTTGCTATATCTGTATTGTCCCTGTTATACCTAATTGCAAATTCAGATGTATCCCTATCGTGTTTTATGACTTCCTTGATATTGTATGTGGGCTGGAACTGGTCTGTGACTGAAATAATAAATTCACTTGTTGACAAGCTGCGACATGTACAAAGGAGTGCAAACAACATGATCAAAGGGTCTGAAAACCAAGCCTTATGAGGAACGGTTGAAGGAGTTGGGTATGCTTAGCCAGGAAGAGGGAGGAAATATGATAGCCATCTTCAAATATCTGAAGGGCTGTCACATGGAAGAAGTAGCAGGAAGTAGAACCCGGACCAATGGATTGAAGTTACAAGAAAGGAGATTCCAACTAAACACCAGGAAGTACTTTTTAACAGCAAGAGCTGTTTAACAGTGGAGCAGACTCCCTCAGAAGGTGGTGGACTCTCCTTCCTTGGAGGTTTTCTAAGCAGATGGTGGGTGGCTATCTGCCACGGAATGCTTTAGTTGAGATTGCATTGCAGGGGGTTGGACTAGATGACCCTAGGGGTCCCTTACAATTCTACAAATCTATGAAAGGGATGGCCACCCCATCTCAAAGATGTTCCTGAGGCATTATACACTCTGCATTCATTCATTCATAACTGATAAAGCAAGGGGTCAGTAGCAATACAACTCCCTCAATGAATCAAGAGAGCATTGCATTGCGTTGTAGAGTCCATTTGTAATTCAAAAGCTAACTGTTTGTGTCCTCGCCCTGGCAGTTTATGTTACTCTGCTTTTGTACTCATATGGTTGTGAAACCATGGATATCTCAGGGGTATCTTTGGCATGCTTTTGGAAACGACTGTGAAACCTCTCCGATTTAGCAAAGGCATAGTGTTTTTATTGAACCCTGGGCTCAAGCATGTACAGAGTATCGAGTGAATTGTAGAAGCCATTATGGGATGACTTCATTCCACTGTCTGCCAAAATGCCACAGAGCAGAACTGGTCACTTTCTCCTATCCCTAGTTGTAGAGCCACTTCCTTAAAAAAGAGAAAAGAAAAAGAAAAATCACTAAAGTTTTGCCTTCATGCTGTTCTTAGGTGACACAACTAGCACCTAGTACTACTATTAAACATACTGGTGTACTGTTTGTATCCAAATAAAATATTTTGCCACAAATGCAATATAATGACTATAAAGGAAGGACCCTAAACAAAATGGAAAAATTTAGCAGAGGAGAAAAAACACCCCATGACAACTCACATATTGAAGGAACAAATGTTTTACTTTTTCCAGATGTGTGGATCACTGAAAGCAAACCATTGACTCTTTTCTTCCATTCCTGGCAAATGGAACTTTAAGATGCAAGCATAAAGCTATGTATTACTCTCTTGTAAACCCTGCAATTTATTCCCTGTGGGTTGTGGATTTGCTGACTCAGACTGTTCCAGTCTGCTTTTATAACCACTAAACCAAATCTTGGGAATATACTACTTCAAGCCATGCTATTAAAAACATTGGTAATTCAATACCTAATTTATTTTATTCCCGCCCTTGTGCGGCGTATGTTATTATGCTTTTGTACTTGTATAGCTGTGCAGCTATGGATTTGTCCAGCACAGTAAGGGCATACAATAGACCTATTGTGCAATTCACCTAATGGTAAGTGAATGGTAAGACTCCCTTTCATTACAACAAAGCTGGGTTGCAACCATTAAAGCAAAGTATTAATATTTGCACCGATTTATGTAGTCCTGCTTTTTATTTGTACTGAGTTTTCATTATTTTGTGCATGTTGGCAACCAGAATAATCACAACCCTGTGACTGAAGTTCACCCACTACTGGATACAAAATCCAGACCTCCCTTTGAGTAAATCTGCAAGCCCGGTGCTTCTGCGTGCCCAGGGCTGCCCTGGGCCTGATACAGAAGCTCCAGTTGGTGAAGAATGTAGACTGCTGATGGGGGCAGATGGCCATAAGCATGGGACACCTCTGCTAACACATCTGAACTGGCTGTCCATATGCTGGCAGGGGAGGTCCATGGCTCTTGTGTTGAATGAATTGGGTCCAATATACTGTCATACGATGGGGGGAGGGAACCCTAGAAATTAATAAATGATAGGGTTTTTATTGATTGGAATATAGATGAAAGTACAAGCTGCAGAACTGCACTAGGCAAGGAATTCCTGGGCCTATGCAAAATGACCTGGCCAAACTGGCCATTAAGAAACAAGACAGGGCCATTGAGAACTATTGCCAATGCAAGTGAACTATTCTTCCCCTGGCCAGGAGGTGTGAACAGAGACTAGAGTTTGGAAGGTTGCCAGGGTAACTGGGCATGAGGTGACAGGGAAAAAGTTTTTAGCAGGGTGTTCTGGCAAAAAGAAGGATCCCTACTTTTGACTTTCAGATATCATTCTAATGCCACCAAGCCTATGCAGCTATTTAAAACATTCTTGGTTAGTCTTTCACTTTAACGATTATTTGCAACGCTTTTAATGGTGTTGTATAATAAAAAATGTATAATAAGTATAATAAACAAACAAACAAACAAACAAACATCCACATTTTTCTAACCTCTTCATTGCATTAGTGAAAGGTACTCTACTTTGGACTATCTTCTAACATTAGATTGTAGATAATATGGCTGCTCACTTCATGATCTGAGCCCAGATAGGAAGGAGCATCTATCTCCAATACTAAATTAGCTAGAGAGGTTCCTGACTGGTTTCTAGGCCCAGTTACAATTGCCGATTTGACTGATAATGTCCAATGTGGTTTAAGTCTAGTATTTCTCGGATGGTGACCATTGCCAAGGGCTGTTTAATGAATAAACGAGCTCATTTCAAAATTCATAAACCACTCTACATTAAGAGAATACCTGGATGGTGCACAGAAGTAGAACGTCAAATATAATACAGATGTCAAAATAATATTAAAATATTTTGGAAACAACAGATGTATTTGGAAAGGCTTGGAATAAAAGCAAAATATTTAGCAAACAGTAAAAACATGATCAATAGATGTATGTTCTTTTAAGGTGCTAGGTGGTGTTCTAGCAGTGCAATGTTTGCCTATAGGGCTATACCCACAAAAACTGTAATATGGATTATAAGATTTATCTCCTTGTGATGTTGCTGGGCACGAAGATGCTGAGAACCCAGAAAATTGTTGGCAAATCTGACTAATGCAATCGTCTGAGATGCTCAATATACTCAGTGTTTGGGTCTATGTGTGTTTGTTTTTGTCTTTCATGCAACACACTTTTTGCATACAAGCATTTACCTTTTGAGGATACATCCTGAGGGTTACTTTCTAATGTCTTTAAGGTCAGGATGAATATTCATAAGATAAGAGAAACCACTTCTATATAAATTAACACCAGGAAGTCACTTTTCTAGTGCCCCTCATCTGACCCCAAACCATTATTTGCATTTTGTGAAGAAGCTCAAGTAATCAATCCCACTTTCTATAATGAGTATCTCTTTGTCATCATATGGACCCCCCTCGGGACCCACTGCTTCCTCAGAGTTTTTACTCTTAAGATTTTAGAAAGAAAAATCTATGGTAAATGCTAAGTTCCATTAAAAACAACAACAGAACTGGTTGTTGGAAGTTCATGCAGAAATCCAGACTAGACTGTTCCTTTTAGCACAGTGAATAATTACATAGTGTGAAATACTGTGATTATTTAGATTACGCATTTCCTTGAAGAACACAAAACACCCCATTCAAAATATACAGCTCAGCCACATAGAGAAGTCATAGCATGAGAGGAATAAGGAAGGAACCCTCTACGTCGCTGCAAGTAAACACTATTAACTTGCTTAATGGTGCCACTCCCCAAACATGTTTCCCTAGAGCCTACAGTATCAGAGCTTGGAAAAACATTCAGCACACCAGATACGAATTGTCCAAATATGAGCTGACCAGCTTGTTGTACAGTCTGTCCTTGTACTGAAACAGAGGGTCCTTTAAACGATATACAAGTAAGGCTGAGAATACAACAGAAGGGCACATTTAGATCCAGCAGTTCCTTTTGCTGTTTTTAGTTGTATCGTTCAAAGTTCACTCACAACATCTGTGACTCAAAAGAAGCAAAAGTAAATGCAGAAATATTCATAAAGATATTTTTTATAGCCCCTAACATTCAACTCTACACAAAAGAATTTTGCAAAGTAACAAACACATTTGGGGATTACAATGTCGGTTGAAATCAAGCAGTTAGGAAAGATAAATATTCCTCATAAACCAGCACTTGCCATTATGAAAGACCTCTATAGTTGTCAGAAGACATCAGAAACATAGCTAAGGGCAAACTGCTAACAACCTAAGCCCACGGGGGCAGGCACACAAGTTTCAAAAGGTACCTGATTGTCCTGACTGAAATGCAGTATTTCCACATCAGATTCCACATTGCGCTGCCATCTCCCTTCATGACCTCCTCTGCAGTGTTGAAAAACACACACTTATTCTGAAGAATCCAGAGAAGTAGTACATTTAGAAGGTGCAGAGCAAAAGTTAGCCAAGTTTCAGGAGACAGCTAGGCTCTGATTCATGAACTCAAAACGATTCCTCCAAGCTCCACTGACGTGAACTGAGCAATTCACAGAGGGAAGCCAGCTTTCCCACCAGAGGTCTCAAATTACTGCTTTCTTTACAATCTACAAGAATTGTTTACATTATTCACTAACTAGGATCATTCAGGGCTGCTTGAAAAGTAACATGTCACTGTTTCGGATGATCAAGTTAAAAAAAAAATAGCAAGAGAGCAGATAGGCTTTACTGCTTTTAAAAACTCTCATCTGCAGGGATCCAAAATAGCATTTGCTAGGACAGTACGCTTACAAAATGCACTTAAATCATACAGTGTAGTCTGTATGAACAGCCAGCAGTTGGATTTTTAAAAACTTGTCTAGCGCCAAAAGAAGTAATGAGTCATTTTCCAATGCTGGGCATGAACACACACTGTAGGAATGAATATCTAAACCTCTTATTATATATAATGTATCAGTCAGCTAGGACACTCAGTTATACTTCAGTAGCTGAAATGTAAATGTTTCAGTGAAACAGTAATAAGCTGCATGAGGGTCGCACCTTGTATGGAAGTTAGTTGATTTTATATGGCTACGCAGTTAAAGTTACTGATAATATACCACTAATAAATTTTCCATAGTTACTGTATGCAGGTTAAGCATTACTTTTTGCTCACCACACATCTGGAATAAAATGATATCCATCTTTTGATTTGCTGTGCTGATGGGAATAATTTAACCTTGATGGATCCTTTTGCTAAGGCCATCACCAGTGGACATAAATCCTTCTGTGTAAGCCATTGGACATAAATCTCTGTAAGCCATTGAACATAAATCCTTCTCCGCAAGGCATCCCTGCTCTGCATCTTTTTCCTAACAGGGCAACAGGCCACCAGTTGTTAGTTTAGGGGCATGGAATTAATTTAATTCATACATCTGGGTTGGCATTGCTGCAATCCTCTTCCTGCCCAACTCCTGATGCTGGAGCCAGGCTCAAGGAAAACTGGAATGCAGTGATAAAGTAAAGGAAGAGGTGCTGAGTTGCAGGTGTAAACTCAGGTTATAAATGATTTAAAATGAACAAACGACATGCTATGTTAAATTTGTAATCTGTAGCTTTGTGTCTGTGTGCTTTTTACTATAATAAAATCCAGGACAATCGAGATCAGGACCACAGGGTACAGGGTGGGTAGATGCTAAATCTTTTCCCTCCCACTGCATTGCCCCCCCCCAACCTCTACCCTTCCTAACTCACTAAGTGACAAAAGAGGGAAAGGACCCATTGGTGCCAGTGGAAGCCTTTACCCCCATCTTTTACTATATGGCATTGGGGCTGTCTCTGTTTCTTTTTCTCTTGATTTCAGCATTCTGCACGGATGGGAGGGGTTAAACTTCTCCATGTGCTCTTGATCTGGATTGGCCCTCCAGTGTAAACACACACACACAACCACATAGAGCATCATACTAGGTATTTAATGTAATATGTAGTTTGATCTCAAGAAAACCAAATGTAAAGCACAAGAAATTAACATGTTTATTTTGCTGTAACTACAGTGGAAATTGGAATGGAGAACTTTAAAAACATAGTTAAAATGAACATAAAGTTTTGGAGCATGAGTGAAATAAAAGATGGGGAGTATCTCTTTTTTGAGTGGCTTTTGACTCATCATCAGCATACTTGGTTTAACTTACGAAAAATGGAAGTGACCAGTATCACAGTTTATTTGAGAGCACAGAATGTGCTATGGAAATTAGGAATCTGAATTTAGACATCTTTAGAATAGACCCATTGAAATCAATTGGACATAACTTCTCAAAAATGTTTGCACAGGATTTTCCTAAGTCTGCCATCTTGAAATGGGTTTTAACAGATGAATGCATTTTCTAGTATGTAAACTTTAAATTGCAAACAAACAAACAAACAATCTGTCTTAGAATTAGCTTGAAGATGTGGGGTGTGTGGGTGTGTTAAGGCTGGGAAATCATTGTATAGGGCCCCAAGTATAATTATATTAAGAATGTTATAAATATAAATTGGAATAAAAGTTGTCTTCACAATAAACAAGTTAATATAAAAAGCCTCCCTCAATCTATAGGGCTTTGTTTAGCAGATAAACAAAACAAGGATTAAAAGGATAAAAGCATCATTGTTCTGCAAGTGGCCTGCATTGGTCTTTTTGTTTCCCAGCGCTGCAGTATTCAAATACTTATCTTAGTCTCTTTCATTCATAAAAATCTCGCTAGGTCTTCTGCCTTGCTTTACTGGTAAACAATACCATGAACTCAATGTGAAGCTAGGAGACTTGACAAGAACTACAAATTTCAGCTTCCCTGATGGAAGAAGCAATGTTGTGCACTTCATTTCCACTAATGAGACTTTGTGCGTCTCCAGTCCTGGATATCTTCTCCTTCTTTGACAATCACTCGTAGCCGAGTAAGATTGTCTTCCATGAACACTTAAATAGCTGTCCAACTCCCCACCTGAAAATTCATGTCTCATCCAATACAGTTTCACTGAACATTGGCTTGTCATTTGTATGAAGAACCTGCTCACTTGAGGGTATCAGAATGCCTCCTTTTAAACAGAATCCTTGAATTCTCTTGACTGCCTTACCTCCACCACTATAATATAAAGTTATAGAGATGTATCTAATACTAGGCCTCGTAGGCCCATTGAAATGAACAGATATGACTGACATAGGTTTAGTAATTTCAATGGGTCTACTTTAGCATTGGTTGGGCTACAACCCACATTCGAGTTTTGAAGCGTCTAATCTGCAAAAGTCTGGCCTCCACATGCCTTATGCTTACTTTCACCTCTTGGGTTCCATTTATGTAGGATGGTGAAAACTGAAGCAGACAATAAAGGACTCCAATAGCATCTATTCCAAACTGAATGAATGCTCAACAAAAATAGAGTGAAAGACAAAGTGTGGTTCCTTCCCCCTTTCCTAATATTAGAACTCGGGGTCATCCAATGAAATTGATTAGCAGTAACTTCAGAACAGAAAAAGAAAGTAATTTATTTATTTGGTGTGACAGCAGCCCTTGTCTTAGGTAGCTTTAAAGGGGGATTAACCCTATCAATTGCTATTAGGCATGAGAGCTAAAGGAACCTGAAGATGCAGAGGCATCACTAGTTTCTGTGTGGGAGATGGAGGCAAAGGTGTGGCTGTTGGCTTCATGCCCTGGTTACAAGTTTCTAAGAAGCATCTGATGGCCATTGTTGAAAACAGGACACTTCAGTGGATGGACCCTGAGTCTGATCCAGGAGGACTTTTCTTACAGTCTATAGCCTCCACCTAAACAAGTGCCTTACATCTGAGGGACACTTACCCTAACAATCAAGAAAAACAACTACATTTTCAGCTTTATCTGCTCAACAATACACCATGTGCCCTAACACCTGAATATTGTAACTTCCTTGCTCATCTATAATGTCTGGCTCTTTAAATAGATTTGAGAGGGAGAGCACCCAATGTTGCTTCTTTGCCCCACTAGCCATTAAAACTGTTTTTTTATTTCCCTTGGTGAAATTTACCGTAATTAGCTCTGCACCTCCGACCATATGCTGATGATATATAGTATTTAAGAATAAGAATGTAGGAAGAGCATTGCTGTATTAAGAGCAAAGGACCATGTTGTCCAGCATTCTGTTCCCACAGTGGCCAAGCAGATGCCTAAGGGAAATACACAGCAGAACACACTGACAATAGCCCTCTCCTGTTGTTTGCCCTCCAGCAGCTGGTATTCAAGTGGCACAGTGCCTCCAGTGCCCAATGGTAGCAAGAGCCATCATAACCAGTAGCCTTGAATGTGAGCTGTCAGGAAACATGTGGGTGAAAACAGGATTCTGGACTTGGAACAATGGGGTAGACTTTCATAATATGGTACCCTGAGCTAGGACAAAATTTGGCGACCTCCCCCTCTCGCCTTCTGTTCTGTGCATGTTCTCAAGTATGCTACATCATAGTTTTGAGTTCCCTTGGCTCGGTGCCCTGTGGGGAGGAACTGTTCTCATTCCCAGAATACCTGCGCTGGGAGCAAAATCAAAATAATGGTAGTGATGATGATGATGATCAGCTTATAGACTCTGATGATTAAGTATATAAATGCTGTTGAAATGAACAAAATCTCCACTCAAACAGTTTGTGAATTCCAGCAACAAGAAGTAAAACAAACAAACCCAGGTGCATATTACCAATACCTTTAGCAGCTTCCTGTATATAGCACTCCCTCCTGCACACTTAACCACATAGTTGAAGGGAAAATGTCTGATTTTACACTCACTGTTGCCCTTTGCTTTGGCTGCTTTTCTGATATATGGTATCTGTAAGCATCATACTAGAAAGTGACAGAAATTGCAACTTAGTACTTGCCCTTGGGGACCAAAAATGTGCTGTGCAAATCCACCTGAAAGGAAGGCATACACTGTGATAATATGAAGAAGAATTAGACACAGATCTCTTCAGATACTAGTTTCCCAAGGCAAAATATATTACCAGGAAAGGTGCCATGAGATTCCTAGAGAATCCACAATAAGTAGCAGTTCTTTCCAACTTCAGACCACATGTGTTAGGATTGCAAGCATATGAAGTGCCTTTTATCATAGGACAGACAATGGTGTTTTTCCATTTACATAACCTGAGAGCTAAGCAAAGGGTCACAAATGCAAGGACTGCATGTACTAACTGTTTTGCATGGAAAGATGCTGAAAGCTTTTACATTATTTATGCATTTGCTCCGTGCATGTCATTTGGAAGTTTGCTTTGGTTGGCTGTCTCCCATCATTTTATTATGAAGCAGACTCTCTGCAGAATGCACAGCACATGCTGTAAAAATTATATGGAATGAGAGTGTATGCTAGAGAGGAGGGAAAGGAGGATATACACATTCAGCTGCTTTGCAGTTGCAGCAAATTTCTCCAACACAAGCTTCTTTGGAGAGCTGTACTGCAGGCACTATGACTCACAGGCCAGCTCTGGGTGAAGTCACTGTCAAATGAAAGCAAAGCATTTGTTCTTAGCAACAACTACAATCGTGAACTCTGCATACAAGTTCAGAACAGGTCTCTCTATTCATCCCCCCCCCCCCCCGATTTCCAGCTTACTGCTATTGTCTTCCTCGTGATATGCAGGGTCCTCAAGGAGCAGGACTTATTTATGAGGCAATATAGATAGTGATCCAATCCTAAGCATACTTACTTGGAAGCAAGTCCCATTAAACTCAGTGGGATTTACCCCCTGGTATATAATGTTACAGGCCACCCCAATCTCTGCCAAGCTGGGTACGGGATTCCAGGGGTCTTGGCCTTCAACCAGGGTCTGTGGTTCTTTGGAGAACTAAAGACATGACAGAGGTAGTTGTGGCTTTAAAAAATATGATTTATTCACATATTTACACCTGAATCGAGATGGAGGGAGTCCAGATCTTACCACAGGATCATCTCAAGAGGGGCTTGTTCTCCACAGCAGTGCAGCAGTGGAGTCCAAGGCATCTCTCTCAACCTGCCTTCAGCCAGCCTGCCAAAAATGGTTCTGGGCTTTTCTCAGCTATCCCAAGCCTCCTGCCAAAGGCCCCAAACTCTTCCTGTGACATCATGCCCAGTTACCTTGGCCACCTTCCAAATCCCCTGTCTCTGTTCTCACTTTAGGGCGGGGGGGGGGAGGACAGTTCTCTTGCACTGCCAATGGCCCTGTATTGTTTCTTAATGGTCCTAAACTTGGACAGAGGTCCTTTTGCACAGGCTAGCCCAGGAATTCCTTTGCAGCTTGTATTTCTTCCTTCATATACCAAATAGTCAAAACTGTAGTATTTAATGGTTTCAAGGGTTTAGCCCCTTCTCCCAGCAACCTTTAACAGTATGCACAGGACTAGGTTGCAAGATGAGGGACGCGGGTGGCGCTGTGAGTTAAACCACAGAGCCTAGGACTTGCCGATCAGAAGGTCGGCGGTTTGAATCCCCGTGACGGGGTGAGCTCCCGTTGCTTGGTCCCAGCTCCTACCAACCTAGCAGTTCGAAAGCATGTCAAAGTGCAAGTAGATAAAAAGGTACCGCTCCGGTGGGAAGGTGAACGGCGTTTCCGTGCGCTGCTCTGGTTCGCCAGAAGCAGCTTAGTCATGCTGGCCACATGACCTGGAAAGCTGCACGCTGGCTCCCTCAGCCAATAAAGCGAGATGAGCGCCGCAACCCCAGAGTCGGTCACGACTGTACCTAATGGTCAGGGGTCCCTTTACCTAGGCTGCAAGATAGGAGGAAACTGGCCTCTATCTCAGGGACTATAAATACACATAATAGCTCAAATTGCATTAACTCTTTTTCCTGCATACTGTTCCCCCTCCAAACAAATGTATAAGCAATTCTTCTCACTTCATTATTACATAGTATGAATGATGTACAACAGCTTTTATTTCTTCGAAGAAGCTATGTAAAAGCAACTTATTTTAATATTAATGTTGCCTTTTATCTCCAAACTGATGAAACTGAAGTTCTAAGCACATGGTACAGTCCTCTCAGAAACAGAAGAACAAAAGAAAAAAGAAAAAAAGGCAGAGTAAGATTTAGAATAGGCAGACATGCTTCAGTAACGAACGAATTAGGGGTTCAGAAGTGGATTCATTTCCCTGCATGTGCAAGCCCCCTTCTCAAAAGTAAATGTGAGGACAGGAAGGATTAGGCAATTTTGACCATAGAAGCTGTCACTTCTGAAACCACTGGTGTTCCAAAAAACCCTTATGATTGACAATGTAATATAACTGTATCCTATCACTATACTGAAAGTACAAACCATGTACTCTAGTTAAAACTGATTAATCTCATAATGCCACTGCCTGCCACTGATACAACAAAACAGGGGCCTAAACAAAAGCGAAAACAGATGACCATAATGACACACATGATCTACAACATCTGTGCCTTCCTTTCAAATTGCATGTAAATTAAGGCTAATGACTCCCTTAGTGGCCTCTATTGTGCAAATACAGTGTAAACATGATGAAGGTAGACAGGAAAATAATGTAGGCCTTAAGGGTCTTGGATAAGAATATTGGGAGAGAAACAGCTCCTAAGTGTCTGAGTGGCTCAATTTGAATATGCATTAAGGCTAAAGAAGAAGAAGAAGAAGAAGAGTTTGGATTTGATATCCCGCCTTTCACTCCCCTTCAGGAGTCTCAAAGCGGCTAACATTCTCCTTTCCCTTCCTCCCCCACAACAAACACTCTGTGAGGTGAGTGAGGCTGAGAGACTTCAAAGAAGTGTGACTGGCCCAAGGTCACCCAGCAGCTGCATGTGGAGGAGCGGAGACGCGAACCCAGTTCCCCAGATTACGAGACTACTGCTCTTAACCACACCACACTGGCTCTCGCCAGTGAACAAGCACCAGAGCAAGGGGAGGAGCTCAAGGGGGCAACAGGGAGGATGTAACCTAGTCTTATTTTCCCCGGCTTGTTAACTGACACGAAGCCAGAAATCTCCAGTTTGGATATAATGGGGAAATTTGGTTTAATACAAGCCAGGATCTTTACAGGAATCTGGCAAACAATGGGAGGAGATACGGGGCCAGGCAGAATAGCTCAGTCCCAATGCCTGTTCTGGGTTTCATAAAGCATAGTTTGTGAACCTTCAGACCATTGTCCATGTTTTGTCAGCATTCTGGTTAACATAATCCATTCAACATACAAAAATGCAATGAAGCACTCAGCTTAAGGATGGAATGCACACTGCGTGTCCCATGGAGAAGTTGTAGAGAACAATGAGAGCGGTCCCTGTTCCAGCCATTGTCTGTAGAATGCTAAGTGCCTAGACAGTTGTCCATGATGTTATAAGTCTCCACACACCAGTACCATATTCCTGGCATATTTGTTGGGTGGGGTGTGGGCTTTAACACAATGACACAATTCCCCATAGCAACTACTTCTATGTTACAACTGGATTGTTGCCATGTAGAGGTCCTTTTCAGCAACATCCCTGTGAGAACGATTTTCTCCAGATATTACTTCTGACCAAGTGTGAAGGATTGAAGCAACTGACCTTCGAAGAATGTTAGTGATTCAGTGTTTACCATTTTACTTTACTTTACTTCTCACTTGCTGCATTATAGAAACAGAACACTTGACTTAGTCATTCTTTGCATAACCTGCACTAATGTCATATGATTGTATAACAGATTGTCACAGATTAAATGGACACTTGAACCTTTGAAAGCATGGGGGAAATGAAGAGGCTACATCTGAATTACAGTACAGAATTGGCCTATACATATTGAAATACCCATGGACTTGACAGAAAGACTCTCTTGTGGCCATGAACAGGATCTGAGTTGCCCTACAACAAAGAACTCCAGCCACTAGAGATAACATGCATTGCATTTTTTAATATGTATTTACAATATACACAGTACATGAGCTGTTGTCCTGGATTGACAGGAGAAACAAGACAGACATTGCTGATTCCTGCATATTAATTATTATGATTATTTAAATTTGTATACTGTCCTTCACCCATAGATTTCAGGGTGGTCCCCAACATAAAAATACAAGAGAGAAAAAAACACAAAATACAGGCAGGGAGCAAGTCCCCCAGACTCACAGCCGAGGTGGTCTCACGTTTTTCATTCCTCAGAAACGACAAGGCCTAGGGGGTCACCCAAGGCCATTTTGTACCTTCCAATAATTTCTTTATGCATGTTACTCTGAAAATAAACTAGATTTTACTGCAGCAGTAGCAATAGCATTGCACCTATAAAAGACGGTGCTACAGTTTTTGACTTGAAAGTATGTAAAATAGTTTGATTCAAGAAACAGATTAAATGTTTATGCAATATTTCAGTGCATCATTGCCAGTTATATCCTTTTCAACCTCAGGTCTCTCACATTGTTCAAGGAGTGGGTGCATGATATTGGATGCAGAGTGTCTTGACTGTCTTGTGTTATTTTTAATAGCTTGGAAACCAGTGATAACATTTTTCTTTTAGCTGCATTTGCAAAATCCTTTCTCCCTTTATGTAGCTTTAGCATGAAAGAATGATAAAAATCTGAATGGCACGGTCTAACGTCTACACACAGAACACCTGCTGAACAAAGTATTAATCAAATTCAGATTTTTATTTCAGGTCTTGTAAAACACGCTCATTCTTGCACATCCACCCACACCTTCACACTTTCTCCACATGCCCACGCTTTTCTTATTGGCCTTCTGGCATTTTCCCAAGAACATTAAGAACAAGACATAAACCTCTAATGAAGAACTAGAAACTGGGTAGTATATTTTTACATTCATCATGCATTATGTGCAATCCTGTTTTCACACACCTTTTTGTCACCTTTAAGGCAGGAATTTTTTTTTCTTTAAATATCTTCTGAATGTCCTTTGTGACCCATTTAAAAACAGTCACAGCTTTCAATGCCATAATTTATTTATTTATTTTTGCATTGCATGTATACTCTTGTATGTAAATCCAGACTTTTTCAGTTGCAGGGTAAACTCTAAATACAGATAGATGGATAAGGAGGTATTTGTAAGGGAATAAATTAGAATTTATTCCAGTTAATATGAAACAGTACTAACTAGGCATGTGTTAGCAGGGTTGAAAAATATGTTCTATAGTTTAATTGTATTACATTACAGAGTTGAAGGAAAACACCCAACATTTTAAGAACTAATATATCTAACTGGAACAGTAAATATAAGAATGAACTGTCCATCCTTTAAGAGAGAAGTTCAATCTTCTGCACCATGATTTTGCTAAGTTTGGAAACTTAACTTTAAAAAGGAGTTTACACGCTTCTCCCACGATGTTGGAAAGCAAAGGGTCCCAACTATGTTTGTCTACTTAGATATCATGATTTAAAAGGGCATAATTCATTGAAAATGACTGGAAGAGTTTCCCTTTCACCCCTATCTTCATACAGTAAATAAACCTGCAATTATATCATTCATAAAAAACACCTTCTGTGTTTAAAATGGACTTTATGATTTTATGGGGGGTGGGGGGGTAGAATAACACAGCGTTCATGTTTTGCTGTGAATACTGAACTACTTATACATGTTTTCTTCATTAATAAGCTATTCTGAATACTGAGACCTCTGAAGATTAGATAAAAACATCAGGATAAGTGCACCACACATGTCAAATTAAATTGCTTATGTTGTTATTCCATTACTTTGGCAAGAACAATGCATCCGGCACCCAGTCCCATTACTTCTGACCATCGGTCACCATCTATCATTTCAGTTTTCTGTCAGAGCTGCTGCGGTGTGCAATTGATTTCATACCATATGAAACAAACTGTTCTATTAAAACTTTTTTCCTTGTAGGAACATTAATCTACATTACATAAAAATCCAAGACATTCCAAAACAATACCCAAGCACCAATTCCGTATTGTAAAAACTTAGCATTAACAGCTGTTCTTCTTGTGTGTGTGTGAGAAAATCAGAGTGAATTAAAATAAACAAGGGCTGTTTTAGCTTATTTGCTTCAAATTAAATGGTATCCACAGCATAGCATCATCCAGGCAGAGAAGAAGTAGCAACGGCTACTATAGTTAAAAGGAACAAGCAGATTTACACCCTTTGTAATAAGTCTGCATTAATTTCCCCACCACACCCCTTTCCACACCATGCAAATGTGCCTTACAGCAAGTGAATGCAGCAGCCTGCAGCCATTTACTACTGAAAAGCATTTTAGATTTCATATTTCCTTACCTTTTATAGAAGCCATGAAGAGGCTGGAGACATAGAAACTGCCAGTAATCCAAGCAGAAGGCCTTTAACTTCAGCATTTTAAAACAGTTCAACTGCAGCAAGTGGAATCTTTTTCGCTTTTTATTTTTTAAAAAAACACCACACACACACACAATGTCCTACTTTTTGCAGGAGAAAAAAGAGAGAGACCAAACGGTATTGCATACAATACCCCTCCCCTTTTCTAGGCAGACAGCCGTGTATTTTCTAGTTGCCACCAATATATGCAAGCTCTTTATCCACATGGCACCGCACCTGCATAGCTACAGTGCATGAACTACTTTAATACAAAGAGACAGTAGCACAAAGGCTACAAATTCATTTACTTTGTTAGTTGCTCCTCATTTCAGCTAATCTTCCCTGAGTTCATCCACACAGCCAGTAGTTGCTATTACACACAAACAAAAGGAGGAAAAAATAATAATAGTGCTACTTCCAGCCATTCCAAAAGCTCTTTGATAATAAATCATTAGCATATATTCCGGTCAGGATTCTTAGGGGCCGCTCAGAAAGCACCCCTAGAGCTCACAAATTCCTAGGGAAAAGACAAGCAAATATCACACTCTGCTGAGTAGAAACGTCCTGTGATCCCAGAAGATTTGAGACAGCATCATATGGAAACTCCTCAGTCCTGTAACTACGCTGGATACAACTTTTATATATATATATATATAAAAAAGCCGGCTCCTCTGGTGTGAATCACATCTGCTTCATTGTCTGCCAAGCCACCTATGAAAAATGTTGGTTTCCTTATGACTGGGAGTGGAAGGGAGGTGGGAAGTGACAAGCCTAAGTGCAGACCCCTCCCCACTCGCAAAATAAATTATGCTTATCTTAATCCCAACACACTTTGCCAGTTAAGGTCTCTGTGAAGAAAAAAAACTAATCATCTGAACCACATGGTGCACAGTGGGGCACGCTCCCAGCTATAAAAGCCAGCAAGATAAAGCAGCCCCCCCCAAAGATAGGTTGATTCCAGTTGCCATGGTAACGGGAACACATTGATAAAATCTAAAATGGAAGCACGATGACAGCTTTCCATTGGCTCACACGGATCTAATGTGTCTGTAACAAGCAATGCGCAGGCACTATTAGAGCAATCTCATCAGCAGAGGATGAATTTGGGACTTGGCTAATTAACAGCAGTGTGAAACAGCAGCTAGTCCTCATATAGTTACAGTGGAAAGGCAGACCATTTTTATTCTAATGGGAGCACATAAGCAATTAGCAAGGATATGCTTTGAGAAAAGGAGTTTTAAAATTAGAAGCATTTTCTATTTAAATCCTTTGGGTGAAATAGGAATGATAAAAGCAGCTTTCATTTATCACCCTCTGAAACCTCAATCCATTTAGGTCTCTTATCTTTTAAAGAGAGACACTATAGTATTCAATTCTGCATTTTATGTTATTTTTTAAAATGTAGTGATTTCCTCTGCAAACATTCTTGCTAGCTATAATGAAGTATTCAAAAAATTAACGACAAGCGCATATTAAAAGAACACGTTTGTGGAAACTAAATTACTCTTAGGAAATATGTTAATCTGCCTTCTGACCACTCATCTTATGCTAATGTAATTTCTTGAAAAGCATCAAGCAAAACAAGATTTTAAAAGGAAGATTTATGTATAAATATTTTGATTTTTAAAATGGTAGCCTTTTCTAACAACACTGAGGTAACTTCCCTGTGTGCATATGGATAGAACAAGGACAACGACGAGGTGGTAAATGCAAGTAATGACTGATATGGTGGTATGCTGAAGACCTAGATAGGGGCAGAATGGGGTGTTTGCTAGGGTTGCCATGTGTCTGAAATTTCCTGGACATAGTCGGAAGCAGTGTCCAGGCAGAAATCGGCAAAAATGTCCGGGAAAATCCGAACGTATGGCAACCCATGTTGGCAGTGTCGTTTGGGCCGGTTTCCCTTAAAAAGCCCTCAATGTAACCCCTGTGTAAATGGGGAGGTGCCTGTATAACTTTTTACTGTTGTTCCCCGTAAATATTTTTTTTCCAATCAAGCGGCTTATTTTATGAAATAAAATAAATTAAATGCATTACCCTGAGCAAAAATAACTGCTAACATTGCAACTAGGTAGAGCAATGTAAGTCTTCCATTTCCACTGTGCTTGATTCCAGTGGGATGAGTTTCCCCCCCTTTAATGTGTATCATTAGTATAATGCTTGTTTTATTCAAGTGTACATTTTAGGGCAGGAAAGCTTTATGAGACAGCAGTTACACTTTTATGAGACAGCAGTTACACCTACATCTCAAACATCTTATCTCCACTTTGGAGGTAGTAGAGTGGTATCTACATCTGGGTTCTGGCATAAACTAGATACTCCCAATGTATCCCAGGCTTTAGATATGCCCCATATAGCACTATTCTTTCAGAATGCAGTGAAGAGGATTATCCAGAGCACATTTGCAAGAAATTTTACTGCACATAATTTCAGAAAGCACCTCACGTGGTTAATATATTGCATGTTCATCCATTCAATTGGCTTGTAAAGTATTCACAGAAAAGTTGTGCATGAATACTGAAGTGTTTGCTATGAAAGATGACACTGGGAATGGGCTGGGCAATGTAAAAGAACCATTCTAGAGGTGAAAAGGCTTCCCACTTCAGAGTAAATGTTAACGCATTATAACCCACGGTAGAAATCTCATTGGCGTTGACACTTCAGCCTTTGGGACTGGAGCTGTGATTTCTCATGTAGTATCTGGTGGGTGAGAATGGGCCGTAGCCTTGTTTTGCTTCCAGAAATTTAAGCCCTACAGAGATCAACTATGCTCCATTAGATCAGAAAGCTTTAAGCCCTCATTGGGGAGTTAGGAAGCTTGGCCATTCCCTGCTTCCCTGCATGATAGGAAGCTAACACTAATAATATTAACTCCTGCTGCCCATTTTGCTTTTAGTAGGATGAATTCTAGAGACAGCTACTGCCCACATCCAAAGATGGGCATTGTTCTTAGCAGCTTATAATTGTGACACTAAATATAAGTCTGTTTCTGTAACAGATGGCCTCTCACAACTTTCATCTCAAGAGGTAGGCAGTAGTACACAACTGAGAAATCAACTAACAACAAGACATTCGTAGCACACATTCAGATCTGCTCGAGCACACCAGTAGTTCTGAAGCAAATGTGTCACATGAGCAACTACAATTCTGCAACTACTTTAATGTATGGAATAAGTGGCAGGAGTCAGGAGTAGGTTACCCCAGTGCTCTTTGGGCATGGCAGGAGACCGTGGTGACACCAGGCCTGTAAGCTATTCAAAATTCAGACTTTAGGCTGCAGAACGGGGCACGTGAGTTTCTCCACTACCACCTAAAGCAAATAGTAGGCCAAATTCTTTACACAAACCACCCCCCTCATCTAACACACACACACACAGGCAGTTGTTAGCAGTACCTAAATAAAACAGATTTATTACGAAAGGATTTCTTGTAAATCCACTTTACTCTTCCATTATTTGGCTACGGGTTCTATTCTATCTTTATATTATCTACACACAACTGCACATGCATGCACACAATCTGAAGCAAATATGCTCAAATTAAATTATTCATCAGGAGAAACAAGGAAGGGAGAAAGTTAATCACTGCAGAAACAGCAGGGCACTATCAAAAGCATTTTGTGGTAGAAGGTTCAGACCTTTTCTGAGACCTCTTCCTGCTTTTCGATGAAGAAAAAATAAGTTTGTCACTCTCTGCATTCAAAATGTAGGTGCTTAGTGGTTTAAAAAAAATACTCGCCCAGACACTTTGACAGCTTCTAATACTGAGTATACTGTACTGTGCTTAAAGCAAATGCTAATGGGGACTTTTGTGAATGAAAGGCGCAACAATCTCAACACCCATGCTCTCCATCTTTCCTCTCTTTCCCTTGGAAAACAAACAAGTAAAAATGCATTAAGTTTCATCTCACGCTCAGCCTGAATATAAAGCCGGTTCTTTGAAAGGGCATTTTTCTGCTCCTTTCTTTGTCTTCAGATTCACAGGCTTAAACAGCATAGTAACTTTTGGACGTAGTGCAGCTTCCGCATTGTGATGTTCAGTGAGCTGCGTTCAGCTGTTGTATATTCATTTATGGAACTCAGTGGACGGCAGCAAACGAAAGGAGAGTACTCTAAGAGGCCATTAAGAAGAAGCTATGGTGAATAAGCTGAAAAAATATAGTACACCTCCTCTTGAAGAATGGTTGCCTTAGCAATCAGTGATGCATGCAGAAGCAAGCCTTTAGTTAAAAAGGCATCGGTGAGAGAATATGAACTAACTGCAGCATAAGTTCAGATTCTGGCCTACATTGCAATGAAATGCTCTTGAAAAATAATAATGAAGACAGGTGAAATATATATATTCTTGCCCCAAGGGTACAATGATTTTGTGCAATTTGCTTAGAGGTGTCTCGGTGAATTGCCATAGAACCTTTCAAGAAACCACAACCATTGTTACTCTTGTAGCATGATGCATAAACATTCTAACTAGTTAAAGTTAAAAAGGGGAAAGTTAAAGACAGAAGCAGTAATTGGAAAGAAGGGTAAGCATCTGTGTTTGAGCTGCTAGCTGTATCAAATTCTCTGGGACTCTACATACATCTTACAAAACCCAAGACATACATCTTCCAAAACCCAATCTCAAGGCTTCTAAAATAAAATAAAAGCATAAAGTTTACACTTGCAGGGATGTGGGAAACCAGCTTTGGTCTTCCATGGCATGTCCACTGACCACTCCAAGCATAATCCTATGCATTTCTACTCAGAAATAAGTTCAATCGGACTTTTCCCCAGGTAAGTTTGTATAGAACTATGGACTAAAAAACTTTAAGCCTTGCGCCTCCTGAAATTCTGTGTACATCACTACACAGTGACTTGCACGACTGTATAAGGATAAGGTAGCAACAGCCCCCTGGCCCTGCTGGTGTGGATGTGTCCCATCTACCCACTTATGAAAAGCTCACCATCCTTTTGTCAAGGAAGGAGGGCAAAAACCACAATAAAAGAAGTTTTGAAGAGACTAAAATGTTTGTGAAAATCCCCTACCCAGACTGATCTGCACTAAAAAACTAACCATACCATACTACCAAGAACTTGATATTCCTCTATCTCTGGTTGTGTTGAGATTTTTTTTAAGCTTTGGTTGGTTTTCCAGAGTGCACACTCATTCAAAATGAGCATCGTCACATTTTCCCCAACTGCTGCTTACTATTTTGGCTTATAGCATCATGTGTTCCAGTTTGACACATTCAGAGGGAAGTAGTCATCGCTGGCAGACACTATAGCAAATGTTATTTCAACCCGAACAAATCTTTAAGCAGACGGGGACTTTGAAGCAATTTTTCTGTGTGATTCCTACAATTTTTCCCATACAATTTTTATACATTCTTATACAATGCAGCTCTATGATACAGTTGCATCAAGGAAGTAATATTTAACCCAGGACTGAGATGTTGTATACATCTTCTGCCTCCCAGGACTTCAAGTGCAGCAGCTGACAATCATGTTACTACATTCATGCAAACAGACAGGGGCTGTATTTTTGGTGCTCTGAGCAAGTCATTGCTATTACAGTGCGCCTCCAACCTCTAGAGGCGTTCAGGCCACCCTCTATGGAAAAGTTTACAAATTCTCCTAAGGAATATTTATGGTCCCGATAGGCAACTAGTTGGGCAATGTAATATGAGGTCCCCAGGTCAACCTCATTCAGGCAACTCACAAAAGGAATCATCATCACGCCACCATCATTTATTAGTCCCTTTTGTTCGAAAGCACATCAAAGTGCAAATAGATAAATAGGCGGTAAGGTAAACAGCGTTTCCATGCGCTGCTCTGGTTCGCCAGAAGCGGCTTAGTCATGCTGGCCACATGACCCAAAAGCTGTATGCCGGCTCCCTCGGCCAGTAAAGCGAGATGAGCGCCACAACCCCAGAGTCAGACACGACTGGACCAAATGGTCAGGGATCCCTTTACCTTTACTTTCTTTCATTTGCCTTCAGCTCAACTGAAGGTGGTGTGTACATCCATTCAAGGAGAAACAGGGAGTCTGTTCAACTTGGCATGCCTCCACGCAAAGACAAAAGTGTGGTGGGTCCTTATCTGAGACATGTTGTTTGCAGATGACACAGCCTTGATAGGTCACTCCAAGGAAGCTCTACGGAGTCTCAAATACCATTTTGTCCAAGATATCATGATGTTCAGCCTTACCATCAGCCTGATGAAGAGCAACATCCTGTGTCAGGACACTGCCAGCATTTCATGCATCTGCATTGGTGACCACCACACTTGAGGTGATAGACAATTTTGTCTATCTGGGCTCCACCATAACCAGCAACCTCTCCATCGACACTGAACTGGACAAGTGTATTGGCAAGATAGCTACAACAATTGCTCGCTTCTCTAAAAGGGTGTGGGATAATATGATGCTGATGACCAATACCAAAATGAAGGTCTACCAGGCTTGTGTGTTGAGCACGCTGCTTTATGGTAATGAGACGTGGGCAACTTGCACCCACCAGGACTGATGCCTTCTGCATCACTGTGTCAGGAAGAATTTGGGCATCATAAGGCAGGACAGAGTCTCAAAGAAAGATGTGCTCTCCCAAGCCCATATTCCTGGCATGTTTGCACTCCTGTCTCAGTGACATCTACGCTGGCATGGTCATGTCCAAAGAATGGAAGATAGCAGGATCCCCAAGAACATGCTTCAGGCACCAGGCCCACTGGCAGACCAACTCTGAGTTACAAAGATGTCTTCAAATGTGACATGAAGGCTGGCAACATTAACCCCCCTTGTGTGGGAATATCTTGCAGACAACCACATCGCCTAGAGACAGTCAGGTCATGTATCCACAGCAGTGACCAGAGGAGTAATGACTTCTGGGAGGAGTTCAGAAAGAAGAAATGCCATGGTGCATCTGCAGCAGCGTAATGCCATGGTGCATCTGCAGATGCCTTCATCTGCCCCACTTGCAACAAAACATGAATCTCCTGTATCAGTCTCTACAGCCACAGCAGGCACCGTAACTCTCCAACAGTTTGACTACACCTCCAAAGGCGCACTCTTCCATTATCTTCCAACAGAGACGGATGCCAACCAACCAATCAGGTCTGGAAATGTATAGGGTCCCTTATTAACAGTCCAGTGTTGTGCTTTTAACATTTACCAATTCAGGCTGCAACCCTTTACATACCAGGGAGCAATCCCCATGGAATTCAGTCCTGCTCACTTCTGAGTAATGTACAATTATTGTGGCATGAATTCACACTAGAAATCATGAGAGCAGGGACCACTTCTCAGCCACTTAAATGCTAAGTATGCATGAAACTGCAATGTTCCATTGCATAGGAGGAAGACAGAGAGAGAGCCAGAGCAGGTGGCAGTCAAGAAACTTTTCTCCCAGCAGAGAACTGCAACAGCACAGACCTCTTCTGAAGCAAAGCAAGACATTTTTCAGTTTAGCTGGGTGCTAGCTATTTGTAGAACATCAGTACTCAAGTGCCCACAATGTCTTTGCAGAGGAGGAGGATGCGGAAAATACCAGAACTTTGGCAAATCTTTGTGACCTTTCACTGGCCACACCCCATGACTTCTTAGTAGCCCCATCAGAAATACACTTTCACAAGTATCTTAAGTTTTGTGTGAAAGGTAATCATTTCTTTCCTTGTACTTCACGTTGAAAAAGATCGAGCCACTAGTGAGCCGCAAAGGAACGGCGAGGACAATCTGGGGCAGTTCCCCAGCAACAACCCTGCTCCAGTGATGTTACACAACATGTATGTTGCCGCCTCAGCTGCATCAGAAGCTGAGGAAGAAGAAAGCAGCAACAAAACAGGAGAGTTGTGGAGAACTCCTGTGGCAATGAGTGCCCTTGGAAGATGTAACTGCAGGCAGGCAGGTGGATCAGTGCAGGGTGCGCTTTGCAAGCCTTCTGGCTCTTTCTGTTGCTGCCACCATTAGTTACTGTAGGAGTTTTAGGAAAACTGTGGGGATGGGGTTGGTTGAAGGAGCTGTGAGGAGGTGGGGGTTGGGACAAGGTGAAAATGAGGGGAGTGGCAGGTAGGCGGGGCTGGTGAGCAGTGCAAGTAGAGGAGGCAGCGCCTAGTAAATCAAAATCAAAAATAGTGTAGTCACACTGAAGTTAACCCTTCTATTTATGTTTTTTTAAAAAATATGCAGTGTAGTTTTACAATACCTGAGTGGATCAGTTGAAAGGCTGCTTCGTGTTTCCAAGGAAGTCCTGAGATAATTGCAAAAGAATAAAATTAAAAATATTAAACACAGATTTTGACAAGCGCACAAAGAAAGTCCCATACCAAAATAAGTTGTTTAACATTTAAAGATTTTTTTAAGCTGCATATTAGAATACACTGAATAATGTGATATTAACTTGGATTTAAAGCCTGCCAATTAGCTTTGAAAAACAATTTTTTAGCTGAATGTCATATGCATAAAGATTTTCACATGCCAAAGTAACGTTTTAGAGAACACAATTTTAGTGTAATTTGCTATAAGTATCTACAGTGTAAATATTAATTATTATATCAGTTTCTAGTCTGCTACATCAGCTTACAAATGTTATGTTTAACTGTGTATGAATAGTCTACTGTCATATTTTTATAGATTCTGCTTGAGAGATTAAGAAAGCTTCAATTTTTGTGCTGATGGTTTCAGTACAACTTTGAAATGGCTTTTGTTTACCTGCCATCCCCACTATTAAAAAAAGAAGTGCTATTGCAGTAAAAAAAACCACACAGCATATCAACCCAATAAAAAGAACTGTAAACAAATTCAGAACACCAAAACCATGAACTAAAAATCACACAGCTAAAGACGTCTTAGAGTTGCCTCTCAGCATAACCTCCCTAACAGGACTGTTGTTAATCTTCAGTAATGTTTTATTCTGCATTGGGGTTTTTTTTTAATGTTTTGTAAACTGCTTTGAGGGATCGTATGTTTTGTAAACTGCTATGAGGGATTGTATTTGTAGGTTGGGAAGAGTTCTTACAGAGATCTAAAATCAACTAGCCTGGAACCAGGAACCCCAGCTGCGATGTGGTAGAGCTTCCATGACTTAGAAAGAAATTGGACCAGACAGATCTGCATAACTGTCAAGCTTAGGTTCCCCAAAGTCTTTGGATTATGGAGAGATTTGACCAACACACATACATGGAGGCATGTAATTGCAGTAGAGCCAGGGGCCTTCTTAACATCATGCTCTCACTCACCGTTGGAATTAAATTAAAACCCATTTGCTAGTAAATGCTAAAAAATCAACTCCAATCAATCCTTTCATTCCCCTCCCCCCAAATGAGACCATAAACATCACATTTCAGTAGCTTTTTTCATAAGAAATGACCACTTCTAATTGAAATGCATTTGTGCCTAGGATTGAGTATCAAATGAGACTACTGCTAGCAGGGCCAGCCTTAGATATGTATGAGCTGGGTGGTTTCCTCAGGTACCAAGCTGAGCTCATTGGCTGTTTTTATCTACATGTACTATGTGCAGTGAGCCAAGGTGGCAAAAACAAGTATCTGCAACTTTTAAAAAAAGTTATACAGAGTATTGGGGTATTAGAATCATAGAATCATAGAGTTGGAAGAGACCACAAGGGCCATCGAGTCCAACCCCCTGCCAAGCAGGAAACACCATCAGAGCATTAATTAGCTGTAAAGTATGCAAACACACCCTCCCACACCCACACACCATTTTTTTGTGTCAGATAAAAGTAAGTGGAACACAGCTTTACTTTGAGGCAACATTAGAGACCACTTAGCACTTCAAATACTATAAGGACTCTAAGCATTATATAAATGATACTAAAATAAACCCATAAGCTGTAAGAGATCAGGCTGCATACTTTTTCAATTATAATGTTTTATTTTTTTTAAGATAAAAAGGATGTTCTAAAACAATGCTTGCCAAAAGATAGGACAAGATACAAAACAAAACAAAACATTAAAAGTTAAACCTGTGATGGTCCTGCTGTGTGATATCATGAACTTCCACTGCTCAGGATGGAGCTTTTCAGGTTTGGTTTGTGCAAACTGTAGAACAGTGGCTGAGAGATCAAAGTTTCGAGCAACTGAGGGATAGGGTAGGAAGTGACGTGAGCCTCTCATGTGCCATGACAGAATGTAAATACATTTTGATGAGCTTCAATTTCAATCCACTTGCTACTGGCATCTGGAACTGGAGCTGTTAGGGAAATTTGTACTACTACCCAGACTTTTTGCTACATCACATTTTAGTGTCATGGATTTACTGTAGGGCATCTTATGGTGAGCCATTTCCAGGAAGTAGAAAGTGATGGAGCTGGCCCAACTCAACACAAAGATCTGCACCATCAATGTCAGAGTGGTTGTCATCAGTGAGAGCTCTGTGTAGAGTGTCTCTCTAAATCTCTTCTGGTAGCTTTTCAAGGTTGTACAAGAATCTGATTATATTCCTGTGAGATTGCTCCTTAGGTGAAGCTTAAGTGGTGCTAACAAGAGTGTAAAGTAACTCCTGTTTGAACATTTCTTCTGGACTATTGCACTCCTCATTGTGATTCTGACCTTCATATTCAAACTGCCTCTTTCTTGCGGTGGTGCTTACGTGGGGCTTTTGTGAGCTCTTTTGATGTGCTAACTGTCTCTGTGAACTCCCCCCCCCCCCCCAGTTCTAGCCTGTAGTTACAATTCCCATGGTAAAGTACTGCACAGACTTACTTGCAATATTAACATGGAACAGAAGGCCATACCATGCTATGACTGATATCTTGAAGCTCATTAGTAGGTCTGCTAGGCACTGTGATTCAGGGCGAAGATTTGCATCTGCTTGAGGCAACTCTACTACTTCCATTAGAGCATCATATACTTCTTTTGTTTGATATGCAGTATGTTTCCCACTGTCTATGCAACTTTCCCAGTGGTGAGGTTGGACACGTCGTCTTTTAGTATCTATCACTATTGAGCAGACACAGAGAACAGCACAAAGGCACACTGTAGCATGGCAAAAGGGGTAGATTCCTCCGCTGATGAGACTGCACCTGAAACTACCAGACTAAGAGAAATGACAGCCATAGGGTAAGAATGAAGCTAATCGGTTCAGTATTAAGTAGTCTTGCCTGGGCACCTTTTTCTGTCCCTTCACACTGGCACCATTATTAAAACCTTGTCCGCAGCAGTCTTTAATGTTGATGTTGCTTTTTCATCAGTGTCTTCAGCAAGAGTTCCAAAATTGAGGAAATAGTGAGTAAATTCCAGCTACAATTTCCTGACAGGGTGCTACTGGAGAGTAATTTTCTGTGTCACCATAAGAAAAGGTGTAGGAGTCATGTGGGGCCAGGCTTGAAGGGATCTTGGTTTGTTGGCAACCATCTGTCTCAGGAGGAGTGCCCCTTTGGGGGCAAAGTCAAACCGTTGGAGAGTTACAGCGCCTGTTGTGGCTATAGAGACCACTATGGGAGAGGCATGTTTCGTTGCGGCTGGAGCAGATGAAGGTGTCCGCTAGCGCTGCTGCAGATACACCATGCCATTTCTTCTCTCTGCACTCCTCCCAGCAATCATTCCTTCTCTGGTCACTGCTGACTGCTGATGATTATAGTGCCTGGAGACAGTCAGTCAGGTCTTGTGTCCACAGCAGTGACCAGAGGAGGACTCTTTGCTTCCTGAGTAATGGAGAAGACCATCAGAAGGCCACAACCAGAAGTCCTTTGGACAGAGCCCCAGTAAACTCTGCCCGAAGAGTGTTTGAATTTGGAGGTGGTACTCAGGAGAAGTACAACCCTATTCCCTTAACCCCATATAAGAAAAAAATGAAGCACATCTATCATTGTGCTGGTTTCCACTGCAAGGAGGAACTGCAGGTGAGAATTTGTGGTCAGTGCATGCAGTAATTTTCACATGTGACCCCAGCTTTGTACACACATGCATGGGTCCTCACAGGTGGGCAGCAGCAGGGCCCACAGCATCACATCTGAACCAGGCCCCATAAACCCTCTGGGTGGCCCTGTTGTGTTGAAGGCACTCCTTGCCCAAGGTGCTGTATATTTGTCCTAGAGCCAGGCCTGACTGCCCGCCTTATGACTCAACCGCTCAGAGGAATCCACTGGTGGACAGCATAGAAATGTAACAAATAATTAAATCAAGCCCAGAAAATTTCTCAGACCACCTTAACCTGTGGCACCTTTGGCCTTACCTCTCCATTTCTCCAATTACCCTATGGGATAAAAACATTATAAGAAATGGTATGATTCAAACGAATTTATAGGCAAGGAAAATGACAAGAGATTAAGAACCAGATGAAATCTGCCCTCCTCTGGTTCCATGCAAAGGAAAACATCAAAGGCCCTTTGAAGTGGCTGTTCAGCATGGCCTCCGATGGTGCCTTTGAGGGCTGACATCCTGATGCGGGTGCTGATGTTTTGCTTTATCTGGTCTAGCATGCCACACACAGCGTGTTGCTTCCCCAGATGGAAACAGTAAAGATATTTGTCTGCAGTGGTTGGGGGAAAAGATGTCCACTGCAGTAGTAAAATGGTATCCAAGGCAGGAAATGAAAGATGAGCATAGGGCTCTTCACTTGGAATCACTGGCAGTTAAAATATGAGCTCCCTCCAGGCATTTTATAATAGCCTTCAAGATTTGAAAGAGGCCATACTGGTATGTGCAAATGTAATTTTTACTAGGAGAAAATTGAATATCTATTTAATGTGGCTCTTTCCTCAGAAAGAAATCAGGATTCATTTTCCACTGCTAATACAAGACACAGAAAGACATTGTGTAGAAAACCTGTATTACACAGTTGCTATTCCTGGCATATCAGAGAAACCAGAAATAGCTACAGAGATTACCGACTTGAGTTTGGAACTTATTCTTGACCTAGACAGACTGTCTGCAAAAATTAAAAGCAAAAATAATGCTTTCATAATCTGCCTGCATGTGCAACCCTTACTAGCATAAGTAGTCTCAATTCTGTAAATTGCTCCATGTGCAATAATCCCCATGGAGTTCAAAAGAGAGAAAGGCCACAGACAGGAACACAATGTGAATTAATTGATTGTATCAAATATGGGTGTTAACTGGGATCACTGTGATTTACACACACATGGGGAAATTGTCCCTTTCATCTTTAATATATATATACATACTTACTATGAAGAATAATGGTTGTATAGAATCAGGAAACACACACAATTCTTTTAAGAGCATTTCATTAAATACAAGGCTCTCCAGGAGAAAAGGCATAAAGAAATACAAGAGAAAAAATTGCTCACAGGGAAAGCCTTGATATTTTATTTCTCAGCTCTTTTCAAACGGCTGGTAGAATTAGGTAACCAATTTACCTTTGCTGCTGTAATGCTGCAGGCTTACTCTATTTGAATGGGAAATCTAGGACTCAGAGTACGCTGCTAAAAATAATATTACGTTGGTCTTTTAAAATTTTAATAAAACATGTGCTTAAGAAGCTTTTTTGAAAATAAAAAATAAAGAGACGAAAACCCGTTATTCTGTTTCTTTCTCTAAGGTAAAAACAGATCCACACTTTAGATGATAAACATTCATATTGAAAGTCTTTCACAATTTATTGCAACTGATTTGTGCAACTGAGACTGTGTTTCATTGGATTTTTAGAAACATGTTTGAAATCCTGAAACTGAGGGTGGCTCATACTTTGCAAAGTTATTTAGTTGACAGTTGAAAATAGAATCAACCGAGCAATGGGTCATAAATGAAATTGTGAGTGCCTTCTTTTGTGGCCTTCTTTTTTAATACAATCATAACGCAAAGGTAAGTTGCTCTTACATGGTGAAACCACCACACCATTACATACAGCTGTTTCATACACAAAATTCCCATGATGAATTTCAGTTTGCAAATGGATACTTCATCATAATGCATAATGTGGGCTTCTCTGTTTATACACAGGCAGTTAAAAAAGCACAACACGATTTACTGTTACAAAATAAAACTGTCATTTCCCAGATACCATTTAAGTCAACCTACACAATTTCAATCTTTTGACAAGTAAGCTTTTACCCCTGCACAAGCATCCATTAGAGTTGCTGAAGTATCCTTTTCCCATAAACACTTGGAGGCAAAATTCAAAAAGTGGTTCCTCAAAGCATTTTAAGTAGTACTATATTATCTGGTAATGATCGTCCTCAGAAACAAGATCCTTTTACTATGCTTATGCTGAAATCCCATTTAGTGAAAGCCCTTTAAATTTTCATTTTTTAAAAAGCTCTCTCACTTGCTTTTGTTTGGCATCAATGATAGCTGCCACTTCATTAGTCAGTACCTGCATCCTACGCAAAGGAATTTTAATTTATGGTGCCATTTAACTATTTTTTCATTTTTAAAAAAAGGTGGTAAACCAGTAATTAAAGCACCTACACTATAGTACAGTAAGACAATCTTACTCGGCTACGAGTGATCGCCAAAGAAGAAGAACAGTAATCAGGAAGTTGGGGGCACAGGAAGTTGCCTTATTCCAAGTCAGAGCATTTGTTCAGTATTATTTACTCTGACTGGTAGTGGCTTTCCAGGGTTTCAGACATGGATCTCTTCCAGCCCTTCCTGAGATGCCAGGTATTGAACCTGGCACCTTGTCAGGCATGGAGAGTCCTCCCCTCCCTTCAGTAACTTCACAGACAAGAATTAACGAGTTTATATTTTATAGTTCTTTTTATTCGGACATCTGGTTACAAGGAAAAAATCCACATCTCTCCACAAGGAGAGCAGTTGGCTACTCTAAATCCTCCCCCTTCTGTCCCTAGCAACATCCTGGGCACTATCAGGAAATTCCTCCTCTCCACATTCTTTGTTCTATAATATGGACAGACCTCCTAGTTCTTGGAGAGGGAGGGTCCCCTACACTCTCTAATGACGTCTCTGATGGCTGTTCCCTCCCTTCTGTCTTTCTTCCCATTATCTCGTAACTAGGCAACTCCTGCCGAAACTGCTCAGTGTCTGTGTCTCCCTCTGCTCCTGAAACTGCTGGAAATGGGGGGGGGGATTTCTCCCCCTCCACTTCAGAGAGGAGCTATCTGCCTGAGAATGCATCCCCCAATCCTCTGATTGAGACCATACTCTGACACACCTTCTGTATACAAAGCAGATTTTCTACCACTGAGCTATGGTCCGCCCAGCTTTCTAATTCAGGCACAATACAGCAATGTGTCTGTTGTTTAGGAAGCAATCACAGGGACAATAAGCTTCTAAATAAAGAAACAGTGGCCTTATACAGGATAGTCATGTGTTCCACTGCATTTTAAATGAAAAACTGTTGACAGCAACCAAACATCCTCCCACCCAAACAGCACAGGAAAAAACCTGGAATATAGTGAGTGGGTTAGCAATGGTGTCATATAGATTCCATGTAAAAAGTGAAAATGAAGGAAAGCAATTCTATACTAAAAGAGCAATTCTAACCTTTGATCTGTCATGCTGGTGAGGATTCTGAGGAGGCAGAGGGATGAGGTTCCACCAGCAAGCAGCATCCCAAGGTACCTGCCCAATGATGGCAGAAGCCACTGCTACCAGTACCCCTGCCATCAGTAGTAAGTGCAAACTTCCAAAATTGGACATTTCAGGAACAAATTTGAGCCATCACAGGATCAGCTGGATCCTGAATCAGCCCAATCACTGTCATGTGATGTCAACAGTCTGCTCCATGCCTCTGGCCTCTTCACCCCCACCTTCTGTGGGGCTGTGGGTATGGTGGTCGACACATATCTGGATCAAGTACCTACCACTGCTGGCCAAAGCTTTGAACTGTGCTCTAGATGCCTACTGAAAAGACAATTCCCACTCCAATTTATAAACAGTATCAAACGATACTGGACACATATATTGACACATAATACTCTGGTTTCTCTTCAGATCGTATAAATCTTTCGCCTTTTACTAAAGATTTTGAAGTAACTATACTGATCAGTTTCTCCCCGAACTATAAATTCACTTATAAAACTGTATATATCTTCTAGATAGGACACAGTCCTGTAAGTCACAGCATGTATAATTTTTTAAAAGTGTTGCTTCGCTCCCTGTTCCCTTTGTTTGCTTTCAGCCCAGTCCAGAAGAAGGGAATAGTGATGAATTTTAAGGAGGCTTCTCTCTATATGTCTTCTTGCCTCTCTTTGTTAATGTGACAATTCTCAAGGGTGAACTTAATTTACTTGTAATTAAGTTTCGTTTAATATAGCCTTCACATGAAAGTGTCAGCCGATTTTGAATATGGCTGTGTCTTGACTTCCACATAATATTTTTATAAAAAAACTGTCTTAAGAATATTGTTACTAGAACATTTAAACATCCTCTCAGCCTCTTCGAGGAGTGACAATTTGTTGTACAAAGTGAAGATATGCTAAAGAGACACTTAGCTGCACTGATTAGCTGATCGCCTCTGTAGAACCTTGATTGTGCTGAGTGACACTAAGCATTTTTGTGACCTCGAGGGAATTAGAGTACACATACAAAACAGCTTGTGTACAAATGCATTAAAAATAGCACATGTTATTTCCAAAACCAGAGGAGAAAACTAGGTGTTCTAAATAATTATACCCCTGTAGGAAAATGATGATACTCGTCTTCACTTGCCTTCCCTATGGGCACAGGTTTATTCTAGGTTTTAGGATGATTGTTTTTCTAGGAATGGACTAGCTTTAGGACATCTGCTAGGGCCATGCCCCAGATATGAAAATATAAGGGAAAGACATAGCCCAGTCCCAAGTTAAGGACAATTATTTGTCCTGTGAATTGATGGCACAAGCAGCAGCTAGAACTAGAAGCAAAGGTACCTTCACAGTTCATGACTTAAGTCGTAATTCTATACATAATTTCTTGGAAGAAACATTTATTTAACATGCTTTAACCAAGTCCTTACTCCATGCATATGCAGGGGTATATTCCATTTCACCTTTATAATACCCTATGAAGTTTATTTTATTATCATTTTATTGCTTTTAAAGGTGAAACCTTCTCAAGATGTTTTACAAAATAAAAACACACACCACGAAACAGTAAAATATCAACTAAAACAATATCATTAAAATATTCCAAATCAAAATAAATTATTAGTAAGATATATGCAATATACAATATAAAACCAGCATCAGTTAAAGCAGACTGGAAGAGCTTAGGTGAACTGCGTGCAACTCACTTCTTGGCTGAATGGGAATTTCAGTTTTCGTTGTCCAAATCTCAACATTCTACTCTGAATTCTCACTGAATCCTGTGGTGTTTGTTTCTGAGTAAGCATGCATATAACTGAGCTACAAATCTCAAACACATCTAAGGACAGGCCATTTGAAACTTGCCATTGATGTTACACACACACGCACACAAAACTAGAATGTTCAGCCTGTGCCTTGTGCATATGGTAGGTATAGCATTTTCCAGCTCTACTCCCTGAGAAATGCCTAGAAAAATATGTGAATACTGCTTGTCTCAAGTATATCTTTCTCTTCATGTCTGCTGTTTTCCGGCTCTCATTTCCTTTATTTCAAGCGGAAGCATTTGGAAAAAAAAATGGATATAAACATAGCTAAGCACAAACATGTCAGATGGCTTGACTCTTGCATGCCCATACAAATTAAGCATTCTGCCACACCCATCATCCCATATTGCCCAAACTTTTGAATGAGTTGCCCAATCATTTAACTATTTTGGGAGCCAACTGTAGGTACAAGGATGCAGGTATATAGTATCATTACCACCCCATCACACTCGGCTTCACTGCTGTATTTCATAATGTGCCCTCTGATGATCAAAGCTATACCCCAGGAATTTTAGCTATTTCAAGTAGATCCACTTGCAATTGTTCATTCATTCCAGTAACAGAAGCCAATGAATAAAGCAGACTTGTAAAGCTTCAGCATCCTCCTCTTCACCTATCCCTATCACACTTCCAGCTAATTTTTCAGCTTTATGGCAGCTTTATAATGATGGGATAAACAAAACCCACTCAAAGAATGGACTTTCATCTTTTGGAGCCTTCTAGAACTGTGTTTCATCATCCATGATTTAAGTGTTCTGGATAATTGAAATAATCTTGTTCAGTAACTCATAGGGCTACCTTTCAACATTTTAGGGAATTATTACACCAAGGTCCGATTTATAAGTCACATTCTTCAGTTACTGCATCCTTTGTGTTATATTTTGGCATGAACCTCCATGAACTTGTAATGCTTGAATGTTGTGTGCACAAAATGACAACTTGTTTTAGGCAAATATTAGCAGAAATGTATATAAAACCATAGTTGTACACTTTAGGGGTCATACCAGATCTAATAATGTAAAATATGTGTAATAATATCCTCCCCAAAGACACAAAGTTTGATTCTGTAACAAATAATACTGACTGCTGCTTTATCAAAGCTCTAGCAAAAAACACCTCCTTGAAATGCTAGATTGAAGAAGCTTATGAAACATGAACACGTTAATTTTGTGTGTGTGTGTGTGGCTACAACAGACTAAAAAAGGATTACAATTTTGCTAAAAGCATTAACAAGGAAGATTAACTAACTACAAAATCATTCAACTTTTGAATTGTTGCCAGAAAAAGCAAACACATAGTACCATCATATTGCCCTGTTAAACAAAGGTTTAAAAATAGTTATAAAGCTAGCAAACCACATGCTAAGCTTAGAATGGAAATAAAGGCAAAAGGTACCACATTGGTCAGTATCTTTCCCTCTGTGAAGAAAACCATACAGTAAGCACTACCTAGTGAAGAGAAATTGCCTTTTATTTTAAAGCAAACAATAATTGAGAATGATTATATACATGGCACCTGAGATTTTCACAGCCATCCAGCTGATTTGATTGCCCAACTCCATTACATAGGAAGTTGGCAGGGGGCGGGGGGAGACTGCTTAATCAGTTCTGAAATTAAGTAAGTCTGATTATAGTTCTGTTCGTCCTGAAATTATAAGAATTCTATATTACAGTTCAGATACAGAATGGGTTTGGTATATTCCATTTTTTTTAAATAAAAAAACCGCTTGCACTTAAAGAGCAAGAAAAAGAACATGAGTAGCAGGACATGAAGCTGTCCAACAGAGAGGGTCAAAGGCTCCCTGCAGTTGACAATCTATAGGTTTTGGAACACATTCACAATGGGGAATCTTTTCTCCTCTTATTCCTATTTCAAACAGGGGGAAATGGGACAAAGATAATTATATTTAAGTAGTGAAATTGGTTGGAAAGGCTCTTATCTTCAAACACAAGAAATGCAGCCAAAAAGGCCCAGACAGTGTTTGATTCAGGCTTTCTCTGTGAAGCCTTTAAATTCTTGATATGTGAAAGTGAAGCGCCATAATAATAATAATAATAATGATGATGATGAAGAAGCAGGTGATAGAGGTGGAAAGAGCTCAGCTGGCAAGTAGAAAGTAGCTTTTTTCCAGCTGTAGTTACCACATCAGTGCCCACCTTCTGCCTTTCAATAAGGCACCCTAAATTGTCTGGAAGTAAATGGCTTAAATAAGCACATTTTTTAATTATTTTAACAAAGCGGCTTGCTTACACAGAATATTTGCATCATGGAATTCTTTAAGTCACCACCACCACACACCCCAGTTCTACACCAAAATCAGGGGAACAATTTTGTACAATTGTACAATTAATTGGAACAAAGACCATATCCCAGTAATAAGATCATTAAGTTTGCAGATGGTACAACGGTGGTTGGTTTAATCAAGCCTGGAGAGGGGGAGGCGGCCTATAGGAAGGAAGTTGAGCAGTTGGGGGAGTGGTGCAGGAAAAACAACTTACTCCTTAACTTAAAGAAAACAAAAGAGATTACTGTGGACTTTAGGAAATGTCACTTATTATTGAGGGGAAGTGTGTGGAACAGGTCTTGGTGTTTCGATTTCTGGGAATGGAGTTAAGAGATGACCTAACCTGGGGAGAAAACAGCAAAGACCTGATGAAGAGAGCACAGCAGAGGTTATATTTTCTGAGAATCCTCCGGAAAAACAATCTCTCAAAGGACCTGTTGATGACATTTTACCATTGTACTGTTGAGAATGCATTATCTTATGGTCTCTGTGTGTGCTTTGGGAGCTGCATGGTCAGGGACGAAACAATGCTGTCCAGGGTTGTAAAGACTGCGGAGAGAATAACTGGGTGCACTCTTCCTACCTTCGATCAAATCTATGTTTCCAGGTGCCATAGGAAAGCTGCAGAGATAGCGCAGGATAGTGTGCACCCCGGAAATGATCTCTTTCAGCTTCTGCCTTCTGGAAGAAGGAAAGGTAAAGGTAAAGGGACCCCTGACCATTAGGTCCAGTCGTGGCTGACTCTGGGGTTGTGGCACTCATCTTGCTTTATTGGCCGAGGGAGCCGACGTACAGCTTCTGGGTCATGTGGCCAGCATGACTAAGCCGCTTCTGGCGAACCAGAGCAGCGCACAGAAACACCGTTCACCTTCCCACCGGAGCGGTACCTATTTATCTACTTGCACTTTGACGTGCTTTCGAACTGCTAGGTTGGCAGGAGCAGGGACCAAGCAACGGGAGCTCACTCCGTCACGGGGATTTGAACCGCCAACCTTCTGATCAGCAAGTCCTAGGCTCTGTGGTTTAACCCACAGCGCCACCCGTGTCCATCTGGAAGAAGGTACAGGGTTATAAAGACGCAGTGTAAGGAATCTCTATGGGAGTATATTGTATTTAAAGATGGGGTATCAGAGTTTTTAGGGGGCTAACCAGATTGGGATAGCAGGCTTGTTGGTTTTTGAATGTATTATGTAGATTTTTTCAATTTCTTTGTTCTGTATGGGACAATGACAATAAAGATTATTGTATCGTATCATATCTTTTCAAAAGTAATGAAAGGTGGAATTGGAGCAAATGACCAGCTTTCCATGAAAGAGATTGAATGCCTGTGCAGATTTTGGGCACGCTTGCATGGAGCATTTGCAAAGGCTCAAGCCCCTCCAGATGCCTCCTCCTCTCGGTCCTCAAGGAGGAAGTAGGAGGATGTGACAGTGTTGACGGCCTTAGAGCATGGGTAGGCAAACTAAGGCCTGGGGGCCAGATCTGGCCCAATCAACTTCTAAATCCAGCCTGCGGACAGTCCGGGAATCAGCGTGTTTTTAAATGAGTAGGATGTGTCCTTTTATTTAAAATGCATCTCGGGTTATTTGTAGGGCATAGGAATTCGTACTTTTTTCTTTTCAAAACATAGTCTGGACCCCCACAAGGTCTGAGGGACAGTGGACCGCCCCCCTGCTGAAAAAATTGCTGACCCCTGCCTTAGAGCTTACTTTTCTGCTGTGGACTACACCGGGACTATGTTTTCCACTTTTACTAGCTGGAAAGTAATGCTGGTTCTGTTTTCACAGCCATGGCTTGCTTGTGCGGTGACTTGGAACATCCCTAGTGCCTGCACTTCCTATTTTACTCACTTTCTTCAAATATTTTTAATAATGCACATTATATATACCAGTTTTGCTTTGTTTTTGCTGGAATACATGATGTCTGCAGGCATTATGAACTCACAGTTCATAACAAGGAGGATGAAGAGCTAAAACTGTTCACCAAGATGTTTCTTTGCACCAGTACACACACACACACACAGTCAACTGATCTAGTCTACTGGTTTTTACTTTATAAAATGGGCAAACCTAATTTTTGATATTCTGTAGCTCCGAGACAATTTTGTTTGTGTTTGAATAAGGTGAGAGGATTGGGTGGTGGTGTAAGGGGAAGAAAAAGTAGCAGAGTAGCAATCTTGTCAATTTCATGGACAGCTGGCATTGATAGGACTCGGCTGACAGCTCACTGATTAACTAAGAACAAAGAAGATTAAAATTGCTTTAATCAGACTCTTCATGCCTAGCTACCAAACAAACTTGTCAGAAACATCTGCCACATTTAGGAAAAGTCCTCAGCAACTGTGTTACCCATGCTCACAAAATCAAAAGTACATGACACCTTATTATGAACACAGAATGCAAAGTTCATGTACAACCAGAATGGAACGATACAAAATTGCTTTACTTAATATAAAACAAGGAGCTATTACAAGAAATCTGTTGTTATGGAAGGTCATTTGCTATATCTGATCAAGGTTATGGTTTGTTTCAGGCACAAAATGATGTATTTGGTTTCCAGTTTGTATCTAGGCACCCACAACTGGGTTGTCACCTGGCGCAAAGTGCGTGCCCTTGCAGCATCCAATCAATTTAACTTGTATTATTAAAAAAAAGAGGGAGAAGGAAGATGGAGATACTCACAGGAAGACAGACAAATATGACAAAAAACATGTTTAGTTATGTTGCAGGCTGAGGCTAAAGTTGGAACCCAGTTCTGAAAACGATGAAAGATCATTCTATTTGCCATTTCTGACAGGATATTGTAAGAAAGTACTTGAGAAATCATTATGGATGGATATTAGCTAGTAGGTTAGTAGGTAAAGAACCCCTGGACGGTTAAGTTCAGTCGAAATCAACTATGAGATGTTGTGCTCATGTCCGCTTTCAGGCTGAGGGAGCTGGTGTTCATTTGCAGACAGCTTTTCCGGGTCATGTGGTCAGCATGACTAAACCACTTCTGGCGCACGGAGCACTGTAACACATGCCAGAGAGCATGGAAATGCTGTTTACCATCCTGCCACAGCGATACCCATTTATCCAATTGTGCTGGTATGCATTTCAACTACTAGGTTGCCACAGTAGGTTAGTACAGAGGAGACACAGGTTCAAATCTCCACTCTGTCACAAAGCTCACTGAGTGATCTTAGTACGGTCACAACTGCTTTGAGAATAAAATGAGGAAGGGAAATTAGACCTATGTGCCACACCCTGAGCTCTTTGAATGAAGAGTGAAAGTAAAAAAATGGAATAAGCAATAAAATGAAACATTAAGAACAAGTTCTAAATGCAAAAAAGAAAAACCAGGTCCTAAGCACTGGACAAAAGAGAAAAGCAACAAACTCCTATTCAGAAAAGTCAGGAATTAAATCAGCAGATGGAATTGAAAATGTGTCAGGAATAAAGAAGCAGGTAAGGTGAAACTTTTTCTTTTTTTCTTGAATCCTAAGCATCCCTTCCATCAGTGGAAAGACGCCTTCCATTTTCAGGACTTCTGATCTAGTTGAGATTTCCACCAGTGAAAGGAGGCAGGCAGTTTGTATTGTTTCCCTCTCTCCTTTACAAAGGATCCCCCAAAACAACCAGTTTTCAGGGGAGCACATAGGTCCACTTACATAAGTGAAGTTTTGCAATACAGTGGTACCTCGGGTTACAGACGGTTCAGGTTACAGACGCTTCAGGTTAAAGACTCTGCTAACCCAGAACTAGTACCTCGGGTTAAGAACTTTGCTTCAGGATAAGAACAGAAACCGTGCGGTGGCGGCTCAGTGGCAGCAGGAGGCCCCATTAGCTAAAGTGGTACCTCAGGTTAAGAACAGTTTCAGGTTAAGAACAGACCTCCAGAATGAATTAAGTTCTTAACCCGAGGTAACACTGTATAAGTGGAAGGATAAAATGTTCTGTGAACTCTTGAGGAAGCGTTAGCAGCCTTTGCAGTGCAGGACTACAGTGTATCAGGAGTTACTTTACAGTATGATAAACAGGGTGAATAAGGCAAATAGTTGAGTTGCTCATAAAAACGTTTTGAGACTTGCTTGTTCAAAGCCTTGCACAGAGGTTTGTGTGAAGGGAAGAAATTATAGATTCATTTAAGTAGCAAAGTGTTATATAAGTGGACTTTGTCATCTTGGGAAATGGAAATAACCATTGTGAAGGTGTGTTTATCCTGCCACTCAGAACAGGAACGGGAGAAAATGTTGCATATGGCTTCATGTTCTTCAATCTAGCACAGAAGTGTGATTTTCAGACAAAAACTTAAAATGATGAACTAAACATGAAAATTGGCAAGAACAACCTATTTGCATTTTTGTCTCCAACTTTCATTAACCCTAATGGAAGCAATCCTTAAAGCCAACTAGAAACTATGATTACCTATATCTCTGATTTTATATGGACACACTTTCAGTTTGCTTTTAGCATCTCTTCAGTGATTGACATATTTACCAAGGTGCAATTATTTTCAGAGATACTAGTTTTTTCTCAAATTGTGCAAAAACAAAAAACAAACCACCACACCCCAAAAACCCAAAACACCCTCAAGTGACATATATAATATAATTGAAATAATCAGTGAAGAGGCTATATTTAGCTAACAGAGAAAGAGGAGGGTTTAGTGTGCCCAGTTCTGCCACACTGGGCGCTGAGCCTAGGTGGTGTTGCAGCTATGACATAGTGAACTGAACAGAATGGAAGGCAAGAGGTGGAGGAGCACTAAATTTTGGCCTTGCACAGGGTGCTGCTGAAATCTGAAAGACCAAAGTCCGCCTGACAGAGAAACTGCTTTCTCCACTAATGTCTCCACCAAATCTGAACGTAGCTGTTGTGTCCCTGAACTCCGGTGCCCTACTGATTTGTCAATACTGTCTGCTGCAAAGTACCTCACAAAAAAATGTGTTGCTGTTTTCTTAACTAGTGAATACATTCTACTGTATTATGCAGGAAATTAAAGGCCAGGATTCAAAGAGCCATTTCAGTATACCCAAGGGCTTATGCATACCCAGAAGCATTTCTGAATGCTTTTCTTTGAACAGCAGTTGCTGTGACCCACATTTTACATTACGAAGTGCTTTTGAAATTCTTCTGTTTCAAAAGCACACTGCCACATAGCATGAGAATGGCCCGCTGTCACCAAAAATCACAAAAACAACCTGTAGTACCTTCATTCTTCAGAGACACAGAACTGGTTGATTGTGTATGGGTTTTTGTCTCTGTTTAATCCAAGCCTATCTAATAAATTAAAAAAACAAACCCAAAACTCTTACACAGGCTTAATTTATTTAACCTTGTCTAAAAATATGAAATGAATTTAGCTCAAGATTTGTGGTATAGGCATGAGAAGGAATAGCAAATGTGGTGCCTTCAGATGTTCCAGACTACAACTCCCATGATCTCTGACCACTGACCATTCTGGCTAATGGGAGATGTAATCCTAAATACATGGAGAGCCCCACATGGGCTATCACTGCTCTAATGACTCAACAAACATTTTTACTGGGTCAAAATTATTTCCCCATAGTTTCTCATACCTGTGTTGCTTACATATAAAGTCTGGTACTATGACCTCACAGTAGCTTCTGTAAATTTAAAGTGTGCATAATCTCTGCCTGTTTGCAGATACAGCAGTGACCCAACATATGAAAGTCTGCCATTCCTTAAATTTTCCATTCATACCTCCAGGTTAAGTTTTGGTGTAAGATCAACACTAGACTCAATAACAATGAAAACAGTTAACATATCTAAAACAGGTCTGTAATTTTCATAAATTGTAACAGATGATGAAGCATTCACTAGACTAGAGGAACTGTCATGGCTCTGAAGAAAAAAAAATCTATTCTATTCTAACTATATTCAGTGTTACTGGGACTATTTTTTTTAAAAGAGAACAGAGCAATAACAGGTAAGACTAATGGTAGCTTTTTTGCATTTTAGAGACTTGCAAACACACAACAGAAATGACAATCTCAACCAGAAATGCTGAACAACTCTGTGGATGTTTTGGAACTTGTAGCATCAGAGCGCCCTCTAGCTTCCATACGCAGGTATCCTTGTGGAATGCAAGTTGCATTATTTTTTAGAATGGAAGTTGTTCTTGATTAGCCTATTTATAGCTGTTTCAAATCCGATTGCAGAAAGAGGCGCATTTTGAATTACTATGACTCACATACTGTTGCATTTTTATAGTTTTGACAAGGCTGACAAGATTGAATGCTAAATGCTAAACACTGCTGTTTGTTAAAAGCAAGAATGTATTATGACTCACCATGCATTAATCATAAGTTTGGTGTGTAGGCAGCACTATCTTTTTAATTAAAAAAGCCAACAGTGAATGAAACAAAATGCACAACAGCCTACATTCTGGAAATGCAAAAGCCACATTATGAACCACCGACTCCAGCTGCAGCTTTGTGGAATCAAAGCTAAAACAAGTGGCAAACTCACTTGTGCAGCAGACAGTCCCAAGCCTACAGCAAGTCCTGAGGTTGTCAGGCAAGGACTGAGCCTGTGTACCATGCAGGCTAAAGGATAAAGGGGGGAACAGAAGAGTAGCCAGCCAGATTAGCAAATCTTAACACCAGTCAGCCAGAACAAGCTCAAGGGATCTTCCTTGCCTTCTGTAACATGCACCTTCCAGGTGAACGTGCTATAGATTGAAGAAACTCAGCTGTTTTACTTCTGCTACTAGTTACAGGCCTTTCATTAGTCTCTCATGTCTCTTGCTTCCTTACCTCTCAACTACTTCTTCTCACATACTGCCCTTTCTCCAGGTCCAGGAGAGCTTAAGAGCAAACATTTCGCAGGGCTCCACAGATTCATGCCATCCTGCATCTGAGTTGCAGTCTTTTCACTGTAATCTTTCTGCCTATTTGAATAACAGGTTCCCAATCAGGTTGCATGTTGAAGTCACTTTTGCATCCCTTAAAGATTCTGCAGCCTGTATATATATTATTATTAAATAGTGATTGCAGGAAGTGATGAGAAGGGTGTATGCCCACAAAGCACGGTAACGGAAGTAGGTCACTCCAGCGCAGACATGTCCCAGCTGAGCAAATGATAAGGCATGGTGCCCAGGTTCAGGGAATAAAAGAGCCAAGACTGGAATTAATGCCCTTGCCAGCACAGCACCTCACCATGTAAGGAAGGCGAAAGGGGAAAAAGACAGCTGTATACTCCAAGACCAAAATTAATCTACATTTACTTGAAACAAATATGTTTCTGCAATTCATTTCATGTTTTGTTACATTTCCTCAGCAAGGACTTAGAAAATAATGCAAAATAAATATACTCAATTTAAGACTACAGTAAAAAAAAAAACCAAAAAAAAACCACCAACCATCTTTATGTTGACATTTTCACTAGCATATGCTTATTTCATTTGAAAAACAGCTTTCATTATTTTGTCAAAAGTCTATCTGGGAACATGCACTTATTCTGATTATTATTATTATTATTATTACAATTTATGTAAAACTGTAGGTTTTGAACTGCTTTCTGTTCTGTTGAATGGGAAGTAAAACATCCATTATTATAGGTCATGAAATTTTGAGCTATTGGTAAGTATCTCCAGGAAGTAAATGATTATAAAACATTTTGGCAAAAGCTAAAGTTCACATGTCCTGGGGCTGACCCACATTGCAGAGCTGTATCCCGCTAGAAGTATGTGGCCAGATTTCCAAGCTTTCCCAGTGGTAAAGTGCCAAATTGAGTCCTTTTGTTCAAGCCATTCTCTCAAAGTTATTATAAACTTATTTTGCAGGAGCTACACATGATTGAGATTGGCAAAAGGAACATTATTTTCATCCTCCCAACTTTCTTTTTTTTAAAATGTGCATGTTAAGTACGTTTGTTGAAAGATCCATTCACGCACAGTAGAAAATACACCCTGTGCTGCCAGATATGGAAGTTTAAACAAGTTCAGTGGACAGGATGGCTCCCCCTCTCCCCAGCAGTGCTTTTCTATTCTATTTTATAAAGTAATTCCTTTGCCTGCTTACATCTCAACATGTTAATGAGGGGATAAATCTGCCTGCTCCAGTGCTGAAGAAGAACAAGATATACAAGTATGTTTCAAAAGGAAAATGGAATATCCGGCTTCCACTGTAGTACTGAACGTCAGCTTTTCTGACACACAAAAATGTTGTTTCAAAGACCTTATGGATGCAAAGGATTTCACACACCAAGAGCGTACAAGTCCAAAGGCTGCCTTCTTAATTGGAAAGCTTAAAAAGGAACAGAACCAACCACAGCCACAGCTGGTAGCGAAGATCCGACTTGTGCTGCCCTTCGCAAAAAAAAAAAAAAAAAAAAAAAAGAGAGAGAGAGGAAAAAACCTCAAACTTAATTGTAACGATGGCCAGGCTAATCAGCATCCTTTTTATTAATCTTGCAAACTGGCACCCAAAATGAATGCTTTGAACTTCGTTACATAGAATAGGCCCTTCTATTTTTGCCTTTACAGGCACAAACAAAATTATAATTAGATTAAAAGATTCCAGACATCTCAGTGGGTGAGAAAAGGAGTAATTACAGTGCTATACATCACTACACTGAGGGCAGGGGTAATTATTGTTTTTGTTTGTGAAAAAGAAAAGCAAGTCACAACAACATAAATTCTCACCCTCTGTGAGGTATTCCTTCCTAAATAAAGTAAAAGGCTAATAATTCCAGCAAAATCCAGACATTTACACAATGATACTGCATTACCCTTATCAGAACTTATATTGCTTCATCCCGTCTTATTGCTCAACATCTTATATTAAAAGAATATTAAACGGATGGAATCACATGAACATTGCACTTAATATTTGTGGATTGACAGGGCATGCAAAACACATATATACATTTTGCTTTTTTGCTCTTAAAACTGCCTCCCTTAGTATGAAAGATACTACTGGATTAATGCCAAGGAATACCAAAAAGGGAGTATAAGATAAAGGACAGCATTATATTAGATAAAAAGAAAGGAGTTAAAAATATAAAAGGTTAGCAAATGCTTAGCATAATAAAATGCAACCAGTCAGTTTGGCTGCATTGGATGATTTTTTCTCCCATGTGGATCGTACCTTACATTGACCTTGAAAGCAATTTCCACATTCGTCAAGTACCCATGTGGGCTTCCACACAACACAGAAATGTAATTATTTTATCCCAACGATGTCAGGTTTGATCTTCCCATTGAAATAGTGTGGGTCCATCAGTGTCATATACACACAATGTATATTCCCTCAGAAACACACTTAACAGATATTCAGCTAACAGTCAAAGGCACGAAAGTGCTCTTAAACACTGAGGAAATATGGTTCTCACAGATACAATTGAAATCTTATAAAATCTGATGTTTAAAAACCAAGGTAAGATAAATAGTAGCCCCAGATCCCAAAATTGAAAAATTCAGGCTCGTTTCTAAATTGCAGATTGGACAGTATTGCAAAAGCCCAGAACAAGAATGTTCTGAAATGCTGGGAGGGAGGGAGGCCGAGAGAGAGAGAGAGAGAGAGAGAGAGAGAGAATGAGATTTATTTAAAGGCTTACTAATTATCATTAGAACATAAACTGAAGGAAGTCATTGGGACTGTATGCAACAAAACTGTACAAAAGTCAGGTTTATGGTACTTTTTATTTTAGTTTTTAAAAATTGGTTTACATTCTATGGCCGTTCAAAATAACATAAGAACATATAAAGAGGGTTGTGAAAACGTGTAGTAGAAAATGCTGGGTGGAAATGATTAGGCAGCCATATACCCTTCTGAACATATTTGAATTCGCTGCAAACCAGAACCTTTAGTGTATCCATGCAAGTTTCAGTTCCATACACACCAGCCAGAGAAAGAAGAGGGAGTGGAATGTACAGATGTGGAACTCTGACTGCACAGTTTAGCGACTCAGAACTCCTCTGTTATCTTGAAGATGGACTACTAGACCCAGAAGGTGGACAACAGAACTGGTGTAGAACATTATCTTCCCTGCCAAGGAGGGGAAAAAAGAGATAGAGGGACAGAATCATAAAGGGATATTGTTAGGAGAACAAAGTAATTAAGAATAATACAGCCCTTTTGTAAACAATACAGAAAGGAAATTTCAGCCTCATTTCATTTGGATTCCTAGACAGTGTCAGTGTTAGCAACTGCACCTTTTACTGGAAACATGCTTTACTTATTTTGCCCCCGCTTTAAAAGACTTTTGCTTAATAAGTTCAAAAAAGAAATTTCATTTAGGACTTTTCCAAGTACACCTACAGGACTATGTTCCATCAAGAATTACTACTTACAAATATGGCTGTACTCTCTTAAAAAAATCCCCCACACAGGTAATAACTCTGCTTCCAAAGTCTCCTGAATTGCCAGCATCATGAATAATGCTACAAACCAGGTCTAACACTCAAATTGCAAAAGCAATGTGGAATACCTCCATCTGTAAAGCTACACTTTTAACCTATGGTGGGAGGAAGCTGAAGGAAGTACCTTCATCATCAGTATGACCAACAGTGGCCATCTCCTTTAATTAAATAGCTAGCTAAAGAAGAATAACGGAAAGTAATAGGAAAGAGAAAGAAAATACAAAAATCTAAAGCCAAACACAATCACTCATTGTATTTGCCAGGTATTGCTATATAATACCAAATGTGTTGCAAATGGATAGATTTAAGTTTTTCCCCCTCTCTGGATCATAGACATAAAAATTTGCTTTAAAACATGGTTTGCTGCACAGCTTTGGCAATGGGATGTTTGCTGTTTGAGAGTGAAAAGTCTAACTGGGTACCTCAGACCCATCCATGCAGCTTCCTAACTTGGCTTAGTGCAAATGAACAAAAACGCAAGTTTCTGGAGAGGAAACTGTGGCTGCTTTGGTCTTTCTTTGTTTTTGGATACGACGCTAGGTGAAGCTATAGTTTAGCTCTCTCTAGACAAACTACAAACTGTAACCAAAGTTTGTCCTATAGATTACAACTTGTGGCTTGTCTGGAGAGAGCTAAACAATGAGTCTGGGTTTGGATGACAAACTAGTCAAACCATGGTTCAGTGTAGCACATCAGCAAAATGCCTGGGAATGAACAAAGGCCACTACAATCTCCTCTCTGGGATCCTGCACATTATTCCATCACACTAAACCAATGTATCCTTGCTTACCCATTCACTGCAAATTCTAGTCAGATTATAGACTTATAAAAATGGTGAATGTATATGCATAATAGAATAAAATAATTATAATCCGTATATTTTTTGCTCTAACATATAGGGGGAAACTTAGGATTTAGTCTATCCTCTCCAAGTCAAGGCCTAAACAACCCAAATGTCAACCCAATTCCATCAGAAGTTGTTCATATTCATGATCCTTTCAAAGTTTCATTCTTACCATTGTATCTTCCATCCTGCAAATATATCGTAGAAGAACAGCTGACTGTCCATGGGAATGCATATTATTGTGAGAAAGCAGGAATGAGAATAAAAATATGCAGGGTAGGGTGAGTAGGAAAAGGATAATCATGCCCATGCAGCTTTGAGAATAGATTTTGAAAAAATGCACTGAACAAGCTTAGATCATTGCCCATCATCTATAGGTTCTTTGGTCCTACAGATAACCCATCAATAGCACTTGTTCCCTCCTAGTAATTTCAGATCCCTTGGTTATAATCAGGTTGTGCACAAATCCGATTGAGTGCAGAACTAAATATGGTCACAGGTATTTTTCCCCAGTGGTCCCAGTAATCCACCACAGTAATGCAGGACTCTGCCTACTAATATTGAAAAGGTGAATATAAATGCTGAACAACATTGCTTGCCATGAGGATAAGCAATATGGTTGACCAAATAACATTTATTTATTTTTTTGCTGCTGCTGCTGCTTTGAAAAAAGAACTTTGCTAAAATGCTACTCACCATGATTTGTGAAAACAAAACAAAAAATTGCAATTAATTTCAAAATAAGAAAAAAAAAAGTGTCAGAATAATGATTTTACCTCATAGAGGTGTTGAACAAACATTATGCAGGTAGGTACTGCAAGAAAATGAAGGGATTTCTTTGGTACTATAACATCCTTTGCAATATCTTTTTGCTTTCACAGGCATCACTGGGGGGAAAAGAAGAGAGAAAGTCTCCAGTTTCAAGATGCTCAGGTAACGTGTTGAGAAATGGACATGAGAATTCAGAAGGATCAGTGATGTAAACAAGGAATGCTTGGCATGATGAGGATGGAAGCTGTCAAATCATTCCATGCACATCAAAATTGAAATAAATCCACATATACTAAATATGATATCATGTCAAACAAAACAAGGATTTGGGGAAGTTTATTTATTTATAAGATGTCTAATGGCATAAAAGTGAATGTCTTCTATTTGTATGTTTTGATTATATGCAACCTTCCTTCCTCTGTGTACTCCATTCTCCAAAGCCTTTACAGAGGGCAGCTGCCTCCCTGAACAGTGTGGGCTGTGTCCTAGGAAGTTACAGTGGGGAGTGGGGAATTGCCTCAGTTCAGGCATTCTTCCACAACACAAACTGCTCTATTTAGGAAGGCCTTTGACTGTCTGGAGATGTTTCTCAAGGGGAGATGAAAGGTTGTTTGCATGAGCAGCCTTCTGCTGGCACAGTCTTTGGAACTCATCCCAAACATATGGTGGAAGAAGAAACATAACACTTAGAATGAGGAGATAAACAACAAGGATGGCTTGTTGCTACATGGCACATTATTATATTGAGATAATTGCACTGATTTATTTTATTTATTTCAAAAAATTTATGCACCACTTGATTGTAAAAAAACAACAACCCTCAAAGCAGTTTACAAAAATACATTGATTTTGCAATGAAAGTTATTTATCTATATTCTGTCTTCTTTCCATCACGGGTTTTAAAATTAGTGCACATGGGGCTGCCTGGTAGACTTCCATTCAAGCACGGACCAGGCTCACACTTGCTTAGCTTCAGCAATGGGACCACATCATGCAGCCCTAGACCTGGGAAGTCAACACGGTGCCCTACAGATGTTGCTGGATCCCAAATTCCATCACTTCCTTATTTTACACATACACGTTAAAACATATGACGCATAATAAAAATGCACACATCATTCTTGACTATTGCCTGTGCTGGATAGCAACATCTGGAGGGCATTATGTTGGCTACTTGCCCTTGACCAGGCCCTTCTCTCCCCAGTATAGTTTGACCAGTGTAGAAGTAAGTAAGGAAAGTGTTTGGGTTTTCTTTTATGTTACAAACACACATTCATTCCTTATTATTTAAAAATGATGCATAATCTGCCTGCTAGGGGGAAAGTGAAGCAGTGACTGAAACGTCCATCAATTAGCTATCTGCAGCATCAGTATATTCAAGAAGGGGAAGTTTTAGTGGCTTTCTATGTGCATATATCCCAGTAGGAATAACACAATGCCGTACATTTATTTGTACCTATTAGGGACTACAAAAATAGAACAAAAGCCATGAATTGATGCTTTGTATTAGATTTCAAGATTTATATGGAAAATAACCCACAGGCATCAATCTAAAAATAAACTATAAATGAAGGCATGTGAGTACTAATTTCAAGACTAGGGATGGCTTTTGGTAAGTTGCCAAACAGACACTTAACTGGAAAAGACGTGTGCAACAGTGTCACACAATATGCCTTGAGATATTGCTGCTGGTACTGAAGAGTTGCAGATGACATGGGTGGAGAACCTCAGGCCACAGTGTGTGTGTCAATGCAGTTTTCCAGGCCTCTCTATCTGACCCTTGGAACTCTCCACAGGACACACCCCTCAATGGCCCTACTCCACACCCTCCTGTTATTCCCCCCTGGCTGGTATGAGTTCTTGAAATGGAATAATGCCTCCTGCTTGCCTGCGTAGAGAGATGCACATGCAGCAGCATATGACTTGTGTGGTGGGACTGTACAAAATGAGAGGCACATCACCTGCTGCCCCATCCACTTGCAAGGGGCCCAGAAGTCTGTCCACTCCTATATTATGAGAAGCTATCAAATCTAAAAGCACGTTATGTTAACTATTTGAAGAAAGAAAAACATAAAGACAAGCTTGAGGACTGTACAAATTATGATGGAGAATAAAGGACTGAATTTCCAATACAGAAACTACCATTTTGGCTGCGTAGTCATAGAGGGTTAGGAAGAAAGGATTTTATACTTTGAAAGAGTACTTTGGAAAGCTCCTTGAAAAAATTAAAGGAGTACTTTTAAGGATCAAAATGAGCACCAAGTGAGCATGGATGAACTCAGTATAACTCAATCCAATATAATTTATAGGAGGACAGAATGGAATAATAAAAAAGTGACTGTATGTTTTTCAGGATTTGTTGTAGTGAAAACAATGCCGGCATTGTTCACACACCCTGAAGATCTTTGCTTAAACTACCTATAGACAAAAGGCTTTTTGTCACCATTATTTGTTACATATTTATTATATGTGTTAATAAGTTCATTAACGAATTAGTTAATTTCATAAGAAATTAACTTTTAAAGGATCGTGGAACTGCAATGCTGCAATCCTAAAGTGATTCTGAACTGTATTGTATGCACTGAAGCCCAGCTCAGCAAAGCACTGCAAAAGGTCATTTAAGGGTGTTTTTAAATTGTTCCAGCTAAACAAGTTTTCTCAGCTACTGCAATACCACTATTTGGCTACAGCAGTCCTGCATCTTGTGACCCGTTAAGGTGAAAGCAGACCACCAGTGTTTACAACCTTTTTTTTTTTTTTTGCCCATGCAAACAGCAGAACTTGGACATTTATTGAGCTCCTAGTAGTAGTAGACTGCCTTATAGAACTGGAAGGATGCCATTGACTTGGAAGGTCACAAGACCTGCACACGCATTCTATAGCAAAAATTAATATATACTTGAAAACAAATGGGGAAAACCTATTTCATGTGTCATTGGCTTGGGCAAGCTGGATTAACAATACTGGGAGCACATACAAGTGGATAGCACATTCACTGATTCCAAAATGCTTATATTTATGATGGAAGAAAACCAAACATAAGGCAAAACAAAGGAAAAATGCTTAAATGATGGAAAAGAAATATGCGATACATGAACTATGTGGGAAACACACAATTATGAAAGCAACAAACTTATGCATATCCATTTACAGACTTAGGTTTCACTGCTGATTATCTTTTTTTACTAGCACAAGGTGAGCACAACCCTTTTTCAGCCCCATATTTACAATATTTTACACAAATGTTATCCATGAGCTGGCAAATTATAAATAATTTAACTCACTTTTACTGATGAAATAATGAAAAATTAGGTGTCCATTTTTAACAGCCCTAAATATGTATTTTATCTTGTACTGTGTAAATATCCCATATAAAGTTGGTCATGAGGAACTGCAAAATCTATGTGGGATACAAGCATCTCCAAACACTTATCCAGATGCCTGTGTGATGAAAGCCACCAACTGATATGGTTTTTATATGTAATGGATTTAGAAAGGAAAATAGAAGGACGTTAATTTACTGCTCAACCAAAGGCTGGTGGGCTCTAGCTTTTGTGTGCCTACTTTGCATCAGGAATAGGGGAACATCTAGGGGTTTGAAAAGATCAGTATATATGGGGCTTTTGCAGAGGAAGGGAGGGATTTGGAGCACATAGCTTTAAGTGGAAACCTGCCTGCCCTCAAACAAACCTTGCACACCTACTTAAAGACTGAAGCAGCCAGAGGACCAAACACACTGCTGACTGTTCTAATCTAGTCTAATCCAGAGCGGAGTCAAAAATTCCCCACCCTACTTTGCAGGTTCAAACTGTGGGAGGCATTTTGGTGGGTTTCATGGTGCAGAGCAAAGCATGAATTGTTTCAGAAAAGGGTAAAGAAAAGACCATTTATCCTGCTCTTTTTTAATTTAAAAAGAATCAACATGCTGTAGTAGCAAATGGTCTTTCCTCCTCCTATCCCCCCCCCCATTTATTTGCATTGTCAAGTTGGCTCGTAGAGTTGGAAGAAACCCTGAGGACCATCTAGTCCAACAACCTGCTCTGCAGGAATCTCAACTAAAGCATCTGTGACAGATGGCCATCCTACCTCTGCTTAAAAACCTCCAAAGAAGGAGAGGCTACCACCTTCTGTGTGAGCCCGTTCCACTGTCAAACAGCTCTTACCGTCAGAAAGTTCTTCGGAATCTCCTTGCTTGTAACTTGAAGCCATTGGATTGGGTGAACAGGGAAATGCAGAGCTCTTTATGCTGCCTTGTTCTTCCCACCAGAATGCCAGTTGAGTGCATGCTAGTGTGATCATTTGGCACAATGTAGTTACCCACTTTCCTCTGGATTCCATCCTGTGTATCAATTGACAAAGCAAGCCCTAATAGGTAGGGCTCATACAGCTCTGCATTGCAAAGCACTGTTATGGGAAACCGCTTGCAGCCCAGCCATTAGGACGTGCTTTGCAAAGGAGAACTTGGTGCTCCAGCCTTTGGGACAGAACAACCTGCAGCCTGTGGACTGCATGTGGCCTGTTGCCTCAGTCCATGGCCTCCAGCATCTCTCATACCTTGTCTCTGATCAAGCACCATTGTTGCCACAAGGCACACAGGTCTTGTACATGTGTTATCTGAGATCCAACAACAGAACGCTATGGCTAGAACACTGTAGGAGCCACAATCTATAGTTTGGCATCCAAACTCTATGGGGAAGTGTCATAGTCCACTGAGAGAGCATCTGCTTTCCAGGTTCAATCCGTTGCTTCCTGTCTGAAATACTGCATGAAATCCCGGAGAGCCACTGCCAGTTAGTGTAGATAGAACTGAACAAAATTGATGGTCTGACTCTGTATAAGGCAACTTCCTATGTTCTAACATGCCTGGTAGCACCTCTTCTCCTATTGTTGCAATGATAGCAGCACTAGGCCAAAGACAAGGTAAGGGAGATTTCACGGTTGCATCAGAGGCTACACTGATTGAGGCTAAATGGGGTGGGCTGAGGAAGAGAGGTGGTCTGTGCAGGGGAGCACCCCCCCCCAAGAATGTGATCCCAAGTGAAACTATATTCCTGCTTTAGAGACTATAGTTCACAGAACGGTGTTAATGAGTGAGCTTTGACTCACACTTCTTTCGCAAGTCGCTTTGAATCTTCTTTCCTGGAAAAAAGTGATTACCGATAATAATTTGGAATCGGCCCTTTGTCTCAGGAAGTAAGACCTCAGGACTTCATAGATGTGTATGTTATGAGTTGAACATGAGCACTGGAAAGAGCTTCTCAAATAGGTGGCGCACCCTCCTTGCATGCTCATGAGCAAAATCACAGCAAACACAGACCTGCTTATGGGCACTGTTTTGCCTGAGGTTTATTTATCTTGGGCAGGCAAAGGAGGAGTGGAAGGGAGCAGCAGAGCATGGTCTCAAGGTCTTGAGGGCTTTCTATGTGTTTGCTTGAAAGCGCCCTCATTGATGTATGTGGACGCTAATTGTTTAAATGTCATGGCATTTGTTTATTTAGTGAACATATAAACTGGGGGGAACTGGAAACGCTATACTGATTCTCTGTGGAAATTCTACATAGACCTGTACTATAAAAGAGTGTGTGCTTAAATGTTTTAAAATGTGCTTTTTAAAGTAAAAAAAATAATATTATCATATAGAGGTACCAAAAATAAATATAATAAATGGTCAGGCCTGTCTATGAAAGGAAAAAGTGGGTGGACCATAACTACTCTTACCTGTACTCTGAGTGTGTGGCAGGGACAGTGAGCTGGGTATGGTACAATGGAGCTGGACAGCAAAACTGGTGCAGAGTATTTATAGACCTACGACACAAGGAAAAACAAAGTCAACACACTGAGTGTCTATTAAGGGGCTTTCTAATGGAAAGGTAGGTGCTAATGGTTATATCTGAAATGTTTCAATGAGTTTTTTCCACTTTATAAAAAAATAAAATAAATATATTAAAACTCTCAAACTCCAATTACTGGAAAATAAAGGGGAATAATCCCCATACAAATGTATGCATACATCAGAAATGAGTATGATGGGTGATTGCAATGAAGAGTTAAAATGTTGTTGGGGTGGGAAGGACCCCCTAAATGTATAACAAGTTTTTTAAATGGATGTCTTTGCTATATTCTGTACAGTAATAGCAAAGATATAAGTTAAGGGTTGGTTAGGATTTCTGCAGAAATATGAAGCAAGATATGCGGAACACTCTGCACCAGTCTAGCTGTTATTTTAAACTACTCCAAATTCTGTTATGCTTTCAGGCACTAGGAAAATAATCAGATACTCAAATAAATATAATATTTTAATAAGCTTGTGGTGTAATTTCTTAAGATAATGAACTATTTATGTAATGATGCAAAATCCTATTTTCCTTTTGATTCCATGGAACCAAGCACCAATGTATGTTCAGTAAGCCCTTTTTAGCATGAAAAAAATATATAAATGTTACATCTTAAGAATTATTTCTCAGTATGCACCTGCAATTAAACCAGTCAAACAAAATATTGGAAAAATAATGCCAATGCATAAGATGACACAAAACGATACAACAAATAAAACAATATGTGAGATACATAGTAGTAGTATGCTTCATGGCTGACATGTGTTATGAACATTTCAAGCTTGGTTCAGTACAGAAAATATTGTGTGATGAAACCGCAAAATCAAATTTCCTGAATAAAGCAATCTGGATAAGATGGTGAAGATGAAAACCAATACCAATGATCTGATATAACTGGTATTCACTAGCTGCAATCCATTCTGCAAAATAAAACTTGAGACTATTCATGAAAAGATTATAATAATGTGTATTAAAAGTACTCCACTTGGCTCTCTTCGCTTCTTTTGCTCATGGCAGTTTCCCGGGAGCTTCAATAAGCACAGTGTATTTTTAGTTTCAGGTGATTAAAGTCAGAGTCCTATGAGGTCATCCTCTTAAAAGATCAAAAAGACGAGTTAAGCAGAAATATGTCATGCTGTCTGTCTCCAGAAAGAGGAGGGAGTCAAGCACTAATCTTTTAAAAATGAAGGTCAGGTTGCTCTGACTCTTGCTGCTAAGACTTAGATCAGAAGCATCATTAGCAAGTGAGAATAGTCTACTTACTATATTCTACTATAAAGTTGAAAACAGATGGTCACACTTTCCTCTTGGGTTGTAATGTGTGATGACTTACAGTCAGGTTTTTCCTACTACAGTGAGTTCAAATGTAATACCAAACCATAGTTTGCCCACTTGTGAGCTTCGGCTCTGCCCTATCCACATCCCCTTATGCATTCTGCTTCCCTATCTGACTTGCAGGTTTGGAACAAGGCGTACAGTTTGCCACTGCGGAGGAATTGGCAAACTATGGTTTGTGTTTGTCCCTCCAACGAAAAATGAAAAATCCACTTAAAACTATGGTTTCTAACTGTGATTTGGGGGAGAAGCAGTAGTTGGCTGATTCAGATATAATGGCAGGCCAAATAGTTTGTCGAAATCAAGAAGCCTAGAAGGAAACTGGAACAATTCACAAGGGAAAAAGGGACAGGGCAGCAACTTAGCCCAAGCATGGCCAAACCATGGTTTGGCATTACAGTTGAAATGTTTTACTGAGATGGTTTAGGAATGTTGTATTATCTCATTTTTGATCCCGACATGATCCACATGTAAAGTTTTTATTTTGCTCATTTTGCTTTTTATAAACTTGTCTTAACATTTATTTTTATTGACAATGTTACCATGTATTTTATATTCTTTGTAAACTGCTAAGAGCTTTTATTTATAGTTAAACGGTATACAGATTTTGTTAAATAAGAAAAATTATCTATGATAGCAAGGAGAAATATATCTGATTAAACATGAATCATATTGTTTATCCAAAATGTTCAAAGCTAAGAAGACTGATTGTTATACTTAACCAGAAACAGTGGGAGGTGTTTGAAAATCTTGAAACATCTTTTGGGCAGCAATAAAACCCAAAAGAGTTTGATGGGCTGTTTTGCAAATAATTTTAATTTTTTAAAGTCTTCCTACTGAAGATATGCTGCAAAGTTTTGTTTTGTTTTCCAAACAAAACAATTTCTTTCAAGCATCCTTTAATTCCCAAGTTGTTTTATTTTTTCTTGAACAGCCATTAAATGCCTCTAATTTCTAAGTACCGTAAACAGTAATACTGTAAATCAGTCCTTGTTCAAAAAGCTGAATACAGTATTTTGGGATCTGGGGCTTTGGCTATCACCCGAAGAACTGTATGCTTATAACATGACTTACCAGTGCCACCATGTCATCATTAGTACCTTTTTATTATAAGCAGAATTTCGTATTAGAAATAAGTCTGCAATTAAAAAAATCTAAAGCCATATTTCCCCATACAATCACTTCGCACAATGGTCCCTTGTTATTTCCCAGTCACTATAAATTCAAAGTATAATTTGTGGACCAGTTTCTATCTGTAGACTGTATTTCCTACTGTAAACAAACGATGTATTCCTCTTGTCTAACAGACAAAATTCTGAAAGCTAGTATTTGTTTAATAAAACATTAGCAAATGAATAGCATCTTCTGCAACCATGTTCATCAGTTGTCAAATCCTTTCTGGCTGCATCTCTGTCCCAATACAAATGCACCATCTGGCTAATCGGCATAGAAATAAAAAAAGCAGGTTTAAATTGGGGGTGGGGCAATCTGAATTGAGACAGCAGCAAGCGATGGAAGATAGTTTTCTTTGTGTAAACAGGAGAGGGAATCTATCAGCTCCACACACCAACCTCCAGTTTAATGTGCAGTTCGGAACTCAGAGCCACGTTCCAAAGAGGAAACCACATTCAGTTCCTTTGTCTCTCACCTCCCTCTCTTCCTCAAGTAAGCAAAGAAACTGACATAAATTGTATTATTTTTAAGTTCAGATACTTTCGCTACTAAATACATTTTTGTGTAAGAAGGCTTTCCCCTGCAGTGTGATCTAGTGATTACTACTGGTTGCATGCAGTAATTGTAGCAAAATTCATTTTAGAGTAATTATTTATTGCATTTCCCCTCATTTTATCTTATTGTGCACCTCTTTGAGAGCTTTGGTGGGTGGAAGGGTCAGGTGAAGAACAAGGAAGAGGTAGAGAACAGAGAATGAGAGTGACTGATTGGGTGGCTGTTAACATAAAAGGAAAGGCTGTTGGAAGTGCATCTCCGATTTTCAAGGATGGGAATATGATGCGCAGTCAGAAGCCATCTGGGAAAGGAAAGGATCACCACTCCCATGATTTACTGGCAAATCACGTAAGTAAAAATGAAACATGAATGAATGCCACTGTACTTGTTGCTTTAAAAACAGGGGTGGTTGTGGTAATCTATATTTTTGTAAATTGGGTTTCTGGAGTAGGGTGTGTCATGAGACCTACTTTACATAGGATAACCGTCTCTTTGAAAGTGCCATCTATTTAAATGGCTGTGCAGCACAACTATAAGCTGGTTCCTGCATTGCTGGGGATTGAGTCTCAGGGTCTTTCCAACATTACAACTCTATGATTCTATGAAGGGAGAAAAGGGCCTGTGAAATTGTCCTGCAACAGTTAATACCTGGACAGCAAACCGAGAAGGTACAGTATTCTCCTGGTGAGATATAAATTTATTATTAAAAAAAAAATCTACACATATAAACTAACACATGCACGTTTAAAGTGTATTTGTGCTCTCTTTTCTGGTGGTGCATTCACTCCCTCTTTTGGCAATGTGTAAGTTGCCATGCTATTCCGGAATTCAATATAGCCTGGTCCCCAATTCTAAGGGTGTAGAGAAAGAGGAGACTGCAGTTGGCCAATGGAAGGACAACCCATTAATAGTTACATGGGGGAATCTTGGTTATCACAAGAAAGATGATTGATTGATTGATTGATTTACAGGAAGATGCTGAAAAGAAAGTGAAAAGAGAAAACTAGGTGTGGATTGTTTGGGAGAAGGACAGCAGACACATGTTATCTAAAGTGAATGCCAATTTTTAACTTCTGAAGAGAGAGGTGGTAATGCTTCAATGTACATACACAGTGGCGTAGCGTGGGGGGTGCAGGGGGGCCGGCCGCACTGGGCGCAACATCTGGGGGGGCGCCCTCGCACTCGCAGCTCTCTGCCCCTACCTGGCTCGCTCACTCTCTCTCACTGCAATGCTGGCTGTGCGAATCCGATCCGAGCCGCCAGGTCGCCGCCCACTGTGGAGGGGGGGGGGTGCCAGATGTGCGGTGCAGAGAGAGAGCGAGGGACTATCTGGGGGAGGGACAGTGCAGCGGGGGGCGCAAATTACTTGCCTTGCCCCGGCTGCTGACAACCCACACTACGCCACTGTACATACAGGCCATCACTTGGAAAGCTCTGGAAAAGATTGATGCTATAATTGCTCATTGGTAATGAGAAAGGTGTTATTATCATCTGTCATGGATTCACAGATCTTGAATCACTTGTCACTTCTGGCTATGGCTCAGTTGCAAAACAGTTATATAGTACACATATGTGTATTACAATCATTTTATTTGCCTTGCAATTTCTGGTTTGCCTCATCACATTTGTCATCCGTAGCTATCTGCTTACATGTACTTATAATTCCCACTTTCTGCTTGTTGGCTGTTGGAGTCTGCCCATCACCTCATGGACAGAAGTGTTACTATTTTCATCTATGAAATGTTAAAGGGTATGGAAATGTGTATGAAAACCAAACAGTTCCTGTAAACAAACACTACAGTTTGAATTGCTGTGAGAATGGGAGATTATGGCTGCTCAATAGGTGAAAAATTGAGACTGAAAGACTGCGCAACTTTTTGAAAAATGCAGCTTAAGTTTAGGGTGAATTGTACTTTTACAATTACACTAAAATGCCTCTGTGTGTAGTTTAAAGAAAACAACCAGCAACAACCTTCAGCTGTAATTACTGAACCCAAGACAGAAAAATCCTTGCTTCCCGTGAAACTGGTGCTCCTTTCCTACCTGCTTAGTGAAAAAAACTGCACTATTTTTTTTTAAATCAAAGGCTACATGTTGGGGTAACATTTACCAAGTGGTCCAGCCTGTCTCTCTTTCCCCTGAAAGGTTTAGGGAGATATTCCCACACCTGCAAATGGATTTCCTGGTATGACCATGTAAGCATGTAATGTCACCTGCTTTCGTGCTATCAATTTTGTTCTATAAATTTTATATCTCACTACCTGACCTTTTCAGAACCATGTTCGCTTTACCCCCACCCCATCCCCTCAAAGGACTAGAAAAAACCCACTGTGAAAGTTTGCCCAAGCACTAGTTATAATGGCCCTTATTTAACAACATTAAGCTGATGGCACCCATTTGTTATCTGCCAGCATTTCTACAATACTACATGCCAAATCAAGTGCATATTAAAATTTACTAACTAAATCAGATAACATTTCCCATGTGTGACATACCGTAGAGCATTAAAATTGTTTGGATCATCCAAGATGAAACCCATAATAAGATCAAACCACTCTAATGCTAAAACAAAGGCAGAAGAAGCAGAACAAATTAAATATAAATTTATTCTCTATATACATTTAGCTTCTTTTGGTGATTTTCCACAGTGTATTTGCCTTCGACTGAAACATTTTAATCGCGCACTTAAAAACAACATATGACTTTCTTGGTTTGTGAAGCTCTTAGTGGAATTCTAGAATGACATTTTTTAAACGACTATTAAAGAAGCAAATTGCAAATCTGCATTGGAGTGGAAATTCCAACAACCTGATAAAAATGAGTGGCATCATCTATGTTATTAAAACATCATCAACAGGAAAGAGGGGGGGAAAGATGATAAATATTCTAGGGGAGGGGTGCAGTTCAGTGGTAGAGAATCAGCTTGCATGCAGGCTACTGGGAAAGACTCTTTGCCTGAAACCCTGGAGAGCCGTAGCCAGCCAATGTAGACAGCACTGATATAGATGGACTAATGGTTTGGTTCGGTATAAGGCAGCTTCCTTACACTTACTATAAATTAAAAGTTTTAGAATGCATTCCTGCCCCTATTTGCTCATATAAATTTCCCTGGAATCAGTGGGACACACCATGTATCCTGCATCCTATTTGCACAGGTTATTCACTGGAACTCCCAACTTCAAAACATTGGCTTATTTTTCTTTTCTGATAGAACTATGACCTAGAGATTGCTCCCCCACCCCCAGTGTGAGACTTCAGGCTGCAACAGTACCATTTTGAGAGAGCTTCTGCAGCAAGATCAAGTCCTGGCTTTTTCATCATAGTTAACGAATTTAAAGCGGTCCATGCTTTTAATAGCCATAACTATGATCAAGTCTTAACTAGGCACAGACCTTGACCATGGTGAAAGCTACTGGGGATTTTGGCTCCGCTGACCATTAAGTATGATTAAAGCTTACATCTGTACCAACCTTAGGCATTCTCAAGGAACGCTGGCAAAATCCGAAAGGAAGAGCTGAACCTTCATCCTCTTTCCAATCTCTTAACCATGGTAACCAGCCCATACAGTTTGAATCATACAAATCCTCGTTAAAATACATGTACACTTAGAACTGAAAACATATGGTCTGAAACTAGTTACATTTGCATTGATGTTTGCACGGTCCCCACCAACAGACAGCTATGTGGTTGTAGAAAACTCCTCATTTTATTTTCATATGCACAATGTTAAAAGTTGAGATTATCAGCCCAAGGAGCAGTGCTACTGAAAGTTCATTTCATAGATAAACTTAATGAAGATCATCGGTTGAAAAGAAGATTGCCTCTAAATGCAGCCAACCACCCCCCCAAAAGAACACACATCACAATCATAGTAATTATTATTACTATGTCTAGATATTTGGTGATCTACATTTCAATTGAGAATTTAGAAACAATTAGCATGATCCAGTCCCAGCATGAGAATTCAGAGATACAGTATAAGGAACACTCGCACTCATCTGCACCAGTGAAGAAGCTTCAAAATAAATTGTACCCAGACTTCCCAGGTGCCACACCAATGCCATGCCCAACTTAACATGATGGGGTATGGGCATCCTCTCCTCCCATCAGCATCAAGCTGCCTGTGTATTTGCAGGTAGACTGCTAGTGCTTGGAATGCATAGAAGACAAAATAAAAAAAAATCATCTTCTGGGACCAAATCAAAATATCTAGTACAGCATTCTGATAGCAGCCTGCCATATGTCTTTGGAAGCTTTCAAGCAGAGCAGGGAGACGATGTCTCTCTACTGTCACTAGCATCTGATCTTCAAAGGAATATTACTTCTGAAAATGGAGGATCTGGCTCACTCTGGTGAGCAGATACAGGAAGTGTGCATATGTGGAAACTATATTGAGAGAGCACATTTCAATATCAACTGAGAATTCTGGATTTAGCAGTCAGCAGGATTGAATAGATTCTTTGTGCAGTGGCTCACTGACTCTTATAAACAAGACACTGAATTCTGGATTTGGGTAGCCACTGCAACTCATTCTACGCATTCCTTCCCGGTCTGAAACTCAGGGAACCATATAGATTTGATCTAGACACAAGCTTTCTTCTCTCTCAACAATTAGACATGCTATCAGTGCATGGAAGGGAGAGTAGGATTATGCTTGCTGGCCCCACTGCAATCTCTGTCTGTTAATATGGCTTTGTGTATGCAGAGCCTATGCACGTAAATTCTGTTTCAAAGCAACATAGGGACATTGGAGGGTACAGCCAATGTGCATTGCCTGTACATAGATCTGTGTGAAAAGAACGAAAAAACCTCTGGGAGGGATTGTCCTTCATGGGCTGTGTTGATGTTGGGACTATGGTGTGACTTTGCTGCATTTGCCCGTAGATAAGAAACTGAAGTACGCCCTAAGCTTTTGCTATAAACCTGTATGTCCTGTGTGGCATAGTGGTCAGACTGTTGAATTCTTGGTTAAAATCCCCCCTCAGCCAATGAGCTCCATGGGTGACATTGGGCCAGTCACTTTCTCTAAGCCTAGCCCTCCTTCACAGGGTTGTGAGGATAAAATGGGGGGGGGGGAGAGAAAACCATGGTACGCTACCTGGAGCTCCTTGCAAGAAAGGCACAATGTAAGTGTAATATAGTAGTAGTAGTAGTAGTAGTAGTAGTAGTAGTAAAGGTATATGAAATCATGTGTCCACATAAACTAATCAGATGAACTGTTCATTTTAAATTGATGACTGATTTGGAAATCACTCCCCAATTCTATACAACCATAATGGATATTAGAATCCTGTGATACAACACCTTGACAATTCTTATTCAATAGAATTGGCATACATTATGACTCACGGCTATAGCATGAAGTGTGCTTAAGTAAAAGCAAAAGATACCCACCAAACATGAAAGAAAATGAAATGTGGCTAATTTGCAAAACTCACTTGGCTTCCCTTATGAGAAGACTCCTATTAGATTCTGTCACAGACTTGCTTATTAGCATGGTAAAGAAAAAAGCCCAAGCTAATCCATTTCTTTGCTGAAATATATGAAGTTCTTTGCAGATATTTATTGCTAACCTACACAGCAGAGCTTCCAGAGCTTCTTAATGCAACTTCTAAATTCCATCATGAATCTTAAAAGAATCTAGGGTTTTCCAAATGTGAGGTGCTGTATTGCCTTTTTCAGAATGGAGATAAGCCCATTTTTAAAAGAATATACTCCACCCAAATAAAACATGCCATAAAAAGGAGATTTGTTTGTTTATGCGGTCACCAACAGGCATAAAACAACTAGCCTTTCTAGAGATTTCCGCTTTGGTCTCATATCTTTATGAGTCATATTTTCAGAGGTTATTTTTAGCTATGAGTTTTAAATAGGTCATAACTCTTTCCAAACCTTCACCAACAGCCAAGTAAAAATTCCAAAATGATATGCATTCCTTGGTTTCAAACAAAATAAGGTGGTGTGTTTATATCAGAAAATCAGTCAATCACAAACTGGTTCAACAACAGATATCACCTTACCTATTATATTTCTCTTCTAATGCTGTTTCTAAACATCTACAACACTTCATGGCTATTTTAACAATGCAATGTTAGCTACATAAAACATACTGTTCCTTTCTGTTACCCCTAAGTAACCAATTTATTTTCATCAGTACTCAGCAAGAGATGCCAGCGTAATATGCATGCTGTAGATTATAATCAACTTAGTTAACATTCCTAATGGTGAATTATTAATAAATTGTTAATAGAAGAAGCTGAAGTAGCAGAGAAATTTTAAAAGAACAGCACACAATACATTCATGATAATTGATAATTTTCTCATGATTTTTTTTTACTATACAGCAATTCAATTGGGTGATATCTAACTAAGTCAGACTCAGAGTAGACTGATTGAAACAAATGGACTTCAGGTCCATAGATTTCAATGAGTTTGAGTATGACTAACATCAGATATCAGATATCACCCATCAAATACTTAAGACAGATACATCGGAAAGCTCATTTTAAAAACAATACTATGTGGAAACAACATGGCAGTAGCTAAATAGAAAAATAAAAATATTGAGATGGTGAAAGGAAATCATTTATGGTAAAGCAAAGTTTGTTACCCAATGTTTCATCCATGTAAAATCTCTTCTGCTAAAATAATAGAACCCATCTATGTTTCTGGTAAAGGGCTGAAGACAAGATTTTGAACACTCTTAACAGCTCAAAGTATCTGTTCATGGTATCAGTGTGTCTGTGTGTGTTTTAAAGAAAAGCTCTTAAATATCCAGACACCATGAAAATATTTAAAGGCATTATTTGAAACATCAAGATACAATCTGTGCAGTCTTCGTTTGATCTATACTTCTTGCCAGATATGACTTTACCTTTATATATACCCTTAAAGAAAACAAATACTGTTTTTTTTCAATCAAACTACAATATAAAACTTGAAATGAAAGGAGACAAAGCCTTACATTCTACAATACATGTTCTCACATGGTCCTGGCTCTGTTACACATGGAAAGGAGACATTGCTATTTGATTTTTAAAATAAAGCACTGGAAGTAATCTCTAAATAACTCAAATAATTAGATCCACAAGGAAACCCTTCCTCATCAGGACAGACAAGTAATGTGCTAAGGAACTAAACAGTGAGCAGAAGTCATGGATCATCCTTGCCACCTTACAGGTCTTTATAACGGTGGCATTCGTGATCACATATTGCTCGAGAAAACAATTAATGTTGTTATATGAACGTAATATATTATCATTATAGTTCTATACTGGACAACATATTATGTTTTCCTGCACGGATTATACAAAGTCGATGTAATGTTTGCTAACCCCAACCCAAAAATCAGAACCTCTGCTAACTAATACAAGTGAAGTCTAGTATAGTAGATTTTTTTCCATCGGACAAAACAGCACTAAGACATTGGGTTGTTCACCATTTAGAGTACAGAATGTAGATTAAGTTACTGTCTGAATCCAAGCACAGAAAACTGGCATAAAATATCAGCAATCATCCAGATAGTCAAAGAGATACTTCTTACTTTCAGCCCAAAGCTGCAATCCTCAAATGTACCCATCTCAATAACCAATACTCTGGAATAAGTTGTTCCAAGGCTTTCCTCCCACAATAATTCCTCCAGAACTACTTTATTAAAGTTAATGGCAATGGGCTGTGGTTTGAAATCTCGATCCAAAAGCAAGCAAAGTCAACCTTTTGGATTAAAGCCAGTTTATTCCCACTGAAACCTTTCATCCAAGCAATAGTTACCTGTGAATATAGAAGTTTTGCTTCTTAAAATGGAATACTGGGTTTAAATTTAACTTCAGCTGAGTTGTACAAATCAGACTTCAATTAAGGTGAATTATGGCAAGGTCTGTGCTGCATAGCACCTCTCTCGTACGTGGCTGGTTTTCAGGAAGTCTATTTGTGGGGATAAGCTTACTGGGAACTGGCGGGTCAAAAAATGCAAACTTACGCATTACAGTAATAGATTTGAACACTAATCACATTCTGGTACTTCTATTGACATTAACAATGCACAATACGATTGCAATAAAATCAAGACATATTTGAAATATTGAATCTTTTGAATTCTGTGCTTCAGACAAAATGGTGGAATTAGCATAATACAGTGAAATATACTATCAGGCGTTCATCTATTTTTTGTCTAAATCTGCTTAAAGTGATAGGCACACTAGTATAATTGACTTTATGACTGCAGGTTCATGAATCAAAGTCTATGGTGTTCTTCCAATATATTCACCTCATACAGTCTCCTTATGACTGCAATTTCCCACCAGGATTGTGGAAACTATAATATCAATCATTAAGAAAAACCCCAAAAGCACACACATTGCTCTGAAAACTAAATCCCTGCAGTGTTAATATTATGAACAATGGCTTATCTAGTACATTAATACCGTGCCAAGCAGAATGAAATTATATATTGCTGTGTCACAAGCAGCATCAAGGACATATATATCTAAAACCATTTTCTAAATAAGCAATGAACAAAAGCATTTATACAAAATGGAAGGTATTTATCATTGAGAAATACTCCTAAACACAATCTCTTTCAATCACTCTTTTGCTGAAAAATCCCATGTTTAAAATAGCCAGGTTTGACCAAATCACTAACAGGTCTCTCTTTATTTCCTACGATGCTGAATTATTTCAACATTTGCAGCCCTGAAGCCATTCAGCTACAGAATTTCAACATGCACATCAATGTGGTGCTGGAAGGTAACACCCATAAAATGGTTCGTGAAGAGAAAGCTGCTGTACTATGAATGAATTGCTATTCTTATTCCCATCTTCAATAATATGGATGCTAATGGATAACAAAGAGGAGAATACTTACAAATTACACCTTCTGCAAGCCATCCTTGATTTTTTGAGAAGACTCTTTGTTTCTTTTCTTCTTCTAAGGTAGAACACGTCTCTCCTCCAGGAATCAAAATTCACATTCACAGCTTTCACAGACTCATTCACTCTCAAAGAGGAATACCACAGATAAGGGAACCTGTGATGTAACCAGCATCAAATGCTGCATCAGATGAACCCAAGGGCTCTAAGGGGCTATATTTTGCAAAAGGAAAAGCTTTTTCTGAGGAGAAGGAGGAGGAGGATTGGCAGTGTGCAAGCCACGAGTACGGGACTCACATTTACGCTCTCTGTCTCATGAGAAATCTTCAATTTATAATGAGATTATTGTATTTAAAATAGAACCACAATTGCATTCTCCTATCTTACTGTTTCATATTTTTTAAAAAATCAGATGATGCAGTTTTAGAATTCACCATCTTTTTATGAACAGTGTAGTACAGTCCAAACTAGAAAAAGGCCATTGGTCCTTTTATCTCCATGGTAACAGCAGCATCTGTGGAGGCAAATTCTACACCCTTCTTTACTGCAGAGTCAATATATAGTGATACACGATGCTGCTAACTGACAAAGCAGAAGATGGAAGAAAAACAGGTGAATGAGAATACATTTTGGTAATTTGTTTCAGAACAACTGCTTTATAGCAATATTTAGATGTAAAGGGGCATTTTTGTTTTACATGATATTCCTTCCTTCAGTCTGCACTAGAAGTCTTACTCTTTGAGCATCATAGTTCGTCTGCTGCTTCCAGTATAGGTATTTGAGGAAGCTATACACATGCCTCTTTGATTAAAAATATGCACACCATGTCTTGACAATCAGTGTACACATAAAACACATTAAATATAAGAATATTGCACCTAATTTCCACACATCTTTTAAATTATCTGAAATCTAATCATATAAAGAAAACTTGCATTACAAAATGTTTGATTTTATTAAAAAAACAACAACCCTCTCCTTCCCCACTTTCTTCAACTGTTGCCTTTTCATGATGTTTCTCCCTTCCAAGGCCCATTTACCAAAATGTCTATACAAAATAAAAATGGAATGGGGAGTGGCACTCTTACTACTGAACCATTTCACTAAAAGCTCCGCTAGAATAGAAAGAAGCCTCATGCTATGCTTTCTTTGAATAAAGACCCCTGAGCAACATTTCCTCTAAGGTGATAGAATCTAGTCAGGGACCCAAGGAAGCAATTCACTCATAACAATCTTACTGACTGCCATAGTGAAGAAGGGAAACTCACCTAAATTCTAGAGTGATTCAGCATTCTTTCAACATAATTAAGATAGCCAATCTGTCTCTTTTGGCAGATGAGTCATTATGATGCCCATCTGCTCCCATTAGTAAGTAAAATATATTACAAGGACAATGTATATTCATGGATAAGCCTAAGGTATGAACAAAAAGCTATCATACAGCCTGGAAATGTTTCAGCTACCTAGAAGAGAAAGTTGTCAGACCAATGTTGATCATCACCACAAGGTCTAATAAGATTATTAAGTAGCAGAGGTACATGGGATTTTGTGAATGGTGACATGCTTAATAATTTAAAGAAGATAAAGTAAATAAGGGAAACATATTTTATAGCTGTGTTTGTAACATTTGGCATGCACATCTGCAACTGCCCAACGTTTCAACATTAGGTGGATCTTCGTATCTTATATCTCAATTTGCCTTCACTTTGAATTAAGGTTATCATTTGGCACACACATACAAGGAAGCAATGGATTATGGGCATCTGTCCCAACATTTCAACAAACTAGTTTGCAACTAAGCCTTCTCTGGAGCAAAGTGAAAGGTAACTAAACTGAGTATCTTCCAAATAAATGGATCGTATGGGAAATCTTTTATAAAGTAACATTGTCACTAGTTATCTAAGTAGATTTGTTACTAAAATGACAGTTCATTTAAATAATAGTGCCTAATTTCACTTAAGATGGCCATGCATTTAAAAATTAATCAGAGTTGCAGAAAAGCCTTTGTATTATTAATTGATTGTTATATATGAGAAAGAAGGAGGGAGAGGGAAAGAGAATGGCAGCAGCAATCTAGCACAGTTTTTTAAAAAATTCATGTTAAAATATTTTGAAAAGAATAATCATGGCAACGATGTAAAATTAAACTGAAGCCTCTTGTCTGCAAGGATGTGCTGTTTTCTAAGCATTTATGTCCTATCTTCCTATGCAGCTTAAGTGTGCACTGTTTATTTGCATTTTTGTATGCTTAATCCTCTCCCACCATAGGGATAGAAAAGTCCCTCATTATAGCAATCCTTTCACTAGATTACAGTGGTACCTCGAGTTAAGAACTTATTTCATTCTGGAGGTCCGTTCTTAACCTGAATCACCACTTTAGCTAATGGGGCCTCCCACTGCCGCCAAACTGCCGGAACACGATTTCTGTTCTCATCCTGAAGCAAAGTTCTTAACCTGAGGTATTATTTCTGGGTTAGCGGAGTCTGTAACCTGAAGCATCTGTAACCCGAGGTACCACAGTATCAGAAATAATTCAAATCTACTAAAAACAATGTTCAGCTTTACTTTTACCAATGCCCATCACCCATGTTATTCTTCAAACACTCTAGGTCACTGGACTACAAAATTGTAGGATAAAGGCGAATATAACTCTAGTAATTTGAATCTAATTAGTGCATGAAGGAGTTACCATAAGCTGTCCTGCCAGGTTTGGTCTATATCCTCACCTTGAGACGAAGTGGATCACCAAGCCTTATCTCTCACTCTCCAAGTGGATTTCAGCATGTAAGGAGCTCAACCACATGGCTTTAACCAGCCTCTTTTGTTTCAGACCAGAATGGAGTCTGAAACTAGTAGCTTTCTCTACTAGTAGTTTAGAAACTTTTACCTTTTGTAACTAAGCAACATTTCAACTGCCTGTGCATCTTTTCTGACTGCTTTATGGGAAAGCACCTGAATCTGACCTTTGAAGAGTTTTGTAAGTATTTTATGACCTACCAAATGTGTGGTCCACCTCAATGTTAGGGAAGTGGGATAGCTTGGAAATAGCTTTTAAAAAGTGACATTCTGGGCTTTACTGAAAGGGCACATTTTTACTGTTTTACAGCCTATATTCCCATTCTTTTCTTTCTTGTATATTTTGTGATGTTAAATCTCTGCTAGGGTTTTCTCACCAAAGTGTACTTGGCCCCAACTTGGGTCTTGGCTTCCAGGGTTCCAACAGAAATAACTGTATGGCAATATGAGGCCCCAAAAGTAATTTAGTACTGGGGGATATTCCACCACTCCCTGACCAAAATACTCAGGATGATAATGAAATCAGAGGGGCACCCAAAGAAGAAAGTGTCATAGTAATGGGTGTATTCAATTCCCTTACATAGACCAGATAAAGGAATGCTCTGGTCACAGCAAATGACTACTACACTAAATGACTGTGCCCTAAAACACTGGAATAAACTCCAGGGGAAGTGACTCTCAATAAAACAGTAAGTGGTGCCCAGGACTTAGTGAGAGATCTAAACATCACTGAACTATTTGGAAACAGCGGCTACAATGCTATCAAATTCAACATCTATGTAACTGGACAATTGCCAAGCGAGTCCAACACCTATGAGTTCAATAGAGGAAACTTCTCCAAAATGAGAAGTGACTGGCATAAAAGAAATTGAAAGGGAAAGTCAAGAAGGTCATACTTTTCCAGAACATATGGGGATTACTCAAACCCACACTATTAGAAGCTTAACTTGAATGCATACCACAGGTCAGGAAAGTTACCACCAAGTACAAAAGGTCATGAGTGCGATTAACAAGCAGCATCAAGGAAACTATTAACGGGGGGGAATGATTTGTTCAGAAAATAGAAGTCTTGTTCAAATGGAGGGGGGGAAGGAGGACAAACTTGTACAAAATAACTACATGTAGGCAATAGCAACACAAACAAAAAAAAAAGAACTTTGAGAAGCGTATCACGGAAAACATCAAGACCAACTTTTTAAAAAAGTATTTCAGCTGGGTAGGAAGGTTGGGATGAAAGAGGGTGGGGCAAGAGTGTGCTAAAGGATCATAAGAAGATTGTATATGTCTTCACTGCAGAAGATGGAGAGCAGATATCGATGCCTGAACTAACATTTTCAGAAAGGGAGTCTGAGAAACCAAGGGAAGCAGTGGTGACAAGTGGTAAGGTTCTTGACTTTATTTACAAGTTGAAAACAGACAAATAACTGAGTCCAGATTATATCCATACAAAACTTCTTAAATAACTCAAATGTGGACTTTTTTAACAGAAGCTGCAACATGCCCCTGAGATTGATCTAAGCAATAAAAGACTGGAAAGTGGCCAATGAATAATTAAAAAAAAAAAAAAGATGCAGAAAATAACAGGCAAGTTAGCTGAATAACTGCTCTGGGTAAATTGGTGGAAAGTATTATGTAAGATAACGTTACTAAGCATATAGAAGGACAAGTCTTGCTGAAGAAGACTCAGCATAGCTTCTGCAAAAGTAAGTCCTGCCTCCACAACATTTTAGAGGATATTAATAGACATGTGGATGCAAGTTATCTAGTAAACATTATTTACTTGGACTTCCAAAGTATGCACATCAGATACAGTTCTTTAAGCAGCAGAGGATACTCAACTTCACAGTTAACAAGATACTATGGGGAGGGGTAATTTGGTTGTGAAAACAGACATGAAGAAATATATTATTGAAGGACAATTTCTACCTAGCTCCCAATCCGTCAATCTGTAAAGTGGCAAATCTTCACACATTTCCAACAATATTTAAATGATTTCTGTGTGAAATTTTTGAGCCCAATTCAGCTCTGGCAGGTGATGCTTCACAAATATGCAATGCTGCTCTGCTGCCAGCACGAGGGCAGCACATTAAGTGCATCCCTTGGTTCCCATCACTACAGGGTGTTTTAGGGAAGAGTCAGGAGGTTCGTTGATCAAGCTGAGGCTCCAAGAATAGAGAAGGAGGCAAATTTTGCCAGTCTGTCCTTCAGCACTCCTCCATGCCACCTTCCACACTGTTTTGAAGGGTTCCCCAACCCTCTGGAGCAGAAAGCGGGGGCACAGGGGAAGTGGTAAATGACAAAAATCCCATCTCCCCTGTTCCATTGACAAAATACACCAAAGTCACACAACTTTCCTTTTGTAATGGCTTCCCTGCCCTATGCTCTTTAAAGGAATTGCTTCCCTGCATATCTCACATGTCCTTCCCAATAACTTTACATATAAGGGGAATGATTTGATAGTGAACAAAACATTCAAAGAATAATATATTTATGGTAATTATTCCACACAGAGTTTGATTAATTCAAGGCATGGAATTGTAAAATCTCGACACTGGTGTTGCTTTCTTGCTTTCTTGATCTTTCTTAAATTAAGTGGCCTATTGCCACAAAGAGCAACAAAACTGTAGCCTTATGGGGCACCATGGGGCATTGTTCCTGCTAACATGCTTCAGGACCTCCAGTGGTTTGTGGGAAATGGGGAGAAGATTGTGCTCCCCATCTAAGCAGTGATGAGCAAATTGTAAAGTAGAAACGGGAATGCAGGAGTCATGGGGCCACCCTCCCACCCCTAGTCTGATAAGATTCAGGCTTGCATTGACAGGGTCAGACGAAGATTAAGGGCTGAATGGGTTGGGGGAGGGGGAACTCCCCTTTATGCCTCACCTTCAGCTACTTTGGAGAGGTGACCATGGAATCCATCTCTCCACTTTGACCCTCCTGCAGCCTTAGTGGGGCTGGGGAAAGCTCTGACCAACTGAGGGGTGAGGCTGAACCAAAGGTGTAAGTGTCAGTCTTGTTATTTACAACCAGACACCACCTTCACAGATTTGAGCAGGACCTCCCCCCACCCCATGACAGAAAGCGCACTTACAAGCTTAACATTCCCACAAGGGGAAAGAGTCACAAAAGTGAGTGTGCCACGCCTCATCTTTTAAAACTTGGCAAGAGGGGCAGTAAAACCTGTTGGGACATCTTCATCACTTCTGTCTGGTTCTGAACTTCTTGCCCTGCTCCTGAACTCCCTAAACCACGACCCCAGAGCTCTGTGTCTGCTGTTGAGGCTGTACTCTTACCTGCCTGAATAAAATTTCTTTCTTACAAGTAAGAGTGTCTGCCTGCGTGTTTTAGGCAGGGGCCAGGATAGCAGAGGCGTGCCTTTGCTCAATGGGATCTCTAAAGCAAGGCTGAGACCAGCTGCAAGCGAAACAGAAGCCCAAACAAATGCAAACTGGTGTTACAATTCCACTGTAAGTTGCTTAAGGGGGAAAAAAGAAGTGGGTTGGTTAGGCAGGTGCTGAACAGACAAACAGATGGATTCTGGTTGACTGCAGTAGCCCACTTACAATATAAAACAGGCATAGGCAAACTCGGCCCTCCAGATGTTTTGGGACTACAACTCCCATCATCCCTAGCTAACAGGACCAGTGGTCAGGGATGCAGAGATGATGGGAGTTGTAATCCCAAAACATCTGGAGGGCCAAGTTTGCCTGTGTCTGATGTAAAAGACACCCTGGCAGGTGACTCCATAGTCAGAGCAGCAGTGACCCAGGCCATCCCAGACAGACAGTTTTAACAAACACATTTGCTAAACATGTTTTGGGAGAAACAATTATTGCTTAAAAGTGCTTTCTTCAAGACACCACTCTGCATTCACATCCTGTTTAAACACTTCTTGTAATTGTTACTGTTCTTATAAACAATTGAAGCAAGCTCAAGCAAAACACCTAGCAAGGAGTCTTGAAATCACAACTTGTCAGCTTGATGAATTGCACCATTCCTTCTGATTCAGAGAATGTGTTACTACACATAATGCAAATAATGGACCACTTTCCTCATGTGCTGTTAACTCACAAGGGTGAGTGTTATGATCCAACATGTACATGAAAATTATTAACATAAAAACTGAAATGTTTAGTCCAAAAAGTGCATAATTTTGTTTCATTACATGCTCCCCCTTCACTCCTGTTTTACCGCTACTACAGTTTACTTATAGGTTCTATACAACTGACACTAAAAGGGAAGTTAACACTTTCATACAAACACAATGCTATAGTGATAAATAAATTCGCAAATAGAAGGGGAAGAAACGAGGCAGTGAGAGATTTTACTTTCTTGGTCTCCATGATCACTGCAGATGGTGACAGCAGCCACGAAATTAAGAGACGCCTGCTTCTTGGGAGAAAAGCAATGACAAACCTAGACAGCATCTTAAAAAGCAGAGACATCACCTTGCCGACAGAGGTCCGTATAGTTAAAGCTATGGTTTTCCCAGTAGTTATGTATGGAAGTGAGAGCTGGACCATAAAGAAGGCTGATCGCCGAAGAATTGATGCTTTTGAATTATGGTGCTGGAGGAGACTCTTGAGAGTCTCATGGACTGCAAGAAGATCAAACCTGTCCACTCTTAAGGAAATCAGCCCTGAGTGCTCACTGGAAGGACAGATCCTGAAGCTCAGGCTCCAATACTTTGGCCACCTCATGAAAAGACTTCCTGGAAAATACCCTGATGTTGGGAAATATTGAGGGCACAAGGAGAAGGGGACGACAGAGGACGAGATGGGTGGACAATGTTCTTGAAACTACTAACATGAGTTTGACCAAACTGCAGTGGAAGACAGGAGTGCCTGGCGTGCTCTGGTCCATGGGGTCAGAAAGCGTTGGACACGACTAAACAACTAAAGAACAACAACATATTTATGGATATAAAAAAAAATAACTTCAGAGTTCTCAAAGAACATGCAGATATAAGTATCACCAGCTGCTTTTTTTTTTTAAAAAAAGAAAACCTTCGTACATCAGGTAAAATACACCCAGGGGTTGCTCAGGATATTTGGCAGTTGTAGGCAAAATGCCCCCTTCTGGCCCTCATCCCTGTTGCCGGCCTTGCCACCACAAGTGCACCCTTGCCCATGGCTGCCCTTGTGCTGCTGCCATGCTGACGGTGCAGTATTAAGCAGTGGTGGTGTAGGCAAAGCCGTGGAGTGGCTGGCAGCAGAGAAACAAAGAGTCAGAACTGCCACCTGAGGCAAATTGCTTCACCTCGTCCCACTAAAGTGACAGCCTTGAGTACACCTTTAGATTTCAGATGGAATGGTTGCTGGAAACTATGACAGAGTGCATTACAAATAGTCAAAAGATTGCCTCCAACCTAGTAGATACAGCACCACAACGAATAACTTCCTTATTGCTTTTCAGCACAAAGTCATAGGAAAAAGAATTCAACACTACCCTTTAATGGTAGAATGCAACAACGTAGACAGCAACTGAAGAATGCAATCATTCTAGCATTTCAGTATACAAGGAAAAGTAGCAAGCTGTTACACCAAGTCTTACAAGCATTGCAGTAATACAATTCAGAAGCTGGATTGATAAAGCATTTGCACATTCTGGCAGTAGATAATTAAACACCACTCTATTTTCCTTGTTCATTACCTAGTTTTTGACAAGAATGTCCTATATTGTAAGTCTCTGAGAAACCTCTTGCAGGAATCTTTTCTTGCTCATTAGATGTTCGAATGAGCAGTCATGTTACATTTCAGGAGACCTGTTAATGCTATCTGTCTAATTTCTCACAGTCAAACTCCTAGCATATTTTTTCCATGGTTTAGCAACCATGGGCATTGGGACCACATGCTGCTTCTTTCTTTGCTCTTTGACTTTGGTGCTTAAAAAAACCTGATCTGTTTAAACCAGTTCTCTGTTAGGTCTAAAGTAGGGACTCTAGTTTAATGTTAGGTGTTTTTGGTTTTTTGAATGGTTTAGCATCCTGGTTGGTAAGCCAATATAACAGATTTAAGCTGAACAGGATTAAAGTGCCAAAGTTGCTACACAAAGGTATTGCGCAGGGGTGGTTGGTTGCTGCTTGCAAAACCATCGCTTAGCAAACTGGGATTACTGCATCCAAAAGGGCCCTTTTGAGGCCAAGATTTAAATCACACATAACAACAAAAGTGTGAGTCCTCAACATGAACTGCTAGAGCAGCTCACCCAGCACGTCCATTACACCAAAGGAGTTCACCGAGTACACAAGCAAGATCTCCAGTGTCAGGAATTCATTACTGTGCAAACAAAAATGCTTCAAATGACACGAAAGAAATCAGGCCAAGTCCACACTGCTTGGATCCCTCGCTTTGAATATGCATTTCCTGTGGCTAAATATTATTCTGTTCCAATATTGACTTTTTTCTTGTTTATGCTTAAAAACAATTTTCAATTTTTATTGTTGAAACCTATGCAGGCAAACACAGATTAATGGGGATTCTTTGGCAGCTCAAAAAACACTGGACAAACCTTTGGATCCATTTCAAAATAAATTGTAGTGCTTTTGAAATGAAAGCAAATCTGTTTAAACTCTGGTTCAATTAAACAACCAAACACAGTATTTATTTTTTATATTAATAGCCTTTAGGGTTAAGACCCTAAACACACGTACAAAGTCACATATTTCAGTAGAATCGTTAGTTCTATTAAGTTGATTTAACCCATTGTAACACTGGGATGGAGGCTGTATATGGCATAGACAGTTTATCCCATGGCCCATTCTACTTGATTGATTAGGACAATCTATTATCTTATTCCATGCCTGCTATTGAGGAGTAGTTGATGGCCTAGCACATGCTTGTTTATATTCTTGAAGAACTCTAAAACTGTGGTTCGTGACTTGTGTGAACACAAGGGTTCCCTTTAAGAATGTTTTCTATCAATCTACCTGGAATTAACCTAACCGGCTTGCCATTGTGTGCATCACTGTGCACAAATAACCCCTTTATAAAACATTCCTCTTCAACCGGGCCTTTGGCATTCTATGTCCTTTTAAATGTCTTTGTGGGTGGCAGGGTAATTGTTTTGCTTTGTTTCTGTTTTTATTATGTACTTTGTGGTTTTATTCTGTATTTTTATGCTGTGGATGTTTGGATGAAGGGTGGTATACAAATTTAATAAATCTATAAAGTAAGAAAGTAATTGCATTGTAGCTCAACAGCACCATATAGGGTGTCTGAGTTTGCCTGCCTTCCACAGTGAACTCAAATAATATGTCTATCCACTGTTTTGTTTTTGAATATGCATTCTCAAGTTAATCAGTTTCACTGAAAAGCTAACTGCTCAGAACTTGCTACCTCTTTCCATATGTAAGAACGAAGAGGTTTAGAAGGTAGCACTGGTCTCTAAGTAAACTTCTAGCTGGCTACAGAGACCAAGATCAAAGACATCAGAAGTGGAGCAGATTACAAGACTGGGGCAAATAACATTTTATCACCACCAAATGAATGAGGATGTGGTAATTTAGCTGACATTAGTTTTGAGGGATTTATTAATTTTATATTTAGATTTGTTAGATTTCTTACTATTCTCAGATGCTCTCTCACACACACACCTTCACTTACAGTCTTGTTTCCCTTTAAACTCAGGAGCCCTAATCTGCTCTCTCACAGAACCTCACATCTGCAATGAACTCTATTTAAGCTCTGATCCCCAAAACTTTGCTCAAACAGATAACATGCAACTAAGCTAACTCAGACTGACTTTATTGATTATACATGCAGGATTTACTATCTGAACACAATGTGCTGTGTCAGGAAATGGTTTGTTAGGCGAGTATTTGCATAATGATTTGACAATTTCCATTGATTCCTATAATAAATTTTCTAATGCTTTCCCAACCACAGAATTTTGGAATTCCCCAAATGATTAGAAAACACAAGAAAACTGTGACTGTTGCATTCCATTTTTCCTCTCCTTTACCCAAATAAAATTCTTTATCTGTTGATAATGTTCAATGGAGAAGGCTCCATTTTAGAATCTTCCCTTATGTTACAGACTAAAGCTAGCCCTTGTGTTCTATGACTGTTTCACAAGGTTTTTTAAAGTTTTGTGACCTTTTATGAAATGATGAGTCCTGGCGGTAGGGTCTAGAAATTCTCCAAGCAGCTAGACAGACTAGAGCACACTCTAGTAGGAATAGGAAGGTCATGCTGTTGGGGGGAAGTCTCTCTCTCTCTCTCTCTCTCTCACACACACACACACACGAATCTCTTATACAAAAGGCGGTAAGACACTTGTCTCAAGCTCTGATAAGGATAAAATAACCATATAGCATATAGAAGAACAAGTCCTGCTGAAGCAGAGCCAGCATGGCTTCTGCAAGGGAAAGTCCTGACTCAAGATCCTATTTGAGTTATTTGAGTGTGTCAGCAACCATATAAATAAAAGTAATCTGGTAGACACAATGTACATTGATTTTCAAAAAAACCTCCCATGTAAGCTTAGAAGTCATGGAATGAAAGGAGAGGTGCTCTTGTGAATCAGGAATTGCTTAACTAGCATGAAGCAGTAATAGGAATACAGTAAATAGACAGATCTCAGAATGGAAATATGTAGAAAGTGGAGTGCACCCAAGGATTGGTATTGGGGTCTTCATTTTTAACTTGTTCATAAATGAGTTGGCCAAGTTTGCTGATGCTCAAAAGGACCTCGCTGAGCTGGGTGGCAAAATGGCAAGTGCAATTCAATGTAAAAAAGTGTCAGGGCAAAAAATGGGGTCTGACTGGTGACTGACTAGGAATGAAACCTTGGGGTCATAGTGCAAAGCTCAATGAAGGTGTCGACCCAGGTTGCAGCAGCTGTGAAAAAGGCAAATTCCATGCTAGAGATCATTAGGAAAGGAATTGAAGATAAAACTGCTGGTATCATAATGCTGTTATACAAATCTATGGTGTGACCACATTTGGAATACTATGTAAAGTTCTCAAAAATGATATTGTAGAGCTGGAAAAAGTTTTAAGGCAATCCTGACCCCTCCGATATCTGCTATGCTGGACAAGGCTCATAACAACAGATGGTATAAAAGCTTTCAGCTCATGCTGACTTTCCAGCAGCCCAATCAGTCACATGTTTTTTTCTATTTAGAGATGCATGGGAGGGACCTCATTGCCATAGCTATATTTCTGAATTAGTATTGGCTGAGGGGTGTAGAGAACTGACTAGCCAGAGTACAGGAATTACGGAAGTATAAAATGTGTAGGGGACGGGGAAAAGTGTGTGGCTTTAAGTTTTTGAAAAAAATAAATGCTCTACATCTTCACTGGGAGGCCTGTGATCCAGTAGTCCCAATGGCCCATAAAGTGGATTTATTAGTGAAATATAACATACAAAATATATTTTAGGGGAAATTGCCTTGCGAAAATGTTGTAGAATATCACATTATCAAAAGCATATTTGTATTAAGAGAAATTCACATTAAAATGTCGATGAATTTTCATTAGTTTTTAACAAATCACAAACTGATATGAAAATGTGGAGAACTTAAGATTGGAGAACAAGAAACCAAAATAAATAAATTTGCCCATCCCTACAGACAACCCAACTATTTTTATTATTTTACCATTAAGACTCTAATAATTATTCAAAATTGTATAGTGTTATAAAGAGAAATCCCTAAAGAAAAGCAGTAATAGGTTAAAGAAAACTGTTTAGCCTTGATATACTAATAAGCTTTTTCTTTAATAGGAGAACGTGGTGAGGTTTCTCCCAGGAGGATGGCAAAGGAAGAAGCTTTGCTGGAATTATCACAAGTCTTGATAGTTCAATGATCATTGTTACTGATTACTGTTCAGTTTGCATCTCACAAGATTTAAAATATCACAATACCTTAAATTCTTCATCAAGTGTGACACTATACACTGGGGATGATACAGCTCACTTTCTAACTTGCCTTGCTGCTAAGAGTCTCACTTTGAGTCTTTATTGAGACATTGATATAAGATGGCAGTAGACTGCCTATATTTAGCATTTATTTATAGAGATCTGAGTCACTGACTAATATTGCTGCATTCCTGAAAGGATAAAAAATTAGCTAGGGGAAAAGTGCACAAATCACCCTGCTCTCTCGCTCTCTCTGTGTGTATTCCAAGGACACTTGGGAAGCCTTGCATTTGCAGGCATAATTATGATGACTCATTGATCTGTTCAGCAATTTTAATTTAAAACATGGCACTGGATTATTCATCAGATACTGGCGCATATGCAAAGCTATATGTGCTTTCCTATGAAAAGCCTCTCTCCCTCAATCTGGTTTGAAAAAGCAAACTGAACATTATCAGCTAAATTGTATTTCCGGGAAAGACCAGAGAGAGGAATCGTCACTTTTAGCAGCGCTTCCTCTGTTGAGGATGACAGAACTCTTCAGCTATTGTCAAGTCAGATTGTACAACCGTGACAGTATGAAGTAATAGGATACTGTTTCTTTGCTCTGGCATTCTATTTCCTGGCAATAATGAGCACAGGCTGCTAAGAGACTAGCTTTGTTCTCTTCTGAAAAACCGGATGTTTCTAGCAATCATTTCTATTTTGCCAACATGGTAAATTGTAAGGGCCCAATCATATGGAAGAGGTTGATTTACATCAGCAAAAGCAGTAAGTTGTGCTGCCATGAGGGTACATGGTGCAGGCCTCTCAAGTATATTTTGCTGTGCTTCCAGCCAAAGGCAATAATCATGTGAAGAGGAAACAAATATTCATGCAGGACTTCAGATTTGCCAGTTTTTGTAAGGGGGAGAACACCATCATATTATTATGCTACATGTATTCTGGCCAAGCTGCAGGATAAACTTTTCCTGAATATATAGAATAACACCATATCTGTACTGCTACACTGGCTTGTGTTGTAATACTGTGACCTCCCTTGTTTTCCAATAAAATTGCATTGCAATGGCCAATAGGAGATGCAGAAAACTTAAGAATGTTTCTCTATGAACTATTCCACTGCAAAGATCACAGAACACTGCCTGATTTGTTATATGCAGCTCAGCATAAGCTACAGCTGATGATTCAATTTTTAAAAATTCATTGAATCTCAGTGATGTGTCTCAGTGATGTGTCTATAAAAGATAAAGTGTTACAGATGTTCATTTCAAATAGGGAAGCTTCTGTGAGTTATTGCTAAATGGCTGTTAATTAAATTAAGAATCCTTGCTGATTTCTTCAGGCACAGCTTCTAAGTGCTTGAGAGGCACTTTGAAATATTATGGTAGTTTGAAGTGGAAAAATAGATTTGATTTATCACATTGTTACCACTCCTTGATTCACCTCACACTTAGGAGAGTCAAGGCTCAGAATTCTGGGCCTAATACAGCAGTAGTCGATGTAATTTTATCACAAAATAAACAAAATCAAGCAACTGTTTCCCTTTTTTGCTGCATTTCCTTGTGGTGTTTAAATTGTTTTATGTATCTGCCAACTCTCAATCTGTCTGTCAAGAAATTTGGTAATCCCTCCCCTCCCACCTCCAGCAAAATGTCTGTGTTATGAGATAAAAGTGAATCGTCACATTTCTACTACGAAAGAACAAAGCTGGAGATGTCAATTATTAGTGACATATGAAAGCTAAACTGTCCCACCAAACTTCCCTTGATTAATGACTTTGCAAAGACAACCAGTTGCTGAAATACCTGGAACCAGCTGGCTTCCTATTCATATTTTATAAAGTTTAAAAATTCTGAATATTCAAAAGTGGCTAGCTGATGCCTTGAACCCTAACTGAACCACTCCACCATGAGTGTTGCAAGTTCCACTTGCTACTCTTGATTTCTGAGACACTGGGCATTTATGCTGCCTAGCAGAGCTTTTTTGGGTAGTGTGGGGCCTCTTACAATCTGGTCTGAAGGTGGTGGTAGAACCAATGGTAGCTCACTGTGACTTGTTTGCAAAGCACTTTTAGGACAAAATCACTTGCATCCTCTAGGATCTTAACTCCTCTATTGCAGCAGATGAATCTCTAGGGGTGTCCAGTGCACTGTCTGTTGCGTTATATGAGTTTCTGTTGGTAAGTCTAGAGCAAAGGTTGTCAACCTGGTCCCTACCGCCCACTAGTGCGCGTTTCAGGATTCTAGGTAGGGGGTTCTACAGCACAAGCTGAATCTTCCTTCCATTGAGCACTGGTGGGTGGTAAGGAAATTTTACCATCAAGAAAGATGCATTAGTGGGCAGTAGGTATAAAAGCTTGACTACCCCGGTCTAGAGGATGTGGACAAGGTGCTTGGATCAGTCAAGGTGACCACTTATGGTCTGGACCCTTGCCCCTCTCAGCTGATGAAAACTAGCAGAGAGGTAACAGCTGGCTGGGCCAGGGAGGTGATTAAAGCCTCCTTGAGAGAGGGGGCGGTCCCTGCATGCCTGCTTGAAGGGTGGCAGTGGAAAAACCACTCCTCAAGAAACCCTACCTGGATTCAAAAATCTAAATAACTACTGTTCAATTGCCGATCTCCGCATCTGGGGGCAAGGTTCCTGAGTGGGTGGTCACAGACCAGATCTAGGGACTCTTGGAGGAAACTGATTTTCTAGATGCATTTCAGTTGGGGTTTGGCCTGATTTTGGCACAGAAGCTGCTTTGGTCACCCTATATGATTGCCTCTTAAGGAGCCAGGTACATAGCTTGGGGGTCCTTCTGGATCTTTTGTTGTTGCTTGAGGCTCAAGTGGCCTTGGTGGCATGGAATACCTTCTGTCAGCTTCAGCTGGTGGCCCAGCTGTGCCCCTATCTGGACAGGCACAGCCTAGCCTCAGTCCTCTATGATCTGGTAACCTCTAGTTTAGATTACTACAGTGCATTATATGCAGGGCTGCCTCTTAAGACGGTTCAGAAACTTCAGCAGGTGCAATATTTGGTGGTCAGGTTGCTCACTGCACTGGCTGCCAATTAGTTCCCAGGCCCAATTCAAAGTGCTAGTTTTGACCTATAATGCCCGAAATGTCTCAGGACCACAATAGCTCAAGGATTGTTTCTCCCCATATGAACCAACCTGGACACTACAATCTTCATGCGCCTCCTTCACAAGAGGTCCAGAGGGTGGCAACACGAGACTGGGCCTTTTCTGTGGTGGCTCCTCATTTGTGGAATGTTCTCCTCAAGGAGGCTCACCTGGTGCCTTCAATACATATCTTTAAGAGCTAGGTGAAAACGTTTCTCTTCAACCAGGCATTCAGCTGATTAACATCATATGGCTCTTAAATGTTTGCTAGAGGGGGTAACTGGTTTTGTTTTGTTTTATTATATATTTTGTATCCTCATTTCATATTTTTCTGTTGTGAACCACCCTAGGATCTTCAGCTCAAGGGTAGTATACTACTAATAGTAATAAAAACCCAAGTAGTCAGAGGTTTTATAATATGAGTTAGTGTACCAGTGGAGCATGCAGTTATAGCTGCAAATCCTCAGGCTCAGCTCTCAGCAAATTTACTGGTTAAGCTCAGGCAGTCAACTGTGGCTTGGCTCAAATGTGATAAGCAACTAATTTGTGATCAGGATCATTGTGCATGTTCATGTAATCCCTCTTCCTGGCAGTTACCTGCCATGATACCTTAATTGAGTCTGTATCTCAGTCATAGACGCCTCTGTGTTACTGGTAGTAAGAATACTAACACTGACCTATAATATAGGTTTGTTTTAAGCAGGGGTCAGCAAACTTTTTCAGCAGGGGGCCGGTCCACTGTCCCTTAGACCTTGTGGGGGGGCCGGACTGTATTTTGCAGGGGGGGGGAATGAAAGAATTCCTACGCCCCACAAATAACTCAGAGATGCATTTTAAATAAAAGCACACATTCTACTCATGTAAAAACACACTGATTCCCGGACCGTCCACGGGCCAGATTTAGAAGGTGATTGGGATGGATCCGGCCCCCGGGCCTTAGTTTGCCTACCCATGGTTTTAAGGAATAATACTTTATAGGATTGGAGTAGTTAGGAAACGTACTGCATGATACCAAATTTATGGTAGTGGACATAGCTAAATTAATAATTCCTTGTCAGATTTGCTCCAATTGATTTGTTAAGCCTGCAGGCTTGATTATTATAATGTACACCATCTGGATCTGACCTTTGGAAACTAAAACTTGCCACTGTCAATTTGCTGATTAAACTTGGTCACTTGGAACATGTTACTCTGACATACTTTAATTTACATTGGTTACCTGTTTGTTTCTGGGAACAATTCAATGTTCTGGGTTTTATTATAAAACTCTAAACAGTTTGGGACCTGCAAGGTCATTGTGTGATGCCAGTGTTTGGGTGCATTACTGACATACAATGGATGTCCACTAGGTGGAGTTAAGCCTTTTTAAATTGTAGCAACTTTGTGGAACGGCATCCTCAGAGAGGCATATTAGGTTCAGACCTTATAGATTCAGGGAACAAGCTGAAACTTGGTGGTATTGTAAGGTATTGGGACCAAATTGAGGGCGGATGCAATGGGCTCCAACTTAATTCTTGTTTCTTGTTCATTTTGTTCTACTGATTGTAATGGGTTTGTAGTATGTCATTCTTGCTTTTGTTATGATATGGTTTTATTTTTGCTGTTATGTCTTGTGGTATTTTTATTGTTTGGCTGTCTGACTGGTGCCATGAGTTGCTTTGGCAAGAATGGCGGGATATAATTTTCAAAATAAAATTGTTAGCAATAGGTATGGATTTTAAACTATTCACTTCAATGTGTAGATACATTGAAGAAGAGGAGGAGGAAGAGGAGGAGGTGGAGGAGGAAGAAGGGGCCTGACTTCCTTTATGCAGCTGTACGGCATCTTAGAAAGAAAATACATTTTTTTAAAAAAGGAAATGCACCCAACATCCACATGAGGGCAGTGATTTCCTGTGGAAAGCATCAGAAGTGTTTAGTCACATATTTTACAATAAGCTAAATGCAAACAAGCAGAAATAACAAGCAGTTAGCATTTACAACACTATGCAGGAAATGTTCATTGTAAAGGGAAACTACATCATTGCATTTCTTTCCCCCGCCCATTATTTTCTTCCAATATATCGCAAAATCCTTACATTCTAAATAAAATGATCTGTATTAGTACAATGCTTAACACAAAACATAATTCAGAGGCATTAGCATGATCTGAATATATCAAATACCAAAGTCAAGATCTAAGTACTTGCAATTTAGTTGGCTGTTCCACACAAATTGAAGCCAATTAAAAATCAATGCCTTGCCTCAAAGTGTATCTCATACTACTGCCTTTCAGAAAAACAGTAAGCTCCTTGTGGATCTATTTCAGACATTTGGAAGGAAAGGGTTCATGACAGAGTTGTCCAGTGACATTGCTAATAATGTCTAGCAATTAAGAGGAGACAGGTTAGAAATAAGCAGCATGAAAAACTGAAAGCAAGGGAGGTAGGATAGCAGAATTGTGTCAACTCACTCATTTTCTGACCTGCCTCACTTCAAGTGACGGATGTATTGTGTAATTTTGCATGCCAGGGCTCTGGCACAGCAGTTGTGACAAAAGTGTCAAGAAGTGCTACAAAGGGTCAAGCTATTCTAGTGGATTGCCACATAAGACAACTTAGCACAGCATTTTTCGTTTGAGACCCAGTGGCTTTTGGTGCTGGACTCCAAATTCCGTCAGTGGCAGCCAGCATGGTCAATCATTATACATAGGGCTGCTTATAGGTCTAAATTCTCCAGTTAAGCATTATGCCATCACATGGAAGTGGGCTTGGGGGCAAGACAGCTGTGAACTCATTGCTTCACCATGCACCAATATCCGCTTTGCCTGACCTGTGAACTGATATGTAGAGACCATTCTACCACTTGCCCATTAAACAGTTCCTGTTCTAGAAAACTGCAGAACGTATTGGACCAAAAAAGGATCTGAACATATTTTAGCAAGCTGTGTACTTTTCCAAGGTCTCAAGATGAACTACAGTTTGACCCACATGAATAATTTCTTGAAGCAAGAATCCATAGACCTGTTTTAATCCTTGCATTTTAATAAATTGGAGGGGGGAGGCGTCATGCATTTAAGGTCAATCATGAGGTATGAAATGATTGAGTATACTTCCTCCTTTACATCCACAGACTCAGAAGTTCATGGAAAGGCCATGATGGTAATATTCATCCCTTGTTATTATGACTGATGGGTCCATCTTGCACGTATTTCATTTATCCAGCACATCTTTTTCAAGCCATCTATACTTTAAATGTAATGGCAGCTGATTTACAACTTAATTACACACCATAGCTTTGATCATAATATAAAGTGAATGGCAGGAAATATTTCTGCCCACCCTTCTCCCTAAAGATTCTCGTGTCCCCATAAAAGCTTATTTGGAGATTTTTGGGCCCCTCACGAACAATGTAGGGTGGGACTTTTGCATGACAGCCCAGTCCACATTGTTCAGGGGAGACTTTTAGGGGGCACAGGGGGCTACAGAGTAGATGATACGGTGTGAAATGTTTATTCCATGAACACATGCTTTGTTTTTGTTTTGTTTTTCCTCTTAGGGCCTATTGTCTGCTCATCTTTTTTAGTGACATTAAAGCAGCCACCCTAGAACTGTCCCAGCCCTTCTCACATTTCATTGGTTTTCATATGGAAGACTTTTCTCCACCTCCCTGCCCTCCTTTCAGCAACCTCAACCTTTCTACACTTCTTCCCTCAAACAGAGACTAGCTGCTGTGGCCTATCCTTCTTTCACTCTCTTTAAACGGTGTATGTGTGATCCATGTTCTCTTTTGACAGGAAGAATCAAAAGCACTGGCCTTACGCCTTCCAGACCCTCTACTAACCTATTTAAAACCTCTACACACTATTAAAAATAGACGATGTACACTTCCTTTTCAGAAAAGATCTCTTGTAGCTTGCTCTACTGAATGCAAAGATTTTGAGCCCAGGGGAAACCTGATCATCTTTCAGAGATTTTCTTTTCAGTGTGTAGGATGAGGCTCCCTATTTATGCTTCAAAACAGAATGCTGGAGATAAATGCACTGTGCAGGCAATGCAATTTGCTTAAGCACTTTTTGAGCAAATGGTAAGGGGGAAAATATATGTGAATTTGGGCTGTATCCAAAAGGTGAAAGAAAGCATCGTCTGCTCACATACACACATCAATCTATGGGACAACGCAAACTTTCGCAATAACCAAGTGGCAGTTAATTAACTTATTTTCCTCTTAAGGCACCTAAGTGCAATTTAATCAGAAACAAAATAAACACTATTGCCACAGTGGCACTAACCATACTTAGCATTATGTAAACAATTACAATTTAATGTGATCATTTTATGTATGCTATTTTTGCAACTCCAAAAATGTGTGCATAGTTTTCAAACTAGAGTAGTTAAGGCAATCATGTGCCTTTAAAGAATCAACTCTGTAACTTTTATAACTAAATGTCTAGAGATATGGTATATTTATATCAGCAATTTGCATAAAAATTACAGATGTAAAAGCACAAACAAACAGCTGATTACATGGGAGAATGTGCAATCAACTCTCATGCTACCACAGTGCAATATCTGTTAGAACGCTTTGCAAAACTAGAGAACCATTTGGCTTTACAGCTAGAAATAAAATATAGTTGAACAAGGCAACCTAGAAAGAAAGAGAGCCTAGAACGTGATTAAAAATGTAAGGCTTACATTTTAAAGATTAGATGTAATCAGTGTTTTTGCATTCAGCATCTAGATCAGACTTTCTCAACTTTGGGTTCCTAGATGTTGTTGGACTACAACCCCCATCATTCCCAGCCAGCATGTGGAGGTAACCACACTCAGTCTTTACCCCTGCTCTGGATTATATATTTAAGTAAAAATCCTATAGTCCATCGGAGGAACATTTTGTGGATATCCTTCCTTGTGGGTGGAAGAAGAGGAGGAGGAGTTTGGATTTGATATCCCGCTTTATCACTACCTGAAGAAGTCTCAAACCGGCTAACATTCTCCTTTCCCTTCCTCCCCCACAACAAACACTCTGTGAGGTGAGTGGGGCTGAGAGACGTCAGAGAAGTGTGACTAGCCCAAGGTCACCCAGCAGCTGCATGTGGAGGAGTGGAGACGCGAACGTGGTTCACCAGATTACAAGTCGCTCTTGACCACTACAACACACTGGAGAGGGAGTTCAACCATGAGAAGCTCTCTTCCAACCAGCACAGAAAAGACCACTGCTGTTCCCTCTCTCCATCTGTGTTCTGACAGCAGAGAGGGTCAGAAAGGGGGCATTCTGGGAGTGAATCAGCCTGTTCCCCTGACATGCTTCCAGAACAAGTATGCTAGCCCTAGAACTGACAGATCTTTCCCCTCTCCAGCTGCTCACCAGTAGCCTACCACTCTGGCCAGGCTGACAACAGCAGAGAGTTTATGTTTTGGGAAATATTTTCCCTCCTGCTCCATCATTTGGTTGTTCTGCTCATGTGCAGCAGACTTTCCCTCTTAATGGTCAAAATCAAAATCAACTGAAGCAATTTATTAAGTTTCTCCCAGCACTGTGAAGACTATCTGCTTCTGTATGGGTATGGCTTTCTCAACCTTGCTTTCAGATTCCAGTTTGTTCAGAATCATAGGTCCAAACTGGGAAACTATGGTTAATTAATGTAAGACGTATTCAAAATGCAACACACCGCAGAGGGAAGGATTAGGCCTCTTTGGAAACCAGGAATGTCTGAACTGGACCTAACTTGAGTTCATTTGTAATACTATTGGGGGGAAATTACATTAGCCAACATGTTCATCCACATTACAAATGCCTGGATTCTTATCTATATTAACAACACTCAATTGAAAAGTGGCAAGAAATTTCAAATAATTCATGCCTCATAAATGAAAATTCTGTAATACTTGCAAAAGACCTTTAATTGCATACTCATTAATACAAATCTGCAGCACACTTGCTGAAATTCAAAAAGATTTTGAGATGAGAACATGTTTTTGATCCTGTTAATGGCCTTTAGCAATTTTCTTTCCCTTAAATTCTGTAAGTAGCACCCATGTTAATAAAATTCATGTTATGCCCATAAGCCAGCTTACAGCAGTGCTTAAAAGAGACTTGCCCATAATAAGACACTGAAGAGCAGTAGTAGTAAAAAATAGGGAGTTTTGATACAAATAGTCACAGTTTTATCTTTTGGCTGTACAGATATGCAACCAAAAGTACTAAACTAGCAGAACAAAGTCTAATCTAGAACAAAATTAATAGCCATTTAAATGTTATTAAATGCACTACCTACATTCAAAACAAGTTGCAGAAAAGGGAAATAATGTTCCATCATGAACTGTATCTCTCTCAGGTGGCTCAAAAGAGGCCATTTTTTCTTTATTTCTCTCATTGTCCCTAGGATTGTGTCATAACCTAAGTTGTTTGAATATGAATCACTGTGTTCCCTTACCTTAGACAAACATAATCTGCTCTCATAAATCTCAAATTGATCTTTAGGTTGTTTTGGATGCTGTTTCTCTTGGCATATTATACAAGTAGTACTGTTAATACCAAAACAATACTGTTTCTAGTCATATTTGTATTAGTTTAGGGTTGTTTTTTTAAAGATTTCTTTATCACTTCATGCAACCAAGAGTCTTCACAAGGCAATTCACAAGAATAAAATACAAAAACAAAATATAATAGAACATTCATTGAGGCAATATAGAAATACAAAAAGTCTTTATTAGAATTGTTGTAAAGGTTCAAGCTGAGAGAATATCCATTTAAATTATTTCAAGTAAATTTAAGAGACTATGGGTCAGAATTGCCCACATAAACTTTTGTTCAGTTATTCTAATACTTTAATACAGCCTTTCATACATATGTTTATACCAGGGGTCAGCAAACTTTTCCAGCAGGCAGCCAGTCCATTTTCCCTCAGACCTTGTGGAGGGGCAGACTATATTTTGGAAAGAAAAAAAAAGAACGAATTCCTATGCCCCACAAGTAACCCAGAGATGCATTTTAAATAAAAGCACACATTCTACTCATGTAAAAATGGGCGGGATCCAGCCCCTGGGCCTTGGTTTGCCTATCCATGGTTTATACCATTCCATCCATTATATAAACAATTACTTGGAATAAAATGTTCACATTAAAAGTTTAGTTTGATTTGTGCGTCGAGGAAGAATTGAAATAAGCTCTATAAATTGAGATACTCAATAAATCAAAAGTAACTGAGGACCAGATGGCACCCCTATTTAAAGGACTTTAAAAAGAAGAGAAAATAGATATTCCTGAATTAGGATATATGATTGGCTCCAGAAAATCAAGTTTAACAGCATAAAAAATACATATTTACTCAGCAGCAAGCCCCACTAGTAAGTTTGCATAGCACTGGCATTTTATGAGATTGGAATATATCATGAAACTAAGATAAAATATTAAGATTATTTGGCATTTCAGTTCCTTCATGGGAGAATGAAAACATGGTGAAGGCAGTCATCACTTCAACAGCAAGAACCGATTACATTAGCACTTTTGTGCAAGGCAAAAATGTGCTGTGCTTCCAATAAATAATGCTGATGAGTAGAAATAAGAACTTGTAGGAAAACACAACCTTCTTGGATCAAGCAATTCACTTGATTCATATAAAAGAATGTAACACAGTGCGCATGAAACACATCCGTTCATATTGCTTACCACGTTATGGTAAATGACATATCATAATCCAAACTATTGTTTAAACTCTGTAATTTATTTTATTTTATTTATTTATTAAATTTCTATACAGCCCTTCGTCTGAGGATCACCGGGTGGTTTACAATATTAAGACATGTAATAACTAACAAAACAATAACTGCCCCCACCCTCCCAGTTTAAAAGGCCACAGATTGTTTAACTGGCCCAAAGGCTTGAAAAAAGAGCAATGTTTCCACCTGGCACCTAAGTATCTGTAATGAAGGCACCAGCTGAGCATAACACAAATGAGGAGCCACCGCAGAAAAGGCCCAACATCTTCCGAATGCTGACAGGCCTTTGCAGCTGCTTAATGTTTCATTAGTTAGTCAGCTGACTTGATTATCTGTATTTATCTCTTTTAAATGATATATTATGGTGCGTTCCACCTTGATATACTTTATGATACTGCAGTATAGAAATAATTTGACAAATACCATATATACTCAAGTATAAGCCGACCCAAATATAAGCCGAGGAACCTAATTTTACCACAAAAAACTGGGAAAACTTATTGACTCGAGTATAAGCCGGTTCACCACACCGCAAACCTCCTGGTGGGTCGGAGTGCATGTGTGTGCGTGCACATGCACACACGGCAGAGGGGGCTTCTCTCTCCCCCCCCCCTAGGCCTTCCCATCCCCCGGCCTATCTAGGGAGCTGCTGAGGCAGAGGCTGGTGGCGGCAGCGGCAGAGGAAGAACAAGCAGCCCAAAAGGACCCTCACTCGAGTATAAGCTGAGGGGGGCCTTTTCAGCATTAAAATGTGCTGAAAAAGTCGGCTTATACTCGAGCATATACGGTAAACTAAAGTGTGTAGCATGTAGATGTGCAAGTGTAACTACCTAAAAAGGTTCAAACAACTATTTTATTCAAAAAGTGGAGGCTGGATTTTTGTCGTTTTGGAAATCCCTACATGGCCAAACATGAAACCCTGTCAGGAATGCTAAAGCAATGCCTCTTGTAAGTCAGATCCCAAGAGAGTTTAGTTTGAGGCTATAAACCCAAACAAGATAACTTTCATGTTTCTCTTTGCAGTCTGAATTCTTAGAATCAAAGTTGCCAAAAGGAAAGAAAAAAGGAAGAACGCCTTATTATGCCACAGAATGGATTCAGCTCTCTGGTGCAAAGCATCACAGGCATAAGAAGATGACACAAGAGCTCTAATCAGGAATACTGATCATGAGAGCGTCTTCTTCCAAATGCACTGCTGAAGTTTGAAGTCTCTGCCTGCCTGAAACTTACATACAGTGGCACCTTGGGTTAAGTACTTAATTCCTTACAGAAGTCCGTACTTAACCTGAAACTGTTCTTAACCTGAAGCACCACTTTAGATAATGGGGCCTGCTGCTGCTGCCGCGCCACCAGAGCACAATTTCTGTTCTAATCCTGAAGTAAAGTTCTTAACCCGAGGTAATATTTCTGGGTTAGCGGAGTCTGTAACCTGAAGCGTATGTAACCTGAAGCGTATGTAACCCGAGGTACCACTGTATTTTAAAACGTCTACTGTTTCGGATCCACAAAAGGGTTGCCTCACATGGTCAAGAAACATAAAACCCTTTAATACTGCAACGAAAAGCTTCCTTGCTGCACTTGGAATGATTTTATTATATAATCCTTCCACAGCGTATCATCTCTGATCCACTCAGACTGATGGCTTTGTTATCTACTTTAATCCATGCTGGCACTAATAAGTAATACTTCAGTTATTTGAAGATGGTTTACCTTGCCAAGTTGTCCTTGACATTCATATGTGATACGGGTTATAAGAATCATCTAAAAGATAATCAGGAACAGTTCTCCATACAATACTGTAACTAGAGCAAAGTCCAGGAGATGGCTGAAAAGCTATTTTTCTACTCAAAAGTGCTTCACTTGAATTCAATGACAAAATTTACAAAATTGGTGATCGGTACATGATAAGGAAAAGCTACTTCACACCTTTTTTTTGCAACAAAGAAGAGCTGGGCAGTTTATTAATAGCAAGCAAGCCAACTGATCTCTAATAAACACTTTCCCTTAAAATTCACCAGAACATTCAGTAAATATATATATATAACTGTGTATGTATGTGTATTTAAAAGGGCACACTTTGGGAAAATCACAGAATCACAGCAGGGCATCCACAGACTCAGTCAATGAAATAAAACAAAACACAAACATATGTGGGGGGGGGGTCCTGGGTACCACAAAAATATTGCAAGGGAGGCAGATATGATCCCTGGGCTAGGCCCCCCCCCCCCCCGTGTTCTAAAGCTTCAACAAAATCTTAAATCTCAATAAGTCTCAATAAATAAATAAATAACCCCCCCCCCCCCGTGTTCTAAAGCTTCAACAAAATCTTAAGTCTCAATAAATAAATAAATAAATCTCAATAAATCTCAATATTCTGCTCTGGTCAGACCTCACCTGGAGTACTGTGTCCAGTTCTGGGCACCACAGTTCAAGAAGGACACTGACAAACTGGAAAGTGTCCAGAGGAGGGCAACCAAAATGGTCAAAGGCCTGGAAACGATGCCTTATGAGGAATGGCTAAGGGAGCTGGGCATGTTTAGCCTGGAGAAGAGGAGGTTAAGGGGTGATATGATAGCCATGTTCAAATATATGAAGGGATGTCACATGGAGGAGGGAGAAAGGTTGTTTTCTGCTGCTCCAGAGAAGCGGACACGGAGCAATGGATCCAAACTACAAGAAAGAAGATTCCACCTAAACATTAGGAAGAACTTCCTGACAGTAAGAGCTGTTCGACAGTGGAATTTGCTGCCAAGGAGTGTGGTGGAGTCTCCTTCTTTGGAGGTCTTTAAGCAGAGGCTTGACAACCATATGTCAGGAGTGCTCTGATGGTGTTTCCTGCTTGGCAGGGGGTTGGACTCGATGGCCCTTGTGGTCTTTTCCAACTCTATGATTCTATGATTCTAAGTCATCCTTCAGTTTTTCCATGCATTTTTATTCTATTTTCTTAATCTTATGATCTTATCTTATGATCTTATGATCTTATGGTCGCTTGTCTAATGATTATAAATAAATTTACACAAAACTCTGTATTGCAGGTTGTTCCATATGTTAAGGTTAAAATAATTTCTTAGTGAGTAATATAAAATATTCTCTGTGAGTAGGGGATATTATAGAGGGAATTATTTGCGTTTGGACATATTTTGCTTTTATGTTATAAAATTTTTAATGAAACACTGCTGTTGGTTGGAATCAAAGGGACCTGTACCTCCAGAGTGAGTTTGTTATGTGCTTCATCTCATCCACATAAGTGGTACCTTGTTTACGAACAGCCCTACATATTAAAATTGATAATATAATTTGTGAATTTGGACCCATTATGTCAAAAAGTGGGTGAGGTCACACCAATGTTACATCTTAGACTGCCATCTTGATTAAAAATGGCATCTGATATCCAAATGGTAACAAAGACCGCCACCTCAAGAACCCCCATGCAGAGTTTGGCAACAATATATCACCAAACCCATGAACAACGTGATGTTTCAGTCGTCTATCTTGATTTAAAATGGCATTCAACATTCAAACAGTGGAGAGAACCACTGCCACCCCACCCAGGAACTCTTGTGCTGATTTTGGTGATATCTCAAGTGGCAGCAAAATCTATACTAAAAAAAAAATGGGCAGAGTCATGTCAAAGTCACATAGACCCACATCCCCACCTCAGGAACCCTTTATGTTGAATAAAGTCTGAGTAGGAATATGGGTCGTCTAACCACCACTTTCCCCCTATAGTGAGATGTACTTCTATTTAAAATTCTAGTACCCTACATTTTCATCTCTACACATAAATTTGGTCATGCATTTCTTTTTATTGGCAATATGTAAGTGGCCACCCTGAAGGAAATCAGCCAATCAGCTCTGCGTGCTCACTGGAAGGACAGATCCTGAAGCTGAGGCTCCAATACTTTGGCCACCTCATGAGAAGACTCCCTGGAAAAAATCCTGATGTTGGGAAAGATTGAGGGCACAAGGAGAAGGGGACGACAGAGGACGAGATGGTTGGACAGTGCTCTCGAAGCTACGAACATGAGTTTGACCAAACTGTGGGAGGCAGTGGAAGACAGGAGTGCCTGGCATGCTCTGGTCCATGGGGTCACGAAGAGTCGGACATGACTAAACAAGAAGAAGAAGAAGAAGAAGAAGAAGAAGAAGAAGAAGAAGAAGAAGAAGCCACCACCCTATTGGGAGATGGGATTAGACACCTTATTTTGTTTCCTGTTTAACCTTGCTCAAGACTTCCTCATATGGCTGTTTACAAGAGACTCTGACTTGAGCTGAGCACAAATGGCACCCAGAACATATTCAGGCCCCTGGGAGTGAAGAAGCGACAATTAGTACTGCATAAAAATAACTGCTTGGTTACTTCAGTCTTTTTTCAACTGGATAGCAAGCATTTGCAATTCAGACACTGCATTCTAAGAATCATTAACTTTATATGCATGGACAGGCAGCTAATATCCCCATGTTCTCTTCACATTTATATTTAGCAACGGAGAGTGAATTATATCACTATTAATTTACAAGGCAGGCCCTAAGGGTCCCATTTTACAGAGCATAAATCCATTTTGTGAACAACATGAAGATTCCGCTATGTTTCCCTTTTACTATTCTTTTTAAGACGTTCTGGGTCACAGTGACTTTTCTATACTATGCATATTTGTGATTAACATATTTAATTTTCAGATTTCTGTTTCCAAAAGCCAATTATAGTTAGAATACCTAGAAACCAAAACAGCACCGAAATTTTCATAAGTGCTTTTGCTCTATCGTAAGCCAGTGGCACAAAGGGTTACATTCTCTCATTGGGAAATGTTGGAGATGCATGCCAGTGGTAGGCAGGGTAAGAGTCATAAAAGTGGATGAAGCAACTCTTACATTTGTACAGGTTACATTCCAACCATGCAACCATGTTACTACACACACACCATGCTCCATACAGACAAGCAAAAGGCACTCTCATAATTCAAGGGCAGGGCAGGGCTGGGGCCTGGGGTTGGTCCCCAGGTTTAGACTGAGAAACATGGAGGGCCACATTTGATCCTTGGGCTTGAGGTTCCCCCACCCCGAATTAAGTCTTTGTTGCTGGGAGGAATTTCCAGATCTTAGTCTACGTTTGCGTCCAACAACTGACTCTGGTTAGCTTATATCTTCATGGCCTCAAGACCACTCCACCCCCCACCCCCCGGAACCATACAATCTTTTAACGAAATTGAGATGCAATTCATTCACTTTTTTCAAATACGCTATGTGACCAAAAACACAAAAGTTTGTGGCAGACAAAATTCAAATCATTTCCAAATTCAGCACTCTATTTTCTACAACACGCACACACACACACACACACACACACACACATTTCACCCACCTCTAATGTGCTACATAATTTATTTTTAAAGTAAGAAGGCAAAAAGAAATTGTGAACAGGAGTCTTTATTAAATTATGAGCACACTTAAATTACTGCTGATGTTCTTTGTCTAAGTTTTGCTTCTGGAGCATCCTTTACTAACGTCCAGTAGTAATCAACAAGCATGCTAGAGTTGGCCCAGGGTCAACTGTTCCACGAACATACAAATAAAACAACAGTATTTTGTGTATTTGATGCATCACCACAGATATGCCAAGCAAAGTTATTACAATGAATGTCTTCTAGAATAATTGCATGTTGTCAAGCAATTCCTTCATATGGACAGCATAAGCTAGCGGATCAGAAGAGTATTTGTTGCTGATGTGCAGCAACACAGCTTTCAAACTGAGTCTGGAGGAATCGATGAACAAACATCAATTGTCCAGGTTATGTTGTTCTCCCAATGCTTCAATTAGGTTGCTCACATTGTTGTGATATACAAGGTCACCCTCCTGGGAAAACCATTCCCTAAAAGAAGGTGTTTTTGTGCCACGCTGCAGGAGTGTCCATCCTTGTAATTGAGATGCTAAAAGTGCCGATTGAGCTATTGACAGATTAAGATAACAAAAAGGTCATTCAGTTCAGCCTGAGGTATCAAATGGGGTTCAGTCGAAGAACCAGGTCCTTCAAATAAGGGAAAGTTGTCATATTGTTCTCCACATTGAGCTTCCTCATCAGATACGAGACTTTCACGTTCAGTGTCAGCCTCAGTAAAATCCCAATACAGTGGCACCTCGGGTTAAGAACTTAATTCGTTCTGGAGGTCCGTTCTTAACCTGAAACTGTTCTTAACCTAAGGTACCACTTTAGCTAATGGGGCTTCCCGCTGCGCCTGCGCCGCCGCGCAATTTCTGTTCTGAAGCAAAGTTCCTAACCCGAGGTACTATTTCTGGGTTAGCGGAGTCTGTAACCTGAAGCGTCTGTAACCCGAGGTACCACTGTATTCTGGTGGCTTTGGTACTGGAAACTCATCACTATGTTCAATGGTGCTTACAGCAGATGGCAAATTAGTATATTATACAGTATGTTTAGACTTTGGCCCAATGCCTAGTATATCTGTCCAGCAGAAATAACAATCTAATGAAACTATGTTTCTGAGATGTATATTTTAATTCTCTATGCACACAGCAGAAACTGTTTGGGTGATTAACACACTATGGTGGCATTCTAGCAACATGAGGACAATCAAAGTACTTTGTGGATAAACCTTACTGCAAAATGAAGTATTTTGATTACTTGATACAACAACACAACATGCTTGCTAGGTACTGGAGCACTGAACGAAACTTAATCGAGAATTAATCAGGCAGCATCTGAATACTTTAGCATATGTATGTGTCTCACAACATCAATATAAACAAGTATAGAAATGTTCTAGCTAGTTACAAACATGCATTAGAAACAGTGGCTTACAGAGCAGTACAACAAGGAGTGTTACCTGTGTGATAATATATGCCTGTTACTCAGAAACTGTGAGCAATGAACAAATTATCACAATTTTTTTGTGAGTGGGTCCAATGAAATTCATGGCAAAATTAGACCCATTAATTTAAATAGATCTGATCTGAGTAAAACTTAGTTGAATACCATCATTAGTATTCTATAATATTTTATATTAAATCTATAGCTGACTTCTATGTGAGTTGATTCTATTATATATGTGATTAAAAGGTCACTGCTTAAAAATTGCTAAAAATCAATTAAGTCTCATAATGGTGTCTGGCTTCTACAAAAAAAATTCCCATTCACATCAATCTAGAAATGTTGGACTTGCACATATGGACTTGCGCATATATATATATATATGAAAAGAAAATAACTTCCATGCTAATTCACAATAGCAAATATATAAATAATCATTTCCCTAAAAGAAGCACAGCTTTCTTCAGTAATTTAGTGTTGAGCACATGTGCACACATGTGAGAGCAAAGGAAACAAACTGGCTAAACATCTGAACTGAACATGAATTTTGCCTTAGGCAGAACTGCAGAATGAAGCAAAGAATTTCTAAAGAAGGCTTTCAAATATATATATATATTTTTGTATGGTTCTAGAACATTTATGTATACATTTATCCACATTACAAGTTTTCCTCATCCTAGTCAATAAATTGGGGAGGAAGCAGATATTGTTCCAATGAACACTCTGAATTGAATTTCAGTAAACCTGTTAAATGCCATCCAACTGGGTATAGCACAGCTGGTGCAGTCCTTATATCAGATTCTGAACAGCTGTAATTGGCACTTTATTCCCAGATCTCAGGACACAGAATGAAAAAGCCATTCTTAGCAAAGCACCCCACCGTACAAAGATAGAAAACTCTACAGAGATTATTGAAGCAACTTTCTGTTCCTGAGCAGTAGATCAATAGTCATCACTCAGAAGGATTTGCTTTGGTAACACATCCTTTGGTCTCAAGTTACAGTCCTGCCATATAACCAGTGAGCAACACAACAGTGTTTACAAAGGGGAAAATGCTGTTGAAAGGCTTTGAAGAACATCTCTATTGACACAGCTGAGAAACTAGGACTGTATCCCAAAGAAGATCCTAGGCTTGTTCCTTGTGTGTTAGCACTCATGCATCAAAATTTTCCCTCTGAATGAATGGAATGCATATATTCTAAAATATGCCACAGAGAACATGCCCTTTATTGTGCCCTCTTTCCTTCATCCATATATTTATTATAACAGGCTAAAAGGGTCACTATATGCCTTTTGGGTACATTATAGGGCAGACATTTTTATTTCTCCTGCTCCTCCTGAAGACTCATTTCTCCATTTCCACAAATATCATTACATCAGCAGGCTTTCCATATCAGCAATCCAGAGGCTATTTTGGCTTTAAAATAGACGCCATTAGTGAAGTATGGAACAGGAATTAAGGAGACCAGTGCTTCCTTAGCAGCAGTTAAGAGGGAGGGGTGCCATATTCTTACTGAAGCGTGAGAAGAAGGCCAATGCGGGGAGAACCTTTGACAAGCTGCACACAAATTTCATGTGCAGTCCTCAGTCCTGCAAGTGGGTGGAGGTGAGCAGACACCCACCCTAAAACTCTAGACCTTTTTGCATACTTTGGGTATCTACCACTAAGTAACTCATTCCCTCTCGCCTTTCCAGTTTCCATATCATGAAATATCAATTTGCTGTAAGAGAGAAAACTCTACAGGCAGGAAAGCTATACAGATATACTGTAGTCACCTTCCCTCTGCCCCAAGTGCTTGCTTCTATTTCACAACTTATTTGTGTTGCAGAATTTTTCAGTTGAATTATTAACAAGAAATGAACTAATTTACACCTATGAATAAATACACGCCTTTTGTTGCATCGAAGTAATTTATTACCCTAATTTACGTTTAAGAATATAAGAACTGGGCTGGATCAGGCCAAAATGCTCATCTAGTTGAGCATCCTTGTTCCCACGGTGGCCAAGCAGATGCCTCTGGGAAGCCCATGTTTTCTCTCTTATTCCAGCTACTGTCTACATGAGCAACTCATAGTACTCTTAACAGCATTAACCTCAGCACACAGCTTACATCACAATGACATATCTATTACTCAAATGTACACCTCAGCACCAAAAATGGGAGCCCCTTGTATAAGTCACCCTTCTCCTGTGTTTATCTCTTCAGAGAAATGCTGTCACATTTCACTGCCTCCTCCCAGCTGCATCCAATAATGTGCACTGGGGGTGGAGGACATATAGATAAATTAAGTTGACTTATGCTGTGTTAAACCATTGATCCATCTAGGCCACTACTGTTTACTCTGTAGCCAATAGTTTGAAAAAGGAATTTCACTGAACTAAAGCAAGTATAAGGCTGGATCTAGACACATCAAAGAAGCATTTCAGTTAAACACATTGTATATTTAAACAGGGAAAACAGGTAGAGAAAAATGGGACTCCACAGCATCATCTGGTGGCACAATGTTATATCGCATGTACAACGCATATAAAATCACTTTTTCTTTACCAATCTAGCTGAGTCCTAAATATAGCCAGTTGCCAAGGTGCAAGACCTCTCTGGCTAACCTGTGGTGTTGAGTTACATCATGGAAGAAAGGTAGAATACAAATGTAGATATAAAATAATGAGATACGTTGACAGGGAGAAGTTCTGTAAGGTCAGGCAGAGGTTTTACACCCTTACCATCTCAGATCAACTTAACCAAAGATGCCAAAAAATGAACCTATAGCATTTTGAATACAAAACAATTGTTTCTACCACTGTGCTATGGAGGGTGGTGGTGGGGTTTTCCAGTGGGGAAAATCACAGTGTGACATCATGTTATGTGTTGCCCTAGACTTGTGGGTTTAGCTTTTGGTGGCAAACAGTATCTCTATAGGCTATGCTGCATTCACCAGGGTGAATGGTGCACTTTGCAATCAACTACAGAAGCAGCAAATTAAAAAGACACAGTTGTAGGGCCCCCAGGGTGGGAGGGCACTTTAACACAACCCTTCCATTTATCCTGAAGGTTACCATTGGCAATACTTTGACTTAGCAATAGCTCAAACCCTTGAGAAGTGAAACTGGCCAGAGCAGTAGCAGTTGCTGGCCTCTGAGGATGGGAGAGTCTTTACACAAATTTTAAGGGGCAAATTTACCACTTGTGGCCACACTTCTGACTTTTCAACCCGTGGTTAGCATATCTTATCCTAAAAGGTGCTTGACCTGGTCCAGTATTTTCTGGCTGATGCCATTTGTTTGTTTTAAAAGAAATAAATTCCTTCTCAAACTGAACTGTTGTAAGCCCATATGAGTGCTTCTGATGAAGTGTGAGGGCAGGATATAAATACATTTAATAAATAAAGAATACAATAGTGAGGGTGCTGCAGTGAGAAAGGTCTAATAGAAAAGAGTATAACTTCCCCATTATTAAGACTCCACTCTGTTTACTAAGGCTTATTAGGTGGCTAAGAGAGAAAAGTGCCGTCCTTTTGAAACATTACAAATGTAGTTCCAAGCGTTGGGAAACAATTTTTCAGGTTTGAGAACTCTTGTTCTGCCAGAACCTTCCACAAGAAGAAGGGAACAATTAAATATCAGCAGCTAATTTTCTGCTTTCACATAACATCAGCCGCTGTTACCATCACGAAAGACATTATTTATTCATTATTAAGTTATTGAAGTTCTCTAAATTCTCTTACCTTGTGATCTTTGAAATGTTATTTTGTTATTTAAATTAAATTACAGAATTCATATAAAGAAACAGGTGGAAAGAGGGGAAAACCCCTCCCTTCCCATTCTGTCACTGCTCCTGGCAAGGGAAGGGAAGGCTTGAGTGTTTTGGCTGGCACTGAGTGAGAGACAAAGGTTCATAAAGTGATGGAGCAGAGACAGCAGGTAAGAAGCAGAGCTTCCTACAAGCAACTGGATCTTGTTGCAAGTGAGGAGAGGAAATGCAGGATTTACCTCCCATTAACTCTCATCCGACTCCCAGGGTTTAAGCTTGGAAGAACTCCCATGACACAGCAAGATGCCTTATAAACTGGGGGGAAAGGTTAAAACATACACCAAAGGTTTACGTGTCTGGGCTTGCCTAAACAAACAGGTTTTTAGCAGACACTGAAAAGAGTCAAGGAATCTGCCTGATGTCCATAGGCAGGGAGCTGCAAAGTGTTGGTGTTGCCACACTGGAAGATTGATATCTTACAAATGTGGAACATTATGTGGCACTTGTAATGGGAGAAGAATGCACCTTGACTTTTAAACAGAAAAGCAGCATTTTAAAGTGCTGATATGATCACTCATTCATGTATTTATATGCTGCTATAAGAGCACAGATCTGTTACAGATCAGATGTATGTTGTGCCAGGCAGCAACAACGTCTTAAGAGCACCTGGATGGTGTTGATAATAATAACTGAATTTTTCCAGTGTAGATGACGGACCATCAACAAAGTAAAATACTGGGGAGTGACTAGTTGGATAATCGCAACAAATTAAAGCAAGCATCAGTTATAAAAATAGGGGAAGGCAGATATAAAAACATGTGGTTAGAAGGTAACTGGACCTATCAGAGGATCTCAGGCTGTGACAGCATATTTTGGAAGAGCCTCAGAAGTGGTCAGTTTTGCATTGCATAGGAAGCTGAAGCCCTTCCCCACCAACATGGCGATACGCTCCGCAGGAGTCTCTTATGAGTAAGAATATGATCTTAAAAGTTCATAGAATACAGGTAAATTGATCTATACACAATCACTTTCATATGTCACGTTTTATTTGAAGCAATAAAATGTGTTTAATGAGCTGGGCAAGTCTCTGCTTTCACTATGCATTCCCATAATAAATTTAATGGAGTTTGGTCTTGTATGCTTTAGAATATATTTCTGCAATAACAAAATGTAAATAGACTTTCTCAGACACATGCTTTCATATTTATTATTTAGTATAAGGATACAGGAGAGAGCGATATATCACAGCTCTTCATAGAATACAAGCAGTAGAAATTTTATTTGAATAACTTACAAACATATCTAGGGTGACCCTGAAATAATCTCCAGCTTTACTGCCCAATTTATAGGCAGCAAAATCGTCTGTGTGTGTGTGTGTGTGTGTTTCAATCCATAAGGAGTGGAAATTGCTTGCATCCCAGGCAGGCAGGAAATGAGTTTTCCCATGACAAATCTCTCCCTATTTGCCAGGGAGCTGGCCACTCCTTTCTCTCCTACACCCCAACATTTTGTGCTCAAAGTTATCAATAAAATTCTTAGCTCAGCATTAAAAATATATTACAGGCACTCCCCCCTTTACACGTATTCACATATATGCACAGCACTGGGAGATGATAGATAGATAGATAGATGATAGAATCGTATTTGGAAATAGTGGGAGACTGCTGGAGAGTCCTTGTGACTCGCAATGAGATCCTCCCCAGAGCCTGAAGAGGATGTCAATGAGAGAAGAGGAAGCCCCAAAGAGACCCAGGTTGCAGCAGGGTTTTGCTTAGGCTGCTCAGCCTCCCCATCTAACAGCTGGCATGTGGAGTAGCACAACAGCAGCAGAAGCCACCACTTTCCCTCGCATCCTCCAGCCAGCCTCAGAGCTTAGGTTTAACTCTAGGTATTCTGGTCTGGTTTGGAGAGAGAACAGGAGAGAGTACTGAAGAGCAGGGGTGCTCCCCACTTTACACAATTTCACTTAGGCAAGCAGAACTATCCATATTCACCTCAAATTTTATTGTAGGCAAAATGCAGTTCTAGTTTTGAGTTTTTTGTTGTTACGCTCAACAGCATCAGAACGTTACGACAGATACTGCCTCTAATGGTTACAATGGATATAACATTAAATTGGGACAAAAATGCATAGAAGCAAAATTCCATCATTCTCATTGAAAAATTTGAATAATAGTGTGTATTGGCAATAAGTAATATGAAATTGAAATATGGAATAGACGGGAGGTTGGGTCTTTAGTGTTAAGACCAATATATGTTTTATTGTTTTCTAAGAAAATTATGTGTCTATGGTTATTCTTTGTGTAATTTGGTATTTGTGTTTTTTTTCTTGTTGTATCAATAAAAATCTTTTTTAAAAATAGATAAATAAATAAAAAATAAAAATTTGAATAATAAATTACAAAGCAGAATCCACACCCACTTTTTGAATGCTAACTTTTTAAGCTCAGAATTTGAATACTTTAGAGTTTTTTTGTTTTTGGCAGGCTAGAAATTTTTAACTGTCAAACCCTAATTAGCATTGCATGCTATCACAGGCTGTCCAATACTAAATAGCACTGTGTGTGATCAAAAGCTTTATAAAGAATATTGTTACATATCAACTGCCAAATGTTGAATACACTTGCATGCCAACCATGATAAAAACCTGCCAAATATGACAGTTGAAAACTACTGATATATCTTCCATGGATCCCCAGGTTCTTTAGTAGCTCAGGGAATACTCTATTAAATAATGGATCAAAGACTACTAGGCTTCCTCTACAAATACACAGCCACAAGGGAATACTAGGTGTTATGTCCAATACTCCCTGAAAGAATCTTCTGTAGCATACAGGGGCTTGGATGGCAGAAATGCAGACTCCTTTCTGAAGGCGCAAGTTTGGAAGCCTCCCATAATCTATCAGCTATCTATACTGTCAAATGCTAAATATCTTTGTGTGCCAATTATTAAAACACCACAAAATGTCAGCTGTCATATAAATATTGAAATAAAAAATAATTGGGCACCAAACACAGACAATGCCTATTCAGAGAATACGCAAGAAACCGAGCATTTGAATATCTGAAAATGGACATTTGAGAGTCTAAAACAAATTTTAGCTCTTTGCATCTATGTTATAAGACATAAATTCACATGTTTCAGAATGTATTGGGACCATCATATACTCCTGAAAATGAATTTTTGAAAAATTATGTTGGCCAAGATAATAAATTAACAAGAGTAAGAAAAATATTTATTTAATAATATTCATATACCATTTGCCATTAATAAATACTATTGAGGTAGTTTATAGGGATAAAAGTATGAAAACACATTAACACAAAGCAATACAATAAAACACTGCTAAATGCCAACAATATAGGTTAATTAGGTCAGTGCTAAAGGTCAGCAAAAACCTAAGCAATCAGGTGAGTTTTAAGAAACAGTCAGCCAGTATCTTCCAAATCACAGTGAGGAGGTTATTCCAGAGTGGACAGACCTATAACATTACTTTACTTTGTCCCTATTTATAATAGAAAACTCTGTCATGCCATTTCCCATTTGTTCCACTTTTAATCATTAGAGGTATGTGAGACAGACTATTGCAGTGGTTTTCAACCAGTGTGCTGTGGCTCCCTGGGGTGCCTTGAATGATGGTCAGGGGTGCCGCGGGCAACACTGGTCTCTGTCCCTCTTTCCTTCCCTCCCTCCTCTGATGCCCGCTCATGTCTCTGCCTCCCAAAGGCTTGCATAGCTGTTTGTTGCAGCAGTCCCAGCTACAAGCTCCGGAGGCAAGTGGTGCCTCTGGGGCTAGCCAGGGGCTACTGGTTGCCAGGAGCTGAGCAAGCAAGCAAGCAAGCAAGTGGGTAAGGAAGCCTGGCCAGTTAGTCTGCCAGCCTTTGCTGTTTGGAAAAGACAGACAAGTGGAAGGCTGGGCAGGCAGGCACCGCCCTGGCTTTTCTTGTGCTTGCTGTGTGCAAGACCTGCCTGGGAGCTGAGTGCCCAGCATCAAAGGGGAGCCTTTTCACCACGCAGGCCTGGCAGTGCCCACTGCTGCCTCCCAAGGTGAGTAAGGTGCTGGCCTCACATTCACCTTTGGCCAGTCTCTGGGGGCTGGGGCATCCTCTTCCCAGGCCCTGAGGGGTGCCATGAGGAGGCACCTCTCTTTGGAGTGGGGCTGGTGTCTCAGGGACCAGGAGTGATGGTGGCGGCTGCCCAGAGTACTCCCAAGGAAAGGGAAGAGGAACCTGAGGGAAGACTTCACAAGGGAGGGTGTTCAAAAACAGGTGAGGGGCTGCTGGCTCTGCAGGCAAGGGTGATAGCACTGGGCTTTTGAGGCTCAGGGAGCATTTCCCCACAGGGGAGCAGTAGAAATGTAGTTGGCCAAGGGAGCCATGGACTCAAAAAGGTTGAAAACCTCTAGACTATGGAGTTATCATCCTGGAGACCCTTGGCCAATCATGGCAGGGGAGGAGAGACAGCCAGGCAGGAGAAAACCTAACCATTTAACTGGCAGTCGGGGCCCAGCTACAGAAGTAGCTAGGTGTACTTAGGAGTTTGTCAGGCAGGATAAACCTCTTTAATTTTCCCAGGTGGAGGAAAAGGATGTAGAATGGGGCTACAGGTGTTTTGTAGAAGGAGTAAAAAGCAGAAAGCCATTCTAGGAAGAAAATGTTTTAATAGAAACAGTTCTATTGTGGAGAATTAGAAGTTCTTTTTTAAACCTGAAACAAGTGTTTCTGAAATAAAATAAGTGCTGTGCCTTTACTAGTAAAACGGTCAAGCTTTATCCCTCTTTGAATGTTTGCCATTTTCATTGTGCCCTCGCTTTAAAATATATCTAGTTCAGGGAACAAGTTGTCAAATGAAGCCTACTATCAACAGTCCTTGCTGTGGGTTTATATTATATGCCACCACATATAGAGAACCCTGAATTCTTGGTTGTTGTTGAGAGGGGAGGCCAGGGTTAAATCACCCCAGACTCAGTCATGTTGCTCCGTTCCCATCTTCATGTGTCACATGAGGGAATGTGTCACAGAATGAGACAGTGGAAGTAAACTAATCACATTTAAATCTCCCATTGAAAGCCAAGTGATTTAAAAATATTTCACCTTAATTGTATTGTGACATCACTGTTGTTAGAAATTACAAATCAAGATTGTTGGTATAATTTACTTGAATGCTTAAAACATAGTTTTATACATTTTAGTACAAAGTTCAGAATAAGAATATACTTTTGGAAGCTATTTTGTATGTACTGATTTTATGCTTAATAAAGCATCTATTCAGCTGAAAGACCACTCGTTTCACATTCTTTCTGTTCTACAAAGTACAAAGATGGTTGCTTACGAAGCATTTTGTACGGGGTCAGTTCTGTGGAACCAAAGCACGTCTTTTTATCATTAGCTTGTTAACACTTTGATATAGATATTTTGACGAATGTCTACTCAGATAGCCCTGTGTGAAATTACCTAGGGGGATAACTTGAGTCTTCCACTACAGGGTTATTAATATTAATAAATGTTTTACGTAAAGTGCATGACCTTGCATATCTCCCGCTCTCAAGTGAATTCTCTAATAATAGTATCCCCCAAAATTCAACTCATATCTCGGTTATGCGATACTGATGTTTATTTCACACATGAATGACCAGATTCTCAAGCAGCATGAAGGTGCCTTCACATTTTTGATTCGCATGCCAAAGAAGTGAAAATGCCTACTCATCTCTTCAGGTGTGCATGCAAGTATTTAATCTACTGAAATATGTTAACAAAAACATGGTTGAAAATTCAAGGTCAAAATAAAACAGCAATGATTTGGCTAGAAGTTACACACACACACACACACACACACACACACACACACACACACACAGATGACTACTACTAGTATTACTGCAGTGGTACCTCCATTTATGAACTTAATTCGGTCCGTTCTTAACCCGAAACCGTTCTTAACCTGAGGCGTGCTTTTGTTAATGGGGCCTCCTGCTGCCGCCGCCACACAACTTTGGCTCGCATCCCAGGGCAAAGTTCGCTACCAGGAACACCTACTTCCGGGTTAGTGGAGCTTGTTACCTGAAGCGTTTGTAAGGCGGATGGTACGTAACCCGAGGTTCCACTGTACTGTACTACTAATTAAGGGTACCAAGAAACCCAAATTTACTAGTGAAACCAGGAACATCTTTCACATCTCTTCTTCGTGTTGAAGTTTATTGTAGCACAAATTATTTACTTGATTTATTTATTTAATTTATCGGGGCATTAAGAACAGGTTATTAAGACTTTCCATATCAAAGAAAAACAAGCAAAGAAATAAAAAAGACTCAAAGCATATATACCTATATGTTTTGTTGCAGCAAATATAGGAACAAAACAGGTAGCAAAACAGGTAACTAACAAAATCTCCCTTAAATATACAATTCATAACACGTGAACAAATAAGCACTAAGTGAAGCATTCAGGAAAACATCACAGAAGTAATCAACTAGCCAAGCGTAAAGAGGAAGAAAAATTAATTCAATCCGCCTCTAATATCACTCCATAAAGCCACATGGTTTGATGAAGAAAGCCCATCATGCTTTCTGACAGACCCATATTTAATAGAACAAAACCATTTCAAATAAAACCTTTCCCCCCTTGAATCCTTTCTTTATTCAACTGACAAGTTATTTTTTCATAAATGCCAACGAAATCTGAGAATATCACCCCTCCAAGCAAATTAGCTGTTACAAATTTCGAATTTCAGACTACCACCATATGGACCCCAATAAAAATGGAAAACATTAACTCCTGTAAAGTATCTTTTTGTCTCCATCATTGATAATGGACAACAGTGCCATAAGTGGCTCTCGTGCCAACATCTCTCCTGTAATCAATTGAAAACCTTATTCCAAACTTTATAAACCCCTGGGCAAGTCCGCCTGATGTGATAAAATGTATCTTGCCCTCCACAGCTTGTCCATTAATCTGGGCTGGTACTGAGGCTCCAATACTTTGGCCACCTCATGAGAAGAGTAGACTCCCTGGAAAAGACCCTGATGTTGGGAAAGATTGCGGGCACAAGGAAAAGGGGATGGCAGAGGACGAAATGGCTGGACAGTGTTCTCGAAGCTACGAACATGAGTTTGACCAAACTGCAGGAGGCAGTGGAAGACAGGAGTGCCTGGCATGCTCTGGTCCATGGGGTCATGAAGAGTCACTGTGACACATAGGAAAATTGGCAAATTACTTGCAGATAGACTCACATGCTGCTCATTGTGGCAGGCTTGTTGGTTCAGCTGAAGTTGCTATGCATACCTTTCTAGTAGCATAGTCAGTCCCTCATGAGTATATCTACCTCATCAACTTGGCAGCCCAGGGGACTCTCATAGGCAGGAGGAGCCAGCAACATGGGGCAGCACTGGTCTCTCGACAGCAGTGTTGCCAGTTGCTGAGATGATGCAAGGTAGTGTGGTGGCAAGTTCACAAGCATACCAGTGGAAGCGCTGGGTTGGTTCTGCCAGTGTACCTGAGCAATCCAAGCCTTGCTGCTGTTCTCCCCTTGCACTAGGACATATATATCTTATATGTCCTAGTGCAAGGCACCTTAAGACACCTATAGTGTTTGGATGTTGGAATAGTGGACTAGGTTAGATATAGCTTTTATATTACTGAATAAAAGCCCTCAGTAGTAACATTTGAAAACGTATCTTAACTCTATTACTTTCACTCTAGTAATTATTTTATTAGTTAATATTTGGCAGCTAGCAAACCGCAAAGAAGCCACACTTAAGATCTGTGGGGGGCTCTTTCTCCTCCCCTTTTAATTAGAGGGTTACCAGTTATTCAACTGATATAAAAGCTATTCTTACAGTACTTTGCATCTCTTTTCTACTCTACATTGGTTCAGGGCCATTAGTTTTCTACTTCCTTTAGAGGAGTTTATATCACGTTAGCCACAAGCTAAATAAAATGGCCTGCAATCAAGCCTTCTGTATTGTCCTGCCTTTGCTCAGAAGCAGCAACATGATCTTTGCCCTTAATAAGCAACTTAATTATCACTCTGCTAAACTGCATACTTATTAAATACCCCTAATAAAATCTCACACTGTTAATGACTGTGATGTGAGAGGAAAGCAATGAATGATGGCAAATATACAATGCAGCAGAAGAGACTATGAATATTAAGTATCTGCGTGATATATAGAAATTGAAATAATAATATGCCTCTCACACTCATGGACATTTAGATTCTTTTTAAAGATCTTACTGATAAATTTTAAATTGGGATATCTGTTGCAGAACACAGAAAACACATTCTCTGGTGTAAAACAACCTGAAGTTTGCATTATTAAGTCTATAGTAAGAAAAATATCCTAAGTCTGCCATTTTAAGCATGTTGATTTGAACTTAGTGGGGCTCATTTCTAAATAAATATCCATAGCCTCAGACAATTTGCTAATCATATTAATATATTTTCATAATGTCCAACTACAAGTTTAAATCAACAACAACCAATTTAATTCCCGCCCCCCTGAAATTGAGTTAATATAAATTTCCATTACTCCTTATCCGATAACCTATGTAAGTAATTCAGCCTATCTACAGAATATTCTTAGAGTAATGATAAACCAATATAAAATAAATTAATACCATAAATGTTTCACTGAGACTACACACCTGCTCCAACAGGTAAGCATATGATTATTGCTTTTACAAAACAATTTTAATATAAAAATGTAACTAACCCATGGAAATGGTGTATGCATGTTTTGAAACTCAAGTAATGTTGGACTATTTTCCTGCAATTCAAGAAAACCTGGGACCATTCAAAATATTGAAATTGCCAGCCAACACATAGGTAAGATTTGTTAAATGTGAAAAAGGTCAAAGCAAGAATTAATCATAGATAAAGTCACATACTGGAACAACCAAGTTCAGACTGCATCTACCACAAACTGCAAGAATAAAAGAGCTAATTATAGTCTCATTGGAAACAAAAGAATCTATAAGGGAGAAGCAGATACAAAAGTACCTAACTGGATGCATGGAAAAACAAGTTGGTATCAGGTTACAATTCTTACAGTTTGAAGAACAAGGTGGCCTCTAGAAGAGAGCCAAAGGTGAAAAGATTTACAGTTGTGGCAACACACCAACAACATATCTTTAGCTGGAAATGAAAGCGTTCAAATCTCTCAAGCGTATGTAATCTGGATAATACTTTCTAAAAAGCTAATGGTGTTTTTTTAAGGCAGCAGGCAATTCAAATCTAATCTAATAGGAAATTAGTTTTACATGTAAAAATAGGAAATTAATTTTACATGGGAAAAGGAAGTATGTGCGGGATTGAATGTGGGTATGTATGAATATTTTTAAGGATTGTATGAAATGTATGTCTGTCTGTATATCTGTAATATGTATAAATGTATCAATGTTGAATTATTCCAGTAAAAATTCTATTTTAATTTTTTTTTTAAATTACATGTAATTGCATGTGAAGCACACCTGTCTGTGGATGTTGTCCCTAAACCAAAGAGATCTTAGAAAATTGCAGAATTTTGGCTTCCTTCAAGTACAGAAAACCTCCTTTACATGCGATGTTATGTATTATTTTAGTTATTCCTAACTTTAAAAAAGAAAACTTTGGCATGTTTAATTAAAACAGAGGTGTCTAATTTTACAATTAAAGCATTAAAGTGTAAAAGAAAAAGGTTTGATACTGTAAAGTACAGCTTTTTTAAAAGAATTGTTTTATCCATGATGGTTCAGTATCAAGCCAAAAGGCAGGACATGTGGTTGTAATAAAAAAAATGGTTCAAAAACCACTGTACAGATACATACCTGATGCTTCTTGAACTTTCACCTTCAGACCTGTAAAATAAATTGTAAAAATTAAATTACCAATTTGAACTCCCCAGCAGAAGCTGGTGTCTATCACTATATTTATTCACTAGCAGATCTTGACCATATTTATTCACTAGTACATTTTGACCCTGAAGCTGTTACTAATGACAGATGTAAAGCTACCTTCACTACAGTAGCAAGGAAGGGAAAAATAACAATGGTCTTATGTGTGGTCTAGAAAGACCAGTTGGAATGGGATGTACATTTGTAACCAATTAAAACCAATGCAGTGTAGACTGCCAGTATCCACACGACTGAATGAACCTTTAGGCGCTCATCTGAGGAACAAATGAGTGGCAGTTTTTCCTGGAATGCAATATTTCACTTTGATTACAGGGCTGGAGTACCTTTCTGAAATTCAGAGCCAAATTACCTCATGAGTAACCTTATGGGGACCACATAACAGAAACTGTCAGGTCCAGAGACAAAACAGGCAAGGTAGTAGGTGCTACTCTTCCTTTGTAGAGTAGGTTACAATCTAGCAAAAGGTTTCTGCAGACATCCCTCTCCATCCAGAAAAGAAAGGGAAATCATTGCAGTCCAAGAACACATTTCAGTAAAACAAAAAACACTTGTGGAGGTTGTGGAGCACAGCCAGTGAGAGATGTGGACAAGGGAGAAGGATCACAACTGGGGGAGTGTTCACCACCACCCCTTTTTTAGAAAGAGCCAATGTGTTCATATGTGTGTGCGTGTATGTGTGCGGGGATATGCATATGGTTTGCCATCACAAATTAGCTTCACAAATGCCTGCCACTTGTGCTCTCAATACTGATCATGACTGCAGTGAGGGCAAAAGGTTAAATTCCCTCTGCCTTGCACACCATGGTGCCAATATACCTTGCCCTCCAAATTAAAGAACAATCTTGCAGGCTGGAGTAAACTATATTCCAAGCATCATGTGTAGTTTGTGTCTGATTTATACTTGCTGCTTCTAGTCCAGAGAATATTATGTGGCCAGAAGCCCACTAAATAACATTGACCTCTATTATGTGATGCTCACACAACTCCTGACCTTTCATAAGATGCCTTTTGTTGTATTTAGAATTGATATATCCACATCATATAGTAGTTAGCTAACATCCCCCCCACAATTCCAGACAAAGAATACTAGCAGCACATTATACTATACACATTTGTTTCCTATTCTCGGTTTTAGTATTAAATGGTGTTTTTAAAAAACACCACACACTGTAGAATCAAATATGATCAAATGCATTTTGTGCCGACAATGTCAAAGCTGAAGTAGAGTAGTGGTTTTTACTGAATGAACAGTGATGGATACAATAAAATCCAAGGGAAAGCCGATATAATGGTATTTCCATCAAGAAAAATAAAAGGATATTAAATAGCTAGGGTGCAATCCGAAGAAGAATCCCTAAAGACTGACCAGGTTCTGTACATGTGAAGAGAGCTTTTGAGCTTCCTATGTTGCATGTGAATCTCAATTAAAAAGTGATGCAGGGGGAGATGAAGGATGCTTTTGGATGCTTCTGAATCACATAATCTCCTTTCCCCTCTTATGTTCATGAGTTTTTTAAAAGAATGTGGAGATTAATGTCATTCATACACACACAAAATTCAATGTTACTAAGTAAAAAGAGAACACTGATGTAGACTTTTGACAGATTCAGGCAAATGATCTTATATATTCTCCACTGGATGCTCATCTCATTCATGAAATATTAAAACTGTATACATTACTAGAGTCACAGGCATGTATCTGTGCCTTCAGACTTTTGAAGATAGGATGATAAACATATATTGATTTTTATTTTTTCGTTTCTACTTTTTTCTTTTCAGAAGTATCAGCCTTTAAAAATGAGATTTGGTAGCAAAATGATATTGCATATAAAGAAAAAAAATACATGGATTTAAATTTTTTAACAAACAAACAAACAATTTTTAGTCAGCATACTCTTCAGAATATTAGGAGGAAAGGATGTTCTATTTTTCCTCCTTAGGAAATATACTTAGTATTTCACACCAGTCGCATAAAGCTCCTTTCCCTACTATTGTCTTGGAGTCAACACACACTACAATTCTGGTTTGCAATCTTTGACTGCAGCAACTGCTCAAACCAGTTTATTTTATTTCTAAGTTTATATCCTACCCTGCAAAGGACAATCAGGATTCCCAGGGCAGTAGAACTGGATGCCACAGCAAAGTGTACAAGTGGGAGGAATAGGCAAATTAAAAATGCAAGCTTGAGGATGGAGAATGTGATATATGAGAGATCAGTTACTGGGATATCTATCTATCATCTATCTATCTATCTATCATCTATCTATCTATCTATCTATCTATCTAATCTATCTATCTGGTTTTGCTGTGGGTACAAACGATACATTTCTGCACCTCTTCAAAGAGTAATGGATTTTGTATCCCTAAGATTATCTTCCTGCCAAATGGCCTTGTGGACTAAATGATAAGCATCTTAAGGGGAAGACTATCTCATAAAATCTCTTTGTGCAGAGCACCATATGTATCAAAAACAAGGGTTTCAAGATGCAATGATACTTTGGAACAATTATTGAAAACCAGACTGTTCTTGAAACACACTGCTATCTAAGCGGCTCTAGGCTGAAAGCCCTATGCATACTACTTTTGATTCCAGTTGATCCTGCTCTAAGGGGAAGTTGGCACATCAAGACCTGCACCAGAATATTTGGTCCTAGAGCAGAACTAAACATGTTGCTAGCATGGTTCTTGCTTGAGTGCAAGATTATTCTTTCACTAAGAGATCAGGGCACTAGCAGTGTAGGGGTCCTGAACCATTTGCATCCCTCTGTGATTCTTATCTGAGTTGGCCCCTCTGCAGCTGCTATTGGCATGGTGGAAAATATCTCCCATTGAACTGAATAAGAGATGTTTTTCTTTCTTGTGCTAATAGCAGGCACAGGAAGCTCAATCTGGATTGGAACCACAGGGGGCAAATACTTAGCACCCCCTATCCCAATGCCAGGGTGCCAATCTGTATCACCCCCCTTCCCCTATGCTGGCTATTTGTGTAAGAAAACTCTTGCACACAAATTGCATAATGTAAGCTTTGAGCCTTAGCTCTGTTGAAGGTCAACCATCGGCTTGCTCAGAGCTGTCCATGGTCCTGTAGAAACTGCTTCCAACTGAACTCCAGCTATTCTGCATCTCGCTTTCTGAGCAATCCATTTTATGTTCATGGCTGCAGTTTTTAGCTGTTCATTTCAGTACACACTATTATCTATTTCCTTTCTTCTGGTCAATATTTTCAGAGCTTAGTATTCCTTTGAACAGAGCTTAATGTTCTGGAGTTATTTTTCAGCAACAAAGCCATATGTAACAAAATCAAGTTTACTCAGTTGGACTATAACCAAGTTTGCAACATGATATAATATTATGGTTAAAGCAACTATAAAGCTATCATTTTTCTCCTAGCAGGGATTTTAGCCCATTTCAAGACGAGATGTCTCAAACACAGAACGAAAACAGAATAAAAACAATTGTACCCAACTATGAAGCAGACAACCTTGAAACTAAAATTAAAATTGCCTGAAGTCGCTTGAAGAAAGAATGAAGCAAAAAACTGCATATACCACGATCTTCCCCCCAAATTGTTCAAGAACAAATAGGAACAGGAACAATTCAATTACAGCTAATTTATCTTCCAGAACATTTACCTTTTCTACAATTTTGCATCATAAATAAAATAAACTTCTCTTGATTTTACTACTGCAACTTTCTTATCCCTGGTATTCCATTATCTCATCTCAGCCCTCTCATATCTGTCTAGCATGCTACTGCAAAAAATATTCACCTTATGTCTCTCATGTGACATTCACAGGAACCTTGTCCTTCTGCCAAAGCCCTGGCCTTCTGCCCATGATCTTGATTCCCACAGCTCCACCACCCAATGTCCAAAGGTGTCTGCTCCCTTGAATGACACTTCTCTTGCTGCCCCATATGCTTGGAATCACGTGTTATCTGACAAGCACAATGACAATGCTTGTTCAATAAATATTAACATGGCTATGATTTCACTATAGTCAAGCCTAAATGTTTTATTTAGCTATTGTTAGGAACTGAATTTAGCATTTAAATAGTGTTCAGTGAGTGGCACTGCCTAAGGCTAATAACTACAGTTGCATTTGTTTCTGACTCAATATATGGATTGCTTAACCAAGCTTTGCCCTCTAGAGGGTCACGCTTAAACATATCTGTAGAGTAGGAAGTAAATCTGATGGCATTATGCAACACTAATTTTGTTGCTAATGTGCAGTAGTTGCTTTCAATCGGAGATTGAACAGGAAGTTGTGGTTTCCTTTTGGCACTTAAATACTAGCATTTGCATTTTCAGAATAATTTAAGATATTACTAATAGCGAATTATTCAATCTATTTAATACTAAGAAGATGCTAAGATCACAATCAAGCAACATAACTTTTTTTCTCCAAATAACAGAATATGCATTTAAGAGTCAGAAATGAAATTTCCTTGGGCAGTGTCCTGTGTACTCAATGGAGTATTCTGGGGTGGGTGGCAATTTTAAACAATTTCCCCTTCTCTCTGCAACCACCTGCATCCCCCAATGTGTTCCGTATGACTAGCAGCCTCTCGCAAACAGTGTGGAAAGTGGCATGAGGTGCTGCAAGAGAAAGGGACTAATTTGCAAATATTCTATCCATCTACTGGAAGCCTCCATTGAATGAAACCACCTTCTGTGTGCTGTTATCATTTTCACCCTAGATTGCAACTATGATATGTATTTTCTCTGCTGAAGTCAGAAGAAACTAGACATTGGCTCATCTGTCTATGCTGCATGCCTCCTTTAGGTTTCTTTTAAAATCTTAATATACTAAGAAAATGAATTGTCACTTTATATTCTTGTGTAATCTGTGTCAATATGCTTTTGACAGGTTGACAACGTTCTAGTCCACAGGGTGCTGGTGTTCTAAAATGACCACACCTATGATCAAATAGACTATGATTAGCATTGAAAGAGATCTCAGAATTAAAAAAAAGGGGGGGGATGTGGAAGGTTTTACTTGTACAATGTAGTTTATATGATAGGCAGAAGGGCCCCTTCAAAACGTCCAAACAATTATTAGTTTGCACAATTAAACTGCATCATGATCTGCATTGTTTATCTCAAGACTGTCCGAGCAGACAAATAAAGGAATTAAGACTTTAAGAAGTGCGACAAGAACCTTGGAAGGGAGCCTTCTATATTTCAATTTGTAGGTTTAATTTATACTCTCAGTCTCAGGTCTGAAAATTTAAAAGGTTCAGACTTAGACATAATGACTTAACTGCATCAATAATCCATAGACAATGGATCCGTAGGTGAAGATTAAACAGCACTTTATAATCCATGCCCCAAATCTCTTAAGTGTCAAAGAGCTTTTAGGCTTAAAACAATCAGCAAATTATTTTGCCAAAAGAAATTACCACAGGGATTACTGAAGTGAAGAGGAACGTTCAACATGCAAAACCAAAGTATAAACTTAACTATCTGAAATGGAAAATAAGAACGATTGAACAGGAAATCTTACTTGAACTTTATAAAAAAAAAACATGCCATAACATATGGAGACACATGGCAAGCGAAAACCAGAAAAAACCCAATAACCTAAGTAACTATAGCCAATTCAGGAGTGCTGAAAGAGGGGATTAAACACCCCATCAGTCCAGCTGGTTGGTTACTTAAAAAGAAATACTCCTGGGCAGAATATAGAGTTTATTTACTATATGTGGGAATTTATACACCAACCAACTGAAACAACCAACCAAAGAATTAGCTCTGTTACATGATGCTATATTTGGCTAGCTTGTGATACTGTATTGCAGGGGTGCCTAACCCAGGCATAGGCAAACTCGGCCCTCCAGATGTTTTGGGACTACAGCTCCCATCATCCCTGACCACTGGTCCTGTTAGCTAGGGATGATGGGAGTTGTAGTCCCAAAACATCTGAAGGGTCAAGTTTGCCTCGTTATGCCTGGCCTAACCTATGGAGCATGGGCTATAAATAGACCCTCAAACCTTTCCTGGGGTTTCTTTAAGGCCCTTGCTGGACCCAGTAAAGTGAAATATACTATCATATGCATGTAGCTTAAACAGTCAGCATCAACATTATGACTAGTGCTATGGGGATATTTTCATACCTGCTCAAAATCCAGTCAATATTTTCCCAGTGGAGTACTTCTATAAACACTATGATGCTTTCTGCATGTAACACAAGCATATTTTAACATGTATGAGTAATATGTGAGCTCATGGAGCGGAGATTGTGGCTACTTTGCTCCACCACTGGTTGTTCTCTTGCTATACCGTGAAAAACCATGTTTTGACTTACCATATCATCCTAACATGGTCTCACGGTTTAGCTCTCTCCAGACAAACCATAAGCTATATCCAAGATTTGTGAAGAAAGAGATAAACCACCAGCCAAGGTTTAGATGACATGCTAATCCAAGCTATGATTTAGCATAGTTTAGTACAGTAGCAGAATGACCAGAGGAGCAAAGTGGCCCCAATCCCTTCCTAGATGAGCAAAATTGCACAAATTTTGCTCATCTGTGTAAGCCAAGGTTGTGCTAAGTCACGGTTAGGATGTTATGGGCAAATGAAGTCAATGTTTCTTAGCTGGCATGCAGTGTTAAAATTCCTAAAAAGTGGGACAGGACAGACCAACTCTTTCCCACCCCAATAAGAACGTTGAGACAAATAAAGAACTTTAACTCAGTCTTGTTTGGATGCCCAACCCTTTGGATATGCCTTTATAACTGTAGCCTAGTTCTTTCTGACAGCAGGTATCAATATGCAGCTGGGGAGAAGATAGTCAAATCAACTGCCTTAGCATTCAAGCATTGTTCAGTGAAAGAATGGATGAATTATCACGTTCCCTTTGGTAATTTACCATTAACATCAACAATAACCCTGTTTTTAACACTCTCATAATCAAAGATTCATAATACTGAAGATATTTTTTCAGAAAGCAGCCAATAATTGTGTGTGATAGTTCTTTTGATCCATCGAGATAACAGGAGTAGAGAATATATATATATATATATATATATATATATATATATATAACCACAACACTGTGACAGGGACTCTTTATAAGATTTTCTTAATTACTTAGCATTTAACCAAGTTAGCTAGTTTATCCATTTTAACCCTATATTGGAGATTAACGGCCAGTCGCTGTGGGTGGTAGCTGCAATCTGTAGAAGTTGCTGTTTCCATTTAAAACCCAATTCTCTCCCCTCCCCACCCCCAGTAACATTTGTAATTTGTTCAGATAGCTCCTTAGGTGCCTACCTATATAATCTAACCTATACCTATATAACATAACAAGACTACAACAAAATCTGTAGGAATTGGGTATGTACAAAGCCACATTTCCAATGTTTATTAGAAGAGTTGTCCTTGTTAAATTCTGATAGTCCTGGATAGTCACTTCAATTCATCTAGGGCACATGTGTGCAGAAACAGACCTCCACAAAAGTATTCCTACCTGGATGAGGGGCTGCAAATGAATTCCTAACAGTTAAAAGCTTGATCAGCCAGGACTGTATCCACATAATCACTGTGTGATTACTGGCAATAGCTCTCATAATCCATTCAAGGAGGCAGGCATGCTAAATGGAAGAGGGAAGCTGAATTCAACTATCCTACCAATCCTTCCCTCCTAGACTGGTAATCTCAGAGCTCATCCAGATTTTGTTTTGTGCCACGTTTCTAAGCACAGGTCTGGGTGGTTTTGTTGTTGTTTTGCTCTGGCAACTTCCACAGTAAAAACCACATTTTACCACTGAACTGGGGCAAACAGTAACTGAGTTTTCAGCGAATTACGCTTTGCTTTGATTCAGCGGTTTTCCCAGGGAAAGCACTGGGACAACAACAGGCCAGGACATGGAACTTTAAAGCTTTAAAGCACAGACCTGTGCCTGGAAAGCATGGTGCAAAAAGAAGTCTGGATGAGCCCTGATAACTGGGAAAATTAGTAAGTATGCAGTCTCAGCTACTGGAACAGCTGTTTAAAAGTCAGAAATAGCCATGAAGAAGCCTGATATTGCAGGTAGGTTCTGTTGTATTAGGTCTATTATGTATGAGTCCAACACAGTCTGAAAAACACTAAACAAAGTGCTGTTTAGGTAATTTATAATGCTGCTTGGACACAATTAGTGTCTAACATTGTCTTAATATTTAGGAAAGTATTTTCTGTAATAGAGAACATGGATAATCCTATCTGTCCCTTGGTGTGGTCATAATGAAAGAATTATGCCAAATTTAGGAAGTGTTTTAAAAATAGTTTCCTTACCATACATCATACTTCACATTTCATGTTACTCATGGCACATATCCATCTCTCTCTCTCTCTCGGGCTGATTTTTGCAATGAGTTCATTCTTCCCAGAAGATGATGAACCAGCTGCCAAGCATATGGCTTTGGCACCACTTCTTGGAAAACAACTACTTGGCCCGTACTCGCCACTAACATCAAAATCAGTATTACAATATTTAAATGATCTGGGCAACCTATGGATGCACAACCAGGATTGATGAAAGAGAAACATATGGAGGAGCTCCAGTAGAAACCACAATTCCAAATTAAGAAGTCATTTTCTTATCAGAATGCAATACATGAAAAAGGGATATGCTCAGTTGCTAATATAGCTTTTGCTAAAGTAGTAACAGTACTTTTACAATTTTTTGAGGGGGGCACAATGCGCATCAGTTGTAGCCAGCAACAACTGGCTGTGAATTGCGGCCCAAAACATCTGAAGGTCACAAAATTGGGAGAGGCTACTATATACTGGACTTTATTAAACCATCTCAGTTATACATATCCAGCTATCCAAGATAACTGGGTAGTCCAGAAAAACTATGCAAGACTACAAATAAAACACCACACAGTACTAACTGGGATAGAAATTGCATTTTGGGGGTAACTGCATTTCACACAGTGTTTATGGCATTCTAGCTACAATCAGTAATATTTTCAAGAAATAAACATGCCAGTGCTACATTCGCAGAAAGGATCCTTGAGAGCCAGTGGCTCAGCATGAAACTATATCTCTGCTTAGGAAGAGTGGTGCTTTCTTCACTGTAAGTACAGTCTATAATAATACGAATGTTTTGTCAGTGGCAGCAATGACAATATTCTCCAGTGTATACAGTTTAGCTTCTTAAAACTTAAATGGTGAATGAGCATTAGGGGGAGGAAGGAGAAATAAGGATTTGTTTTGTTTTTGTACATTTTTGCCAGCCGTTTTCGAAAGGAAAATGCAGGCAATACATGCTACAAAAAAAGAAATGCTCAATCTTCCAATTTAGGAAAACAGCATGGTAAATGTACAACTTCCAGCCTCCTGCTGAATAATAATCTCCCTGATGCTCTCCTAATTTCATATACCCAGTGCCACATCTGCCTCCATACCCCCGGTTTACCAACACACACTACTTCTATACTTCTTTTGGCAGCATCTCATGGACTGTCACTGAGGAAGTTTTCTGAACCTAAGTGGGTTCTTTCCGGGTGATACCATGACCCGGAAACAAAGGGGGAAACAAAAAGCCCCAAGAAAGAAGCAGAAAAATCAAAGTCTCTTTCACAGAGGAAGGGACTAGAGGGCAAGTTTAGATGGCACACTAGTTTGGATGTCATCCATAATGTACCACAGATAGATAGATAGATAGATAGATAGATGATAAAGATACAGATATATGGCGTGCAAGCAGCTAATTGTATTATTCCTCTAGCCAAGAAACCGTTCCAAGGTGAAAGCTTAATGAAAAATACTGCTTGTAAAGCGTTGTTATTGTTGCAATAATATGACAAGATAATGTAGAAAAGCTCTGCTGGTTCTGGTCAAGGGCACTCAACTTTTGCTCACTTGTTTAAGCAAGATCTAAAATACGTAACTGGTGTCCTGGTCTCTGGGCTTTTAATAGGTCGAACTGAGTTTGATCCTCTTCCATCTCTTCTCTCCTTAGATGTTTAATATCAGATTTAGGAGATGGGATCAAATCAACTGAGGCCTCAACATTAATTGAAGCTGGGTTTAACTCCTCCCCTTGTGTCATTCCCTGCCTCAAAGAAAAATCCTTACAAAGCTACAACTTGCCCCTGCTGTCACATCTTGTTTTGTCTTCAGAAACCAGGCATTACATGAAAGCATATGAGATAGCAAACCTGCTGAAAATAATTAAGTTTGGGTCTGGCCAGTGTCTGGATGGTAAACCGCCTTAGAAACTCTGTACAATGTATTTGGATCAACAGAAGAAAGGCAAGATAACCAAAATAAGTAAAATGTATTTTAAATTCTGTGGGAGTTGCAAATTGCATGCAAGCAAACAACAATTGGCATTTTATAAAATGAATACTGAAGTATACAAGATGCTATCCAATCGCCTTAGGGACTCTACTTAGAATTTGTGTTGGGTTTACTCTTTAGCCTTTTCTTCTCCCAAAGATGCCCCGCAAGGCAGTGGGAACGGAGGTCTGCTCAGCTGCTGCAACCTTCCAACAGCTTGACCTCACCCCCAAAGGCCCACCCCAAAGGCCTACTCCTCATTGTCTCCTGAGATAAATGGATCCCAGCAACTGAAGTATAATACTGTTTGAATACAAATTTAAAAATTATTAATTTTCTTTATATGCTCTAGCTCCGATATTAACCCAAGCCCTATTGTGTGATTCCAGGGCAACTACCAGCACCATATTGGTGGCTGCTCCCAGGCTGTGGAAGTGCTTTCCTGGGAAAGATAGACTTTCTCTCTCCTTGCTGTCCTTCCACCAGCAGCTGAAGACTTTCTTGTTCCAACAGGCTTTGGTGAAGAAGAAGAGCTTGGATTTGATAACCCGCCTTTCACTCCCCTTCAGGAGTCTCAAAGCGGCTAACATTCTCCTTTCCCTTCCTCCCCCACAGCAAACACTCTGTGAGGTGAGTGGGGCTGAGAGACTTCAAAGAAGTGTGACTGGCCCTAGGTAACCCAGCAGCTGCATGTGGAGGAGCGGAGACACAAACCCGGTTCCCCAGATTACGTGACTACCGCTCTTAACCACTACACCACACTGACTGCTTTTAGTTAAAGTGCTGGTTCCATGCTATTTTTATTGTAATTATTGGTATGTTTTAAATAAGAGTTTATATATGTACATGGTTTTAATTCTGTTAGTGCTTAATTGTTTTTTAATTATTCAATTTCTATGTTTTTAACAGTTCTTGTTCTTACCTGTGAGCAGCCTTGAGTCGCGTCAGGGAAAAAGGTGGGGTATAATGAATGAATGAATGAATGAGTATTGTTCCATTAAATTCCAGAGATATGATTCACTTCCTCAACTCAAACCAAATGCATGCTTTCAGCCTTTAGTTTAGAAGACACTGCAAATTCTGCAAATTTTAGCTAATTATGGCAAATATTTGCAAATGAAAGGCATGGTTTGGAGCCATGTTTTACTGTGTTAGCAGCGAGGATTGAAGGCAAAGCAATGGAGCAATAACAACAACCAAAATGAGATGAGTTAAAAATAACCACAGTTTGCCATAGTACAGGGCAAGAATTCAATCTGGGGGCAGCCTGACTGCTGGCCAGTCCAGCCATCCTTGCTTGTATGCCAAGATTATCTTGTTCATAGTGTAGGAAACTTAGCCTGCACTCTGGCACAAAACTGTTAAATCATCATCATCATCATATCACTCATTCATTCAATTTCTAAACCATATTTTCATACGCATTAATACTTTGGTCTGTACCTTCAATGTTTACACTTTACTTTATCTCACAAATAATTGTGTTTCCAAGTCTTGCCAAGTTCTTTGACATACAGCCTTCTAATTTCAACAGCATCTGTATTAAATGTAACAAAGAAAAAAACTCTCTTGCAAAGGTCTGTGGTATGCAGTGCTCTTCAGTTTTTATCAACACTGCAATCCACTTTCTAGTCTGACCTTCAGGAAACTTGGCTTTAAACATCAAAAGACACTTTCTCCTGAACATTTAAGAAAATTTACCGTACATCACCCCTTTCTGCTCTGTCCCAGTTGCCTCTAGATATAACCCAGACCTTTTGTCTAAATGGGTGGCAATTCTCTGCCCCATTCCCCAACAACTGCTTCTAATTTTCCCATTGAGCAGGTTCTAAAATTCAATAATAAAAGAACATCTGGTCACATATCCCCTTAATTCATTTAATATTTATATACAGCACAATAATAAAAAGCTCTCTGGGCAGTTTACAAGTAAACCTTTCCCAGTGGCAGCGTCTGCAAGACACTAAGTACACTATGGATTTACTTGTTGGGATATGTTTGTGTCTTTTGAAAAACCCTGCCTTCTGCAATAGCCATATTTTATACTTTAAACTCTCTTAGATTATGAAAAGTTGTAGCATGTAGAGAATTTCATTTTATTATGCTCAACAAGCATTATAGACCAGTTTGCACATGCATTATAATTTTTTGTTACAGCTAGAAAATATATAGAACTAAGTTCCAATAAATATATGTTGCAACTACTTTCATGACAATATAAACTGAAGTATCGTAGTCATTCCATGTGGACAGACTTTTCCAAACTACACAATCACAACATGTATTTATGTAAGTTACACATGAAGCTTTAAATAATTCCCTACTGGGAAATAAAATAAAGCTAAATACTCCATAGAAGCTTTCTGTATGTAGACTACTTTTTGTTTTCTTGTCATTTTTGTCTTCCTTAAAGTACAAAGAACAACGCTTGACAGCTTTCCTCCTCAACTTCCTTTTCACTCAGGCTGCCAGCAGTATCTTTTTCGCAGCAGGGAGTGAAACAACTTGTTACAACTATTAGATTCGGAAGAGCAAAATGACATCTGCATCCTTTGTGATAAAACCTCTGCGTTTCAGCATTTTAAAGAACTACTGAGTTGCAATATACTGTATTTTGGAGCCACCTAGTCCACTGCCTTAAAGGCTTTGGCTGCTAATAGTTTACTGCAACAAAATCATTGCTTTGGTGACAAAAGAGATCCACACTTGGGCTTCAGACTGGGGGTGCTTGATAATTTTGATCTTTGTTAATCAAGTCTGACCTGACCAGAACTGACCTGGTCCTCGCAATTCAGACTATTGTGTGGATTGGAATTTAGCAACTTACTGAATTTCACAATTCTCCCAAAATAAATGTGTACAAAAAAATTAATTTTGAGAACCTAAGTTTAAAATATATTCAGTTTCATAATGAAATGAAATGGATATACAGGGGGGGGAGATGTAAAAGTAAACAGGACCAAAATCAGAGATTCATTCATCCCTAGCTCCACACTTATCTTTCCATAAAGACAGGATCATGCACGTTTTCCGGTCAATATATATAATCCCCAATGGGCCTTGGAATCTGCATAGTGGCTGAATTTTGTACATTCTCCAGCCATTATGCATAATCTCCAACAGGCACTGGGGAATGTACATATCTCAACTAGATTTTTGTCTGGGAAATATGCACCTTCTCTGGTCAGTATTCATAATATCCAAGAAACACGCCCTTTTTTTCTACTTCTTGTTCAGAAGTGTGCTATCTGGACTCCCCACATGGCTTCTGGCCTACTTACATGGCTCACAACATGCACCCCCCCCACCCCCCACCCCCACCATCAGCCAAGAAGCAGAGAGAAGAGGGCCCCCAGAGAAACATTATTAATTTGTTCTGCAGCTTCTACTACCAAACATACTTTTAGCCCACCTACCCTGCCAGACTTGGTGCACTTCCCCTTACGGAAGTTTTAGGTAAGGACAGAAACATTAGATCAAGATCACTTTCAGGATCCTTTGCATAGAACAAGGCAAATCATCCTGATGTTTGTAACCCAATATTATCTACCTGATTTATTTATTTGGCTTTCAGTCAACTGATACCCCACTTTTTCATTCAGTGACATCCAAGGTGACAAAGCAGCACAGAATTAAAACATCTTATCAATATCAAATACAATCAGAAATAAAATTTTAAAACAGGCACAGAACAGGAATGGCACATCAGATACCAAATAAAATTAGCCAGATTTTTTAAAATTCAAAGTATCATCAAAAACAAGGTCATGCAGTATTCCTGAGACTGGGTGTTCCGTGGGTTGAGCATGGCTAGAAAGGGAGCTCTCCCCTACATTTCTGCCAGGATGCAGACAGGATGTGTGAGAATGTGTCGCCCCAGCCAATTTTAATGGGAGAGACAGAGAGAAGACAGTCCTTTAGGTACCTTGGTTTCAAACCACCTAGGCCCATAAAAGGCAATAAGCAACACTTTGAATTGAGCATGGGAACAAATTAGTAGCAACTGTAAGAGCATAATTCCTGCATGTTACAGGAAACCGGCCCTAGTCAGGACTTTAGCAGAAGCATTTTTAACCTACTCCAAGCCACCACCTGCACATCCAGCAGCACTTATTGGTCCAGGAACACCACAACATACAAACCTGGTTTTGGGGGGGCACGTGCAGTCTCTAGGATTGGCAATTTAGTGACCAAAATCAGCTATTGCTTTGGTCAATTGTATAAAAAACTCCAAAGAGGTCCAGCAGTACCACAAAGGAATCCCTCTATCCATCTCCCGGCACTGATCAAGGTGACCAACACAATTTCAGTGCTAAAATCCAGAAACAGGACTGAAAAGGACCCAGATAACTGGTCCAAGGAAGCTTGGAGGTGGGTTGCCATCCCATGCTCAAGTTTCTTGCCCCCCCCCCATGAAACAATCCAGCACAGTGGGCTGGAGGGCTTTTAAAAAATAAAGGTTTCATGTCTGCTTCAAAGAACCCACACTTTCAACATGCGACAGGCTAAAAATCTCTCTCCCCTTCTCTGTTTTTCCTGCTGCAGGATTGAGAAACACTTTTTAAAATAATTTATATCCTTCCAATATCCCCATCCACAAAACAAAAATTATGTTTGCAAATAGGCATTTTTCCCCCCAAACAAAAAACTGAGTTCAGTGCTGCTTGTTTACTCAAAAAGGTAGCAAAATGAAATGAAGGAAACAGCAAGGCTGCTTAGGGACACACACACACCTAAGGGCTTGGTTGCATAGGTATAGCCTTGAGCACTGAGTATGCTCTGATAAAGACTAGCACAGTTTTTGAAGCAGTCCCAACTTCTCCCATTGGTGGCTGTGCTGGTCAGGATGCACAAGAACAAGAGATAGACTGTAATGTTTGCAGATTTTCTCTGAGTTCAAATATAAGTATAAATTGTGTGTGGCTTTGAGATTATGAAGGAGGAAATATTTAAAATTTGCTTGGTATTCTCACTGGGAGGGTTGTGCCCCAGTCACTCTAGTGGACCACCCTTCACTATCCAATAGTACTAAACTTAATGCAGTGTCCCAAAACTGAAGCAGATTCAAACATTTTTACCTAAGCAAACTGCAAATAAATTACTGGTGGCCACTGAATGCATCTTACCACCTGCAGCCATAATACAACTTGATAACCCCTGAATTAATCACTTGGTTGTCCTGCCCGGATAATGCATTTGTCAGTTTACATTTTCCCTAAGCGGAAATGTCTTAGATCTGCAGTGTCATGCATGTGTACTGCTATCCTGCACAGCTTCAAATTGTGTTTTGGGAATTCATGATGAAAACTCATTAGCAACCCATGTACTCATTTAAATTGTGCACCTCTGATTTGCCCTTTGCTATTTATTAATGACCAGCTTCAGGACTTGAAAGCCTGGGCTGCAGCCATAGACACCAAATTCAGCCAATCAGTGCCAATCAGGAAATGCTCAATTTGGCACTCATTGCTATAATAAACCATGAACACAACAGGAAGAAAGTAATTATCTTTTGATGGACTGAGAAGTCAGAAGGTAAACAAGTTGCTCTGGATACAAATTTTCTGTTTATGCCACTGATCCCATCCTAACTAGAAAAACAAAATGTTCCCTTTGCACCATGGTATGCGACATGAGCTCTCTTAAATTAAACATTCAGATATACTGTGTGTTTAAAAATATAATACATTATCTAGATACTTAGTAAGCAATGGATTCACAGAACTACTTCCCAATTTGTGTTCTGCCATGACACTGTTCAATACGCACCTAGAATTTCAAAAAAGGCTGAATATATACCCTGTATTCTTGACTTTTAAAGATCTAACTAGACCACAGTGTTTCTCAGCCCACACAGATAATATTTAATTGAGGAGTCATAAAATGACCAGATCAGACCATGTGAAAATTTCAATCTAATGCTGTGGCAATGATTCCATCAGCTTAAGCATTTCAGCTTGCCAGACAGGGTGACTCCCCTTTCCTTCAGTCTTGGGGGTTCTCCCAACACCCCCATCTCAAGCCAATTTTGGGGTCTGATGTGGAGAGAAGGAAATGTCCTACTACGCTAGTACATACTTGTACGCTTGCACATACTTCCATTAGCAGTAGCTGTTAGTTGAATCCCACCCAAAATACTGTCTAAATGAGTCTCATAAGTAACTGCAAGTCAAAGAAAGAGTAATAAAATTCTGTGGGGGTTTTTAATGGAGCTCAGCAGAATCTCATCATGAATATGCTCAGAGTTAGAGCAACAGGAAGGATCTCTGTATCTCACTTCCTTCGATTGTTTCTTTTTTGAAAATATGGAAAGAGCATACCTTAAAGGACAAAGTGAAAAGCATGCTAATTAAGGAGGGAAGCCTGAATGTGAACTGGAGGAAATCTTAGCAACCTAACAAGTGTTACTAAGTTAACAATTACTTACTCAATAGTTTTCCATGGCTGAAGAGCAATGCTGGAGTATCTTTATCAGTGAACATAAAACAATGTTTTCCATTAAAAAAAATAACTTGTTCATTGGTATTAACAATACATATTCTGTACCAAAGCAAATGGCTGCTAACCAGAGATATAAACTATAGTTGAACTTTCCATAATTTGCTGGGCACTAAAGATGTCTAAATAAACTGATACATTTACTGATAAGATGGCATATTGTCTTCATTTACAGCTGCAGAGTGTAAGATACTTAACACTGAGTACATTGCCAAAGTAGTGACTTATTGTGTTAACAAAATATAGGTGGTTTACCTCTTAGATTGGTCAGGATCCAAATAACTACTTTAAGCAGAGAGAATTTTGATTTATATCCCTTGCTTTGAACGTTGAAATCCCCATGACGATTAAAACTGCTTTTGAAACTCATACCCATTTTCTAAGCAGGTTGCCATGTGACATGCATGGGTGTGTTTGAGAAGGAAATAAAACTGTTTGAGAAATTTAGCTGCCATGGGAATGTGGAACTAACTTTCCCCTCCCCCCACCTCCTAGCCATTGTTAAGAATTTCACTGCTCTGTGTTTAAAAGCTACAATATGCTTTGCCAGCAACGGCAAATACCCACTAAGGTCAGATATTTACCATACCATATTAAATAGTTTATTTTTATACTAATACGCTTTATAGATTAGGAGAAATCCTCTCTGGGCACTGTATTTTTCATGTACTATGAAGTCTTTCATAATCATTCTTTCTAGTTAAGATTTTTTGTGAAAGCCATTCATAATTATTGCAGGAGGCTGTTTAAAATAGATAATCAGAAAACAGAAGTGCATGATGTTGCAATGTTAAAACATACAGATATAATCGGAAAACTAACATTCACAATTCATTCAATCATTTTTTTCCTATCTAAGGGGTAGTTAAGAGGATTAAGAGATCAAAAATTCTGATTAAGAGGTCAAAGCAAGTATGCAGTCAAAAATTAGTTTTGAAGACATTAGGTTCTTGCTACATAAGGACTAACTATAATGTTTCTGCTTACAGTTCAAGCATTTTTACTCACTGTGTAACAATGTAAATAAATGTGCATACTATTGGAGCCTACATTATTCCTATTCACACAACCATCTTCACTCTATACCACCTTCCAGCTGCATTGGCCTACCCTGCCTGTAATACCAAAATATTCACATTCCAGCTTTTCACACACAGCATGTTCCATGCCGAATTCTACACATGGTAGAGGCATGCATATTGGCTGTAGTGGCTGACATTTTGCCACAGGCTGATGTAGTCCATTTCAGCAACTGTAACAGAGGTACTCCAAAAAGTCACTAAAAGCTGTGACACCACTGTGCATGCGCTCCCCACCACAGCTCCCCAGTACCTTGGTTCAGAAGGCTACATTTTGTCTGGAAGCTCGTAAAGCTCTTGTAAACTGGGGCAAAGTGCTCTTTAAGGCCATGCTGAAAACATCTATTGAAATAGGCAAGGGAGTGTCTATACTCTCAATATGGTAGCTCTATGTGTCTCATCAAGGGGGTGGATGTTTATACCTGTCTTGGCCCACTACCCAACACTAGGATCCTTCATGCAGCTGCCAGAGTAACTGTAAGGGGGCTTTCTGCCCTTTTGGATCAAGCCATGTATTAAAAGTTAAATGGGGATGGAGGGTTGCTAACCACTAGTACCACCAACCTTGGAGTTACTTTGAAATGTGAAAATACTGGATATAGTTAAACTGACTATTCATCGACTTTATGCTTACTTTTGATACGAATTCTTCAACAGTTAGTACAACAGTGCATTGAAATTATAATGTATTTTATGTAGTATGATTATGGGTCATTATTCTAAACTGCTTATTTTCTGTGGATGGCTTTAAGCACAAATATATTTGTGAAGAAAACAGTATGAACTACACTACGACTTAATGTCAGACCTTCATGTAATTCTTAATCAAATCAAGCAGCACTGTATTTCCCAATACAGTGTTGGGAAATGTATTTCCCAATACATTTGTTACAGAGAGCTATGGTATTTTGACAGGAAGTACTGGGCTGACCAACTTTCCTCCATCTATGAACTGGAACATGTAAAGAGGAACTGTGGGCTTCAAAGAAGACCTAATATCATATACTGACAGGCAGCACAAAGCACAGAGGCCTAGAACTTTTAGCAACACATTTGTGTTCCTAAAAAAAAAAAAGGGGGGGGGGGAGTCTCTCTGTGGATTCAACGAACAATGACAACTCCTGCTTACGTACTATATGGCTTTGCAAGCCAGGAGGAATTTGACAGCCAGCCAAGTGATGCCACCTATTATTTCCTTTATTTCATAATGCACAATCTGGTTATTGTTTCTCGTCCTCCCTTCCAAGAATTGCTCACCTTTCCCTACTCCAGTCAATTCCAAAGTAAAGTACTTTATGACATCCTTGCCGTGTATCATTTCTCCTTTCAAAAAAGTGTACATTAACACTTCTATGCTGCTATTTTCTCAAGCATTCTTCATTTGGGAAATTCATTTAAGTTGCTCCCCTAACCCCCTCCCCACCAAAATAATATTCTTTCACAAGCTTAAGTAAACAGAACTCCAACTTAGCCTATACTTCAGCTTTATTACCTTATGCAATGAATACCCAAATGATATAGATTCAATTCATTGCTCCTTCCCTCACAGCACCATCTCCCACACTATTCCAGGGAGCCTCACAACCCTCCACTGTAGCTTTCCAGAGATACATAGGGGGATGGAGAAATCAGTGAAAATCGCCTCTCCACCTTCCAACAAGGAGAGCCTCGGTAGAGGTTTCACAGTAACTAACAAAATAAGCCGACAATTACCTATTTCTTTACATAGATGGAGATAGTTTATATGGGAGTGGAGCTGGTTGAGAAGAGGTACTGTAACACCAAAAACTCTAGACTGAAATGTTTTCTCCTCCCCACCATGCAACAATATGAAGCTAGTGTCTTGGCAGACACACAACCCTTTGTCCGCAGCTTGCAGCCAAAGGTGTGCGGCTAGAAGACTGAGAAGCTAGTTTCCGTTTTTACCACAAATGGATGCCACAAAACAAGACAGACAGCATCAACAGGCATCAGGGTCAATTGTTGTTGATGTTCCTTTTGGGTCATGCTTTTGGGTTGACATAAAAGCAAGGGCTACATCATTTTCATCATAAAATGGTGGGGGAGTGATTGTGCATGCCTAGAAAGCACGGTGCAGACAGATTGTTGGTATTGTATTTCTGCGGCAACTGAAAATATTTTTAAAATGTTTTTTTTCAAATGGGCAATCATTCACAGAAATAGCTTGTTCACCCTGAACCATCAAAATGGTGGCAGATTGCAAGAGCACCCTTAATTCCTCTAGCTGAGGTCAAGTTAGATCAGGAATAAACATGTAGCCTCCTCCACTGCTTCTGATCATCTATCCTGCTCATCTTCAGCTCTGCCTGCTTCTATGCCCTTCACCACTTCTGCTTGCCTTTGTCATGCCAGGATTTACCAGAAACAATGCCAACAAAGGCATAGAAAGAAGAAGAAAAATAGCAGGTGCCTAATCCAGATGGATAGCTACAGCTGGCAGGCTTCCTTGACTGCATAGAGTAAAATGGCAGAGATAATGAGAAAAGGTATCAATCACAGTAGATGAGTAAGAAACCTGGAGTTAATACCATGTGTGCTTTGCACATGTGATTTAAAGGAAAATACTTATAAGAAGTGAATGTCTACTTCATCTGTTTTACTCACTGTGTTCCTGAGACAGACAGATGCCAGCTAATAAAAGTGTATTTTAAAAACAAATAATGGAGAGAACAGTTTTCCTACTAAGGCAATTAAAGTAGAATGAATTCCTCTTAATACGAAATTACTTTGAAAGAATACTGTATGCTAAAAAAAAAAATTATGGTAATTTTAGGTAAGTTATCAACAAACCTAACATCCCTAATGAGGATAAAGCTGAGTTGCTGTTTATCACTAGATAATCTACATTTGATACACTTGCTTTCCTCAGTTTAGGCAGACGTCATGTGACACCAATTTATAACCTCAAGCAATTACTCCCAAATACGTCTAAGCTACAAGCCAAGAGACCATTTCCTTCTCCCGTCCCGCCTCCCATATGAAAATATCACTGTTCAGTGACCTGGCTTTTGCAATTGCACTTTACAGTACTAAATAGAAACAATTTTCCTGAACAGTTTTTCTCTTGCAGCTTTTCAATAAAAGCAATCGTTAATAAAATTGAAATCTGACTTTAAATCCCTATTCCTCACCACACAGTTTCTGTTAACATTTAATTTTAGGCATGAAAAGTTTATCATTTCAAATACTTTCTGGTCTTAATGAGTTTGCAAAAAAACCAAAATCCTTTCACTACATGATTAAGGGGGGGGGGGATTGAAATTGGAAGTGACACAGATCACTACACTTCTCAGCTGACAGCTCTATAATAAACATTGTCTTCCCCTACAGTCCAGTAGAAATTCTAAACCTCATTAACTGAAAATATGTTTTTCTAGATTTTGTTTTAAAAATATTCTTTTACTGACAAACTATTCTCATTAAATTTCTAAGAACCACTTCACAAACCTCTATCAGTATTTTGTTTTTTACTCCACACTGAAAACAAAAGGATTGCTAACTAACTGCATTAGGTAAGCTTTTACATATCCCAGAAGAATAGGAAAAATACTTCATTAAACACAACCATCTTCACAGGTTATTGTGTATACAGGGAAGTATCCAATGGCAGTTTTTTATCTTGTGTTTTACAGAAGCATTTGGCGTATGATTAATTGTATCACTGACAACATATGAAGATGCTAAAAAACATACATTAAAACTTCCAGAAACATTGTGGAGTATATGGCACTGACGTTTGGCTCCAGTTGAAGCATGATATAGGGATTTGGGGGGGGGGCAGGGGGTGTTTCATTATCAAATATTCTCCCGCATTAAAACCTCTAGTTTGTAGAAAGCTACTTTGTCAGGAAGAAGGATTCCAGTGTGGTGCAGTGGTTAAGAGTGGTGGACTCATAATCTGGTGAACCGGGTTCATGTCTCCACTCCTCCACATGCAGCTGCTGGGTGACCTTGGGCTAGTCACACTTCTCTGAAGTCTCTCAGCCCCATTCACCCCACAGAGTGTTTGTTGTGGGGGGGGAAGGGAAAGGAGAATGTTAGCTGCTTTGAGGCTCCTTCGGGTAGTGATAAAGCGGGACATCAAATCCAAACTCTTCTTCTTAGCTCTCTAATTTATTATTATTACTGATTAATTATAATAACGTACTAGCTTTCTAGAGGCCAAATCTGGCAACTAACTTCAAAAATTCTATTCATAGTGGGGAAATGACAGCATACTTTCCATTCCCCCCCCCCCCCAATTCAATGCACTATCCAAGGTGCAAGGCCACTGGAAGTTACACACAAGAACATTTTAACCAGGTATATATGCATAAAAATCCAAGATGGGGTACTGATTGCAATTATAATGCACAATGCACAATGCATTTTACTGTGTATGCTATCTTAAAAAGGTATTACTCTTGCACTCAGAGGGCCTTGAAGACAACACAAGTAAGGATAGAGAAAAGGGATATTCTCATACTTGCATCATGTTTGGGAAAAGTGTACTGACCCATGCCTATGTGAACTGAATTTTCATACAACTATTTCCAAGCATCAACACTCAGGGAGGATCTAAAATCTTTATAGTGACTTGTTGATTGACAAGGTGATACTGTAGTCACTGGGTAGATGGTGTGTTTGTGGATATGCATGAGATACGGGAGTAGGATGTGACGAGTGATATTGGAAGACTGGATACAAATACAATTTTTAGACAAGTTAATTCATCTGAAAGTTTCAACCCCCTTAACTCAATCAGAAACATAGCACATATTTTTCCTAGCTTTTCTAGCTTTTCCTAGCTTTTCATATCATAGCCAGCCATCTCTATATAATAAATGACTGCACCTGCATTGCTTTGTAGTCAAGCAATTTATTAGTATGCCATTGTGCAAGCTTCACAAGTGGTATACTGCTTTCCCCCTAAGTAACACATGGTAATTCTCAATGTGCTGCTGGTATCACACCATTGGCACATTCTTTTTCTGATGGCAAGTGTCTCCTCCCTACCTTTACATGAGCCTAGTGGCATACTTTCTCTTATTCAAGTGAATCCTAGAAATGCACTTGTATTTTATTTATTTTTTAAGAAGCAGGCTGGAGAAAAGTAGTGCAAAGGCACACAGATCAGTGCCAAGAAACTGATTTCATAGAAAGAACATTCAAATTTGTTAATATAGTTGGCTGGGGGCGTTGAGCTATGTTTATAGTGTTCCACACATGGTTTATAGAATTGGCAGAACAGCCTACAGCAAATTGGCAGCATCTTCAGTACAAATTAGAATGAATGAACATTTGTCCTAGAAATAAATCCAGAGAAAGACAACACATTTCCTATTTTTCTCAATGGGAAGAGAAGAAAGTATTAGACAAAAAAAAAATGTAAGCACAGAAGACTTGGTTGTGTTCAACTGCAAGGTTATTTGAGAAGGGTCTGTCTTCCCATGTGCTTTGTACAGTACATGCTTTAAGTACTCAAGAGCTGTTATTGCCACCACCACCAGAAGATTCATTACTACTTTCTGTACACAGCCTCAATTTTTGTCCCATTGTCCCATATATCGTACAATACATATATAACAGAGACCATGAACATTCTGGTTGCAGTCAGGCAAGAGAAACAAATGCATCATATTGCAATCTGTGCACTCCTTGTGGTTATACCACATCATGGCATCATGGCATCAATGTTCAAGAAGTAGCCTCTGAAATACCATGTTTTTTCCATCTATAAGACACCCCCTGTTTTGGGGGACTCAGTTTTAAGAAAATGGGGGAGATGGCCCAGAGTATAAGACGCCCCCTAATTTTTGACATTCTTTTTAAGGAAAAAAACCTGGTCTTATACCAGGAAAAATATGGAACTTATCCTGGATATGCATTACTTGTATCATTTCAAACTGCATGCTTAATTGCTGATATATTAGACATTATAAAAATGCAATTAGTGGTATTGGGCAAGCTAAATTTAAAAAAATTAAAAATTAAAAATTGCAGACCCAACATAACTTCTTTTTCCATATTCAAGCCCTGAAATTCTGGAGTCCTTAACACTTTTTATGCAGTATCACTTAGACCACTGGTCTTCAGCTGGCAAGTTGGGAACCACTACTGAGTCACAGTCTAATCCAACGAATGTCAGAACAGCTGCAGTATTGTCATACAAATATATGGTTTTTAAAAAATTAAGAACTGAGTCTCCAAATGCATGCTTGTGATAAAGGTGGGTCAAGGTCTGAAACGGCTGAAGACTGCTGACATAAGACTGAAAAGGCAAGCATATACTTTATGCTACAGTGGCTGTATTTGAATATAACTCTGAACAGTGTCTTACTGCTATGTGAATGAACTTGGCCTCCTTCTGGGGTTGGACTTTCCCTCTCACCCTCCTTCAACAAAACTGGAAGGAGGCATTCAGAAGCTTCTGCCTTCCCTTAAAAGTTTGGCATGCCCTTTTGTTCAAACTAGGGACCATGTTGGCTGTTTTGAACAAGCCAACCTCATTAGCCACGATATGAAGTTGCTGTTTAACCACATTCCTCAGTTCAGACAAAATGATATGCCACATTTGAGAGAAAGCAAAAGCTTCTGAACTCCTCCCCGATGCATGAGAGGAAGAGAGGGTTTGGGGACTGAGCAAGCCCAGGAGCAGTCAAGGCTTGTTAGCAGATCGCTAAATCACAATTTAGAATAATGTGAAAACTTATGCTATACAAGTGCTACTTGTAACAATCTATATTGCAAGACTGATATAAACGGTTGTCTGTTTTTATTGGAATGGACAAGTTCCAAAGCAGTGCTGTTAACGAGAATTACCATTTTACCTGGAGCACGTCAGACCTCCCAATTCAGGAATGTTGTACAATTTCCTACAGCTGTATGTGCACTGAAAGCCCCCAGTCTCAATGAATTCAAGCTATTCCAACAGACTAGCCATCAAAAGACTGGTATATTAATGAAATGCTGTTCATATTTTACAATACTGTATGATGAGAAACTTCAATACTATTAGCCATTTTAAATTGCTACTCAGAGCTTTTAGAACCATTGCTTGCTTTTTGATTCACTAACTTTATCCATAAAAACAACATAAATTCTTCCTGTACAGTTACATGATCCAATAATTATTTTTTTTAATAAAAAAAAATCAGCTCAAAACTATTTGCCCAATACTTTGCGCCAACACTATGAATCAAATATCCTACTACAGGAGATCCATTACTTGACCTTACAAATCCTTAGATTACAATTACACATAATCTGCATGTCTCCTGAGGTCACCACTGAGACCTCAGCAGACTGGAATGAGAGGCTTTTACTGCCGACAAAGGTAGTACATAGAAGTAGATGGCAGCTACTTCAGCTTCCAGATTGTGTCAAGTTCTGTGTGGTAGAAACATGGCCTTCTTTTGAAAATGCTTAGTTTGTCTTACCTTTTTTGAAAGTACAGGGCTACATCCAACACAATGATTAAGAATTTGAGGCTACTTCCAAGCCAAACAGCTAGTCTGTGTAGGTTTCTAAATAGTCCAGGTGGGAACCAAACTCCCCCTGCTTGAATAAGTCTGTTCCAATCTGAATTGGGTCAAGTTCCATTTGACCTTGGTCTGATGCTGACTGCTGCCACCTACTTCCCTTTACCTTGGGAAGAAACTAGAGAAACAGGTGGCAGAAGTATCCTATCCTGACCAAAAAGGAGGCCCTTGTGGGGCATCTTCTTTGCTGCAAAAGACACCATCTGTTGCACAGAAATCATGGAGTAATTATAATTGTGATATTTATTTATACCCCTCCTTTTCTCCTGATGGGAAGATCAGTCATTAAAATACAATTAAATACTGATATTTAAAAACAGTCAATTCCCAAAAGCCTCTTGGAACAAGGAAGTTTTTACCTCCTAGCAGCAGAACTACAAAGTTGAAGCAGCTTATTTCTAGCTGCTTCAACCAGTGGCTATGTAGCTTTGGGAATGGGTTTCGAGCCAACATATTAAACTTTTAGTACACCACTTGCTGAATTCAGAACTATCTTTCTATGTTCCTCTGATTTAATTTTTATTTTCAGGACATAGTGCCATCTAATCCTGCATTCAAAGGTCTTGGTGGTGAAGACACAAGCTTCTGTCTTCATGGAAAATGTTTTAAAAAAAACCCAAACTCAACACACACTAAGACTAGCACAGACTATATGGAATCCAAATGTTTGTACAAATACAGCTTGTAGCCAACATATGTTTCAAACTCCCAAAACTTGGGTACTTCCAAGTTTGATTGTTGAGGAAAGGTGAAGACAGATCTAAAATGTGGTGCAAGTGGGACACACTCTGCCACTGAAACAAATGTACTCCAACCACTTTCCCTACTGGGATGGCCAATGTGGTGCTCTCCAGATGTTGCAGGACCACAACCGCCATCATCCTGACCCACAGGCCATGCTGACTAGGGATGATAGCACCATGCTGGCTACAGCAGCTTTCGAATGTTTGTCTTCACCTTTAATTCTTTCTGTTGTTTAATTTCTCCCCACACCAGACCAGCTCCTCAGCTTAAAACCTGCCAGGAAAAGATATTTTATATTGAAGCTTCTATTAAATGTTTCTATTTCAAAAGAAAGAACTGCATGCAAAGAGCAGCAGACAAAGTCAACAAAAACAATGACAACTTTTATAGAATGTGCTGCATTGCAATTAAGCAGACTGTTTCATTCAGCTGCCAAGATTACGCTGTAGTCCTAACAGCTGGTTCTGCCTCTCCACTGAACATATCCTGGCTTCTCTCCACAATTACACAAGCTTCAGCCAGAACCTGCAGCGTGATTTATTTAGATGCAACTACTACTACTACTGCCATTATTAATATTAATATTATTATTTTTATACTTCCCCAACCCTAGAAACATTCCATGCCTATGCAATGTAAAGTATACACAAACCTGCTTAATGTTTGATTGTCACAATTTAGAGTTGTTTATATCCAGTGTCTTCTACTCATCTGCCTATAATTCTGCAGTGGTATTATCCTCTTGGAGTTGAAGTTTGGAATGGCTATTCCTTCATTCAACTCTAATTTTTTCCCCTAATATAGAATAAGATAATTACAGTTTTGTTTATGTTTAGTAACTTATTTTGCAAGATAAGCATTCCTGAAGTCTTCCCAGCTGTGAAAACTACAACCAGGGCCTTGAAACACTTAAGCTTGCCCAACTTGAGGAAGGAGGCAGGAGGGCTGCAGGATCCTGTCAGAGGCCTTGTGTACCTCCTTCCCAAAGTCCAGGAAGCCAAAAGCAGAGCAACGGAAGGCAATTTCATGTGCAGAAAAGAGGCATGGATGGAGATTTGGATGCTGCCAGGTGGGGTGAACGCTTTGCCCCCTTTTTGTTCATACTGAAAAGGCATGAGATGCTCCTCCCAGATTTAAGGGCAGCTTCAAAGGGCATGGGAGGACATTATGATGCCCATTTGGGGAGATCAGCAGGAGCACCACAGGGCTGGATCTGCCTGTACAGAACGTCCTCAGGAGTGCACCTTGTTGCTTCTACCTGCAAGTCCTTCTGGGCAGCGTCTGCCCAAACTCAGTGCCAAGTGCCACCTTCCTTGGCTGGACTTCTCCAAAAGAAGAAGAAGAAGAGGAGTTTGGATTTGATATCCCGCCTTTCACTCCCTTTAAGGAGTCTCAAAGCGGCTAACATTCTCCTTTCCCTTCCTCCCCCACAACAAACACTCTGTGAGGTGAGTGGGGCTGAGAGACTTCAGAGAAGTGTGACTGGCCCAAGGTCACCCAGCAGCTGCATGTGGAGGAGCGGAGACGCGAACCCGATTACCCAGATTACGTGACTACCACTCTTAACCACTACACCACACTGGCTCACAAAAGCCATAAAGAAGTCTTTTGCTCCTCTCGTGAAATCTCTCCAAAGTTAAAACCCCGCTCAAGGCTACGTACAGCAGGAAAAGATTTGTGTAGTTGCAAAAATACAACAAGAGCAGACCTCAGCAAGAAACAAAAACATACCAGAACGAACAGGACAAAATTAAACCACCCCCACATGTGTCATAATGAGATCTAAAAATAAATATACAAAAAACCAACAGCAATAACAGCAAAATTAACATATCTGAAATTAAATATTCACCCCAACAAAAATACCCTTAAGCAACACCACACTCCAAGTGTCCACAGGCACCCCAAAGACTTCCTAAGGTGGTCACTGGCCACTTAAGCAGGAATAAAAGAAAGCAAGAATCGGGGACTTTATATGAAAGTATTTCCAGAGTTTGATAAATGAGGTTCTACTATTTTACAGATAATTTAAATAAAAGTAGCTGCTAGGCAATACCCTGACTGCCCAGCACTTTCACACAGTTTAAATTGTACAGATATTGAATCCATTATCCACAGCTATCCAACATACCGTGAAAATCCTCTTTTGAAGGAAAGAAAGTAAGATCTACAGGTCACCACTGGGGGGGGGGGGGAATCCTGCTATGGGAAATATTTCTTCACATGCATATACATTGGCACAGACTATTGCGAAGTTTATACAGGTGAGTCCAAAACTACTGTGACTAGGTAGGAGCCTACGCCTACCAGGCTGTGTGGTTCATTAACATACTTCAAAATCAGTCATTTTCTAGAAGATAATAGGTATTGCTTGGTTTTCCTCTATGCATTTTTAAAATAAAAAAGTAGAATGACAAAGTGTACTAACTATGGTATTTAACAATCTGGTCCAATTCCAAGAAGAAATGGGTTTTATTTCTGAATGAGCAATTCAAACATTCCCTACCTGCAGCTCTTGCCAGAAGAAATAAGAATTTTATTGTTCTTAGCTAATCAGACATCACTCCTGAGGTCTCCCCACCTACTAGCAAATGATGCGTTGTGCCCAATAGTATTTAAATAGCTGCTTTATACTACAACAACATTTGTCCTTTCATCTGCACAGGATTTCAAATCGCATTACATCCCAGGATATACATTACACATTTAAACTGTCTGTCATAAAGAAAGCTATAAGCTGTTTGCAACTGCTGAGGCTGGAAGCTTTGCCAGTTTGCTGCTGTTGTTCACCATTATTAGTTTGAAATCAGCAGTCATTACTGCCAAGCACTTGGCACAAACTAGCCTGTCATTACTCTGAATGACTGCAGTGGGTTAGACTAAACAGTGCTCAAATTCTCAAAAGTATTATTGGTAGAGATTTTACCAATTTATTTGTGTTTCAAGCTTGCCTCACCTTCAAGGCTCTGAGGAAGTAACTATTTTAAATACAAGCATAATCTACTACACAAATATACTAGATAGTGACTTAATGGCAAATAATCCAGATGTTTTAGCAGGACTTTTGAAAATTGCTCAAGCTTTGGCGACCGTTAAAATTCAGGCTCATAACTGTGGAGCAACCATAAAAAACGCTGCATGTTCTCAGTAGACAACTTGGCATATGGATGACAGTCAAAGAGGAGTTTGTGGCTTAGCTTTGAAATTGTATAATGATGATCTAAGACTAAGAAACCTTAACCATTTGCCTAATTGAACAGCTAGTGCAATGAAAAAGTTGTTATACATAAAGAAGTTGCTATAAGTATTCAAAGTTAACAATAACTAAGACACAATTTTTAAAAAAATAATAATAATTTTTTAAAAAAAGATGATGCTGTTAAGGTGCTACACTCAATATGCCAGCAAGTTTGGAAAACTCAGCAGTGGCCAGAGGATTGGAGAAGGTCAGTCTACATCCCAATCCCAAAGAAGGGCAGTGCTAAAGAATGCTCCAACTACCGCACAATTGCACTCATTTCACACGCTAGCAAGGTTATGCTTAAAATTCTTCAAGGAAGGCTCAAGCAGTATGTGGACCGAGAACTTCCAGAAGTGCAAGCTGGATTTAGAAGAGGCAGAGGAACCAGAGACCAAATTGCAAACATGCGCTGGATTATGGAGAAAGCTAGAGAGTTCCAGAAAGACATCTACTTCTGCTTCATTGACTATGCCTTTGTCGACCACAGCAAACTATGGCAAGTTCTTAAACAAATGGGAGTGCCTGATCACCTCATCTGTCTCCTGAGAAATCTCTATGTGGGACAAGAAGCTACAGTTAGAACTGGATATGGAACAACTGATTGGTTCAAAATTGGGAAAGGAGTACGACAGGGCTGTATTTTGTCTCCCTACTTATTTAACTTATATGCAGAATTCATCATGCGAAAGGCTGGGCTGGATGAATCCCTAGCCGGAATTAAGATTGCTGGAAGAAATATCAACAACCTCAGATATGCAGATGACACAACCTTGATGGCAGAAAGTGAGGAGGAATTAAAAAACCTTTTATTGAGGGTGAAAGAGGAGAGCTCAATATATGGTCTGAAGCTCAACATCAAAAAAACGAAGATAATGGCCACTGGTCCCATCACCTCCTGGCAAATAGAAGGGGAGGAAATGGAGGCAGTGAGAGATTTTACTTTCTTGGGCTCCATGATCACTGCAGATGGTGACAGCAGCCACGAAATTAAGAGACACCTGCTTCTTGGGAGGAAAGCAATGACAAACCTAGACAGCATTTTAAAAAGTAGAGACATCACCTTACCAACAAAGGTCCATATAGTAAAAGCTATGGTTTTCCCAGTAGTGATGTATGGAAGTGAGAGCTGGACCATAAAGAAGGCTGATCGCCGAAGAATTGACGCTTTTGACTTATGGTGCTGGAGGAGACTCTTGAGAGTCCCATGGACTGCAAGAAGATCAAATGCATCCATTCTTAAGGAAATCAGCCCTGAGTGCTCACTGGAAGGACAGATCGTGAAGCTGAGGCTCCAATACTTTGGCCACCTCATGAGAAGAGAAGACTCCCTGGAAAAGACCCTGATGCTCGGAAAGATGGAGGGCACAAGGAGAAGGGGACAGAGGACTAGATGGTTGGACAGTGTTCTCGAAGCTACAAACATGAATCTGACCAAACTGCGGGTGGCAGTGGAAGACAGAAGTGCCTGGCGTGTTCTGCTCCATGGGGTCACGAAGAGTAGGACACGACTGAACGACTAAACAACAACAACAACAAGACACAAAATAAAGGATTACGTTTGATACACTGACACTGACCTAATACAAAAGCAGCAAGCAGTTACTGTCAGTACCAGATTTGCAGTTTTAAAAAGATCCATGAATAAATTAGATAAATGATATACAATCATAACAGCTCTTCCATCCAATTCTATAAACCAGGTAATTGGCTCATTCATATTGTAGTTCTTGGTAGACACAACAATGAGTTGCAGAGGTTGTAGCAGTTGCTGAGAGGGCAATATACCTGACTAACTGAAGCCACGGAAGTTTCTTATAAGTATATATTGTAGAAAAAGGCGAAAGATTTATATGATCTGAAGAGAAACCAGAGTATATATTGTAAGGCACTCCTCACCACAGAGGCCACTTGAGCCTCAAGTTAACAGGACTGGATCCATAAGTACCCTCAAGCTGTGTACCTGCTCCTTCAGACGGAGTGTAACCCCATCAAAAGCAGGCAACCTCCCATCCATCCAGTCTAGGGAACCATCCACTAACAGTGCCTCAGTCTTATCTGGATGGAGCTTCAGTTTGTTGGCTCTCACCAAGTCCCACTACTGAGGCAAGACACCAGTCCAGCGCATTCACTGCCTCACCAGCAGATGTAAAGGAGAAGTAGAAAGGTGTGCCAGCAGCATAACACGGACAACAGACTCCAAAACTCTGGATAACACCAGTCAACAGTTTCACGTAGATGTTAAACAGCATGGGAAATAAAATCCCATGCTGAGGAACCCCACATTGAAGGTTCCACAGGGCCGAAGAGCACTCCCCAGCATGCCCTGGTCGTTCCCCTGAAAAGATTGCATTGGATACAGACTTCACCTTCAATGGACAGAGAGGGTCCTTCACTTCAGGGGAAAGTTTAGGTTCACTGGGGGATCCGGCTGGTGGAAAGGCAGGTAGGTTACCTTTTCTGATTTCCCATTCATGCAAACTGCAGCACCAGTTCTCACATTGTCCTGGGGGACTGTCTCATCTTCCACCTGTGGGAGCATCCTCTGAGCAGAATTACTGCCTGTGGAAGTGGGATCTGGATCCAATCATTGCTGTTAGTTACTGCTACTTTCACAGTTATGCATATAAGTGTTATTTAACCCACACATTGTGAATGCTGGTTTCATGCAAGCTAATTGGAATATAGAGTATTTGATCAAATTTCAGTATGGGATAAGCTCTATTGGTGGAAAATGAGGCTCTTAATCTCAGGGTCATGGGTTCGTGTCCTACACTGGGCAAAAGATTCCTGCATTGCAGGGCTTTGGACTAGAATCCTTGTGGCCCCTTCCAACTCTGCATTCTTTGACTCTTTGACTTTGAAATATGTGGAAAGTTTAAGCAATATACCCCAAACTGAGAACACTTCCACTGTTACCTTGAGTAAATTTAATAGACAAGTTTGCCATATTGACAGCATTTAACAAAAAGGGGGAAAGCCAAAAGGAATAAAAACATAGGAGCACTACATGTTCACAGTCTCTGGAAATTCAGTACTACAGCAAGCAAATTCAGAAAATATGAATCAGAACAAGAACAATTTTCAAGAACAATTATGGGAATGTCAACAACAGATGCTTCCCCCTTTTTTTTTTTTAAAAAAAAAGCTTATTATTAATTTTATGTAGGAGATGATAAAGGGGTATTTTATTTCAAAGATTTCATAATCCACTTTTTAAGATAATTTTTTAATACTCGTAGCAGTGAATACAAAATTTAACAGAACCATCATATCAAGAGTCCCTCATGGGCTTTATCAGTAGTTCATCCACTTAATATTAGAAAACCTTTACCAAAAGTAACTCTTTTAGATAGAGATAATTGTAGTGACAATCACTGCAATAGTCGACTGCAATTGCAACTGCAATTGGTTATTTAACTAGCTAAAGTTGAATGCTAGCTAAGCCTTGTTGTTCCAATATTATCAAAAGGTAGAATATAGTAATCTAAAGTCATCAGTAAATAATTATATGAAAAGGCCTTTGTACACAGAGGTACCTCTGATAAAATATTATCTTTTTCAAGTCCTTACAATCTCTTCCATATGTTGATAGTGAAGTGTGACGATTCCACGTGGTTACACCATGCAGTGCTTAAATATGTCATCATTTGCTAGCCAAGTTATTTGAATCCACTTTTTTTTAAAAAAACTTAGCTACAACACATTTTGCTTCTACAACAATGCAACCTTAGACATATTTACCAAAAGTAGGCCCCACTGAGTTACATCCTTTCTTGAAATTACCTTATACAAAGAGAAAGTTTTAAATAAATACACTTAACCCAGAAAGTGACAAAGATGTGTGCATGAAAGCAAGGAGACTGGCCACCCAATAATCATTTGAACATTGCTAGTTTATTGCAACAGCGATGAACCTGTGACCCTACATATGTTGTTGAACCAATTCCCATCACAACTCTGATAATTTGCTATGCTAACTGGGACTGATGGGAGTTGAGTCTAACAACATCTGGAGAGCCACAGGTTATCCATCCCTAATTTACAATGGGCTGCATTCAATGTAGCACAAAGTTAAAGAGAGTTAATGCTGAATTTGTTCTGCTGGCAAGTCATCACATACAAACCAATCTACTTTTTCAATAGCTTCCACAAGCCATCAACCTGGTTGTGTATGGACAATTTGTAGAGCACAGAAAAACAAATGGTAGTTTTGCAACACTTCATCTAGCACAATCTCTTGCACAACAGTTCTGCCAGTGGACCAGTTACACCTGATTTCTCGGTTGCACTATATTGACCAACATTAGTGGAAAGGCCTTTGTGAAAGGAGACAGACAGCATTAGATACAACCAAGTTGTTCCTTTAAAAAAAACAAAAAACTTATGTAACAGCTTAAAATAGAAATGCTGAGCAAATAAACCAAATTATTACAGCATCATCCTTTTTATCTTCCTCTTCAGCAGTTTACTTAGAAACAGCTATCAAGTCCCATGGCTATCAAATTTTAAAGGAAACGGAAAACAAGCTGATAAATGTAACTAATTGAATTGAAAACAGTTACATTTAACACATGGCTCAAGGCCTCTTTGGGTGGCCCTCAGAAACATTTGACACTCTCACAACGGCCCTCACGGTGCCTTCCCAAAGCCACATAAATGAGGTGCTGGGCTTTGGGAAGGAGGCGTGAGGGCTCTGACAGGTTCCTAGAGTGCTGGGCTTTGGGAAGGAGGCGTGAGGGCTCTGACAGGGTCCTAGAGTCTCCCACCTCCTTCCCAAAGCCTAGCTAGTGCTTTCCCAGCTTTGGGAAGGCGGTATGTGGGTTCTAGGACCCTGCCAGAGCCTCACACTTCCTTTCCAAAGCCATGTACCACACTTACCTGATTTTGGGAAGGCAGTGTGAGGGCTGGGGTAGGAGTGTCCAATGTTGCTGAGGGATTCCATGTTGAAGTACTGTTGTGGCTCAGCTGGTATGAAAAGTTGGACTGCCCAACATGTGTTTTTAATGGAAATAACTGCCACAAGGAATTCCCAAGCATGATCATGATGGCATGTTCAGGAGGATGAGGTGAAGTTTGATCCTTTCTTCCTTGCTGAAAGGAACACTCTGTACCTTCTGCCTTGTGGGACCCTACACAATTCCAGAGTGGAGCCCCTAAAATGGCTGGATGGTGTCTTGTATGCCTCCTTCCAGGAACTCTTGCAGCCAAGCTGGTGCCAAATGTATTGCTCTGCGAGGCTGAGAGGGCAGTTTTGTCGTCTGGGCTGCCCAGGTTTACACCCCTGAGAGCCCACTTCAGTGCCGCTAATGCACCAAAAACAATGCAGGAGGCAGCAATTATGAGTTACCAGTCTCTGAAATGACAGCAGGCGCTGTGATTCTCCATTGGTTCGTTTCACTCCCAGAGGCGCTTACCATTGCCTTTTGAGATAGACAGATGCCAACATTTCATGCTGCTGTTTTCATTGTAATGAAAGCTACCACTAGGTCCAGTGGGGCCTTTCCTTTCAATTTATACAGCAGAATGGACAGGGTTTGAGGTGGAGGGGGAGACTGATTAGAACTAAGGGAGGAGAAAGGGCTAAGCTCTTCTTTACTTTGTTCCCACTCTGCACAGCAGGTAGTTATTTCAAATTTAAACTTTCTAGGAAGGGAGCTGAACTATTTCCCAAATTTTGGGGAAAATTGATTGGATTAATTTTTAACCTTTCCAATGTTAACCAGGATTATCTATCTTCTGGCCCGTCCCTACCAAAAATAGAAATATATGGCTGTTTTTATTCAACATACACCTTAAAACAGCACAAACATGAACAATTTTTTTTCCTAATAATCCAACTACATAAAATATTCAAAGAATTACAGGATTTTAAAAAGTATATGAAACCCTTGAGCACTTGTTTAGTGGGAATGCTACAGCATCAACCAACTAGACATATTAACACACATCTCCAGAGTTTTGAAAATCTAATGCACACCATGGAGTTTTGAAAAGAGCATGAGTTGCAAATGTAAGCTAATCAAAACACACAAAAAGGAGCCCTGAAGGTATGGAACAGAATGTAGAAAAATACTTTAGTTTCAAAATAATGTGAGAAGAACTCAGCAAATCAGAGGAATAGGATTTATGAACTATTATTGTGGGAACACAGTCTATTAATGCAAGTGTTAATAATTATGTTATGAGTAAGATTCATTTTAAAATAAAGTTGCAATAAATATTGGGATCTACTGCATTGGGACAAAGATGATTATTAGCAGAGACACATTTTGTTGGGCTATTTGATTGGCTAGGGAGTGGGTTGTGAGTTTCAGCATAGCAATTATTGGCCTGAATAGCCTCCACATTATTTTGACTTTCTCTGATTCAACCGACCGTGAGGGCTAGAAGTAATTTGCTCAATACTCCTCTTATTGATTTAATTAGAGAAAGGAACAACACAAGGGCTAAGACATAAATACTTTGTTGGGAATTTGTACTTAATGGTTAAGACTCAAAAACGTCTGACAAGCATATATAGAAACATTTTACATATTGAAAAAGGGCATTTTATGCTTTCTAACAGACAAGTAGAACTTCCATCTCTGATTAACAGAGGGAGAAACTCTTCATGAAGTATGACCAGAAAAGTTTCCCCCCATTTGCTATAAGATACCATATATAATGAGGGACGTGGGTGGCGCTGTGGGTTAAACCACAGAGCCTAGGACTTGCCGATCAGAAGGTTGGCGGTTTGAATCCCCGCGACGGGGTGAGCTCCCGTTGTTCGGTCCCTGCTCCTGCCAACCTAGCAGTTTGAAAGCACATCAAAGTGCAAGTAGATAAATAGGTAGCGCTCCGGCGGGAAGGTAAATGGCGTTTCCGTGCACTGCTCTGGTTCGCCAAAAGCGGCTTAGTTATGCTGGCCACATGGCCCAGAAGCTGTACGCCGGCTCCCTCAGCCAATAAAGCAAGATGAGCGCCGCAACCCCAGAATCGGCCACGACTGGACCTAATGGTCAGGGGTCCCTTTACCTTTACCATTTAGAACAGTACCAATCTGACACAATTAAATGATTTCTAGTGCCTTCTTTGAAATATATTTCTATCAAGATGCCAAGACCATAAGTGGAAAGTGGTTTTTTGGGGTTTTTTTAAGCATTCATTTTGAAACAGAAGATATTGCCGCAGTAAAGAATAACACTGATACAAAGACATAGTTTCCTTTCCATTTTGGGGTTAGACAAGTTCCAATGGACTATACCCATCAGTACAAGGGTGTGAATTGCAGCTCAAATAATTTATCTTAGACTTGACCAGTGTGACAGAGATTAAACGGCCAGATGGTAGATAAACACAGTAGTTCGATAATGTCAAAGAACCATTTAATGCTCACCCGCTAGCAGTTATTGCTCATGGTAAAATATTACCTTGGCATTACAAATTAAAGAGCATCATTTTAAAAATAATAATCTTATGTTGTGATGTTTAGAAAATAATTGCCATAGGCAAATTGAATACATTAAAACAAACAAACAAACAAACAAACAAACTGAAAATGCCTTCCATTTAGTTTTGCTGAAGTGTTAGAATTGGAATGAGGCTTCTTGTCTCCTAAATCAGTCTACTGCCTTTGGCAAACTTAATAAATAGTGTAGTCAATGAAATGCAATAAACCTGCAGGACAAGGCAATGGACTTCCCATACCCCAACCCATATAAATAAGAGGCCAGTAAGACTGGGTTGGAGTAAAAACAGGCCACAACTTTATTGAATACAGATGAAAGAGGTTTGGCTTGGGCATGGGGCAACATAAATACTTCTGGCCCACCAGCTGGAACTGACGTGTGGTTAATCTAGGTAGGGGTTCCTAAGACTTACATCAAACAGGGTGACCCCCCACAGGGACTGCCATCTGGGGGTGTGCCTTCGGCCTTGTCCCCCCTGGGCACATGGACATGGCCACTCATCCCGAATCCCTTAAACGGGATACCCCAGCGTTTGGAGGGGTAGGGGGGACTACAACCTCCCCTCCATCCAAAACAAGGGATTGCCCCAATGCTCAACCAGTTGTGACGAATTGCTATGAGGTAGGCAAAACCACCGGGTAAGAGTCAATTATCCCAGTGGGCAAATTCCTACCCAGCTCCATAAAGAACCATCGTAGCCACAGCAAAGTCATTGCCTATCAGTGTAAAATGTGGGTGGGAGGGATGGGGAAACCCAGCACAGGAACAACAGGCTGTGCCCCAGGTGTGGGCTGCTTAAATGGGCAGGGGGTGGATCTGCGGGAAGCCCACCATCGGCTCCATTGGCTCCACTCCCTGGCACAGCCCATGTCCCAGCCTGCATCCCCATTCACCAATTCAGGGTGCGGGCTTAAGCCCAGCCACCTATCAGGAAGGGCACTGCCATTTGAATTCCACCGTGGGGGCCCCAGTGAAGCCTCTTCCATCCAGCAATGCCAACGCACCAAGAGAGGTGAGCGGACTTACACACTCACCAACTCACTGTCTTCTGTAGCAGGTCCAAGGTGGTTGGCAGGGAACAGCCTTATTCTTGCAACTGGGATGGTGTTGCTGTGCTGGAGGCCCAGGCTTGCTCTGAGCTTGAGGGCCAAACAGAGTGTTCAGCTGACTTGGTAGGTAGAACATGGGACACACATCTGAAGGAAGACATCTCCATCCATCCAGCCTCCTGCTATAATTTTGTCCTAGCTACGGAAGAAAGTTGGCTACTGGTTAATGGGCTGGGAAGAAATTTTATTCACAACCATGGTTGATTGCAGTGTTAAAGACTTGTTAATTTAGGGGAAAGGTGAGCAACAGGCGACATGACAGGAGTGTATAAAATTATGCATGGCATGGTGAAAGTGGTGAGAGGGGGGGAAATCTCTCTCTCTCATAGAACTAGAAGTCATACACATCTATTGAAGCTGAATACTGAATGATTCAGAAAAAATAAAAGAAAAGCACTTCTTCACACAGTGCATAGCTAAAACTATGGAACTCGCTCCCACAAGAGATAGTGATGACCACCAACCTAGATGGGCTTTAAAAGAGGATTACATAAATTCATGTGGAATAAAGCTATCGGTGGCTGTTAGCTATGATGGCTATACACTGCTACTATGATTAGAAACAGCATGCTTCTAAATACCAGTTGATGGGAACCACAGGAAAGCAGAGTGTAGTTGTGTTCCAGTCCTGCTTGCAGATTTCCCGCAGACATCTAGTGAGAAGAGGATGCTGGACTAAATTTGCCATTAGACTGATCCAGCAAGCGCTTACGTTCATCTTTGTTGAAAACATACCTTTCTACCCCCGGATTTGACTGTTAAGGCACTTTTTGTGAGTTTGTGTGCCCCACCTCTTTTGCTGAATTTATACTGTTGAACTGCTCTACTTCTTTTCATAATTGTACCTGGGTATTATATTGCTGCAGCCTGCCCTGGGAGTTTATGGTGATGGGGTGGGTAAGAAATCTTACAAATAATTAAACAAACCAATATTAACATCTTATACTCCCAAGTAAAGTGCCTTAAAATCTCATACAAAATGTAACTTTGTTTCTCTTTGAAAGATTTAAGGGAATTAAGATTAAAGAGTAATCTATGGAGATTAAATCCAACAGATAAAAACCATCACATGCAAAGTCTTCATTTCCTTTAAGTAATTTATAAGGCTTACATTCTGGTAGGCTGCTTAGATTTGTTTTATTTTCCTGCCAAGTTGCAAAAGAGTTCCACATTTATTGCTGCAATAAGAATCTTCCTTCCTTTCCTTCCTTGGATCTTACAAAAGATTAAATTTATGATACTTTATCTTCTCTGCGTCATTGTGAATGCAAGTTTATCTGTCCAGTTGCAACAGCACTAAGACAGCTTGAGCAGGAAGCCTTCCAGAATAGTGTTATTTAGCACCCGGGGCTTGCTCTCAGACCTACATTTGACTATGCAAAGCAAAGCAACAAAATGGGACGATGAAGTCCTGGGTGAAATACTGAATGCAAAAGCTTCATTATTAAATTTAAGAATGTGCCAAACACATTCGGCGTAACATGGGTTTTACAAGGTCATAATGCTTAGTTCTAGTTAGCAATTTAGCATTAGCTAAAGTTTTTTTAACTGTCTAAGGCAGTTCCATATATAGCAGTAATCTAACTAAGGTTAAAGAAGCATCCACGTGTGTAACTGAGGTGACATTATTTTTTATTAATTGCTCATGGGCAATAAATAAAAAACAGTATTGTTATGAGTTTGGCAGGGGAGTAGGCTATATGCCCAAGGCCCTTCTAATTCCTGGAATAGCCAGGCTAGCTTCCAGAGGGGATAAAGGGCCATTAAGGAAACAAAGGGAATGGCTCTGTGCTATATGGCAAATGGATGCCCCCACCTCCCTCGACTGGCTGGTAGTTAAAAAGACAAAGGCAAGAGTTGAGTTATGTGTGCTAAAAGCTGGAAGAGAGGCAGCAGGCTGGGAAGACACAGGGTCAGGGCCATGCCTTATTTCTGCTTGAAACCAAGGATGTAGCGATGGGGGAAGCAAGACCCCCTTGGGGTGTTCAATGCTGTGAACCCCTCCATTGTTGGCTCAGGTTGTATATACATGTAAATAAGACATATATCATAAGTGTCCACTGTGCCTCATTCTGAATGAAACAAATACCGTATTTTTCGCTCTATAACACGCACCCGACCATAACACGCACGTAGTTTTTAGAGGAGGAAAATCTGTGGGCATGCCACCCGTAGGCATTCCCTCCATAACACGCACAGACATTTCCCCTTACTTTCTAGGAGGAAAAAGGTGAGTGTTATGGTGCAAAAAATACGGTACTCTGGGTAAGAGCTTGGAACCCCTGGAATCTTGCACTGCTTGGAGATTAGGGTGGCAGGCAATAATATATACATAACAACAAAAACAACATCAGTTCCCAATCTGAATGCAATAACTAACAGTACATGAATCTTTATGTAAATATGCAAGGTATGCCCTCCAAAGGTCCAGAGAGGTAGCCATACAAAATTGAAGTCTATAAGAAATATGTTCACTATATTCACTATGTTCAGTAAATAGTTCATTTCCATATAGATCAGGCATAAATGTCAAGACCAATTTAAGTGAAGGCTGCCAATTCTATGTTACTATAATTCTTTCTTACAACTAGAATTTAGGATTATCATGGTGGTTCAGGGAAAAACAGTGGAGGAAGGGAAGAGGAACAGCCTCCATTTTGTGTGTGTTATCCAATTAAACAGTATCCTATAGTTTTCCTTGACTCAGTCAATCTAGCACAGACTGTCATCCTCAGTTCTTTTAGTTATGGATCACCCTCTAAAGCAGGGACGTCCAACTCCGAAGAGACTGTGATCTACTCCGGGGGGGGGGGGAGCAGCAGAGATCTACCCATTTTTTCGGGGGGGGGGGTGAACCCAAAGTTGCTGAGCTCTTTTTTTAGGGGCGGTGAGCCTAATGTTTTTGAGCTTTTTTAGGGGGGTGCCATACTTCAACTGCTTTTGGGGGGAGAGCGTGACATACATCATTTTCTGACTAGTAAACACAGCAGCGATAACTCCGTCTTTGCAATCGTGCGTGAATGAAGGACAGAGTGAGGGGGTGGGGCGGATGCTGATGCTCTCCCCCCCCCCACCGGGGATCGACCTGTTGATCGCGGTCAACCACTTCGACATCCCTGCTCTAGAGCATGGATAGCTAACTTGTGACCTTACATCACACATGACTATCAGCTAGGGCTGATGCAAATTGGAATCTAACACCTAGAGGACCATAGGCTAGCCACTCCAGCTCTTTATTAACACTTATTCCATTGTTAGTCCACTAAACAACATGCTACATGCTTCAGAATGTGTTCCAAATAGGTTATAAATGGCAGCAAATGCATATTCCTAGAATGTCAATGCTGGAGAACAGTTCTAGAGGAGACTGCTTAAGATTTTCATACAATCAGAGTGACAGAGAATTAATTTTCTAAAGATGGCAGGACTTTAATCCTTTCCTTACCTAGTGAAAAAGCAGTGGTAAAAAGAGACATTGACTTTAACCTCCAAGATCTACTTCTCTTCTGCAACCTACAATGGCAGTGACAACACACTTCAATTGTGACCTGAGTGTTAAGCTTGCATGTGGGAAGCCCAGCTTCACACTTTTATAAAGAACATTATGTGGCCTTGAACTAGTCACAATCTCCACTTTAACCTACATCACAGAGTGTTATGTACTGAATTTCTCACCCTGGGCCAGCAGGGGGATACTGTAGATAGTTTATACTCATGTCCACATATGCAAATAAGGGATCGAAAGTGACGTTCAGTGATTGGATAGTTACAGAAAGTTGTTACAGTTACTTTGTACTGGAGCTCTATATAAGCAGGCTGGCTGAACCCTTAAGTTCAGTTCTGTTCTGGCCTGTGAATAAACAAGAGCTGTTAAAGAATCGCTGTGTTGTCTGATATGTTCACCCACAACTTAACGTAAAGATGTACTTTATGAGCTCATCAGAAAATACCATTAGAAAACGTATCCTTTAAGCCAACTGTAAATAAAGCATAGTTAGAAAAGCTGGTCTTACATCATGCTGACTTACCTTTCAAATTACTGAACTGAACTTAATAACACTTTCTCTCTCCCCCCCCATATCCTAATCTGAGTTAGCAATATTTAAAATAGGCTTGGAAAAGAAAGAAAATATTCTCAACCTATTATCTAAAGCACCTCAGTAGGCTACACCATGCAAAATGAAACCTAAAACAGAATCACCCACTCACATTACAATTTATAACGTATTATAATAAAATCAGTTCAAAATGATGGAATATTGCTGGTGAAACCAGCAGAGGGAGCATGAATCAGTGATTCATAAAAATAATACAGCAAGTGCTGTATTACTAACTATAGTTGTATACATATTGAACTAAAAATTTACCAGTAACAAATTGAACTGCAGCCCAGCAATTGGTTATACATACAAATCTGAGTTATTTCAATAGAATCTAACCCTGTGCAACCGAGCACAGGATTGCAGCCTAAAATGCCAATTAGTTCACATTTTGAAAACTCTCCATAGAATACACAATTTAAAACACAGCGTGCATTATCCGAGATTTGACACTGGCAAACTCCATTTTACTGCCATTTAGATTGAAGCCAGAACATACAAGAGTTCTGATTATCACTTGACCGACTGTTATGAGAACATCTTTGTGCTTGTATTATTCAAGTTATTTCTACAAAACCCTATGCCAAGCCAGCTTTCTTTCCTTTTTGATAAGAAAAACTGATGGGCACTGTTTTCTAAACAAAACTGTAGAGCAAGATAATAGACCAAGGTCTCTTATCAATGAGAAATTTTGGACAGGAAGCAGGGGAAAATGCTCTCCTATGCATGCTTTAATGAGACACTATACACTAGGTTTTCAATCTTATTGCTGTGCTCTACTGCATAAAGACTGTAAGAGTATTGTTTCCATAGAAGGCTCAGATAGGCACCCCAGCTGTAATCCTCAACACTGTTAGACTGCTTAGATCCCATTGACTTCAACTGGGATTTAAATAATTGGCTTGTGGATTTCAGTCCATTACAAGTTATTGGCTATGAACTGTGCCCATTACTCCAGCCTACACAAGACTTTCTGGCAAGCTTACTTTCCCATTACTACTACACATGCTGTTGTAATCCTTCTAGGAATGTTTTTTCCTGCCCCTTGGGATCCCTGCCATGACCCTTGCTTGTACTGAATATAGTTCAATGGCCAACAATGTAAACCAATTTGGCCATTAAATGACTAAAGCCTTCCTGGTTTCAAATAGCATCTATTAAGACCACTTTTTTTTTGTACTGCTGGATTGCAACAAGAATTTAATAATTCATCACATTTTAAATTTAATAATTTACTTCCCTTGGCAGCATCCATTTAAAAAAGTAGTTTGAGATCTCTCACTCTCTGCACTGCATTCACCATCTGCCATTAAAAGAATTTGTTCCCTAAAGATAGGTTCCTTAGAGTCAGACATGTTTTGTTGATCTGACTACAGAGTTTTCAGAAACAAGCCTGAGCTTGTTTTTACTAAAATACTTCATCCCAAATGGCTTTGGGAGGTCTGCATCTCTGAACAGGAATGCCAATTACACTCAGCTATTAAAATCAAGAGATCCGGCCTGTGAGATTCCACAGCTTTAGTTGTTCTCTTAAAGAGAAACACTTTATTTGATTTAATCACTACATCTGACAGTCAATCATTTGCAAATCTGGAGTCCAGTTCATTTGCAACTCCTCTAACATGGGTTGCCATTACAGTCATATCTCGGGATGAATACGCTTCAGGTTGAGCATTTTCGGGTTGCGCTCCACGGCGACCCGGAAGTAACAGAACGCATTACCTCCGGGTTTCGCCACTCGTGCAGACGCTCAAAATGCCATCACGCGCATGCACGGAAGAGGAGAAATGTGACCCGCGCATGTGCGTGTTACGTTCGCTTCAGGATGCGAATGGGGCTCTGGAAGGGATCCCGTTTGCATCCAGAGGTACCACTGTACAAACTTGCTCTCCTATAGCTGGCTCCTATGCATCACCAGTAATAAGGAATGTTTGCATCATATGCACAAGCCAGATCATGTGGTTACCTGCAACGCATCAGTAGTCCCAACAGAGGATGAGAGCTTGCATGCCAAATATCCACATGATACGCACCTTATGATTTAATATATAGGAGCAAGTAATTGAGGGGCAACCACAATGCAGAAGGTAGTGTACATATTGGATCTAGGAAAGCAAGTTCAAAAGTATCAAAATACTGGAATCACTGGCAGCATGGATCAATTTGCTTTTATTAAAAGTCTCGCTGTGTATTCATTCCAGGGAAAGTATTGTTTTGCACTGGTTTCTAGCCTACTTTCCCCATATTTGAAGTACATTGTAGAGTAATAGCATATCACAAAAAGTTAAAGCAGATCAATTAAAAGATACCACATTTTCTATCTTGCCACTCAGTTAAATCAGTTTGATTTGTAGGAGTTGCTCTACTCAGCACTGAAGGACAAATGGATGTTCATACTGGAAGAAAGGGTATTGCAACAAACAAACAAAAAGATATAGCTTTCAGTATCTTTTAACAAGGGTCATTCTGCTGAATTGTTTTCTGAAGTATAGTTTTCCCTTTATCAGCTTCTTACGTATACTGGCATCAGTAACCCACATTGTACATTAACTTAAACATTAGCTGAACACTGCAGATATGCAACACATGTTGAATTAATTAGTCCTACAGGATTCTTCAAGTTCTCACTCTAAAAATTTGCCTAACTACTTAGTCAAACATACTTTTCAATGTCACTCAGGTGATATAATATTAATACTCAAACAGGGTAATTTGCCAGAACATACTCTATCCATGTTAAATGGGTGTGTTTTCTTTGAAAACCATGTCATATGAAAAAATCACAAGAGGGAATAAAAAGACTTATGATAAAAGCAGGGCTACCAAGAGTCCAGGTGGAAACATAATCTTCAGGCTCGTTCTGTTGTGGGTATCGTGTATGAAGGAACAGAACAGGCTCTTGATTGCTGAGTGAACAAATAACACTTTGCTTTGTTTAATACGTACATCTTACATAATTCTATTATTACTTGCATCAACTAGTGACATTAACTGTAACTGCACTTCCTTTGGAACTACCAGATTCCATGTATTTTAGGGCTCTCATCCTGTAGACCCATGTGCTACCTCATGACATTTTGGACAACATATTTAGGTGCATGAAATATTGACATAATAAATGTACTACATTTTAATAATGTAAATTGCACTTTAATAAGGCATACTAATGAAGATAAATTCATTAACAGCCGGTTTGCTTATGTAGTGAATCAGCATTCAAGGAGCTCTAACCATCTGGCAGGCACAGAGGAAGATAAAATAAATTTATCTACTTTACCTAACCCACTTTACTGAAATGCAAAAGAAATACCTTGCTTCAGGACATTATTACAAGTCATTGTAGTAACTATAAATGTGATTTACAGTTACTAACATTAAGAGCAGAAATTATAAAACATCTGCATAATTTAAACAAAGCACCCTTTATTACAACAATTAATGAAGCATCTCTTACCCAAAACAGGTAGCCTACTGAGTTACTTCTTCCTTCCTTTCATTTCAGTGAACCTATTATTATAATAATTGTTAGTAGAGACTACCTAGCAATCTTACTTTCTGTCAAAAGCACAATAATAATACTTTCTTGTCCTATGGTAGATCTTAGGTGATCCTCTCTCATTGGGATGAGGAACCACTGGCATTCAACTGAAATAATAAATCAATACAGATGGTATTGATAAGCACTTGTAAGTTCTGTTGATTTTAAAGGGAGAAAAAGACTTAAGTACATATTTAATTATCCCTCAAAAACAGGACTTGCATATACTTTCTTTTGCCTCAATTGTGCTCAGCATGTTGAGCTAAATTTTGAATATTTCACAATTAAGTTATAACTGATAACATTGTTTTTTATAATTTTGTCAGGTTTTTAATATCAATATTGACCTTTAGATTACTTTCTGAATCAATGGATTTGATCTGGACATGCCATTCTGCAAACAAAAATGGTTCCTTACATTTGTGGACTATCACACAGCTGAGGTGACTGCAGAAGTAAGAGGCAATTTTCATGAACTCCCCCTTTCTCCAGTGCCACCCCACTATACTGGAGGGTCCTCCAACTTTCTTGATGAAATTTTCAGGGGTTTCCTGGGATGATGACAGAGTTTGTGAAAATTGCCTTTTGCAGCATAGCATCCCATGAGCAGAACCCAATAGGTTTCTGGCATCTTTTAAATGTCCCCTACCCTACACAGGGGACAGACCTGGCTTCACCTCTTAGGAGAGAAGACACAATATGACTTGAGTTGTAGTAATGCTATTGCTAGAAAGTTTGATTCATTCATTTTTAAGCATATACGCACACAGTGGAAAGTAACATTCATTTCCTCAGCCTGCTATGCCATCTCACTGTTAATGTAGTGCGAGGCCTCTCAGACTGTCAGTAATACTAGCACTTAGTACTAATGGCGAGATGTGAACCACAAACTAATTTTATAAGCCTCGAGGCATTCTTTAGACGAGGATGTCATTAAATTAATTTTAAAGGTACTGATTCATAAGCGTCAGTTGAGTCAGACAACACCAATCTTTGTGCTTCACACTGCACGCCTCAGTCATACGCAGTGCCATATATACAGTGTCAAAGCTTCCATTTCTACGTATTATAAATGTGTTATTTGCTCCAAACGTGATCAAGCCGTCTCTTTTTATTTAGAAGAGGCAGGAAGAAATGGAGTGGTAAAAAGTGAAGGAAAATTATCAGTTTCTTTTAGTAAAAAGCCTTAGAACCAATTTGTGTGTGTTGATCTGAATTCTCTCCACGTGAAATCCGACAAAGTTACCAGAAGGAGTTTCTTGAAGAAATAGACCTTTTCATCTTGCAGAAACCTATCAAGTCACCAACAGTGCTTGAATTTGTACGTTAAAACTTGCAACACAGTTTCATAATAAGACTAACTACAGAGTCTTAACCTTTTCCCCAAACATTTGTAAAATATATTGTGGCATTAAGAGAATAGGTCCAATTCAATACAAAACAAGCCTTATTTTCCAATCAATATTCAGTATGTTATACCATTAAAGAAGTTGTAGATTGTCAAATGCTTTGCTGTAATCTAATTTCCCCAGTTCTAGGTAAACTAGATTGACCGAAAATTATGCTTCAGCTCCCGAGGAGTCTCTACTGTTATTGCTCTATATTAGATCATTACTCCTAATGAAGGTTTACAATCAGCTAGTCCATCAGCATCTCCCTTTGTTTATTGTGAAGTTAGTTTTATAGCCATTTACTTACTACATTTGAACAAAGTGAAGCAGGACTGAAAGTTGTTTGGGATATTGTCTGCCTACTGAAACTTCCCCAAGAGAGCAAAAAATTGTAACTATACATACTTTTCCTTGTATAACCATAACCATACTTTTCCTTGTATTTGGGGGGACTCAAATTTAAGAAAATGGGGGGAGATGGCACAGAGTTGTTGAGATTTTTAAAGGGGGGATTGCCAAAAATCGCTCACCCACCTCTCATCAGTCCCCACGCCGGCACAAGCTGCCAATCACCCGTCCAATTGCCACCGCATCAGCCAATCAACACCACCCATTGATGCAGCAACCAATAACATGAACAATAGCTGCTAACAGCCGTGGCAGAAACCCATCAAATGTCCACCCTATGCACTACCCATGTATGAGACGACCCCCATTTTTTTGCATGACTTTTAAAGAAAAAAACCTAGTCATACACAGAAAAGTAAAGTAACTGCCTTCAGTTGGGTCAAGCAGCTGGTCTCTTCCATCAAATATTTTCAAAAACTGGAATTTAAAAATAGGAAGCAAAGAATTTGAAGTGAGGTAGATTGAAGTCTATTTGGGGATGCCAATTCCCCTACCAAATTTTAGATAAAATATTCTACTTTGTTCCTCCCCACTCTACTCCAAGCTTACATTTATTAAAAATGTAGATAAGGTAGGACATTATCAGGATTTCAAAGGTGGAATTGACAGCTGGGGGAATTTCCGAAAAGAGGCGCTTTGTCTTGGAGCGTAGGCAAGTCAATGTAAAAATTTTTGTAAAGAAGAAGAAGAAGGGGAAAGTGGTTTTTACTTTTAGAAATATGGCAGCCCTAAGATAAGGTCCACTTTTAGCTCATAATTATTTTTATTGGGGGGTGGAGTTCTCAAAAGTTTTGAGGCTTCCATTTTCCTCCCTCTTTTGCAAGGTGCTTCAAATCACTTTAGAAACTCAGTGGCTATGTGATTCAGCTTACCTTATCATTTTGAGGTGGTAATGAGTGGTACATGTGCTTTTCTCTCTAGTAAACATTTATCCAAAATTCTGCAGACTCCTCAGCCACTTGCATTTCCTGGTCTGGAAAAGCCCCATGGAAGGCTTTCTTCACGAAGTCTTCCCCTAACTTTTAGTTCAAGCACAGGAAGCCAAGGGTGCTGGATGCAATACACTCAAATAATTTGTTTTTTAAGTAAAGCGCCTCTTAATTTTCAAGGAACCATTTCTGCACTGATTTCTTTAGAAGAAAAAGTTTTATGCTCTTTCTTTTTCTTTTTAAACTCCTAGGTACACCATGGGCTACCTACACCCACCTTCCTGTACTTATATGAAACCCCAGCTAAAGACACCAGGGAATGTTTTTAAACCTCTCTTGCCCACTATTTAAGTGAATGTTGTATGGTTAATGTAGATACCAGAGAGGCATATGCAATGAGATAGGAGCATTTTGGTTCATGCTGGGTTTGCATTCAAAATAATGTCTGAAGCAAAGGTCATGCTGAGTTTCCTTATGTGAAACTATCCTTTTTATGACATAAACCAAGAGAAAACTCACTATCAGTCTCAAGTTTCAGAGAAGCAGCTATGTTAGTCTGTAGACCACAAAAAGGGCAAAACAAGTGAACTGATTTCCTCAAAAAATAATTGCATCTGATGTAACATTGGGTGATCTGCAAGTATTAAGATCTGTGATGTCTCAGTCACACAAACAAATCATTATCAGAAGTTGTGTTAATCAAGTAATGAATATGCATGCATGAACCAGCTGGGGACGGGCTGATATTGGTGGGGCAGCACTGCACTTGCTCTAATGGATCAGCCCCCTGTGCTAATCAGCAATGTGCAATCAGCTTTTCAGAAGTGTTCGGCTCCATTCTGGCATTTAAGCTGAGCAAGTACTTCGAAGCATGCCGAGAATCTCCTGCCAAGCATAAAGGGAGCCAGAAGACACTCACTTTTGGCAAACCAGCTAGTATTTAGCTAGGGAACCATGAAATGCAGCTATGAAGAGTCTTAAGCAGTAATAATAATTTATCTGACGTCCTACCGTTTCATCTCCTAAATTGCTTTAGGGCCATTTGGAAGAAATAGTTTGCGCTGATCAACTCTACCCTTCAAGTCTGCAACTTCAAGCAACTTTTTGAACTAACATCCACAATTACAAGCAATTGGACTTCCACACGTACGTTTATTGGGGGCCGTATCAGAATAGAAATAAGGCTAAAGTTCCCAAACTAAAGACCAGTGGACACCACCTGTCAACCAAGATCATTTTAACTGAAGATGCTGCAGACTGAACCCAAACCTTCTACATTCATTCACCATATATCTGTTGAACATCTCTGGCAAGAATAGGATTCTCTTTTCACAATTTATGGCAGGAAGGCATAGTATCCTTTTTATTTACTGTGTCACAGTAACATGTAAACATAAAACAACACTTTCCTTCTCTCCGGAGTCCCAATAATGGGAAGTCAGTAGTATTACTCTTTATTTCCTTTATGATATATTGGGATGGAGAATTCTTGTCCATTCCTTTCCACTCAGAGACTGCCTTATACCTCAGTGGGAATTATGAGGGACTATTATAGCTAGAATCAATTTAAATGCCAAGAAAGAGTATAACAGCACTCTCCCTACTGCACTGACTCCAGCCTAGAAAAGTTCAGTCAAAAAGAAAATTCCCATGTTGTTACAGGTTCCAACAACAGAACCTTTCTTGTCTTAGAATATAGTACAGTGGTACCTCTAGTTGTGGACACAATCTGTTCCAGGGTGTCGTTCGCACCCCGTAAAGTCCACAACTAGAGCGCTGCTTCTGCGCAAGCGCGGAGCGGAATAGAGTGATTCTGCGCATGTGCGAAGCGCGCAGAACGCTTCTGCGCATGCAGCGAAACCCGGAAGTATACACTTCCGGGTTTGCCTGGTTCGCAACCCGAAAAGCCGCAATGTGAAGCAAACGCAACAAGAGGTATGACTGTAAAGTGCTTCCTGCTAGCTTACAAGGCATGATGGCAGTATTGCTTTTGAGAGAAAGGCCCTGGACCTAGTTGCAAAGGGCTGGTGGTGAGGCCTGGGGGGGGGGGGGAGCACTAGTTTTCTATAGTTGAGAAAATAATCCTCTTGCCCCATCACACTTGAGATTACTCAACTCTGCTCAAGCAGTCAGTGCATGGAATGAGGATGAATGTTGTATCAGTGTACTGAAGTATTCCCTGCTTTTTATTATTTTTTAAAATGAGACTATGGAAACATGCTCATTTAATTGCTTGCCTATCTCTCCCCCACCACTACACACACGAAGTCCTTTGGACATGCAAATTGCTAGTTCTGAAAAATCTTGCAGGACCTTATTGTTTTTCTAGCGACTATAAAATCCTCTTTGCCTCCAAAAGCACAATACATTTCTTTGTAAGATATGTCCATAAGTTCGTTCTCGTTTTCAGAATTTCCTGCTTTTATTTTATTTATTTATTACATTTATACACTACCTTAATTTTCCAAGGATCTCAAGGTGGTCACATGCTTCTCCTCCTCCCCATTTAATCCTCACAACAACCCTGTGAGGTAGGTTAGGCTAAACGATGGTGACTGGCTCAAGGTCACCCAGCAAGCTTTATGGCTGAGTGGGGATTCAAACCCTGCTCTTCCAGATCCTAGTCCAACACTCTAACCATTACACCACCCTGGCTCTTTTAAATGAACTGGGAACAATGTACACATGCCTCATAAGAACCCGTGATCTAACTAGGGACCACATTTTTAATGAATGGAACCAATGCTGTTGTTTCCACCAACAGTTTTTCCACTTTGATGCATCAGAGCAAGATGCTTCCTGCTGAGACCACCTCCCATTTGACTTGTCTCTTCCCAGAACTGCCTCTTGAATCAAGCCATTATGTAATTTCATTATGAAACACTATGGAAGAGTTGATACCAAAATCTGCCCATTCCTTCTCTTAAATCATCTTCTAAATGGCAAATTTTCTAAAATGCCTTAAATGCTTTGGTAGAAAGACAAAGCAAAAATGTTGTAAAATAAGTAAAATAAATAAATAAATTCTTGCCTACCCACATGTACCCACATGCTGTAATATATTTATGTATGTCTCTTGTGCATGCATTTTCTGAAGGTGGGGAATAAGTGAAAGGAAAGGGAATCTGAGGCATGAAAAAGGTACACCAGTTCAAATATTAATATCAGGAATTCTTCCATGGGGGCGGAATATTAAGACAGTAGACGCGTGACTCAGGGTAAAGCCAATACACAGAAGAATCAACTTGGGAAGCAACTGTAAAAGCAGCCAATATTGTTGGGGCAACAGTTGCTACCATCCTTATACCCTGTATCTGGGATAACCAGCTTTTTTAAGGGACCATGGACCAAATTTCTCCAGCGTTGAAGACCACATTCCAGTAGTGGATAGGGCTGGACCCAAAAGTAGGAAGGTCAACACACACACAGAAAGATATTCCCCATACATTTAATTCTTTAACAACTCCACTTAAGTTCCTCTGTCCATTTTCACCACATAATTTTTCAAAATTTTCACCAAAGACCTCCAGCACCTTTTCTGTCTGAAAGCTCATAAAAAGCCTGCAAGTTAACATTAACGAACAGGTGACCTGCAAGTCCTGAATCATAGTTATTGAAAGCATCAAACTTCAAAATGCAATTGCATCCTGAAAATGCACGTATGCGCCTGAAAAGCATATAGACATTGCAGCATATTTGCAAGAAACACAAGTCTACTTCTTTTCTAATATACCGGTAAGCATTCCCTTTGCTTTGATCTTCTTCCAGGGGAAGGGGCTACAGTTATACAGTTTGCACAACATCAAAATCATTTCCCATTTAGCTCCTCCCCACTGAGAAGAGGGGAAGGAGGGAATCCTGAGAGCCAGCTAAATGCAGTGAGGAGTTCCCATTCCTGCCCTAGATGGAATATGCAGAACGCATCAGATGGTGGGGCACTCTCATTTTATGTGAGCTTCTAACAGCTGACACTGAAAGCAGGAAGCTCCTACAAGTTTAAGATTGCTCAACAAGGCAGTTGATGGCTTGTTGAGACCCAGAAGAGAACCAGTTTTTCCTTCCCAAAACTTAGCAATCTTACCATGATGCCTTTGCACTGTATCAGGCATCCCTATCCATCCCCCCCCCCCCCGAGTTTCTACGTGTTGGACAGGACTGCAGAAGCCTGGCAATCTGGACTTTCCCATTGAGCTCTTCAGACTATACCTCAGAACGATTATAACTATTCCATAAATATCCCAGATTAATTCTGATCCCAACATCAAATCCACTTAAGAGACTTAAAAAGACCGAGTCGTCAAGGCCATAGCTCAGAGGCTGCTCCCTTAGCAAGTCAAGAGAAATACCTTATCAAATCGTAGTAAATGATTTCTAGCATGTCACTTGGCAAGAGGGAACCTGGGGTGTGGAGGGGGGCTATCTGAGCCCATCTCAAGGTCTCCAACCCAGTCTTTTTATACAAGGAACTCTCAGCTGCTAGATTAGAAGGATTTCATTTAAATTTAGTTTTGAAAACAGTCCTCTTGTTATGAAAGCAAGAGATTTTCTTCCCTGCCAGCAGGCACATGCCCTTTCAACTGATGAAGGAGCTGCCCTGACACACCCATTGGCATATTCCATTATTATTATTATTATTTTGTATGTTTCAAACCATTTTATCATTTCTGGTCCATTCGTTTCAAAGCTACTGGTAACACACTTTCTTCGAAGTTGTATTTTCTAAATTGAATAGCACTGCCCTGCATAATTAAAGAAAGCATGTCACCCTATCTAATTGGGCGGGGGGGGGGTCATTATCATGGGGGGAATTGGATACGAGCATTGACAGGATTCAAAATATGAACAAGAAGTCTCTTAAACACATTTCTACACTGTGCAGTTTAAACACACAGCCTGCCAAACAGAGCTGAGCTGTGGGGACCGAATAACACATGGTAACAAGAGCAGAGTGTCGTTTTAGATAATCCACTATAACCTAACTCCCTGGTTGAAATCAGCTCTGCACATAAGCAATTGACACTATCCCTTTGAGTTCATTCTTTTAAAATGGTATCTGCACACAAACACAAAGATTATGACCTGTGTAAGTAATGTATAATTTTAGTAATATATCCATGCAACCAAGTAGTTTAACCAAAAGCTTTTGTATGCTGCAGGAATGTAAATAACTACTTGATGATCTGTCCTTGATAAATGCGGATTGCTGTCTCTACAGGACATTTGGAACATCACACTCTGTGTATATAAACCTTAGTACAAGAAAGCCTTCACTTTCTTTGCAAGGTTCTAACTACATACCAAAGAGCCCTCTTAGTCAATTATTAGTTTACATCAATTTATCGTGTAATTCTACCCAAGTTAAAAACAATTGTGGCATTGAGCATACATTCTAAAGGATAACATACAGTGATTAGTTTTAAATTATGTGCACGTGTGTCACACAACAGGTGTCATATCAGAAGGCACTTTCTGCCTTCTCACTCTGAAGGGGATGCCTCTTTTTAAGATGCCATCAAACTTTGGTCACCACCATTACAACACACACTTTAACACAAATAGTTAATTAGATATATGACCTAAAATCAATTGTGAAGACACCATTTATCAGTCACAAGGTTTTAATTCAATTTACCTCAGGAATGGGGAACTTGTGTCCTTCCAGATGTTGTTGGACTCCCTCCCCCCCAAAAAAAAACTTCCATCAGCTGCAGCAACCAGCCGGGAGCCAATGGCCAGTGTTGATGAAAGCTGGAAGCCAACCACAACTTGGAAGACATCTGTTCCCAGGTCCTCATTATGGGGTAAATCAATGAACCAATGCAGACCCAGAAAGCAGAAATATTCTTCTCCAAATCTACTTTCTTCCTTACTATACTGCAACTAACCAAGCAGCTAGCTATAAAAGTTTGATGAGGAAGGTTTTTTTTTTTAAGAGCTTCCAAAAGTTTATCATGAACCATAAAAGCCAAGCCTGATACCCAATGTCTTAAACATTTCAATCTGTGAAGGTAAGTAAGAAATGGGCTTTTCCATTCCTACTTAAATTCTATTTTAAGCAGGTAAAGAGAGAGAGTTGGGCATGTGTAGTTCTTTAACTACTACTGAATTGGCCTTACTTTAAGCAGTAATGCATTTAAGCAGGTCCCCATGCACAGTGAGCAGTACATGATTAATTAAAGATTAAAGCACTCTGTAAATAGACTCAGGATTGAGAGCAAACAGGTTTCCAAAGATCAACAAGTTTAGATTTGAACTAGTCACAGTTTGGAAGGGGGTGGCCACCTGCCAATGTTTACTGACCGTCATTCTGTCAGTTTCAGGATCAGCAGCTCTTCCTCACTCCACCTCCCGAGTCACCAACCAAACGCCACTAAGCACACTGCCTCGTTCTGGACTAGAGGCACAACCCCTTCTCCTGAACTAGGAAGCACCGGCGGGATTCTGCACATCCCTTTCCCAAACATCTCTTCCTCTCGGAAGCCCCCTAGATCCAGGAACATATGACCAGCGCTAGGGCAGTTTTGTTTTCCCCTGCAGGCAAGCTCCGCAAGACTCGAGGCTCTAACTCCAGAGTAATCCCGTCGGCCCTGGTGGGCAACAAATCTGAATTTAGTCGGAGGCTGCAGCTTTCCGCCAGTCTTGCTGCTGAAGCGAAATAAGACTGGGTGGATGCCAGAGAACTGCGCGCTGCTTTGCCTCCTAGTTCTGCTCGCATCTATCAGAAGTCAAGAACAAGGACCAACCAAGTAAAAGCAGCTACCTAAGCACAAAAGGAACCGGGTGTGCGTGTCGGGGGGGGGGGGTCGATTCCGCAGAAGTCGTAGCCGCACAACCTGCCTCACTCCTTGCGTTTGTCCCACGACCCTCGGGGCAGAGAGAACGGAGGCCAAGTACCCTTCAGTAGCGCCGTAGGTAACCAAACTCCCTTGGGTACCTACCTCGGACCTCCAACCTCTCACCCACTGCAAACATTTCCTGGCTATACCGCACCACAGTTGCTCCAAGATGCGCTTGTACGTTTGGCAAAGCCGGCCAGCGGACGGGTTTGTACACTCTGCTGCTGCCACCACCCCGCGTCCCCAAGGCGTCCCCTGAAAGCCCCCGCTTCCTTACTTCTCATCCTTGGCGTTCTCCTGGAGGTCCCCCGGCGGCGGCAAGGCGGGCAGGGCCGCGTGCTGCTGTTGCAGGAGCAGCAGCCTGCATGTGGCCAGGTGCCGCTGGTGCTCGTCCTGCAGGCGGGCGTTCTCGTGATACAGCTTGGCCACTTGCTGCTCGAGCTCGTCTATCCGGAGCTTCTGCTTCTCCAGCAGCTCCTGCTGCGTCTCGATGATCTTGTTGAGCTCCTTGAGGTACTCCGCCGCCTTGCTCGGGTTCTCCGCCGGGGTCTCCATGGCCCCGGCCAGCCCGGCTGCCCGCCACGCACCTCGGCGGGCCCCGGGGGCCGGCCAAAGCGCCGAGAGGGCCGGCGGCGGCGGCGGCGCCCGGACGCTCAGCTCGGCTGCGCGAACAAGCCAAGCCAAGCCAAGGCACCAGTCCGGCTACACCTTTTCCCGCCCAGTCGCAAGTCCGCTTCTCGGCTAGGGAGCGCCGACGCAGCTGCTCGTACTTCGAGCCGCCATTGCCCACGGGCCCTCCTACGGCTCCCGGCCGGGCTCGCTGCTCTTGCTGCGCCTACACCCAGAGGGTCCGGCTATTGCGCGGCTGTGGCGCGCGGGGCTTCCGCTTCTCCACTTAAGGCAACCGCCGCCGGCTCGCTTCCTGCTCCTCCTCGCCAACAAAACCCCAGGAAAAGTCTCCGCGGACAACCCCGTGGTTCGCTCGAGGCTAGTTTCCTTCACCTCCGCCGCTTCCCTCGTTAACTCCTCCTGGTCGGTCGGTCTCTCTCTCCCCTCTTGCTTGCCACCCCCTCCCGGTCTTCCGCTCACGCAGGCGCTTTCTCCGCTTCTCCCGTCGCTGCTCTTCTTAAGCAGCAACAGCCGCTTCCCTACGCGCGCCAGTGCGCGGGGTCCTGCGTAGAGTTTGCAAAGTGCCGCCGCTCCCTGACTGGGCGTCGCGCGGCTTCGCGGACTCTGGGGAGGAGCTGGTCTTGGCGAGCGGCTCCTCGCAGCGCCCCGCTGCCTCCTGCTGACTAACTGATTGAGCCGCTACCGCCGCGGCGTCCTCCTCGCCGGGCCGGCGAGTCAGTCAGAGCGCTTCTCTCCCTCTCTCTTTCCCCTTCTCTCTCCCACACACAAACACATACACGCCCCGGAACGGCTGAGAAGCAGGCTCCAGAGGGCGAGGGAGGAGGAGGAGGAGGGACGGCTGGTGATAGCTGCAGGACGGGCTGCGACAGCGGGGGCCTGTGCGCCTGGGAGGGGTGGAGATATCCCCCGGGGGAGCGGCGCCCTCGGGGGGAAGCGAGCGAGCCAGCGGCGGGTCGCCTCAGAGCTACTCCTGTTTTGGCGGGAACGCGCGAGGAGCCCCGTGGAGCGGCACCTTCGCGGGCGGGCAGGTGGGCTGGAGAGAGGGCAGCGCCCCGCTCCTTCCCCACCTCGCGCCCCGCTCCGAACTGGGCGGCATCTCTGCGAAACTGACGGGCAGCCCAGCCAGGCAGAAGCCCCCTCAGGTAAGCGGGGTGGCGGGAGGTTACTGCGCGCGCACGCGTGTGCAGAAAGCGAAGTGTGTTTGGGATACGAGGGGCGAGTTCTTTCCCTTCCTTAAAAAAATGTTTTAGTCCCCGTCTTGCTCGGAACCCCCACCGAGCTGGCCGACCACAAATCCCAGCAGCGACGGGAGTTTGGTTTTTGTGCTCTCCCGCCCGCCAAATCAACCACGTCTGCAGGCAGCTTGCCGACCACCATGCTCCTGTTTCTCTCTCTCAATTTCTCCTCCTCTGGTAGCGCTGAACTTGCCCTGCTGCTGCTCCTGGATTTCATAAGAGAATATTGAATTTCTGAGGAAAGGAGGGAGGGGTGCGATGGCATGAGGGAGAAACCGATTGCTAATGCCTCAGCGGGCGCGCGCTCTTCTCCCCCTCCGCCCGCCCCGCTCCTCTCCTTCCCCCGGGAGGAGAGAGAGAGAGAGAGAAGCGGGGATGTTATGGAGAGCGATGGGCTGACAGAAGGCTGCTGCTGCCAAGAGCCGAGGCTGTTTTGAAAACATCGCCACCCGGCGCTCCAGGCGGCGGCTCTCTAGCCATATGCCTGGAGTGACGCTTCCTCTGGTTGGCAACTGCTGGCTAGCAAAGCAGCAACCGGCCTCGCCTCGGAGTGGGAATACTCCCCTCCACGCACAAGCACCAACACTTGCACCCTCGTAGTGGGAACGCTGCATCCTCAGCCGAGGCTGCATCAGATTGGAGGGAGAGAGAGAGAGAGAGGAGCTCATGTGGGGAATCTTTTGGCAGCGGCCCAGCGCTCTGACTGAAGAGGTTATCGAAAACAAGCTGGCTTGGGGAGTTGAAAAAAAGAGTGAGGAAGTATGTTAGCCGAAGGGAGCTGACAGGCAGGAAGTGCGACCCCTTGATTGTTTTCTTCGTTCCTTTCCTCTTCCTAATCTCCTTCACCCTTCTCTTCTTCACAATCACTTCCCCTAAGTTTCTTAATTTTTACTGATACTCAAATGCCGCAGTAGCTTTTGCCGCTTCGCTAATTTCACTGCCCCCTCTTCTGCAAAGTCAGCTCCTCTGGAACCTGGGCTGCAATTCTTGCTAACACTTGACAGAATAGGCAGCTTGACTGAAGAGAGTGATTCAGCACCGGAGGTGACCTGAGGGCAGCTGATAGCAGAGCGAGCAGAGGTAAGGACTTCCTCCCCTCTCCCCATCCCCACAACATTCACACACCTCCAGAACACTCCTTCCACCGCAGGCCCATCGACTTTCATGTGGTTGCTCTGGAGCAAATGGGCTGTAAATAGCTGCCTTCAAAATTATCTTTAGAAAAATATATAATCTGTGAATGTCTCATGAAAGTATATCTAGCATTTCAAATTGCCCCTTTCACTTCACTGTTGTATAAAAGGAAACTAAGCTAAAAAACAACAACAGTATTGAGCTATAGAATTTTTCTGTAATCATACTTTTAACTTCCAAAGGTTATCAACACGTTTTAACATGAACATGGGTTTCTTAACCAAAGGATGTTGTAAACAGAACTATGATATCTGCTGTATCTGTCCTCCTAGGGGATATATGTAGCCTCCAACTTAACAGGGTGCAAGCCAAAAGGATAAATATGCTGCCTAAAATTATTCACTGGGTGATGTCAAGATTTTGATAGAAAATATCAAATCCCAACATATTTCATGTCCTGTGCTCTTCAGTGGACATTTGCAATAATTAAAGGATGAAAGTTTTGCTTCTTCAGTCCTTAGGTTTTGTTGAAATAGCCTTATCAGGTGTGCATAATTGGGTTTGACTTACCTGAAATAATTACTGACCTTGTATTCTAGCTGGGCAAGTATCCTTCCAACACTTACAGTGTGAATCTGGGCATGAGTTCAGTGGGGCTTACTCCTGTTGACAAGTTGTCATTAGAATGAGGCTTCATATTCTGAACATGCCTCATAACTGCATCAAAATCTTTCACTTTTTCTGATCTGAGACCCTCCTTTAACCAAACATGTTAAGATCCTCTCTTTTTTAGCATATAATTGTATGGTGGCAGTGCTGCTGTTTCAACCCACCTTAGATCAGAATCTTACCAGGTACTGGGTCCCAACCTACAAGATGAAGACCAATGGTTTGCGTCAAATACGTGAAATTTTATCCTGAGTTTCTGGTTGCAGAGTGAGGAAAGGAAATTGTCAAAACTGAGGTCAGAAGTAAATGATATGCCAGAATATCTGTGTTAACAACAACTGTTTTTTGTGAATAACCCCACTGATGATAATGTTTATATTTTTCTACAATTCGTGTCCTGACCTTTCTGGAAAACACTTCATGCATCGAAAAAGCTTGTACCATAATCCATTTATGTGTTAAAGTACCACAAGATTTCTTGTTCTACTCCCCCCCCCCCTTTATCACCGCTGGGATATTTTAATTTTTCTTTTTGCAGACTCCATGGAGTGAGTTTTACATGTTTGTATCCAGCAAAGTCATTCCATTAGCACAAGGAGCTTTGCCTGTGTGATGAGACTTCCTGTCTCTGCATGCCATTGGGGCCCCTCCAATCTGCTCTGGAGTGTAGGAGTAACCCTCAGAGTAGATGCAGGGGCATGCAGGGAGAGGAAGGCTCATTTTGAAGACAGACATAAGAAGAGGTTGCTGGATCAGGCTAGTAGCTCATCTAGTCCATCATCCTGTTCTCATAGGAACCAGCCAGATGCCCACGGAAAGCCCAATAGCAGAACCTGAGTGCAACAGCACTTTCCTTACTTGTCATCCCAGCATCTGTCATAAAGAGGCATGCTGCCTCTGACAATAGAGGATATAGCCATTGTAGCTAGTGTGCAGAAGTCCTTGCACTAATGGGATGACTTTGTTGAATACTACCCTTGGTTTATATGCTCCTACAATTTTGGGCTTAGGTTACTCTAATGTGAAATAGTCATTGATGGTGCTATATAAATTAGAATATTATTTTTTTTAACGACAGTATTTTAATAGATCAGTTGGAATAAAAAGACTTAAATGCACTCATTTCAGTGGGTGTACTATGGTAAATATTGGATACCACCCTATTGTTCTTTGGAATGCTTCCCCAATAGGGGTTCAGCAGGCACAGTTCCTTTCTTTAGAGCGGAGAAATAACCAAGTTATTTTTGCAGCTGTTCTGCTTGCTTTGGTCATGTGATGCTTACCAGCATAAGGAGAATATTTGAGTTAAGACTATTAGGATTTTTTATATTTCCTTTTTGACTTGAATTATTTTAGTTTGTTTTTATTATAAACTGGCTTGGGAGGTCTTGTGGTTAAAAGGTTTCCTATAAAGATAGGGAATCAGTATTGATGGGGCAATGTCTTTTAGAGTTGCTGCCTCTCTCTCTCTCTCTCTTTGGTAAGTATTCTGTGCCTTTAACTATCTTGCTTAATCACAAGAAACATTTTATTTTCCCAGGAACTGGGTCCTTATTTGAATATTCAAACCAAACCCCTTTACTTTTCAAAGTCATGTTATTTGTTTTCTTTTAGGAGCATCCAACACAGACCATAATAAACATCTCTCTTAGATATCTTCCATCTGCCTGTTAAGAACTTCCCCCACTTTCTACTCTCTGGGGATATCAGGAATAGCATCTACAGAGCAGAGTTCATTAACAGGTTAATTAGGTTAACTTGTCACTCAAGGATAGCTACTTTCCCTTGGCTGGACAGAATCACCTCAAAACGCCTCTCTTAAGAAACAGGAAAAATAAAGCATTGTGTAAACTGGCTTAGAGGTTCTCTAAGAACAGCCTCTGGTTTGCTGGATGCTGCTGGGTTCCTGCCTGCAGTGTTTAGAGAGAAATCACAATTCTTCCCAGGAGCTTTAAACAGCCTATTCACTTCATTGCACCAGATGAATTAAGAAAGCTTGCCAACTAGGAGGGAGAAAGAGCATATTTATAGCATCAGTATCGCATTCAAGTTCTGTTCGCACAAAAGCCAATTGCAAGCTGCCTGTGAATGAAGATGCAGGGAATTGACTCTGGCCAGTTAGACAAACAGGAAATTTCAAATCAAACCTGATTAAATAAGAAATCTTAAAATGTTGTTTTTGATTACTTGCAGTAAGGCATACTTATGGCTGTAGCCTTGTCAATTCCCTGACAATGAGCAGAAGAGATTCATCCTTACATAAGGCAGTTCTCAGAAATCTAGGTCTTTTGGATTACTTAGAATATGTTGTATCTCTCTCTCCCCCCCCCCCCCCGCCCCGGGATAACTTTGGGCAATTTTTTTAGTAATCTTTAGAATTCTTATCCTTAACACTACTTTAGTAGCATGGGTGTAGCGAGGATTTATTTTAGGGGGAGGGCAGGCGTTATGTTAGGGGGGGGCAGAACCAAGTTATCCACAACACAGTGGTCAGTCAGTTAAGTATTTTTATTTATTTACTTGATTTGGGTGGGGCAGCTGCACCCCCTGGCTATGCCCATGTATTTGGTAAAGGTAAAGGGATCCCTGACCATTAGGTCCAGTTGCAGATGACTCTGGGGTTGTGGTGCTCATCTCGCTTTATTGGCCGAGGGAGCCAGTGTACAGCTTCCGGGTCATGTGGCCAGCATGACTAAGCCGCTTCTGGCGAACCAGAACAGTGCATGGAAATGCCATTTACCATCCCACTGGAGCGGTACCTATTTATCTACTTGCACTTTGACGTGCTTTGAACTACTAGGTTGGCAAGAGCAGGGACCGAGCAATGGGGGCTCACCCCGGCATGGGGATTCGAACTGCCGACCTTCTGATCGGCAAGCCCTAGGCTCTGTGGTTTAACCCACAGCTCCACCCATGTCCCATGTATTAGTAGTTAGTTAAAGCTTTTAAGGAATGGAAGCTTTACCGTGCAAAACACAAAAAGGTGCAAAGCTCTTAAGAATTCATTTGATGGAACAGGTGGGCTGAGGGAAAAGTCGGAAAATCTCTTGTTCTTATTTAATGATTGACCACTTTTCCTTGGGAAGGAACCATGTGCATTTTAATCTGATCTAGCCAGGCAATGATTATTTTCTCAAAGATTCATTATTCTGTTTCCATCAGCAGCCAACTTGATGCCTTGGGAAGCTGTTGGCCATGCCCCATTTGTCCTGAGTGTTTTATATTCATCTTCTTTCTCCCATAAGCTAAACATCTCTAGCTGCTTTGTTGTTTGTTTGTAGGAAAGGCACTTTAACTCACTCCCTAGTCCACTGACAGCACACTGCTGGTTGAAACCCAACTCCCATTAGCTCCAGCCAGCATGCTGTGGTCGGGGATGATGGTAGCTGTAGTGCCACAATCATCTGGAGGGCCAAAGGCTGCCCACCTCTAAATTAGAGAGAGCACAGCTCAGATAAAGTCAGGTAATCCAAAGTGGGTAAAGGTCTCAAGCTAGGTCTTAAGAAAGGCGAGTCTCAACATTTGGTATAACAAGCTCCCTTCCTTAGAAGGACATAATTTAATTGTGAAATGTGTCTGGGTCCATTCTGTGAGTTAACAGGATGGTTAAGAGTGCCTGTGGGTTGTTGTTTTTAAAATCCAACTGTGGCAGAACCAGATGGGGCCAAGGACAATGTGGTGAAAATCTACTGAGGCTTGCCTTTTTCACTGTCACCAATAGGTCTGCATCTCTACAGAGATGCCATATTTTTCATACAGTTGTGATGCAATCATATATGCTCTTACTTGGGAGTGAGTCTTTCTGAATTTAAGGGAATTTACTTCTGAGTAGATATGCATATTATTGAAACCTGCCCAGTGGAACGACCTCCCATCAAAAGTCAAACAAATAAACAACTATTTGACTTGTATAAAATTTCTGAAGACAGCCCTGCATAGAGAAGTTTTTAATGTTTGATATTTTATTGTGTTTTTAATATTTTGTTAGGAGTCGCTCAAGAGTTGCTGGAGCAACCCAGACAGTTGGGCAGCATAGAAATAATAAAATGATGCTGATGATTGGGTTTACATGACAGAAGATACGTTGCACTATTATAATTTCCTTTGTTGTATAAAATAAGTTAATGTCAACAACAATCTTATGTCAACAAACTAACACACTTTTATTAATTTTGGTAGATTCACCCCTTGTTTCTCCTTTCTATTTGTTTGGGGTGGGGTTGTCCTATTACAAGACAGAAAGGAGGCATAAAAAGACCTTGATAAACATTATTTTCCGGAAGTAATATCAGTAGCAACACATAGCATGGAAAACCATTTTGCTGCCGCTCTTTGAAGTATCCAAATGGTTAGCCATTGCTGTGTGATGAGCTGCCTTGTACCATCAGGATTGACTCCTTCCTTTCTGGCCAATCTGCCTTCTAGTCATAATCTCTGAAAGCCATGACTAGAATTTCGTTCAAGAAGCTGTAGAATGGAGGGGCTAAATTGCAATTCCAGTTAATGGTACTTGAACCCATGTCAAAGGAAACCGATATTGTGCAGCTGAAATTGAATTCAGTGTCTTCTTATATCTCAAATGACTCTCTTCTGTCCAGTTTATAAGGCACGGCTAGAGGTTAAAGGGAAAAACTGGTTTTCAATTTGTGAGTGCCTTTATTTATTAAGAATTGGAAGAGGTAGAAAGCAAGTCCCCAGCTTGAAAGCAAGATATATTTTGGGTCCCCTCCATTTTCTTCACACACAACAGTTTTCATCTTAAGGCGTAATTGTCTGCCACATAATTAAATATAGGCATTTTGAGGAAATGTGCTGCTCCTTTGCTAATGTGTAGTTCTGTCAATAAACATTACTACAGTATTATATGGTCTGTAGTACTCTTGGTGTTTCTTTTCTGCCAGTTAATCTGTGCTTTGTAAAATGCAGTGATACCTCGGGTTACATACGGACCTCTGGAACGAATTAAGTATTTAACCCGAGGTACTACTGTAGCTGGGGACGCGGGTGGCGCTGTGGGTAAAAGCCTCAGTGCCTAGGGCTTGCCGATCGAAAGGTCGGCGGTTCGAATCCCGGCGGCGGGGTGCGCTCCCATTGCTCGGTCCCAGCGCCTGCATACCTAGCAGTTCGAAAGCACCTCCGGGTGCAAGTAGATAAATAGGGACCGCTTGCTGACGGCATTTCCGTGTGCTGCGCTGGCTCTCCAGATGCGGCTTTGTCATGCTGGCCACATGACCCGGAAGTGTCTCCGGACAGCGCTGGCCCCCGGCCTCTTAAGTGAGATGGGAGCACAACCCTAGAGTCTGTCAAGACTGGCCCGTACGGGCAGGGGTACCTTTACCTTTACCTTACCACTGTAGCTACTCCACACACACACACACACACACACACACACACTTTCATTTTTTACTTCAAGAAACTCTGCCATCATTTGCAATGTTGGGCTTCATGCTCTTAAATTTGATTTGCAGTACAATATGTTTTCCCACTGAAAGCGTGTGTTGGTCTGCATAGGTATTCTGAAATTCCTTTTTCTTTGTTTCCTTGTGTTGTTACAGTTTAAGAGGAAAGGAATTAATCTGTGCATAGAGCAGTTTCCTTCTACAGTTATGGTGATTACAGTGGCAATCTGAGAAGCCCTATCTATGCTATGGCTTATGATAATGCATCAGCTCCATTTACAGAAGTATTGTGTAGTAAGAATTAATATTCATTAATACTTTTAAGAAACAGAAGGGGTTTTGCAACACTTGGTCATACCTAATCCCAAATAAATTCATACCTTTTCAGAGGCAGTAATACATATTAACTTCGGTTCTCTTGTGTTCTTGTGTTGCGTGCTTCTTTTTTAAAGTACAAATGGAGGGTAAATGTTCATGACTGCCTTTGGAGGTAGAGCTGACTTCTGCTTCTTTGTGAGGAGATAGTTCTGAAAGTAGCAACATTGGGAAAAAGTTGATGGAGTTATGCTTCAAGCAGCAACTTGCTTTTTCATTTACCTTGTTCAGGGTGGTGGATCTGGGAAGATGGCCTAGCATTAAGTCCGAACAAGCTGCTTTGGTATAAAGTGAGACTTAAAATTGCTCCTTGTTAATCATGAAATATAATTGAAAGATTTGGGGCATTAAAAGTTTTGGTGGTGATAACTAGTATAAATTTGGTTGTGTCTCTAGGGGTAAAACTGAGTAATTTTTTTTTTGTTATATTTATGCAGCTAATTTTTATTGATTGTGGAACAGTAAATTGTTACATGGGTGGTTGTTTTTTTTTTACTGAGCACTTTAAATTCTGTATGTTGACTTAGTTCCTTTGAAAATACTGTTAATAAATACCACAACTTTTTTTGTTCAGATTAAGTCATAAAGGGTTGCAGAGTAACGATGAAATAACAGTTGCACTAGGGCTCTTAATTGCATGATAGCCAGCAATAAAAAATATAATCTACATGTTTAATCATAGAGGGATGGATGGATGATAGACAGATAGATAAAAATGCTTCTCAGACAGGTTTATTTCTAAAAGTGCATTTGGTAAGAACTTAAGCCAAAGAGGAAAAGGGAGAGCCATGGCTCTTTATATGAAAACCATGTATGTAAACAGTGTACTACTCCTTAATCGAATTTAATGTATTGCCTTAGAGGAGTGAGGAGAAGATATTTTTGAATGTAATAAATCCAATGAAAATGCCCCCTCCTGGTGGTAGAAGTAAATTAAATCACCAAAGAATGTGTATTAAAGTAATGTGATGCAGTAGGCTTCTAGCATAATGCACAGGGATTTAACCATGTGACTCTATTAAGAGTAATAGTGCTGCTATAGCTAAACCTTTCCAATAACGCATGGAAAATTTATTCCTCTGATTCTAGTTTTGTAACCACAAGCCCCAAACAACTCAGCATTTTATTCAGCTCACTTTCTGAATAACTCAGTTCTTTTCAGTTAAAAAGCATAACACAAGTGCTGGTGACTGCTCATGAACTAGGTTTAAATGTCCTTTCCATTTAAATGGTCATTATTCAAGGGCAAATGGGAACAAAATACATTTGATCCATTTATTGAAACCATTACGGTGCTCAGTCTCACCACTACGAAGTAAGAGGAAATATGCTTCACTTCCTGTTTTTTTAGGCTACATAATTGGTCCCACTGGAGTTCATTACCTAGCCTCACCAAAATAAGCTTGTTCAGATGAGAATTCCTTGGAGGTAAGGGTATTCTAACATAACATAGGATAATTCTCTCAAAGCCAGAGTTTGTATTCTCTCATGCTTGCACATGTAAACACAGAGGTTCCTTATCATTGAGCATGCTAAAGTGAATTGTATGATAAATAAGATTGTGAGCCTAATTCACACTTCTACTAGTTTTATTGTATGAATTGTTGTGAAAAGAGCTACAATCAAAGTAGTGTTATGGGAAATGTGTCAAGAATGCCCTGTTCAGTTCTTACGGTGTCAGTTATAACATGCCGAGCTATGGCTCAGTGCCTGCTGCTAAGTTGTCCAGCATACTAATACTCCATGATGCACCAGGAAATATCCTACTATCAGACACTGCAATAAGTTCGGACTGTAACTGAACTGCTTTCTGAACTCCTTAGCAAATCCTCCTTCCCCACCAACACACATGCTGCTCACGGGTTTATCTCCTATTCCAGGAAAGTGCATGTATACATGAATTTGCCTGTCCAAAGCTGACACAGCTTCTGCCACCCTTATTCCCTCTGCGTATTTTTACTTCCTCCTTTCAGTATGCCTCATATTGCTCCGTCAGTGTGGGATGCTTGGCAGACACAAGTAGAAACTTCCATGTACAAAGCAGTGTTCCTCTGAATACGAAATTATGTGGATGGCCAATCACCTTCATGCCCTGATTGTCCAAAGATGTCTGACTGGCTAGTCTTGGGATAGCAATACTGAATTATGTGGGCCTTGGTTTGACCCAACAAGTACTTCCTGGTGTTTTGAATTGTGCCCTTTAGTATTTGAAGTAGTTGGAGAAGCTGTTTAGAAATTTTCAGGCTCTGCCTGGACCACCTCAAACCTGGAACTCCTGGGAAATTTTACCAGTCATTATTTTATGTCACAGCTGGTGTGACTATCTGCTCTATCTCCTGAAAGTGTGGCGCTAGAGGGCACTTTCAAGGGGTCTTAGCAGATACTCAAAGTTAGCCCTGACAGTAGGTTGGACTATAAAGAACCACAAATTAAACAGATGTTCTTAAAGTAGGTTTAAAATCATATCATCATTATTAAAGAATTGTGTGCCATATTTCTTCAGCTTGTGTGTGCAAATGTATTTCTATTCTCTGCCATTTTGATAACTATTGCCCTGAATCCACAGATCTGTTCCCATTGACATTCTCTGACCATCTGCAGTTCAGATGTTGAGTAAAAAGTGCTGTCGTAGTCCCCCCTCCTCTCACAGATTTATTTACTCATAGTTATTGTGCTGCATAAGGGAGAGTCACAAGGCCCCGTGTGGATTTTTCCAATGTAATTTTCTGCTGATTAACTACTGTAACAGTACAGCTTGTGTCTTGATTCAATTTTTCCTTAACTGCACCTGAAATTAATGCCCAGTGATTAATATTTTACTGACTTTCTAAAAAGATGGTCAAAAGGTTCCTGTGATGGTAATTTGGTGAATTCTTCTTTCGATATACAATATGTATAAGGCAGCCTTGGGAAAGGGGGTGGGGAAGTAAAACTCTGCTATCTGAAGTGAATGCCCAAGGTGTATCTCAGAATAATACAGCCCATGGAAACCATCATGTTGCATTGGTTAACCTGTGACCATTTGTGGTAGGCACCACCTGATTAAGATAATTGGAGAGCCAGGAGCAACAACATAGCTCCCTTTCCCTAAAATGGTGGGCAGCAGCTCATAAGAATTGCTAGTTTTCCAGATGCAGTTTTTCCACAAGTTCCCCACAGGTTTTTCCTGTTCTACCATAAGAAAAGTGGTGTGTACTACAGTAGTTTACAGTAGTAGTTTAAAGAAGGAATGAAAGTGAGAGCAGCCATTGTTGAAGCTGCTCTCCATGCTTGATCACTGTTGGCAGGAGTAAGTGAAGAGGATTCAGTGAGTAAGATTTAACACTTTCTTCTCTCAAAGCTGTATAGACTATGGGACTGAAAAGCTTAGGATTCCAACCACAAGGAAATAGACCTGGAGCAATTGCTCCTGTTGGCACCATGTATATTCCATACTCATTTCCATAGCATAAAATTATGATTCCGTGTCTGTACCACCTTAGAAAACTAATACAGGAGATTGTGAGCTAAATGCAACTCACCAGAAGGTTGTGCTGTGGTTTTCATTCTGAAGATTGATATTGTATTGTTATGAGCTTGTGCCTGGTGGGGGGGGGCTGAATTAGTTATAATTTAGTAAAAGAAATAATCAAAGTTGGGTTAAACTTTGCCAAACACAGAAACTTTCTGGATTTGGTAATGCTAAGGAGCCAAGCCAGCTGGGTAGAGCTACCTGGATGGGCCATAAGCAGGGAACAAAAGCTAATGATAACCCATCAAGGAAACCACCAAGAGGGCAAGACTACCTGACAAAGAGGAGTGGGAGCCCTTCTTTCCTGGGTCTTAGTGGGCAGAGACAAAGGCCAGGTTTAGTGTTTCAGCTTGAATGACATAGGCTGGGGGGGGGGCGGTGGAATCCTTGGAGCTGGTTAGCGATGAAAAGGTGAAGGGTGGCAGAACTCCAAGTGAGCTGGGGATGGCAGGTTGAACAAAGAGACACAGAGGGTGACTTTTTGCTTTCCTTGGAATCCAGTGCTGCCCTTATGAGGGAAGGCAGACCGACATAGGATGTGAATGCTCTGCAGTCCAGTCCCCCCACCATCTTGGTGCAAGTTGTATACATGTGTAAATAAAACCATATATCATAAAGACACCACAGTCTTTGCTGTGCCTTATTCCCAAAAGGAAACACACACCCTAGGTTAGTGTATGGGAACCCTGGAATCTCACACTGCTCATGGAGATTGGGGTGGCATGTAGCAGTATCAAACATAAAAGTGATTTACTAAGCTCTGGCTATGAGAAGGCCATGCTAGATGAAATCGCCGTCTACTGTGCCAGTACCACCGAGGCATGAGATCATGCCATACACTTCAATAGAGCCCAACAATTGCCTTTTATACAAATCTGTGAATCACCCTATTGTACGCCCACCACAATCTCCATATGCAGAATACACACAGTTGGGGTGCATAGTGATAAAGTCAAGGCAGGAGAATACTTTTCTCCTGTGATTCATTCATGCTGCAATTGTGTCAGCACGTATTGTCAAGCAAAAAGGACACATGGCATCAGTGTGACAGTGTTGCCACGGAGGAGGTTTTTTGACTAACAGAGAAGTGTGTTGGCACTGCTAGGCACATGGCTCATTTAAATCCATTTTGATTTGGCACTTCTGAGTTAGTTAAATGGTTCAACTAGTTGGAAGGCACAGAGGCAGGCAAATACATGCATTCTAAAAAGCAATATACATGGTGCCAGTGTGCAGTCACAAAACTTGTTTCTTTAATTTGGTTTCCTTATGCTGCAGAACATTACAAGTTCCTGCTTATGTCTTCATGTTGTAGAGTGCTATGCCAGGGGAAAGGATGGTGACAGTAGAGAGTCAGTGTGGTAAAGTAGATTGGGTTTTTGGTTTAGGGTCACATCCACACCATACATTTGAAGTTCACGGATTCCTCCAAAGAATCCTAGAACTGGGAAGACCTGCATCCGAATCCCCACACAGACCAGCCTCACTAGGTGACCTTGAGCTCCCTGGAGAGAAAGATGGAATACAAATGGCATTCCAAAAATGGAATACAAAAAAAATTAAGGCAGGGATGTTCAGTTAGATCCATTTATCTGGCTGATCTAGTGGCTGCTGTTGCAAGTAGGGTGCTGGACTATACGGCCTTTTGTTCAGATGCAACAGGGCTCTTTTTATGTCCTTACCACATGCAGCAAGAAGAGCATGTGGAGACTCTCAGACATAGCATTTGCTTAACGGACGGTAAGCTTTCAAGGACAGCTCTAGTGCAAAATGTTTTGAAAAGCACAGCCCTATGGAATAGGTTATACAGTGGTGCCCCGCAAGACGAATGCCTCGCAAGACGGAAAACCCGCTAGACGAAAGGGTTTTCCGTTTTGGAGGTGCTTCGCAGGACAAATTTCTCTATGGGCTTGCTTCGCAAGACGAAAATGTATTGCGATTCCTGGGGGTTTTTTCTCGCTCCGCTCCCCACCCCCTTTTTCCTAAGGCACTAAGCTGCTAATAGCCTTTAAGCAGCTAATCCGCTAATCCCTTAAGCCTTTAATAGCCGCTAATAGCGCTAAGCCGCTAAGCCGCTAATGGGCTTGCTTCGCAAGACGAAAAAACTGCAAGACGAAGAGACTCACGGAATGGATTCTTTTCGTCTTGTGAGGCATCACTGTATCTGCAAAATGAGGAAGACTAGGTGAAGATCTATTTCACCTGGCTGCCCTTCCTTCAGCACAAATGAGCATGGTGAAGCATGACCATATGCAGTTGGGAGACAGATGGCCCAAGTGGAGAAAAGCTGGGCTTGGAAGGGTGCACTGTTGCAATGGTGTGGGCTCTATCCTGCATCAGAAGCAGTATTGGCAGACAAGTGGGAATGCAAAATAAAATGGAAATTGGTTGTAATTCTACATGTACAGATATGTGCCAAAATACATTGAAATTGTTCGAATTATGCTGAAGTTGTCCATGGTGTTAGGTGCTATCTAGTGTTAGTGTGACACCTTTCCAGGGCAGTTGTGCCTTAATGTCTGAATTCAAGCCTGTTGCCACCAAAAAGAGAGAGAAAGGCATGTGTTTAAAAGAGAAAATATTATTACAAAGGTGCCATCCCAGTCTCTCCTAAGCAGTAGCAAGATTCCAGGGGATTTCAGGCGCTTGCCTGGGATTGTGTTCCTGTTGGGAAAATTGAGGCACAATAGAGACTAGTGACTTTGAGAAATGTGGTTTATTTTACACATATTTACACTTGGAGTCTTCAATGGAGGGGTACCCCAAATGTGTTTATCCTTGCCCTTCTTCGGCAAACTTGGGCCCAAAGCACTTAGTGTTGCCACCTGTCCTGTATTGTCCCGTATTTCAATGTAAAATGCTATGTCCTGTTTTGTCCTGTATTTCATGTCCTTTCTCTCTCTCTCTCTCTCTCTCTCTCTCTCTCTTTCTCTTTCTTTAGGGATCCATCCTCTCCAAATGTATGTGTTTGAAAGGCTGGGTGAAAGGTCATGTATTTAAGCTCTGGGTAGCCAAACAGACAGATTTACAAGTGTGTGTGTGTGTGTGTGTGTGTGAGAGAGAGAGAGAGAGAGAGAGAGAGAGACAAATTCCAGAGGGACCATCCTGTTAGGCTGCAGTAGATTGTAATAGATTGCTTTGAAGTCACTTCAGCACCAGGCATAAGATGGTAAGCTCACAGTACGTATTAACACTCCAATGCATCCTGCTCCCCTGTTGGGTTTAGGAAGAAGGGAACTAAACAGTAACTTTGGATTCAGCAGAAATAGCAAGTCAGGTCTCTGTTTTTCTTTCTTTCTTTGTAGTACCAAGTTTGCCTGTTTCTTTTAGTCCTTTTCTTATACACAGCCTTGATTACATCACCTCCAGCCAGCAAAGGGAAGAGGAAGGATAACATGTCCCTTTACAGAAAGATTTTCAGCTACTTGGTTTCCATGGCAACATCTTTTGCCCCAAGCTTACATAACAAACCAGATACTTAACAGACCTATTTACCTCACAGGCTATTTACCTAACAAAGAAGCAAGTCTGTCTGTTTTATAGCACCTTTTCTGCAGGAATCCCATTTTACAGCTATAAATTCACAGGCAGGTCCCCCCCCCCCAAAAAAAAACCCATATAGCACAACCTCAGACTCAAGATATTATCCTTTTCTACAATAAAAGGCTGCTTCTCTCAAGTAAATGTACTTAGCATCTGGACATTAGTAGCACACCCTATTTTACTCCTGTAGTTTTGTTTATGCTGTAAGTTATGTGAGTTTAAAATCTGCACATGCTCACGGTATGGTTTTTTTTTTAAAAAAAAGGATTAGCAAACTTTGGATATTTTTTTTGCTCCAACTTTAGGAATTTAAAAGCAGTTGCAAAGCATGGAATGGAGTGTGGTAGGAAGGGGGGGGGAATGTTAATTTTTTCCAAAAGTAATACACATGGCTGTCCAAAGCAGGTGGCGGAGAAAATGTCTAAAATTACCTAGCTGCACCATTGGCCTTTATGCAAATCATTATTGCAACCACACTCACAATGCTGTGCAGACCTCTGGTTGCTACATCTGAAAATGATACTGTAGACTGTTCAGTTTGAAAAGCAAATTACCCTTATGAGGAAACGTTACAGTATTTGGGGCTTTTAAGCTTGGAAATAGTTGAGTAAGCGGGGTAGGGGGAGACATGACAAACATTTACGAAGTCAGGTATGACGTGGAAAAAGGAGATAGTTTTTCTTCTTTCACAGTACTATGAACAGGTTCATAGTAAAGGTAAAGGGACACCTGACTGTTAGGTCCAGTCGCGGACTCTGTGGTTGCGGCGCTCATCTCGCTTTATTGGCCGAGGGAGCCGGCATACAGCTTCCGGTTCATGTGGCCAGCATGACTAAGTTGCTTCTGGCAAACCAGAGCAGCACACGGAAACGCCGTTTACCTTCCCGCCGGAGCGGTACCTATTTATCTACTTGCACTTTGACGTGCTTTCGAACTGCTAGGTTCAGCAAATTGTGGGAGATTCAGAACGAAGGAAAGGAAGTTCTTCACACAGCACCATGGCCACCATCTTAACTTTAAAGCAGGATTACATAGATTCAGGGAGGCTGCCTGTGCCTCATGAATACAAGTTGTTAGGGAACAACAGGGAAACAGGGCTATCACTTTCATGTCCTGGTAGGATACTGTGGGAAACAGAATGTTGGACTAGATAGGGCTTTGGACTGATCCAGCAAGCCTCTCCTTACGTTGATTTCCTGGTATTTTGAACAGTTCTGCCAAAGGAAAAAGGATTAGGAGGAGAGGGATGGGCCAGCATAAACACAGGTGGAAATTTGCTGTTCAGCTGATTAAATGGATAGAATGAGGAAACGTGTTTGAAGGCCTGCTGAACTCTTACAATGTGGATGACGTAGAATATTCCTGTTCTGAGTCTGGAGTCTCAAGACTGCTTGGCTGCAGAAGGAAAACAATTTCAAGATTACAGATATGTAGAGCAGTTTCTGTCATTTAAAGCCTATTTGTTTTTGTATTGTGTAAATGCATACATACAGATTTTTATGTGTATGCCACCTTAACGCAGTTCAAAACATGCTCGAGGCAGCTTACAATGTATTATTACAAAAATAACAAAGTAGTCATAAACAATAAAAAAAATCAAATCTAAACAATTTCCACAAAACCTTCCCTGTTTAGGGAAGTTTTTAATGTTTGAAGTTTTATTCTGTTTTTAGTGTTCTTTTGGGAGCTGCCCAGAGTGCCTGGGGAAACCCAGCAAGATGGGCGGGATACAAATAAGAAAATAATAACAATAATAATGAATCATAACATCTAAAATAATGATACAAAAAATCTAATATCATTAACAGCAATAACTGTTCCACCACCCACAATGATTCTTGAGGCATCTCTCATTTTGGGTCATCTGAGATTTAGGCTGCAACATTATGTGTGAATTGAATTCAGTGGGAAGTTTGAGTTAAACTTGGTTAGGGTTGGGCTGGGAAAGATGTGTCTGTCACTGCTGCTGTGAAGAGACAACCGCTCATGTTCATTTGTGACATATGTGCTGTAGCTCAGTCATAGAGCATCTGCTTTGCATTCATAAGCTTCAGGTTCAGTCTCTAGCATCACCATGTAGGTCTGGGAAAGGCCCCTGTCTACAACCCTGGAGATGCCTGTCAGGCAAGGTAGACAATACTGTGCTTGTTTGACCAATTTTCCAACTTGGTGTAAGGCAACTTCCTATTTTGTTAAAACATAGCTGTTTGTGTGTGCCTCCTCAATCAGTTGTTGTTGTTTAGTCGTTTAGTCGTGTCCGACCCTTCATGACCCAATGGACCAGAGCACGCCAGGCACTTCTGTCTTCCACTGCCTCTCGCAGTTTAGTCAAACTCATGCTGGTAGCTTCGATAACACTATCCAACCATCTCATCCTCTGACATCCCTTCTCCTTGTGCCCTCCATCTTTCCCAACATCAGGGTCTTTTCCAGGGAGTCTTCTCTTCTCATGAGGTGGACAGAGTATTGGAGCCTCAGCTTCACGATCTGTCCTTCCAGTGAGCACTCAGGGCTGATTTCCTTAAGAATGGATAGGTTTATTCTTAGTGCAATGGCAGAAAGTTTTACTAACTTGAGTAGCTACAGGTTTGCCATTATTTCTGACTGTTTCATGCATCACTCCTATTTCAGAAATATTAATAAGAAAAAGGGTATCAGTTTATTAAGGAACAAGCTCATTCCTCTATAATGCTTAAAAAAACATTACTGCAACCTCCTTGCTTCCCCCAAATTCCCTGCTTTTATTGATTTATGGTGCACAATGACTTTATTTCTAATTAATTCTGCTCAGTATTCTAAATTATTTATAAGCCTACAGTTGTGATATACTTTTGTTTACTGCACCACAACTCTTCCACCTGCAGTAAACACTAAAGGACTCAGAAGAGGGAAAATGCAGTTCAAGTGCTTTATGCAAACTAAAAAAAAATGCAGTATTTTGCAATTCATTAAAATGCTCTTTCTATGAATGTAATTGGATCCATTTCAGTTCTGCACCTGAATAAAATGTGCAGTGACAGCAGAAGAGCTTGCTGTATTGTTCAATTTTATATAATAATGCCCAGTTGTTCCCCCTTAAAACAGTTTTCAAAGACTTTAAAGGACTTTTTAAAACTAGGTCTTAATTTCTGAACAATTTTGGGGCTTGGAGGCATGTTTGGAAATCTAAATTTGGTGTGAGAACCACATAATGCCTGTTTAATTTTTTAAAAAAGAAATGGGAGGGGCAGAGAGACTTGGCAGGCATGAAATAAGGTGTCTGAGGGCCTTGTGGTAGTGCAACTATTACAGGTTTTGTGTGCCAAAAAATGTTAATATTGATGAAGAAAAAATGTTCTAACAATGACATCCTTTTTCATGTCAATTTTTGGGACTTTAAAAGATAATCTTGAGTAATCATAATATAGATATGATTTTTCAAATGTGAATTCAACCTCTCTTTATAGGAAAGATGTTGCATATTATATCCCACTGGTTGTTTGTAAGGCTGGTCTCTAAAAAAATGTAATTTTGTATTGAAGCTTTAGGCAACTTCTCAGAAGAAAGAGCAATAAACTCAGTCTTCTTACCTTTTCATTTGGTTGTCAGATGAAACATAAAGGTAAAGGGTAAAGGGACCCCTGACCATTAGGTCCAGTTGTGACCGACTCTGGGGTTGCGGCGCTCATCTCGCTTTATTGGCCGAGGGAGCCAGCGTACAGCTTCCGGGTCATGTGGCCAGCATGACTAAGCCGCTTCTGGCAAACCAGAGCAGCGCACGGAAATGCCGTTTACCTTCCCGCCGGAGCAGTACCTATTTATCTACTCGCACTTTGACGTGCTTTCGAACTGCTAGGTTGGCAGGAGCAGGGACCAAGCAATGGGAGCTCACCCTGTCGCGGGGATTTGAACCGCCGACCTTCTGATCGGCAAGTCCTAGGCTCTGTGGTTTAACCCACAGCGCCACCCGCGTCCCTTGGTGATGAAACATAATGCAGAGCAAAAATTACTCTTACAGATCAGCACAACGTAAGCTAAATATAGTCCAACAGTCATATATTGTCCCCTTCCAGGTGCTTGACAAATCACTTGCTCTTGCAGCCTTGGACAAGCAGCAAAACGTAGAAGTTTTTCAAGCTCCTGATATGTTACCACAGTCAGCATGATTAGAGTTGTGCAGACCTGCATTATTAGGAGCAAATCTTTCCAAGTTGTTAGAGGGTAATAACATATTTTGGTTGTATCAAAACATACATGCACGTATGATTGGAATAACTGGAATGGTTACATGCTTTTGGAGTGCTTTTTAAGCTTGGACTTAAATTGTGAAGGTTGAGTGGCTAGCTGCCTAGCCCTGAGCTATCATGCAGAGAGCTATAAGAATACATTAAGCTTCATCCCTAGATTGCATTTAAGACTCTTACTTAAATTCTGTGCTGGGTCAGCTCTAGAATAAACACCTAGCAAGGCTAGCTCCATATGCCTCTTATCCCAGTGACAATCACAAAGTGGTTTGATGGATGAAAATGGCACCTTAGCGGCCTGATCCATAACCAATTATGTCAAAGTACTTGGGCTTAGATCAGTTTATTCTTACGGGTTTCAAGAGCCATCATTAGGTGAAGATTTATGCCCATTGAAGCCTATAAGAACTTAAGGTGAACTTATCAGTTAATAGGTTACAGATTGGTTGTAAAATATTTGTGTGCTTCAGTGACCACCATATAAATATCAGGAAGCAAATTTCTCTTTGTTTGCTTGCTTATTTTATTTAAGAGTTTTTACAGGTCACTTAGTAAAAAAACAAACAACCTCTTACTCATTTGACGGTGAAAAATAATTATTAAAAAATATAGATAAAATCAACAGTACTGAAATGCAAGTATACATAATAAAATTACATGCTTGGATAGGCTTGCTGAACTAAAACCTTTTTTCAGCAGGCGTCTATAGTGAAGGCTGCTGCCTGAGGCAGGAAGTCCAGGACATGAGTGCTGCCACACTAAAAAATCAAGTCTTTGCAGATGCAGAACGAATATTACATGGCCCTTTAAAAAGTGCATGCTCTGCAGATTGACGCATTTGATAGTTCTCTGCCTGGGCACTTGAATTATCGTAGGACAACGTTATTACGTTTAAATTTCTTTTCACAATGCTACGGTTGCTTCATACCCACACCCCAGAGAAAGTTACACTGGAGACTAAGGCAGTGAAGTCAGTATTTCATAAGTGCACAGCCGGATGGCAGGCAGCCCTCTCCTTTGACCTGTGACCATGCCTGTGTGGCACCAGTCCTGTACCAGCAGAGTGCCAATCTCACCACTGACAGTAAAGTTGCCAGGTGCTCGGTTGCTACCTAATATCATACCACCACCACCCCATCATGTCAACAGCGTGCAAAGAGAATGTGACTTGAATGTCTGGAAGTATTTTTATTAACTTTTCAGGCAAAATCAGCGGAAACAGAAGAATGCCTTAATAAAATATTTGGAAAGCAGTTGCCAAATGGGAATGCTGTAAGGCAGATTAATCTGTGACTTTCAGGGGTAAATGGTCTGATCACAATTCAGGTACAGTGGTGCCTCGGGTTAAGTACTTAATTCGTTCTGGAGGTCCGTTCTTAACCTGAAACTGTGTTTAACCTGAAGCACCACTTATCTAATGGGGCCTCCTGCTGCTGCCGCGCCGCCGGAGCACAATTTCTGTTCTCATCCTGAAGCAAAGTACTTAACCCGAGGTACTATTTCTGGGTTAGCGGAGTCTGTAACCTGAAGCGTATGTAACCTGAAGCATCTGTAACCTGAGGTACCACTGTATCAGGCTGAGCCCTTCTACAGCTTATTCTATATGAGCACTTGATAAACCTAGTGCAGTAGGCAGATTTAATTACCCATTACACATTTTTCAGAGTTTACATATAGCTGATGATATGGCAAAAAACAACTGGCTGTGGACAATATTTCCAAAGGTTATTGCCACTGGATTTAATACATATTTTGCCAAAGCATAAAAACTTCAATGACTCTGACTCTTTATTCAGATTTCATTTGTCACACATTATTATGCTAGAGCTGCTGATATTTTTCCAGCTCTTGTTATCTTTTGTTGTAGTATGTTTTCTTAACTTAGTTACTTCCACAGGAAAAGCTGCAGCAGGAATATTTCTGTTGCACTTAACCTTCATTTGAGCAAAGCCACCTCTACTGATTATGTATTTTTTTTGTCCTACTGCACTGCAAACTGACTTCTTTGTCCTTCACCTCAGGATAGGTTGCTGCCAATGTAAACTTCCTTCCCTAGTTCACGAATACTTAATGACGCCTATAGTCTCTTCTAACTTGACCTAAATTCCTGATCTTACCATCTGTGATGGCCACCACCCTCACCTTTTAAGATACACCGTCAAATTAAGCTTGCATGTTCACTAGTGTCTTTCGGGAAATAGTGTGAGTGTGAAAGGGTTCCTCAGACCTATTGCCTCCTTTTGTCCTGAAACACTTCCTACTCACCTGATAAGTTACACAGCTTTGCCCATCTAAGCGCCAGACTATAAATGCCTTTAAGTGCATGAGTGTAATTAAAGTGCACATTTTTTAATACAGAGCTGCAAGGGAGCCTGAGCAGCATGAGAACCATCAGATATGATGGGGAGGGAGAATTTTACCGTTTCCTCCTCTCATGGTCCCACATCACTGACATGCATATCCACACCATAAATTTAAAGTACGTACATTCAGTGCACATTTAAAGCACATGACTTCCCCCGAAGAATCTTGGAAACTTTAGTTCCACCTCACAGAGCTACAATTCCCAGCACCCTTAGGAAACTACACAAGAGTTTTTCACATTATATTAAGCTCCAGCTCCTCCACTTGATTGAGCACCCCAAAGCATAATTCTTCATCTAAACACTCCTCTCTGTCTCTCTCTTTGAAAAGGAGTGTTTCTTCTATGACACATGTCCAGGAATCACACATTTGAGTAGGATGCTGTAGGATGACACTGTAGTCAGGTGTGAGTTTGTTTAGCTCATTCAGCAAATTTTCAACAGTAGAGAACCAGCCTGGAAGTTATAATTGTTTTATTTCTACATTGTTACCCCACCCTTCTTTCAAGGAGCTCCGAGCTTAGGACTGTGCATGATTGTTCCCTTTATTATTAAAAATATATATATTCAAAATTGGGGGTTGTCTTATACATGGATAGTGCAGATTTTGGATGGGCAATTGGTGGCATCCGCGAGCAGGAGATTGTCAGCAGCGATTGGGCATGTGATTGGTGGTTGCATCAAGGTGTGCTGGCGATTGCTGCTGCGGCAATTGGGCGGGCGATTGGCAGTGGTGGTTAGGCAGTTGAGCATTTGTTGGCAATCAAAAACTCTGGGCAATCCCCCCCCCTCCAAAGCTCAACAACTCTGGGCAATCTCCCCCTATTTCCTTAATTTGGGGTCCTAAAAAATAGCTGTCGTCTTATACACAGGGATGTGTTATACACGGAAAAATACAGTATAATTAGGCTAAGAAAGTGTGCTTCAGTTTAACAAGTGGGACCTGCAAACCATGCAGCAGTGCAGAGTGTTCCTATTCAGCATTCCAAGATACTCCCATTACATTTCCTACCCATTCCTAACCCTAATTCCCACTCCCAAAACAGTCAGTGCACTTAGTCCTTTGCTTCTTTTTTCCTAACTGTTTTTGGTACTTCAAATCCTTTTTGCTTTCTTGAGCCTCTTGGTACTTTGCTCTTGTGTGTAGGTTGTATAACTTTAGATACTGAAACACCAGCACTCACTCCTAAACACTGAAATAAGAGGAATGATGACACATTATTGTTACTTTCATTACTGTTACAAATACTCTGTAAACTGTGTGCTTTTCCACTTAAAGGACAAAATTCAGTCGATGGGATTTGCAAGAACTCCTTTCCCACCCAAAGCCAGTAAATCATTTTATCTAAAACTAACATAACTCCTTCCCACTTCAGGGCATTTCAGGTTTATCTTGTTATTTCTCATACAATTATCCATATATAGAAAAGCGAGACTGAAATGTTTATTTCTTTAAAGTATACCATCTCCTTCACTGCTTATTCATCCTCTGAAACTGCAATCATCTGGGTCAGCATAATCATCTCCATAGCAACCAAACTGATAAAGATACGTGTGTTTTCTTTCCAAAAATACAGAAAAAAAGAATACCCAGAGGGAGAATTTATCCCTCCTTTGTTGTGCCTGTTTTCAAACTTTGTTAGCCAATCAACAGGCAAAAATAAGACAATGAACAGATGAATTAAACAGTTTGTGATTTAGAGCACAATTTGTTTTCCAACTTTTCTGGAGAGGGGTGTTTATAATGCAGCATTGCTGGAAATTAGTTAGAATTAATGAGTAGGGCTTAGTTTGAGGTATAAGTTAATCTTGTCAAATGGTTTGACCCAGTGTAATTAGCAGTGTTGAACATCTGCTACCATCAGTTTACTTCCACCTGTTCATATTTCTAAATTGGTCTCCGGCTTCTTCAGTGATCTGATTGTAACCAGCAGTTAAATGACCTTTCTTTGGTAACAATTGGAGGAAGTTGAGAGTGGAAATAGGAAGGTTCTGCAATTACAGACCACAAACATTCTGGAAATTCATGTCAGTCTTCTAATGAAGATAATGCACATCTACTCCGTCACAGTGGGCTTGTTAAAATTGTTTTGCCAGAATGTTAAAGCACACATTTCCCTTTTACTGGTTATCATCTGTATACTATGAAAATTAACAGCACCATGTATAAGCAGCTTAAAATATAGATGTTTACTTTTTACCTGCATGTGCATTTAAGTCAAGTTTCATATTGATAAAGGGAGTTGAGAAGCTAAAGGCCATTCTGGCAATTATTATTTGTCACAGAACAGGGGTGACGCATGAAACTTGTGGAATCTGCAAAACACATCTGTGTTATTCCTTTTTCTTGGTGACACATCTTCATTATTCCATGTGTCAGAGTCACGACATGAGAAAATAAAATAATGTTATCTATTTTTCAACCGCATCACTATGGGAAATGTGGAGACCAATCTTATCCATGCTTACTTGGAAGTAAGTCCCACAGAGTTCAGGGGGACTTAATCCCAAAGTGTAAATAGAATCTCAGCTTTATTGTCAGCACTATAGTAGAAAGCTAAATTTCTGTTAAAGCACAGCACGTGTGACAAAAATTACTAAAACAAAGGGAAGCAGTGGACTGCAACTTCTCTCTAGGTTATTTTGAAATAAAATCTGCCCCATACTGCCTGTATCTTGACTACAAACGGAACAAAGGATTGTTTTTAATATGCAAGGCTTCTCAACAATTATATTGGTTGCTGTTTTAAAAGTTGTAAATGCTAACACATAGGGTGAAAATAATTATATTACCAGATTAAAATAAATTAAAGCTCCAGTTTTGTCCAGGTATATTAATTGCGGACCCAGTGCCCATTTCTGTTAAATGGATGACATCTGGGAAATGATGTTTCTGGGAACCTTTGACTTCAAATGTTTTCTATGTTGCTTGTTCAGGATTGGGAACTGGAATAAGTGTTATGACAGGATGTAGCCATGTAGAATGTGGTAATTCTTACCCGTGTTTATTTTATGTTATTTCACATTTTAGCAGTGTCCCTTTTCATAAAATCCTTGGCGCAGAAATTAATGGCCTGGCTGTCGCAAGTTTGCATATTCTCCAACTACACCAGATGCAACAGCAGGTGCTTTTCTTTTCTTTCCTTTCTTTTTTAAAATTGGATCATAACCCATTTCCCCAACACTGGAGTGCCAGGCTAGGCAAAACAAAGGACCTCTGAGATAGCAAGGTGCCTCCATATGCCAGGTGCAGAACAGAATAAAAGCTTGTTGGAATCCAGATCTGAGGAAGGAATAGGTACTGGCATACTTTCCTGACAAGGGATCTAGTGCTTAGAAATTATGTTCCTCCCCTCTGCCCCGACTACCAAGCAGGGAAAGACTGTTTGCCTACCGTGCAAAACTTACTTAATATGAGAAGGCAAAATCAGGTTTGTTTGTTTTTTATAAAAAGTAACATGAATAAAGAAAAGAAACAGGGTCCAAACTCTGGACTAAATTACTTTCTCTAGATACAATGACTCTTGTAGCCTTGGAGAGCAAATTTTAAGTTTGACACCTGCTGGAGAAGTGTAGTTAGGTTACACAAGCTGTAGAGACCAATGACCCAAAATGTATGTTCAGTTGACCCAGTTATGACAAACTGAAGGCAGCCAGGTAGATAATTTAGGAGTTACATAAACTTTAATCTTCCAGGTGGTGGATCAAAGACATGGTAATAAGTAGCACAATTAAGTCTACATCGCAGTTTCTCTGACTCAAAGACTAGTACACAAAAAGGTCAGGCATAAACATGGTTGTTTATTTCCTACTAGGAATTCCCCTGCTAATCTCTTAACTAAAAGCAATTAGAGCTGTATACATGCCTTCTCAAAATTCCAACCCTATTTGTGGCAGAGAAGTTGTTGGGGGCGAGTGGAATAATAATAATAATAATAATAATACTGCATTTATTAATTTATACATCACTTGCTTGCCAAAATGAATTCTAGGCAGTTTACATGTATAAAACCAGTTATAAAAATATGGCCATGGATAATGAAAAAACACAATATAATAATTTAATCCAACCTTCAAACATTCATAATTAAGACATACAATAAACAAAGTGATTTAAATAGCATACCAGTTATACCAGCAGTTAAAACAAAGCTGGAGGTTCAGTCAAGAGGTCAGGAATATTTGTCTAAATCAGGGGCTAGCAAACTTTTTCAGCAGGGGACTGGTCCACTGTCCCTCAGAACTTGTGAGGGGCCAGACTATATTTTTTTGGGGGGGGGGGGAATTGAACAAATTCCTATGCCTCACAACTAACCCAGAGATGCATTTTAAATAAAAGCACACATTCTACTCATGTAAAAACACCAGGCAGGCTCCACAAATAACCCAGAGATGCATTTTAAATAAAAGGACACATTCTACTCATGTAAAAACACGCTGATTCATGGACCGTCCATGGGCTGGATTGAGAAGGTGATTGGGCCAGATCCAGCCCCTGGGCCTTAGTTTGCCTACCAATGGTCTAAATAGTTGTGCTTTCAATACCTTCAAAATTATCCAGGCTTCTTGGGGATTTGGCTTACCATTAGCAGTTCCAGTAGTACTGTTTTTCTTTCCACCCTAAGTTTTATTTTTGCTCTCTGGCTGCCATTTTTCATCCTCCACATTTTTGTTAGGGGGGCAGGCTTTTGTTAGAGGGGGGCAGAACCTCAGATTTGTATTGATTTTTACTTATTGAGGGTCAGCTACCCCCTGCCCCCCTTGGCTACACCCACGGGGGGGGGCACAGGAAGGAAACAAGTTCAGAAGGGGGCTATGGTCAGAAAAAGCTTGGGAAACACTGCCCTAGAAGACCTAGCATAATTCTAGAGCAATGGAGGAGGAAATGGTGACAGTTCCATTGTCCTGGAATTATGTTAGGTCTTCTAGGGCATTGTGGAGGGTGAAAAATTATAGCCAGGGAGCAGAAATAAAACTATAGTATCTAGAGTGTAAGGTGGGGTGGGAATCTACAAAGTTTAATCAGAAAAAGATCATCTGATAAATTTCATCTCAGTTAGTCGCAAAAAAAAAGAAAACAGAAAATGTATAGTACCAACATAGGAAGCTGCCTTGTACTGAAGCAAACAATTGATCTATCTAGGTCGTTATTGTCTATATAGTTACTGGCAGGAGGTCTCCAGGGTTTCAGATGGAAGATGCAATGCAGAGTTGCAATAAAACATGATATCAAAGAAAATCATAAGATATTTAAGGTACCTATTTTCTGTCCTAGGGCATTTCTAATACGACACTCAGCTCTACTTCTCTATTACAAGTGAGGCTGTGCAAGCCCTGAACCAGTGCCCCAGTGCATTGATGAGGGCCAATATACTAAGCTTGAATCCTATGGAGGCACAATGAGAGTGAGTGAGTGAGTGAGTGGGTACCATGTGTAGGGGAAACCTACTGTGGAATACATTTGTATTATAGGTTGATTGGATTGTACGAATCTTCCCTACTTATTGGCACCTTTGGTAATTGCAAGGGTTTTTGGTTTGCTTTATTGTTTTGATTTACTGTTTGTGCTCCAGGGATAAGTGGCAGCAGGATGTGGGAAGATCCACTGGTGGGCCAGCTGTAGGATGAGTTCCTGCAGGCAGTAGAGCAGCTGCAGAGTTGCTTAACCATGCTGGCCCTTGTATATTGGCCTAGCTTAACAGGGGAAATGAATTTAGGTATTAGGCTAGCCAGCACATAGCCGCTAAGGGTTCAGAGTATATAAACCTTTTAGATAGGGTCTGTCCCCCAGAGCTTTGATGTAGACCCTGACCGAGTTGGTGCTGAGTCTTAGTCAGCTGGAGTCTTTCAGTTATTAATCTTTGGACCTCCCAATAATTGAATGGAAAAGTATTTTCTGTTAGTTTGCTTAAAGACAGTTTCACTGCTTTTTGGTGCTGTATTTAAGCCTGCAGTTTAATAAAAGCATTGAACAAAAATTGTGTTGTGATTGCCTTTGAATCCAAAAGAGCTCCCGCATGGACGGGAGATTGGCAAATTGCCATTTCCAGAAAGGGGCTCCACTCCCTCTGGTTTACAGCCTGGGGCTGCTCCTGAACCACATCTTTTTTACTAGTGGCTAGGAGGACTTTCTGTAAACTTTGATAAGGCAACTGCAGTCCAATTTATGGACTGGAATAGCTTGGCTACTGTGCTTCAGGGGTCTGTAACCTCAAAATTAGATCATTCCAACATCCTCTGTGTGGGGCTTCACTTGTGCTTAGTGTTGAAGGTACTGCTCCAAAAATATGTAGTGATGGCCACAAAGGTGCGTGGCTTAGAATAGAATTTGAGAATTGATGGAGGATAAAGCTATCAATGGTTACTAGTTACTATGCCTGTGTTCTACCTCCACTATCATTGGTAGTATGCATCTCTGTACCAGCCACAGGGAATGGGCTTTAGGCATGATCCAACAGGGCTTTTATTACATTTTTATTCTAGGTTTGGTTAGTAAACATTCCAGCACTGTCTGCAGAACTGATTTTAGCCACATATGTCATGATTGTTTGCAGAAAGGTTCGTCATTTCATACCTTCTAAGGCTACAAGTATTATCATCATTTCTGTAATGGCCATTCGCATTTTGAAATGACATTACAGGTGAACTTTAATCTATTGGATCTTAAAGTTGCTTCTGTCCATCTCAGTTCAGCAGAGCTGTTCTAGCTGTGCTCTGAAGCATATAGCCATGATATTTTCATTCTGTTTCCCATAATTTGTTTTCAGTAAAAGTTTGATTTGCTCCAGTCAGCCAAAGATGCCCAAGAAACAGATGGTTTCCCCCGCCCCAAAGCAAATTTCTAACGTGAGAGAAAAAGATTATCATAATTGTAATATAATACACTACTCAGCATAGCAGTGGAGTGTGCCACAATTCTCGTGTTTTTACTTGCTTTTGTCTCCTCTGAGCACAAAAAGGAAGGAAAGCAACACAGAATTACAATTTTCTTCTTGGTGAAAAAGAACAGATTGCATTCAACTATGAGGACATTTCAATTGTCATCGCTGTCGTTATTTTGTAATGAGTTCTGTCTAAAAGGACCTAATAGAGCATTGTTGGGGGCGGCAGTGGCAGTGCATACACACTTTTCTGTCACTCAAACATTTGTTTTCTGCTGTTTTCCCAAACATCAACATCACTATTTGTCAAGTATGTTTGTTTCCTATACAGAAGGAACAGAACGGACTTGAAATTAGGGTAGCGTTGGAAACTTTGGCACCTGCTCGTGTAGGGAAATGTGTACAGAACAATGAGTAACAGAAATAAAGCCGGTAAATAACTTTAATAAATAATAAAGGTAGTATTAAAATGTATTGCAATTATTTGTTTTTAAAAAGACATTTAAACTTATGTTAGTAATACATTTATTCATTGAGATACTGTCTTGATTTGTAAGAGTTGTGAATGGAAAGAGACTAATTGAAGGCAACTTTCCACCCCTCTTCACCTTCTTGCATTTAGTTGTACGCCTGTTTCACTTTTTAAAAAAAGCTCCAGGAAATGGGGGGACCCACCTATATAGTTGTGTGTGAGGGGACTGCTGGAAAGGAGTGGAGAAAATCATCCAGAATCGAGCAGAGTCATCTTGCACAAGACAGTTCACTCACAGAAGTTGCCTCTGTCCAATTTTGGGTGATTTATCACAGCACTCACACCCCACCCCATTGCATGCTGTTGGGAGAGGCCCCCATCCCTCCATTATGCACATAGTTTCCTGGACTTTATTTCAACTCATAGGCCTAACATACTTCCAGGCAGTGCTGTTAATATAATAAGTCTTGAGGAAACAGATATTAAAGGAAACAACAATCACCACATATTCCTGTTATAATTATACCAGCCTTCTTCTTTTTATTGGATTTGGGATTGTTGTCTTTCATATCCCTCTCCCTTAATTCCTTCTGCAGCAGAAATATCTGCAGGCAACAATTTTCTCTTTTCTAGTTTTTCTTCTCCTTTTCTGACTCTAGTAAAATGATGTCAACAAAAGACAGAATTTCAGTCATGGGAACCTTACCTTTTAAAGAGGAAGATGCTGAATGTCTGGAGTGGTACAAGCTAACCTTTAATTATGGCCAAATCCAATCAGCTGCTTTTGTGGACATAGTAGCTCAAAATACTAGAACTAGGTATTAAGTTAGTGCTAGGACATAACGGTGCAATGACATAACTGGCACATTCAGGCCTATGTTGGCCATATTCAAATATCTAAAGGGCTGTCACAGGGAAGATAGAGCAAGCTTGTTTTCTCCTTCTCTGGAAGACTACCGGGAAGAACTTTCTGACTTGTAAGAGCTGTTTGACCTGAGGGACCCTTCCAGCTCTACAGTTCTAGGAATCCATGCTTATCTGGAGCCAGGCTGCAGAACAATGAAGTCACACCTGTGCCTAGCTCTACATTTTCTTGTACTGGAAATAAAATCTCAGTAGTAGACTGTAAAACTGCTTTCAGAGCTTCTGAACATTGATGAGGGAGGGGGCCATGTATCTACAAATCTACCCACCAGCTTTCCAGGAGCAAGTGTCTCTGGTCTTGTAAGAAGGACATTGGGCAGTACACAGCCCTCTCCCTTGAGCTCTTTAGTTGTAATGATGCTTGGTTTAGAGATGTCAGCAAGTTCTCCTAAGGGGAACTTTGCAGGTTTGTTTCCTTTTCTGCCACCAACTTTTTGCTGAGCACTCTTCTCTTCTCTCTGTCTGAGTATTAGCCTCACCACTATCTATAAAATGTTCAGCTTGTATCTTAATTAATGTATGCAACGTTCTTTGCTGAAAAGCACACTTTCTCCCATTTACCATCTGGTGCTGACTGTTACAGAGCTTCGTTACCTATAAAGAAATGATTGTTGGATGAAAGGTGACAAGTGCCACACAGATACGTTCAGTAGCTAGCAAATATGACAAGGGAGACTTGAAAAGTTGATGGCAAAGTAAACAATTCTGCCTTAGGTGGGTTGCATTTGAGCAAGAAATCCCCACCCCATAAGAATATTGCTCTTTATACAAAAATAATGACAAATAATCTGTCATACATGGCTCCTTTCAGGAACATTCAAGATCTTACACCAGTTGTTCAGAAGATGTCAAAAGTGACAAGGACAAGTTTGGCTCCCCCCTCTTGAATATCTAATGGCACTTACCTGACATGGTTCTGTCATAATAACCTCACTTTTCCCACTTCCTGTTCCACATTGTTAGCTGCCACAAGTGGAGGCAGGGATGCTGTCATGTCAGGACTCACTCAAAACTTACTTGGAGGAGGGGAAAGATAAAAATGCTGTTTATGGTAACAGCCATCACTTTAGAGTTGTGTCTAGTTTGGCCCTGAATCATACTTTACCTCAGCAATGACATGTTCCCAAACTCACCTTTGCAAAGATAATTCAGTTTCAGAGAAGATGGACCATTTGCTGGAGTATGCTTATCTCTCTCTGTGTCCCCCAGCCCCCCACTGAAAATTCAGTCCAGACTGATATCAAACAGTTAAAAGTGACCAAGTTAAAAGTATTTGCAAGGAAAATTAGTGATTGGGGGAGGGGTTAAGCACTTCCTCCACCATAAGTTGTTGTTCGTTGTTTAGTCGTTTAGTTGTGTCTGACTCTTTGTGACCCCATGGACCAGAGCACACCAGGCCTCCCGCAGTTTGGTCAAACTCATGCTGGTAGCTTTGAGAACACTGTCCAACCATCTCATCCTCTGCCATCCCCTTCTCCTTGTGCCCTCCATCTTTCCCAACATCAGGGTCTTTTCCAGGGAGTCTTCTCTTCTCATGAGGTGGCCAAAGTATTGGAGCCTCAGCTTCACAATTTGTCCTTCTAGTGAGCACTCAGGGCTGGAACCCCTAAAACAACACATGGGGGAAGGAGAGAGGGGATCATTGATCTGGCAAGCTGAAATACTTCTGCAGATGCACCCTAAATGAATGTAGTGTTACAAAAGTTTACACCACCCCCAATCTCTGCCAGCTGTAGCATATTACAGCATGGTCATCTCAACAGGAGCTTGTTCCCCACTGGAGTCCAAGGCATTTTTCCCAGCCTGCCAAAATTATTCTCTCTCTCATTTTTAGCTATTTCAAGCCTGGTGCCAAAGGCCTCAAACTCTTTCTGTGACATCATGCCCAGTTACCCTGGCAACCTTCCAAATACCCTGTCTCTGTTCACACTGGATAGAACCTCTACCTTTTGTTCCGTGACACACAAAAAAGGCAGAATATATAAATATAAGTAAATAAGGGCCTACTATTATAATGGGCTGCAATGGATCAAATCTCCAGAGCCCTCTTTCTGTTCTAGGTTTTTCTGTTCTTGCAATTGCTGTTGAAAGGTTCTACTCAGGAAACTTGCATTACCATATGTGCTCAGCTATGCAAGTCTTGTAATTGGGTTAAGGACAGGAGTAGATATGATTTATGTGATTGATTAATTCTGGGTTATCTGTGGACATGTATAATGTATAAAAAATGGGACCAACAGATAGCTGTATTTAGAGAATTTATCCTAGTTCTGTACGAGGAGCTTCCACTGTAAATGAGCCTTTTTTGGCTGAACAAAGATGGATACGGTATACATGTTACCAACGTGTGTATGTGTGTGTGTGTGCGTGCGTGCATGCACGCGCACTGTGATGAAGCTGTTGTACACTTTTTCTCACATTTCGGCAGCCATTTGAAACTTCAAGCTTTCATCATTGCAGTTGTCCTTAAAAAAAGAGATACATTTTGAAATTAAGTGAACAACTGGCAAAAGCTAAGCAGCTGAGCAAAAGCTTAGGACTTGAGGCTCATAGATCATGAAGTGCTTTTGAATGCCGAATATAGCATCTGATTATTTTGGAGACTGGCAGTCTGAGAGCATCTTCCTAAAAAGAGAGAAGAAGAGAGAAAGGCAGAATTATTTATTCTGCTTATGTGTGAAGTACAAGAGAAAATTTAAAATGGGATTAGCATATAACTTTCCAAGAAGGAATATGCAAAAGATTTTTTAAAAACCCAACCCTGGTCTTATTTCAGTTCTCCAACAATAGTCTCAAGCCATTAGAGGAGGAGGATAATGTGACCAGGCACATTTCCCCCCTCAGTGTGTATGAAAAGCTGGCATGTTTCCTCATTAGCTGCTAGCTGCCTTATTCTTCACTGCTATGTTATTCTGCAGAAGACATGCTAAAGCCATCAAATTATACAAAATCTTATGACGGTGGTGGTTAGAAGAAAGAAAACCCCTATTATATTGCTATAGATTCCCTTCCCACATTGCGTTTTATGATGCTTTCTACCATAACAGGAACATTCAGTGGCTGCCTTCTAAATCTACAACCAGATAATTAGCTGAATGGAGCAAAGAATCCTGCTTTTAATGATTCTAACGCTATATTAATTTGTTTTAGCACAATTCCGCTGAGAAAAAGAAATATGGAAACACCATGGACTACTGTAATGCACTCTATATGGGACTACCTTTGAAGGTGACCCGGAAACTACAATTAATCCAGAATGCGGCAGCTAGACTGTTGTCTGGGAGTGGCTGCTGAGATCATATAACACTGGTCCTGAAACATTGGCTACCAGTACATTTCCGAGCACAATTCAAAGTGTTAGCGCTGACCTTTAGAGCCTAAATGGCCTCGGCCCAGTATACCTGAAGGAGTGTCTCCACCCCCCATCGTTCAGCCCAGACATTGAGGTATAGCGCCGAGGGTCTTCTGGCAGTTCCCTCACTGCAAGAAGTGAGGTTACAGGGAACCAGGCAGAGGGCCTTCTCAGTAGTGGCACCTGCCCTGTGGAATGCCCTCCCATCAGATGTCAAGGAAATAAACAACTATCTTACTTTTAGAAGACATCTGAAGAAAATCCTGTTTAAGGACGTTTTTAATGTTTTATGTTTTATCATGTTTTTAATATTCTGTTGGGAGCCGCCCAGAGTGGCTGGGGAAACCCAGTCAGATGGGCAGGGTATAAATAAAAGATGTTAATATTAATACTAATATCAATTCAAAACCATTTACTCTGATTGACCCCCTTCCCCACACCACATTTGTTGCTGGCTTGAGTCTCAACATAGACAACAAACATCCATAACCCTTTGCAGGGCTCCAATGGGGTGGGTGAGTAGAAGGGATATTATTAAGTAAGTCCATAGGACATTTCTGAAGAAAGTTAGAGCACCAAAAGCAGAGGTAGGCAGCACACTTTCTAAGGATGCTCAGTGACTTAATCGCTGCTGCTAGGTGATCAGGGAAGAACTGTTGACCACTTCCACCTGGGACTTGGTAGGGAGCCATCCCGGAGCAGCAAAAGGAGAGGCTCTTTGCTGCTAGCCTGATGCTGGATTGAGGAGGATACTGGGGTGTGTTTGCTTCAGCATTTTCCTTTGTGTCCAGATTATTTCATTTATTCTCCAAGTGTGCTGTCTTTACATTGGTTGGTTGACCTCCATCTGTTTCAGGAGACAGTGGAAAAGTGATAAAACACAATTGTCTGGCTTTGGTATGTTTTACTCAAAAGTAACTCCCTTGAATTAAACTTCCTTCCTACTTTGAAAAAAAAATATGTTGCTTTTGCATAAACAAACAAAAATTCCAGCTTTGACAGTTCCCCCACTCAGCCACCACTACTGGTCTGCTTACCATCATCAGGCTGTTATTTAGTAATATTCAGTAACCATAAACAAAATTACACAGAATGAATCAGCCTTACAGCTACAGCAAGTTAAAATCCCTACATTCTCTTTGCTTACAGACAAGTGTGGTGCAACAAGGACACCTCATCCTACTGACCCATTATCACCTTCTCTTATGTACAGGAAACTGGCTTTGGCCATCTCCTGGCGATGATCTAAGAGCTAAGCAATGCTAAGTAGTACCATAAGCAGCTATATTATTCTGAAAGGACACAGACCCTTTCTAGTTTATGACTTGGAACAGAACTATTAAGTGGGCCAGTGGTGACCAAACTTCTTGGCCGCTGCTTCTTGGGCCAAGTCTGAGGTGTCTGATACTGCCACTTTAAAAATCCTGTCAACTGCAACTCTCTCTTTTTCCTGCCACCCCATCACTGTGGTGCAGCAAAAATTAGTGTTACAACTTTTTCTTTTGTTTGCTATTTGCCAAAAAGGCTGGCACCACAGATGCAGGGAAGACAGTTATTCCGTTATTTCTTCTTAATGTTTGCATACACACACACAAACACACACAGAGTATTTTTCCATGTATAACACGCACCCATGTATAAGACAACCCCTATTTTTTGGGAATCCAATTTAAGAAAATGGGAGGAGATGGCTCAGAGTTGTTGAGCTTTTATGGGGGGGGGGATTGCAAAAAAACACTCACCCGACTGACAAACGCTGTCAATCACACGCGAAGCCAAAACTGCCAAGCGCCTGCCAGTTCACAACTAGTGGACGACAATCGCAGGAACAATTGTTGCAGCGGCAGCCAATCCACAACAACCCTTGCCGCAGCCACCATTCACCTACCCAATTGCTGCTGACAAGCTCCCGCTTGCGGCTGCAACCAATCGCCCGTTCCCCCTCTGCACTATCCGTGTATAAGACAACACCTGATTTTGAACATTATTTTAGAGTGAAAAAAACCTCATCTTCTACATGGAAAAGTACGGTAGTTCATGTATTATTATTTTTATTTTTTTTAAATGCTATCAAAATGCAAAAGATACTGTGTGAAAATGACAGTCAATCAGGGTAACAAACGGAAGTGAGACAATAGTGGTCAGATGATTAGGAGCTGAATCAACATAGCAGCTGTTTAAGTATTGTCAGGTTTTGTTTTCGCATCCTGCAGCTTCCAAAAGTGTAACTATGGTAAACAAAACACTTGTGCAATTATCATTCCTGTGATAAGTGTGTGTGTGTTTGTGTAAGTAGTGTTTTCTCACTATGCCAAGTTTATCTCTGTCTAGAAAAAAAAAATGAATGAGCCTTCTCATGTTAGTGATAGCACCACATATCCTTAAAGGGTTCCCTAAAGAGTCCAGATGTGTGAGCTTTGCTGATGTGAGAAGTTCTGTTGTAAGAAGTCCAGCAGTTTGGTACTTCCTGCAAGGTACAGGTGTGGGATAATTTTAACTTAACCTGAGGGGGGAAAGTCACAGATGGGTGGTGATTAATGCTGCTTTATTCCTCAAAGTGTTGATGTGGCAAAGTGTCCAAATGCCATTGTTTTCTGCAGTCTCAGGGCAACTATTATAGTTGCAAAATTAAACATGTGCTTAAGTGCCTTGTGGGACTGTGCCTCAGAACAGATAAAGCTTTGGTAAAAACTGGTTGAGGAGTAGTGGCCTGGGGCAGTCTTTGCTGGGCCAATTTGTGTCCACAAAACATAATGCAGGGGCCTTGTAGTGTCTTTGTGTGTGTGTGTGTGTGTGTGTGTTTCTTAGAGCTTTTCTCCACATGGATTTCTCATCTAAAATTAATTATTGATTTAAGTGTGAAACAAGCATAAGCCCTTTGAAGATGACAGGCCCGGGAAAGCTGATCTCAACCAGACTTTCAGGAACAAGTGTCCATTTGACCACTAGGGGCACTGAGTTGGCATCTAAGCCCTAGCCATTGTTGTCTCTGATGTTGTCTGGAGAGTCTGATGGACAACTTGCTGGACTCTTTAAGATACGAACAATGACCATTTTCTTGGCATAGGTTCTTAAGGAAGGACTGCCATAAAAAAGAAGGCTGGGCCTTCTAAGGCAGTACATCGTAGCAGGAAAATGGTAATGCTTTTTTTACTGGAACTGGGAAAACCCAATGACTCTGTAACTTTAAAATTTGTCAGAAGACCCCAGACCGTGGAGGCTCTTGCACGAGGGCTACTGGGGGCAAAGTACATTTTTTAAAAAAATTCCTGTCCACAGATGTGCAAAGAATAATTGATGTCTTTTAATGAGGAGATAATGGCACTCAGCACATTTATAACGGCACATTTCCTGTACGGGTCTCATTGTGATGAAGGCAGCAAGGATAAAATTGCAGCCCTACCAAGTCAAAATGTTACCAGCTGCCCCCAGACCCCATGATGTGCCGCATCAATAAATACTTAAAACAATAATAGTAAACCATAGTGAAATATCAGAGGTTGGTCAGTACACAGGCCAGAGTCTCAGCTTTAATGGGAAGTCCTCAGCACTTGGGGGGTGGGGGTGTTGTTAGAAATTATTTTTGTTTGAAGTTTGCTTGTTTATTATTTCATCAGCTTATTTATGTACTTTGGGCATTATGCTTCCATATGTTTAACTGCTAGCCCCCATGTAATTTAGTTTTGAAATAAAAAAACTGCAAATTAATTAAAAAAAATTACGGAGCACTTTGTCTAAATAAAGACTTGCACACCATTTCGTATTTTAGTGCACCATGACTACTAAATAATTCCCTGCCTGTTTTATTGATTGATGGTACTAGGGACCAGCAGGATCAACTTCCTAGTTCTTTGATGTGGTAACGTTTCAGAGTCCAGGTTCTATACAAGACTACAGAAAAGGTACAATGAATTAGAAGGATGTTGTCCTAAGACCATCTGTGTGTAAACCAGAGAAACTAAAATCTAATTAAGGATTGCCACAGCAGGCTTTATGACACCACCTGCATGAAGAAGTATGGCAATAACCTTACTGTCTCAAAGAAAAGCTATAGGGAGCTTCTGATTCTACCCAGATGCCACTAAATCCAGTGCCACCTAGTGACTAAAATATATAATGACACTATACATAAGCACATTTAGAATAACATGCTAATTCTGGCTCTTTTGCCATATTAGTGAGTAGATAAATTTATTATGTTTATATCCCACCTTTCCTCTAAGAAGCTCAATAATGGTGTACATGGTTTTTGTCCTTCCCCTTTTGACCTCACAATAACCCTGGAAGGTTGGTCAAGCTCAGAGACAATGACTGGCCCAAGGGATTCGAACTCTGGTCTCCCAAGGCTAGTCCAGCACTGTAACCATTACACCACACTGCCTCGCTACCAAAACATGCCCAGTTCCCATGAGTAACAGTGGCAATCTGTAAACATCTGAACAGTTTCACAGTCAGAGTTGAAGATTAACATTTGCACCTACTCCCTTTCTTGGCCAAAATATTCATTCCTGCTTAATTTTTCTTATTTATGCAAACTTCTGTCAGCATTTGACATGGCTGGCTTCACCAGAGTGTTTCTGATGCTAACAAAGTGTTTCCAAAAGGGTTTGAGGGGGAAAAGTTATATATTTCCTGTCATTTATCAAGATAAATTGGTTTCATTGCTTTGTGGAAAAGACTCCATCAATTTATATGAAAGTGAAGAAAGAGGAGGCGGGGCACTTTTTATACGTGAGGATTAAATAATGGCTTTCCTTAGTAGATTTTTCTTCACTTTGCATTCCTGATTAAAAATATCTATTTTAGTTCAGTCTTTCAAAATGAGGAAATGGGTCTGTGGTTGTTCGTTGTAAGGTTGGTGCCACGCACAGCTTTGTTACTAACGTTTATTTATTGTGCATATCCTAGCTTTATAAATGATAGGTTCCAAAAAGAAGAAGACAAGAGCTAGCACATTTGAATAATGTATCTGACATTTCTTAATACAGGGCCAAGAACTTGCTTTATCATACCTGAAAGAACAGAGTATGCATGATTTCCACCTAGCGCTGTTCCCATGTCTCCTACAAGCCATTCAAGCTTTGCCATTAAGAAAAATGTCACTTACGTTTTTTTCTCTCATCATAAAATTAAAAATTCAAAATCAATCTCTTTAGCATATGACATGGATCAAGGGGAAAAGTAAATACAGAACTTCATTACTAAGTAATTGTAGGGCTCTGCAATTTAGTTTGATCATGAATGACTGTACTTTTATATAGTTAACCTTTTAAAGATACTTTTGGCTGGTGTGTTCTTCTTCAACATAATCTAGGTGACCTTTTTGGTCATGTTGCTCCATAAGACTTTGAATTAACATTTGTTCTCATAAGGTTGTACTTCAAAACTTTGATTCTTTCATTGGGACTCAACCTGTCCAATCGTAATTTCCAGAGCAGAAAAACAAACTGCCTTTCCCTTCTCTTTTCAAGTGGTGGGATCTGCTAAAATGGAAATAACAAGCAAATCTCTGGCTCTGCATATGGTTCTCTCTCCAGTATATTACTTCTTTGTGTTACAGACACTAGCCTAGCCTTTGACAACCTGGTGCCCTATAAATGTTTTGGACAGATGTCTTGTCCAAGACTGATGTGGGTTACCATGCCAAACACCTGTAAGTTGGTGAAGGTTGCACTAGCCCAATCTAACTAAAGTTATCCATGGCTAAGTTTTATTCAAACGAATAGACGTCAGAGCAACCTTAAATATTTTTATTATGGGACAATAATTTAGTCCTTGGTCAATATAACTCAAGATCCTTGAGGCAGGATTGTTCTTAAAAAAATAAATTCAAAACTCTTTTGAACAGTGTCTTCACTCCTTCCCCTGCAAATAAGTATGTTCTCTAAGAATTGGGGAGTTCTTATTGGGATTTGCACTAATTCTGGTGTTGGCATGCCCATAACATTGCTTTTCAAGGGCTGTATCATAGCTTATGTTCACCATAGAGATGTCACCGAAAGCAGTGTTCCATGACAGGCTATCCACTACTATCCTAATCGTTAGAAGTACTTGCCACAGAGAACACTCTGTAGTATATCTGTACCATAATTGCCAGGATCATTGAATGGTGTCACAATGAATGGAGGCACGATGGATGTACTTCTTCCATAAAAACGTAGGAATAGCCACCAAAGTCATGAAATATAAAGCCATGAGTGGTTACTGTGAGTGGTCCACCTCTACCATTGGATGCAGTGTGTCTCTGAATGCCAGTTCCTAGGAATCACAAGTTGGGAGAGGAGGAGGAGGAGTAGTAGTAGTTTGGATTTGATATCCCACTTTATCACTACCCGAAGGAGCCTCAAAGCAGCTAACAATCTCCTTTCCATTCCTCCCCCACAACAAACACTCTGTGAGGTGAGTCAGGCTGAGAGACTTCAGAGAAGTGTGACTAGCCCAAGGTCACCCAGCAGCTGCAGGTGGAGGAGTGGGGAAGCAAACCCAGTTCCCCAGATTACGAGACTACCGCTCTTAACCACTACACCACACTGGCTCTCAGAGTGCTTGCACACTGCCATGGGCATCTGGTTGCTACTGTGAAACAGGATGCCGGGCTAAATGGGCTGGCCTGATCTTTCAGGCTCCTCTTACGTTTTTTATGTACTCCATGAAGCAAGTAGTTCTACATGTTCTATTGGAGAATTCAATTAAGGATGGCCTACATTTTCCAGCCCAAAGCCTCCTGCTATTTCACAAAGACGGATGTGGTAGTGAAGGTAGTGCCAGCCACACTACCTTGAAAGTGGCCATGACTTCAATAACAGCTTGATTGCTCCCCTCCTATTGGGCACGCCTGTCCATGTGATGCCGAAGGCACTCTCCTCATATGAGAGACCAACTTGCATCTTCTCCTAAAAAAGGGGTAGTATGGCAAATTCACCCCTGCTAAAGGGCAGGAGGGGCATATTCTTCAAAGAAGCAGCAAGCCTCTTGTTTTTGTGGAAAGTCCTGTTTTAATAGACTTCAGAGGAATTACTACTTCTGAATTAGAAACACCATGTTAGAATAAAGCAAAACGAAAAGAGTGTGTTCTTGACAGCTGGATTTATTTATAGCTTCTGGTCATTTAAATTATCCACACAGCCTGAAATCCCCAGCCTTATTGCACCTCACAGCCATATTGAATTTCATCCAGCTGAGACGCACTGAAGTCTAAGTGGTATAATAAAATTCTAATCATGTGCAGCATTACGTAGCAATAAAGCTGAAATTCTGCTATGTGCCGTTGCCCTTTTGTCTCTCTAGTTGCATTCTCTATACAAGTCCCTTTGACTAATTTTAGACATCATATTTCACAGGTAGCCCTTGCAAAGAATGTGCATGAATTCTTAAAACTGAGCTGCATGTTAATTTCACCTTAAAAACTTAGCTGGTTTTTAACCATTTCCCATGAGCAGTAGGATTCAGGAGTCTGCAGTTTGCTGTTGATGGGGAAACAAGCCAGGTTTTATATAGTGATGTGCCACAAGAGCAATGGCTCTCTCTCTCTCTCTCTCTCTCTCTCTCTCTCTCTCTCTCTCTCTTCCTCTCCCCCCCCCCCCTGCCCCACGCAGGGTCACACTTTCAGAATAAAAATCTGCTCACACAACACTGAATTGTTAATTGATATAAGAAATACAGTGGAAACAAAAAGAAACAACTCCCAGCAGTGCTTGATTAATAACATAGGACATACGTGCATTATAATATCACGGGGAGCGCCGCAACCCCAGAGTCGGCCACGACTGGACCTAATGGTCAGGGGTCCCTTTACCTTTATGATAATATCATCCAGAAAGTATAAAACAGTGCAGCTACATAAGAACATGAATCATTCCCAAAATATCCAAAAAAATAATACTATACCATACTGAAATGTTGATATTTTGCTTTGTCCTTGAATCTTCCCACCACACTTGCCATCCTCTCCTGCCGAGATGCACACCACAGCCTTTGAGAACCACTGCACTAGTTTCTGATCTGCGGTTTTGTTTGTTTGTCCCAATTCATGTCACATCCTTCTAAAATGGTATAGAGGGTTGTAGTTATTGTTTACTTGTGACCAAGCAGGATAAAGTCTACAATGGCTACAATCCTAACCATGTCTACTCATAGGTAAGCTTTTAATGTTTAATAGGTTATTGTATTTTGGTGTTTTGTCGGAAGCTGCCCAGAGTGGCTGGGGAAACCCAGCCAGATGGGTGGGGTATAAATAATAAAGTATTATTATTATTATTACTACTACTACTACTACTACTACTGAATTCAGTGGGGCTTAGTCGCAGGTATGGATTGCAGCTTTTGCTGTTCCAGGCCAAGTGTCTCTGTATCTACATATATAAAAATGGACAGACAATATCATTACGCTCAGTTGCTTTACACAATTGTCTCAAAGTGACTTATGTGTACTAGGAAAATACACAATGCAACATATGAAAAGCAAGATTATTTAAATGTTAAGCAGTATTCAAGGTAAACAAACCATAAAACCAATTGCTCCAACCCTTCACATAAGTCTAATGGTCACAGAGAGCTGCAACCCATTTTTTTCTGCAAAGAAAAGACTAACACACAAATGCCTGAGAGAAAAGACAATCTTTCGCTAAAAATATGTCAGTGTTGGCTCCAGGTAAGCTTCCCTGGGGATAGCATTCCATGGAAGGGGAACACTGCTGAAAAGGCCCATAATTCCCACATCAGATAGTTGCCAGAGCATAGCACTGGTTAAATATGAATGATAGTTTCTACCAGGAGGCTTTTTGTGGTGTTGTTTTTTACCTCTTATTTTGTTGGGAACCTAGCAGTGGATTTCCACAGTATTCTGCTGATGGGATTCTTAGCTTTAAAATTTGATTCAGAAAGCATTTTGAAATGTAGCAAGGAAAAAAAACTACTGTGGTCCCTCCTGATATGCTTCTCTCTGCTTTTCTGGATGGGATCTGGAAGCTGAGACTAAAATCTGCTGCATGTTTGGCCTCCAAAAGGGTATAGCACAAAATCCTTTGGAATTTATTAACTTTCACCAGTGTTGAGGACACGTGACTGGGGTTTGGAGGAGGAAAAAAATGTGGCAATTATCTCCACCTGTGGATCTGGGTAGTATCATTCATATAGAAATGGGAGGAACAGAAATGAGACCTCCTTCTCCAGGGATAGCAGCAGCAGGATTACACTTGCTGAGCAAGGGTTGGGCATAATCCAAAGAGAACCCTTTTTAAAAAAATTGAATCCAGCGGTCCAGAGTGTTTATAAAAAGAATTCACCATAAACTAAACACTGTACTTCATTGTAATGTTCCCTTGAACATTTAGGGAATGGTAATATCTAAGCGCCTTTGGGAGAAAGGGCAGGATATAAATTTAATAAAGTAATATCTTACCAAACTGAGATTTCATTTTGTGTATTCCCAGTTGGACAGGTTGAGTCCTATTGTGAAAAGTGCACACACAGGTGCTGGAAAATGTCAGCAAATTAAGCAGTGCTTCCCCTTCTGCAGTCGAAGGCAGCCTGAGAGATGCAGAGGGGTCCTGCTCAAAAAGCAGCTCAGATGAAAATAAAAAAATACAGGTTTTCACTATTTCATGTAATATTTCCAGAGGTCCCTGTTCAAAAACAAATGTATAATTACAGCTTTGATTATTGATGCTGCTTTATTTACCCCTTTGTACTTGGTTGCCAGAATTGCCAATGGTGCCTCTGAGTGCACTGGTTTCATTTATGAACTTATGATTAACAAAACAAGTCTCTTATCTGAGACTTATGCCATTGCACAGTTTATATTACAGCCACTACAGTCAACTGATATCAAGCTGATGTGAACCAGTGTGCTGTCACTATGTCAAATTGCTATACTGATTCATCCTTGTTCTGATGTCTAAATAGTTTTAAGTCAAATGGGGAGGGAGGACTCTCTCTCTCTCTCTCTCTCTCTCACACACACACACACACACACACACCACATTCGTTCTTAAAATCATAGCAGATGAGTTCAAAGGTACTGCATTACATAATTTCCAAAGCTTGTTTTGAATTCCTGGGCCCTCTAGGAGCCTCTGGTAATGTTTTTCTGGAGGCCAACTCTCTTTCATCCAATACTTCTCTTATGTAATTTGTGTGTGCACGTATAAAATGTCATTCCAGAGGAAAATAATCACGGAATGATTAAAAGGTGAAACTGAAATACTATGAAAGAACAGAACAGAAGGTATTTCACTCCAAGAATTCAATGGGGCAAACAGAAAATGTCCTTGTGCACACTTCCAGTTCCCTGGCGCATCCAAAAGAGAACTGTCTCTCTCCAGTGGAGTGGAGGTGTGATAGTTTAATTTCAAATGAGGTAGGAATGGGAGGAATGAAAAACCCAGAATATGAATGTATTGCTATAGCCAGGGCACTAGAGTCTGTTAGTGAATATTAGGAATTAATAAATGGTAGGATTTAGATAATATTTGATACTGCAATAAAATATAATTTAAGATCATTGATCCCCCAAAATGCAATCAAACAAATATTCTATTTAAAAATATACCTTCAACTTTCTTATGTCTATGTCTCACCAATAACATAATATTTCTTTATTCTATTTTACATTTTCTTGTTCCAATAAGATAGGAACAGATTTAGCTTTCGGATAAATCTGTGGTCCTGCTGTCCTTGACCCTGATTATGTTTGTTAATTTTATCATCTGTGCTAAGTCCTAGACCTTACTCAGCCAATTTTTTAAATCCAGGATGTTTTGGTCCATCCCCCACTGCCACCCCACTCCTGGCATATGGTCATTCAAATGGCAGTTAACAGATGAATTATCATTTCTTGGTCCTTCTAAAGTAGCACCTCTTTAGCAGAGCCAAGTAATATTATTAAAGGGTCCCTTGGTTGATCATAGCCTGCAAGTTCTTCTATTAATATTTTATCCCAATATAATTTGATTTTTGGGCATGACTATAAAATATGAAGAAAGCCTTGCTTTTGAGCATTTGTTTTGTACCTTCATTACTCTTCAGAGACTAGATTGCTTTCCCCCACCCCCACTTTCTGAAACAGAGAGCTCTTTAAGTTTAAATATGCATTGAAGGCTGCCTGAAGCCATTTGGTTGCTTCAAAGAGAGAACTGGCAAGGCTTTGGTCCGACAAGGACACAAGAGGGTGTAGTTCTATACCTGCTTACCTGGGAGTAAGCCCCATTGAACTCAACAGGAATTACGCCAGAATAGTCATGTATATATTTGCATTGTGTTTTTTGTTCACTTGGCAAGCTGTGCAGTAATCAGAATCTGGAAAATTTAACGAATGGGCCTGCTTCTGCCAGACTAACCCTTAGCCCAGGGGTCAGCAAACTTTTTTCAAGAGGGGGCTGGTCCACTGTCCCTCAGACCTCTCCTGAAAGGCCCCCCTCTCCCAAAAGTACACTGCCGCTGCCACCTCGTCTTTGGCAGCATCGTCGTCGTCCTCTGCCTCAGCCAGGGTCCGCGGGGCGCAGAGCCCATGCTGCTGGCCTCGGCGGCAGAGGCAGCCTCCCTGCCGCCACTTCCTCCCGCTCGGCTCTTGGCCATATGCAGCCGCCTCACTGGGAAGGAAGGGGCATCGCCCAGAGGTGTCCGTGGCTTCGGATTGGCTGCAGGAAGCCATGCCAGTATCGCGGCAGTCAGTCCCCACACACCGAGAACTCCGCGCCACGCCAGTTTAGCGTGGGGACTGACCGAGTGGGAAGCAGGCCCCATGGACCGGATTTACGAGCTGGGTGGGCCACATCCAGCTCCTGGGCCTTAGTTTGTCGACCCTTGCCTTAGCCAGACTACTGGACTGAAAATTAGTTGTGGTTTGGGTGCTTGTCTCATATGGAGTGATTCCTCTGACCCCCATCTAACAATACTAACTAAAACACCTCACTCTTATATTCTGTCATGGAAATAATAATTGCATTACTTCAGGTGTAGGGAACCTCAGGCCTGGGGGACAAATGCGACTCCAGCCCTTTCGCTCTGTGCCTCTCAAGTTGAGTTTTGAATTCAACTTTTTTGAGATGGCAGCAACACCGCTTGAGGGTGAGGGCCCTGAGAGTGGTGGGCTTTGTGCTGCTTGGCTACAATCACCAATTTCTTGCCATATCATTAGACGGTTTTACACAAAGACACTGGAACTGCTCTACAATTAGGCAGAGCGAAGCAGCGCCCTCAGACAGCAACTGCTGAGGGTGGCAGGAGACTCCCACAATTCCCCAAGTCAACTAAGATAGCCTGTAGCCCTCAGCTGCAGGGGAAGATGTTGTCTCATTGCCACTGTTGGAAGAAGTTTCAACTGCTCTTCTGGTACATGGAACAACAGCAGTGGGGATGGGTGGGTGGACAGGAGTGCTAATTTGCCCTTACCTTCAGGCAGCAAAATGACTTGTGCTGTCTCAACAAAAGCACAACCACTTGCTTCCTTCAAAAAAAATAGAGATGAGATTCACCTGGAAAGGACGGCGCAACTGAGAAAACAAAAAGGGAAACAGTGATGGTTAAGACAGTGCTTTTTAAGGTCTGTGGGCGACAACCACCACTATAATAAATACCTATCCAAATGCTGGATAATTTATGATGCTTCCTGGTTCTTGTCACACACAAAATACAATTTGCATTATTTCAGAAGAGTAGAAGTTCTTTTCCATTACTATTGGGGATTTAATGAAACATACTGTATATTTTTCTTTCTTCCTGTTGTTATACATAATAATGCATTTCTATCCTATATTAGCATGCTGTTGTTTTTAATATTAGCATTCTGGTTTTGCATCTCATGAGATCAGTTTAGTTTAGTTTAGAAGCTGAAAATGTGACTTTATAGGTGAGACAAAACATTCATTGGTTCCCAGCTGAAAGTCATGATGTGTTACAAATGTGCTTATAATGAAGTGCTCCCCCGTCCCACTTTTGGATTCTTAAAAGGAAAACACTATTGGACTTGAGCTTATAAGGTGCCTGTGCTGGACCATTGACCCTGCCCACTTTATCAGCAAAGGCTGCTAAATGTGTAACATTTTCTATTCTAGGAAATGATAAAGGTACAGAAGCTTGTTTGTATACTCACATCTCATTAGCTGGAGTAACAAATGTATTTTATTTTATATTTAGTTAGTTAGTTATTAGTTCTCCCTGTTAATTCTCCTTGACCTCTCAGTGTCATGGTAGCCTTCTGGAGCGGTTGTACGAGCTGGGAATGGGTGGCACTGCTTTGTGGTGGTTCTGGTCCTACTTGGATGGATGTTTCCAGAGGGTGATGTTTGGGGAGTGTTCTTTGGCCCTGTGGAGTCTTCAATGTGGGGTTCTGCAGGGTCTGATTTTATCTCCCATGCTGTTTAACATCTACCTGAAACTGGGGGGGTCATCTGGATTTTGGGTATATGTTGTCAGCAATATGCTGGTAACACACAGCTCCATTTCTCCTTTATATCTGCAGGTGAGGCAGTGGATGTGTTGGACCGTTTTCTTGCCTTGGCAATGGACTGAATGAACAAAACAGCAGAGGGATTTGAAGAGATGGACCATGACTGCAGAGACAAAGCCACCAAGCCTGGATTTGGAGATGATGATTCAGGCTGGATTTTTGCCAGGAAGTTGCAATGCATCAGAGTTTTCAAGGTCGAAAGTCAGGTGCTCTGTATAATTAAGCAAACTGACATTGTCAGCTAATGCAAAGGGAAAAGCACTGCTGTCAGCAGTCATATCAAAAGTGAACAGGACAGCACTGTCCCTTCTGTAAAGGTACGTATATAAAATGTCCATTTGGCATGATATACCAGGAATGGATGCTTCAGGTAGTGACGAAATTAGATATTAGCTTGGCAAGATTCACTTGTTGCAGCATGTGGGATTCCATATATTTATTTGCCAGCTTGATAGAAATAAGGTATGTGATTAGCATTTCTTAACCACTCCAACACCACACACAGATACCTCACTCCCCATTCCTAAACTTACATTTTCTAATATATTTGGGGGGGGGGGTTAAGGTCATTACCAATATGTTACCTTTATTTACAGAGTAATCTTGCCTTCCTGAATGGGGAGAGAGCTGTGGCACAGCCACTGCTGCGGGGAGAACCTAGCTGTATTGCGTTGGATAGTGGGAGGCAACTTTTTGACCTGTGTTTTTATTCCTTTTACATTTTATGTTCCATTGACCACAGTAGGAGCAAAATGCATACACCAGCTTTGGACTGGCATATGGCATGCAGGGGGAGGGGAGAGAGAGACATGTCCAAGGAATATTAAGGCTCTGGATCCTGCAAATCCATGGCCTTACCCAACCTGCCCCCAGAATGCCTTGTTTGTGGTTTCTTCACATACAGAGGACCACCAGTAGAACAGTGACAGCAGTGGAACTTTCTACCATTGCACTGTGAGGACGTGTAACTGCAGACCTCCCTCATGAAACGGGAGCCTGCAATACCCGATTTCTTGTTGACTGTCCTCCACAAAGGCTTAGGCTTTGTTCCATTAAGAATAAACAAATTTTTGAATGACTGTCGATAAAGACTGCATAAACATGGACAGATTCACTTGATTTCACTCTGGACAAGGCCGCAAGTGACCATTCACCTTCAACCTTCCTTTTTGAATCTCTGACTGAACAGGCCTCAGTGAAACCTCTTAACTGAGTGGGTTCCACTCAGCTCCAGTGGCTTCAGGGCTGTTCTTGAACTGAGGCCTCCTATCCTCACGTGCTGTAATGCCAGTGGTATGCATTGTTGTTGTGCCAGTGCAATGAATTCATGACAGTATGTCACCTTGACATAGAGCCTCTCTGTTCATCTGTAATCTTTAAAACGTTGACCAGCACATTTTTTCTTATTGCTTCTTAAAGATGAATTGTGTGTATCCTTGCGTTGCACATTATTTTTTTTTACCCCTCTGCACCCCAAAATAATCTCAACCAAAACATTTTCACAAGAAGGAAATTTGAACTTATCAGTTGTGGGAAATTAAGTTAAATAGGTTATAAGAATGTATGTGACATATATATATATATATATATATATATGTGTGTCTTTTGTACTCAGGAGGTTCACATAAAAATCACTCCAAATACAATTCAAAGCCCAAAGAAGTAAAAATATAATAAAGAAACCACAACAAACAGAAAGCTAAAAATCTATAAAAATGCAGAATCAGCAGCAATAAAATTTTATTAGCCAGCTTCTTCAAAAGTCTTTCAAAATAAGGATGCTTTGATTAACTCATAAAAGGCAACGAGGAAACTAGCCTAGTGAGCCTCCTCATCTTTCACAAAGATGAGATGCCACCCAGGAGAAAGAGTGGGTTCCTAACATGGGAAAACTGAAGTGAGCACAGGCATTCTTCCAAGATTATGGGTTGGGCCAGAGCCCTTTGCAATTGAAAGGATCATAGAAGAACTTCAGCTTTGCCTGAAAACCTGAGGCAGTGAAGCTCTCAGAATGGAGGTCTCTGCAGCAGCTTTAGTCAACAATAAAGGAGGATGCTTTCTTTTTTATTTTGTATAGTAATAGTATTTTCACTGAATTTTGTTTTCAGTTTATATCAACACTACAAACACAACCATAACAATAACAATAAAAAGAAAACTAAAGTAAAACAGAATGCTGGTTGGCGGAGGAAGGAAGGTGGGAAAGAGAAGAGGAGCTGGGTCAGAACTCTTAGGTTTTTCTCATTTTCTATTTATGGAGCTGTCATAAAATACATTTGTATGCAGCAAGCACTGAATTTGCTGCAGGTTTGTCCTATAGTTTGGCAGGCATCTAATGTCTGTAATATACACTATTTACTTATTCATAAGACTGTTTTTAAACAATCTCATTAAAAATGTGACTAAATTCATTAAAACACCATAAAACACAAATGGTCAACAAATAAATCCTGTAAATAAGTACTGATATGGGGGAAAAAAGATGCATAGTATGCAGCTAGTTCATGCAACTGATCCATTTCCACTGTCTTGGGGTAAGGCACAATACTTTAGGGAGGTATCCCATCAATGCTTTTTTGTCCATAAATCTTAGATCTGTTTACAATTGTGTAGCAACAGCACAGTACCAGATAATATTTACCAAGTGTCCTTCGGTATCAAGGCACCAGCAGTTAGAGGAGGAGAGACTATTTTTCATAATCACAACGGGGACTCATATGTCCTATATAGCAATTTCTCTTGTAAGAGGCATTGTCTTGAACCATGAGCACCGCCTCCCACTGTGGTGGGAGTGTTTGATTCTCCAGCTTCCTGTTCTGTCCTGCACACATCAAATTGTGTGGCATCAGTTTTTGTTCTAGCCATACGCCAATGGTAAAAAAATAAACCATTGGTTTGGATAGTGTTGGTAAACAAAGTAGGCTACCTAATATGGGCAGCAGTTTAGAAACACTTGGGTTGGAAGGAGCAAATTTAGAATCTAACTCACATTTCTGGTTGTGTTGGAACCACAAGAGTTAGGTAGTCAATATTTCTTGATGGTAAGAAGAAAACAAAACACCAAAGCCACTTCCCTTGAGGATGGAAATATTCTTAACCAGCTTGAGACTAAATGTTTTCAAAGACAGTCCATGCTGGGTACAAGGAAGTTGAGGGGGGACTAAGATGGCAGTGAGATTCCTAGAGATGTACTTCATGCATTTACTTCATGGCTATATAGCCTCCTCTATCTCTTATACTCAGCATCCCCCCCCCCCCGACACATTTCTGTTTCCAAAGTGATCACAGTCAAAACAATCCAAGTACCTGGCGTGATATTTCCAAGACAGTCCACCCCATAAGTCTCCCTTTCAGTGTTCATCGCTTTTATTTGGGTTATCAAACATTCCAATCTCCATTCCCTAATCAAAAACAGAGAGCCATAATTCTCAAATATTATTAGGTTTGTTATGTTGTGGTCACATGTAGTTACACCTAGACAGAGACTGTTATGAAGGTTTCCTTTCATTACTGAAAGTGGAGACTTGACCTGCTGTCGAGCAGGCAAGATCAGAAGTCCAGGTTCCAATTACTTACATCAGGTCTGGCCAATACTAGCGGCCAATCACAGGAAGAGAATGGCATTCATATCCAGGATTAATGTATATGTCCAGTTGTGCTTGGTTTTAGCTACATAACTAGACAGGTAAAAGGTAAAGGTAAAGGACCCCTGGGTGGTTAAGTCCAGTCAAAGGCGACTATGGGGTTGCAGCGCTCATCTCGCTTTCAGGCTGGCGTTTGTTCACAGACAGCTTCTGGCATAACGGGACACCTAGAAAGCAATCCTAATGGTGTCTACTCAGAGGCAAATCTAATTGAATTCAATAGGGCTTACTTCCAGCTAACAAGTGTTAGGATTGTAGCCTTACTGCAGTTTAAACAACAACAATAATATAATAATAATTTATTATTTATACCCCAGCCATCTGCCTGGGTTTCCCCAGCCACAAGTGTAGAACATAAACAGTACAACCAGAATTTTGCACTGAAGGTGAATAGTGCCCACTGCAACCCAAACACTCGCAAAACACCTTAATCCAGGCATTAAAATCTTTGCAGTGATTGGAATGTTTAATTTTATGATAATTTTAGATATCAAGTTAATTATGTTTTTGTTCCTTTTCATAGAGCCAGGAACAGAAGGTAAGCAAATGAGTGCCTACAAAAATAAAAAAGGCAGGCTTAGTATTTGAAATTGTCTGTGAAGATTGTGAGAAGGTAAACTACAGAGACTGTATGGCTGTGCCATCTTGTCCGACTTTATCATAAGGAAAAAGTGATTCTTGTGCAGTGAAGTTCACTTTGCGTGGATCTTTAGGTCTGATTGCTAATTATACTGCGAACAAACACTCTGCTCGAAAACCATGTCAAACCTAGGTAAATTATGGGATAAAAATAAAATCCATTTAAAGCAAGATGAGTAGAGAATGTATATTTATAGCTGCAGAACATGAGCCAGACTTGAACTATCAATTCCTCACTTTGTCATTTAAGAGTATTATTTTTAACTGTTATTATAAATCAGTATCTTGACATTTGTTTGTTATGTTTTGTCTTAATTTAATATAGCTCCTCGGTGTTCAGTTAGGCAAGAGAACTGTTCTGCTCAAGTTCTAACAGACACAACTGATCCTAGCTGCACAGAATATGCTCACAGGATTAACAAGACGGTGCTTCCTTTAATTTGAAGGAAATGGGTAGCTACATTTTTATAATGTGACACTCTTCTGTAAGAATGGGTGGAAACTTCCAACTTAAAGTCCGCAAACCCATGTTGTCCACGTTTTCTTCCATAAATGAACCTGAATTGTTCAGCAGAAGCAAGATTTAAAAAACAGTGTAACTTATCAGGCCCTTGTGGTCTCTTCCAACTCTATGATTCTATGATTCTATGTCAGGAGTGCTCTGATGGTGTTTCCTGCTTGGCAGGGGGTTGGACTCGATGGCCCTTGTGGTCTCTTCCAACTCTATGATTCTATGATTCAATAATGTAACAGTATCTACTGGTGGCAGTGTCTCCTCACTGGGGCATATAACCACCCTGCTTTACAGTCTGTGGTAAGTAACACTTTGGAACCTCATCCTTCAGATATTGTTGGACCCCAACTCCCATAAACCCCAGTCAGTATGGTCAGTGGTTAGGGCTGATGGGAGCTGTTAATATAGGAACACCTAGAGAGCAACAGGACCCCCACCTCTGGATTAGGTTGCTGTTAATATTCAGGATGTTTTGCTACTCCAGACAAGACTGAAAATGCCACCTCCATCTGCTCCACAGCCCTGCCCCCAGTCCAGACAGCTGTGCATCCCCTGCTAAACATTGAAAAGCCCCTCGAGAGGTAAGAATGATGGGGGTGGGACGGGCAAGGCAGGAGGTAATAGAGCGCTCCAAAATTACTAGGATGAACATAGTCTTTTTACAGGATTACAGCCCATGCTTACCTAGTAGTATGTTCCCTGGTATTCAATGGTGCTTACTCCCAGACAAGTGGACATAGGATTGTGCTGTTAATATTAACCTCTGCACCAACCCTTCAATGCGTAATTTTCACAAAATGCAGGAAGTAGAATTAGGTTTTAGTTTGCTGCCTATGAAATACAACCGTATACACAAATCAGTGTAGCCAATATGCAAATATCCCAGAATCCTGCTCCTACAGCCATGAGTAACAGGAGCTAGTTTTCTGACCATTTATATAAAAAGCAGTGACAACAACAAACCCTGCACCCATAAAGTCAACTCTAAACTTCATTCAGAGAAGCAGGCTCTTGAGGGTGGGGTGGGGGAGTCAGCTTACTGCACAAGGTATTTTTCATAAGTGCCAGAGGCTAAGTGAAGATGAATGTTCAATATGCATCCTATAAAGCATAGTCATAAACTCCAGAGCTGAGTAATGATGGTACACACTTGTAGCAGAGAGTAATAATGGGCCTCATTCAATATACAATAATGTGATACTAAATATTTATCTGCCTGTCACAAATTTAAATGAAATTCTTTCCATTGCAAAATATGCTGTGCACATATATCATAAACTACCCTTCAAGAGGGCAGGTGGTGTAAAAGGACTAACTTAAAATTACAATAATTACCTGCAGATCTACTATTGCCTAAAAAACCTGATTATCCTGTGTTAGTGAACCTCTAGTTTCACAGACAAAAGCTGGGAGTCAAATGAGAAAGAAGGACACTCTTCACTTACTGCATAGATAGGCCAAATTCCCTTCTGGGCAACTTTCTGAGGACTGCATGGCAGTGGTAGATGGGGTCCGGGACAAAATGGTGTAAATGTTACCTTTGTACAGTATACTAGTTTCTGCAGGTATTCCTGCACCCCTCTCTATCCATCTATTAAACTTGAAGGACACATTCCAGCAAGCTCATAGTATGTAGAATGCATGTATGAATGAGAGCAGTGAGGGGTGCAACCTTGGAAGAGTGGGGAGACTTCTGAGGGCCAGACAGACAGATCTGGGGCTCCCCACATAACTGCTTTAAACAACTTAGCCCTGGAGAAATAGAATACATGTGACTTGTTAATAGGGTTGCCATATTTCAAACAGTGAAAAGACAGAAAAGTTGTTGAGCTTTTTTGCCATTTTGAGCTATTTTAAGGCAAAATCAGCACTGCTGACATGGTGTGCCATACATCCAGATTTTCCAAAACATTTGTCCAATTTCTGCCCGGAAGCTGTTGATGGATGCGGTATTCCAGATATGTCTGGGAAATTCTGGGTGTATGACCACCCTAGTTGTGCAAAGATTAAGTATCCAACTGGGAGTGGAACTAGCAGTGACCACAAACCCTCGCCCAACCCCTCCTCCAGATTGACATTCCAGCTGCATCAGAATCCAAAGGCTCTTTTTCTTCCCCTTGACCTCTCCTCACTTTCCCAACTGTCAGTTCAAGGTTGGTTTCATTCTGCTTGGGACAAGTACCCATGAAGGCACTGCCAGGCTACTCCTTTCTACAAGAACAACAAAACTGTCAGTTCTAATGGGACTACTTAGTATGCAGCAGTGACTGGAGAACATGGCTACCCTCCCATTCCCTATTTCCACTACTACACTAAACCTTTGGTGCATGCCAGCTTCCAAATTTAATTCCAGAGTTCAGGCAAGTGAATGGCTGTATTCCTGGTTCTTCAAAACTTCACAGAATGGAACCATATGTCTCTGCTCATCTTCAGTCAGAGCAGGACTGTGGCATCACAGGCAGCATGGTTCTCAGGAGGAAAGGCACATTTCATAAATCTAATCTGGTTTTTAGGGACTAGATATCATTGATTCTACTTCAGGACATTTGCTGTCCAATTTATAGTTCTGGGCATGAGACAGTGCAGGGAAATGCCGTTAACTATTAAAAGGAAAAGAAACCGCACCCGGCAGTTCCTCAGCTTAATGCACATTTTAGCAACTGCACATTGCCTGAAGAAAGTGGCCTCATCATTTAGTTCAGGCTATAAATCCTTTGCGACAGATCTGAGCCATTTTGCTAACGGGTTGGAATGAAATCCTATACTCTGATTCTGGCATGGTCTGCACATGAAAAGCATAGAAAACCTGAGGGTAACTTTAATTGGGCAAAATAGGGAATCGGGAAAACTACTAATCCTAATGCAAGTTTAAATTGGGAAGAGGTGGAGAAAGATCTCTAGTATGTTAATTTATCTTAGGTAATTCTTCTGTAATCACCTGTGCTGGTGTTGTTTTTGAGGAGTATTCATTATTTCTGATCTAGCCCTGTTCTTGACTCTGTGCCAGCTACCACTCAGTAAATATCTTCAGCTTTATTACCATGACATTTCCATCCCTTGGAGGAATGAGTTCATTCAACAGCTGATGACACAATTTAACTGTGATTTTAGCAGACTTATTTCAAGATGATCCATGCCAGTGTCTGTTTTGTAATCCTTACTAATGCTAAGCACTGAGCAAATACCCTGAACGCAGAAGGGTTGTTCTTATACACGCTGTGACTTTCATACTTGAGCATCTAAAAAAGAAAAAGAAAAGAAGTAGTGTATGGGGATGAGTTTGGAATACATTACCTGGTAGGGGAAGAAACCTATTTATTAATATGTAATACACTATGGTTTGTTTGTGCCAAATGTACTTTCCAGCTGGAGTCCTACCATTCTGGGAGTAGGAAAGGCCCTGTGATACTTGAGGACACCCTACACAAACAACAGGAGTGCGTACACATTTAAAACTCAGTGTGTATTTCAGACACTTAGAGGGTATGTATTTAGATCAATTTAAGAAGATCAGCATGACTTCTCATTGTTGGAGACATTGCAACAAGGGACAGGATGACTGGCCAAATACAGAAAAAACTTTAGCAGCTATTAATAAGGGCCTGAAGACAGGAGTGCCTGGCGTGCTCTGGTCCATGCGGTCATGAAGAGTCAGACACAACTAAACGACAACAAGAACAAGGCCTTGGCTTCAGTCTTCCACTGGACCTGGTAAGTCAGAGCCAATAATTTATGAATTTGGTTTCAAAAGAACACTGTCCACAATGGAAATTTGTCCATGCAGTGAAAAGACCCATGTGGACATAAGAACATCAAGATTAAATATTTATGCCAGTGTTGTTGAAGAAAAAATGTTGAAGAATCACTCTAAAATCTAGATGAATCTTAAGTAGGGAATTGCATTCACTGTACCCTCAATGCTTTTCCAGATTAATTTGAATTTAACACATACCTTGCAGATTCTGTAGACCAGATACATAACAATGACGCAATATCTGAGCAACTAGAACAGGGATGGTGAACCTCAGTCAGCCCAAGCACTGCATTCCCTTCTGGGCAACCACCTGAGGCTCACCTGCCAGTGATGGGCAAGGCAAGAGGCAAAAGTGGGCAGAGCGAGAAATATAAACTTTATCTTTGTACAGTAGGCTAGTTTCTACATACATTCACACACCTAACTCCATCAAGATAGGCAAGTGGCACTAAGGGTTCCAGGACATATTCCAACCAGGCAATCAGTTGTGGTGTGAAGCAGGGAAGGGTGTGGGCTGGGGAAAGATCTAAGGCTCAGATAGAGAACCCTCTGGCATTTGGCTCCTGGACCTCAAGTTCCTCAGTCCCAATATAAAAAAATCTACATTTAACCCTGGGACCCCACTGTCATGTAGTCACTGTAAGCAAATAAATAAATACCATACACAGCAGGTTCCACCTTCAACAATATATAATGATACTGTGCTCGTAATAACAAGAATCTATGAAATGTTGTAGGTAGGTGTCATGGCTGCCACTTGGACACAACCACTGCATGCGCCCTTCCCTGTTCCATGTTCTCTTTCTTCTGAATTGCTCACTCTCTTCCAAGCATCACAGAAGGGGAAGAATAAAAGACCGATCCAGTAGTACGGAAAAGAAACAAATTCTAATCACACATCATTAAGTTTAAGCCAGTTATGGAAATAATATGATGCTATAGAAATAGAAATTTAAGTGTGGGAAAATCAGGCAAGAGGGATAAAACAGTGACAGGTCACAGAACATTCACAGGCTGTTTTCTGTGGCAGGCCATGTTAAAAAGGAAGGCAGCCAGTCTAGACACATCAGTATCTTCCTCTTGTGGTTGGACTGTGTTTTGTCTGGAACCAATAGCTTGGAGAGCCTTCAGGGTTCAGACTTCCCAAGGGTTCTTCAGAGCCACTTCTCTTAATAACAGTGTTTGGACATGTGCACTACAGCCAACCACAGCTCAAGAGCAGTTAACATCCAATTCTCTACTGAATTCAGCAGAAAGAGCACAAAATTAGAAACCTTCAAAATGTTATGTGCCTATACATTTTAAGCAATGTGTGTTGTTTTTTACCAACCTCTTTGAGTTGACCCTCACATGGTTCCTATTAAAAAGAAATGCCAATAAACCCACAAAACTATAATCAGCTGCTAACAACCCAAACACACTTTCTTTTCAGCTCTCTCTAGATTTGGGGGTGCTTCAGTTTCTCACAGAAAACTGCAACACCTGTATGGCACTAGAGTGTTTAAAGCTAGAGACATATTAGGTGGAATAATCAGGGCAACCATCATCGTTAGAAAAAGGTCTTATATCTTCCCTCCCTTTCCTATTCCCCTATCACTCTATTTTGGTACCTAGAAAGAGAAGGGTTCATAGAGCAAAATAAAACACAGTTTATTTAGGGAGCTTAACAGAGCTTATAAGAATTTAACTCAGATGCCACTGCCTACTTTACTTGAAAGACATTCCTAGGGCAGCAGTGAGCCTCCGGTTGTCTCCCAATGAACTCAGTAGTTGTCTTTGAATTAGAAGGAAATGCTATCCCCGGATGTAAAAGGCTATTCCTTTGACAGCTGGGTGAGAAAACAAAAACATGGACATTGTGAAAAGACAGTTAACGTCAACGCCCCCCTGCTCTTCTTCCAGAGCCTTTTGATTATTATTATTAATTTATTATTATTATTATTATTATTATTATTTATTGCATTTATAAGTTTTCCTTTCCCTTGTTACCAATTTATACATCCATCTCATCATGATTATATTACAAAAATGTCTAAGGTTGAATGTGTACATTTAATCATTCTCAGGCAATGCTTATGTGTTAAAGCGTATCTTTATTTCTCAAGCAAATAAACTGTAGGAAACCAAACAAAAACTTTGTGTTTTCAATATACAAATACAACTTTGTCACAGTATCTTTGTACGACTTTCAAATTTTGCATGAAATATTCCCTGCATTGACATTTTTTAAAGCATCACAGTAAGGATTGTTCACAGTCACATACACTCACAGTGTTAGAATTAGGCACTAAGATTTCTTGTTCTAAACTGCTCCCTGTTAAATGTTAATTATTAACACTTAGGGTTGAAAAGAAGGTGTTTAAGATACAATTCCAACACCAGGCAGTGGGTGATATCCAATGTCATATCAGATAATGTGATGGGACCCCGCAGCTCTCCTGCCTCTTGTAACCCCCCCACCCCATGTCACTGATCTATTCCCGAGGGTTCTCCAAATCTTCATGGCAGTTTTGGATCAGTTGGGGATTGTAGGAGGAAGGAAAAGAAAGGGAACACCTATTGCCTGAGCAGAAATCTGTTGCACAAGTGGGCTGCCACAGCTGGATGTCACCCACAGTCCAAAGACCAGACCTAGAGAATATTCACTTGGTAAACATCACATTCTTTTTTGTTGAACCTCTGCAAAAATTTCACCTTTGTATTTTATTGGCAGTCTTGTTTCCTGGCAGATTGGCAACACTGCATTTGCACAGCGACCTACTTCTGGGCCCAGTAAATACTGAACAGCCAGGCATTTGAGAAGCTTTGAGCTAGTGAATTGGAATTTAGAAACAATTACTCCAGGTCAATCTTTGATTTCTTTACTGCTATGGCATCAAAGAACCACACTGCTGGTTGTTGTAGACACTGAACTTCCCAGCAGCCATTGTATGAAAGAAGGAAGAAAAGTCCACAAGAAACCATGTGACGTTTCCAGTCCAAATTTATACTATATGTGGTGCCGTATGTTGTTACTTTTTTGGCTACCTGTGCATATTGTAGATTACATGCCGACACAAAGTATTAATTATACCAGCTAAATCCTTGGGGAAATTTTTGTTCTGCTTGAAGTCAACAGTAACTGCACTGACCTCAGTAGAGCTAGGGCATGCACACGTTCACGTGGGAAGGTCGCAACCGTATAGACAGCACAACAAAAATAAAAATATTTCCTGTTGCGGAAGTCAGTTTGTGAGGACTGAGCTGCTCTTTTGTGTATTCACATTTTCATGACACTCGTGCAGCACTTCAAGTATAAGGGTCCTAATCCAGGCCACAGTATCAGATCAAGAGATGCTCATTGAAACTCACTGGCCACACTGCAGCCTTGGCCAATAAACCACAGTGGGCTTTGGGCTTGTATGAGCCCCACTCCAATGCACCCAGGAGGAATGTGGAAGCTTTCATTTCTAGTTTAGATTCACCACAACTTGCCATATTCTTCAGACTCGACAAACTGGAATTTTTTGTTGCTTTGGCGCACTGAAACAAGGCAACTTAAAACCACAGGTTATAAATCTGAATGTTCTAATTAGCATTAGCTACAGTTTAGGATTCAGATGACTCATCCTTGGAGCTATTTTTTTAGCACTCAGGTGAGGAACCTTACTCTTGCAGGCCAATTTTGCACTTCCTTGTTTTGTATGGCCAATTTTGGCCCACCAGGGTGGTTTGGGTGTTCCGTACACACGGCATCATACAGGTAAAGGCGGGGCTTGACTCAGCCAAAAAGGCACCCTTGGCCAAAGCCTCCTTGTGCATCTTCCAAAGAATCTAATAACAAACTGATTGTCGGGAGCCTCTGAAGCGCTGCACAAAGCAGGAACACAGCAAGGGCAACCTTGCTGGATCTGGGTGTGCAAGAGAGCTCCCTGTAGGAAACTCTGTTGTGCACCCCTACCTGCTCAATTTGGCTAATTTTCTAAGTATGCAGCAAGCAGTAAGGTGCTGCTAAAAGCAAGTTTTCCCCTTAATTTCAGAAGCTGTTTCACTGCAAAGAAAGGGGGAAAGCTTGCTTTTAGGAGTGCCTTGCCTTCCAGACGTTTGGCACTTCAAAGGATAGAAATGTCATTTGTAACACCAAGAGATTTACAGGTAGGTCACTTACCTGTCCAAATTTGACCCACGAGACATATTTGGATAAGGATCTGGCCCATGGAGCTAAAGACCTTCACCAGTGCTGATTTAGCATGATGCCCAAATGTGGCCAGTTTCTGTTGAGGTATTTAACTTTTGCAAAGAACTAAAAAAATACACAATCAGCCACTTTATATCAACATTATTTTCTTTAAAAAAAGACTCAGCTTAAAATAAACTCTTCATTAAAATAAAACTGTTCCTGATTCTTAAAAAAACACCCTGCATAGTCAAATAATAACTAAAATAAAAATTTCATTTACAGGTAAATAGCAGAGGGTCTTGGTACTTGCAGCAACTGGTGAACTGTATGCTGACTATTTTTAGGTGAGAGGAGACCCTACTACAATTCTTGCACAAAAAAGGCACAACTATTTAATAGTTATTACAGCATAACTACTTTCTAAACTGGAAGATTCAAATTATTTATAAGGCTAAAGGGTGTGAGAATGTAATAGTGCACTTTCATTCCTGAGTCTCAAAATAAATTAATAAAATCTGTAACCAAACTAAAACTTTAGTCTTCTAGAAGCATATATCCCTTTTGTGTTTTTGGCTTATGTCCTTGTATCTCTCTTCCTTATTTGCATTAAGCCTCATTATGAAACTATAAAAATACAATTTCCACAGGAATTAAACAAACATATGCACTGCATTGATACGGACAATTAGGAGGTACAACTAGTATTAACTGAAAGAAAGAAAAGGCAAGCTAGATCAACACAGATACTGGGCATTACCCATAAATTCCTCTCCCAACACCCAGATAGTACTGCTAATAATGACAGATTGTGGAAGAGTAGATTCTACTACCCTTAAATAATATGGGCATGGTGAATTATAAAGGTATACAGAAATTTTGTTGCATTCGTCAAAGAAAGAGAGTCGCAGTAAACTAAGCAAAAAGTTAAGCTTTGACAATTAGTTACCAGTAAAAGCACTAGTATTTTAAAATACAAACAAGAGTCTTTTGAGAGGGGGAAAAAGCTCCGTCTACTGTGAAGCATAACCAGGACTCCACAGTCTGGTGGGAGAGCCGTGAATGCTGCCTGAAGATGTGGAACGGAAGGAAGGTGCAGATCGAGCAGGAAATCCTACATTTATAAACAAAAGGCAGAATTATTATTCATATATATGATAAGGATGTTGCTAGATTGTTTTGTGTTAAAGATCTTCATGGAGTCACAAAAACATGATTCAAGCTAATGCTGTTCTGAAAATATTTCCTGTGTTGTTGTTGTTGTTCCATTCTCCATCATTTAATGAGAAAAGCAATTGCATTCAAGCATTATGAAAGGAAAGAAAAATTAGTGCCAAAAAAGCTTGCACTAATGGAATGGTTGCTACAGCTCTATGTTGAATAGCTCCCATCATGAAGTAACTCATAGCATGGACAATGAGGAAGCACAGGTAGGCAAGCAGGTTGCGGAGTGCTGGGGAAATGCTTCCCAGAAAGAAAAGCACACATGCCAACATCCTTGCCATCTCATGACAATAAATCCTCAATGTTCAAATCTTCACACTCACACAAAATTACCAAGAGTCCTGAGAATGGGTGTGTGTGTGTGAGAGAGAGAGTAGAAACCTTCACAGATGAAGAAAACTTGAGAAACTGGAGGACAGTTCTCAGCACAGAACTAGTTCAGACTCAGTTAAATGAAAATGTAAATATGCCGGAAGAGAAAAACTACTCCTACAATCCATTAGCAAACACCTTTGAGGAACAGTATCAATCCATGCCATGGAGGTGATAGGTTAGAAGTGTGGAGACTTCATAAGGAGAGGACATTTCAGCCTCCAGCATATTAAAAGAGAGGGACATGTTATCTTTCTACTGGGGCTCACCAGTACAACTGGAGGGGAAGCCTCTAAAGAACTCAGTGGGAGATCCTGTACTCCTCCCCATCCAAGACATGCTATTTGAATAGCTCTGTTATATTCAGCAAGCAGAAGAGAGCTTCAGCAACCGGATGAGCTGGTAAAGGTAAAGGGACCCCTGACCATTAGGTCCAGTCACGGCCGACTCTGGGGTTGCGGCGCTCATCTCGCTTTGTTGTCCGATGGAGCCAGTGTACAGCTTCCGGATCATGTGGCCAGCATGACTAAGCCGCTTCTGGCGAACCAGAGCAGCACACAGAAACGCCATTTACCTTCCCGCTGGAGTGGTACCTATTTATCTACTTGGACTTTGTGCTTTCGAACTGCTAGGTTGGCAGGAGCAGGGACCGAGCAACAGGAGCTCACCCCATCGTGGGGATTCGAACCGCCGACCTTCTGATTGGCAAGTCCTAGGCTCTGTGGTTTAACCCACAGCACCACAGCTACAATTTCCAGTGTGGTTTAACCCACAGTGCCACCCTCATCCCAACCCTATAATCTCTGCAGGTCTTATGATATGAATCTTTCATGAACGAACACCTGCTGATGTAGTGCTAAGTGCGGTATGCTTGCACAGAACGAGGTCTGCTTACACAGACTTCCTCCCTTTTCTCCGCCTACCACGTGGCCCCTAAACTTGTTCTCAGAGTTCCCACAATCCCCCGGAGCAGATTTTTTTTCGGTGGTGTTGCGGGGTAAGGAGAAGTGGGAGACATCCCATTGCACACATGAACTTCATTAGGTGCACACAACAACTTAGCTGAATCCTACCCTTTATATATGAAACTTTTATCAAGCAATTTTCAATTCAGTAAATTGGACACTGGGAGACAGTGGAGGTGGGGGGCATTTTGAAAGTTATTGCCAGAGGTCATTGTGGTCTTCAGTGTCATATGTAGCCAGCATGGTTTTAATGCCACAAAAATTGAGTATTACTTTTTTAAAAAAGTATCCATTTTTCATTTAAAATCATCTCTAAAGGAGGAATGCAAGATTATCAGCATTTGCTGTTATTGTCTTACTGCTGTGTAGATTTTGTTTCAAGTACAGTGGTACCTTGGTTCTCAAACATAATTCGTTCCGGAGTCAGTTCAACTTCTGAAACATTCGAAAACTAAGGAGCAGCTTCCAATTGGTGCAGGCACCCTGGAAACAATAGCCAACAACCGCATCAGATGTTTGGATTTCAAAAAATGTTCGAAAACTGGAACACTTACTTCCAGGTTTTTGGCATTCGAGAGCCAATTTGTTCGTCAACTACGCCATTTAAGAACCAAGGTTCCACTGCATTATGACTTTTGAAAATAATTCCCTTAATATAATGTGAGATGGCTTGAGGGACATCTTCCTTGAACTACTGGCAGGATGTAACATTGTAAGACTGAACATTAAATAACAATCTTGAGAACAAATCAGGCAAAATGCCACGTCAACCAACTATTCTGAATAGGTGTTCTACCAGCTAAGACCTATTTCTCACAAATAACACTTCAGATTGCAGATGGGGTCTCGCATGACTGAAAACTCCTCCACAAAAAACCCCAGCAACACTCCTCCATACAGGAACATTAGCATGTCAGGTAAAGGCTAGATTAGAGTCCTTGTCCAGGTTTCCATGGTGAGGGAAGTTGTTTTCTATGGAAGAACATGTGTAGACAATCTGAAGTAGGAAAGCTCAGCCACATTTTATCAGGTCATTGGGAACTAGCCTTAAGCTGACAATAGGCAGAAAAGCAGCTGGGGACCTACAAATGGTGGGTGGGGAAAGGGATCAACAACACTTTTCCTCCATCCTATTCTGCTCCCAACTGCAGCCTCAGGGGCTGCTTTTCACTATACAGATAGCAGCTGAAGAAAGTCCACGGATTTAGTGAAAATGAAAACTTTCTTCTCCCATTTCCAAATGTTGTCTTCTGTGAATGAGAACCACTGCAACAGGTAGGGGCAACCTTTGACCCTCCAGACACTGTTGGGCTCCAACTCCCATCATCCCTGACCAATGGCCATGCTGATGGGAGTTGGAATCCAAAAATACCCACAGCCACAAGTTCCCCATCCTGCGATATAAGAAAAAAAGACGGGCAAAACATCTCTTTGGGGTTTATCACGAGTTGATTGACTTTCTTTGAAAGTTGTGCCATTTTAAGAAGAAGAGAGGATTTGATTTAGTATTGCAGCTCTTCTTGTAGTTTCCTTTCATAAGCATGGAACTAAAATTAGTCTTCCCATTGGCTCAGAGGAGCCACAATTAAATAAAAATCCTGTGTGGGATGATAAGAGTCAAAATTGGCAAGTTTCAGTATCCTGCAAAGTACAGTTATGCCACTTGGCTCAGGCAGTCTACTCTGAGGGGAACACTCTCCCTTGCTGCAATGTTTATGCAGTAGTTTAAGCGAGAAAAGTTTATTTCAATTTAAAATGGTTTAAGATCTGCTTACGTTGTCTATGCTCAGGACTCGTCCTTGGGAGAAAAGCTGGGTGAGTGAGCTGTTCCTTTGGTGAGAAAATAGCATAGTGCACTGAAAGACATGGCAGAACAAATTGGCAGAAATTAATTTGAAATCACATAAACTTTGAAAAAATTAAAGGGGGGCGGGGAGGAATGCTTCAGACCCCTGACACTTACCTATTACTGTAACAGCCATCCCAGCTAGTAGTGCAAAAAGTGTGAAAAACATGGCTTGATAGGAATCAAGGAAGTGTTGGAATAAGCTTGGTTCATCTGAGGATCATATTGAAAAGAAGATATATGGGTATCCGTGTTATAAATAGACCTAAAACCCTAAACTGGTTTGAATCCAATTATGCTATCTATTTAAATAACAATATTTTACTATTTCAAAGTAACATTTGGAATGTGCATGCCTGTGATAGTTCAAAAATATATTTAAATGTCAATATTAATTGCTTTCCAGAGCCCCTGAAAATGTTATACCATTATCGTTAAAATATAGCTTTAAAGAATTATCAGTTAAGAGTATGATGCTGTGCTTCCTGAGAGATCAATGGTGAGTAAACAGCAAAAATTCCCATGCATGCACCCAAACATAATTATGCAGAAGTTGGTGCTTTCCCAGGTTGCTCTTTCAACTAAAGCCATAGATCTGATGCCACTCTCTGGATTCCCTCCCTTTTGTATGAGCTTTTTGGAAGCACGAAGACCTGCCATAGAAAAGAAAGGTTCTGGGATGTTGGTGAACACAGAGGCATTGAATACCAAACTGGCACTGATTTTCTGAACTTTTTCAAATTAGGAAAGATCTTTATGCAATAAAATCTATGTTCTAGCAATGCAACACTACCACATTTGCCTACATATAGCTTTGGAGATAAAACTTAGGCCAATCCAGCACTAAAAACGCTGACGTTTACAGTAACACATTTAATATTTTTTAAAAAGGGACTACTACAATGGAAGGTATAGATATAGAACGAGAAACTTACGTCTCACTGATAAGGGTCTGTCAGATACATAAAACATTGTCACTGGGATTGTGATAGATTGGTCAGTCCCTGTGCTGGATATGGTAAGTGTAGTAGACAGAGACCCTTTGCTTGCAAGTCTTGGATCTGATAAGCTGACAGTATATGTTACATAACTAGGCAAGCCATAGGACCTTTCCTTCTCAAAGGCCACCACCAGAGGCGAGCCAGATTTCACCTACAAGATAAACACATATTATTTATTGACAACACTCAGAGATAGAGAAAAATTGTACTGTGGGATAGTATCCCCTCTCTTAATTTGTCTTTGAGCCACTTGAGTCCTGTGTCAGATGCACAACCAAGACAGATCTATTCGATTTTTTAAAAATGTTATTTTCTTTCCCTCTTTTGATGCACTTCTCTGTTAAAGAGAACCCTTCCCCTGGAAGAGTGAGCTCTCACAGATGCTCTCTAGCCATTTGATAAACACCCTCTGCTCAAGACGACCTGCCATACCAAGCTGGACAGTCTTTTCTCCAAGTCACGTCAGCTGTGCATTTCTTGTATCTCTTTCTAATGGTGCCTCTATGGATTATAGTTTAACATCTGCAGCAGAGTACTATGTAGAACATTATTCTCTCTCTCCTGATATTCCCAAAGGTGTGCTATGGTATCATAAATCATTTTTGGTCTTCATTTGTTCAAGTCCCTTGCCAACTCTACCTTTCTGTATTAAAAATAGGGTAGCTAAAATGCAAATGGTATTCCCCCCCACTCAACTTATGAAGCTGAATACCAATATGAGTATTTGTTTCCTTTAATGACTGCTTAAATTCTACTTCACACCCTTGGGTATATTCACATAAAGATGAACTTCAATTAATTTGACTTCTAATTTTATTAGCTTACTAATGTAACTAATTAAAGGAGAATTTGCACTGGGTGGCCTAGATAACACCCACCTAATTACAGGAAATCAAAACAGTAACTATGTGAAATATATGTGCAGAATAGTGTAGTGCACAGATAAAAGCCCAAGCTGATCTAAGTTTGTGCCTCCTTTGACTTCCTTTCAGTGGTCTCTTTCAGTGAATAAAATACATCTTAAAGTACCTGTTTTAAACTTATTTTTAACTTTTCATACAAAGATTGACAATATGATGGATATTGTCTTTACACCCCAAATTTCTGTTACTGCCTGAAATCCAATTTGCTTCGAATTTTTCATTGCAGCTCAAATGTTGCTGTTTATTGGACTGCTGTGCATGGTATCCACATTGGCTCATGGAAACACGACATTAACAAATTGAAAATACTGGTCATGACTTACCACAAGATTTTCAAGAATTTCAGTGGCTCCAAATATCTTCACATCAGAACTTGTGTAATGATTATTCAAGGCAATTTCAGTCTGATTAGCGCAAAATCCCGGATTAAATGGCACTTCGGCACTGATCCACTCTGAGAAATGGCTGCTTTGGACTGAAGCTGTTACAACAACAGCCGTTTTGCTCATACTCAGTTGTTTTAGCTGCTTGTCCGCAGGTCTGTGCATTGTGATGGAACAAGTATAATGTCCTAAAGAACCAAGAACAATTTGAATAATAATAGCTTGTTCCCCCTCAGTGTACACTGGTACCTCGGGTTAAGAACTTAATTTGTTCTGGAGGTCCGTTCTTAACCTGAAACTGTACTTAACCTGAGGTACCACTTTAGCTAATGGGGCCTCCCACTGCTGCTGCGCCACCATGCAATTTCGGTTCTCATCCTGAAGCAAAGTTCTTAACCCGGGGTACTACTTCCACATTAGTGGAGTCTGTAACCTGAAGCGTCTGTAACTCGAGGTACCACTGTAGTTTTCTACACTGTGTTACTGTTGAGTGTTTTGCACTCCAGTCCTAAGCATGTTTATTCAGAGGCTCAATGTCAACAGGGCAACCTTAGCATGAAGACACCACAGTCAACGTCATATGTTGAGTTGACATAAGAGACAGTGTTCTGTGCTTGCAAACTGAAATTGACATAATCAAAGAGCTTTTCAGGTCCAATGTTTTGCACTGTTTTGAAGCACTGAGAAACAAGGGTGTTTGCAAACACTGAAAAGCAGCTTGCTATCACCTGCTGTGTTGTCTTCATTTAACACTGCAGTTCTAGCCAATCATCATTAAACTTGTTTGGCACATTTGTATCTCTATATTCCCATGTTGCTCATTATTACTTTATTACTTATGTACTGGATTATTATTTTTGCTCCCTCAACTCATTACTCAGTATTATCTTAACAGGATAAATATAGTACCATAGCATGCACGACGGACTGGAGAGTGGTTGGTATGATTTGGGACTTCTTTTTGTCTTACCTGAATCTACATCAAACCCAGGTTCTGCTGCAAAAATTTCAGAGGCTGGAAAATCAAATATATCATTGTTGAAATGAAGTTGGCAATTGATACTAGACTGGGGCCTCATTTCTTCAATTACTTCAATCTGGGCGGGTGAACATTCTCCTAAGGAAAATTGTGTAAAAGAATTAAAATAGAAGAAAAACAAACATTTTAAAAAAGAAATAGCAGAACCTGGTAGTAAGAAATTTAATCTTCATCTGTAATCTTCTTTATACCATTAAGCATATACAGCAAGAGACATTTACTAGAGCAGGAAGACTTATACAGCTGCCTTCTCTCACCTACGACATGAAAGCATTTAACACCGACAGCTTTACAACAATAATTATTGAGAGTGAATGAGGTATAAAGTGTTGTCAGGTGATAGGTCATATTAAGCCACAGGTAATTTCACTTCATTTAAACTTTGGATCAAGGCCTTGTAACCAGCAGGCCTGGTATACTATGGAAGTCTCACTAATGTGTTTTCCAGAGGTTGTCAAGAAGATAAATTGTGTCATTTATTATTGGATTGAAATGAAGCACTAGTTCCCTTGGACATGTATTCAATATATCAGAAAGTACTGAGTACTCAGCATTGCATTGTTAAAATATGCTTGCTTGTTAATCATTAAACGTGTGTTAAATGGCACAGAAATTACTATTTATGCTTTCAACATGCACCCATCTGAAATACTTCTAAGTAATTTTAGAGGTATATGTTCTCAGAACACCCTCCCAAACTCTAAATTAAGTTCTTCAAAAGGAATAAAGATCAAAGTATTGAACGATCACAAGTTTGGCAGATGGTTGGTCAAATGCACTCATTCAAAAATTGTCACTCTTGGTGAAAGGAGTAGATGATTGTGTTCCCCTCTGCTGATCATATAAAGGCATAATTGAGCCAGGATATCTGCACATAAGCATGGGTGTACAATCATGATTCTTATTTTCTTCTCCTGTTCTTTAACGAGAGGAAAGGATCACGCAAGGTGGGCTTCCACCCAAACTAGCTTAAGTGCAGCAGCACCCAGTTTATTGATTTATTAACGTCATATTCTGCTTCCCAGTAAAGCTTTCAAAATGGGTTACTTCATTTAAAAGACCCTAAGGGGGATTATGGGGCATGTATGAAATATAAGTCTGTGTTGAGGCTGAAACCTTGCTGTTTTTCCATGAAAGGTATGTGCTCCACTAAAACATATTGAACATCATTAATTCAGCTAAGTGAAAAATTACATACGCCCTAAAATAATTATTTAGATGCCTTCCCATAATGAAACTCAACAAGCTGTACACAGAGATAATAAATGGTGTAGTATTTATACATAAAATTAATGTTACATAGAAAAGCTTGCCTGTTTGGTCCAAGTTTTCACACTCAAACATAAAGTTAATAAATATGGTACCTTTCAGATTTTTGCTTCCATGCCCAATTTTAACTACAACTTTCGAAGTTAAAGTGCCCTGCAAACTTGTTTTCATTCCACTTCCATGTGTTGCCACAATCTTTTGAGGTACATAAATCGACACCTTGAAGGAAAAATAAGAGATCATACTATCACTTATTTATGTGGATGCAATTCCCATTGAGCCACAAGAAACCTACGTCTGTGCATAAAGATCCGGCTATGCAGAGTTGAATTAAATGATGAACGTTCTGTCTGTGCAAGCAACTCCACCTCTCCTCCCCCATGTGCTGTTCTCGGGATTCTCTGAACCCCACACCAAGCCAATTTTGGGGAGCATGTGGAGGGAGGCGGGAAGAAAGCCCCATTGTACAAGCAGAAGTCCTTGTGCAGAGCTTCCACTGGCAGGGCTCGTTGGGAGAATCCTGCCCACAGTACTTGGAAAACAGAGCATTTTCAGAGCAAAATTGTAGTATAGCTTAATCTCACCAGTGGTTTAATTCACCCATACCACTTAGTCAAGTATAGAATACTAATATGTCAAAGCTATTTGGAATTTAGAAGCATTTTAGCCAGGCACAGACAAAACTTGTCATATAAGAATAACAGACGGATGCAAACGTAACGTTAGGTGACATGGCTGCTTTTGACATGGATGACGACTAGATGGGATATCCACAAGCATTTTATTAGAGGTTTTCCTCTCAGCAACTCTCCTAAAATTTAAAATGCAGCTTGGTGCACAGAACTGTTGAAAACATGGCATTTCCTTTAAACGGTTTGCAGATCAAATCTCAAAGACGCTTTTTAAACTTGAAGAAATTTACCAAGCAATTTGGTATGTGGAGACAGCTGATGAGAAAAGGACACTCAGATGCTGCATATGCTTCCTTTTACGTAGTCACAGGAAGTCTCCACCCAGAGCAACATGACAAATGAAATTCAGAAGTGTCTCACCTCCCGGTAGGTCTTAAGCAATCCATGGACTTCATAATATATTGTAACAGTTCCAGAATTCCTCGCTACTGCTACTCCTGTCTTTGGATCAATCTGAAGAATACTATTTGAAGAAGAACTCCATGTTCCTGCCAAACCTGTGAAAAATATATAATCAGATTAACTATTGCTACATCATGTTATTTCACTAGTCTTACTCAAGAAGAACACCTATTGCAACATGTAACATGGAACTTGATGCTGATTCTGAAAATTAAATGTTAAATGTGCCATGGCTGATAAAAACTGAAGAAAAATCTGTGCATGCATACAGAGTGTGTAATCACCTTTTTTTGAAAACAGGGGCAGACACCCATCTAGTGAGGAACAATGATTTTCAAGGAAAAACACGGGAAGGTCTGGCCTGGTGCATTTGTTCATCTTTTGCAGCAGCCTGCAAAAGAGCTACATCTACCCTACTCGGATTTCTGCTTTTGTCTTTGTTGTTGTTTAGTTGTTTAGTCGTGTCCGACTCTTTGTGACCCCCTGGACCAGAGCACGCCAGGCACTCCTGTCTTCCACTGCCTCCTGCAATTTGGTCAGACTCAAGATTGTAGCTTCGAGAACACTGTCCAACCATCTCGTCCTCTGTCGTCCCCTTCTCCTTGTGCCCTCCATCTTTCCCAGCATCAGGGTCTTTTCCAGGGAGTCTTCTCTTCTCATGAGGTGGCCAAAGTATTGGAGCCTCAGCTTCACGATCTGTCCTTCCAGTGAGCACTCAGGGCTGATTTCCTTCAGAATGGATACGTTTGATCTTCTTGCAGTCCATGGGACTCTCAAGAGTTTCCTCCAGCACCATAATTCAAAAGCATCAATTATTCAGCGATCAGCCTTCTTTATGGTCCAGCTCTCACTTCCATACATCACTACTGGGAAAACCATGGCTTTAACCATACGAACCTTTGTTGGTAAGGTGATGTCTCTACTTTTTAAGATGCTGTCTAGGTTTACCATCGCCTTTCTCCCAAGGAGCAGGTGTCTTTTAATTTCATAACTGCTGTCACCATCTGCAGTAATCATGGAGCCCAGGAAAGTAAAATCTCTCACTGCCTCCATTTCTTCCCCTTCTATTTGCCAGGAGGTGATGGGCCCAGTGGCCATGATCTTCATTTTTTTTATGTTGAGCTTCAAACCATATTTTGCGCTCTCCTCTTTCACCCTCAATAAAAGGTTCTTTAATTCCTCCTCACTTTCTGCCATCAATGTTGTGTCATCTGCATATCTGAGGTTGTTGATATTTCTTCCGGCGATCTTAATTCCGGCTTGGGATTCATCCAGCCCAGCCTTTCGCATGATGAATTCTGCATATAAGTTAAATAAGCAGGGGGACAATATACAGCCTTGCCGTACTCCTTTCCCAATTTTGAACCAATCAGTTGTTCCATATCCAGTTCTAACTTCTTGTCCCACATAGAGATTTCTCAGGAGACAGATGAGGTGATCAGCCACTCCCATTTCTTTAAGAACTTGCCATAGTTTGCTGTGGTCGACACAGTCAAAGGCTTTTGCATAGTCAATGAAGCAGAAGTAGATGTCTTTCTGGAACTCTCTAGCTTTCTCCATAATCCAGCGCATGTTTGCAATTTGGTCTCTGGTTCCTCTACCTCTTCTAAATCCAGCTTGCACTTCTGGGAGTTCTCGGTCCACATACTGCTTGAGCCTTCCTTGTAGAATTTTAAGCATAACCTTGCTAGTGTGTGAAATGAGTGCAATTGTGCGGTAGTTGGAGCATTCTTTGGCACTGCCCTTCTTTGGGATTGGGATGTAGACTGATCTTCTCCAATCCTCTGGCCACTGCTGAGTTTTCCAAATTTGCTGGCATATTGAGTGTAGCACCTTAACAGCATCATCTTTTAAAATTTTAAATAGTTCAGCTGGAATATCATCACTTCCACTGGCCTTGTTATTTGTAATGCTTTCTAAGGCCCATTTGACTTCACTCTCCGCTTTTGTCTTACATCCTGCCTAAAGCTCAGCATCCGGTTCAGTCACAGCAACTGCCTTAGCAAAAGCCACAGCACTAGTCACTGCTGCCACATAGCCAGGAAGCAGACAGGGGGATTATCTGGCCACAAAGAGAATGGTGAAGAAGTCCTTCAGAGTTAAGCTTAATGCTGCTCTACTTATTATGGGTGCAACATGAGTCCTGATCAAAATTGCTCCATTGCACCGACATGGTGTAACACTTCTTCTTCTTTGGCGATCACTCGTAGCTGAGTAAGATTGTCTTCCATGAACATGGTCTTAACAGTGAGTCCATAAGTGACTGTGGAAGCTAATTCTGGATCCACACGTCCTTCCACAGTGGGGACATAGGTTTACATGTGGAAGTTGATCATGGTGAGGGTATGCCAAACGTGCCTTCCTCTTAGCTCGTTTCTCCTTGTCGCCCTGCGTTTGTGCTTCTTATTGTCTTCCAAAGCAACTACTCTATTCCCAACTTAAGATTGGAAAGCAAAATACCAGTGGACAACAAAAGAGGTTTAAAGACGCTCTCAAGGCAAATCTAAAAAAACCCCATAGTATAAGCACTGATAACTGGGAAACACTGGCATGCAGGCGCTGCAACTGGTGTAACACTACTCATGTACTGAAGGTGTTTGTTTTTCTTCCAAGGAAGTGCAAACATCTGAGAAAAACACAGTTTGTGATCCAATGAAGAAAACTGCCCCAAATGGCTTGTCTCATAGCTCTAGCCTACATGTTGAGCAGTTTAAATGACTCCCAGGTGATAGCTGCCTCTAAGAGCATAACACTATTTATAAGCCAAAAGCATCACTGATAGAAAAAGGGGCCTTCCAAACCGGACCAGCTTTGAAAAGTGGGGATATGATAGGCCCAAGCGATATTCATTTGATTTCATTTAGGGTAATTGGATTCCCCCTCCCAAAGGGACTACTATAATTGTTCACAAAGAAGTTGTAACATACAACCATCAGAAGATAAACAGTAAACAGGATTTAAAACAAAACAAAACAAAACAAAACAGAAGAAGCAGCAGGCAACAAGGTAAGAAGTTTAGAGTAAACTAGCTGGTCTTCCCACTGCATCAACCACACACACACACACAGGCAGAGCAAGAGGAAAAAGGCACTGATAGAAAACTTAACAGGGCTTCTTAACCAGTCTGCCGACTTTATCCCAGCCTAGGTTACATAAAAACTGCCTATGGATGGCGTATTAGCTTTCTTTGAAGTGCCTTTTTTCTAGTACAGTGGAATTATTTAGCATATTTCAGAAGGCCACATTCTCATCCATGCATTGTGTGGCCTGTCCTCCTAATCAGCATCCTGGCAGGCTCATGCCAACACCAGCACCATATTAGTTTTAACCCATCCTCTGAAATCTGTATATCACTCTATGAATTTTCTTCTTCTTCAAAATTATATAAAACAGACTGCCATCACTTTGGCTCTCTGACATGCGTTCCTTCAAATCTTATTGCCTGCCTCATGACCTACTTCACATAAAAAGTGGTCCCTCTAGTTTTTCCATATACGTATAGCAAAATTCAATTATATTACTCCTTTAAAGATCAATAGAAATGACAACCAGTCAGAGCAAAATGACGTATTGATTTGATATAGTTAAAGACAGAGGAGCTGATTAAATTGGTTCATCTCTTTAGCAGGGATAGGGCCTGACATTTGATAGTGGAACAACATAATGAATAATGTATTTGGTTGTTTTGAAAATGTGCTGCATCTACAACTGTATGACGTTTCCATGGCAATTTAATGTTGCCATACACCCTATTTTACTGTCACAATTCTCAGTTAGTGTCAACTTTTATTCTGATTCCTTACCTTCTTGGTTTACCAGTGAGGAAGTTAAGCACAGGACATCACCTTTGACAATATCTCTGAGCTCAGGGTAGATGGCATGTTGCACAGGAAGAGGCACATAATCGGCAATAATGCTGTTTTCTGCATCCCACACTTTAAGCAAACTTAGGCCGACATTCATTGTTCGGATTATTAACGTGTTGTTGGAGGCTCCTTTCCCTACCTGTACAAAATCATCTCTATAGACAAAAAGAAGTGAATAATTTAAAAAGTGGTATCCAAGGAAATAAGAGCATTTTATTATAACCCAGAATCAAGAGAAGTCAAAAGACAGCAGATCAAAATAGCCACATCCCTCACATGCTACAGAAAGTTGTGTTAACATCTATATTTCCCAAAAGCTAAACATTAGGAAGGTATTGAACTCCAACACACAGTTCCTTCTGCAGTATTTCCAAGCAAATGTACATAGTATCAGATACCAGCCACTTATAAATAATCATTTTCAACTGATAAGAGTCATTTGCCCAGACACAGTGAGTCTGCCGCCCCTGAGGCCGGGTGTGTGGACAGAAGTTATAACCACAGTTTTATATTTTGAGATCAAAACAGGCCACATCTTGATTACTGATGTAAGTAGGCTTTGACATAGGCATTGGGTGTGTCCCGAAATATCTAGCCCACCTGCTAGTTGATTATTATTTGGAGTTGATCCTGGGTAAGGATTGCCCTATGACATACAGCAGAGAGGTGCAACCCATCAGCATCACCATTTTGGAGAGTGCTATGGCCGTCTGGGTGTTCAGGCCGAAGAAAGAACCTCCCCTAGGACCCCTTTAGTGGGATACCCTGATTCTATGGAGGGGTAGGCTTCCGACCCACCCCGCTCTGCCCTTGACTAGGGATTCAACCTAATGACTTATCCACCACAAGTTGTGATGATTGCTATGAGGTAAGCAAAAAAACCTAGGCAGGCCCAATTCAGCTGGAGGAGAAATTACTGCCTGGTCATGATTATTTCCAATACTTCCATAGCAAGGTCATACCCCCAACACACTCATGCACCTTTGGGTGGAGTTCTAATGCTGCAGAAGGGTAGACAGGGTGGGAGATCCTGTTCTGACTGAGCTGTTGGGTCCATAGACAGTCTTAATTTATGTGTAAGGGGCTGACCTGAGTGAAGACTCCCATAGGAGTCCTTGGTCAGGTGCACCCACCTAGGACCGAACTTCAGGCCCACCTGTGATTGGCCAAATTCACTGGCTGGCCTTATTCAAACTCCACGGCCAGTGGGAGAGGACATGATATCTCCCACTAGCTGTTGGGGAACTGGAAAATAAGACCCCAGGCAAAGACACTGGGCTGCAATTGAAAGGATCAGCAAACTTTATAAATTACTAGTATTTGATGCTCAGTAAAATGGCTTGAAAGTTCTGTGAACAAGTGGGATTTATGGCAAGTAAATGTGTTTAGGATTACTATTTAATCCAACTAGGAAAAGACACGATTTCAAGGCACTGATTTGGCATGAGCAGATTTAAAAATTTTTATTTAAATAACTTTTCGGCAGTCTCCTTTCTTTTTTCCTATACATGCAAAGCCTTGGAGTAATTCCATGGAAGACGTGCATTGATCACTTTCCAGGCGGGTGGTTTGTTCAGATCATATCATATCATATCAATGCACCAGTATACCAGCTTTAAATCACACTTTTCAGTTCTTTTATCTGTTCACTGAACATGTTTAAACAGCTAACCCAAGGGGGTCGTCAGTTGCTGAGGTATCAGTACCTTGAATCATCTCACATACTCAGCTATTTATATCTCCTGTAAAATTAAGCTAATTGTATAGACAAGTACCTGTTGACTGCAAAGCTAAGCACAGAATTTTGTGAATGGAAAGTATCTCCAAAGCTGTCATGGAAGTAGATGGTCAAGGTCAACGTCATGCCCAGTGGTAATGCTAATAATGCTTCATGGTTTTGTGTATGGAAAATTGGGTTCATGGATATTCTCAAGTAGGAAATAGGAGCCACCTAGGGAAATAGGGGAAAACAGAGTATGAGATTGTTTTTCCTACTGGCCAAATTGCTTATAAGTCATCATCCTTTAATGTTTTTATCTTTAACCCTTATTGTACTCCTAATAAACACTTCAGGGTTGTGGAATAGTGAGTGTGTGCATGTGTGTATCTCCTACTCACTGCACGGAAGGTGGATTATTCTTATGCCACCGGAGTTCCGAAGCTGTTTTAGCTTTCTAAATTTAGTGTGGGATAAGGTGTGTGTATATAGGAGGCTACATATGTGAATGGAGGAGCAATTTCAGATCCAGATCATTATGTAAAGATCCTAAAGGTCACGTGTTTCATTTTCTGTGCACCTAGGTCCCAGTTTTACCCTGATTTGGATGATTCCCAGTTACCCCACTCTATGAGGGGGCTTCAACACCATTCTATATCATCTGATGTAGCTTGTCCATAATTCCCAGACTCCTGGGAATGACTTCCCCAGGCCAGTCCTGCTCCTCAGTTACTCAGGAGTGTGTGACCACAGAATCAACAGTGTGCACCTTAAATATTGCCTAAGCTGTCCCAAAGGGACAGAGCCATTTAAACAGAAGGCCCTGACAGATGACTCTGGTCCTTTGTTGAAACATTATCTTCCTTCGCTCACCCAGCAAGGCTTCCTGGGAGCTGCCTGGCTTAATTCTAATAGGTTCTGGTAATCACTATTACTTTCCCCTTGAGAGCCCCAAGCTCCAACAGAACCTGAGAATATGATGATTTATTTTTTTAAAAAAGCTTAAGCTCTGTAGATGTACAAACTAATTAAGCAATCCACAAAACCTCATGGGTAAGAAGAAAAAGGCTTATATGCCTCATTAGACATATATATATATGCTGTAAAATAAAAAGGATTTAAAATAAAAATGTATTAGGATAGGTTCCACTAAATGTACATGGACTCATATACCTTGCTATCATTAACAGGTCCTTTTGTAAATAAATTCTATAGTGAATATGGTATCAACCAAACTTCTTTCACACGCCTGTACAACTTGTGGTCACCAAGCTGAACAAGGCTCACTATGGGCTCATTAATTCACTGCTTTTGCTGCTTGCTTGGGATTGCAGAAACAGGTGTAAAGTAAGGAAAGTAAGGAACCTGGTAGGCCATAATACACCCCATGTGGTCTTCAGAAGCACAATCCTATGTGTGCTTATTCAGAAGCAAGCATCACTGTGTGATTAACAGGGCACACTCCCAGAAGTGTGCAAATACTGCAGCCTAAATAGATACGCAGCAGTATTAACTTGCAAGGACCTGTCAAGTCAATGGATTTACAAAGGATTTATTATGAGACTGCATTTTTGTTATTAATTAATGAAGGCAAACCTGCCTGACTTATTTAGGTTAGCTTTCAAGAAGAGAGAAAGGGGAAAAAGAAGATTTTCTTTGATACTGCTCTGGAAAATAAATGCAGGAAACAAAGAAACACCCTCACACACCTATGAGAAACCCTTCCTCTTAGTTTACCTTGTAGCAAAGAAAGGCCTTTCTCTTTTTTCTTCCTGAAGAGGCTCTCATAGTTTTACATTTTACTACAAAATGTACACGTACTCTAAAATGGTGTTTTACTAGCTATCTGGGGCAAAGGATATATATCATAGTTGTTTGGTTTGTAATATCCAATAATAGCAGAGAGAGCTGTATACACCAATATTTTAAGCCCTGTCTTGCTGCCTCTAAAATGCTGCTAGCTTCAAGCCAAGTCCAACCATTGCCTTTCAAGCATGCATTCAAATTGATTTTACATTTAACTCTCTTGACAAGTCTGATACTACTACAGTGGTACCTCAGGTTACATACGCTTCAGGTTACAGACTCCGCTAACCCAGAAATATTACGTCGGGTTAAGAACTTTGCTTCAGGATGAGAACAGAAATCGTGCAGCAGTGGCGCAGGAGGCCCCATTAGCTAATGTGGTACCTCAGGTTAAGAACAGTTTCAGGTTAAGAACAGATCTCCAGAACGAATTAAGTTCTTAACCCGAGGTACCACTGTATACTTTTTTTTTTCTAAAAGAAAGATCTTTACCATTTAGTCCTTCCTCTTTCCCACCTCCAACGTAGTATTTTGTTCTCACTTTCTATTACAGTGGTGCCTCGCAAGACGAAATTAATTCGTTCTGCGAGTTTTTTTGTCTTGTGAATTTTTTCGTCTTGCGAAGCACCGCTGTGTATTGACGGTTTCCCATAGGAATGCATTGGCGGTTTTAAAAAAAAGGCGCAAGACCATAGGGAAATCCGTCTTGCGAAGCAACTCGGAAAACAAAAAACTCTTTCGTCTTGCGAGTTTTTCGTCTTCCGAGGCATTCGTCTTGCGAGGTACCACTGTACCTCTAAATATTGTTCTATGCCAATAGTTCCCAAAGTTCTGATGCTGAGAGACATATTTCCCGAATTAAAACTAGAAGTGAACTGCTGCTTCCACACCGGTTACTGATCTGAGCTGTGGCCAGTAGATTCCCCTTTGGACAGGTAGATTCTTCTGTGGGGAGGTAGGTTTGCCTGTGCTCTTTGAAGCAGGGGTGGAAACCTGTGGCCTGCTAGATGTTGCTGGATTATTAACTCCCACAGGTCACACCAATTAGACCCACCTTTTAAGCAGTGGCCCCACCACTATGGAACTGCCTTCCACAGGATGTGAACTTGGTTCTATCCTTTACTGTTTTTAACAGGGACTGGATGATCCAGTCTGCTTTGAAATAAATAATAACAACAATTTATATCTGTTGCTGATTTTTAAATATATATATATATATATCACTTTTTATGTTTTAAGTAGCTATATTATGCTCTTTTAGCTGTGAACCACTTCCTGGCAGGCCTTTTTGTCTCAAAAATCTGTATTTCTTTGAATGGATTTCTGCCATTGGTGCAACTAGCTCATTTAATGAGCCAGTGTGCAGGGACACAGCAGACTTACCCTTTGCCCATGGAATGCCAACAGAATAAGTTATGGCCAGTGCAATGATGTGTATGGAGGCACAATGAGCCTTTAATTAATTAAATTCTAGTGGGAATATTTCAGCTTCATCTTCTTTTAGAGGCTTAGTTACCCCCATTCAGGACCAGGTAGTACCCCACACATGCTCTTCCCACAACCACGAGGAATATGCAACTTTCAAGAACAAATGTTTTTACAGGCATGGGAACAGTTACTTCTTACAGCTTATACAAAATGTTGCTTAAGCTTCACATTTATTTTTACAATCTATTTTTCAATATATAAACTATTTTTTAATATATCTATGTCCAGCAAAACAGGTTCATATATTAGTCATGTGTACCCATGTTTTATTAATTTTGGTCAGCATTGTTACATTTAATCTTTTCCCAATAAGCAATGTCAAAAGTTTTATTGCAGAACAGGACAAGTGCTTAGCCATTCTGTTAAAACAGAATTGATGGCTACTCTTTTGCACTTTCCAAGCTGAAGTTACAATTACTGTCTCCAGCTGGAATAATGGGAAATTACAATTTTAAATCAGAGGCAAATAGCAGTCGCCATTCTAATCTCCTTGAAGAGAACAGGGGGGAAAAAGAACACAAAAACACTACCTTGATAGTGACAGTAAGGGTCTGGTTGATTCCAAATGGCTCTTGTGAAATTACTTGTACTGTTGACAGTCCTATCAAGGATCCAGAATTAAGGAGGCCTCTCTCATCAATCTGCACCACAGGAACTCTATCCTGACCATCCAAGACATGGTAAATGAGAGCAGCAACTCGGTCCCTTGATAAAACAAAGAGAAAAATAAATAGAACCACTTTAAGACTCTTAAAATGCAAACCTCAATGTTTGCAACCCGGTTTTATATAAACCATGTTGCCATATGTCAGCACACCACTGATTTGCTGTTGAATTTTTATCTAAGATTCAAGGGTTCAGATTCTGATTTCAAGCATCCTTGTAAGACGTCTTATCTGTGCTTATGCATATATTACAATCCACTTGCTGTTTGCTGCCCTGCAGTGTCATCATTCACTGATGTAAACTTGATTCAGAATACTAATGGACAGGACTCCAGGATGCTGCCTGCCTTCCTATAAACAGGCTTCAGACTATGATTAGTCTGCCAGGTTCAGAGCTGGTATTAAAAATACACAACAGGAACATGACTAAGCAGGACTTCCTGGAAATTGTTTGTACACAACATTGATTTTAAAAAACGTCTCTCCATGGCATTGCTGTATTAATAATAATAAAAAATAGTGCAAAGGCTAGTAATATGACTTACACATATTCTATGCAGCACATGACAGTACAAGCTGTTTTATTCAACTGAAAATATAGGTGCTTTATATAAACAAATACAGTAAAATACCAGTATGTATCTTAAAATATCTGCCAGCAAACATAATCTGGTCCCCAAACAGAAAGTGTGAAGCTGTTGGGATTTATTCACACAAAAGAGAGCTTTTTGCTCAGTAGACATTTGTTTTAAGAAGCACTTCCATTTCAATAGAAATCACTATGTGTGTTTTTTAACATAGCCAAAGAAATGCACAGCATCTAGAAGATCTTCCCTATCAACTTGAACTTCATCTTGTCAAGGCGACAAAGATGATTCAGCCAAAGATGACACAATAAGGCCATGTTGGAGGATTTGTTTCGTTTACGAAGCCAGACTCACTCAGTGTCCATTTTCAAAAGCAGCACAAATCTATGGAGATGATGGGCCTTTTATGCCCTTTGAAACAGAGACAGTATGTCTCTCTCTCTCTCTCTCTCTGGTCTCCATAAACTCCATACTACACTGTCCACCCCCCCTTGTAACAGCTTCTCCGGACAGATTGCCTAACTGCCATTTGCCATTTCTTTGAAACGATGGCAGCTTTCCCCTTCATGTTTTAATATGCCAAACTGACTCATCTATATTGATGCTACTGTCCTGAAAGAAATGGTTTTCTTTCCCTGATTATTTTCTTTTTTTCATGCAAACTGAAATTAAAGCACTCCAAAAGTTCTTAGAGATGTTCCTCCCCAATATCTGGAGGACTTTGTTTTTGCTACTACTGCATATGCATTCGTTAATGTGCGCACCCTTAAGGAATAATTTCAACTGAGTTAGATTGAACATGCATGGCTTAATTCAATAGCTATTCCTTAGGCATACATGCACAATGCAATCAAATAACTGATTTCTGGACACTAAAACTTCTTTGGGAGACCATTTATCCTAAGTTGTCTGTATGTGTGAATCTCTAAGGAAGTGTAATTTGAAATCATATCGTAATTATTTGTAATTCATCATTTCAAGTGCTTCTTCTTACTGTCCTATACACACTTACCTAGAAGAAAGCCCCATTCGGCTCAATGGGTCTTTTTTTCCTGAGTACAAGATTGCACTGCAAAGTGGATATCAACTTTCCTTTTATATTTGAAAATAATTACATTTTCCTAAAGATAGCTGAATTGAAAATACTTGTAAGGATGAGTACTTGAATACTAACTACCCATAGTAAACAACCAGTTTGTTCATTGTTTCAGAAGCTAGAATGAGAACTATCAACAGATTGTCATCTGTCAAAAACACATTTTCATTTATTTTAGCTATTAACATTTGTTAGTCACCTTTCTATGAAAGAGCTTAGCTCCATGTGACATATAAAAACACAAAGCAAATTCTAGAAAAAAGCTAAAATGAAACATTTGAAAACATGCTTACAGTGGTACCTCGGGTTACAGACGCTTCAGGTTACAGACTCTGCTAACCCAGAAATAGTATCTCAGGTTAAGAACTTTGCTTCAGGATGAGAACAGAAATCATGTGGCAGCAACAGGAGTCCCCATTAGCTAAAGTGGTTCCTCAGGTTAAGAACAGTTTCAGGTTAAGAACGGACCTCTGAATTAAGTTTGTAACCCGAGGTACCGCTGTAGTTGGAACAGATTCCCTCAGGAAGTGGAGTATTCTCCTTCCTTGAATATTTTAAAGCAGAGGTTGGATGGCCATCTGTCATGATGCTTTAGCTGAGTTTCCTGCATTGTGGGTGGTGGGTGGGTTGGACTAGACCTCCAGGGTCCTTTCCAGCGCTATGATTCTATGAAATTTTAGAGGGGCCACCATGTTAGTTGGATGCAACACTACCACCACCACGAGATGGCAATTTAAAGACTAACAGATAGGCTTTCATGGTCTAGAGCTCACTTTGTCAGATGCCTTTATGAAGGGAGATCTAGTCCATGAAAACTTATGCCACAATAAACACATTCTTTAGAGTGCCACAAGACACTTCCCCCCGCTTCCTCCTGGTTTTCCACCCCCTATGATTTTGCTTTGGTTCCATAGTCAAACTATTCTTATATCAAATCATTTATAAGACCAAAATGTGAAAAACATAACCACTAACCTGTTTGTCTGAACTTTAAAAAAAGAGTTTGGCGACATTAGGATCTGTCCTACTTCTACTCCCAGAATAACTAGTTTCTCAAATACCTAAAAAATGAAGAAATTTTTTTTCAGGCTTTTACAAAAGTAGCAAACAGATACATGTACTAGTCAAATATGAAACCGCTGATCTCCTAAGAAAAATATGTAACTTGTCCTTATGTAACACCATCTTTATAAAGACATCCAAGGGGGATCCTGGAAATTACAGACTAATTGACTTAACATCTGTTGTGGGAAAACAGTGGAAATCATTGTTAAAGATAGAATTACAAAGCATATAGTAAAACAAGTCTTGCTGAAGCAGAACCAGCATGATTTCTGCAAGGGTAAGTCCTGTCTCACTAATTTTTTACAGTTCTCACAATAGAGAGATGTAAGATATGGGGTGATAAGATTTGAGAGAGAAGAATTCCACTTGTGGGGTACTTTTACTAAAATGAATGGGAACCAGTCCCAATTGCTACTGCAACCATAAATACCGCAGATGTTGTATAACTATCATGGTACATAAGAACCAAACAATTTATTGTTCTTATCTTTCTAAATGTATGACATGAATTCTCTCTGCTTCCTATCTGCTAACAAAGACACAACTTCAAAACTGTGAGCAGATGACTGCTCCATAGCAAATATATTTGCTTTTAAAACAAACAGACAGACAGACATTTAATGTTACTTAAAAGTTGGAGAAAAAACAAGGGGACTGGCAGGTTAGCAGCAGTCTGGTATATTCTGTTCCTATAAGAAATTTGTATGAACACCTGTAGGCCATAATCTGTAATTTGATATCCAGTGTACTTCAGTGTGCAGTAGAGTCAAAAACATTTCTACCAGCACACATAAGGAACACATTCTCCAGCTGCAATTGTATCTCAAGAGTCATGTGATACGTCATAAAGGATAACAGAAGCTGCAAACACGAAGGCATTTCACACCATCAAATCTTATTCTTAGCTCCCTACAACTTCTTTCTTATAGTGAGCAGCACACCAGAGCAAAAGGAATTTGAAAAGAAGAAAATCTTCCGTGCTGCACTTTAAACAGCAATTTCTGTTGACTATTATTTCCATCCAGGAAACTTGAAGCAGGGGGATTAGCTAAAAGCCCTATGCATATAGCTACTATTTCCGTATTTGTTAAATAATGTAACTTTTTTAAAATTAAGATTCCATTCAACTGTTTTGCAATGTGTAGGCTCTGAAACAAAGTATTTTCATCCAGAGTGCTGCTAGCACAGAATACTAAGTAGCAAGGGATATTGTTAAACTTCTACAGATTCATGAAGCTGTAGTGCCATTAACCAGTGGAAAGAGAGCACTAACTATTCTCCTGCACCAGGATGAGGATGACCTAAAAATGCCATTTTAAAAGTGATGATTATTAAATATCTATGGCTTAATGATGGCATCCTGAAACCAAATTTATATCAGGAAGAACACAAATTGACATCATTGAAATCAGGCACACAGGATTTTGGGCAGCAAATCTTAAACAAAGCATTTATGACAAAAGAACTCAATGTAAGTGTTAAGGACTTGTCTGTAGACTTTGTTTTTTGTATCATCAAAGTGTTATGGTTCTCTGAAATTAAGAGGCAGCCCAGGCATATTTTTGTGAAGTCTGTATTCCATATATAGTTTTGCCCCCCTATTACTTCTGTGACTGGTTTATTGGCTGACACAGTGCAAAATAAAGTATCTGGGAAAAGCAGGTGCAACAGTTAGGCAAAGATATATAAAAGCAGAAGACAGCTGTATCGATGCTCTCTGCCAATTGATATTGATACCTTATAATATATCCATTGTTGTACTCAAGGAACAACTTTTGTGAGTGCAACCGAATTCCAACTCCAGCTTGCCACCCAAATCTGCTCTGAGGGTTTCCCAATCCTCTGGGAACAGATTTGGGGGCAGTGTGAGGAGAACACGGAGGGAGAAGAGAGCAGGTTTTGATGTTGTCATGGAGGTTTTTCATTGTATGCAATAACTGGATCAGGACCAGCATATAGATGAAAAATGTCAGCTTCAAATGTCTTACACTTAGGGCTTTATCTGTGTATACATTTAAAGGAGCCTGAACCAGCTTAAAAAAAATATATTCCAAATTATATATACTTATGGAGGTTTGGAAGTTTAATATGAACATGCTGGATTCATTTGAACACCACTGCTGTACATAATTAAAAAACTAACCCTAATAAATGTATGTTGGCCTTTTTAGCCAGCTTTAATTAATTCAATTTATTTAGCTCCATGAAAATGCCATTTCAGCTTCATTAATTCCGCTGTGATCCTAAGCACACTTTATTCAAATTAGGAGCCAATGAAATCAATGGGACCTACACTGTTGTAATTGTGTTCAGAGTGAAGTGACAGACCTCAGCTGTTGAGCATAATTGTACTATCTAAACTATCAGAGAGCATCAAAATAAATGCTAAACCCCAGAAAAGTTATCATGAAACACATCAGATTCAAAACAAACAAATCCAAACACTGTGGAGATCTGAAATACTGGTAGAAGTTGAGTTCATCTTGATATGCATCATTATCTTGTTGACACCAGTGCTTCTTTCATAGCCCTATTTCTCTATAACTACACATCTTACTAATGTAAGGACCTTGAGATGCATGGCTGAAATTCTACATTTAAACTGACCTGAGAATTCTGATGTACTTATCCAATGCTACAGTGCACTAACTTCAGGATTGTGTGTACCCTATACTATGAAAGCAATTTATATAAAAAAATCTGTAACTAGAAGAGCAGGATTCTGAAACAACAAGCTTATGCAAATGTCAACAAATTTGCATATATTCACTTGCTTTGAGTAATGCGTTGTGCTTCTCCTGGTTAAGGACTGGGACAGGATGCTGTGAGATACTTAAGTTACTAATCCTCAGCCATTCTTCTGGCTCCAGAGGTTCTACCAGATATTGCCTATGAGTTCATCTTCACAGACACAGCATTAAAACAAGCAAGACTCGGGTTCTCATGGTCACAGCCAATTATGCAGCCATTGTCAATTTCCCCACCATGTGCATAAGTGAAACTGTGAAACACACATACAGGCCTTGTGGTACTGCACTGGCCCTGAGACTTGTTTTTCACTAAGCACAACAGAATGGCCCTGTAAGGAATAGCAATATAATAATACCTGTATTTGGATTTCATCTGACAATTCTTTTACCATGTGGCCAAATTGCCCAGCAGAAGGATCAAGGGCTTTGACAACAAGCTTCAACCCTGTTCTTCCTTTCCCTTTACCATAAACATCCACTGCAAAGTTGCATTGTGGGGAAAGCTGAAGAGAAGCCTGAAAGACAAAATATTAGTCTAGGTAAGGAAGGAATTTCATTTAATATATTGGTTCTAATATACTTCAAAACTCTTTAGGTTCCTGATCTCACCTCTGACAACAGAGCTAAATAGAATTATCATTAGAAGCCATCCTGTAAATTTAGGTATACTTTGGTTGCTACTAGATTTCTTCTCTGAACTTAAAATCAGAATTATTGTAGGACATAATTCTCAGTAGGTCTAGGACCCCCCCCCCCAAGGAATCTGCTGTTGGCTGGGCCTGTTCAGAGGGCACCAGAGAAGACTGGTATCAGGGCATGCCAGTATCTACAGGTCCCTATTCAGGCTACAGTATGTAGCATGTGGACTAAGCCACACTGTACAGTTAACCCTTGCCAAATGAGTTCTGATGGCAGCAGAAGTAGCAGGAAGGCTCATCCTAAATACTCATTAAAGTATGGGAGCTACAAATCTTATGATACTGCATGACTGCATACATGCAGAACCTTCAGCTCATATGTCACAGAGCCTCTTGCTATTTACACTCAAGAGGTATCTGAAAGCGGCAACCTACCGCAGTGAAATCAAGATCAGTGCTACCCCCTCTAGCTAGATCTATAGCTACCATTTTGACACAAAACCTGTCCTAGCCCATGACTGTCCACCAGGCAAACCTTGCCATGAGATTGCTCTAAGGTTGAATGATGCCTAGTGATCATTTGATACTGGGAGGCTGTTATGAAGTGGAAGGTGCCCATCAGATGCATTCCAAGCAACAGATATGGCACTGAAATCAGGTAGCAGAATTGGTTAACCCAGTTGTACATAGGAAGGGATGCCTGTAACTCCAAGCAACCATTATTTCTGGCACCAGGAGAAAAAATATTGGGGTGGGGGGACTTGAAGGAAGAAGATATACAAACACAATTAACTTTCTGTAGCTGCCTTCATGATAAGCTATTAGAGAATGTAGACCAAAGTAAATGCACCCGTGGCTGAAAAACACCAAGTGTGTGTGTGTGGGTACTCACTTTGTGTTTAAATTTTAAACTACAAGTTTACCTCACTGAATCTTGTTTTCACATCCAGGACATCCCTTTTTGTGACAGACCAATGAAATGTTAACCCTGGCACTGCATTGCCAAATGAAAAAGGAGTTTGGTTGCTGGTGATGCCCATCACATACACTGGCATCTGGAAGAAAAGCACACATTTTAACAAAGAAATCACCCAGTGCATTTTTCCAAAGCTAAGGTCACAAACACAGAATAAGTTGATATATGTAGCAATAATCAGTTGCATCAAGTCACCAATTATATTATGTCAAAACAGGCCCTATTTTATTTGACCATAACCGAATGAAAGAAAATGAAATCGAGAACTGTCTACATTCAACTCACCTGAGTGCCAGTTTTCATTCTTGTAATGGGTGCATGAATTCTAACAGCTTCAAGCTGAATTACCTCAACTTCCACTTTATCCTAAAAGGAAAGACACAAAGTCCAATATTAATTTAATTAATTGTGCTTTAAAGGTGGATTTTCATTTCACTTCCGTATCTTTTGAATGAATTGCTCCACTTGGAAGAGATAAGTGCAGAAACCATTAGGATACCTGGCTGTCTTCATTTACCGTATTTTTTGCTCTATAAGACTCACTTTTTCCCTCCTAAAAAGTAAGGGGAAATGTGTGTGCGTCTTATGGAGCGAATGCAGGCTGTGCAGCTATCCCAGAAGCCACAACAGCAAGAGGGATCGCTGCTTTCACTGTGCAGCGATTCTTCTTGCTGTTCTGGCTTCTGAGATTCAGAATATTTTTTTTATTGTTTTCCACCTCCAAAAACTAAGTGCGTCTTGTGGTCTGGTGCGTCTTATAGAGCGAAAAATACGGTATTCACATTCTAGGCTGCTTTATCCCTAGATCTCAAGACCAAGAACAATAAATCATCCAGAATAATAAAAAAAGAATAAAATGTTTTGGTTTTTTTTTATGACCATTAACAGTTTAACCCTGACTAACATGGGCTAGCCAAGAATGGAAAAGTATTTCAGTGGTTCTGAGAACATTTTAAATTCAGGCTTTGGTGAGTCTTAAGGTGAAAGGAGTTGCCTAAAGGAGTGGGGCGGAGAGTCATTAAGAGGGTACACCAACAGAATATTCCATGAGGGTAAAGCTAGCTGACTGGGTGGCTTTTAGGGAAAAGGCAGTTCTCCTAAACCTGCAACTTTGACTTGTTCTGAGCAAACAACACTAATCTCAAATGCTAAAAATTGCAGAGGTTATTAGATGACTTAGCTACATTTTTTTTTAATGCTGGCACATAATATTGGTGAGTAAGCTATGCTGGTTGCAAGACTTTGCTCAGAAAACATGTGGTTTTAGAATCAGAATTTTGTTACAAGGGATGCAGTTTACCTGAAACATAAACATGGTAAGAGATGTCACTTTTTGGATAGAAGAAATTCAAAATAAGAAAATGGTTTCTCTTAAATATATTGTTACAAGTGAGACTTGAGATATACACACACACACACACACACACCAGTATATATATATATATATATATATATATATATATGTGTGTGTGTGTGTGTGTGTGTGTATATATATATATATTGCCATGTGTCTTTATCTACCCTAGGGGATTTCTGCCCATGGCTCTAGCCAGGAGACCAAACAAACAAACAACATACCAGGCAGAAATATACCTGGAAGGACTAGCAAATTTGATCAGAGTACAATAGTCTGAGAAAAAACAAAATAGCTAACAGGACAAAAGAGACGAGAGAACTTCGACCAGAAACAACACACAAAGAAAACACACACAAAAGTGCAAGCCTGAACCAGATGATTCACAACAAGCACAGGAGAGCTGGAAGAGAGATCTGCAATGGTGAAGGCAAATTGAAATCAAATCTGATATAGGGAGCAGCAGCAAAAAGAAGTGAAAGTAGCAATTGGCCTTCATCCACAATGGGGAGCTCACATTCCCATCCTGTGGTCACTGATATGTACAGAGAAAGGGCTAACACTCCCCTTTTTTTGCTTCCCTTCCCCCAATTAACAGTCAACATTCTGTGGTCTGTGAGTATGCTCATTCCTCATTGCGAAGTTCCTTAGAAATTTCTGTGTCCCCCTCCCCTTCCCCACCCTCTGGTGCAGCTGTGAGGGGGCTCCTTTTGCATGGGATAGGGCCTGTTCATTGGCTCCACCCCAGATGTGGAATGCTCTTCATCCTGAGGATTGGCTGGCACCAACATTGCTCATTTTCTGGCACCAGTTGAAAACCCATCTCTTCTGCTAGGCCTTTGATGAGGATTCATATACTGAGCCTATTAAAGAGAGTAGGTTAACTCAAGTGGAAGTTTATGTGCTTTTAATGTTTTATTGAAGGATTTCATTGAGTGCATTTGTTTATTGACTGTGACTCACACCCGGACATCATTTGTGATGAAGGAGGGGATATTTCCCCCCCAATACATAAATAAAATATTGAAAGCATTCAATTAACCATAGTATAGTGTTTTGCCCAAAGCCTAAATTGTAGTTAATCTTAACTATGGTTTGTTGAAACTAGCTACTTTCATAACCCAATGGTTGAAGCTGGTTTGTTTCAAACAAAGCATATTTTATGTTAACTACAGTTTGTCATGTTCAGATGACAAAAAGCGGCAGTTAACAAAAAATAGAAGGGGAATCTTACAAACCCCTCCTTGCAGTTGTGCCAGGCGAAGAGAGAGGAGGGGTATATGAACCCAAAGCTTCCACAGACTCATTGCCATGAAGATAAATCATGGTTTATTTTGATGTAGGAATGCAACAAATAAGGCACTCAAGGCAACCCACAGCATGATCAATAAAACAAAAAGTGAATACAAAAATACATAGAATTAGCATATGAGGGAAACAGCAGATAATAATATCAAATAAAAGCAAGGAACCCAGAAAACAACAACAGACAAAACATTCAACTGACCAAAGCCTGACAAAATCCCTATATCCACTAACAGGTTTAGGCAGGCAGAGGCTTGAAGTATATAATCCACACTTCTATTTTGTTTGGAAATGTGATGTCTCAATTTAAAAATAAAACCTGCCAGATCCTGAACTGGCCACTGGAAGAAAGGAAGGAGGTCTAAGTTTTTAATAAACATCTACTTTCATATAATTATGATTAAATAGAATATCAGATAATCTTGCTGTGAATTGTATCATTATTTTTAAAAGCTTTTCTTCCCCACCGAGTTAAAAAAACCCGTAAACAAAGTCTCGGGAAAACTTAAGTTTAACTGAGGTATGCCTATGCTGACAGAAGAGATGAAACTACAGATGTGATATATAAATCAGGACACCATAAAAACTCAATGACAGATCAAAGTCAGCTTATTATGAAGTGCTTGTCCATAAATGACACATCAGAATCCAGGAAAGGAAAGTAATACATCAACAGAACAGGATTCAGGTTCTTTGTTATAAAAGGACATTTTAAGGCTGGATATCAGGTTCAGGTCCACAGGCTTATACAATAATTTAATTATTGCTCACCATAAAGTAAAATCTAGCAGCATTTATGAGACAAAAAGATGGGCAGGCAAAGAGATTGAAGAGGGATTCGTAATTGGAAGTAACATAACATTTATGTCAAGTTTTGGACTTGGATAAAATCCTAGAACAGCCACGGATTCACTGGATGACCTTGTTAAAATTCCACTCATTCAATCTCTTTCCTTCATCCAGCTGATGGGAATATATATCTTGCATATCAAAATACATATCAGAATACAGGGTTATTCTTGAGATGAATGAAATAAGGCCTGTAAAACCATATGCATATCATTTACAGTCCTTACTCACAGACTTTAAAAATCTCCATTAATGTATCTAGGCTAAGAAGTAGTGAATGGTACAGATGAAAACGGACATGAACAAAAGTACACCCCTTCAGAAAAGAAAGGAGTAAATGAGTTAAAACTGATGTTTTTAATTTTTGAGGATTAATTTCTCTTTTAAATTTTGTATATTTTATCACTGCAAGCAGCTTCTAGACCTAGATGGCAGAAAGCAGTAAATAATTTACAAAAAATAAATACAAGACAAAAATTAGCATTTTATGTAAGTGATATTTAATCACAAGAACTCTCACTGAGGTATGCATTATTATATTTCTTTTGCTGTCCCCCCTTCTTTATGCTCTGTATGATATTTTACTTCAATATGTCTCAGCCATCAGTTCCATTTGCTCTAGGCTACTGGTCTTCAGTTGGTGAGTTGGGACCCGCTAGTTCCATCATACAAATATGTAGTTAAAGATTAAGAAATGGGTCCCTAAATGCCTGTTAGGGTTAAAAATGGGTTCTGGGTTTGAAAAGGTTGAAGATACCTGTCCCAAGAAATGCGGTGTAGGTATAGAGGTCTGGACTTTCCCCTGCTTGTTTTTGAGCTATCTTCCCTGAAGAGGGTGCTTTTTGATTTTGATGCTGCCACTGAGCTGGCCAGGATCTTATCTTCATTTGCCAGCTGGCTGCTGCAGCATATACTTGGAACAAGCTTTAGGTCTGAAGCCTACATTGTTGGAAGTGCTCCTCCACTGTTGCCTGTCATGTAATAACTTTTGAGGGAAAGATGAACTTTGCCAGCATCTGCACTTAGGGAACTTTCCTTCAAAATGGGGGTGAAGTTCTAAGGTTTTTGAACTGGAAAGCTGGTAGTGCAGAACGACGGCCATATTGAATTGGGCTTGCTTCAACAAATTTGAACTGCAGCTGTCTTGATTCAAAGTTCAGTAACCATCACTATGTACAAGTCAAGACAGTCTGCTTCCTGACAGGAAGTCTCCTCTGCTTTGCCAAGAATAACATGTTTCTTATTTGCATCTTGGGCACTTTTCCTTCACTGGTTTCATTTGAGAATCCATTTATAGCTTTTAATGGAACTGTTTATCAGCCTCTGCCTTTGTATAAAAGAAAAGTAAAGGAACAGATAATTGTTCCAAACAGCTATGTCAAGTAGGACCTTTTGGTGAACTACAATGATTCTGAGCTCACTTGACAGATTCACAATGTAAAAAATATGTCTAGACCACAGTCTATTATATGTGTAAATGTACTCAACGTGGAAGTATAAGCCTCGGTTATAGAATAAAATGCAGAATAAGTAAGATAAAAAATCTAGCTCAAGGTTACAATATTTGCATATATCTAAACTTTACCTGGGATACAACCACAACTTTACCAGTGTCTGCATTAACAGCTTGAACCATCCCTGTTATAGTACTGTTGCCCAATGACACTCCTATTACAAGGCCACTGCTGTTGACGGAGGCAATATTGGCATTGCTGGTGGATAATATTATGTTGGACTGTGGCTGTGGTCCTCCCTCAGAGGTAATCTGTGTTTGTTGAAAAAACAAAATTAATTACTAACAGTAATTACATACAACAGGGCTCATATCCTTGAAGATTCAAGGAACCTTGCAAAAGTGGAACAAAAACTTAAGTCATAACCAAAACATTAAAAAAAAAAAATCAATTACAAGGATGATTCGAAAGTCACTAAATGCTTGTCAGGTGAAAGGGGGAAAAAGTACTGGATTGTATCTTAAGATCAGAATTTGTTTCATCTGAAAATAATGCAGCCCGGGACTTGTGAAGAGATTATTAGGAGGACCTCATTTTAGTTCTAATTTACTGCAGAGGTCTCTTCAAGAAGTTGATCTCCATTGACTGTACAGTTCATGGCAGGATAGAGCAGTCTTGCCCAATCTGGTGACCTCCAGATTCTTTCTATTATCACTCTCAGCAGCCCCACCAGTATGGCCAATGGTCTGGGATGATGAGACCTATAGATGGTTTACTAAGTAACAGTTGTTCATCATTCAGTGCAATAATCTTAAAAATAACTCACCTGAATCACTGCACCTATGAGCAATGTGACTTTTCTTGGCATCAGTCTAAAAGGAGGAAAGACCTAGAAGTGAAAGGGCAGGCATTAATAAAGGCCCACTTTTCAAGGGTTACATATCCATTTAAATCTCAGTTTGAAGTTCTTCTGCTTATCCAAATCCTCCTCTTGTCCTCCTTTTCTTTCATGTGTCCTCTCCTCCTTCTATATCAATAACAGCTACTATGTCTGGAAAAAACAGTAATGACTATACAAGCAACACCTCCCTCTATGCCTTACCATCTATGTGGACATTTGGTTTATTCTCCTAATTATGCCTCTTTTACTCTTCCCTGTGGTGAGGAATGAGATGGTGCTGAGGGCCTCCTCTTCTCCGATACAGGTCATTTTCAAATCTCCTTCCTTCACCCTTACCTTACATTTTACATCTCTGAAATGCCATTTAGTAGTTTTTAGTCACTTATTGTGGCTCTTGCCCATGAGATCTACAGCCCGGCTTCCCCTCTTTTTCTTCTTTTTAATTGTTTGGCTGACCTTACCTTCAAATTCCATTTTGTTATAATTTTCATGAGTCAGTATTTTCATTGAAGGTCCCATAAAATTCTGTGCTTGTTTCATGAGCTTTTACCTTCATCACATATTCCTGTGATTTATGCTATCCTTCTCTATTATTACTATCCCCCACCCCAATCAAGTCCCATCTAGCCTTCATTTTTGGGCCTTTCTGTATCTACACACACAACTATATAGCAGAGATGGCTAACCTGTAGCCCTTCAGATGTTCCTGAACCACAATTCCAATTGTCCCTTGTTATCAGCCATGCTGGTTGGCGCTAATGGGAGTCATGGTTCAGCAACATCTGGAGCACCACTGGTTAGCCACTACCATTGCACAGGGAACTAGTTATTGGCTTTGGAAAGCTAAATACATGGAAGGAATTACCATGCTTATATTCTTGCTTAATGATACCAATACTTTCATTATTATTATTATTATTATTATTATTATTATTAATTTCAGACATCTTATTCATATCAAAGGAGTAGTTCTTTGAGAAACCAAGCAGCCTCATATTAAGGAAACCAGAAAGCTTATCTGTTAAGAGTTAAAAGGTTTACTTCAATCTGCTGTGGAACTGAATTGATCCTTTCTCCATATCTGTCAGTGGCAAACGCTGTAAGACTGGTTTGACCTATGGCCAGTCCATGAACTAGAAAAGCAGCAGTGTATTCATCAGAAGCTTCACTGAGAGGCCTGAAATGTAAGAAAATACATTAATTGGACAAACCACGTATAAAGCAATGAAGACAATATTCAGCACCGGGGCCTAGAATTGCATCTCTCTATGTTGCTAATGATGAAGTCCTAAGTAGAACAATATACAACAGCGGCAAGTTAAAAACAAAATGGCACAGATGCTGACTGAATCTTAAGTAGCTTTTGTCAAGGATGAGGCACTGACAACCCAGCAAGCAGCACTGCCAATACCAATGTGCTCAACAGGCACGGAAAATATCTATTTGGAACAGCATCTATATGTAAAGCCCCTTGAGTGGAAGGGAATGAGAAACTGAAGGCCTCCGGATTGCTCCCAGTCCTTACAGTCTTTCATTCTGGCTTGTGGCCTCTACTCCATCTGCTCTGTCCCTCTCCTCAGCTCTGCCACCTTCTTTGGCAGCTGTGCAATCCTCCCATCTGCCACAACCTCCTTCACCTCTCCAAAGCAATCCAGCTGCTGCCATGAGAAGACAACAGTCAGAGAGACACATGTGTGAGCTTGGCAGCCCAGCTACGGAACACTAGGGCTAGAAGAGAATACACTGTGTTCTCCTTGCCATTTCCCCAACTGCCAAAATGAGACTTTTCAGAAGAACCAAGTAAGTCCGGTCTGTGGAAGTGCAAGACACGGCTTCCTCAGCAGTGGCACTTCAGTTTTGGAGCTCCCTTTCAAACATGGCCCATCTTGCTCCCACTCTGAATAGTTTCTGCTGGTAAATAAAGATGCTGATACTTTTTATAGTGCTCCTTAACATGGGCACAGATAGGCTTTCTCCACAGAGTGTTCTTCCATTTTGTGAGTTGCTCATTTTAGCAGCTTGCAAGTCATCTTGAACGTTTTGTAACAGAAAAGCAAGATTATAAACATATAAATAATAACTTTAAACCATGCAGTGATGTTTAACATAATCTTTCACATCCATCATAATATATTTCTATTTTTCCCTTCTGTGAATGCATACTCTCAGTACAGCCTCTCTGCAAATACCTTGCAGTATTACTTTTGTTCCTTTTGCCTATAAGTGAACACAAATTAAAATAGCACTTACTTTAATGAGATAATTGGAGATGCTGCCCTTAGATTTAAGTCCATGAAGGCGAAGTATTTAGCTGGAAAGTATTTCTTGGAAGCATCCAGCACTCTGACGTAAGCGGTAACTTTTTTGCCAATCTCTACCTGCAATGCATTTGTTTACAGATGTTCACATTTTCTCTGAAGCAATTCTCCCAGATTGTCAACACCTTTATGATTAATACTGATAAGTTGCTAAGCTACCAGTGCTGGATCAGGCTACTGCAAGGTAGCAAAAGAAGGGAAGTCATTCTCTTTATTCTTCAGAAGTGACAGTCTATTCAGACTCGGAATAGCCACCCTTGCCTACTATTATTATTGTGATATTTGTAGGGGCTAGAGATGACTTTTTGGGTGGTGGCCAGGGGCAGGGAACACAGTACACTAGAGAGTTAGAACCCTTGGCATACATTGGTCTCGTTCAGAGGTAATGCTATGTTATTGCATCACTTTTAAATGAGACCTTTATCTCAGTAACTTTAGGTAGGTCAGTATTATTATCCTCATATTGCAGGGCAGGCTGAGAAATAGTGACTTGTCAAAGGCCACCTAGTGAGTTCTCACTTCAGTATCTTTTTTATGTTTTACTAGCTCTCTATTACTCTGTTTCAGGACTGTTTACTCTATTACTCTGTTTCAGTATGTTTTACTAGCTCTCTTTTATTCTGTTTCAGGACTCCTTGGGGTCTCTGGGCAGTTTAGATACAATATCCTAATTAAGCCCACAAGTCACCACTTGTAATGAATGAATGAGCCCCCAAAAGCCCACTTGAGTAGAATGTCTTATAGCCAACAGTGTAAGTTCTGCTAACATGTTAGATGCATGTAAAGGGAAATACCGTGTTGACTTCTGAGTGGTAGAGCTGGCCCAGTCATTAGGCAGGGTGAGGCTGCTGCCTCAGGTGGCAAACGCTCCCCAGACAACACACCTGCCAATGTCTTGCTGCCTTTGTTCAGTGGTGAAGCGCCACTGCCACTGGTGCCAATTTTGGACACGATTGCATCCATTTTGGGCAATATCTTGCCCAAAATCACACCCCAAATTGGCACGGTTTTGCCTGAAATCAGCGCTGATGGCACTGCCGCTTTGCCACCAGCAGATGTGGCAGAATGCATGGTGGCGGCAGAGCAGGTTGTTGTTGGTGGCAATGGCAGTCAGGCAAGTCAAGACAGCACTTCCCATTTCGTCTCATGCTGCTCCTGCTGAGTGGGCTGGCAGATTTGGTTCCCATACTGAGTTGTGGTTGTCTGTAAGGAAACCTTGATGCACAAGCTTCTGCTTGCAGGTAAGGGTGCTGTGGGATCAAGATACCTAGGTGTGCAGGTGTACGATCACCCAGAGCACCTACATTTTTTTCCACTGCAAGTGGTTCTTCAAAGGAAGCCGACACAAAGTTGGAGGCAGGGCTAAAAGTGCAACCAACATGCTATTCCCCTGTACCTGAGTAATCACATAGAACTGAATACTAACCTTGTCAACAACTCCAACAGATACTACTTGTATATCAGACACATGCACTTCCACTTTGGCAAGAGTAGTAGAAGCAAGGCACAGATCATGAATTATTATAGACAGGGACCCTGGATGTAAAGGATACACCTAAAATGCAAGAAAGGGTGGGAGGGAGAACATACAAAATGAATTTTCTTACAGCAATCAACAAATGGAACACTGCTATCCTGGATAAAAGAGAAATGCACTACTACTTTAAAAGGCATTTTTCCTCTAAAGGAAAATCTACCCCTTTCAAGTAAAGCTGTAAAATATATTTAAGCTTTCTACAGGCAAAGGGCCTGTAGGTAGCAATTGCATTAACAGACCCTAATGCAGAGGGTAACCTCTAGACCTGTATTCTCCCCACTGGCATCAGTAACACAAAAACAAAACACAAATCATGAAGAGAAAGGAAGATGTCTTTTTTAAAGGACCTTAAAAAAGAAAATACAGACAAAATTTGAGAAAAGCAGGATCTATCATGCTAAAGTGCAACACTTTCTGGAATGGCTGAGCCTAATTTCACTACTACAAAAGGCATCAGATGCAATATGCATAAATCTGATTTGCTGATGCATTTATTTATGTAATTGATGGGTTGTAAGCCAAGCAAGTCCTACTCAAGAGTAGACCCACTGAAATCAACGAGCCTGAGATAGCACTAATCACAACCAATTTTTTTCTATTGCCTCCCCAAGGGGCTCACATCAACACAGAAATGAGAGGCAGGTCCCCCCCTCAACTTGGTAAGTAAAAGGACAAGACATACAAGGAAAGGGGACTGGAGGGAAATGGCAGAGGAAGGAAATCAGTTTGAAAAGGCCAACATGAAGTGGTGACTTGTAGACAGGCATTTACAGTTAGTTCAGGCTAGGCTAATCTTGCTGGTACAGTAACTGATCCAACTAATCTCTGAATTAGAAATTATTGCATTAATCCAAGTTTTAAGATGTTTTGTTAAAGTAATTCTTTATACTATTATGGCTACAGAATACTTTTTAATGCTTGTATTTCTACATTGTTTTATCTACACATCTGCCCAGCAAATGACAAAATAAGTCATACACAGAAGGGTTTTTTGTTTTGCTGAATTTAATGACACAGTCTGAATTAGCCAGGGAATAATTTATCCAGGACTCAGAGGAGAGTCAGCCAAGAGTCTTGGTAGGCCCTAGTCACTACAGGGTAAAATGGAAAAGTTCCCTGATTTCCCAGAACTTCATAGTGGTCAGCCAGCTTTATTATTTATTGAAGTATTTACAACCTGCACTTTCATAAAAGTATATATCAAGGCAGTATGAAGCATACAATATACGAAGATCCAAGGTTTTGATTTACCATGTTCCTGGGCTCTAGTCCACTTGATTGTAAGAAAAAACCCTAAAATGGTTTACAGTATGCAGCCCTGGACACCAGGAATATATCTCACAGAAGCCCACTAAGATTAAATACAGGGCCTTGTTTAACTCCTATTCATTGCAAATAGATTTGTTTGGGATATGTTCCTGGGAGGCTGTACCCATCATTTCCCTAACATAGAGGAGTTCTCATTGGAAATTCTAAGGCTGCTTTATTGAAACTAATGAGCATGACTTCAGGCTCCTGCCACTCTACTTTAGAAAAATCATTGTGTACTAAAGAGTTTTCCCTCTAAAGTAAAAGCAGTGCATTATGCTACTTACCACTGCAACACCTTGAGCTTCTTCATAAGTCACTTTTGCAATGTTGAGAGCACTGGTATTAACAAGAAAATATCCAGAGCCCTCCTTTATGAGCAGTTCAGTCTGCCAAGAAAAGTACATATTATATAATTTACATAGCTTATATTTTTGCACAGTTCGCTTAATAATGTGTAAAGGGAATGCCTTACCTTGACAGCCTGGTGATTATAGATAGTCACTTCTTTAGGGCTCACTTTTACATCATCCACGAGTATTAGCTCAACGCTGGAGGACACCGGTGTAAGCGCTTCATACTGTAAGGGATAAGGAAGGCAACCCAAAAGTGCCACATGAAACTTCTGATGTGATGTCATTTCGAAAAACACTTTGTTTTGTACAGTTTGTAATTATGCTTTATCACTGCACACTATATATTGATATTGCAGTACAGAAATGGCGGCATACACAATATTTATTTATTGTGCAGAGTTTTATTATAGTTAAATAGATTGTGGAAGACTGCTTCCCAGAAGCAGGTAGTGTCTGGACCTGACAGCATTGCTTATTGGCTTTAGGTCAGCACAGTACAGGTACAGCTGTAGGGGCATCTCATTGGCTCTGCTGCTGCACCTGCCCAGCGCCAACCTCCCATCACCTCACCCTCTTGGTTACTGGCATTCACCTCCAAGGTGGGATGCCCCGTAAGAAATGCCACCTTGTCGGTCACTACTGCCTAGTAACCAGTTCATCATTCCTGTATTTCTCTATCTTGGCATAACATGCCAATGTATTTTGGTGAGCCTCGGCAAAATAAGCCTATTCTTCAGCTACTTCAGTGGTGTACCTTGAAATGGCATCTAATTGTGTTTTCCACTTGAGATCTGAAGTAAAATTAGACTTCATTAATTCCTCACATTAGCTCTACATTCTCAATCAAATCTCCTAACTCCCACTCCTTCTCTTTGTGAGATGGAACTTAATACCGTATGATCTTAGAGATTACTTGGTACTATGTAGTGATGCTGACAATGGATGCTCCCTTAATCTAGAAGAGGATGATTAGGGTGCAAGCCAGGCATTAGTAAAGCATGTGGGACATATGATGAGGCATTTAGAGCTGCAGCTGTAATAAGTGACTTCAATGCTCTGCATCAAGGCAGAATCAGTTATCAAATCAGGTATACAAATGTAGAACTCCATAGTATTTGATTATAGTACTAAACGAAAAAGGGGAGCAATGGCACTTCTGGTGCTGGGAAAATGTATTTAAGTGGTTCTGTCAGGCCCATAACTGTCTGCATTATGATGAATATATTTTAAAGCTACTAAAATGCTATATAAATGCACTAAAAAAAACTGGCTATAGCAAATATACCTCATTAGGGCAGAGTAGGTAAAGCTGGAATAAAACTGCATTACCGGTTTATTCACTTCTGCAGCAGCAAGATGAAGATGTTGATATCCAGCCGCAGTGGCAGATATAGTCACTGCTCCAGGTTTATTGTGAACTAAAACAGTTTGCAATCCTAAGGAAAAAAGAAAGACAAAACTGGAAAAGGAGCATTTACTACCTGGTTAAGCAACAGTATACAGAAACATGGAGGAAACTGACCTTCCTCCCCTCATTTCAATTGTATCTTTAAAATAGACTTTTTAAAATAGCATTTTTCTCATCAAAGTGTGAACAAAAAGAAAAAATCAGACCCATTCCAAGAAGGAAAAAAACACCCTACAGAAAGCAAAGTGTTTAGATCTAGCACTAAGGGCACCAAGTTCAACCAGTTTACACAAACAAATGGTACATAATGTCCTGGAGTCGTACCATGCATTTTGTTCTGACCATTTCCATGATTTTTCAGCTCCATTGGCATATCGGCTTCTATGCTGGCCAGTGAATATTTTGTTGATTCCCAGATAATATTAAGGGAACTAAAATTGTCAAATTTACGTCCCTGTTGATCATAAACCTCCATCTCCAGTACTGGATTGCGATATTTCGAGACAGGGACCTGGAAGAGAAATCATTTTGTTTATAAACAGGAAAAATTATCCTTGGAATTGTGTAGAATTGAAAGACAAGCCATGGTGTCGATCATATTTTTCAGCTGAATAAAAGTTTGAAGATTTCTGTGAAAAAACAGGGGAAACTGTCGTCTCTCAAGCGTGTTGAAAGGTTGCCTACATGATTGGCCCCAGCCGTGTGCTAGTAGGAATTTAAACATTTAAGCAGCATGTTGGGATGAGACCATAGAAAAACAGTTTCTATGCCATTTCTTAAATGTCTAAAGGGTACTTAAATACTAGTTAAAGATAGGTATTTTACTATCATTCTTACCCCTTGCTTGTTCTGATGAAGAAAAGGACAAGTGAGACCTATCTCAGGTTCTGGATATATAGGTGCCAAAGTGAATCGGGAGGGGCTGGCACAGATCAGCATCAGAACAGCAGGTTCAGCAGCTGGAAAGGGGTTAGTAACTGTGGGCTTGTTTCCAATTATTAAGGAAATTACCTGCACAAAAATGAGAAAATGAATGAAAAGAAAATATGAATGCTGTGTTAGGCAGGCATTTTGTTGTCACACAATCTAAAGCAAACTCATTTCTCTCTCTCTTGCAAGAAATATTAAGCCAACATGAGTTTATGTTCCAGTAATAACCTGCACTCCTGACAGATAAAGATGTATCATTTTGACATTTATTTTCATACACAGTTCCAGCCCATTATCAAAGCACAACTTCTCACTGGTTATTGCTATTATACCAAGCTTAACACTGCAAAACAAAAATCAAGCTTTTAAGATTTTGAAACAGATGGCAGAGCTTTCTTTCTTCAAGGAAAAGGAAAGTACAAAGTAACTGGTATGTACATATACCAAAGGCTGGTTTAAGAGTTGTTAGTTTATTTCTTAATGCTCAAGGCTTTTTCATTTTCTTTCCTGACAAAAGCAATATTCTTACCCTATAAGAATATCACCTGACAGCACATTTCAAGTCATTGTAGATTATATGAACACTATGAGAACAACTTTCTAAGTGTTGATGGTTCTATAATTTTTTCCTCTCTTAGTCTTGACCTGAACAGGAATATTTTTAATGAACATACCTGACTGTACCTGATAATAGACAGTAGGTGACTTTCATCTAAATGAACATGCAAATGCAGATCCTTTTATGGGATGCATCAAAGTCTTAAGACACTTGTGAAATTGAGCACACTCAAAGAAAGATAATAGAGTCAAATAGTGCAAATTGAACTGCTGAGAGACTCAGTGACCATAAGTGTTTGTTTTGCTCTTTCCCCTCATATTTGTACTTATGACATATCTGAAAATTGTTCAGATGTCCAATAACCCCAAGACAGTTTGCCACTTATCTTTTCTTACAGTTCTCCATTTATATCTGCAGAACCTCCAAAAATAGTTTAAGGAGGAAAAAACACCAATGACTGTTCAATGCCCTCTGGAAAAAAAAGCAGTGGTCTTGTACTCAGCAACTGAACTCAGCTGTTGAAGCTTTTAACACATTCTGTGACATAAAAGGGTTCTGTGAAAAAGCACTTGTGATGTTAACCTAATTTTAAAATGCTTAGTTCTCAAGAGTGACATTAGATTTATCAGAATCTATATAAAGAGCAGCAACTAATTTATGCATTCAAGTTTTGTATTATACTGTATTAACTTTGGCACCTCCCCAACAAAGCTCAACAACTCTGGTCAATCGAATGGGTAGATCACTGTCAGGTTTTTTTTATAGTGGGAGTAGATCGCAGTCTCTTGGGAGTTGGACGTGTCTGCTTTATGGAATGCAACTCTATGAAGCCTTATTATCTTAGCTGTCAGCTAAAATTGTCTCCCTCAGGTTCCCCTCAATTTATTTGTATGCCACTTTCCCACAAAACTGTGCCCAAAGTGTCTCACAACACATCAAGTAAACAAGTATAGCCATTCAATATATATTTTTGTGGTCTCAAAGTCAAACAAAATTTATCATCTCCATCTGTCTTACTCACTTGTTCCCCCAGGGCTCTGCAAGATGCTCTAACCCAATGTTGGAAAGGATTCCTAGTTGTAGGTGGCCCTAGTAATGATAAACCGACATTGTCTGAATCTTCAGCGCTGATGTTCCTGTAGAACTTTGATGGTTCTAGAACCCATGGTCTGGGTCCCCCTTCAAATATTATATCTTTGGAGGAACCCAAAGTTACTAGGGCAGCAGAAATGGGATCAACAGTCTAGAAGAAAAAAGGAACCCTGATTAGAATTTGGTACAAAACTACAAAATACTGAAAATAATATAATAATAGCACATCATATTGTTGTCTCGCATTGTTTAACCTATGAGATTTATATACTCTGCTTGGAATTCTTGAAATATTGAAGCCTCCAAACTGTATCCAAAATTACTATAAAAATTAAAACAGCAACTCTAAGTATAAATAAACCTAACCTAACTAAATCAAATAATCTCTCATGCTGAACTACTTTCTACCAAGTTTAGGAATCTTTTATCATATGATTTAAGCATAGCTTGAAGTTGTTTTGGGGTGCTGTCTGAATATGAAGCGACATTAGAAACCAATGGAATATTGGAACAAAACCTGTATTACCTCACTATCTTTGCTTACAAGCATAATATTTCAGAGCATAGTGCTGGTTTAATCCCCCCCCCCTAAAGTTGTAGCTCATTACAAATATGGAATTTCTCCATGCAAGTGACTTTTCTGAATCTTCTTTTCCCCATTGTGTCTCTCCCCCCCCCCCAAAAAAATCTGCTTTTAAAACTATTGTGATATATATTTAAGCAAGTGACAGCTAGTGCTCTGGACCACTGAGACATACTAAAAAGTTCTAGATTAAGTCAATCTAGCTATCACTGGATCATTAATGAAACAGGCTTATCATCTCAAGGGTACATGTCCACAAGTGGTTGGACGTTTTGTAGTTCCTGAAACCCGTAAACAGTTTATAAGGATCATTCAAGGTAGAAAGGATCAGAGATCCAAGCATACGGGAATGAAGCTATTTGATTTTGATAGAAATCCCTTGTATCCTATAACACTTCACTCAAATCACTCAGTATTGCAAGTAAGTATTTACTGAAGAATCAAAAGCTACGAATACTAAGAAAAAGGGGGAACTAAAGGCTTACTTTTAGTGGCAGATGGGCAGCTATTGTAATACTGGCACTGAGGTGGATATGTTCATGGGTGTAACTAACAACAAGTGCTGTATATCCTTGGGCTTCAGCTTTTACCCTGACCCCACTGCAGTAGTCAGAAGTTGGCTTTAGTCTTCCTGTTAAGGAAATCAAAGGAGAGTAAAAATGTGCAATGTGTATATTACTTAAGTAAATTTAAAATCAAATTTATTCATGTTGTTTTTATAAGTAAACCACCCTGAATAATCTAAATATTTTTCAGGGCAGTTTACAAGAACAAGAACACATACAAAGTAATACAAATAGTGAAGTGAAAAGTCAGCAGATCAGAACAGTATTGTTAGCACTGTGAAAGTCTTGGGGTGGAGGGTGGGAGAAGGAAAGGTCGGTGACCATTTTGCGCAGGAGTTCCAATTTTTGCCCCAGTGCGCATTGACAGAGAACGTACAAGCATGACCCACCCCCACCCCTGTTCTGCCTTCTTCTGGGTCTAAAAGGACCCATGCGTTGGTGATCGCATGCCAGTTGGACAAGCCTAAAATGGGCGCCACCTGTACAACCAATCCCTATTACGTAACCAGTTGTGTTGTTGTTGTTTTTTACAAACTTTTACTATTATTACAACTGGATGAAACAAAACAAAAGTGGACTGGGAACCTGTTGCTGACTTCCAACTCCCATCATCCCCTTACAGCATAGCCAATGGTGAGGAATGATGGGAATTGTAACAACTGGGAAAGCAATAAGCTCTCAACCCCTGATCTATATAACACCTCTTAGTTGTTCATAAGCATTTGCTATTGATAAAAGAATCCTAGCATGCCAGTAAGTGGATTACATATTTGTTCCTCTATCTTAAAAACTGAAACGAAGTAATTCTTTTTAAGCCACCTTGAAGTGGAATGAATACACCATGGTTCTCAACCTCGACAACTAAATCAAAATGTGAACAGTCACTCAGGGTGACCATCTGACTGGTTTCTTCATTCATTAGGCCATTAATCTTCAGAGGCAGCTCCAGGATTTCACCCACACGTGCTTCAACTCGACATGGCGTGAACTCCATGCCACTAGGTTCTGTCACGTACACCTAGGAGACAATAATGAGGTAAGACACAGCAGCCAGAATGGAGATAATGAACAAAACCTCAACTGGAAAATTTTAAATGCCAAGAGGAAGTTGCTTATTTTTAGCCACTTTTAACTATCTGAAAGTTTCACTTTTAACCTCAAAAATTTCCAACTTCTAATTTGAAACACATGACTTGCAGACAGATAACTTTGTTATAATCAGAACAAAGCATGACACAAATACCTTGCAGAGCTCCTGAGACTCTTAGAGATCTCTCTCTCTCTCCGCCCCCTCCCCCCAATTACACAGCTTACACCCTTTATGCCTTATGCCCACACACAGTCAAAAAAGTGAGACCTAGGGAGAGATCCAAAGGCAGACATGGGCAAAGCCCATCAATATGGTTTTGTTTATGTATTAAGGAGGCATGGTGGCAACTGACTTTAGAAGGCAATGGAATTGCTAGGGAAGACATGACATTCTTTGTTAACTTCCCATAAATTACCGTACACTTTAGTCCTTTCAGGTTCAATAATATATGTCTAATGGACCTACACTTATCTAATTCCTCATTCAAGAATAACAGAGGCAGTAGTTTCTTCTTAGAAAATCTAAATGCAAGCAAAGAGCCCCTTAGGATCTTGATTCCACCTTTCCTTTCTCCCCTAATGCACTTGGTGCTATATCTGAGTTAAGGACTAGATTCATTGTTGTTAGAGTTGTCATGCTCTAGATTTCTGCAATTGTGGGTGTTTCACCACAATGAGCTTTAAGAACCTCTAGGTTTGATATTTTCTCAAAATTTAAAATCTATGTATTGACCATATGGCCAAACACCTCAATGTCTTTGCTAATATAACCTTTGTTGAGTGCCTACTGTTCCTAAGGAGATTTAAATCTTTGGGGCTTATTCTTTTGAACATGATGACAATGAAAGTGACCAAGCTGAATTCCTGTCATCCAAAAGGGGAATTTCCACTCATTTCAATTTCTTCATCTCTGGCTCAATGCTCAGGAATTGGACAAGGGATAGTGATAACGCTACTGGTAAAAGATAAGCTGAGATCCTTTTGTGGAGATAACAATAATAAACTGAAATGCATTTGAACATCTAATTTAAACATCATCTTGTCCAAATGTGAATGTGCAGATGTCAATGCATAATAGTAGAACAGGAATTTAGCACCTATAAACATTGCAGTCACTGTATTACTCTGATTCCCCTCACTTCTTCAAGGAGTCCTCTCTCTTCCGAAAGGGCATCCAATACCATGGCTCTCAAAATGTGTATCAGAAGCCTAGGGAATCCCAGGGAAGCATAGGACCTTGTAGCAGGTGAAGCTTTTCTCTCCAAGCCAAAACAGGTTGACTAAATTGAATGTCCCCTGGGAGTGGACCTTTAGGTATTAGATTGTGGGGGGTGACATTACTCCTTCTTCAATATGACTTGGAAAGAAGGGAACTCAGAAAGAGATGCTACTTCTTATATTTTATCTGTGCACGGACTTAGGAGGTGGTCAGAGAGCCTCTTCTATTCTCCTTTGTATGCCTGTGTTGCATTAATAGTCCACATGTTATTACAACAGGCTCTGTCCATTTCAATAAACAGAGCTTACAGACATGTAAATATAAACAGGACTGTGGCAAATCACACTGAGTCAGAGTGAATGCACAGCAGGTTTGGCGCGTGCTTAGTACGCCTGTGACTGTTGTGTTTATTGACAGCTCACTTCTGTCACATATTTTCTATAACATACACATGGAAATGCTATCTCAAAAGTGGGGAGAAGCAGATGCTTAAATTCCAAGTTTATATTTTATTCCTTGCTATCATCAAGAAATCATCACAGATGGATAGCAACATTTCATAACAACTGCTTGATCAAAGCTTTTATTCAGTGTGTCTAACTTTTTAAGCCACCTGTCTAATGCTTCAGGTTAAATTGTGGACCATATGGGATGGTGTTAAAAATGTAATCCTCATGAAAGCTATAGACTACTTGCATAACCTGATAAGCAAGGTCAGCAGGCAGATGTTTGCTTCAAACACAAGATGCAAAGCTTGAGCAGAGACAGTTAAAATGTTAAACTGAAGGCACTTGTTTCATTTAATGCTCGTTCTTGCAAGTTCAAATGAGATGAAGTGCACTCATATTGCTCTGCGCTTTGAATCATGAATCTCAAAATAAAGGTTTAACTAAACATCTCATTTCTGAGCCTCATGTAGGCAGCTATCATTTCCTGGAAAATGACATTTTGGGGACAGAGATATTGTGTGGTGCATACACACAGTGCATAACAAACCTCCATCTAACTTTAGTAGTAGGTTAGCAAGCAGGATAACACTGCAACTTAATATTTAAACTGCTATGTTTAATGTCAATTTAAATTATTTTTGAAAGGTCTCTGACTGCTTAAAACAGATTGAAAACAAGCGGTTACATATACCAGAGGCACTGCAGATGCAACTTCCAGAACAGTTCTATTGAACAAAACTTGCTTAGAAATATATTTCCTGCAACACATATTACTTTCCTGCCAAGAGTGACTGTCTAGTAAATGGCTTTTCACTCTGGAACAGTCACTATGTTCCTGGAAAATGCACCCTAGCAAAAGGGCTTTTAGAAAACAAACATGCAATGTGAACTTGGCAGGATTCCAATAGCTCTTGATTAAAATAGCAGGCAGTGGCTCTTTAACCAGATTCCTCTCTATTAGTTGTTGCATTATAACTGGTCCAGGTGGTACCATCTATCTGACATAAGCACAGTAGTCCAAATGAAAACGTATCTCTATATTCTTAAGTACACAGGCTCTAGAGAGTCAGGCTGGGCACATATAATACCTGGCTGATCTTAGAACTCAGGCTTTGCTTGTGCTATTAGAGACAGTGCAATTGTGTATGTGGGGATGTCTTTGAAGCCAGTTCAGAAACTACAGCTAGTACAGAATTCAGCTGTGAGATTACGGACTGGGACCAGAAGGTCTGAACATATTACACCAATTCTGGCCCAATAGCACTGGCTACTGTTTAGTTTCTGAGCTCAATTCAAAGTGCTGGTTTCACCTATGAAATCTTACGTGGGTAAGATGCCTCAAGGAACACCACACATGAACCAGCCCAGACTCAGAGATCTTCATCAGAGGACCTTCTCCATGTGTGTCTTCCTAGGGAGGTCTGGAAGGTGGCTACAAAACAACTGGCTTTTTCAGTGGGGCTCTCCATCTGCGGAATGCTCTCCGCAGGGATATGTGTCTGGCACCGTCAGTTTGGGGGCACCAGACCAAGACATGATTAACCCAGGCTACTGGTGGTTAAGTTAGCCTCTACTGTGGTGCTCAGTTTTCTGTAGGGTGGGGCAGGCATTTCTTACTCTCTTTTTGAATGAGAATTTTAGGAACTTCATACTGTATAAAGTTTTCTCTCTCTCTGGTTTCTCTCTCTCTGGTGACTGAAACAATTGGCCTGGTACCTGCTAATTAGTTCCTGTCTGCTTATTAGCCTGGGTCCACAATCACTCAGATTTACCCCTCCCAGACATACAACACATTCAGCACCTGGCTCTGCATGTATTCCTATTCATACTAGATTAGGTTTGCACGTGCACCTCTTTACAGTTGTTAAATATGGTAAGCTCTGATGGTGCCAATCATCTATTTGAAAAACTAGGAGGAATAGGGGAAATTAAATCCAGAATCACAACAGGTGAGAAGTGTGGTTAACCATCTGTTTGACAGGTGAGTGTGCAGATATCTGCATGAACTATGGATCAGTCATTATATATAATTGTAGCTGAAAATTGTCTCTCCAGGAGTTTTAAATGTCTGCAATTTCACTTTGGGAGGAGAACAGATAATTTGGAAAACTTATTTAGAAGCCTCCTTCTTCCTTTTCTGGCTAAAGACTATTTCAGGTAAGTCATTTTTGTGTCTTGGAACCTGAATTCTACCAATGCAACCTTTCTACAAGGTTTGTAGGAAGTGGAGGTTTTAACACATGTCTTCAAATCTTTCTGTGGTTCTCTACATCTGTAGGGTGTTAGCATTTAGCCAGATGACAATGGATAAAGCACAGCATTATTCACCTTTAGCAATTTAAAAAGGAACCAAAATTAAAATGTTGGTCATTGTGACGGAAAGCTCATGGAGACCAGAATTTAGTGATGCAGTGCTGTGAAATTTCCCCAGAGTGGTGTAGCTTGCAGAGTTGGCAGCAGGTACAGCTATCCAGAGGGGAGGGGAGACAGCACTTTGTGAGAGAAAAAGAAAAGCAGCTGGGAGTTGGTGTTCAGCTGGATAGGAGAATAGCTTTGTGTAAAATGCACCCTGAGGAAAGTATCTGTAGCCAGAGAAAGAAGTCTCTGAACTTAAAAGATAGTGACAACTGTCTTTTAAGAGTATACAGAGAAGTGAGAACTGGGAAGCTGAATTTGAAAAAGGAGAAGTGGAGTTGTGAGGAAACACTCTCCTTTGGTCTCATTTCAGCAAGAAGGAAACAGATCTTCTGGAAAGAGAGAGGAATAATTCCAAACCCATTAGGAGGGGTGTGGTGCTCCCCTGGTCTGCTATACTAGTAGAAGAGCCTCAGGAATGAGATTTATATAAGACTGACAAAGTACCACCTTGTCTCAGGACTCAAGGATTAAGACCTCAGCTGCAAAACTTCTGCAAGTAGTTTAAGGAATTAAAATATGGTATGTATTTACCATCTTGTTTGGAAATCTGTAGCATCCACTCAATTGTTATATAAATATTAGTTAACAATTTCTTGAAATGATTCTACCTCCTGGCACATCTTTTCTTTTACCAATTTTGTTGTAAAAGGAAACCTTTTTTCCTGTTTAGCTTCCCTAAATCTCCAAGTGCTAGAGTTTTCTTTAAAAATAAGAAAATTAGCCAGTAGTAAGAGGGGGCATGCCTCAGTCACCCTGTGCATTTTATCCTGTTTTCCCCACTTGTCTCGTACTCCATATGTATGAAAAGCTGCTTCTGCAGTATTTAACAAACATAAATAATTCATCTAGGGAAACCCTCTTGTGAGAGATGCGAAAGGATGTTCAACATTTCCTGTCTGCTCTGAAACCCCACAAGTAGAATTCCCTAGGTACAGAAAGAGACATGAACTCTTCTGCTTCATGACTGATAGCACAGTGTGCCTTCTCTGCAGATTCTGATAAGACCCTTCTTGGAAGGAAAAGCAAAATAAGTATTACTTGCCTTCATTTCCCCATAATGCAATGAATTCTGAACGTCACTGGCACGTATAATACTGACACCAATTTCATTTCCAGTGGTCATTACTCCCTTGACTGTTACTGTAGCAACGTTTTGGTTAGATGAGGACCAAGAAAAATTACCACTTCCACCATGAGCCTAGACAGTAAATGAAGAAACATAAAAAATAAATATATTCATTTTATTACTTGTTCTCATATATACCTCTAAGTTACCCATTCTGCAAATTACTCAAATAGATTAGAATAGCCTAGCCTAGAACTGCTAGCCAGACATTCATGGAGAGAAACACTCTTCCGCTAAACAAGAAACATCAGGGATCCACACTCTGCTGCATTTTAATCTCTTATTTCCTTACACAAAGATGTTTCATTCATAGTTATAATGGCCACAGACACCTCTCTCCCTCTGGTTCTCTATCGCCGGCAAAATTTTTGATACCGAGAGATACCTCAGTGATTAATAGTGCCAGTAGTCAGCATATCATTTCACAAGTCAGCACACAAGAGGCCCAGCATATAGCATTGTTGCGTTCTTAAGAACTCCGATTAATTCCGTTTTACTGAAAGCCAGAGACAGCCAACTGAATGATTTCAAGTCTCAGTGCAGCTAACCTGTGTACTGCTGAAAGTGTTTTTCTACCAATGGGAATTTCTGAAAAGTATTAATGGCAAAAGGGGGCACAGAAAATTGATTTCTTGCTGTCATCATGTCTTTATTTTTAGTCTTAAGGGGAGGTTAGCTGTGTATATACATTGCTTCCGAAATTCATCAGAAGTCAGCCGCTGACAACAATGAAGAGCGCCAGTTTTCACTATGCTTCTTACAAAGGTCTGAATATTTTGGCCTGCAACACCCTTAGTCTTTCAAAGGACTCAGTAGCTGTAAAATGCATGTCATCAGCCCTAAGTCCTTTCCTAAAATCAAAACTGCTAGGTAAATCTTCACACATTTATCTTCATTTTGTGTTTGTGGCTTGAACAAGAAGATGCATTTACAGTACTCTGTTTTTATAGCGTGTAAACTATGGAGAGATGTATGACCTCACAGATCAAGCAACGGGGTAGCTCTGTATGCTATGCATATCAGAGATGTATACCATCTGTTTCAGCTCTATAAAAAACCCACTGCCATAAGTAGAATATCGTCAATAGCAGTCTGATATGCGTTATAAATTCTGGCAACGAGGAAAGAAAAGGGCACTGTAAATTACCCACACTCTTCCACATGCAGAATTCCTTCCCACTCATCTTCTCCACTGGTCAGATTATTCTCCACATGCAGAGAGGCTGCACATGCAGGAGAGTTTCTCAAATTATCATAAATAATTTGTTTTGAATTATTCTAAGCAGAAACACAAATTTAAAAATCCCAGGAAATAATTTCACTTTCACAGGCCAAACTGCCCAAATAATCAAACATTTCTAAATAGGGGATGATCACCACCACAACATCTCCCATACCCTTCTGGAGTTGGATTGAGTTCTAATACATTCTGTCCCCACTGCACCGCCTCTCACATTCGGAGGGGAGGGGGTTGAATTAACAGAAGCACAAACCACACATGCACACCAGCAGGAGCATCCACTGAGTAGAGCTTTGTTCAACAGATGCTCCTCCCCGCGGAAGCAAAAATCTAGATTCAGCCCCATAACTTAAATTTCATTCTCTCCAATCAGATTGCTTAGCTAAGACTTCTGTATTTTTACATGTCAGAAACTCACACAGCTTGGCATTTATTCCTAAAGTATGCTTCACATAGATGCCTCTTTTCAAGTTAAACAATTTCTTATACAAAGAGGACGAAAATCTTTGTGAGAGATCTGAAGAGCTCTGACACCCTTAACTGAGTTACCTGTAAACAAAACCAAAAAAAAAGCTTGCGTAACAGAATTTGTTTTTCCCAGGAAAGTTCAAAGAAAAGATGCTTCTGGTTAACCTTATTCGCTGGAAACTGAGAAAGCATGAAAAGTGCAGAAGAAGAGTCATGGTTGGAAGATCTACTATAAATAAAGCTGTGGCCTTTGCCTCCCAACAGCAGTGTTATTGCAATGGTGGATGAAACAGAGGAAGTGAAGTATGTCGGTGCGAGTGCTGCTCTGGCTATCTTCTCGGCAGTCAAAAAAGCCCCTAACTTATGGAACCTACCTGCCACAAACCATAAGAATTTTTATTTGTTTTCCATTTGTTATTTTCTACCACCACAGGTTATGTTCTGCAATCATACCTACTTTAAAAGGAAGGCTCCTTAATCATAAGAGTGTGCCATAAAACAAAATGCAGTTCTGGAAGCAGCAGGTGTCAAATTGCAGCAGAAGAGTAACGAAATTCCATTTTCTAATAGAAAGAGGGTTGCAGCCTCAAAAGTTAATAACGTACAATAGAGTCATCAAGTACCCAATAGCGAGGCGGACTGTTTTCTGCATTTAGATGGCTTTCAGCACTTACCTTTATTGTGTACTGATAGGCTCCAGCTTTCGGCTGCCATGGAAACGTCAAAATGCTTGGTGAAAGAGCAATGGGAACATAAATGTCTACTTCTTGCTGATTCTGTACAGGAACAGGTAGTGTGTGAACACCTCCATCCTATTAAAATAAATTATGCACTAATTAAACTTTGTTTATTTGACAAAGTCTGTCTGAATCTTAAAAAGATGAAATGCCGGGGGGAACTTAGGGGTGCTTATTTTATCTCTGACATGTTCATGAACTTCTGCATCATCACATACACTGGAGACACTTCTCCATGTCGCTGAAGTTACATAGGTGGCCATCTCAGCTGGCACTCAATTTAATGTACTTTCAGCACCAGGCAAAGACCTCTTTATTTTCCCCTTTTCAAGGCTGTGTGCTGATTACTATTTTGCTAAGCAGTTTTACTGTTTTAATCTATAGTTGCCCCGAGAATATTACTGAAAGGTGTACTGTAGTGTCTTTTAATAGTAGTAATAAAAATACATACATGGGCTAAGAAGCTGACACAGAGAGTGGCCTTCTAATTTGTGCTGCAGAGCACATTTGTGTCAACATATATGGATTAGAAATGTATGATATTGATAACCTGAAGATATGGGTTCTGGTCCAAAGGTCCTACTACATTCTGGGGGCTTCATTTCAACTCCAAGCAAGTAATGTTAGGTTGTTTCCAATATCAAAACATTAGTTATATTCAGAGTGGATTCAGTGAAATTAATGAATCTTGCATCCATTGAATACATTGGGTCTAACTCAGTTGGATATGCTCTATAGTTACCCCAAAAAGCAATGGCTAATCTACAGTATATAACAATTACTATTGTTAACCAAAGACACGTTGCTCACAATAAAGTTAATTGTTAAAAAACCCACTTAGTATTTTCCACCACTACTACTACTACTACTACTACTACTACTACTACTACATTAGTATAAACACTTCAATAGCACTTTTAAATTCACATATGTGACCTAGTTGTAATCCTTACAACAGCATTATAAAGTAAGTCAGTCTCCTTATTAAACTATGCATCACTTTCCATGCTTGGATAAGACCACATCCACTAAACTTTAAACCAGAAAGAAGTATATTTCAAAATAGAAGCTGTTTATCTGTTCCCATTAATGGGTTTTTCTGAACTCCATACCGGCAATTATATTCTAAGTCAAGAAACAATTCCCTGGACAATTATCCCAAGTAAATCAGCTTGCAACTATCCAGGGCTGCCAAGATCTGCAGCCTTGAGCAGCAACTTCTCATTAGTCACTGAAGCATTGCTTTATTTCCTGTGGGAGGTTGCTAACAAGATATTCTGGAATCAATGGTGTTGGTTATGGGGGCACTCAAAACTTTGGCATGGTGTTATATCCTTGGGGTACTTTGCACATCCAGACTGATAGCAGGGACTCAGTCACCAGTGGTCTATAGGAATGTTGCAGATTTAATTACCGTATATTATTATAACATTTCCTTTTGATACCCATGTTGGCTAGGTATGAAGAAAACCTCACAGCCCTGCCCTCTCCTTGGTGCTAGCGAAGCACTGAACACTGAAGAAACTTGCCAGGCCTCCCTCATTCCAGGAGTAACTGCAAAAGCCTCTTGCCTGTATAGCAGCTTCAGGCCCAACAGGTGCCAGATTGTTAAGAAATAATTGTCAACACTATTGAAAAAAAAAATGATTAAAAGTATTCCCCCCCAAAAAAAACCCCAGAGTCCTTTCTGTTGGGGATAATTCAGACCGATATTCCCAGGTGTCAGAAAAGGTTATCTATGTATGCTACCACTGCAGCCTGTCTTTTGTTAGCCCCCAAATGGAAAACGAGTGATGTCCCAACTAAAGAAGAATGGCAACTTAAGTTGACAGAATATGCACAACCTGCAGACTTAACATATAGAATAAGAGAACAAGAAGAACATATGTTTAAAAAAGACTGGAAAACGTTTATTGAATATATGGGAAATAATTGTATGCAGCTGAAAACGCTGGCAGCATTAAGATAAATCCAACAGTGTAAACAAGTTTTGATGGATGCAATAATGGAATACTGAATGGTATAGTTTTTGTAAAATATGCAGGGATTTATGATATGTAAAATGAACCATGGAAAGAGAAGAAGCGAAGTCGTTGATATAGTAAGGATGTAAAATGAGTATTTTAAATTGTTATATATATAACAACAGTAGGAAGGACTGTTCCTTCCTACCCCATTTGTCTTCAGTAATCAAAAAGACACCAGGAAAGGCTTCAAAACTTGCAAATTAGGGCCAGTCTATAGGAAGTTAGCTTTGCAGCTTATCCTCATGTTTTGGAAATTATTGAAGCCCAATTTAAACAATCCCTTAATTGTTTGGTAAAGGTTTTACCAGACTGTCCAGCCTAGGAGGTTTGAATGCTCCCTGTAGGAGAGGGAAAGCCCCTAACTTCAAGCATGTACAAAAGAGTCAGGTTAACTCATATCTATAGCATGAAACAGTACAGTTCAGAAAAAGCTTTACTACTTGAATACACTACTTAGAAAAAAGCCCCAGTGATCGAAAATGTCCAACTGAGTTGCTTCAAATTAATTTATTTAGGGATATGTAGTTAGTTTGCGATTGTGAAGACAATTACTTGAAATGAAATTCTACTGGAATCAATGGAACTTATTTTCAAACAGATGTGCTTATAGTTGTAAGGAGTCCTCTGTTTCTATTAAAACAAGTTAATTCCCACTCCCCCTTGACTTTGTTGAACTTCAACATATCATATTTGCTCTTAAGATACCTTTCAGGTTCAAGGCTTCAGCTTTAAACAAATGCAAGACAAAATGTTCCTCTTTCAACAGACATACCTGATCTACAACAGATGTTAAAGAAGCACTTATAATGGTGTGTCCCTCCTTTATCGCTTTCACATGATGATATGAACCATTTGGAGAGGACTGAAGAACCTTGAAGTATGCTTTTGGCCAGGAAATATCAATTCTGAGATTCTGAAATTTAAAAAAGGATGAGTGTAATTACTTGGACATAAGAGGATGTACTCTGAATAAAACACAAATGAATATATGACATAGAAGTACTATAATAGATCTAGGAAAGATTGAGCTGAACTTCATTCACAAAGCAAGGCTTTCCTAACACCTTCGGCTGATTATAGCTCACTGTGCCCTCTCTGCACAATCCTGGGGATCTCTGGCAATGCTGTGGGCTGGGGCATGGGAAGTAGCAGCAGCAGCAGCTGCAGGACAGGGAAATCAGAGCAATTTCTTAGAGTTATCTTGTGAAAGTTGAAGAGTTTTTCTGCCTATGCAAGAAATTTCCAGATCCAAACCAATATATGGTATTTCCAATTTTGTTCTACTCAGCTAAATTCTACTCACAAGTAGACTCAATGAAATTAAGAGACCTAAGTTAGCCCTCGCCATTAACCTCTATGAGCCCACTCTCTCTGTGCGTATTCTTATTCAGGTATTCAAACACATTTAAGAGAAAATGTATGCCCATATTTCACTTACATCCGATAAGTGCACCTTATTACTTGATTTATCATACACATCAACAGTGATTTCATAGAGCCTCTCTGTTTCCAAGACCCACCTATCAGCAGGATGAATTGAAAATCCTACAAAGTAGAAAAGCAATGAAAATCATACTTTACAGAAACACATATTTGATAAAGGGTTATCAGAATCATATTCTCAATAAAATACTCTTATTTTGTTGATAAGAGGCTTCTAATATTCAGCCAGGACACTAGAGTTTGACACAATAAAAATTAAGCAACAATCACATTCTGTGACTGTAGAAAAATAATTAAGTAAATATTTATTACTTTACTTGTCAGTCCCAAAGGGCTCCCTGATCTGCAACTATCTATTAATATTTATTTATTTATTTATTTATTTATTTATTCATTCATTCATTCATACATACATACATACATACATACATACCCCGCCCATCTGGCCGGGTTTCCCCAGCCACTCTGGGTGGCTTCCAACAAAGCACTAAAATACAATAACCTATTAAACATTAAAAGCTTCCCTAAGCAGGGATGCCTTCAGACGTCTTCTAAAAGTCTGGTAGTTGTTTTTCTCTTTGACATCTGGTGGGAGAGCGTTCCACAGGGCGGGTGCCACTAGAAGGCCCTCTGCCTGGTTCCCTGTAACTGTAATCTCTCTCTCTCTCTCTCTCTCTCTCTCTCTCTCGTGTGTGTGTGTGTGTGTGTGTGTGTATTATAGCTAGAAACATAAGAGCTTCAAGCAAAGATAATAGGCAAGAGTACTTTCTGTGGCCCAGAGAAATGCTTGGAAAAAGAAAATGAACATTTGAAGGAAAGTGGAGAAAGGGCTTAGAACCACAGATTAATAAGAGGCATGTAAGCTCATGGCTTTGCATATGATAAGCACAATGTTTAACCATTCACACATTTGCAAATCTAATGAAAATGAGATATTTGAAAATTTGAACTAGTAGGCTGTAATTATGGCCATTCAAATTTAAAGGCCACCCATCAGTCACCCACAGATATGAATTATATTAAAAACACATCAACATACTGTAATATAAATGGACACATTAAGTTATTATAGCTAGAAGAAAGAAGTTATTTATTTCCCCCCAAAGTTAACAAGACAAAACTGACAGATTCATTTGATTGAACATCTAGTACTAACCTAAGTATCCAGGGTCTACAACGTAAATGGTGCCATTTGGTAATTTGGAAGCACCTTTCATAGAAATGCTTGGAAACTGGTCAAGGTCAAGAGATTCTGATACAGTTTAGCAGCACAGTAAGTTACAAGCATTTTCTTCTTTAACTGAACCAATGAGGAGAATAATGCCATCATAAAGAACTCACAGTGGGCTATCTTTGCATATGACACTACACAGTGATCTAATGCTGCATGCATGAGCTGCAGTGAGCCTGAACAAAGCATCAGGCTCAGGAATCCTTCTTCCTCCTAGGCAGCCATGAAAAATATTTAGTTGGAGTTTAGTTTCACTTTGTTGCCGTGTTGTAGGGGTTGGCAATTCTATTCAGCAGGGGGCCGGTCCACTGTCCCTCAGACCTTGTGGGGGGCCGGACTATATTTTGTGGGGGGGAATGAACAAGGGATGATGAGCGGCGTGCAAAGGGGCTCCGGAGTCGGGCTGCTTTAAATGGCGGCCATTTGAGAGGGGCGCTCAGCCAACTGTGGCTCCTGTGTCTTGTGAGTGACAGGGGCTGGTGGCGGTGGTGGAGGAATGATGAGCAGCATGTGAAAGGGCTCTGGAGAGGGGCTGGCACCAACAAAGCCCAGCCCCCTTCCTCCTCTAGGAAGGCGGGGAGAAGCCAGAAGGAGGGAGGGAGGAGGTGCTGCTGCGGTGTATGTGTGTGGGGGGGGAATGGTGCAGCCTGAACGATCAGAAGCAGATCCACGCAGCAATTCCCAGACTGTCTGTGGGCCAGATCCAGAAGGCAATCAGGCTGGATCTGGCCCCTGGGCTTTAGTTTGCCTACCCATGCCTTGTGGTAAACTCAGATTCCTGGGTCAAACTCTTATTAGATAAACAAGTCAGCTTCATAACCCGTAGTATGAAGTTAGTTTGCTTTGCAATTTACCAGTTTCCTAGTTCATAGAACCAGTGCTTTTTATAGGGGGGACGCATGGGTTTGCATACCCCTAAACATTTTGTGACTCTGACGGAGAAGAAATTTAAATTTTTTTTTTCTTCTCTAGCACGGTGAATCGTCAGTTCTTTTGCTACCCACAGTGGTGGCCTTTTGTCCATTTACTGTATTTGTTTTCCCCAATTTGTACTATAAAATGGCAATTTTCTTGAGTCAAAATGAGAGTACCCCTAAACATTTTATTTTTTTCAGAAAAAAAGCACTGCATAGAACATGATATACTGTCCTGCATAAAAATGAAACTAATCTTCAATGAAATCCTCCTGGCTGCACAGGACAAGGAGAAGGAAGAGGGAGTTCATGGGATAGCTCAGTTGGTAGAACACGAAACTCTTAATGTCATGGTCATGGGTTCGAGCCCCATGTTGGGCAAAAAGATTCTTGCATTGCAGGGGGTTGGACTAGAAGACCCTTGGGGTTGCTTCCAACTCTGCAATTCAATCATTCTGTGTGCTTTAAATGAGCTCACTACAGTACATGCACAAAGTACTAAACCAGGCACCCCCAACCTTCGACCCTCCAGATGTTTTGGACTACAATTCCCATCATCCCTGATCACTGGTCCTGTTAGCTAGGGATCATGGGAGTTGTATGCCAAAACATTTGGAGGGCTGCAGGTTGGGGATGCCTGTAGACTAAACCATGATTTAGCATTATATGTTACTGCAGCCGGTGACTTGATACTCGTATAATCTTCCTAACGAGAGTTTTAATAAACAGTTCCTGGAGTCTGGATGCAGCAGGCAACTGTAGTATGGGCAAAAGCGTAAGTAGATGCTTCTCACAGCTGCTGTAGGGGGACGGGTGAGTGCAGAAGCCTGATGCTTGACATGCCTTCCTCTTGTAATGAGAAATCATGGTTTCCTGTTCCACCTGAATCAAACTAATACCTTTTATAATTATATTTATGTTTGGCACAAGATGAACTGCAATTAAGGCGGACAAACACCAAACAGAGAGGGACTTGTGATACTCAACTTGCAACAACTTAAGATTGTATGGTTCCATACACTATGTTGGATTTTGCCTAACCACTGTAAAAAAAAGATTTATTTATTTTGTAAGGTATATATATCACTTGATTGTAATAAAACAAATAAAATCATCACTAAAAATGCTACTTTTTAAAACATTCAAAAATTATAATCAATGATAAGCATATGTCAACGTTCTGCATTTCTGGATAGGCTTGCCTAAACAAAAATGATTTAGGAGGTGCCGAAAAGAGTATAGTGAAGGCACCTGCCTGATGTCAACAGGCAAGGAATTCCAAAGTGAAATGCTGCCACATTAAAATATCAATTTCTTACAAGTGCAGAACGAGTATTACATGCCACCTGTAACAGTGCCAGTTTTGCAGATTGAAGCAGTAAGGAAGGCATATACAGAGAAAAGAAATCTCACAAGTAAACTGGTCCCAAGCTGTTAAAGGCTTTATATAATAACAGTAACATCTTGAACTTGGCCCAGTAACAAATCAGGGTCTCACTTCTGACAGCAATGGTGCTACAGAATTCCACAACTGCAGCACCCAAATCAAGTGCAAGGAACATCCCACACAGAATGCATTGCAGTAATCCAGTCTTGAAGCAACCAATGCATGAAATCCCCCCCCCAAAAAAAGTCTAGCTCACACAGCTTCCGTTTCAGTTACCATGTTTTTAAAGGGTTCTAGGCCATTGCAGCTGCAGCTGCCACAACTGTACAGAAGCACAAGATACCCCCCTATGTATTCCAAATGCTGCTGTAAGCACTGAGCTAAGCCAATGTTTGAACTAACCTTGACAAAACAAAACAAAAAAAAAATCCTTCCAGTAGCACCTTAGAGACCAACTAAGTTTGTTATTGGTATGAGCTTTTGTGTGCATGCACACTTCTTCAGATACTTCTTCTTCTACAGATACCTGTAACTATGGAAGGCACCACACTGAACTAACCTTGGTTATAGTGTGGTTAGTCTGGAAACTGCTTAGCCACAAACCTTGGTTCAGACCACATACTAAGCCAAAACTTAAATTAGTTCATCATGACACAGCTATGAGCTTCTATCTGGGAGCCTGTATGTTCCAGCATTCGTGCTAATCCAAGGTTTAACCCAGTGCGACATGCGAACTAGGTCATAGTGGCTAGTTCTCCAACTGCTGCATGAGCCAAAATCTATAATTTCATCAAGCTTTAAGGCTAACAAGTAGGACGCTACTCAAAAAGGATATTTTTGTGGCAAAGTACAACGTTCATCTGTCCCCGCTGCAATGCAGTAACTCTGGATGTTGCCTGATCCAACTTGGCAACAGCCCAGGCTGGATCTCCCCCAGGGCTGAGTGTTTTGTTCTGAAGCTGCAGTTCATACTGATCGGAAGGCATTATTAATTCTGTACATATAGGAAGAATACACAAGAAATAATGAGAGCATAAAGGTGTCACCCTTGGAGTCCTGTCAGTGTAAAATATCGAGTCATCAATAAATTTATTATGATAAATAAAAAGAAAAATGGATTGAAGCAGCAACTCAAATCAAGTGAAGGAAATACCTTATACTCACAAAACTGGTTTACACAACAGATAAACGTATAAATCCATATACTACTAAGGAGAGTTCTTTTGTATAGACACACACAGAGGATAGTATTTGTAGGAATACACTCAGGTTGATATGATGTGGTCTAACTGAAACCTTCCTGTCACAAGAGTTTGGAGGAAATGTCTGCCAGATGGCATATTAAAATGACGTGTCAAAATTTGGCTCAGTGAACTGCAACTCAGTCTCTGTTTCACCTTCTTGACTTAAATGAGGATATGTACAGGTCTATAGATACACATAAAAGGTGGTAATCATTTCTGTCAGGTAGATCTGCATTCAGAAAATGGCTGAATACAAAATATCAACATTTGAAAAAACGAAAAGACAAACCTGTAATCTTCCCCTGTCTTATTTTCTGAACTTTATACTGTACTGACATTCCTACAAGTAGGTAGATATCATACGCTGGATTCAGAATGATGTTTTCCAAAATAAACAACCTGACTTCAGCAGCAGGTACATTCTGTAGGTTAAAAAAGAAAAGGAGGCGGGGGGGGGGGGGAGAGAATATAGGTTTAAAAACTCTCACACAAATGGGATTTCCAAAGAAACAGTTAGGTTCATGGTAAAGTTTTAATTTCATTCACTGAAAAACAAGCTTGGAAAATGTAAAGCAAGAAAAGCACTCATTTTGTTTTGAAATAACAGCTGGTTGCATTGCCCTTTCAGAAGGGATATGAGCAAATTAAAGTAGTGTTATGAGCTTGTGGGCTGTATGCAGAGACCCTTCTAATGCTACTTAGAGTAGACCTATGAAGTTAATAAAGGTAAAGGAAAAGAGACCCCTGACCGTTAGGTCCAGTCGCGGGTGACTCTGGGGTTGCAGCGCTCATCTCGCTTTACTGACTGAGGGAGCCGGTGTACAGCTTCCGGGTCATGTGGCCAGCATGACTAAGCTGCTTCTGGCGAACCAGAGCAGGACACGGAAACACCGTTTACCTTCCTGCATATTTATCTACTTGCACTTTGACATGCTTTTGAATTGCTAGGTTGGCAGGAGCAGGGACCGAGCAACGGAAGCTCACCCAGTCATGCGGATTCGAATCGCCGACCTTCTGATTGGCAAGCCCTAGGCCAATTCAGGTTCAGGAGTTTTATTGGGTCTGCTTGAGTAGGACTTAGGTACAACCCGTTGTGATCAAGCACACAATTGTTTCCAGTAAAGATCCCCAAATTAATAGCTCTGCCAATGCTTGTAAGGTGCAAGATTTCAGGGGTCCCAGGAGCTGGCTACATCTGAGTCCAGTTGGCCTTGCAAAATGTACATATTACCTGGCTTGTTGTGGAATTAAGCAATAATAACCATCCATGCTGCTTCCACTGTGTGGATACCACCTTCTTGGTGAGCAGAGGATATCTATCTATCTATCTATCTATCTATCTAATCATCATCTATCTATCATCTATCTATCATCTGTCTATCATCTATTTTTCTCATCTCCCACACTTTGGAGCAAGCACAAAGTTCCAACTTAACTGAGGTTCTTGGTAAGAATTGAGAAAATCCAGTTTCCACAAGTCCCTTTTATTGCATACCAGGAAACATAAGACCGTACAATACACTACTGTGTAAAATACAGAATGTGACCTGTTTGTAAGAATAACTTACTCCCAAACTTTTTTTTTAAAGCTTATAGTATCTTCTCACATAAGCACATAATTTCGTCATTTATAGATAAGAAAATCTCTATAGATAGCAAAATGTATAAATTTCTACTGGAGTCTGCTGAAGAATAAGTTCTCTTGGTTTTTTTAAAAAACTTCAATAGTTGGGCACCCCTCTATTATATGTCTTGGCGTTAAATTTGGGGGTTTGGACAGCGGAGTTTTAACAGGGCTTAACATCCTCAAGAGTCAGAGGACAGGTATGCCAGCTGCATCCTTTTTCAGGCAAATGGCTTGGCTAATGGGCCTGAATAGCTGACCTGTCTTATCTTCCTTGAGGGTTCCGATGGAGTCAGGTAACTCTCCCCCTCACCCCCGCTCCAAGAATAATGTAATCTAATGAAGCATGTGCAGTTTTGAGTTCTGAAAAGCAACTTCTACAGCTCCCTCTTTGGGGGATCTGTTGCTATAGACAAGTGCTTCGCTGTCTGTCTCCGCCTTTGCTCAACTTCTATATTTGCACATAAACTCTTATGTCTCCATTGATCTCCATTTCAAAGGAAGGCAAGTCAGGGTAAGCATTGCCCCAGGAACTTCTTGCTGCCTGAGGAACAGAGACGCCGCATGTTGTGGTGTTTTTCCCAGTACAGTGGTCTTTTAAAACATTAGTTTTTTAAAAAAATAGAAAAAGTTATCTACCTGAACTGTTGAAAAAATCTCTTGTACCAAGTCTAGTTTTTGCCTTTGAGAATAGATGTACATTATTCAATTCTGTGGTTATAATTACTTTTTCTTGAAAGTATTTTCTTGGTGCTTTGGGGGGAAGAAATGAATGTCAACTTGTCAGAGAAAACTGAATGCAGCAAGTTAACTTAAGCAACTGTATTTTGTACTGCCATGTGGGTATTCTGCAGTGCCATGTGGATGAATGAAGTATGGTTTTCAATTTTCTCTGAGCTCACATGTGGGTTATAAAGAACACAGTGAGAAGGGATTCCTTAACATCTCTAGTGCAAATGTTCTACTCGCTCAAGTCAGCTCAGCCAGGAAAACAGAGGAAGAAGTGTGGAGAAAAATGCTGGAGAATTATTTGAAAAAGAGAAAGATACATGCCAACTTTAAATGACAACAAAGAGTTGATTTGCAAAAAAAGATAAATTACATTTTATGTAATTTCAAAAGTTAATTTTCCTTTTTTTGGAAAAAAAAAGGTTGAGAAGACACACACATAATGACTGTGTACACATTCTACCTTTTAAACACATTCTTTCCCTCAAAGAATTCTGGCAGTTGTAGCTTATTCCTCACAGAGTTACAATTTCCAGGACCCTTAAAAAACAACATTGCCCAAAATTCTTTGAGGGAAAGAATGAGTTTTAAAGGCAGAATGTGCACACAGCCTTTATGTGTATGTGTCTTTTCAGTCCTTTCCTTGCGAGGTCACAGAAGGGAAAAGCATATTTTTGGTTGATGTCCCCAGTGAAGGTTTTTTTACATTTATCTTCGCTGGGGCAGTGCTACTGCAGAGATAACTAACATGGAGTATTCAGAAACGTTGACTAGTTCAGTGATGGCCAGGTAATTAATTGAGACCTATGGAGCAGGTTTAACATTGCCAGCATTTAAAGATTTGCAGGGGCTTTTAGTTTCTTTCAAGGTACATGTCAAAAGTAATGAGTTTTATTTTTAAAGACTTAAGCAGCTGGGGTTGTGGGTACCTGAAGGACAGCCTACTCTCACATGAATACGACTTTGTTGTGTTAACGTTTTCTAAGGCCATACTCTGGATTACTGGAAAATAGGAACGTCATGCAATGAACATATTCTTTGTGCTAATTTATGCACAAAGTTAAGACAAGGACCTTAGCGTGGTAGTAAGCATCTATCAATACGTATTGACAGAGCAGTCAAGCCCTTATCAGATCACATTCTGTTTGTTTATTCTGTTATACTACGGTTAGTTATATTGCCATACACAAATCTGCATGATTGCCTTTTAAATTTTACAAGCACTGAAAATGTATGTGCACTCAAGCAATCAGTGAATGAGGTAAATCCAGTGTTAACAAGCAAGCAATTAATATGACACATTCTTTCAGCTAGAATTCTCATTCTGGAATGCAAACTTAAAAGCCAAGCCTAACTGGAGGTCTTATGGACAGCTAAGAAAAAGGAACTGCAAATGATGGAATCTGTTAAGATCAGGGCTGGCCCAAGACTCCAAAATGGCACCCTCCTCCCCGCCAGTAAAGAAGGGGTCAGTAAAGAAGGGGTCAGGAACAAGGGGACAAGACTATATCAGGAGAAACCTGCTGCCTGAGGCGGTTGGCTCACCTTGCCTTATGGGTGCGCCACGCCTGGATGATACTATAGAGCAGGCACAGGCAAACTCGTCCCTCCAGATGTTTTGGGACTACAACTCCCACCATCCCTGACCACTGGTCCTGTTAGCTAGGGATGATGGGAGTTGTAGTCCCAAAACATCTGGGGGGCCGAGTTTGCCTATGCCTGCTGTAGAGTTATTCTCTCGACACAAGTGTGCAAAACAGAATGAGAGCGAGGTCAGGTCAATCGGGAACTGCTACTGGTGGGCCTGTACAGCGCAATCTTATTTCTGCCCTATCCCACCCCCAGGTAATCAGTAGCAACACTGGTGTGTCAGGAGGGCAATTCTGCAGCACTGTCCCGCTGAACTAGCCATTCTGAAGAAAAACTGCTAAAATAGGCCATTAAACAAACTGGGAAAATGTGAACAGAAAGTGATTTTCATTCCACCACTTCCTTCTCTTTGAAGATTCCACTGGTCTTAGACTAAAATAACAGCACTGGACTCCCATATCATCTTGTGTACAGATCTCACACCAGTTTTTCCACCCTGATGGTTGAACACCTCAACACTTTAAATGTCTCATAAAAGGTCATATCTGGTTCCTCTTTAATCTATTTTATTACAGAACAACTCCCAAACTGCTTTGCTTTGCAACTGCAACAAAATGCACAGTAAATGTGGATAGTAGAGGCTGTAACACATGGAAGTATGAGTGAATATATTCATTTTCATGAGATTTTTTTAAACACCTGTTGGCTTATGCTCATAAAATGATGCAATACAGGTGAATAATTTTCAGACTAAAATCTTGCCACTAGCCCAGGCTGATGCGTGGCAGGCTAGGTTAGCTTACAGCTATCTGGAATCCTGAATGGGACATGCAGGCTACACTGCCAGTACATGGTGTCTCACTTGTCGTGTATTTCCTGTACACAACCATTCACCATTAGTTTAGTTTTCCCACCTACTTAATGAATATTGTTTGTACAACTGTATGCATATACATAAACTTTTTTTAAAGGGTGGGCACCTTGAAAGAGATGCACAGAGGTCTTTACCTTCTTAATAAAAAATATAAGGCTACGGCGGAACATTATTCAGCAACACATTAAGCAACTTGGTTTAGACTGTAACCTTTGAATATCAAGTGGCTGATTGTGCAAAAAACTGGTCTAGATATTCCCAGATAGCACGGTGAGGGTCTAAAAGAGGGGGAGCTTCAGAGTCTGTGCTTTTTCCCTTTAAATCTATTTTCAGCAGAAAGTAATAGTAATAAGAAAAAGCAAAAGAAAAGCAAAAGGTATTTTCAGATTGGTATACAAATACCCAAGTGTTTCATATTTTTTCCACTTGAGTCCTAGTTAATTTTCTTTATTTTTAAAATGGCATATACCCTAAACTCATACATTTCTGCTGATATGAAAATAATCTTGCTGAGTAGCATCTTGCTGACTTTGCCACAGTGGTGTTGGTGCTGCAAAATCCATACTTGTAATGGATACCTATTTTTATCTGTCAGGCATCTGAATACCCTGAAGAACTGTAATATGCAGAAAACAATGCATCATTTTGCAGTTTTTAATCCCTGAAAAAAAAACCCCCAGAGGCTTAGGAGTCCTGTTAACTGCTTCTTCAATGTTCCACTTACAACATCATTTACTGAGCAAAACCAGCAAAATAATGTTGGCAATAGCTCCCAAAGAATACTGGAAAACAACAGGCTCAACAGTCCTGGTGTGTGTCAGTCCCTACTTCCAAAGTTCTCGCAGCCTATAGCAATGATAAGTGGCGAGTAGAGTCAGCAGAGACCTTACAAGCCATCAAACGCTATGTCCCTGCTTGATACTGGGATTTCAGAAATCTAACCTCTCCAGCATCCTCTGCTTGAAGATCTATAGCAGAGGATAGCTCCTTCTATATGTAATTGGCTGCATTGTTGAACTGCTCTTACCATTCAAAAGCCATCTGTAGGCTTTCTTAATAAAAATTACTATTATTTATAAGGCGCCATGTGACTGGGTTAACCAGATAACCACATTTTAGACATTAAAAAAAAAAAAAGACTGCCCAGGATTTTAACTGTTTTTTATCTACTGTGTTGTTGGTTTTTGTATTTTTAGTGTTGCTACGATAATTGCTTTTGTTTCTGATGTTTTATATTTGTTTTATGGTTTTCTTTTGTAGGCTATCTTGAAAATCTAGATTAATAAAATTATATATCAGCAGCAGCTCCCGAATGTTTATGTACAGACATTTCTGAAGTAGTGAAAAGAAACCTGGACTGTTCACAACCATACAAACAATGACAATAAAAAGGGGGGAAGGGGCAGAGGAATAATGAGATGTCTGTTCTAATTTCTAGCAATTATCTGGTGAATGTTGACATTCATATGTATATGTTGACAAAAATCCCAGGTAAATTTTGAAAGTACCAGAAAACAGGTTGTATATTTTTTTTGCAGTTTTGGGACATGCGGAATGAAATGAATGCAGAAACCCATTTAGGTGACTGTCAACATTCAATGGTATGTCACCTTTCAGTCTCACTACACAAAGCAGTAAAAGATTCCTTCATCCACATTATACATGCATTTGTCTGCTTCATGTATCTTGCCTACAGCAGCTTATGCCACAGTAACATTTGTTAGTTCTGCAGAACATTTTTTGAATTGTGCTTTGTGATCAGTATATATGTTTCGCTTATCAGTATCACCTTATTTCCAGCACTGGGCAATAGCTGCAAGAGGAGAAAAAGCATCCTGTTGGAAGACTGCTATAATAAATGTACTGCAGAAAAGGACCTTACCTGATAAACGCTTTCTTGTATCCTTGCTTTTAATTTCGAACTCCCTGTTTTCATGCCCGATACTAAAACAATGTCACCTTGTCTGGCAACTTTTTCCATCTCTAATATATAGGAAGGCGGTGTATACGTTGATTCTGAGAACTTCAGGATGCTGTAAAAAGAGTTAATAACTTTAGATATTCATATACCTGTATTTTTTATGAAGAAGGGGGAATGTCACCTAAAAAATGCAAAGGACTGGCAGTGTATTAGGTTTACTTTAGATGGGATTGCAGGTCCTCCTTAGTTATAAAGTCTACAGATCCAGTCTGACCTATGAATGCTCAAGTGACATCTGTTGTTCCATCTTCCATTACTTAGCAGCTGCCTTGATAATGTCCAGGTTAAACTTCAGTCATGTGTTATTCACGGGACTGCCTATTATGCATATCTGAAAATTTCCTAACTCTTTCAGAATATGGTGGCCAAGTTAAGAAATGGAAACCACTGCGCTGACCATAGAACATTTTTATATTGAAAGATAGCACAAGGCACTGATGCTTGCCTACTAAAAGGGGCACTTCTGTACACAGCAAAGAAGCAATCTGGATAAACAGAAATAATACAGTATTAACTCTCTCTTTTCAAGTCAGCTGATTAGATGCTATCAGTCCTATTCTAATTCGTTTATTTCATAATAGAATACTGACTGGTAGCTTTCCTTCCCCTCTTTTAAAAGCACGAGCTAGCCCCAGGAGTCATTGCATTTATTGCTAATCCCCCATAAATTCCTGTATTGCATGCTGGCAAAGGACAATAATTTCTTTTGCTCCAATGAAGTTGCTGTGACATATATTTGAACGATGCTTTCTTAATCTTGTTCTCAAGTGGCCCATAAAAGAGCTAACATACAGAATGGCAACCACTTTTAGCTCCTTACAGGTTGGCTACCAGAGACACAGCCTTTTCTCTTATGGCACCCAGTCACAGAGTAATCCATTCTGTATATATTTTCCCTTATTTACTATTCTTTCGTCACCAGCTGATAACATTTTTATGCTCCCAAGGCTTTGGTAGCATATGATGTGAATGCCTATGCATTTCATTCCCCCCTGAAGTTTAATAGAGCTACTGCTTTTTAAATTTGCATATTTATTTTAGTAATTAATCATATATTATTTTATTCTTTTAAATACTATACTTGTTAATGAACTATCCTGAAAACTGAACTTTGGTGGAAGTGCAGAATAAAACTATTATTATTAATTGTTGTTGTTGTTTCTTGTTGTCGTCATGATTTCAATGCAAGAGAGTTCAGCACATCTTTAACCTTAGGGTTGGATTCAACTACACAGTTCCATTAGCTGAATCCCATTAGTGCAATGGGGCTTCCCCTGCTTCTCCTGTGACTCCTCCAGATCCTCTCTAGAGGGCCAGGAGAAACCCTAGAACAGCACACAGGGGGAAGGAAAAGGAAGATCGCTCTGTTAGACAAGAAAACAAACAAACAAACAAACAAACAAAAGGAACAATCTCCTTAGCACCATGCTGAATTCAACCCTTGGTATTTAATTGTGGTTGCGCCTCACTCCTTAAAATTAGGGCCTTGAAGTGCAGTTTAAATTTACAGCTCCTTTTGCTGCTGATTATCAGTTTAATGTTCTAAAGGTAAAGGTAAAGGTACCCCTGCCCGTACGGGCCAGTCTTGACAGACTCTATGGTTGTGCGCCCATCTCACTCAAGCGGCCGGGGGCCAGCGCTGTCTGGAGACACTTCCGGGTCACGTGGCCAGCGTGACATCGCTGCTCTGGCGAGCCAGAGCTGCACATGGAACGCCGTTTACCTTCCCGCTAGTAAGCGGTCCCTATTTATCTACTTGCACCTGAGAGTGCTTTCGAACTGCTAGGTTGGCAGGCGCTGGGACCGAACAACGGGAGCGCACCCCGCCGCGGGGATTCGAACCGCCGACCTTTCGATCGGCAAGCCCTAGGCACTGAGGCTTTTACCCACAGCGCCACCCGCCACCCGCAGTTTAAATTTACAGCTCCTTTTGCTGCTGATTATCAGTTTAATGTTCTACTTGGCTCTAATACGCAAAATTATATGAGGAAAAATTGATTTAGTATTCTGCGTACTTCTTGAATATGGTCAGAAACTCCAAAATAACAGAAAAGTACTTTGGAGGCTCCAAGAAAATTAAACAAATGGAATGCCTGTTGTTTCATTTATTATGATGGATTGTAACCAAATTGGGATATACAAAGTGATTCAGCTTCATTGAAGACCCATTTTCAAAGAGTCAGTATCAATAGCGGAACTGCAACATTGAATGAAATGAAAAATATCCAAAGAGACAGTGCTCTTGGATAGGATTTAAAACTGAGGCATTTTAACCAAAATGGAAACTCAAACTCAAAAGATCTGTCTGAAAGCAATGAAGTGTTGTAAACACTAGGGAAAGCAAAAATGCAACATATGTGTACTGCTTTCCACAATTTTGCACAGCGTATGTAGTATCATATAGCCAACATGTTTAAATCTAATGCATGAAAGGGTTAAGACCACAGAGTAAGTTGTGCTGCAAGGCTTAGATAGGTCACTCCCCCTCATCTTGGGAGGAAGAGTTACTAAATTCTCTCTTTCTACCACCTGAACATGACCAGTAAGGATGTCTAAGATGGATGCTCCAAGCTGCATGGCCTAAGCAAGCCATCTTTGTGTTTCTTTACAAATAATTTAAAAACACTTACCATTTTGGAACCTAAGTTATACTGGCTATATTTTCTTGCTGCTGTATGGAAAAGCACATGAAGCTAGCCTTTGAAGAGTAAACCATTTTTAACTTACCAAACATGTAGTCTTTTTCTATGCTACGGGAAGTTAAGAATTTTTGAAAGCAACTGCCCCTCTTCTCCCTGCAGCCCCCTTCATGTCCCAGACATTTTCCAGAGGAATAAGGGACCCTTTGATGGAATCTATATAAAAAATGTTCTGAAAATGCTTTTTTTTTTTTTTAAAAAAAGAGTTTTTAAAAATACATTGAATTTTTATTAAGGCTCACCATTGTCATCTAGTGTGTATACTGCACTTAAAACGATACTTTAATCGTTTTATTTGCAGATCTATCGCTGAGTCCTTAGAAACAGGTGGGGGGCAGAAGGGGGGGCTGCAGAAGAACAACGGAATTTGTGAAGATCCCACCTGTCCCCCTTTCAGCAGGCAGAATCCTCTGCTGGATTGAAGAGGCTTCTGTCAGAGGAAGGGGGCACAATTTGAGGCAAACCATTATCCTTAGTTTATTGCTACTCTGTGGATTAAATCCATGGAGCATGTATTATTGAGCCGATTCTGTTTTAATTATGAGTAATTTTTAATGGCATACGAGTGTGCTGAGAGTACCAACTGGAACATGCAACTGTTATAAATCTAAGTTAATTAACTCACGTTCAGTACTTTAGTTCAGTTCAGTTTTTAACTGCAAATCAGCAAGATAAAAGACTACGTACTTATAAGAACATGAGCATTCAAGCCTGCACAACTTGTGATACAGTAAGTTGAAGACAGCCAGTCAGCAGCAAGAGATGCAATGAATTTCCTGTATTTTGTGTCATGCCAAGGACTGAAAAACACAGTGGGTCGGGTGCACTAGACCTGGGCTATCTATCTATAATTTTTGCATGCAATTCCATCTCTCCCCTCTGGATTACTTTGTTGGAGGAGTTGAGCAGGGATACTGTGAGAGAGCAATTTTTCACCCGAGGGAGTACTGCCTCCATCCCATGGACCTTGAGAGTTGGGATTTTGGGATAGCTCAGACTCTTAATCTCAGGGTCATGGGTTCAAGCCACATGCTGGGCAAAAGACTCCTGCAGTTCTTTTTTACTGTTCTATTAAAAACATGGATGAAATGTCCTTTTCAGGAGGTTGGACCACATGGTCCCCAATTCTATGAATTCTTGGTTGTGGACCCCACTGCCTAAAGAAGCCTGAACTGAGCCACCTTTGATGCTCTTTTGCTGCCAGTTGGCCTATCAATGATGTTTTCTATGAAACTTTATCTGCTATCTCTAACTTTTTGAGAAATGTTTCGTTTTCAGTACAGTGGTACCTCATGTTACATACGCTTTAGGTTACATACGCTTCAGGTTACAGACTCCATTAACCCAGAAATAGTGCTTCAGGTTAAGAACTTTGCTTCAGGATGAGAACAGAAATTGTGCTCCAGCGGCGTAGCGGCAGCGGGAGGCCCCATTAGCTAAAGTGGTGCTTCAGGTTAAGAACGGACCTCCGGAACGAATTAAGTACTAAGCCGAGTTACCACTGTATGTTTTTTGTTAGTTTATTGCTTTAAATGTTATATCACGAGTTGCCTTGACTCCCCCCCCCCAAGAAAGTCTTCATAACACAATAAATAAAGACCCAAGGGGGGGGGCAATGCCAACAGGAACAGGAGATCAAAGCTGGTGCTTGCTATTTCCCTGCCCATTGTCCTTTATGCATAAAGTAACAAATGAAACAATTTTAACGATGCTTACCGCAGTGCATTGTGGGAATCTGAGAATCCATTAGTTTCTGGGTCTTTCATAATTGTCCACTCGAAAGCAAGTCCCGCCAAAGTGCTAAAGGTGTTTCCTTAAAATAATTCAAGAAAATAAGTATCAAATGTGAGAACAGCTATAGAATCTTTCCACATTTTGGTAATCAGCCATAAAACTACATCTAGGATTACCGTACGTCTAGAATACTGCAGTTGGTAGCAGTGTCTGGAAGGCAATTGGCTATATGTCCGGGAAAACCCAGATGCATGGCAGTGTCGTTTTCACCGATTTTCCTTAAAAATAGCTCAAATATGTCAATTTTTTAAGCTCAACAACTTTAGTAAAAATAAAAAAAGCTCAATCAATAACTTTTCTGCCCGGAAATCCAAATGTTTGGAAATTACAATAAGCAGCAGCAGAAGAAAATGAAAGGAACCAGAATCATATATTACAAAACAATATGGCATGAATTAGACCTATTTCAGAAGCTTAGAATTTTATTCTTATTATTAAGTTTCTTGTAATGGGGGGAAAGCGATTGAGTCACCATTCATTTATCAAACAGAAACAAGGAATTTGTATAAAACATTCTATGATCGGTGAAGCCAAGATTACATACATGTTGGACGCAAGTTTAATACAAATGGCAACTACTGAAAACTAGAAGTAATGTGGAAACTGCCTAAATTAAGGCTGCCTTCGTTAATGTCATCAGTTCATAACTATAGGATATGAAATTCCAATCAGGCTGCAATCCTATTCATGGTTACGTGAGAGCAAGTCCCATTGAATTTAATGGGTCTCTACTTCTGACAACACAGGCACAGAGTTGCAGCTTTACTATTTCACAAATAGCGGTTTGTTTTTAATTTAATGCTACTTAAACAGTGCAAAGCGTTCCACAATCCACAGAAGCATAATGTGCAAATGCAGTCTGAAATTTTAAAATTTGCATTATTCCTGCTATAGGTAAGTGGGTAGATAAGGCTATAAATATTTCAAGATGACCCCATTTTCCTAGCTACTTATGTGATATCTAAAACAAATAAGATATCATACAATAAAAACATGCATGCTCAATTTCATACTGCTCAAGCAAGCAGAACATTTGCATAGTTGTGTATACAAAAAAGCAAGGCCCTCGGAGCTGGACCTCAGTGTCCGGGCTGAACAATGGGGAGGAGACGCTGCTTCAGGTATATTGTTACGATTGAATACACATTCATTAAAAGCTATTACATCAATGAAGAAATGGAATTAAAATCATTATTCAAGGCTAACTCCTCAGTCATGATATCAGTCTTCATCTCCCAATAGCATCAATTCAAAGACATCACTTTAATAAAAATTATTGTTTGCTTACCTGCAATTAACTTTCTTTTTAAAAAAGAAAAAAGCGCCAATTTTTTTTAGCTTATCAAACTATCATTTGGAAATGGAAATAAATAAAGATTCTATGTCTCAAATGTTGTCTATCTAACAATGTGACCAGAATTAAAGCAATTAAAAAGAATGGAAATGTCCTACAATAAAAACTTTATGGCCGATGCAGCTGAAGTGATTTTCTGTTAATTTCTCTCTATTTTTCTATTTTAACGATTCCTGCATCTTTTTTCTGCAAACCAGTCTGAGTTTTCTTTTACAATCAAGTGACATATCAATTTTAATAAATAAATAAATAACCAACCCTTCCTTCCTTACCAAAAACTAAGCCTTAAATAAGGTTGTTTTTACAATTAAGGGATAACACAAATTCAGAAACCTAAGAGGTTAATCTGACAAATCTGGGACTTGATCCTTCACTTCTCTCTATTTTCAAATTATTTTGATTAATTAAAAATGAATTTGCAGTTGTGTTCACTGTCGGTGCATAATCAATAGCGTGATTTTACTGCAAAATCAGTAGAAAATGTTGTTGCAGTCACACATGCACTCTATGACCATTCTCCACCTCAAAGTGCATCTGAGTGTATCAGAGACTACAAATACCTTTCAATCATGGGTTCCTAGTACAGAGTAGAGTGCTGTGGGTTGGCATTCCATCCTAAAATTTCTATTTAAAAAAGGCAATCTACCACAGAAAATAGAATTCTAAGTGCCCAAGGGTATTTTATACAAGATGTACAATCATAATTGGTTGTTTTCATAACACTTGGTTGAACTTTGCGGAGCTAAGGTAAATCTTCCCTCAATATTGCTGAAATGTAAAGTAAAAACAAATAAAATAGTGTGCTTTTTTCTTTAGCAGGGAGAAACGGAACAGTGCTGAAGCTGCAAATCTGCAGCAGACACTAAGAGATGAGAAATGCTTGCTGTGACATTGGCCACAGCACCCCTACAGTACATGTATTGCAAGCACAATAGGCCCGGGAGACAGTTCAACTCCCCTCAAAAATTTAGGTTTACTTGAACTGATACCAGCATATGTCTATTAGTCCAATTCATGAAACAGAATCTCTGCTATCCAGTGCAAATATTGATATTATTGACTAGACATGGAAATGCTATACTTCCTTCATTTCTTTTTTACTCTCATCTTTAGAGCTTCTGAATACAGAAAGGAATGCCTCCCACCACATTTTACCTGCATATCAGCAGCAGTTCTAAGGCTACTCAAATACTGTCAGCTATGATTGCAAGGCCTGTATGATTTGTTGTTATAAGTAATTCACAAGTCGTGACCTTCGCAGTCCTAATACAACTGTAATAGTTATTTCATATGTTCTGTTACTGTCACAGTATTTTGTTTTATGTTTAGGCCCCACACGTAGGTCTTGCAGTTTTATGTACTTTATATTATTTATCCCAATATTGTTGGGTATTGTTGATCCCAATGACATCTCTGCAAGTATACTGCTTGACTGCAGGGCTGGGGAATCCTTTTGGTTCCATGAGCCACATCCTTAGCAGGATCAGGCCCACGGGCCAAAGACACAGGGCTGCCCAAACATGATATGTTCATAATGCCACATGATTGACAGGCTGCTTTTGCTTGCAAAACATCAATTTGCTTATCCCTTTCCTGACACCTGATGGGATGGGAGAAACAAGGCTGGAGTTTGCAAGCAACAGTAACAAGCGGGACATTTCCAGTTTGCTGCTTCTACTTGCAAAAGTTAGCTTTGCTTCCCTCCTCCTCACTACTTGACAGGGATGGGAGAAGCAAGGCTGCTTACTGCTGAGTTTGGGTGCACAAGACAGCTCCCTTCAGAGAACCCAAGCCTAGGGCTAAGCAGGATCGCCACCCACCATAGGCTGATGCAAAGAGAGAATAACCTCACTTGGTCCAGGTGAGCTACAGAGCTGTTTTATTGGGTATCCTGGAGACAGCTCTTTGGTGCACTAAACAGGATGGCTCTACCTTCACATCACACCACACCAGCCTATGAAGGGAGCAGGAGGCACATGATCCAGCATGGCATTGAGTTAGGGTGTGTTATACCTTCTGCCAGGTATTTTATCTGTATGGCTTTCTTAGGAGACACTTGACCGCAAAATTAGACCGAGACAGTGATTTCCCCCCCTGTTGATGGAGGTTTTTGAATTTAAAGAGAAATACCAATATGATTAAAATGCAAATTTAGAAGCCCATTTATGCAGATAGGAATTTCAAGCTGAGACTACTGATACACAGCAGTAGATTTAGGAAGGAAAATGTATGGCCCTGGCCAACATAACATCAAGAAGAGCTCTTTGTCTGGATGAATATTTTATGTAAAAAGAGATACAGTCTTACCTTCAGAATCTAAAGCTTGAATTTTCAGTTGCAATGGTGAATCCTCTAGATACAGTTCTTTTGTGGTGGACACAATGTGAACATCATGAATAAGGTCAACTATGGCATCGCAGCGAAGGACTTGGCCAGTTACTTGATGAGATACAGGAAAATATCTAGTTACAAGATAGGTTCAACCTCAAAAACCACCACACCACATTCCAACCAAAGAATAGCGTAGAATTAACTTACAACAAAGTCATCTAAAACATACACATCTCCAAATAAGATGGGAAGAATATTGCTCTACTTACAAATATCTTCAGCCAAAATAATACTTGTAAGGCGTGTCACCTGCGATGAACGGGCCTGCACAATAGCCTTCTGTGAACATTGTTGGTTGTCTTGCTCTATAGCTTCTATGCTAGCAACTTCTGGTCTGGTAGAAGACCTTAAAACAAACAAACAAAAATTACTGGAGTGAGACTTACTGATAAATGTCGATGCCCATTAAAGTTTTCTTTACCATTTAAGTAAAGTCATGCTTTATTTAACTTTGTATTACCAGCAGTTCCTATCAGTTTTAAGTACTGTATAACTGGCTGCAAAATCGGTATAGGTATATTTGAATATACATCTAGGTGTTCAGAGAAAGCAATGGCATCACGGCCAGCTCATTCTACCTCTTTCTATGGAGATAAAGTTCTGAAAAGCTTTCCCCTAATGGCTTGGCCGGGGGGGGGGAGGGGAGGGGAGGACAACCCACTGTCATTTACTTACTAGTTTGAAATTATTTATTGTTCACATTCTCAGCTGAATTCTGCCGCAGGTCTGGAAGATGTAGAAACCCATTGAAAACCTTTTGTTCTCACTTTCTCATTCATGTTATGTATAATATATAAATAGTTCTTGCCTTTTCAGCAATGTCAGTTTCAAATGAAAAACCTACTAATACATCTTCAAGCCAATCATTTTTTAAATTACGGCTTCACTTATTACTTATTACAAACACATTGGTTCTATGTTGAATCTTGCAGCACTTTTAGTTTCTTTTGATTAGCTACCCTGCCAAGTAGAAAATAAGCCTATGGTGGGTGGGTGGGGGGCTCCCATTACAGCAAATAATTCTACGACTCACTGAAGCAGTCCACTGAACAAAAATCAGACTTAGTACTAATTCTTTCAAGGTGGCTAAGAATGGCAACCCTGAGGATTCAAGACAGAGCAGAAATCTTATTGTCCACCTCCAAGGCGGCATGTAGAAGTTTGGATTTCAAGCTCTGCTCTATCTAATTGGTAGAAGAATGTTCAGCTACTCCTTTAATCAGAGAATAATATTTTTGTCCAGTTAATTGGTGGGCCTGACAACAACCAGAGATTCAGGATTCCTGAAGAGCTCACTGCCCTGCAGGCTGCAGCTTTCTACTTCCTGACAAAACTGGAGAAAAATGAGGTTGCTATCCTATATAAAACACTTTTATATTTGGCAATTTAAAGAGAATACTACTGTGTCTTTTTTTAAAAAAAAAAAGCTAAGTGTGGAGATAAGGCGAACACAGATCCACTGTCTTTGTCCCAGGTACAAAAGATCTTCTGATACAACAGTGTGTGCTGAAATTGCTTTCACTGCACTTTAAGACAGGAATAGGGAATCCCTAGACTGCCGCATCCATCTGTCTGGCCCCCTGGAAGTTAAACTTCATGGGAAGGGTAGGGTGGGGTTATTGGGTTGTTTTGTTCTTCTTGTTATTATGCATTTTCTGTTTTTACCTTGTATTTTAATGCTTCATATTGCCCTGAGATCTTCAGATGAAGGGTGGTAGATAAATCTAACAGCAGCAGTAGCACCACCACCAGCAGCAGCACAGGCTTAAGTTTGTTGTGTATTTATGTGAACTCATTCATTAACCAACAATATCAGGGGTCAGCAACCTTTTTCAGCCATGGGCTGGTCCACCGTCCCTCAGACCATGTGGTGGGCTGGACTATATTTTGAAAAAAATATATGAACGAATTCCTATGCCCCAAAAATAACCCAGAGATGCGTTTTAAATAAAAGGACACATTCTACTCATGTAAAAACAAGCTGATTCCAGGACAATCCGCGGTCCGGATTGAGAATGCGATTGGGCAGCATCTGGCCCCTGGGCCTTAGGTTGCTTACCCATGATCTATATCCTTTGAAGGATATCCTCTGAAGGATTCACTCATGCCCTAGCTTAATTTGCAAAACTGCCAAATTAACTTGATTTTATCTTATATTTTAGTCAAAAGTAGGACTAAAAAAATGTAGTCTTGCAAATCGACTTGGGCAACAACGCTGTATGCACATACTGTGCTTCTGAGTAAGGATTTCACTATTAGTGTTGCAACTTCCTCCACGTATTCTTTCAAATATAGCATATCACCCACACATCCTGTCTGTTGTGCTGTAGAGAGCAACCCTAAAGCAGAAAAAGAATACATATATTGTGTTTGAAAGAATCATCTAAAGACTTAACTTCAAAGTGCTAAAATGAGCTTGATTTGAAGAGCTAAATAAACAAAGATAAAGCAAATAGGCTCACTGCTGATGGTGGTGGTGCCACTAATAACTACAACTCTCTTAAACATTGTGGAATAAACAGCTTGCCAAAACAAATTATAAAGAGCCAACCACAATTTAACCTTTGGGGAAATGTGCCTTTTTCTCACTCTTGGTTGCATTTACTGGTTTTAGTGGACAGTGATGCCATCTAGACTCTTCTGACCACAAACACAGCTCAGACTGCCTCTATATTATTCTTGTGGTCAACAGACATCTCTAGACTGCTATAGTACGTTATATGGTCCATTGCTGTGCACAAGCAAGCAAAAGTATTAAACAGCTGTTGTCTAATCTAGCTATCTACATAACCTAACTGCTAAATTTTGGTGATAAACTGTAACACTTACTAGCATTACAGGTTAATGTCTCTACAGTTAGAGTTAGGGTCTCTAACTGTAGTGCCTGATTCAGTCAGTTTCCCTTTTCTAGTGAATATCCAGCATAATTGTGAATATTTTTATTCAGTGGCTGATATTGAGCGCACCTTCCAACCTTTAACATGTATAGATTGTGTATGCAGGGAGAAAGCAGAATCACACTCAGTCCCTCTGCATTCTTGCCCCACAGTTACTTCAGCCTAAGGTTCACCTTGTATTTGTCCACGCAACACTGAAAATACATTAACTAAGATTTATGTGACTGGAGTTCAACCCGCTTAAGCCTAGCCTGTGCAATCATTACTCCTCAAGATCATATACCCCTTTGCAGGACCAGCATAGGGAGGAAAAGAATAGTGTGTGCAATGATATCCGTCATGCATCTGCAAATCCTCCCACAAGCAATTAGCAAAACAGATTGTTGTGAGATTCTAGAAAACATTAATGATTTTTAAAAAATACTCCATGAATAATTCCTAGTTAACAGCTCCAGGTAAAAATGTAAAATATCATCTATCAACAATTTATTTATTTTTTTACTTTTAAAACCACATATAAAATTTTACTTCCGTTTTGTTGCCCACACAGAGAATATAAGCATACTTTAGATGAAACTCTACTTCCTGTTTTTTTTTAAGTGCAGCAAAAAGGGGGAAAGTCATTTAACACAGGCCTACTGTTATAAGCAAAATACCAAATGAAGGAGAGAGAGAGAAATATCAAGGCGGAAATGAAATCCCTCTGGGTTATTTCCTTCATTTCCAAAGAACATTAATAACTCAAACGACAAATCAGAAACGGCCATAAATATCAACAGCTGGTTGGATCAGCACAGCTCTGCTCACAAGACACTGCCACCTTTTCCCTCGTTGCCCCTATAACAACCCCCCCCCCCAAATCTGGTCTGGACAGTTGAGTGACCCTCCAGACTACTGCTGCTGGAGACTACGGAGGGAAGGAGGAATCCATGCAAATTCTCTCTCCCTGCCCTCCTGCTTTCTTTTGTCAAAGCCTCTGCTGGGATTGAGTCCTTACTGCAAATGGAAGAAGCTTTTCCATTCATGGGATGACAATTCTTGATCCAGCCAACCTATTTTCACAGACAGTTTGGAATACTGAGGAACTGCTATAAAGACAGTAAAAAATCAAAAGGTCTAATGCACATATGTAGGAATGTGCTTTATATACAGTGTTACCTCAGGTTACATACGCTTCAGGTTACATATGCTTCAGGTTAAAGACTCCGCTAACCCAGAAATAGTGCTTCAGGTTAAGAACTTTGCTTCAGGATGAGAACAGAAATCGGGCTCCGGCGGTGAGGCAGCAGCAGGAGGCCCCATTAGCTAAAGTGGTGCTTCAGGTTAAGAACAGTTTCAGGTTAAGTACGGACCTCCGGAACAAATTTAGTAGTTAACCTGAGGTACCACTGTACTCAGTTCCAGAAACACATACTCAACAATATCTTTAACTGTATAGTCCATATATATATGGACTATAAAACTTATTAGCTCCAGTTTCATCCATCCCTCTGCTTCCCACATGCCTTACCCTGTTTGTACTCCTTAAACCCCATGCCCTTCTCCCTGGATCTATAAAAAATTTAGAAAACTCAAAATTCTGAGACAGATGAAAGGCAAGCAAATGAAGTAGATACATATAAACATACATGATTTGCATAATTTATTACAATCTTTTCAGTTCAGGACTTTCTGGGTAGAATTTGCATACATATTTAAATTATCTGTTCATGGCTATACAAATTAGAAATTTAACCTCCCCCCTCACAAACACACAGGGAATATTTGTCTGCTATGAAGATTCTGGCAGACAGAATTAATACTAACATCTGTCCACATTTTAGGAGTTTGTTAGTTTTGCTGGGACTAATTATACTTATTGCATTCACTAAATGTTATCATGTGGTGAATGCCGCGAGAGTTAAGTACATGCCAGTTGAATCAACGGGCTACTTAACACTGGCTGGATCAAGAATCATGAGAAATCACAATTGCTCTTAATATATGAGATTTAATATTCATTCCTCCTAATTGGTCAAGTCTATGTGTTATAGACTTATGAACATAAATACCTTGATCTATGTGTATATGGTTCTGTTAAGGACAATTCATAAGAAATTCTACTGTGTTGTCTTTCAGAAGGAATTGGTCAAGTCATATAAGCATGTTCATTGCGTGAGGCCCAGCTACACACTCAGAATGAATGGCAAAGAAGCCTGTGGTCACTTGTGCTTCTTGGCTGATGGATGCCAGAAATCGGTGACAGGGCTACATACAGTTGCTCCCAAACACATGTCACAAGCTGTCTGTACAGCAGGTTTAAAAGAGGGAAGCTCTAACACAAAGATAATTGTTAATATCTCATGAGTATTGCTGTGCTGAGCAAACATCAGTCAGTCATGGGTAGTTAAATGTTTAAACCTATTAGTGGTATTAGATTGTCTGAACAGGTGTTGGACCAAGGTCAATGTAGTTATTTGGATATTTTCCCCATTTATTCCCATGTCTTAGAGCAATGCATCCTGAAGGCTCTGCTGAACTATGTTGATGGGATATAAAATGTAAAAAATTAATATATGTAGAAATCAAAATAATGTCCAAAGGGAAAACTTTAGAATGACAACTTCCCCTCAGTAATCAAAACTGAGATCCCAGTTAAATACACATGCTAGGCCAGTTTAACATCAGTTTCCTGTACATTTTAAACATGATCAGTTGATGACTCTTTTTGGAGGGAAATTATCTATTTTTTACACACTTTGCTATGGTCTTACTTATAAGGTCAAAACACATTATTGACCTCCATTATTGTGGGAGTGTCCAGAACTATATCTTACCACGTGTTAGAGGTTCAATTACAACTTTCTTTTACAACCTGAGGATGTGCACTAGATGATTAGATTTGCCTGGACTACTACCTGTTTTCTTTAGCTTTTTGTAGCTACACATGGGCTGACTGCGTAGGTCTCTGTGAGAGTGAGTGGTGCCTGTCACCCTCATACAGGAAGTGGTGAGGCTACTTCTGGAAAAAGTCCACCCAAGTACTAGGAGGTTCATGACAGCTGCTGTTCAATTGCAAATACCCCTTCATAAAGGTATTGCGTGGTGGCCACACAGGCATTGAAAAGTATTGAGAAGCTGGTGGACATGCAGCTGCAGATAACCTTGCAGGAAGCAGATTATCTTGACCCATTTCAGCTTGGATTCATGTCTGGCTTTGGAAGTGAACCAACCTTGGTTGCCCTGCAAGACCTGTAGCAAGAGAGGAACTGGGGGGGGGGGTGATCTTGTTGCTGCTCTTCGATCTCCATCAGTGGCTTTTGATACTACTATCAGATATGGTATTTACTTGACCAGCTATGTGCACTGAAGGTTGGAGACATGATGTTATGCAGGGTCCACTCCTATCTACAAAGCCAGCTTCAGAATATGCTACTGGGGAATTTCTGTGCAACCCAGATGTTGATGTCGCATCTGTTTAACATCAATATGAAGGTGCTGGGTGAGGACATTTGGAGTGCCACTCTAGAGATGTTCTACTTCTCTTTCTTATGGCTTTGTGGAAAGCTCAATAATTAGCAAGCCTAATAGTTTGTTTGGTTAGAATAGGACAGCATAGTTATTTGGAAATCAAACACTCCTTCATTTTTCATGAGCAAGTAGTTTTGGTCTACAATATTGAAAGATGTTTTCCTTTATACTTGTTTAGTATAGTAGATTATTGCCACGTGCACAATGCACAATGCAGACTTTAAAAAGAACCATTTCCCCTTTTCTTCTATACTGAAATCTGTTAAGACAGTACAGGAAAGAGGTTGTGAGATAGAGCTAACTTTTTAAAAGAATTTCTACCATATGAAAAACACAGTACAGTACTGCTCACTTCTACTTTTGCCACCATTGAGGCAGGCTACAATCGAAAAAATGATGTGTCACTGAAAGAAGCTTTCTTTGTTACACTGTATCTGTGTTGGATAAAGGTTCACTTTTAAAATGCTTAAAAACTTGTTGAGCATCCACCTATTATACATGGAAGGGGGGGGTCAGATGCCAGTCCTTGAACCTTGGCAATAGCCATGCCCCTGCCCTATCTTAACAAAGCACATTAAAATGTCTGCTCTCATTTTGAGAAACAGTTTGTAACTTCATGTTGCTACTATATTCCAAACTTCAGGGCTTTTACGCATCCACAGTATTGTTCTGGTACTGGTTGGATTTCTGCCACGATCACTGTACCACTTCAAGCTTCTTAGGTTTGGCACACTGTCGCCTATGCCTCACGGTGACAAAGTCAGCCCAGACAGCATGGATAAACTTCTGACTCTCTCACACCCGGCGACACTTGGAAAGCACACTGGGGAGTCAGCTATAAAAACGTTTTAAATGTGTTGTAAAGTGCAATCTAGAAATGTGACACTAGATGGGGACAGGGAGCTTGGCAAAATTCAACTTATTTTTCAAAACTTTTTTTTAAAAAACACACACATTTTCAGTGGGTTTTTTTAAATGTGTAGTTTCCCCTGTCTCAGAACCAAGGAGGGTGAGAAGGTGCATAAAACCGCCTGATCGGATCTTTTGCAATGAAACTGCGCCAAACTCTCCACAACACTCAAGTTTCTTGTAAACTTTTTTTTAAAAAGCAGTCCCCTCGCGCGGCGCAAGCGTCCTGGAGACTCAACAGCTGCGCAGTTTTATGAGTTGAGTAAAACGGTCCCGGCTAAGACGCTCCCCGCCCTAGGAATAATACCTCGCTAACTCAAACTGTCTGTCGCAGGCAAAGGCTTCTTTGCGGGGAGCTGCAGCCTCACTTCTCTCAGTTCTCTCTTCTCTCGCTCCCCAACCCTCACGTGTTGCAGTTTCAGCAGCAAAGTTGAGCGCCACACGTGCGCCATGTGCCTCAACTCGGCGGGGCCCCGCGCGCTCGACCCCGTCCTGCGCCTCTCTCTCTCGCGCGCGCTCACTCACCAGCGGTAGCAGCCCTCGCTTGCCTCCAGAGTGAAGTTGATCCTGCTGCTTCGGCTGAAGGGCAGCAGCACTTTGGGAATGTTCAGCTTGGAAGGCACCACGGCGACGGGGAGGAGGAGGAGAAGGAGCCCGAGCGGCGCACGGGATGTTGCGGGTGCCATCGCGCCTGGACTTGTGGCCGCCTCCCGCCAAGCCAAATGGGTGCCGCCGCTGCTCTCCGCAAGCTCTTCTTCGGGGGAGCGCGCGCCCTGCCGCTGACCCGCTCGAAGCCCTTCCTGAGCCGAAGGGAAAAGGAAGCGGCTGCTTCTGCGGCGGTGGCGGCAGCACTGTCTCGAACCAACCTCCTCACAGGAATCGCCCGCCTCGAGCTGCTATTCGAGGGACGTCACGGCGCAGCGGGCCAAGCCGAGGCAGAGACCCCGCGCTGAGGGCCAGGCGCCGGAGGCGGGGAAGGAAGGCCTGGAGCCGTCAGCGGAGAGAGAAGCGGCAGCAGGTGCCGCCAGGCTGCTCTCACCTGCTGGCCGCTGGGGACACTGCAGGCTGCTGCTTCCTGACCCGCTGGGGAGGCAGCTGGGGTGTTTGTTTGTTTCCAGCGCGGCTCGCCGCCGAGGGCGCTTCCGCAGGGGCCTGATCCCCGAGGGAAGTAGAAGGAAGGAGCTACTGCCCCTCTTTCCCCTTCCTGCTTCCACGTGCCTCTTTCTCCTAGCCAGATGTTTTGGTGGCAAATTGATGCCAAGGCACTACCACGAATTAACAAGGAGGAGTTTGGAGCCCGCTATCATACTATAAGTAACAGGGCAGCCTCGGAGTCCGGCAGATCTTGCAATAGATGTCAGTAATAGGCTTAGTCAAAACTCATGGCACTTTTTCATGCATTGGTCTAATAAAAAAAAATGCACCACTGTCTCTTTTAGTTCATCTCATTTAGATCTCAGAATAGGTTAAAGGTAAAGGACGCCTGGATGGTTAAGTCCAGCCAAAGGTGACTATGGGGTTGTAGCGCTCATCTCACTTTCAGGCCAAGGGAAACGGCATTTGTCCACAGACAGCTTTCCGGGTCATGTGGCCAGCAGGACTAAAATGTTTCTGACACAACAGAACACCGTGACAGAAACCGGAGTGCACGGAAACGCTGTTTTACCTTCCCTCCACAGCAGTACCTATTTATCTACTTGTGCCAGTATACTTTCAAACTGCTAGGTTGGCACGAGCTGGGACAGAGCAACGAGAGCTCACTCCATCACGAGGATTCGAACTGCCAACCTTCTAAACTGCAAGCCCAAGAGGGCCAGTGGTTTAGACCACAGCACCACCCGTGTCCGTTGATCTCAGAATACTTTGTTGCTAATGCTATAGCTTAATTCTCAGTCACAGCAGTTCTTGTGGTAGTAATGGGATGAAAACTGCCTTCACCATTGAAACTTTAAATTGCAGGTGTGTGTTATATATGAATATATTAAATTGTATGAAGAATATGCACCATTGTTATCTGTATGCAACTGCTGAAAGAAATCATAGCGGTTTCAGAGTTTGGTACCCCCAATATGCAGATGATGCCCAGTTCTGTCTCCTTTCCACCACATTCCATGGAAGTTCTGTAATAGCGTATGAAATCAGTAACAATGTGGATGACAACCAACTAATTGGAACTTGATCCAGACAAGCAGAAATTAGTAGAATGGCCATTCTAGAAATAGGGGCCCAGCCTGTGCTGGATGGATAGCACTCCTTTGAAAACACAGGGTCATACTTTAGGGGTTCTTCTAGAACTGATTTTGACCCTCAGTGCTCAGGTGACAACCATGACCAAGGATGCCTTTCAGGCATCGGTATCTGGCATGGCGAGGAAAATGTCTATGTGGACATCATGGCATCATATCTTTATATATTTATTTTACATTTTACCCAGTGGGCTGACTAGTGTTGTGTGAAGCAGCTGCCACTATCTTTATTAGACTCCGAATGCCTCTGGGTGCCCAGGGTAAAATGGAAAACAAAAATTTCACTGGGTATTGAAGTTATCATTCCAGTTGTGACACCACTTTGCCCAGGGATAGAAGTGCAAAAGATAATATTGGAACAGGACATTAATGACGGCAGGAGCTGTACTTTCATCCAGACACCGCAGAACAGAACAACTCTTTTTTGTAAACATGTCAAATCCTTTGGGTTTTTTTTAAAGCTAGTGGTTTACATTCCTTATAAGACCCTTCAAAATCCAGTGAAACCAGTATAGCTACACTGCATGCTGATAACATATTTAAAAACACAAGGAAAGAATGGACCCTAAAACACATACACAAATAAGGTAAGAATGGACCCTAGTCTGAATAAGGGTACACCCAAACATGTCACACTGAAGGACAAGTACTTATGTAAAGTTCTCTGGATATTTGGCCACACTATACAAGTTACTAGTAGTAGTATTATATACCTATTGGAAAATAGTAATATTTACTCCTACGTTTATAAGAATTTAATAACAAAACTGTATTGATGAGAAACTTTTCATTATTCTTCCTTTCCTTTTCTGTTTACTCTTGAGTGGGTTTGCACCAAACTCCTCAGTGGCTTGAAGATTGCTGCTTTAAACTCGGATTCTACTCTATCACTAATATTAAAATATGTAGAAAATATTAGAAGAGGAAGGCAGATTCAGAGAGAGTGGGGGAGGTATTGGTTTTATTGCTCCCATCAGTCTCTTCGTTCGTCAGAGAAATATGTGTTAACTTGAGATAATGTACATAGAGGCTGTTCAGCAGCCAGATTCTGATGGTGAAGTCATACAATTTTTATGGACAGAAAATCAGTTGTTGAAATGATGAAGTGGTAATTGAAAAGAAACAATTTTACTTTATGTACCTTTAACTACCACATATTCATGCCATTATGGATTTAGTGAAGTCTGGCTATCTGATCCTCAAGATATTAATATCAGTGTCACTGGTAAAATTGGCACCTGCCTCTATTACCTATAAATGCATCCTTTACAATGTAAGTGGAGCAAGTTACCTTGTGTCAGTGATAACAATGGGTAGTGCTAGTCCTACTTGGAGAAGACCCATTGAAGTTAATCAGCACAACTAACTTAGGCGCATTAATTTTAGTGGGGTCTACTCTGAGTAAGACTTAGATGAATACAATCCTGTGGAATCCCAACATAGCACTAAGCGGGGTATGTGTGCTATTGTATTACTGTAGCATGCTCTGTGGGATTGCCTTTAAAAAAATGTTCAGAAGCTTCAGCTGGTCAAGAATATTGTGGCCATACTGCTTACAGGAAGCATGTTGCTGCCCTGTTAAAACAACTTCACTGGCTACTGGTCCATTTCCAGGCACAATTCAAAGGTTACCTGAAAGATCATATCTCCCTTTATGAACCTGGTTGGGTGCTAAGATCTTCAGCTGAGCACCTTCTCTCAGTCCCCTTAACATCAGAGGTATGGTTGGTGGTGACATAAGAGAGATACTTTTCCTTGGCTGCTTCCATATTGTGGAATTCTCTCCCAAGAGAGGTTAGATTGGCTCCCTCCTTGTTATCTTTATGCTGGGAGGGAGACAGACAGACCTTTGAAAACGAGGTGCAGATGTTGTTGACCACTGGGCTGTTGTTGTTTATCAGTGTTGGCATTGGAGTAGAGAGGAAGTTGTTAAGTTACCACTATGTTCTTCCATGGACTGTTTCAGCCTTTACTAGTTTATGTGATGTGGGTGGCGCTGTGGTCTAAACCACAGAGCCTAGGGCTTGTCTATCAGAAGGTAGGCGGTTCGAATCCCCGCGATGGGGTGAGCTCCCATTGCTCAGTCCCAGCTCCTGCCAGCCTAGCAGTTTGAAAGCATGTCAAATGCAAGTGGATAAATAGGTACCGCTCCAGCAGGAAGGTAAATGGGATTTCTGTGCGCTGCTCTGGTTCGCCAGAAGCAGCTTTGTACTGCTGGCCACATGACCCGGAAGCTGTCTGTGGACAAATGCCAGTAAAGCGAGATGAGCGCCTCAACCCCAGAGTCGTCTGCGACTGGACCTAACAGTCAGGGGTTCCTTTAACTTTACCTATGTTCTTCCACAGACTGTTTCAGCCTTTACCAGTTTATGACCACAATCTATTGGGTCTGTGAGGAAGTCTGGAGGAGGGCCTCATGACAAAGTTTGCATTTGTGATGCCCATCCTGAGAATTCAGAAAAGTGTACTGCAGATGTTTTTAAAAACTTTAAGCTTCATTATATCAGCATTGAAAAGTGTCAGCAGAATGAACAGCAAACTATTGACTTTTACAGAACCTGATTGCAGGCGAGGGACTCTAATACTTCACTGGGAAACATAAAGCAAACAGCACAAAGAAAACTTTTGCTGTATAAAAGAGAAGCCAAATGGAAATAGATGGAATTCATCTAACATTTTAAGAAATGGAATTGTGTAGCTTTGAGGTGTCAAATGGGGCAAATGGCCAGGTACCTTACCCAACAGATACCCAAGGGCAACACCTATAATGTTCTTTGAAACATTTCTTACTCTCATCATCAAATAACTATAGCCTATTCTAACCCATTGGTTCCTTCAGTGGTTACAGAGGCATGAGGAACTTGGAAATGAGTTCAAAGTCCCATGATAGGCATTCTAGTGCCCACTTATAGCAGCACCAACACCTGTCTGTTGTATCCTCAATACACTATGCTTAGGCAGCCACATCATGGAGATGCTAGTTTTGCAGCAAAATGACAATCAACATAAGATGGATATAATGGATATAGTATTTTTAGTTACTTACTAGAAGGCTCCTATCCAACATTGCTTGGGGATTCTAAGAAACAAACAAACAAACAAAAAATCAGTGCAGTTTTGAAAGGTTCAGAATGGTGTCCAATTATATCTGAACACAGATGAAACCTCCTTGATCTGAGGAACCACGATGTATTAAGTTACACTGTCTTAAGAAGTGTTCAAACACACAAAGAGCAAGCAACTCTCCAGAAATTATAGTGATCATGAGGTTTTTATATGCCACTTTTTCCCATACTTATCCCAATGTGGTTTCCATAACAGTAAATATTAACAACAACAGGATAACTGGAACACTGTAAAACACACTTATATGTACTACTTGATAGCAATTCCATTCTATATTGCTTTTTTAGTGCAATAGAAAGAACAATATCATTCCCCCCCCTAAACTCATTCTTTTAATTTTGCAGCATTAACAATATCATATATAGAAGAGGCTACAGCTCAGTGGGGTAACACAACTTCTGTGGGAAGCAGGAGATGCAAGTTTCAATACTGCTCCTGGGAAATGCTGATATTACAAACGCAGCTACAATAAAACAGTACATTATTGGTTCGCCATTGTGTTCTGGTAATGTTACCGTTAACTCAGCAGACCAATTTGTCTGATACAATCTTAGGGAGATTTTGATCTTTTTAAATAGACTGTGTAATATATGTGTTTGTGTGTGTGTGTAATATCTTGGGACCTTTTGTATCTGACGATAGTAGGCTGCTACTTTTGTGTAATTCTACAATAAATATTTTGACATAGTGCTGGGTCAGTGTGCATGTGTGTAAGGGGGCTTATGTCCCAGGAGGCAAATTAAGGAGGGTGGCAAAATTACCTGCTTCAACATACATCCTATTTCTAAAAGCAGCCAAATGGTCTGGAAGCAGACTCTTATTTCAGTCTGTTGCTGGCTCCAATGCTAGTTTGGGCTTGTGGCAGCGAGGCAAGCAGGGCCCAGACAGTGCAGGAGCAGTTGTGACAGCAGCTGTAAAGCTCAGTTCTGACCACTGGCCTAATCCTCTCTTGCCCTCTTCTGCCTTGCCCAGACTTACCAATGCCCAGGCGCCATTTTTCCAATGTGCAGGCAACATCTCCATCATTCCTTCATCTCCTTCTCCATCACCAATACAGCCACCACTGTACCACACCCCCAGTCTTGCTTGCTGGAAATGCCCAGGTTAGTGTTCACAGCAGCACCAGGATCAGGCTCCTCCTCCTCTTTCCCATCCCCCCAAATTCAGCTTTCTGCAAATGACATCAAGGTTCCCAGCCCACTATGGAAGAAGGGCTCAGATAAGCCTCTCCAACACAGATTCCTTCACTTGCCAGCTGTCATCTCTTCCTTCCTAGGAGCCACTGCACTGGGCAAGGTGGGCAGGTGGGCAATGAGAAGAGCAAACTGGGAGAACAACCCCCTTGCAGGTGCTTCCCTACACTCTGTACCTTGTCTTTGCTTTATAGTTAGTTACCCACATGGGTGGACAGGTAAGGAATGTTGTCAACTGTATACATCCAAGAAGACATGTGTGTGTGTTTTTGGTGTTGTTGTTGAATATGCCTTAATTTCCTGCACTTAATGGTCTTGGGTTATCTTCACCACCAACCTGCAATACAGTGCAGTATTCTGGCTACCAAGCTATAAAGTGATTTTAAAATTTTGCCTTTAATGGAAATTTTAATCTAATGGGAAAGTGTAAAGAAAATGGACTTCTCACTCATTTTCAAAGCCCCCTTTGCCACCCACTAATTTAATTCAAGCCTGTTTGTTTGTTCATTTTAAATTATCTTTACGGAGAAGAAGGTGATAGTGCAGACTCTTGCCCTCTACAGCAGAATTTGTAGATCTGGGCGTGTTCAGACATATTAATTGTCCTAGTATTTATTGAAAGGGGCCCATGTTTCTTTCCATGATTCTTCAACTTCCCTTAGGCTCTGGCCACATATAAGTGAACCAACCAATAACTTCTTTTATAAGTAACCATAGATGATAGTGGCTAACCAGTGGTCCTGCACACCTTGTTGATCTACAGTTTACATAATCCCTGGATCATTGGCAATATTGGTGGACCACAGGTGAGCTACTTCTGTGATCAGTGAAATCCACCCAAGCATCTTTGCAAGGATTGGAGAAACTGATTATCTTAAATTAATATTTTAGATTCTTTGTATGGTACATAATTTCTCTGTTCATTACTAGGATAGCTGCAGGTTCCCCCAGACAAAGCTGCTGCTGAAATAATTATTGTTACTTATGTTCAATCAAGTCTGAAAAGTTAGTTCCTTTTTTAATATACTGCTGGTGCCCATTTTATTTGAATGCAGCATTTTGATCCTACTACATCAGGGAAAGAGAGCGATTCATGATCAGATTGACATTTGAAATGCTATATTAACCACACGGACTTTCATGATTCAATAGTTTTTATTATTTCCAGTGCTTTACTTAAACCATTTCTCTTATGTTGGATTATTATAGTCTGTTGTAATCTGCTGTTGTAATGTCACTTCAGGGGGAAACTGTTCTGGTCTGAAACCCTCATGTCTCGCCTCTCTCTGTATTATGTTTAAATTGAGGCTTATAACTTGTCTTCTATTATTTATACCTGATTCCATTTATTGATATGGTCCCAGATGCATTTCTGCTGAGTTATCAGTAAAACGTTCAGCTCTCTGCAAGATACCATCGCTCCATAAATATCCTTTTATTATTGCAACTGAGGGACCATCGCTGTGAATCTTCTAATTTTATTTTCATCCTTGTCTTTTGTAAATGGTTGGGTTGAGGCTGAATAATCCTCTATTTACCTTACACTGGCTCCGGACATACGCAGCCGCCACCACACAGGTGGAACAGCTGCCAAATCCTATTTGTGCTCAGTCCAAGAGAGGGAAAACACACAAGAATAAAATCCCCAAACAGCAGGAAATGACAGAAATGGTCACAGCAACTCTCGATTGAGGACAATGTTTGCAGGATGACTGCACACAAAGGCAGCCAATGAACTCACCTCCAGCACACACAATGGCACCAGAGCACACCTACTCCATCAGTCCCTTTGGCCAGGGACACTGCGAGGACCAGACCACATGGTCACAGATCTGCACCCCTCCCTGCCATCAATGGTACCCCAAAGAATAGCAGTTTCTTCAACCCCATTTTACCTTTATATACTGCACTGTATACTGTAAACGGCTCAGGACCGCAATACCTCAAGGACCGCCTCCTCCCATACGAACCTACCCAGTCCCTGAGATCATCTTCTGAGGCCCTCCTTCATGTGCCTCCTCCTCAAGAGGTCCAGAGGGTGGCAACATGAGAACAGGCCTTCTCTGCAATGGCTCCGCGTCTGTGGAATGCTCTCACCAGCAAAGTTCACCCGGCTCCTTCATTATACGCCTTTAGGAGCCAGGCAAAAACATTCCATTTTAACCAGGCCTTTGGTTGTACCCATCTACATCCTATGCCCTTTCAAAATGTTGCAAGACCAACCAAGCACTGGTGAGAGCGCATTATGCTAGCACTAAGGGTAGAGATAGATGACTTGGTGTTATCTACTGTGTCCGCAAGTAATTGTCTAGCAGAGCTTTTCTGAGTTGTCTGGAATCGGGTCTCACACACTGTGGGGATGGGTTTCTGGAGGCAATGGGTCTTTGAAGGCAATGATTCTCTGGAGGCAATGGAGGCCTGTAGTGACCATTTGGCCCATTGCTTTGAGGATAAAATAGCTTGATTACATAGCGATTTAGATGCCGCCATTATGGTTACAGTTCCAGCTGAGGTGCCTGCTACTACACATTCTCTTTGTGGGATCAGTTTCAGTTTATCAGGTCTGATGATGTGGACTTGCAAGGATGCATTCAACTATGTGCTCCCCTCATCGTGGCTGGTGAAATGGAGCTAGGGAGGTTGGTCATGTGGGACCAGAGAGTGGTGGATTCTTCATACAGAGCTTGTCGGAAGCAGCTTCCTGACACATTCCTGAAGAGGTTTCGAAAAAAGGTTAGAAAAGGTGAAAGATCTTTTCCCCATTGCTTGGTAAGAAGTAAGTGTGTGTGTGTAAGTGTGTAATGAACAAGTCTCGTTTTCTTTCTGATGACTGAATGGTAAGTGACAGTGGTAAGTGATGGTAGAATGGTGAGTTATGGTGGGCAGAGAGAGAAAGTGGTGTCCTTCCCCCCAAAAGAGGACATCTTGTGTACATTTCCCTCAAAGCTGATAGCAATGGTGCACTATGGCCTACACTGGTGCACATTCCTACTGCGAGAAGTTTACATCTCCTTACACTGCTCAAAAACACCATTTTGGAGTGCAGCACACAACACAACATGGCACCCACAAAGCTCTCTATCCCCCTGAGTCCCACCAGCTGTTGTTAGCTGAAGCCATATCATGCTAGGCTGGGAGAACGGGTCTTTTTCTATCACTTCCTAGCAACAAGGAAGCAATGCAGGTGACAATGTCAAAGCCTTCACTGAACAGCATCTGGGATGGAGGAGATCCTTAAAGGGAATGACAAGTGTGGACTTGCCAACTAGGCGACAGGACTCCTGTGCCTTGGGCAGTAGTTTGATAGACAGCAATGTATCAGGCTCAGTGGCTTTTAGGACACCAGCTCCATCTTTAGCAACACCTTTAGTTCTTGCATATCGGTTAGCCATGGAGCATGCAAAGATAGAAGAAATTTCTGAGACTAATCTGGGGTTTGTGTAAAGTTTTGCTGTCAATGAGGATAAGCCTATGTATCAGAGTCAATGCTTCCAGCTGGTTCGTCACTGGCAAGTGTCCTCCTGGCTTTTGGAGAAAGTTCTGCCAGCATATCTCTGTATCTTGAGTTCTGCTGGCATAGTGGCACTTCTGCCGATTCCCATAGCTCCTCGGTTGGTGGATCTCAAGGTTACAAGGAAATTTTTAATCATAGAGCAGTTAAATTACAGAACAGCCCAACTTCCCAAATACATTTACTTAGCTCCTCCTGCCATTGTTTTAACAAAGCTTTCCAATTTATAGAAAAGCCAGAGCATCTGTAATTAAACGTTTCTATTTTCACCTGATGTTATATAATTCAAAAAGTAAATTTCATCCTTTTTACTCAGTTTACCACAACAATTCCAATCACATGCTAGGCAAGCAATATAATTTATTTTAAATTATTCCGATTAAAAGATAATTGCAGTGTCGCTCTATATAAATGGAGATCTGAAATGCTAATTCATGGAGAGCGGGAATAAGGTTTCAAAGTTACTTGGCAGCATGTGGTTTCTCTTTGTGATTTTTTTCTTCATGTCCTTTATGCATTAATTTCACAAAATTAATTACAAGATGCTAGTTTTAGCTCTGCATTTGTAAAACGGAACCACGTGGAGGGCTCCCAGTGGAAAATGTGTTCTATATAGGTCTGATTTTGTGGAATATTTTAGGTTTATGAAAAAAAATGTAGGTTTCTCATTGACAGAGTCACTTTGTTCATAATTCACAGCTCCAACAGCAAAGGGCCTTTGATTCTTTTTTAGAAATTATTTGTTCTGCCTCTGGACTAAAACTAATTAACATAAATGTCCAGCAGCAAAATATAGGAATGAAACATTCAGTAGCATGTCCTAAGCTGTATAATTTTACTTCCTAATTATGAAGTTTTGAGTTGAACACAAATGTATATAGCTCTGCATCTATCTTTATACATAAACTTAAAGAAAGCTAGCAATCATAGCAAGTATTAAAATGTTGTATCTCTGGAGTGCTGGGGTGGTAGCTGAGAATGGCATCTGCTGTACATTGATCAGATATAAACATGGTCAGGCTGAAAAACTGGGAGGTCAGTCAGTGCCAGTGTCCCAGCATTCCCCTCCCCTCACTTAGCTGCCATTCAAACTGCAGGAGAGAGAGGAGAGTGCAGCAAGGAAGGAAAGAACTGGCACAAGGTGCCTATCCTCTTCTGAGCATACCAAGCCAGCGGGCAGCCCTTGCTGTCCAGAGGAACAGAAAGCAGCCACTAGAGTACTGCAGGGCACATTTATTGGCACAAGGGGGCGCTCGCGTCTAGAAAGAAGGGGTTAATGATGAAATGAATGTGCCACTGTCATTAGAAAAATCTAGGGGAAACAACAGTTTTATTGCTACTTCAGAGATGAGCCAAGTTTTCTTATTCCCTTTAAGAACCCTTTAATGACCCAACCACCTCCTGGCATGCAGGGTTGCACTCTGAGATTTCATAGTATTTTGATGATCCTGTTGAGAATATTTAAACAAACATAGACTAGTCCATGTTAGTTTTCTGCGCTTTCTCGTTTAGTTGTAGCCTAAAGTGCTTAGGTATGCATCTCCACAATGGGGAGTCGAATCTGTAAAGTCCACGAACTTTTCAACATGAAGTTATTGTGTGAGTTCCTGAATACAGCTCTCCTAAAGTCATTACGATCTCTCACATTATTATTTATTATTATTAATTAAACTTGTTAGTTGCTTGTCACCAAAAGGTCTCCAAGTGACTTACAGCAAAGAAAAATATACAGCACATAATGCCATCGGGGGGGAAAGGGGAAAAATCATATAATACATTAATATTTCATCTAACATAGCATCCATGGGGAAAAAAAACAAATGCCAGCCATATAAATAGTAGCAAACAACATTATTGAACCTCAAAGAATAAGCAAAGTGACAATCTGAACCGCTAATTAGCAAACAAACAAAACCTCAACCTCCCTCTAGTCCAAAAATCATTCACATCAAACCAATGTTTTCCCCATTCCACGGAGAGGTCTGGTGTCCAGGCCTGTGGTGGGTGGGTCCAGTGTCCTCAGGGAGGGTCCAGCATCTCTCCTCTCCCTTCAGGGGAGCTGGAAGATGGTAACAAAAAAAATTACCAGCTTTGCAGTAGACCTGGCTATTGCTCTGTCCTGCTGCTGTTGGGGGTACCAAATATTGGCTGGAAGCAATCTTTCTGTCCTACTCTTCATTCCTAAGGGGATCAGATCAGTGCACCTTAAAAACAGTAAAGCCAATAGGAAGAAATCACAACAAAACTCACAGCAGCCGAAACACTCAGGAAGGCTCAAAGGCTGGATTAAAATGGGAAGTTTTAACAGCCTTTATAGTACAAGCAGCTATATTTAGCAGTCTCTCTCAATCAGTAGAAACAGTATGTAAGTGTTACACAATTCTCTCATTTCCCTAAGTGGGGAGTAGACCAGGAGTAAGTGTACAGGGTTGAGCTTCCCTTAGATGGCAGAAAGAGAACTCTAGGGAATGATTTGTAATGTCTGTTGATTTATAAATACACACCTGTTGGTTTAGGAAGAAAGCCACTCAGCCACTCAGCTCACTGGCTGACCTTTGGCCAGTCACTGCCTCTCAGCCTAACCTATTTCACAGGGAGGAATGTGACACTAGATGACCTTTGGTGTCCCTTCCAACTCTACAGTTCCATGATTCTAGGGTTGTTGTGGGAATTCACTGAGGAAAAAAATATATACAATATGCCACCTTGAGCTCCTTGGAGGAAAAGGTGGGATATAAACGCAGCAAACAAACAAAGCCTTATTTTCAGTCCTTAAGAAAATGGAAGATAAAACTGATACTTTTTTAAAAGGTGAATTTTAGATACACGAACTTCAAACAGCAACAGGAACAACAATCCAGTGATGTGAACCTGAGCTACATGTGGTTAAAAATGAGACTGTGAGAATGGCAAAATGATGTATTCCGGAAGCATCTAAGCCTTGCATGCCCAGCATCTGGAAACATCCCTAAGATATGAAAACTAAAGCTGCTTCTGTGCTATAAAAAGAACAGCTCTTTTTTCTGCACGGCTGGATTATAGAAATCAATAGTTGTACATTTCCCGCACACTGTGGAAACGGGTTTCTGATCTCAATCATGCCACCTTGTAAGCGATAAAGGCACCGAGGATCAAAGAGATTTAAGCAGAACAGGTCCTCAAAATGTTTTCCACTAAAAGTAGTAATTAAAGATTCCTCAGAGATTCATGTAATGAAGCTCTATAGGGCAACAAAGAGGGGGAAGAAGATTTCTTTGTACACCACCAAGACATATCCTGCCTGTTTATTTAAATGCTGTGCTGCCTTATTGTCTGGAATGTGAACTTGAACAATTGAAGAAACATGCTTGGAATCACCTTTAATTGATAATGCATCAATGCAATGCAAAGCTGCTTCAAATTTCTCATAAATTCTCAGGTGCATGACTTGGCATTGCACAATGCAGGAATCTGTGGCAGTAGAATCTGGATCCTTTGCTGACTGCATTTTGCCACAACCCCACTCAGCATTGTGCCCCCTATTCATCATCTCTCTAGTGCTTTCACTATCCAGATATTGAACTGTTCCTCCATACACAAGGCTGTGGTTTATATGTACATAAAAGGCTCCGAAATGATTGCAGCTCTCTCAGTGCAGTGAGATAAGAGCATACAGTGTTTAAAGAATGAGAGAGGAAAATCTTATTTGCGACTGCAATGATTTTGCTGAGTGACCTTGAGAAACACATTAACTTCCATTATCTCAGTTTTTAAAATTGTCTTAGATACATTGTGTACATTAGGGATGGGCCTGCACTCTCCAATTATGTACTTATTTTTTTGCTTACTTGCTTGGGTACATTTCTAGCCCCTATTAAACAGAGATAGGCTTGAAAATATGATGACAAGAATTTCTGAGGTTGTACGGACTGAGGTTGCTAAAAACACAGCTCCCTGAGAGGAAGGTATTCAACAGGTGATGCAGTTCCTAGAGTGACAGTAACAGGGTTATTTGCCTCTGAACTTTTGCCTCTCACACAGTTGTTAAAGGCACGGGAGCCCATTCAGGGGGAAAGTGGCAGTCCTGGATAGTAAGCCTCCAGAACTTGTCATTTCAGAGGCTCGAATGGAATGTCCTCCAAGTTCAGGAAGCAGGGAGAGGGTCCAGCAAGGCTGGTTTAACGTAGTTAGTGACTCTGGTTCAGGTGAATATACAATTCTATGATTACTGTATTAAGCGAAAGTGCTTTAAAACCAAAATAATAAAATCAGAAACAAATGGGAATTAAAACAACAACATAGATAGATAGATGATAGATAGATAGATATAATACTTATGCAATAACAGCCACATATTAATTACATACAGTAAAATAAATAACTTTAAACTCCAATTAGCACAGAGAATTAAGTAGTAGCAGTAAAAAGACAGTCATTAGCAATTAACAACTGATCTGAAATATTGGCATAAAAGGCCACCATAAAAGGACATGTTTATTAAAAGATAGAGTCAAAAGAACAGAATATAGTCAGAAATTCATCCCTATTGTTAAATAAATGCCAAGGTGAAGTCCAGGCATCCATCAAAACGAAACATTAACACAAAAGAAAGGGGTTTTAAATTGGAAACCATTCATCTGGGGCTGTCATGGCATGACGTTATTTCTATTTCTCAAAGAAAATGATAAAGCTTTCCAATCGCTGGTTTGATGGATACTGTCACTGACAGTTGTTTCTGGTAGACTTTTATTGATTAGCTGTGCTTGGAGAAGATAAGTTTCTTCTTTAGTACATGAGGGATAGGGTTAAACAAATACATTTAAAGTTTCAAAATACGAACAAACTAGCAAACTAAAACAAACCATCTAATATTCAAACTGTCGGGGCTGTCAGGGGAGCAGATACATCAACAAGTCAGAAGGGAGACTCAGAGACTCAAAGTAAAGTCAACTGTTCTATTCAGGAAAAGTATACAAGAGAGATCACTCAGGCACAGCTGCCTCGGTGAAGATGTCGCCAAGACTGGCTCTTGGCACCTCACCCCACTTTTAAATCTCCTAAACTCTAGTGGGGAGGAGGGCCCCCTGTGGTTTTTTTAAGCTTTCTGTTCAGCTATGTGTAAAGCTCAGTGACCTTGGAGTCAAAGGGGAGGGGAGCTCAAGGCAGAGGGCCTAGGCAGCTGCTGTGAAGCTGTTCCAGCATCTGGTCCCTCCCTGTCCTCTCCTTCAGATCCTGAGCTCAAAGTGTGTCCCATTACATCTAGCCCTGTCCTTGGAGGGCTCCCTGCCTCTTCTTGCCACTTCTTGTTCACTCAAGCCTCCTGTATCTTCCACCTCCCAGCCTCTCCCCTCCTCTGATCTGTTTTCTGTCTCCCGCCACCACATCCCTGGGTCTAAGCCTTCTTCCTCTGTGTCTTCCCGAGGAGATTCCTCAGCTGGAGCCGCCCACCACTCTTCATCATCCAGCCAATGCCTGACAACCTCCAAGTGTGAGGGGGCTGTTATGTACTGAAGTTCTCACCCTGGGCCAGTAGGGGGTACTGTAGATAGTTATGCAAATGAAGGATCGAAAGTGAAATTCAGTGATTGGATAGTTTGTATGCAAATGAAGGATCGAAAGTGACGTTCAGTGATTGGATAGTTTTAGAAAGTTGTTACAGTAACAAGGTACTGGAGCTCTATATAAGCAGGCTGACTGAGGCCTTCAGCTCAGTTCTGTTCTGGCATCTGAATAAAGAAGAGCTGTTTGAAGAATCGCTGTGTCGTCTGATATGTTCACCCACAACATAACAGGGACAACCTCCTTGGTTAGCATTTAATGAAACTGCAATTATAGATGTTGTACAGACCACCCTTAGTGCTGCTTTTGCACCAGAAGCACAGGATATAAATGTTTTAATAATTAAATAAAAAAAATAATGGTTATCCAGTCATGCCTGATACAATTGTTCTGATGTAGAGAACAGGACAGCTGGTCATAAAAGTCTAGTTTGCTGCCTGTTTTTTGGATCATCTCTGTGGGATAAGTTTAGATGGGTAGGTAGAAGAGGATAGATTAATTGCAATTTACCTCTCCAGGCGCCCACACGTGTGGGTTGAAGAGAGTTTCATAATCCCATCCTTGGCAGCAAAAATAAAAGCATAGGAATATTAGGCTGTAAAACCTTCATAGTCCAGCTATGAAGTAATCTGACTTCCCCCTTCTTACCCCGCTTAAGAAAGTATCAGACAACAACTTGTAAAGTAACTTTAAAAATAAGATTTGCTTACTTTATAATCATGTATTAGTGCACAGCAAAGGCAGCAGCAAATCTATGCAGAGAAAATGCTTAAATTTACAGTATAATCAGCTTCAGGCATCTTCAGGCAACTGGCTGGTTGAAGAAAGGGGGGAGGCAACAGGAAGGTAAATATGCTCCTTCCCTCCCATGAGAGGAGGGGAAATGACATCACACAGAGCCCTCTCTACCAATTCTATTTCTATTGTCTGCATATCTGCCTATCAGCAATACAGCTCTGTGGAGTTAGCTCCTTCTCATGCTAACTAGCAAGAATATGCAGTTGTTAGTTTGGGATGCTAATCTCCCACAATCTCCTCTAAGGCATCAAAGCTGTGGCTATTTGAAACTGTTGTAAATATCCTAATATCAAGTCTTGAATTTCATAGTGAAGCAGCTAATTTTATGTTTTGCACCTATCATTTTCTCTGTGTATCTGTTCCTTTAAATTCATTGGTAGATATATACTAGAGGGATGCGGGTGGTGCTGTGGGTTAAACCACAGAGCCTAGGGCTTGCCGATCAGAAGGTCAGCAGTTTGAATCCCCGCGATGGGGTGAGCTCCCGTTGCTCGGTCCCAGCTCCCGCCAACCTAGCAGTTGGAAAGCATGTCAAAGTGCAAGTAGATAAATAGGTAACACTCTGGCAGGAAGGCAAACAGCGTTTCCATGTGCTGCTCTGGTTCTCCAGAAGCAGATTAGTCATGCTGGCCACATGACCTGGAAGCTATACGCCAGCTCCCTCGGCCAATAAAGCAAGATGAGCGCCGCAACACCAGAGTCGGTCACAACTGGACCTAATGGTTGGGGTCCCTTTACTTTTATATATATATATATATATATATATATATATATATATATATATATGTACCTGCTAACAAGATGTTTATTTATGTGGAAAACAAACAACTGAAGATTTCCACCTCACTTTATCGGCGTACCATTAAAGCTTCACTTGTTCATTTCTGCAGGGTCAGTACAAAAGGTGACACCAGCCCTTGGCAGGCCTAATAATGGAACCCAGCGAGCAATGGAGAACAGCTTGAACCACCTAATGCTTGAGTAGGTTCATGATGGCAATTAGATGGAGTGCAGAGGACCATACCGTTCCATAGAGGCCTCTGCTCTTATAGCACTCAAAGCATTATTTACACCAGAGCTTTCCAAACTTTCCCATGTTGGTGACACACTTTTTAGACATGCATCATTTCGCGACACAGTAATTCAGTTGTACTAGCAAACCAGAGGTTAAACTAGCCCTTATAAGAGCGTTCGCATGGCACAGGTACACACTGAAGCTGACACACTAACGTGTTGCAACACACAGATTGGAAAGCTCTAATTTACATGTTTGCACCTTGCTAAGTACTTCTGGAAATATAATCAGACTGCCCACCTTAAGGAAGGTAGGGAGGAGTTACTCAAAAGGCATTGTAATAAAGCTAAATAAGCAGAATGCCATAAATATATCTGTGCAAGGCACTCTTCACATTAACCAAATGTTGCCTAGTGCATATACAATTGCATCTAGTGCTGTCCTTGTGTGAGTGGAAAGAACTTGCATTCCACACAGCCTTTGGGTCTTCAAAATCTGCTCTAGCCAACTGGGTGAAGGGCAGTCTAGAGCAGATTTTAGGAGCATGTGGAGGGCTGCTAGGGAACAGAGAAAAGAAGGTGAACTCCCATTGCCCAACTCACAGAACATTGCATCCTGCCCAATAGCTTTAGTGCTCCCTAGTGTTAATAAATTTATGGGTGTCAAGGATTTGTTTGTGGGCAGTTTTGGCGATGTTGTGTCAAAGCTACTTTTATCCCACCCTTTCCACTGCATTTCTCCTTCATTTTCTTTGTCACAGGAATTCTAGCCTTTTGGAGAAGTGGGTTGTGAAAGGGCTCCAAATCAGCTTTAACTGTGTCACTGTCTCTCCAAATCCTCTCCTTTTAAAATCCCCCTCCTGGAACCTCGGCCAATCAGAGGCTGCCATACATTAACCCTTTTTCTGGCATGGGAAAAAGAAAATACTTGGGGACCCAACTTGCCCCAGCAAAAACAAACTTTTCCGTCACAACTTGTAGCTACGTTAAGTACATAGTTAGCTAAGATTAAGCACTCTTACCTGAATGCAAGCTTCATTGAAGCCAATGAAACATAAATAAATGTGTTTAGGTTTGAAAAGTGAAATCATTGCTCATCATGAAATATGACCCTCCAATACGACAGAACGTAAGTACATTTAGATATAATTAACAGAGTATCTCTAGATCAGTGTTTATATATCTTGTGTTCATGATTCCACCCTCCATCAGCAGCGAATGCAGCCTCCTTCGGAAGAATGTGAATGATGCCAGCAAACGGCCAAGTAACAGCCACATTAGCTCTCGCCTCTGCATGGAGATATGGACCATCTATCATCCTGAAGTACTTCATATCCTAGCTACTCTATAGTGGGGGGGATTAACCTTTCAGCAGAATGGGATGTAGTAGCTCTTTAAAGGTTTCACTAGCATTACATGGCACTTTTAAAGTAAAGAATAAGAGAATGCTGTATTGGCAATTTAAGTATAATCCTATACTTGGCTGCAGCTTTCTAATATTTCAAAATGTACCATTCTATATTCTAACTGAAAGATAAGTCCATGAAGAGTAAATTATTCTGTGAGCCCAGAGACAAACGAAACCACAATGGGCAGATATAAATAATCTGAGAAGCGAGTGTAAGGGCCATTTCTTAAATAAGAGAAGCTGGGAGAGAAGAGGGGAACTGGAATTAGCCCTCTTTCTACAAAGTTCTGGCGCAGTCAGACCTGAGAGCTCTGGCAAATATGCAGTAGTTCTGTGTATGGCACCAAGTCAGCTAGGGCTCTGAGAGTGCTGACTTGAGGGCCAGTGGGCTTACTGGTTTTTATATTTCTAAACAACGGAATGCTTATAAAACATTTTATAACACCCTGTGCTTTTTTCTGGGGTTACACAGGGGTACGCATATCCTTAAACATTTTCTGAATCTTTGTACTTTTGCCCATTCACTGTATTTATTTTTCCTGATTTGAACTATAAAATGGTGATTTTCTTGAGTTAAAATGAGAGTACCCCTAAACATTTTTAAAGAAAAAAGCACCAATAACACCTTAATAGTTTAGTTGAACTATCACAGTCAGAATCAAAAGAGATTTGAAAGACTGGAGCCCCCATTTATCTTTATATTTTGTCTGATTCAGTGGTAGCCAATGTAGTGCCCTAGATGACGTTGGATTACAATGTCCATCTTCCCTCAGAATTGGTCACACTGTCTTGGCTGATGGGAACTGCAATCCAACCATATCTGGAGGGCATTCATTTTTTGTTTTCCCTGATCTAGTTTATCTGATTTGGAGGAGGTAAATTGGCTAACCAGCTATTTGGCAGCAAGTCGACATCTGCCTTTGATAACACTTCTCTATAGCCTTGGTAGGGATGCAGGTGGTGCTGTGGTCTAAACCACAAAACCTAGGGCAGGCATCCCCAAACTCGGCCCTCCAGCTGTTTTGGGACTGCAATTCCAATCATCCCTGACCACTGGTCCTGTCAGCTAGGGATGATGGGAGTTGTATTCCCAAAACATATGGAGGGCCGAGTTTGGGGATGCCTGGCTTAGGGCTTGCCGATCAGAAGGTCGGAGGTTTGAATCCCCACAATGGGGTGAGCTCCCGTTGCTCAGTCTCAGCTCCTGCCAACCTAGCAGTTCAAAAGCACGTCAAAGTGCAAGTAGATAAATAGGTGGGAAGGTAAACGGTGTTTCCATGCACTGCTCTGGTTCACTAGAAGCGGCTTAGTCATGCTGGCCACATGACCCAGAAGCTGTACGCCAGCTCCCTCAGCCAGTAAAGTGAGATGAGTGCCGCAACCCCAGAGTTGTCTGAGACTGGCCCTAACGGTTAGGGTTCCCTTTACCTTTATAGCCTTGGTAGAAGCATAAAAGATTATTCAATAAGGAAATTTCTTTTTTTCACTTTGCAAATAAGTCTGAGGATATACCCACTGGCCTCTCAAAACTATATCAGATATATATTGAGAAATCCGAGACTTTGATATTATCAAAATTCTGCTACATGTAAAACATTGTGATCTATCTGATGGAAAACGGCAAAATCTCAACAATCTGAGATGTTGTGCCAGAAGAGTATGAGATCACTGCTCCAGAGACAGAAGGAGAACATTTCAATAGTCTTATTTATATATTCTGGAATGCAAAAGGCAATGGTAAATTCTGGCTATTGGTTCCAGTTTGCTCTGAGCATGACTTAGTACGTCACAACCCCACAGCTGTGTTCTTAAAAATTGAGGAAGAAAGTTTCAAAAGAGATTACTTTCTCTAAGGTGTGTACAACGAAGAACATTTGGCAAAACAAGAAGCATTAGATGTTCCCTGTGAGCTCAGGACAACTATTTGAAAGACCTAGCAGTAGGCACTACAACTTGATTGCCAATAGCTGTGAGACTGAAAAGAAACCATAAGTCTATACTGAGAGCTATTTCAGTAATGTGTCTATTTTCTGCCTAGGATGTAATAAAGCAAAGCCTGGGCTCCAACAGAGCCGCTCGGTCCAGCCAGGGTTTCACTTTAGCAGGTGTTTTCCCTACTGTCAATCCTATTGATCAAGACAAATCAGCACTGGACTGAACGCTTTTCTCCACAATCCATTTAAAGAACCCTTCCAGCTGGAGTGGAGGTGATGGATTTGGTTTTTCTGATGCCATTGTAGAACACTGCTGTGGATCACTTTTTGCTTTTTGCATAAAAGTGTATAAGTAGGTTTTCAATTTTTGCTACAAAGGCATGTTTGCAGACTACTATTTCTCCCTTCCTTACTACTTATACTTATTACGTTAACATTATGGAACAACAGATTCTGATAACTACTGTAGAATGGCTTTGTTTCACCTTCATTTTTTCCCTTCCTTTTGTATGAATTCATTTACATGGGGGGGGGGGGAATAAAACCAAAATTCAGTGATGAAGTATACAAACTGTTGTCCTCATTTATGGTCAGCCCCTAATACTCTATTGCACTATTTGCCGGCACACACTTCCAGCCTAGGTCACTGGTGCTGCGGAAAGAAGCAAAGGGACAATAGTGTTGGGATTACACTCCTCCCATGCTGCAGATGTGCAGGATTATTGCATGTCACATGTCTGTTTACTTTCCAGCAGAGATTGTTGCAGCTTTGTAACATCCGTTACGTGTTGCTTTTGTTTTCTCTCTCTCTGAGAAGAACGGAAAGGAGAGAGGCCATGTTTTTCTTTGTCCTGATTTATGTATAATAAATGTACAGATTAGGATAGTATCCACGCCTCAAGCCTGATTGGTTGTGCAGTTTACACTGCTGAGTAATGTGTGCTCCTGCTAAACAGCTTGAGTAGCGGACGCACATCAGAGGAGGATGACTGATGGATCTCTGCAGCAGCAAGGCTGAGAAGGGAGACACTCCGGCTGCGGCCAAGCTAGCTGGCTTTCCATCCCCGGTTCCGACAAATAGGTGGAATCAGTAACAGTGGTCCAAAAAGCCAGCACAATAGTTACCCTGTATTCACTGTAACACTTTGATAATCTCAAAAGTCCAGTATGCCAGTTGCATTTACATAGCAGAAAGTCTGCATCAAGTATAAGGAATCATGGCATTTCTATAACTTTGGGGGGAATACCCCCACCACCACTGATATCTGAAAGCACCCTAAGTCACATTTTAAACCTAGTAATCAGAGATCTGTTTAAGGACCCCATCATAAACAAAAGGAATGGCAGTTAATTAACTAAAGGGACCCCTGACCATTAGGTCCAGTCGTGACCGACTCTGGAGTTGCGGTGCTTAACTCGCTTTACTGGCCGAGGGAGCCGGTGTACATCTTCCGGGTCATGTGGCCGGCATGACTATGTCGCTTCTGGCAAACCAGAGCAGCGCACGGAAACGCCGTTTACCTCCCCGCCGGAGCGGTACCTATTTATCTACTTGCACTTTGACTTGCTTTCAAATTGCTAGGTTGGCAGAAGAGTTAATTAACTACACCAGTGTAATTAACAGAATATGGTAATCTGCTAAACTCAAGAGGAAAAGAAATATTTCGTTGCAGGAGAACTGAAGGTATCAGCTGTGGGATACAATGTTTATTAATTGTACTTGCACATTTCAGACTACTGTTCCATTAAATCATCAGTGAGAGGAAATCATTTGCATTGACCATTACAATGTTAATTGTCAAATCCCAGTTCCATCCAGTTGTTTCATATATCAAGCTAACTCTAGGGAGGGTGAACCACGGCGGATGCTGCATTTTATATTTGTGTTGTATTGACACCCACGGTATTTTGGATGAAGCAGAATTGATATACAGCTGTGCTTGGCAGCAGGAACTCGTTGCCAGACAAATCTGTAGACCGAGTCCCCATAACTGCTCTTCCTCACAGAACTGAAGAGGGACCTGCAACAGTCAGGGCCTCTCGTTCCCCCTCTTCCCAGACCATTTTCCTGTTGTTTTTAAAGTAGAATTCTCTAATTAAAAGTAGTCCCAATTGCTTTTACTAAAATAAAGAGGCCCGCCAGGCACTGTCTTTTTGGCTGCAGCAAAAACCTCTTTCTTTTCCCTGGCCTTTTAAACTTTTAACATGGTGTGGTTTTATTTGTTTTAGCTCTCTGATTTGATGTGCTTCTTTTCTTCCTGTTCTAATAGTTGCATAGTGCTAGGGAGTTTTTATTTTTGCTCATGTTTTTATTTTACAACTGTTTTGATTGACTCAAATTCTATGTAAATGTGATTTCTAACATTCTTATTGTTTTTAGCTTGTATGCCACCAAGGAAATTATTGCTATACAGCGGTTTATAAATAGTGGAAGTTGCAATAATGCAGCTATAAGAACTTCATCATTTAACGTGGTGGCACCAACACTTTGGAGCCCCTGCCTATTGATGTCAGGCAATCACCTTCACTATATTCATTTTGGTACCTGCTGAAGACATTTTTATTTAGACAAGCCTACCCAGAAGTTTAGAAAGTCTGTTTACTTTTTGAATTGTTTCAGTCTTTTCTATTGTGTTTTTAAGAAGAAGAAGAAGAGGAGTTTGGATTTGATATCCCGCCTTTCACTCCCCTTCAGGAGTCTCAAAGCGGCTAACATTCTCCTTTCCCTTCCTCCCCCACAACAAACACTCTGTGAGGTGAGTGGGGCTGAGAGACTTCAAAGAAGTGTGACTGGCCCAAGGTCACCCAGCAGCTGCATTTGGAGGAGCAGAGACGTGAACCCGGTTCCCCAGATTACAAGACTACCACTCTTAACCACTACACCACTCTTAACCACACTACACCACATAACTTCCTGTATGTTTTCAACTGTGGTTGTAAAATATTTAGTGACCATTATCCTTTTTTTGTAAAACACCTTCAGGTTTTCTACAATCAAGCAGCATACAAATTTTAGGAAATAAATAAGAACAATGGTGGACAGAGCAATCTGATGCAGGAGGAGGGAAGAGTCCATGGAAGAGGATCTACCATTCGCTGCTTGGCTTGCATCAGCCAGGAGAGAAGTTTAAGGGTCATTTCCTTCCCCTTTGCTGTTAAAAATCTCCTTCCCTTGGTTTCAATGGGAGGGAAAAGAATGACACCAGTTTCAAGGCTGGCATAGTTTTTTCCACTTTGGCAGGGTAGGTGCGTGGGTGGGACAGTGTTCAGGGAATGCAAGAATTTGGAATCCAGTACCTCCCCCATACATCTCGATACATCCCATGCCCCTTACCCACCCCTGTTGTTTAGTGGCTGAGGGCTTCAAGCACATTGGATATTCTTCTACAACAGGGGTCAGCAAACCTTTTCATCAGGGAGCCGGTCCACTGTCCCTCAGACCTTGTGGGGGACTGGACTATTATGGGGGGGGGGGATGAATGAATTCCTATGCCCCACAAATAACCCAGAGATGCATTTTTAATAAAAGCACACATTCTACTCATGTAAAAACACGCTGATTCCCGGACCGTCCGCAGGCTGGATTTAGAAGGCGATTGGGCTGGATCTGACCCCCGGGCCTTAGTTTGCCTACCCATGTTCTACAGTTCTCCTCAATCTATTGTTGCGAACAGGGATTTTCAACTTTGACAAATATGAAAGATCAGAAAAGAGAAAAGCTTCTTTATGTTGTTGAGGAGATGACAGTTTGTTTGTCTCCAGTTAGACCTATTATAACTGAGAATACCACGCAAAAGCAAACCCACACTGAGTTTGTATATATCTGGTACATATGTAGCAGGCTGTACATTTTTTATTATATTTTGGGAATGAATCATGTTCTCATGTAGCTGCATTGTTTCATTACTTACTGGATGTCCATGATGGCATTTTAAAGTAGTTGTGTTCTGTGTTATAAATCAAGCACTGCTAGGAGTTCCTTCTCTTTGTTTTCCAATGTATTTCTTATCAATAAAAAAATTGTGTGGCATTAGCAAATTTTTATTCTGAAAGTGTGGCCCAGAGAAAAAAGTTTGAAAAGCACTATGCTAGAGGGTTGTTTTGCCCCAGCTTTTGCAAATTAAATATCAATAGGGGGTTGACAATGCTAAATGTTCCAATTAATCCTAAATGTTCATTTATTATCACACCTCCCTAAGTCATTATTGTTCTTTGAATTTTGGCATTTTCTGCTCTAATGATTTAGTGAATTAAACACTCATACTTGGCTGTGGATTTTCCAGGAAAGGACAGTAAAGAACTGAGGTAAATAATTAATGGAATGAGGCTTGAATCTTCTAGCTATTTGTGTTTGGTACACAAATACCCTTTGATATATTTTTCTTTCCCTAACCTCATATCTTCTCTTTGTTCTTTAACATTTAATAATATTGCTTTGAATTGTACAAAAAGGAGCATTTATAACATTTTATAAACATTTTTAGTATTGACATATATGATACCTTTCCTTGTACCCATATAAAATATTATAGCTATCTGTTTAATATGCAGTTATGTTTAAAGGAAAATAAAAGCCCTGGTATTTGTAGTATTGGAAGGTGAATCTTATTTGCATATTTCAATCGCTTCCTTTAATTAAGAAGACGAAGAAATTGCAAAGGACTTAATTGTGTGAGTTTATTTGTAGAAAGTAAAAGAAGGCCTTTTACTAAGTAATCCTATGGTTGCAAATATGCTGAGGGAGTGTGTAGAGGAAGAGATGCCACCATTATCCTGGTGGGACATCCCTTGTATGGTACTGTGGTCTAAACAGCTGAGCCTCTTGGACTTGCCGATCGGAAGGTTCGAATCCCTGCGATGGGGTGAGCTCCCGTTGCTCTTTCCCAGCTCCTGGCTACCTAGCAGTTCGAACACGCACCAGTGCAAGTAGATAAATAGGTACTGCTGTGGCCAGAAGCGGTTTAGTCCTGCTGGCCACATGACACGGAAAGCTGTCTGGACAAACACCAGCTCCCTGAGTCTGAAAGCGAGATGAGCGCCGCAACCCCATCGTCGCCTTTGATCCAGGGATCCTTTACTTTTTACCTTTACCTATGCCCACTCAGCACTCATTGCAAAAAGAAAGAACAAAAACTGTGGAAATCTGGTAGACACAGTGTAGCTCAAAACTATGAAACAGTCCATCAATCAGAGATGGAGCCAAAATGGTGCTCGTATGACAAGTATAGACAGGAGGCAGCCAACAATGTTGCTATGCTTCATCAACATAATACTCAGACACAGTGACACTGCAGTAGCATCACTCCCAATAATGGCTATGGCATATATGGCTGGGAAACTGGGGGCAAGAGGTTGGAGGACCAGCAGGAGAAAAAGTTATAGAATAACCCTATTCACCATCTCTTTTTCTTTTTTTTGAAAGACTCAAGCTAAGGTAACTGGGACATGAATCCACATTTCCAGCACCACAGAGTGGCTTCCTAACTACTCAGCAACAGCAGCAGACATCAAGCACACATGTCATGGGATATGGGCAGTGCTTTTTTCCCTTAAAAAAATGTTTAGGGGCAATCTCATTTTGACTCAAGAAAATCACCATTTTATAGTTCAAATCGGGAAAAATAAATACAGTCAATGGACAAAAGTACAAAGATTCACAAAATGCTTAGGGATATGCCCCCCCCCCAAGCACTGGATATGGGACTTGGGTTGACGGGGAGACAAAACACCCTAAAGGTTGCAGAAGGACAGGTGATGCAGGCTTCCTACTTCAGATAAACATTTTATATTGACCAGGGGTCAACCGAACCATAGGAAAGAGGGGAGGAACATTCAGGCATATCTGGCCGAATCAGGACAAGCACTGATTTGGACCTACATGTCCTACCAGGACTGATTTGGACCTACCAGGGCTGAGCCAACCATTATGCAGATTGAGGTGGCTATCTCAGGCTGTGGGTGCTCTGAGGTGTGCAGGTGGTAGCAGTAGCCTCCTCACCGTTCTTCCCGATGTCCCTACTATTCTCCTCTGTGTGCCACATGGGTTGACATTCACCCTCTAAAGTAGCCGGCTGTGCTCAGTGGAAAATGCTCACTTGTTGTCATTGATGAAGGAAGCTTTAAATCTCAGTCCAGTCAGTTTCTGTACATGAAATGGGGGTGGGACCGGTGGATCTTGTCCTTCCCTTTAAAAATGCAAAATTCAGGTCACCATCCCATATTTTTATTTTTATTATCATTATCATCTCTATTAATTGCATTTGTTAGTCACTTCACACCAAAATAAATGTCTCAAAGTGTCTTAAAAATGAAATAAAATACAAATTAAAAACAACAATTAAATGATGTACACTACAAAATTCCTAAAATGCTCATCTGTGATTACACTATACAAAACACTCTGACAAATACATTCGGATATCTGAGGTGTAATTGAACAATCCAGGTCTCTCACTTCTTTGAATAATTAAACAAGCTGTTTATTTTTTGGGGGGGGGGGGAGATTCCTTCTGTTTTTTTACTATGTTATGCATTTTTGTGTTTTTATATTGTAAAGTACTCTGTGATCCTTGAATGGTGATAAATAAATAATAAATTATTATTATTATTATTATAATTTCTCAGCTCTCCCATTCCCCCTTCATCATTGACATTCCTCTTTCAATCCTCTCCCTTCTTTCCACTTTAACTGACTGCCTCATAGATTGCGGCAGCAGCACTTATCCCTCTTGTGTTCCTTGCCTCAAGGAATTTGAGTCCATCAAGCTCCCCTATCCACTTCAGTGTCCCATCCTGAAGCCAAATCAAGCTAGGCTATGGAACAGGGATTCCATCCGTCCTCAAGATACACTGTTTACTTAATCCTGATTTGCTTGCACAAAAGTTTGTAGTATTCGTTCTGATTTGTTTGCCAGGTGATGCACTACCAAGCAATTCTTATCTCCCACTTCCCGGTGCATTTCCTCATCCTTTTTGTTTGAAGCAGATTGGTTGCACAAGGTTGCCAAATACACTTTAATTGTGTGATCTGAGTTTTCCAGCTTGCAACTGAATCCCACCTGCAAAATAGTGACAGCATGGGAGTGCCCCCTATTGGCCATTCCCTAGCAACAGACAAGTGGCAAAGTTGCTTTGTAGAACAGCTTTTGGGATGGAAGAGGTTCTGTACATGGAAGTGTGTGTGTGTGTTTATGTGTGCAGACTTGGCAATTGGTCACCCTGTACTTCACATAGTGGCAGGGTAGCAGGTGCATTGTTTTCTAGAGAACCAACTTCAGGTTAGCAATACCTTCACCTGTCGCACAAGTGTTTTTCATGGAGCTTGCAAGGATTAAGCAACTGCCCAGGAGCAAATAGGTTGCCACCCTTCAGAATAACATCCAGGAACATCCTGGATCCTGCTGGATCCTTCTCACATTACATATCTCAGTCTCAAGACTGTGTCTTTGTACCCACAAGATGCTACTTGACTTGGTTAAATATTTTGCTTTTCAAAGAGGCCTCATATATTTCTCCTTATTGTAGGAGGGGAGAGAGACTTCCTGCAGGCAATGGTTTCTCCACCTGCCTTGCCCCACCCTCCAGCCCCTCCCAGCCCATGACTTTGAGGACAGTAGAAGCAGCCGGGAAGAGAGGAGTTCGGGGATATTTTTTAAAAATAATTTTATAAATTGTGTGTCCTTGTTTCTCAATTTGACCCTTTTACATGGCTTTGTATGTTTTTATGCATTGTGATTTGCTGTTATTTTTATTGATTATAGATTAATGATTATTTGCTGATGTTTAATTTTATTGTTCACTATTGGATTCTAATGGATTTTGGAATATTGCTTTATTTGATAAAAGTTGTTTATTTTAAAGTTATTGTGATTTTTTTATATTGCATCAGATTATTACTATTAATGTTTTTTAAAAATTATTTTTATGTGTGTTGGAAGCTGCCCAGAGTGGCTGGGGCAACTCAGCCAGATGAACAGGGTATAAATAAATTCTTATTCTTATATATCTCTCCCTCTCAGAAAGGAGCAGAGAGAGGGTGGGAGATTCCCTCCAGCAAATTTAAGTGCACCAAGCAGCAATGTCTACGGTACAGAAAATTTCCTCGCTAGCTTCAGGATTCTATTATCCATGGGTAACTTTTAAAGTCTTGGCTTGGCAACATAGGATTACAGTGAGGATGATGCGTTGTGGTGTGTCGGAGTGGGGAAGAGAATATAGAATATAGGTTTAAAAATAGAACATAGTCCCATGATGCTTTTCTATAAATAAAAAACCCGAAACCATTAAGCAATTCTTATGTAATTTTAGAAGGACATTTGTTTCGGGATTACTTTGTGCCTGTGCCTTGAAAGGAGAGGCTTTATACTTCAAGACACACAAGCAGCAACAGAATACAAAACAACAGAAAGACTAAAGTGAGTGCCCAAGGGTGCGTCAGGCCTTAATTACAATCTTGCATCGCCATCTGTATCTGAAAGCTTGACAAACCAGCTGATAGATCTCCATATTAAAGCTGCACACAGCACATTAGCGGAATACTTTTAATTGGAGAGGCTTATTCTTGTTGAAATATAATATTACATGGCAAATTAAATCTGTTGATGCAACTGTGGATTAATGCAGAAGACGATTCCTTTAAGAACTGAATTTGGATGCTTTCTACCTGTATTTGGAAACTGAGAAAGGGTTATTGGAAAGTCATATTGATCTGCTGGTTTGTAATTCAGAAGAAGCTATTCTGTCTATGCCACCGCTGCTGTTTAAGCATCATTTTCAGAAGCACTGCACCCTTATCCTTAAATGCTTTTTTATCCTATGTTGCTGTACTTGCTCAGGTATGGTACATTAAGAAAAGGTCAGGTAGTTCTAACTTTCACTTTAACTACTGTGGAACTAGAAGCAGACAGAAGCACCCAGATTAACAAGCATGGTAGAAGCAAGTAGAGAGATTCAAAGATGACAGCAAACAAACTTACTATTCTTACGTTCAGTAAGATAGCAAGGAATTGCAATGCAGTGCTTAAGTGATCTTAGTGTCAACACAAAGGAAGAGGCTGGGAATTAAACCAGAATTAGTTGGTCCTATCTACCATTGGCTCTGCATTTTAAAAAGTAGAGACATCACCTTGCCAACAAAGGTCCATATAGTTAAAGCTATGGTTTTCCCAGTAGTGATGTATGGAAGTGAGAGCTGGACCATAAAGAAGGCTGATCGCCGAAGAATAGATGCTTTTGAATTATGGTGCTGAAGGAGACCATTGAGAGTCCCATGGACTGCAAGAAGATCAAACCTCTCCATTCTGAAGGAAATCAACCCTGAGTGCTCACTGGAAGGACAGATCGTGAAGCTGAGGCTCCAATACTTTGGCCACCTCATGAGAAGAGAAGACTCCCTGCAAAAGATCCTGATGTTGGGAAAGATGGAGGGCACAAGGAGAAGGGGACGACAGAGGACAAGATGGTTGGACAGTGTTCTCGAAGCTACCAGCATGAATTTGACTAAACTGCGGGAGGCAGTGGAAGACAGAAGTGCCTGGCGTGCTCTGGTCCATGGGGTCACGAAGAGTCGGGCACGACTAAACGACTAAACAACAACCATTGGCTCTGGCTCTGTCCAATGATGACTCTTGGTTGGCTGTTCTGCCCTCCACCCTGCTGACCCCAATGACCACCAACCACCCATGGATGAAACTTAGTTGTGTTGTCCTTGTCACTGTACAGTTTTGCTGATGACCAGTGACACAGCAGCTTGACTAAACTACACATCACACTAAAATAATTGTAATCACCCATCACTGCTCTTCAATTCTGCTTTCAAAATGGTCAATGATGTTTATGTAAATTTTTAGAGTACAGAAATAATTTGCACTGATGTTGAAAAGGAAATAATCCTCCACTACAAATTATACTGTAGGGGAAGTTAGGAATTCTTTGTTACATTCCTTAAGAACTGAAACAATCTTGTAATAGCCGTTTGCAGATCTTTTAAAGACAATATATTACGCATTTTTCAGTTTGGCTACTAGGGGTCAGTGTTCCACCTTACATAGCAAAATTAATATTAATTGTGAAATAACCAAATTATGGTTGAAACATGCAAAGTGTATTAATTACAGTTAGGGTTTCACGTGCACTATGCTGAAAAGCTATACTTTACTTTGCTATGTATTAAGTGGTTCCATTTATTGGGCTTTGGATACAGTTTAGGATAAATAGAAATACCTAGATTGAGAACATACTGAACACCTCCCATAATATTCATGCAAAATCTCCCCACTCCATTTTTTTTTTAAGTAGGGAAAGTGGTCACTGATAGTGGGAGGACAATTAATGTTGGTAAGTAGCAATACATTCCTATCCTTTCCCTAAAATTATGGTTAAGTCCCTTTTAATCCCCTGTATCCAGCAAGGGTTAAAATCTAATGGAGGATTGAATTGCTGAAGTAGCCAGGCCAGCTTCTTGGTCATGGGCCTAAGTATGCTCCTTAGTGCAGACATAGGCAAACTCGGCCCTTCAGATATTTTGGGACTACAATTCCCATCATCCCTGACCACTGGTCCTGTTAGCTAGGGATCATGGGAGTTGAAGTCCCAAAACATCTGAAGGGCTGAGTTTGCCTATGCCTGCCTTAGCGTAACAAAGGAAGCTGCAAATGAGTGGGCTCCATCCCTCACCAGTCTTGTTGTGAGAAGAAGGAAAGTCAGAGTGTGTGAGATAGAGCGCTGGGCTAGAAGCAGGCAAATGCAAGAAAATAAGAGCAATGTTTGATATCTGTTGGAATTCATTGCTGTGGCTATGGGAGAAACAAGACCTTCTGGGGTGTTAATGCTATGAGCCCTCCATCGCAGGCTTAGGTTTATTTATATATGTGTAAATAAACCACCATCTCCACTGTCCTTAATTCCAAGGAAACTGAACCCTGGGTAAGTGCCTGGACCTCTTGGAAACTTGCACCACTCAGAGATTGGGATGGTGTGTAACAATACGTATGCAAAAAGCCAAGTCTCTGCACCAAGGAGGTTATGTGCAGTGTTTCCTACCACACTTCTTTTCGGGATCAAAATTGGAGCCATGCTTCACTCCCTCCCAAGGTTTGCTTTTAGAGTGGGTGTGAGAATTGCCTGTCTCTTGTGGAGCTCATGTGCTGTGCTCTCTGTAAGAATCACTCATCAGGGCATGCCTTTTTTGAAGTTGAATAATAGTACTGCATCTCTGCATCAGGAATGATTTAATAACCTCATTACATTTGATGTGGATATACAGCATAATTATTCAGTATTACATTCTGGAAGCAGCCTTCCAAACAGGAACAGGATCATTAAAGTACAGAGCACCCAGTTCCCAATCTATTCAGCTTATCGGAATGGAGACAGTGGTTGATGGTATTGGGAGGGGCTGAGAGAATGGCCCAGGAGAATGAGCAGGGCCACATTCCACCATCCCTCTCTTAGGGCAGGCTGGGGCCAGCGGGAGAACTACCAGTCACTGTTGAACAATTTTGATCTATTTTTCTCTTATGTCTCATGAGTGACAGCATGTAGCATGAAAGCATCATCTGGTGTGGAGGGGGAAGCTCCTTAGGCTGTCAAATGCACACAATCATCAAGACCAGCTTCTTTGATTTGGGTTGGGGATGAGGGGGATAAACCTCTTCCTCCAACTACACGTGAATCTCTGAATAATAAAATTTAACACAGCCTTAGAAAGGAATCTCAGGCTTGACTTGCAAGGATCACCTATTGCGCTCAATAGATGACAAATGTTCATAGTGCACAACCCCAATTTTTAAGCCTGAAGAATCAGGGGAGGGGTTTGACAGGGGAAGACAATCCTACTGGATTAGACCAAAGGTGAATGCCATTCAGCATCCTGTTTTCACAGTGGCCAGCCAGATGCCAAAGCAGGATCTGAGTGCAACAATTTGAGAATCCCAACAACAGGGGATTCCCAGCCATTGGTCTTTAGAGGCGTATAGCCTCTGGGTCCTCCAATCAGCTATGGATTTGTGGGCTTGGATCCATCTCTGGAGGCACAATTTCGACCCTTGGGACATGGCATGTCCAACATGTCGCTTGGGGTGATGGGGTGATGTACCATTGGTGCAAAGTGGGAGTGATCTTTCTGATGGATGAGAACAATAGGGGGCTAGTACGGACTTTTTGCCCCGATATACCACACTTGCTTTCATCGAACCACATGTATCATTTTATTTCCCTTTCACCAGTTTGGACAGATCCCTCAATAATCCTTTGCAATCCCATTTTATATTTTTACCATCCTGAGCACTGTGGGATTTTATGGGATAACATATAGTGATGACTACTATGGCGAAACCTTGAAAGATTTGCCTCTGTGTACAGTTATTGACCACTTTTACGAAAGCTTCTTTGGATTTTGCTTTAAACTGAGGCAGGAAGCTGAAATAACAAATTCAGGATTTCTTTTTAATATTTTCTCTTCTGTGCAGCATTTCTGAAGCATTCAGCTTTTATGGATTAATAGCATAAAGCTTCGGGGAAATTGCTTTCATTTTGATATACAGAGTGTTTCAACCTGTACATTATTGATGTTTAATATTCACGTAAATGATGCTTTTAAAGAGATTAGCCTGATCGTATAAAATGATACAGGATCTTTTCCCCCTTACAACATGCTTCCATACCATTTTTCTTGCGCAACTGAAAAGAAAAATGGGGTGCATTTCATTATGTTCGAGGACTAGTGGTTTTGGAGTAATTTTTATATAGCAATGCAAAAAACAAATAAATTCCTAATAACTCTTGCAGGCTTATTATAGAAATGACATGGGAAAGTTAGAAGTAAAGAGCTGTGTCAACAAGTTTGGGGGTGCATAAGAATGAAACAGTTATTGAATATCTTTGTTGTTGTTGTTGTTGTGAAGAAGAAGAATCTTGTTACCTGATGCGGGTGGCGCTGTGGGTTAAACCACAGAGCCTAGGACTTGCCGATCAGAAGGTCGGCAGTTCGAATCCCTGCGACGGGGTGAGCTCCCATTGCTCAGTCCCTGCTCCCGCCAACCTAGCAGTTCGAAAGCACGTCAAAGTGCAAGTAGATAAATAAGTACCACTCCAGCGGGAAGGTAAACAGCATTTCTGTGTGCTGCTCTGGTTCGCCAGAAGCGGCTTAGTCATGCTGGCCACATGACCCGGAAGCTGTACACCGGCTCCCACGGCCAGTAAAGCGAGATGAGCGCCGCAACCCCAGAGTCGGTCACGACTGGTCCTAATGGTCAGGGGTCCCTTTACCTTTACCTAGATAAGTTGCAAACCCCGGGGTGCATCAGATGTGTTCAAGTGGGTGTGCAAGAGGGTTGAACTACCCCTGAAAGAGCAGGTATGTAACTTGGGGATATTCCTTGATCCAGCACTCTCACTCATTCACCAGTTATGACCATTCCTGAATATCAGTAGTGCAGTCCTCCATGCTATAGGTCCTCCATGCTCTAGCAACAGCCCAATTGGACTACTGTACCACATTGCATTGTAGGACTGTCCTTGAAGATGACTTGGAAGTCCTTGAAGATGACTTGGAAGCTCCAACTATTGCATAATCCAGATGCCTGAATTTTCACTGGTGCAGACAGGTGGAATTACATTACATTTCTAAAACAGCTGTGTTGGTTCACTAGTCAAGGTGCTGGTGCTTGCCATTAATGATCTAAAAGCTTAGGAAACAAAGACCTGATATACTTCTCCCTATACCAAGGTGCCATTGCCTTGAGATCTGCAGTTGTGGCAGAGCATCTTTTCTTTGCCTACCTTTGCCGGGATCTTTTCTGTGGTGGCACCCCAACTGTGAAATACCCTTTCTATAGGGGCACAAATGGCAGATACACTAATCTTTTGGGCCATGTTAAAAATCTTAGAGTTATCTAGGCAATTAAAACATTGATTTAAGGCTGCATTCCTTAACATCAGGTGTGGGAATATTTTACCCTCCAGATGTTGCTGAACTACGACTCCCAACAGCCCCAGCAAGCAAGGCCAGTGGCCAGGGTTGATGGGAGTTCTTGCAGCCTCTGAAGGGCCAAAGGTTCCCTACACTTGCTTTACTCAATTCCCTGAGATGTGTGTCATATTGCACTGTTAAAGGTTGATACGTTAGCTGCCCTTTGTCCACTTGCTCTTGTATTATGGCTTTTTATTTTGGTATGGCTAGTTGTATACCACCTGGATACCCATAAGAATGAATAGGCATTTAAAAATATTTTAAAATAAATAATGAACAAAGATGGTCATGTTTGCATCTGCTCTTCAGTGACATCTAAAGCTGATTAATGAAATGAAACCAATTTGATTTTTAACCCTGGAGCCTAACTCCAGTAGCTACCCTGCTTTCTTTATGCATGTGGGTTGACGTTTCTTGGGCTTAGCATGCCCCATATTTCCTTTTTGAAAGGTGGAGGTTAACCCTGGTGACAGCTGGGCCCTCTTTGGGTTCGATGGGTAAAGAATGAGGAATGTTCAGGAGCAGCATTGCTGTGATAGGATACAAGAAAGACAACGAGAGACTCTGTTCATTAAGATATTATGGGTCTGGCTAATGGAGCATGGCTGATGAAGCAATCTGTTCAGTAGCCTCATATTCATAGTGACAATGATATCTTCCACAACAGCTGGCATTTAAACTAAATGTATTTGAATATATCATTTTTTTCCTTAGGTGTTTTGTTTTTTTTAACCACTGTTTTATTTCTGAGATCACGTCTAGCCTGCCTTTTCTCATATTAACCCAGGGCAGATATCATTAGAATAAAACAACTCTCTTCAAGTGATAAAGGTGTAGGATGTTGTGCAGATGCCCTACCCAACTATTTTTGTTATTTGTTAGCTTTTTCTCAGAGAAGGTCCATTAAAATTAATGGGTAACCACTAATTTAGATTTGTTTTTACCGTGTATACTCTTAAGGAAAAATAACTGACTATGCTAATAATAATAATAATAATAATAATAATAATAATAATTTATTATTTATACCCCGCCCATCTGGACGAGTTTCCCCAGCCACTCTGGGCAGCTCCCAATCAAATGTTAAAAACAGTACAGCATTAAATATTAAAAACTTCCCTGAACAGGGCTGCCTTCAGATGTCTTCTAAAGATAGGATAACTGCTTATTTCCTTCACATCTGAAGGGAGGGTGTTCCACAGGGTGGGCGCCACTACCGAGAAGGCCCTCTGTCTGCTAAAGCTGTTTTAATTACAGCCAAAATTATCAAAGGGCCGTACAACATTATAATGCCTATCACAAGTCCAACATAGTCAGAGATACCTATGAAGCCAAAGCATTTGAATGTCAGAACACAAGTACTTTGTTGAGCTCTTCCCAGGCACACACCCATTTAGGCAATACCAAAGACCAAACTGGGTCCAATCTATATTAGCATTTTTCTGGTATTACTGTGGCTTCTTGATTCCTTGATAGCTGCCTAAAGGGTAGTAATACAATCACTTCTTCCCCTACATTCTGGGATTTTTCTGTTTGATTTTTGCCATAAAAGCCATATTGCTATAAGCCATGCCAACCTTCCAGTGGTGAAAGATTCAAGAGGTTGCAGCACTTGCCCAGAATTCTCTTAGAATGAAGGTCAGCAGAAATAGTGATTGAGGATGTTTGGTTTTATATACGCATATATGCAACCTGAGCACAAGATGGAGGGTCTCACACTATGAACACTCCAAAATACCTTGCTTCTCCATTACAGTGGTACCTCGGGTTACATACACTTCAGGTTGAATGCGCTTCAGGTTGCAGACTCCGCTAACCCAGAAATAGTACTTTGGGTTAAGAACTTTGCTTCAGGATGAGAACAGAAATCGCGCGGTGGCGGCAGCGGGAGGCCCCATCAGCTAAAGTGGTGCTTCAGGTTAAGAACAGTTTCAGGTTAAGAACAGACCTCCAGAATGAATTAAGTGCTTAACCCGAGGTACCACTGTATTCACAGCTTTGTATCCAGCACATACATATCTCTGTGTCCAACTTCTTTCTAGCCTACTTCCAGTTCAGCTCTCGCACGCCCCTGGCAATGATTCTCCTACCTAGCAATTAGGTATCCTATGGCACAGAGCAACTCTTTTGGTTATGTTAATGGTGGTACTTAACCAGTCAGCTGAAGCCAATACTTAGGGACTGGTTTGACAAAATTGCTTGTATACATTCTACTCTCCATAGATGTAGGATCCCAAGATTTGGAGGGGACTCATCATGGCATCATCTAGTTTGACTCCCCAAACCCACAACAATATTCTTTAAGAAGATGGTGGGATTTGAACGAGGGTGGCGATGCCAATTCTCTGTACAGGAAACATAGGCACTGTATGGATAACTGAAAATTTATCACAAAAGTGATAAATGGATACATTGAGATCTGTATTGTCTGTGTTTCATGGATGGAAGAAAGTACATTTGAATAATCTAGTATAAAAAAAACTTAATGCAGATTTAACAAGCATCCAGCTAAGGAAACTGTTTCAAAATGAATGCACTTACTTTATCTGATATTAAAAAGGTTTTCAAATTATATGTACTGTAATTCACTCAGAAATGGAATTTTCTACGCAAGGATGAAACATTACATTTTAAATGGCTCACACCTTTCCCCAACTGTCTTTTACCTTTACTTTTTTAGAAAAAATAATCTTATTCCAGCTCTTATTTGAAAGTAGAGAATGTGTTTCTGAAGGGATGTGTTAAAGATCTGGATGGGCATCAGGTGTGGGAATTAAGCAATTTAATTCAAAGCAGAAGTCCGGAGTCCTGCCAATGTAGCAGGAGTATTCAAACAGCTCAGCCTGTGTGCCCCCACTGCCCCAGCCTTGTCATTGCCCTGCCACCCACCTCATCTTGGTATTCTGTATCAATGCTCCTGCTGGGAGACCAGGGTTGCAACAGCACCCCTTGCTGCAGGCCACTCCTGCCAAAAAAGATAGTTTCAAAATGGGTGGATGGCAAATGCCGTTCCCTGTTAGTGTGTGGATCAACGCACAGTGGGGCAAAACATATGCACTGATGGGGGCCTCAACTGGTGGCGACCGACCAGAAAAGAGATCTTGGGCCCATGGTGACATCAACCCAGTGTCAGACAGCTGGGGAAATGGGAGATTCCATGCTAGGGACCATTAGGAAAGGGACCGAAAATATAACTGCCAATATCATAATTCGTTCATGCAAATCTCTGGGGTGATCACACTTTGAATATTGTGTTCTGACAATTGCAGCTGGAAAGAATTTATTTATTGTTATGTTAGTAGGTAGAGCCTGAGACTCAACCTCAGGGTCATGGGTTGGGCAAAAAAATCCTGCACTTCATGAGTTTGGACTCTACATTTATATGATTCTATGATCCCATCTTTTATTCAAAGAGCTCAAGGTGCCATGCACTTGTCCCCCCTCCATTTTATCCCCACAAAAACCCTTTGAAGTAGGCTAGACTGAGAGACAATGTCTGGCCCAAAGTCACCCAGTGGGATTCATGGCTGAATGGGAATTCAAACCCTGGTCTCCCAGGTCTTACTAACCACTACACCACGCTGGCTCTTTCTAAGAAAGTGAAAGAAAGAATGTAAGAGCTGGTGAAAAGCACAGAAAAAGGCTGCCAAAAGGTGTGGGGGGGGGCTGCATCAGTTCTACACTGAGGAAAGGTTACAGCATTTGGGGTGCGTAGTGGGAAGTTCAGGACAGACCTGAGTCTCTGCAGCTCAGGAGATGTCGGTGGGTTACTAGACCCAGGGGCCGCCTCAGCCTCTCCTGACCCAACTGGTAGTGGAGCAGCTGCATGTGATTGCCCAGCAGATGGCAATGAGCTCATCCCTGCATCTGGAGCCAGGCCAGGCTCAGGCCCCTGACTCGGCTCAGCTGGTGCTTGTTGCAGGGGCACCTGTGCAGACTGGGGCTCTTCAGAATCAGGCCCCAGACTCAGTTCAGATGCCACCTGAGGCAGAGGATCCGGTGCGGAGCAAGACTCCTCCGGTTCCGAGTCCGAGCCCGAGTCCCAGGCCATCACAAGGACGGACAAAAGGAGCTACTTTTCATGCAGAACAGAGTTAAATTATAGAATTCACTGCTAGAAATTGTAGTGTTGGCAGCCAAACAGGTGGCTTAAAAACAAATTCAAGGACAGTATCAGTGGCTACTTGTCACGATGACTGTATGCTGCCTCTTGCATCAGAGGCAAGATACCTCTGAATATCAGTTGTGGGCAGCAATTGCAGGAGAGGACTCTTGCCATCGCAGGGTGCAGAATGCTAGGCCAGATAGACCTTTCTTCTGGTGCAGTAGGGCTCTCATATGCCTAAAATAAATAAATTGAGCCTCATGTTTCTAGGCTTGTTTGCTACAAAACTTAAAACAGTCGTATAATTAATTGGTCATATAAAATCATCATATAATCAGTTATTGGGTTTGATTATTAATTACTCAACCTCATCTTGAGAGACACATTTGATGATCTTTGACTGTGGGGATGCAATTAATTAAACAAAATACTGTGTGCTATATATTTAGTCTGATCTGTGGCTCCATCGTGTGGCTGGAATGTAAAAACTGTGTTCTGATTTACTACAGAAACAGATGAATTCTTTGGGCTTACTTGGTATAATCTAAGACACTGGAAGATCTTAAACAGAATTATAATCAGCTCACCAGGCATAATCACTGCAGCATTTTCTAAAATGGATGAGTTTGACCTTCAGTACTGGAACCAGAGAGCAGGCACAGGGCTAAAGGATTAATAGCAACTCTGTCTTTTCATTATGTATTATGTCAAATAAAAATTTAAATTTTATAAAAGGGTTGAAAGAGTGCTGCGTGAATTTGCTATACAAGTCTAATTTGGCCATATTGATGGATAATTGCTTTCTTTGCTGCTCTATTTTCAAAGAGAAGATTTGGAAAAGAAACCAATAGATACACTGATTCAATTAGCTATTTGAAAATTTATTTTGTATGAAACTATTTTGAAGCATTTGTATTGCTTAAATGAAACAGAGTTGGCAAAAAAACAAAAGTTAAACCATCCAATCTATGCCATTTCTCAGGCACAAATTAAAGCATTGAAGGAATAAAAGCAATTCAAAAATATGCTTTGAGTCCGGTTTTTCAGACTTTTTTTTTAAAAAAGTACTTTTTATTAAAGATTTCTTGGTTTACAAAAGTATGTGCTGTTAGGATATTTCCGTTCCACCTTAAAAGGGAGCAGGATGTTTGTGTCACAGCCTGCGTATTTCCTGTTTCACAGGATGTTTCTGTTGTGTCTTTGCTTTCGTTTCTCTCTCTCGGTGTCGGAACACTGAAGCAGGCAGTCATGTTTTTCTTTGTTCTGATCAACGCAGAAATAAACTTGTAAATAATGCTCTCCTGAGTGCATCTTTTGCTGTGCATTATCTGCTGATAGAGTGTGCATCGGCTCTGGAATGTGGCAAGCTATTTCTGGAGCTCGTGTCACTAATTGCTGATACTGGAAGAGGTGGAGGGAGCCATGGTGGGTGGGGGTGGGGTCAGGTGGCGATGTTTCTATTTTACTTAATGTATGTGTATGTGTGCGGTTTTGTGTCAGCGTTGTTTGTGTAGTTTTCTTTGCTATTCGCTTGTGTTTCTTTGGTGGTGAGAGAAGTTGGGGTTGGCCTAGGGTGTGGTTGCTAGTTTGTGATTGGTTGTGGTGAACTTTGTTTTCATGTGTGAGTGGGGTGGGTAGGTGTTAGCCTTACTAGAAAAATTAACCAATAAACTGAAACTGACACAGGGACAAATAGAAGAAGACACCTCCACCCCGGTATGGCTCCCCTTTATCACATACACAGCCCAACAAGATAACGACAAGAATCCACCAACAGCATACGAATCAATGTGGTTTTTCAGGCTTTTTGTTTGAGCCTTGGGTACAGGATTGCCTTTTACAAGTTATCAAATCATCTGTAATTAAAATACTTTCCTAATAGTTTGTGATTAAAAGGTGTAATAACTTATACTATGTAGGCTAAGTGAGTCTATGTATGAATCATTACAATGATGAAAAAACCCCTACAATGCAAAATGATGTTAACATAGGATTTTTAATCCAACTCTTCTATTTTGCTTTCAGTACTACAAATGGAACAGAAACACACAATTTTCCTGCTTTCCTCCTGGAAATTTACACTTTCAGAATTTTTGGGACAGGAGAAAAGCGCAGACCAAGCTTGAAATATTCACCATTATAGAAAACTTCTGAGAAGTATAGATAAAGTGTTCTGGAGATTTTAGGACATATCACTTCAGCTCTAGAATGCACACAGATTTATTTTGTACCATAGTCAGAATTGGTTTCTCTATTCCCCTTGCCCCCCCCCCCCCACCGGACCAAAAGCGAAGAAAAACAATCTGTATTTCAAAGGTTTCATTTGGATGCACATTTCACTGGAATATTCTCAGAAGTGCAAATATTGTGGTTAAAGAAGACCCTTTAATATACACTAGAGAAAGTGTGTATGTGTAAATATATTCACCTACTGTAATTTTGCATTGCAATGAGTGTTGCAACCTGTGGATTCTTTGGAGCGATATTCACAGGAAACAATGCATTGTGTTGATCATCAGTAACATGCTTTGGGTTTGTGTTAAATGGTTGCAATTCTCTTATAACGGTGAGGATAACCATTAAAAGTACTTTTATAGAGAACAGAAGACTGTAATTTATAAATGTTTACAACGGGTATATCTATCTAGGAGATGGGATTGCTAAGCATTAGGAGATGATGTTATAATTGATATGACTTTGTAAAGCCATTTAGAATGACTTTAAAACACATTTCCTAATTATGGTGTTGCCATTCACATTGTTGAAAAATTGCTCTTGAGAATATTGTACTATATTTTCCCTATCACTCTGCTCGGCTGCTTAACATCACTGTGTGCCCCCCCCCCAGGGGCATAGCCGTGTGAAGGGAATCTGTTTGTTTATTTGTTCATTTATGTATTTATTTATTTTTTATAAATTATTCTCCACGTCTTCAGCGCATATTGGCATTCCCAAGGCAGTTCACAATCTCTAGACAAACTGCAAAGATTCAAAGAAGAACGGAAGAGAACAACAATATAATAGCAAGAACTCAAAATAACTCAATGTGGAACAGAATGATTAGCTGAAACAAGAAGTCAGTGGTGGAGTCTCCTTCTTTGGAGGTCTTTACGCAGAGGCTTGACAACCATATGTCAGGAGTGCTCTGATGGTGTTTCCTGCTTGGCAGGGGGTTGGACTCGATGGCCCTTGTGGTCTCTTCCAACTCTATGATTCTATGATACAGAACAGCTTAAAAGGTGTTTTTTTTTAAAGTTAGGAAAAATAAAAAGTGCCTTTGCCAGCTGTTAGGATGACAGCAGAATGGGTGTCAGGAAACATTGGGGAGGGCATTCCATCAGCAGGCCATCACTACTGAAATAGTTCTCTTTCCAGCTAAAACCTGCCTTGCCTCAAATGATGGGCACCGCTAAGAAAGAACTTCTGATGAAGATCAGTGAATGGGGTTAATTGGTACAGAGAAAGTGTAAGGTGCCCTGAGCCTTGTACCAGGAATCTGGCACCATCTACTTCCTGTTCCACTAAGATGGCTTGTAGAGGGAACTGCTGGTCTGTTTTGCTGCTCTGCAGCACCATCCTCTAAATGGCCAGCAGGAGTACTGCAGCTTTCAGTATGACAGAATTAGGGCCGCTAAGAAGCTAAGGAATTCACATAGGGCCCTATATAACTATGGGCTCTGGTCCAGCTACGCAGCCTGAGCAGTTTCATTTGTTTTCTAGCTACAGGCTGCCTTGAAGCTTTGTCTGAGCTGACTGAACCACAGGTCTGCTTCCTGGCTGCCAGTGTTGACAAAAGTCATGTCTGACCTGGCATGTCCCTGTTTATAGCTGCACTTTGCATCAGCAATGCATGATAGCTAGGGGGTGGGGAGAAATTTGATTTAGTTTGCATTTAAAGTGAACTGTACCTAATACACACTTCCTGAAACACAGCAATCTATTAAAATTCAGTTTTCTGAATTTTGCAAAGCAGTTCTCCAGCCAAGTAATGTGTACAAAAATCCACATACTGGGGTAGCGTGCGCATGAAAAGTGTGTATATATTGGATAATATAACATACAAAAGGCACTATATAATGGGAAATTGCTTGCAGAAATATGTATATAAGGCAAAGCTGCATACAAAAGTGTGCATATTGGCGAAAATTTGTCCTAAACTGCTGATAAATTTTCGTGAGTTTTTTAAAAAAGAATTCATAGATTGTTGTGGAAATGCATACAACTGAACTCAGAATTGGAGAAATGAGAAACTGAAAGAAATAAAAATGGATAGATTCCTAAACTGACTGAAATATACAGATCCTTGGAGAAAATTGAGTTCTGCCAGAAAGATTCAGTCATTTGAAGTTCTATCTAAACATCAGATGAAAACTCTGAAGGTCATAGCAAACATTTGAGCGTTGGAATATTCAGCAGACTGTTGGAGGAAGTATTTGCATAATGTTTGCTAACTTGATTGATTGCAAATAATTATGATCATACTTGCCAGCTTTTGAAAATCAAAACAGGGAAATTTCTTCTCATTGAGCCTGGAGTCTTCACTGTAGAATGAGAACAAGGATGGAGCAGAGCGGGGAAATAGACCTCGAGAACATATTTATTTGCAATTATAAATGCACACTAAAATGTAAGTTGAAGGCGCTTTATATTTCTGTGCTTTAAGGCACCCATGAATACAAGTGACACAGGGGGATGTTTAATTCCTCTTCCTTACTTGACTCCTCCTCCGCACTAGCCAGCTTTTCTTTCTAATGTTCCCTGGGGTCTTCTCCCTCTTAAATGGTTGGGGGTAACTGGGAGTGGGGAATTTAGTCTTCATAGCCTGTGATTAAACAGACTGTTGTAAGACTCTGATTCTGGGTCTGCCCCTGTTAACTTGCAGCTGCTCTGCTAGTACGGCACTTGAAAGAGGAGGAAGGTGCCATTCACTTGAACATGGCACCAGGGGTATGACTGAGAAGGAAGTGTCATTGGCTGGCTGGGTGGGGGGAACCTGGGGACCACATAGTGAGGCCAGGTAGGCTGCAATAGGGACTGAGTTTCTTCAACTCTGTTCTAGACAGTTTTATACCAAGAAGGGCTTTTCACTTGGCTTTAGTGTCCATCTGAGCTAAATTGTAATTGTGAAGGCATTGTTAATTACCCATTTACAGAGCAATTCTAGGTATCTCTATCCAAAGTCATGGATTCCCTGTCCCCACCTCTGGAAAATGTCCTTAGGGTTACAGCCTTAGACATTGGAAATGGCTTCAAGAACAAAACTATGCATGCATTTAGACAAAACTATGCATGTTTTGTTTTTTAATGGGCATCTCAACATATAAAAATGAACATTTTACATGCCTGCATATGAGAACTATTAACCTAGGTTTATCTGTAAGTCTAACTAATGCATAACATGATATACATACGGTGTTATAGATATGGGGTAAACCTAGAAATTAATAAATGCTAGGGTTTGGGTTATTTGTCATATGAAAGGAGAATGCAAGCTGCAAAGGAATTCCTAGGCTGTTTTATTCAACCAGTCTGACTGGCTTAGTGAAGAGCAAACCTAACATGACAAAAGGTGTTGATGGGCCTTAGGGGGTGAAATGTTATCAAGGTGATGGGATGTATGTTAGAGGGAACAGGAAAAGGAAGTTTTCAAACATGGGATTTTGGGAGAGAGAAGGAGGAAGGAGGACTGAGATCCAGGCAACTTATGCTGCTGCCTAGTGGAATAACTATGCCGTAACTATCTGAACTCCCTCCACACAGACTGAAGGTGTAAATAGGCAAATAAACCAGATTTCTTAAAGCATGACAGTCTCCACCATGTCTTCTATGTGTGTGTGCCTGGGACCCCATGGGCTCTTGCCACCGCTTGGCGGAGAGAGAGGCAGGCACATGAGCATGATTCGGACCAACCTAAGCCTCCTAGAGCAAAACGCCAGTGAACAGCATCATACTGTAGAACAGTATACTACAGATTTCATGTGCTGTGGCTTCATTTGGGAGGTCTTGTCTGAGGCACTGTATGCTACAGATGAAGGACTGACAAGTAATTCTAAACTGGTTCACTCAGGAGTATCTCCCACTGAGTTTTATGAGTCTTGCCTTCTAAAAAGTGTGTTTAGGATGGCGGCCTCAGCTTCTGATTTCTAAGATGAGCTGTAGCTCCGTGGTGGAGCACATGAGCATGCAGAAAGTCCCAGGTTCAAACTCTGGCATCTCCTGGTGGGACTAGGAATGTCCCCTGCCTGAAACCATGGAAAGTTATTTCCAGACAATTCTGAGCTAGATGGACCAATGGTCTGACTTGGTGATAGATAGGCTGCCTCCTATGCCTAGTGACACAGGTAACCCAGCCTTGTACCAAGGTAAAGTGACATCCACTTCATTGATTCTAATGAATAAGGGATAAGATATTAATTGCCTTAGTCTTGTAACACTTAGGCTCATCAAAAGCTCAACATGGAACATGTAGATACTTTATAAGCTTTATGCTAATGCCTGTTTTAATTTCCATTTAACAAAAGAAATGTGGTTTTCTTTTCTCCAGTTTATGAAATACAAGTTATAGACTGAGGGTTTACAAACTACAATGAAATTCAATATTCACATTATGTCAGTTTCTTCTGATGCTTTGCTTTTTAAAAAGAGATGAAATTGTATTTGGAGCTGCTAGAAAACATACATCCTGATCTTGATGGCGACATCTGGAGGTGATCAGAAGAGGAAGGCACGGATAATTGCAGATTCTCTTCTCAATTTGCACAATCTAGGGCTTATTGACAAAAAGCATTCATGTGATGGTGAAGCTGAAAACCCGAAGGTAGAAATGATGATTAGAGAATATAAAGAAGATCAGCAAACTTTTTAGTGAAGGAAATATAGAATTGATGAATAATGATTAGAACAGTCTCTAGCATTCTTTTTGGGGAGTGTGTGTGTGTGTGTGTGTGTGTGCGTGCGTGTGTGCCATCTTTCTTTGTCTTGCCTCACTTTTTTGTTAGTCCAGTCTCGACACTCTCCGAGCTCTTCTGCGTGACTTGTCCTATAGTTATCCGGTGATGAAACAGATGTCAGTATTTTCATTCTCCATTGCTGTTGGATCTCGTGATCCACTGTTTACAATCCTTTGTGATAGGAGTGTAGGAATGGAACTAGACACTGTACTTCTGTCCTATGTGCTTTTGTACTTTTTCTTTGTTTGTTGCTTATGGACAGAGCAGACGTGTGACCAAGGGGGCTGGCACGTACAAGAGAGGTGCTTTGCCCATGCTCAGAGGCTATATTTCTGTGACTGAGCCATAAGATTCAAAGCAGATTATGCTTCTGAACCATGGCTCAAAACCAATGCTTTTCTTGGGTTAGATAAGAATACCAGGCTGGTCCAAGACATTTTGGAACCTGAGGGGAACCACAAAGTGATGCCTCCTCACCACCAGGGAAGAAGGGGAGAGTGAAAAACTACATCGGGAACAAGGGTGGAATCAAATAAACCTTAACCAATGGTTGAAGTGGAAATCAAAGGCTGTTGTGCAGGGGGGGGGTCCTGCTTTGAATCATGCTGGGAGGGTGCAGAGCCTGGGAAATCCCAGAAGGCAGCCCTTACCATTTCCTCCCGGGGGCAGGGGGAGACCAGCAGTGCTTCCTCTTTTCAAAAAGGCCGCTGTAGAGACAGATGGGGTGGGCCACAGCCATTACTGCCCCTCTGGCAATGGCAGCAACAGTGGGCAATTCCTCAGGGGTGGGCTGGTCCTGAATACTGATATAAAGACAGTGTCTGAGTACTGCTGTTTTTCTGGGATTCTCAGAGCACATTTATATGGGAATAAAACTGAAAATCCCAAGAAAACCTCATGTAAGGAAAGGCACCTGATTCTCACCAGTCACTCTGATCTGTAATGTAGCTGCAACTCCAGATCCAGATTTTTTTGGACGGGGCTGCTATGGGTATGGAAATTGGGAGCACCACTTTGTACAAGCAGAGGTGCTTTCTATTAGTGCAAAGATGCCAATGGCTATATGCATTCTGTTCTCCCAGTGGCCAACCAGATGCCTGTGGGAGATTTGCAACAGGAGCAGAGCATGGGAACACTTTCCCTTCCTGTGGCTTCCAGCAACTGGTATTCAGGAGCCTTTTATGAATCATGGACATGCATCGGCTCTTCCCAAAGGGTCTTCCATATTTCAAGAGAAACATTTTGTAGATAGCAACAAATGGCTATATGGAGGTTTAATGGTGAATATTCAGCTTGAGGCCAAAATAGTGCAATTGACTGAGAGAATTTGTTCATTTTTGACTGCCGGAGTCTCTTTTCAGTGCAATAAGTACTGATGCATCTTTTATTAAATACAGATTTTTGTAATATAATAATAACTCAGGCAATGTCGTCACCGGCAAAGTAAGAAAAATGGGTCATTAGGTGGTGGGAAATCAATGGTTTTTTTTATTATTAAAAAAATTAAGTTCGATTAATATTGCAGTACTACCCCAAGCGCTCCATGCATCAAGGATGTTTATAGTATACACTGCCACTATTATCTTAAATTTATGCTTACCTTCTAACACTTTGGGTGTAATTACCGAAACAAAAAGGGCAGAACAACTTTTGTTATGAAGCTTGAGTTGCATAATTTGGGAAGCTAATATGACAGCATAAAAATGTGTTCAGAGTTTTCAAATGACTGAATCCCACCTCCTTGTGCCAGGCATTTGAGGGAGGAAGAAGCAAGCCATGCTGAGTTGACACAGTTGCATCTTAGGCTACAATTCTGACCTCCCCACCCTGCTCTTGTTTGTGGGCTAGGATGGTGCATACTGTCAGACTTCAGGGAATCTGATCTGTGCCCCCCCCCCCCCCGCAGGCTGCCAGTAATAGATAGGCAAGAAGCTCTTACCAATGTCTTTTATTCAATATTCACAGAGAGAGGCTTAGAAATGCTGCCTCCTGGGCTAATGGCGTTGCTCTGAGTAATCTCCACCCCCCCTTCCCTTCTCAGCCATCAACAGCACCACCACCCTTATGGGGGCTGCTTAAGGCCAATTGCCTCTTAGCTCTTTGCTCTCCTACTTTCACTGCTTGCTGGGTTCTGGTAGAAGGGGGTCTGGAATGCTTTCTAGTGAGCCAGCTGCTCCAGCTGTGCTTCTCCCCTCTCCATTCTCCCATTATTTCCCACCTTTGCCCCTCTTCTATCTCTGAGCCGTGACCTTCTGCAAACCACCATTGTAAATCTATACTGTCTTCCTCAGGAGGAACGGGAGGTGGTCTACACCATTCCTCCTTAGTCCACTCCCTGACACATGCATGCCTCTCTGGGAGTTCAGCTGGACCATGTCAGGCAGAAAGCAACTGCCAGTAGTGCATAAGAAAATCCCCGCTGGATCAGGCTACAGGTCCATCTAACACATCTTCTCACAGTGACCTCTCACATGTTCACATGTTCATGGCAAGCCTACAATCAGGCCCTGAGCTCAACAGTGATCTCTGCACTTGTTACACCCAGCAACTAGTATTTAGAGGCATACTGCCTCCAACAATAAAGGCAGAACATAGCCTTTTTCTCCACGAATTGGTCCAGTCCTCTTTTAAAGCGATCCAAGATGGTGCTCGTCATGGCATCCTGTCAGAGTGAATTCCACAGTGCAGCTATGCACTGTGTTAAGAAGTACAGTACTTTCTTTTCCCTGTCCTGAACCTTTCAACTTTTCTCTTCATTGAATGACCCTGAATTCTGGTATTATGAGAGAGGGCTTTAGATGCAACGGTGGCTCCGCCAATCTGATCTTTCCTGGCCCCCATCAGAGTTGCTCTGCCTGGCTGTCAGAGATGGAGAAAGTGGTCTGGCACAGCAACCTGCTTGCATGAGACCTTCCCCTCAACTAACAGCAGACCAAGACTGTGGAGCAATTTCATGCGTAGATCGCCATATCATTTATCATGCAATTTGATGGGGTGAAGCGTAAGAAAGCACCCTACCTGCATCTAAAACCTTCACACTCTTCCATCTATCTAAGGTTCTTTCTCCTGTACTAGCCACCTCCCTGGCTCATCTGCAGGTAGTAGAATGCCCAGGTGCATGACCTGTGGGCAGATTCTTTGCACTTGGAGAAGTGATCCCATGAAGGGAAGATTTTTTTTTAAAAAAAATATTCAGCATGTCACAAAGCAAGTTGAAGTGGGAATCCCTTTTTCTTGAAGGTGAGGCTGCTCCAAATTTCCAGATTGGATTGCAACCTGCTGGACCGGAAGCTATTGTCAGAGTCTAGATTTTCAGATGGATTTGTACAGCAGTCTTTGGCACTGCCACTAGACCAACGTAAAAGCTTAGGATATCTTTAGAAGCTTGCATCTTTTTTATTAGCCTTAATGTTTAGGATTAGTTTTATAATCCTAAATCTATTCAGGCTTCAGATTATTATCACAGGGTCCAGGTTGGTTCATATGGGGCGTTCCTCCATCTCTGGCTTATAGAATTATTTAAAACTGTTTTTAATGCTATTTAGCACTCCCAAACAAGAAGCATGCCATGGGGCACTTAAACTACAATCCTATTTTAACTGGGAACAGGACTATTGAACCCAATAGGACCTAGTTTTCAGCAGACATGTATAGGATTGCAAGGTTACATTGTTAAAGGAAACATAAAAAGGTAAAGGGACCCCTGACCATTAGGTCCAGTCGTGGCCGACTCTGGGGTTGCAGCACTCATCTCGCTTTACAGGCCGAGGGAGCCGGCATACGGCTTCCGGGTCATGTGGCCAGCATGATTAAGTCGCTTCTGGCGAACCAGAGAAGCACACAGAAACGCCGTTTACCTTCCCGCTGGAACGGTACCTATTTATCTACTTGCACTTTGATGTGCTTTCGAACTGCTAGGTGGGCAGGAGCTGGGACCAAGCAACGGGAGCTCACCCCGTTGCGGGGATTCGAACCGCTGACCTTCTGATCACAAGTCCTAGGCTCTGTGGTTTAACCCACAGCGCCACCCACGTCCTGAAAGGAAACAAAGACCCCAATGACTGTCAGTTAAGGCCTCTATTTTAGTCTATTGAAATAATATGTAATATGGCAGGCATGTTGCGGAAAAGATATAGACAGGAAACAGTTGTTTTCCAGTTGGTTTTTTCACTGGAAAAACTTCCTTTATAGATGTCCTATCCGTGCCTCATGTACAGTCAAGTTCATAAAGGAGAAAGGACTCCTCTTTGAGCCTTGGCATAGGATGAAGTAGGACAAAGCAAATGGCTCTGCTTAGACTCTTGCAGCTGTTCAGAGGCAGAAGTTGCCAGGGTAATGTGTTAGAGAATGGATACTGCTGTTTCTTACTTCTCTGCTCTTGTTTGGATTCAAGACTTTCATAGACATGCCATAGCAACAAAGATGTGCTGAAAGGAGGCAAGTGTGAGATGTTTCTCTGTGTGCATGCATGCTTTAATTCCTATCTGAGGCACCAAGTGGAAATAATGTTGTGGCTTTGTGCCAAAGTGTGGTAGACATTTGACAATGCCACTTCTCCTCCGCTGCAGCCCTGCACCAAATATTTTCTGCTTCTTGCGATTAGTTGTTCTATTGTCTCACTTGAATGACAAATGTGATAATGAAACCTAGCTACCAGAATTAACTTATGTAAGGCTCAGAGACTTCATTCAAGGCAACCTGTTAAACCTTAGCAAAGGATCAATTAACACAAGCTATCACCTCAAACTGAAATAAAATCTTGAAGCATCTTTGACAATCTCCAGATGAATAAGTATATTCTTGCCCTCAAAGAATTCCAACAAATTGGATGTGATCTAGTCTGCTATGGGCAGCAGGTCCCTACAGAAAATCCAACTGCTTCAGCAAAATCCCGCCTGTGATTTTGTCTTTGTATCTGCACTGACACATAATTATGTTTGTTTGTTTATTTATTAAATGTGTATAATGCCTTTCATCCGAAGATCTCAGGGTGGTTCACAGCATAAAAAAATACAATAGAAACACAAAATACTCAACAAGAACAAAATCAAACCCATAACTCTTCCTCCACAAACACCTTTAAAAGGACATAGAATGTTAATCACCAAAGGCCTGGTTGAAGAGGAATGTTTTTGCCTGGCATCTAAAATTGCTTAACGAAGGTGCCAAGCAAGCCTTCCTGGGGAGAGCATTCCACAAACAGGGAGCCATTGCAGAAAAGGCACGTTCTTGTGTTGACATTCTCCAGACCTCTTGTGGAGGAAGCACACAAAGAAGGGTCTCAGATGATCATCACATGGTTCCAGGTTCTTATGGGGAGAGGCGGTCCTTGAGGTATTGTGGTCATTGTTGAGTGCCTACTGGCCTCCACAAGGGCTGTCATTTCTAGTGCAATCCAGTTTATCACTCACCATCAGTATTTATTTAAAGTAGTTATAATCCACTCTTCACCCAAGTGCAAATACAGTAAAGTGTCTGATCTGCATAGGGTTGGTTGCAACTTCTATGAAACTGCAACAATTATTTCAAATGCATCACGATTCGTGGGAAATTTAAGATGCCTCATAATGATACAGAAAGTGCAATAATAATAATAATTTGCTTTTAGAATTATAGTCCATAGCTAATTCGCAATCCATAGAAAATACATTTCATAGGAATTTTACTCTTTGCTTGTTTCATTTTATTAATTAGCATCAATGCAGATGTAGGGCATTAATTGTGTCATTTCACACATTTAATGCATGTAGGCCTAGAGATGTGTCTCCACAATTGTTGCACAGCAACTTCTAATGTTTTCCTGATCTGAAACTGACTATTGCAGATGTTACAATCAGATTATATTTGCTCTGCGATAGCTTCTTTTTGGCCACCACCTTGTCTCCATCAACACCTCACACGCTCTACCCTCTCTCTTCCTTTTGTTCTTCCTACAAAATCATTTCCTCCTTTCAATATTTCTGTATTTGCTGAATAAGCCATTCCACCTAGAAGTAGAAACAGATGCTAGGATACTCTCAGATACCAAATTCTGGTTTATTTACATGAATGTATTAATATCTAGTTTCTGATACCTGCTACATCCCTACTACCTACCCATTTTCAATAACATTTTGTAAGTTATGGGCCACCCTGAATGTCTAGGTGCATATAGGAAGGGCCTCAGGAGTGCTCTTCTGGTATTCCTTCAGCATCTTCTAATGCGCAAACACCTCCAGGAGGATGACGAGATCAATTCTGTATGTGAGGCAAATATTTATGCAGCACTGTACTGAATCCTCTGGTGGTGGGAGAAACCATCTTATTATATTCTGTATCTGTAATATGTTTCTGTTTCTTATGATAAGCCACTTGTGCACTGATCTTGCACCATCTCCCCTGCAGAGCCTGCGATGCAACTAGCAGTTTCCCTGCCAGCGCATGACTTATCACACATAAACGGGCAGATAAATCGCTGGCTGAGTTTGTATGCTCTTAAATACTCCACACTGCAATTTTACAGAGCAAATCTTGATAGGAATGTCTATGGGATTCAGTGCTTCCAAGTGTGCACTGCATAACTTTTGCATTAATATCCATTTTTATCTTTATTTGGTGGTGGTAGTGGGAGGAGATGATTCCAACAAATAAGCTTTGGTAGACAGTGAACTGTTTTTGCAGATGTCTTAGAAATTAATGTATTTGGCAGTTCTTGCCCTAAAAATACTGCGGTTCCTCCGAGATGGATTCCAGAGCTTATCCCCATCAATTTACAAGACGTTTAGCTGATCATACATATGGCAGTAAACCCCAAAGCAAAGACATAGAAAAAGGAGCCACAAAAAGGCTCCCCCCCCCCGTTGCTGCTCTAGGAATCAGGGAGTAAAAGATAACAGCAAAATATAAGCACAAAATTAGCAAACAATACTCAGCAACAAAAATAGTTGAGCAGTATTTTTTAAAATCTCAGTCCAGCTGCAGTCATTTTGCTATAAACTTGTATAGAAAACAAAGATATTGTTGACATTTGAGTCCACATGGAATCCACTGATCCCCAAACATTCACAATTTAAGTAGTGTTACCAGAGTAACAAATAATAAGCAGAAAATAAGCTAGTAATACTTTACTGGGTAAACTGAACTAAAAGAGTACCTAATGAGAGGATTAAAAAAACCCAGATAGGTTTTGGTCTTCTGTTAAAAGAAGGTTTAATAACCTATGCTACTGAGGCTTTTATGTGCGAGCCCTGTGGTTTTAAAAACAGACACTAGCCGGTGTGTTTTTTTGTTTTGTTCGTTAACCCACATATGTGGGTGTGTTGAAATATCAGTAATATATCTTCATATCAATACCCATCATAGAATGATCTCTGCTGTTGTACTTCCAGTAAGTAAGTAAGTACATCTGAGAAGTGCAGTAAACATTCACCATTGAAGGCCTAGTTATAATAGAGGTGGGAAACTTATGTCTAAGCTACACCACCTCAAACTGGGCATGGGGTTCATATTATAGCTGAATGCTCCTCTCTCTCTAAATAATACTTAAAAATCTATAATGTTATAATGCTATTGTTTTTTATCCAAATGGCGTGATTTTTATTTTTAGAGGTCTTCCCTGCTACATTGGCCCTGCCAAGTGTCGGAGAGGTTGGAGATCCCATGTTTTAAGCCATGGGTAGGCAAACTAAGGCCCGGGGGCCGGATCCAGCCTAATCGCCTTCTAAATCTGGCCTGCAGACGGTCCAGGAATCAGCGTGTTTTAACATGAGTAGAATGTGTTCTTTTATTAAAAATGCATCTCTGGGTTATTTGTGGGGCATAGGAATTCATTCCCCCCCTTCAAAATATAGTCCTCCCCCCCCCAAGGTCTGAGGGACAGTGGGCCGGCCCCCTGCTGAAAAAGTTTGCTGACCCCTGTTCTAAGCAGTTAAAGGAGTGTCATCCTTTAAGCTTCCCTCTGTTTTATTCTTCAGAATGCACTGTTTTCATGTCTTGTCACTTTGGGGCCACTTTTAGGATTGCTGCTCCATACAGAATGTCCCCTGGCTATATCAGTATATGTAAGGATGCTCTATCTCTATCATGCAATGCAATGCCTCTTAACAGTGTCAGGAATCTCTTTGATGAAAAATTAATGGGGGAAATGAAACAAAACTAAAATTCATTTGTTTTCTCATTCATTTCTGTATTTTCATTTGTTTCCCATGGAAACAAATGAGGGTGCATTCATTTTTATTTTCATTCATTTTATAAATAAGCCCAACTCACATGGTCCAACTCATGTATATTAGACACACTGGCAGTTCAATCAGTGAAGTTGAATAACAAAATGGTAAAATACAAATTAAAGTGAGTTCTTGTCACTGCGTACACTTTGTCAGTCTGTCTACCATGCCAACACTTTTCTTAAAATCATTTTATCACCTTTCCAGTTTTAATATTTGGTCGCAGTTTGATTGTCGGAATGCAAAGCTTTAGGTTTATGAAACCATATGCTCATTTGATTTATCTACACTAGGCACTCTTTAGGAAACAATTATTAATAGTTTCCTTTCCTTTGCCTTATTATTTCTGTGCCTCTGTCTTGGAGCTGGAGAGACTATTAAATAGTTACACTTCAAATTTCATATAACTGTAACAACAGAGATATTAGTATCAACAAGGTTAATCTCAAAGGTCATAAAATCAAATGTATTTTTTTTAAATGAATGAATAAAATCCATTGTCAGCTACAAACTCCCATTTCAGCTGGTGCTGAATTCCAATGGGAAGTATATGTAAAGAAAGAAGCAGTGTTCAATTTGTTGCATTCTGAATAAATCTGCACATAAATTTAGTTTGTAATTATAATTCTATATCCCTTGTGTTCGTTTTTTTCTAGAATAAGTTTTGGGCTGCAACTTGCAGCTTTCCCATTACATTCATACTGGTTTGGACCAGAAACAGCTGAAAACATGATTGAGTCTGTGTTATGCAGTCCTTTCATGAATTGCTTTGCTTCTGCCTAAACTTGAGATGTGTGAATAGCTAGCAAAAAGCACTGTTGTCTAGATGAAGAATATCCAATAACCTGTCTTGCTGTTGTCCTTTGGTATGAATATGTTTAATTTTTGCTTGACAAAGATTTTAATTGATATAGAGATCTACTACTACTATACTACACACACACACACACACACACTGGCGATGTAGCATGAGAACCTGGGGAATTTTTACTATTAAATCTTGCCTAAAGGAGCTTTATGGAGAAATAAATAGTTTGGGGGAATTTTGGCTTTAAAACCATGATTCCTTTAACAGATACTGACAGTAAGAATGTTCCATTGAAAATGCATTGGGAGGGTCCTGTTCCTGCTCTTGTGCCAGCAACAACCCCATGCAAACATGAAAATAGATTCTACTCAGATGCTCATTTCTGCACAAGTGAGATCCTGATAGGGCCAGAATTCCTCTTGTGTGGAGAAACTCCATGTACATTGGTACATGCATAGAGTTTCTTCTCACACTTACCAAACACACCTGGTGTTAGTGTGACTAGGATGCTTCTGTGTGCGCACATGTGCATGGAGTGGTAGATTTGGGTACTATGGCACCCTGTGAGAGGCCAAAATTTGGTGCCCACCCAAGTCATCGCGTTGCCTTCCCAAAGGCAGGTAAGCAGACGCTGGGCTTTGGGAAGGAGGTGTGAGGACTCTAGGACCCTGTTAGAGCCGCACACCTCCTTTCCAAAGCTCAGTGCCTAGCTCACCGGGCTCTGAGATAGCACCCTCTCAGCTCAGCACATCATGCGTGCGCACCAATTGCACAGCCCTAAATCTGCTGCTAATGCGTGTGCATGTGTGTGATGACTGGCAGGAGTAGGAGGAAGCCAGATTGATAGGCATGACCCTGCTTCCACTCTCTGCAAACGAGTAGCTTTCATTTGAACATCCTGCTGTCATGCACGGGGGCTGTGGACCCCCTCACACATACTCTGGGTCTCCATATTATGACATGACACACAACCATGAACAATCTTATTATTTTTAAGTATTAGGTCCTTATTGCAGTCCATGCTGTATTTCCTGTAATATGCAGTTTCTATATTTCTGTGATCAGGCAGCCAGTTTTTAAGGAAAATGACAATAATACAAAATTCAGGAATTGTCAGTTTTATTTTTCCAGATTCTTAAAAAAAGTAAGTTTTAAAAACTGTATCTCTTTAGCATTCAAAACTCTGTAGAAATGTAAAAACCAAACAATATGAAAAGGTAAATCAACAACAACAACATAGTTATAAGACAGCAAATCAGCAACATCCTGAGCAGATTTTCTACTGAATGGAAGAAGACTGCACACCATACTTGGTAGCAGAAATATAGACAAAAAGAAGCCTCCTATGATTTCCAGCAGAAGACATTCTAGAGTTCTGGTGATGCAACAGAAAAAGGCCTCTTCTTGTGGTGGCCACTCTCATCTACACATAAGACAGAATCTCCAACAGGGCCTCACTGGTAGATCCTACAGTGTGTGTGAATATAATGAGATGTTTTCCATTGATAATCAGGGAGGACCGAAGCCCTTTTCAAATACTTAAACCTTACAAAAGTTCAAAAAATAGATTGCATTGCTGCTAAAATGATTGAAGGAGAACATGGCACCTAATGAGCATTGTTAACAGGTATTGCCAATGCAGTGTAAGTGATTCATTGCACAAGTCTTCAGCAAGAACCATGTTTTCAAATGTGGATGTTATTTACCTTCCTGGAAATTGAGTCATTGGCCTCTCGCTAGGGAGAATATAATTGATATGTGCAATAAGGCTGTTCTGGATCTGTGGTAAATCCAGAATAGTTATACCAACCAAGGCATATGTCTTTATTTGGTAGGAAATATGCCAAGACAATTTGCTGGGGGAGCATTTTAGGATTTTTGGATGGTATGTTGTTTTTAATTTGGCTCTTAATTGATTTTAACTGTTTGTTAAAGTTGCTGTTAAGTTGCTTTGAGACTTCTAAAATATACAAAAAGCAACTAACAAATGCATTATTGCAGAACCACACCGACACCGTTGTACACTAGTGGGCATCACTAGCCATATCCTACAGCATCTCTTATGTATTTTGTAATTTGGAAGGTTAACAGTAAAAAGCTTTTCGGGGGCCGAAAGAGATAACTTTGTAAGTAAGATCTTTGCCACATGGGTTACAGCTTAAGTTCATGTTATGCTAAGGAACATATAACAATTTATGAACAGGTATTTAATTATCTTAATGATAAGTATACTTCAAATATCCTCAGCCAAGTAAATCTTGTTGAGAGAAAAAAGCCAAATATTGCTTCAGAATTGTCAGGCTTAAGCCCTGGGAGGACATTTTAAAGCTGGTAAAGTGCCAGGAAGAACATTTCTCTTTTTGATCTCAGCTTGTGCAGCTTTGCTGTGGAAAACTGAGGAGCACATATAGAAATGTGAAAAGTCCAGGCCACTTAGAGATTTAGAGGTAAAAATATCAACCTGGGTGGAACGTAAGGTGCAATAATGAAGGAATATTTTTGCCTGTTTGGGTGGTGATTAGAATACAAACACTTCACGCAATATTGCAGAAAATGATCCTGCCATGTAGTTTCAATTTGTGGAAATGTGAGTCATGAAATACAAATATTGTGAGTTGTGAAAGACAAACACATCTTTTACGGTATCTGTTTTTTTCCATATTTCAACACACACAGCCTGTTTTACACGTCACATTAAACCATAGGTAGGCAAACCAAGGCCTGGGGGCCGGATCCGGCCCCATCACCTTCTAAATCCAGCCTGTGGATGGTCCGGGAATCAGCGTGTTTTTACATGAGTAGAATGTGTGCTTTTATTTAAAATGCATCTCTGGGTTATTTGTGGGGCATAGGAATTCGTTCATCCCCCCCCCCCAAATATATATTCCAGCCCCCCACAAGGTCTGAGGGACAGTGGACCGGCCCCCTGCTGAAAAAAAATTGCTGACCCCTGGATTGAACTATAGTTAAGAACAAACTTTGGTATGTGAACATCATGCATCAGGTTGGTAAAAGTTCTTGATTTGCTCTAAACCACCCTTCTGCTGCTGCTATGCTGCTGGGACACTGCTTGTTGAGACACTTGGTTTGGTTCTCTCCAAACAGACCACGAGCAGAAATCATGTTATGTGTGAATCAGGCCACATATTTTTTTTTTTTATGATGGACTGCTGATACGTGCACTTGTGTGTTGTATCACGGGCAAACAGTATATCACTAAGTGTTCAATTTCCAAAAATTGTATGGGTTTAATTATTACACCAGATACCATATTTCAATTTGCTAGCTCACTGAGAATGAGCCCTGGAGTTAGATTTTAATTTATAAAATGAAAATGAAGGCAATGACTCAAATGAGTTGTTGCGGCTCCTAGCTGGGTCTGCTAACTCAAATCTTTCTCCTTCACAGTCTTGTACACATGGTGGTGCACTGATGGAGGATGAGACAGGAGCTTTCATTGCCACAGGCATTTTTCAAAAGGTGTTACACAAACCTGATGAACAAAAAGCCCCAAATACATAAAACCACACTTCTGCTTATGGACCAGCTGATGCCTCTTGGCTGATTTCTTCTTAAGTGGCCCTATTAGTATCATTTAGGAGAACAAATGCTAGAGAAAAACTGGATTGCAAGAAGCTTAATTTAATTTCTGACTCTTATTGAGCAGTTCATAAGAGCTAAGGTTCACACACACACACACACACACACACACTTTTTGCAATCTCATAAAGCAAATGTAATGCAAAGAGTATACCTAATTAGTAGTATGGTTGAGCTGCAGGATAATTATCTTCGCCATCTGCTTCCTAATAGAATTTTGTAACTTTAGGGGTTTTAGGATCTTCCTTTTTTCACTTTCACTTTTTTAAAGAACCCCTAGACCTCTAGTCCAAGGCCAAGGTGCAGCCAAGTGCATTATGATAATAAATCTCAAGTGAGAAGGCACAGTTATTTGTTTTGGATAAGTGTGCTATTACCGAGTCTGCATGTTAAACAGCTTTGCGTTGGGATTAATTGGCTAGCTAGAGCGGGAATGCCCTGTGAACCTGAATGGCTTCGTAATAACTTTTTAGCTGTGGGAAGACTTGAGTCTGAAACAAGAAAGAATGCAGACCTTTCAAAATGTTGGCAGAGGGAAAAATGTATGATTTAGTGTTTCCATTTTCCAAGAGGAAATGGCAATATATTGCTTGACCCAAATGATACATTCATGTTATGATTTACTCCTCTGAGGTGGATAAAGGATGAATGAGAAGATTAGATAGATTAAAATAACCCCCAGAATAGAAAATATGTATCAAAGTTAATGTCAGGATTTGGTCTACTTTTAGCATCTCACATTTTTTCAATATGAAAATCTGTGGGCAAACAGATGCTTCTCCATTCCAGTCATCTAATGTGAAAGTTTAGCTAGTCAAAGGACACGATAGCCAGCATTGCTCATCATTGGTGCTTGCAGATCAAGCAAGCCCTTGTTCCAGAGTGTGGTGAGTGTTTTACAACTGTTTTGTCTCTGCTCCTTATTCAGGAGCTAGATCCTGATAGTATTCATTGTGCTTGACTCCGACTGAGTACATGCTATAGCTTTAAAGAACATTTGAAGTGCATTTCACCCCTCAAAGAATTCTTGGCACTGTGGTTTATCCCTCACAGAGTTACAATTTCCTTAAGAAACTGTAGTGCCCAGAATTCTTTGTGGGGGGAAATGTGCTTTGAATGTGCTTTAAAGGTATAGTATGCATGTAACCTCAGTATATTCTGGCACAGGTTAGGATACTTTTACAACCATAATAACAAACAAAAGAACTCTGTATATGCTACCCCAAAGCACGTGAACAGAATACAAAAAACTCTAACCTGCAAGTCTGTGATGTGTGCTGATTGTATTGTGCTGAAATCACTCAGTGTTGTGTAATCATAATATCTATTCTGACCAATTGGCATCGCTTGTAGGGTTAAAAGAAGTTTTGTAAGGAGTGCTGGAGGAGACTCTTGAGAGTCCCATGGACTGCAAGAAGATCAAACGCATCCATTCTGAAGGAAATCAGCCCTGAGTGCTCACTGGAAGGGCAGATCGTGAAGCTGAGGCTCCAATACTTTGGCCACCTCATGAGAAGAGAAGACTCCCTGGAAAAGACCCTGATGTTGGGAAAGATGGAGGGCACAAGGAGAAGGGGACGACAGAGGACGAGATGGTTAGACAGTGTTCTCGAAGCTACAAACATGAATCTGACCAAACTGCGGGTGGCAGTGGAAGACAGGAGTGCTTGGCGTGCTCTGGTCCATGGGGTCACGAAGAGTCGGACACGACTGAACGACTAAACAACAACAACAACATTAAGATTTGAATTTATAGCAATAACTGTAGTAACTAAATGCATAATTAGAAAGGATTTTAGAAAACCATCAGTTAAGGTTGAAGGAAGTCTTGGGCTGTGATAGCCAAAGAAATTTGAAATGATGTTTAAAAGGATGATATGCTGGAAAATATGTGTAAAAACCAATAACAAATTATTATTATTATTTTAAAAAACATAATATCTCTGTTGGGTTTCCCCCTAACCCTGCAAAGCAGATTGGGTGGGGTGCATGGGAACAGGAGAGGGAGAGGAAGTCCCCTTGTGCAGACAGACACCTTTGTTCTAACACAACAATATTGAAAGATGGATACAACCCTTGGACTCAAGAGCATAAACTTTGTGCAGGATTGTCACTATGCTCTGCATTCTTTGTCTTTGGGAGAAATAGGCACACAAACTCATGGGGTTAGATTCCATTCAATAGCCAACAATAGGTTTACTGCATGTGCAGATTGGCAGCGCTAGATTCAGTAAAAAGACAATGTCTCTAACCACAGAGCCTAGGAATTGCCGATCAGAAGGTCAGCGGTTCGAATCCCGCGACGGGGTGAGCTCCCGTTGCTCGGTCCCTGCTCCTGCCCACCTAGCAGTTTCAAAGCAGGTCAAAGTGCAAGTAGATAAATACGTACCGCTCTGGTGGGAAGGTAAACCGTGTTTCCGTGCACTGCTCTGGTTCGCCAGAAGCGTTTTAGTCATGCTGGCCACATGACCCGGAAGCTGTACACCGGCTCCCTCGGCCAATAAAGCGAGATGAGCGCCGCAAGCCCAGAGTCAGTCACAACTGGACCTAATGGTCAGGGGTCCCTTTACCTATACCTTTAAGTATGCACAGGATTGTAGCTTTGTTCAGGGAACATCATACTGAGCTTCCATTGTGCTTTCACCAGGGCTGGAAAATGACCACAATGGCTTTGGTTCAGGCAGAACAGGGAACCATGATTGCACTGCAACTGCAGAAACTTCAATGACTCAGAAGAGATGACTGATGGAGACCTGAGAAATGGCAAGGTGGTCATCTTCCAGTCATCTCAAACCTCAGTTCTTGTATTAGGCAGACACTGTTCCCTGAATCCAATTGCAACAGTTTGTTTTGCTGCTAAAGTCAGGCATTATTTCTTCTTCTTCTTCTTCTTCTTCTTCTTCTTCTTCTTCTTCTTCTTCTTCTTCTTCTTCTTCTTCTTCCCGTTCTCATGTTTCCATCCTCCTGACCTCTCTTAGCTGTCTCCTGTTCTACTTCTGCTTACCCGGCTACAACCAAGTTGTAGCAATCTAGTTTTTCAACTGGTATAGGATTATGGAATAATGTGGGAAAGAACTCCCTTTACATGAACTCAGCAGTCACAACATCAGTCTAAATGCACACGTATGCTTTTATTGTATTTGCCTCCAGGTATAGGGTGGTATAATAATAATAATAATAATAATAATAATAATAATAATAATAATAATAATAATAATAATATCATCTAATTTTTATAATCCAGAGTTTGGGTAGAAAATGAACCCAAAGAATAACATCAACAAAATTCTGGATAATTTATCACTGGAGTAGAAGGAGAATTATACAATAGCTGAATATGTCTTATGGACAGATGCTAGAACACAGAGACCTTGATGAGCAAGATTAGACATTTTGGGACATCTCTTTGTGAAATGTTTTAGTTACTTAGCTGTGGGTTTGCAGTTCTTAGCCAGTTACTTCTTTGTCAAACGGAGGCCAACAAGGTCCTTTGTTATAGCTCTTCCAAGTTCTTAATCAGCTGACTTTCATTTTCTAAAATAGGAGAGAAATCTGATTCTTTTCTATTGCATTTCCAAGCACATACTATGAAAATTAGACCAAAGAAAAGTCTATCCCTTCAGTGCCTGTATATCATTTCAAATGCATCTACATAATTTATATAGACAGAGAGATATTTTCCAAGAATATCAAAATCACAAAAGATCACCAAATAAATTACTTAATAGAATTCAATCATTTATTGTTAAGCTTGTTTTTAACTCTTGGGTTGCAAATGTTTGATGGTTGGTCCAATTCAAAAGCACAATGGGCACAATCCAGTTAAAACTAAGGATTTGGTGGACATGTAGATTTCAGATGGAAACAGTTAAGTGCACACATAACATTGCCAGTAAAATCAGTGGGACTTAGGACCAAACTACATGTTACATTACTGTATATTACTTGCGTGCATGCAATTAATGCCCTTGCTTTTTTCAGTTTAAAGGGAAGCTGCCGGGGGTCATGAATGATATCACACCCACAGTATGTAGCGAACCCTTTCATCCCACAGTCCTCACTGAAGTTTCTATTATCTCTGGAACGGAATCTTCTGCTGGTGCTAATGGAAGGTTGTTCTCTGAAGCCAACAGCTGTTTTGAGGGGAGATTTTTATTAGGACTATGTGTACCATGGTTAAAACCCTGATTGTGCCATCACTGTGCAGTTGGAATGTGAATTTTAAGTGCATTTTAAATATTCTGAGTAATTCGCATTTGTAATCTCATTCAGTCCTACGAAGTAGACACTATTCTTTTTCCCATAATGCAGCTGGGGGGGGGTGCTGCCCTTGAGATACAAGTGTCTTGTCTAAGGCTAGTAGTGAAATCGTGAGTGGGGTTAATTTTATTTGTTTCTTGTTATTTGCATTCTGCATTTTTTCCATCCTGGAACCCACAGCAGGATACATGATGTTCTCATCCAGGTGCTGACCAGCCCCAGAATTGCTTAGCTTCAGCAACATGGTAGCCTCATGTGCCTTCAGACCATATGGTGGAATTTTGCTGATATTCCGCCATGCTCCGCCAGCTGTCCTTGACCCAGAGTGGCATTATTTGCTGGAACATAATGAATGCTGACAATAATAAATCCCACTAGCTTCAAGTTATCTCTTATGTCTCAAACATTTGCTCTGGCAGCCGATAATCCCAGAATCCTTTCCCATGATGCCAATATAATGGTATGTTTTGATCCTGGCCTTACTGAAATGGTGCTTTCTAAACAACTGTGTTAGAGATCCTGTAAACTGGTATTTGTGCTGAAGGAAAGCTCTCTTGAATCTGTGTGGAATTTGGAAGGCAGATTTGGCGCAATTGAAAAGAGATTAGAACTCCTGTCTCCACTGCAAATGCCCAAGAGAACCATTTAACAATGAACTAAGCCTGCTGATTTTGGCTGAAGTCGAGATGTGGAAATATGTGCCATGGTCTGAAAAATTCCAGGACTCCCACCATGTTTGAAAAATAAAATAAAATAAAATCTCTGGACTATTGCCTCTTGTCGAATTCCACAGTAATATGTTTCCAGTGCAGCAAACTGATTAAAATTTGGAAAACCACCAATTTTACAATGAGTTAGAATATTAATTACAAGTACATATGTTATATGGTATTCTGAGTATAGACAATATTGAACTGGGTCCAGTTTCACCTTCTCCAGTTTCATGCTGTGAGCTTCCTCCGGTGTTAAAGGGTGTTTCTTTCTTTTCTTTTCTTTTTTTAAAAAATACCATTAACCATGTGGAGACTGACTCCACTTATTTAAAGGAATTCAGTTCTCCTTCATTAACTATATTGGAAGTAACTCTGCAGATCTGAGCTCCAAGACTTGCCTATTTTAAGCCTAGGCTGAGTTTGATAATCTGGCACAATTTGAAACAGTTTATTTACAAGGGACTTATGAAAAATCCTTGAGTTTATCAACCAATAACAACGGAAACAAGTTTAGGTTTGCTTGTGATTTATTGTCACTCAGGCATATTTGACCTTAGTTTACGGCAACTCTTACTTCCTGATGGTTTCTCTCCCGCCCCCCCTTTAAATAAAAACAAAACAGATTGTTGTGTCTACACAGGGAAGAATAAAAATGTGATATTTCATTTCAAGCTCAAGGACTACAGCGTAGCTGGTTAAGAGAAGTTCAGTGATTTAAAACCAGAGAGGTGGGCTCCACCTAAAAACAGAATACAAGGTGTAAAGTGATTTAGAAACTAGTAAGTGAACCTCTTAGTTATTGTACTAACGTCAAGCATGGGAACTGAAAGGAGTATTACTAAAGTAAGTGTGGAGATGGAGGTATTAAAAATGCAGCTCCTGCACAGAAATAAAACAGGGAGAGAATTCAGTTCCCTTGGCTGAAGCATTCTGCTGAACAATTTGATTAGTTTATAATAAATTGTGATGACAACGAAACATGGTGTTCTATGGCGGTAAATTCTGGAGTTGTAAGATGTATCAGAAGCACACACAGGAAGAAGCACAAGACTCTTTGTTATCCCCTATTAGCCTGAGCGCGCTTGCTGATTTGCAGACTGTGTTGGGTTTCAACAAGTTTATAATCAACAGGCTTTCAAGATACTAATAAAATGATAAAAATATGGTTGCTGACTGTGTTCTTCTGCTTGAAATAGTTTTGCATGTTCGCAAAATCACGGGGCTAGGAGGCATCACAAAAACAAGAGAAAGTTTTGCTCCCCTTGGAAAGAACAGCTTCTGACACCACGTGACAATCTTCTTTGGCACTCATGGGGGGAGCAGAAAGGTTTCAAAAGCCTTTATGATGTGGTGGTGCAGGGTGAGGGGCCGCTGTATGAAAAGAGTACAGCTGCAGCTGGGAATATACGTGCATTTTTGGCAGTCTTTCAAAGAGCATTCTAGATTGGGGCCGTGATGCTCAGCATCTGTTGATAATTGTGTCTTTGGTTCAAGGTGAGACATCTCACCCTTTACTTAAGAACTGCTCTTGACTTGTGGCAAAGGAAGTGAAGTAGCCAAGCAGCTGGACTGGGTGGGTTAGTTCTTAATAATAGTTAGAGAGGATTTTTGCATTATGGCTCAAAAACTATGATCTATTTTATCCAGTGCTCCCCCCCCCCAAAAATGTATAGGGGTACTCTCATTTTGACTCAAGCGAACCACCATTTTATAGTTCAAATTGGGGAAAATAAATACTGTAAATGGACAAAAATGGACAAAGAACATGCATTACCTCATATTACACAGCTGACAGTTCACAGTAACTTCCACATTGGCATGAGGTTGTGAGCACTAACATCTTCCTATTCATGTTGAAATGCTGCCCCTCAATAAGGCCAAACCTTCATCAGTAAAACACCGCATATCCACATTCCACACTGCTTCACACATTAAACGCTCACCTCCGCCTGAGAGTCAGGAAACACCGTGGCAGGAAATGAGGCCGCCATTGGGGTAGCAACGGAACAAGTGATTCACCGTGCTAGAGAAGAAACTAATTGTTTTTTTAAAAATTGTTTCTTCTCCTGTTAGATTCACAAAATGTTTAGGGGTATGCGTCCCCCTGTGTCCTCCAAGAAAAAAAAGCACTGATTTTACCCCTTTAATGCATTACTGGTGTGAATGCAAGGTCTGAACCTCTGGACCTACCCTCAGTGGCTCATGACTTCTTCTGGTCCCATCTTCCATGGACACTGGAGGCAGGGAAGCCTATGTGCAAGTAGATTTCCCTCTAAGCATTCAGGTGTCCTTTGATTTTGGAACCCTGATTAATGCAGGGTTTAAGCATAAGTTTTTCCAACAAAGAGATCTATGCCAATGCATGGATGGTGGGGACAGGGCTGAGAGGAGTTGTGCATCATTGGGAGGGTGTCACTGTCACAGGCATATCCCCACAGCCCCTTCACTCATGTGACGCCCATCCATTTGAAGAATGCATGAAGAGGGATCCAATGAGCTAGTATGGTAGGGCACATAACTGTGTACCTTGTGTTTGAAGGCATTCTTAGGCAGCTGCTTAGCTTCAGCTCAGAGTTCCCATAGCTTTGTGACAGAGGATCACAGGTTGAATCCCTTGGGGTCTCTGGTTAAAAGGGTAAGCAGAAGAGTTAGAAAGGGACCACAACCTTCTGCAATGCATGAATCTTTTGCCCAATGCGGGGCTTGACCCCACCACACTGGGATCAAGAGTCTCATGCTCTACCACAGCTTGACCAAGCTATCCTAGGTGATTTTGATATGCCACATGCAAAACCTGGATTTTAAATAAAAACCAGGTGCATGCAAATGCATGCATAGATTTAGTGTGTTGCCCAGTATGGCCCTCAAGTACCTTCCGAGCCAGAGACACTGGACTTGCTAATCATAAAGCCACTTACTTAAACCTCCCAAATTAATCATACGGTAATATACAACTCCAAAGGAGCTGGAAACCTTTTCTTAGTTATGAATCACACACATTCTTTTTCCTCCAAAGTGGTGGCTACTGATACTGTCTGCTGCACACTGTTGGACAGAAACAGGCCATTCCCTGGTCTGAATTACAGAGCTGGCCTTTATTCAGTCCTTGGGAGTTGCCGAGAGGGTATTTAGGATGGAAGCCAGCTCCAATAAGTGATGGTATGGTCATGGGGAAACACAATCCCTCAAAGGGTTTCGGTCGTCAGTACAGATGCAGCCCCTGCCTTGCATGGGGACAGCCATGTGCATTGCATCAAGTGTACTTTTATGTTTTTCTATAACATCCTTCGCTGTTGATGTGCAGCAGCTTCCCCTTGGAATATAGCTTTAATAATCAGAATACCCTTGGCTCGCCATAAAATATACAGTGCTGTGATTTCTTTTTTTAAAGAAAGAAAAACCATTTAATATGAAAAATCTGCTATGGCTGTGCTTGCAAACCATAGCCAAATAATGTCTGAAATTTTGACAAAGGAGGGAAAACAATAAGGTCCTCTCGAGACAGAAGAACTTATGTAATCCAGAAAGTATGATCTCAATGGAAAACGGCCAAGAGAAGTTATGCCTTGAAGGTAAATTGGCTCTGAAGATAATATATGGTAGGTATCATCTTTGAGTTTAAATCTAAGATCTCCCCATTTAGGGAGCAGTGCGCTAAAGAAGCAATATGTGAGAATGTCACCTTTTTCTTTTTTTGTGCAATAACGGTGAGATCCATTCTTACAAAAGATGAAAAAGCGCTTCTGTCAATTGAGAGTCATTTAATACAGAGATCTCTGGAGGTTTGCTCTTGACTGAAAGACATCCAGATGGGAAACGTATTTTTGACAGACAGATGCATGAGATTTGAGGCACTGCTACAGTATCTAAGGTCAAAACAATGGAAGAGGAGCGCAGTGTTTGGAAAGTATTGGATGTGTAACACTGTGGTGTGTGGGGAGGAAAAACACCACAGTCCTGCCAAAGGGAATTATCAAAAAGAATATACCATGAAATTCTAATTTATATGATTGGCTGATTAATCAAAGCTTTGCCCTTGGGCGGAAAAATAAGGTTCTATTCATGTGCTGCAAAGATTTTTTTTACTAGAATCAGAATTACATTAAACTGCAAAGCCCTACAGCCTAAAATATCTTTGCCATACTTTCACTTAAGGACACAGGAAGAAGCTTTATACGAAGTCAGATGCCCTGTTGCATCTAGCGTCATATTGTCTACACTGACTGGCAGTGTCTTTCCAGGGTCTGGGACAGGAATCTTTCTTAGCTCTGCCTGGAGATGTCATGGCTTGAAAGTAGAACTTTTTGCATGCTGTGTGCAGCTAACAGCTTTCCCTGAACGAAATCCATTTCAGGGGAATCACAGGTTGCTCTCTCCAAAGCTGAAATGCTTGCACTGACAGAAAAATTAGAAGAGTGTGATGCTGAATTTCTCCCTAGGTTTTTTTTTTTTTTTTTTTAAGGGGGGTGCAGGGGGTTAGGATGTATGTGAAGTTCCATGATATCTATGTTCTACCTGCCCTGCCAGAGACAATATGCCTCTGAATACCAGTTGCTGAGAGATCCAAAGGCGACTGTGGTGCCAGGGTTCACAGCGGGTGTCACCACTGAGGGGAGTGACAAATTGGACGGCGGCACTCACCCCAGGGTCTGCAGAGCGCCCGAGCCATGCATCTCTCCTGGGAGTGATGCAGTGGCTTGGACGCCCGCAGCCTCCATGCTGCCCCAAATGGCCCACCTGCCGCCTCCCCCTCAGCTGTAGGGCGGCTGAGTGGGAGGAGGTAGGAAGACTCCTCGGAGGCCCCGTGGAACGCCCTGTCCGGCTCGCCCTACCCTGTGGGAGGCTGGCCCTGCCCCTGGGCGCAGGATACGTGTACCGCCCCAGGCGCCCAATCAGCTTGCTCTGCCGCTGGAGGCGGGCCTTATTTAAGTCCAAGAAATGGACCTGAGTAGAGCTCTACTCCAGCAGGAGTCCCAGTCAGCTCTGACCCACCAAAGCCTGCCTTCAGGCCTGCCAGTGATTGGCTAATTTGCAGGTGGGCCAAATTCAAATCCTCACAGCTGGTGGGAGAGGATGTGAGGTCTCCTGCCAGCCATTGAGAACTGACCCAAGGAGACTGGCAATTGCCCCTTCTACCCATCTGCTGTCACCCCTGGGGAACCTATTCCTCAAGCCACTTTGAGCAAGTGATCTTTGAACCCTGTGGGACTATTCTAGAACAAGCAGTCTGAGAATTGCAGCCAACACATTACGTTGAAATTCCAGGGCGTATAGGTGGTACATTTTACAAAGTCTATCTTTTCCATTATTACTTTCTGCTCTCCTTGCCAAAATGCTGAGTTTGTTTGCAGTAATGTATTTCTGTGTAATCTGCTCTCTTATATTCATGTTTCTACAACTGAATTGCTGGCATCTTCAAATGTGCGAATAAGTGCTATATCCATAATTCGTTATGACTGCACAGGGAATTTGCTTGTACGTATCCAAGGCATTTTTTCCAAGGTATGTTCACCACAGGGAGATTTATCATGTTTCTCCTGTCTTGACTAGACTCAGAGTAATAAATTATCAATTATTTTGTGGCTTTAATAGCTTTCCTTTGTTCCGAATTGCCTGTGAGTGGATTTACAAAAAAAATTACCCCCCCAAACCCCCAAATTAAACAAAATGCCCAGATATGAATTTTGTCTGCTTTTCCCAGTGTGACTATGTGGAGTCTTTCTGTTTGTGTGTGATTTGTCCCCATGTCACATGGATTTGATTTTGAAGTGTGAATAGTACTTTTGATCAGAAAACTACACTGGTTTCCTTAGATGCCTCTCACTTTTCTTTCTTGTTGGAATTGTCTGCATTTGGGTCTTCAATATTTCTCCTTTCAGAAACCCCCATCCATCTTGAACTCCCTTCTCTTTGAGTATTTCTGACCATGGGATCTCACCCAGTAGCTCCTTCAGTTTTTTGAAATTGACCTTCTTAAAGTCCAGAGCGCACTCAGGTTTCCCTTGCCTCTGTATCATAAAACCCAGGAAGACGTGATCACTTCCTCCCAAGTTTCTGAGTACTTTCATTTCACAGATCAGTTCCTCCCTGTATCTCTCCTTTTTGAATGCTTGGTAATCTGCTCAAGGAAGGCATCATCCGAGTTGGAATGTTGGTCCTTCTTGCTCAGTATTGTCTGTCTGACTGGCAGGTGCTCAGACAGGAGTCGTTTCCATCCCTATCTGGAGATGCCAGGATTGTACTTTGTACAAAAAGGAAATGCTCTGCCACTGAGCATTGAACTCTCCTCATAGGATCCTGGTGCTGCTCTTTGGCATCACCGTCCTGATCACCTTTATCATTGCAATCTGATCTCCCCACAGGCCCAGCTATACAAAGGCTTATCTTCACAACCAGAGAGGCCAGAGCATGTTTTGGAAACTGTCCTATATGTGGAAATGCTGAATGGATGAAGTCACAGTATTTGGCATAATGCACCGCCATTGGGATAGTAGTACTATCATTCCCCTAAAATGCAAAATTTACTTTTAGAGCTTCCCCAAAACTTTTGCATTTCCATTATTTGCTGAAGTCAGCCATAAGAATGGGAATGCTGACTAATGAATAATTGGGGTAATTAAAACTCTGACTAGTGAAATAGTAATTTATTCCAAATGCATAACTTTTATTAAGCATTTTTCAGATCAGTGAACTTCTCTATTAACATTTTGCAACCGTGGATTTTGTTACATTTAGTACCTTTCAAGTTATTTTGGGGGTGGGGGCAGAGTGAGCTCCTATACTTAGTAGCCATTGAAGTCAACGGCTGTACTATATATTATTGATTTGTGTATTGCATTTATATCCCACCTTTTTCGCCTAAGGCCTCAGGTGTCACACATGGTTCTCCCCCTCCTCATTTAATTCTCACAGCAGGTAAGTTGGCAACGGTGACTGGCCCACATGAGCTTCATGGCTGAGTGGGGATTCGTAGTATGGTCTCTAGGTCCTAGCCCAACACTCTAACCCCTACACCACACTGTCATATACATAGACAAGTTCCAAGCATAGCAATTATTCCTTTGGAATCCATTGATGTGAACAGTTACCTTTTACACAGGTTGAAGTCCCTAACGGTTCTCTGAGTAGAAGAGTTGACCGAACGGTGGATGAATAATTCAGGTTTGTGTTACATTGATTTGCTTAAGCCTCTCTCAGCGAAACCTGCAACATTCCATGGAGAATAACTACTACTGCTAGTAATAAAGGCCATTTCAAAGCAGGTTCTGAAATTCTCTTTCCCTGTATGCTGACACTGCAATTGCTGAGACGTCGGTAGCTCCAGCAAAGGGGCTATCTGCAAACTTACTTCCTGTCTTTTAATGAAATTTGGTCACTTGCATTATGGTCGCGTTTTCTTTTCTGCGGTATCGCTGCTGGCAGTAGTTCCAGGTACCATATTAAACTGACAGCCATAGGAGTCTAGCCCCAGACTTCCTTGCTGCTGAAGTAATATAACAACAGGACATTGTGCTTAGCTTACCATCCAAGGGATTAAAGTGTGGAAAGTGGAGCGCAGTGGAGAACTAGGAACCGAGAGCACGGTGGCACTTAATGGCAATTCAAAGAGGCCAAAGCGCTGTAAAACACCTGCGCCGTGGGTGTGTGGTGGGATACACAATATGTAAGTGTTTATTTGTTAATAAACTGAGCCAAGGGTGGGCTTGGTCTTAGTGGGCTTAACAGGAACTCTGGATGCAAACTCAGTATAGGAAGGATAGGGAGAAGGCAGACTCGCTATGTCAAAAAGGACCAACAAATTAAAGGTGTGGAAAAAGAAGAACATGAAAAAGAGCCTTGCAGGATCAGGTTCCATATAGCTCAGCACTCTGTTCTTGCAGTGGCCAAGCAGATGCCCATGGGAACCCCAAAAGCAGAATCCGAGTCAGCAGCAGTCTCCCCAACCTGCCATTTCCAGCAACTGTGATAGTTACTTATTTCATAAAAAGTTGTATGTTTATATGGAAGCATGACATTTTGTGTTAAAGCTACAGGAAATATGCCCATGAAACTTTTCAAGACACACATTTTTCACTGAGGTTTGATTCACATTTTCCCCCTAGCAAGCATTAATTTTAATGAATTTCAGAAATCGGAACATTGCTGCCTTACACATGACTGGGTATAAATGAATCAAGAGCTATTGAACAAAGAACTGGGGGTGGGGTTAGGTTTCCTTCTTGGATTTTTCCTCTACAGAGTTCATGAATGAGAACCAAATGGCTATGCGCACTTGTGTGCGCGAGTGTACACACACACACACACACACACCGTTCAGCTTCATGCATGGGATTATATTTTCTGCTGTGCTTCATGTTGGAATATTGAGTGATACTTTCTGATGTCAGTGCCCAGAAGGTGCCAAACACCATTTCAAACATCAGTCTGGTTCTGGGAGTAAAAAGATCAGTTTGTCAAAAAAATTACATTTTTTCCCTGTCGGGTACTAATCCCTCACACTGTGCATGCACTAGTCACAAAACCTAGCAGATTTTCCTTGTTAACATCTATGGCTTTATTCCAGAAGGTCTGTCAGATGAGCAGATGAGCTTTACTTTATGAACTGGAAATTGTCCTTCAGTATGATCAGCCTTACTTGCAGTAAGTAAAGTTTTTTTGGATGTGTGTGTCATCATTCATTTTCTCAGCCCATTCATTTGGGGCAGGTAACAATCTTATAAAAATGGCATAAGTTATAGTTGCAGTTTGGACTATGTGATGCTATAGCTGAGGGAAAGCAAAGCCAGTTGAGACAGAGAGCAAAAGAAGGCAGAGGGGCAGGGAACCTCCAGCCCACAGGTTTCATTAGGCTACCTGACCTCCCCATTTGGCCTGCAGGACCATTTTGGCTAACTCATGTTTATCTTCCTTGCACCCGACATCATATATGGCATATATGGCATCAGACCTGAATCAGTTGGAAGTAGTCTTCAGGCATTGCCAAACAGCTGATCAGCAGTGTCTAGAAAGCCATTGCTTCTCAAGACCTGACAATCTGCTGATTGTTGGGTTCTATGAAGTGCACAACCCTGGAGTGACTTGTCCAGGTCACATTATGTAAAAACCTATACTAGACTCTATGCAGCATAGATAGATAGGTAGATTAGATAGATAGATAGATGATAGATAGATAGATAGATGATAGATGATAGATATATAGATAGATAGATATAGATAGAGATAGATAGATGATAGATAGATAGATAGATAGATAGATAGATAGATAGATGATAGATAGATATAGATAGATGGATACGTAGATGATAGATAGACAGATGATAGATAGAAAGTCAGACAGACACACCCACACCCACACCCTCACACACCCTTTGGCCTTTCTTGGTTTAATAAGAATGTATTTTTTTCTCCTGGTATATATTTTTTTATTATTATTATCTTAATGAAGAAAAGATTCACATCACAACAGATTTGTTATTTCTTCCTCTGAAAGGGCCTGCTTATTTATATGGCTAATTGCACTGACAGGGATTTCCTGGTCCTCTGAAGAGCTTAACTATTACTGACATGTGTGTATTGCGTGTGTAGGTCCCCAGGCCACCCCTCAAATAACTTCACACATAACACGTAATTTAGTTTTGGTTTTTGGGCACTATTTTGGCCACAACTTTATTAAAATACAAAATCAGTGAGTGGTTGTTTAGACATTGGTTATGACTATCTGTCCCCCCGCCTGGGACAGAACTGGCATCCCGAGGTCCGATCGGTAGCCAGTAGAAGAGAAAGTCAAACTGGGGGGTCACCTGAGCTAAGCGTCGGACCCACGCCGCTCTCCCCAGCAGCTCCCCGAAAGCTTGCCTGCCCGGTCCTATAACAAGGATTCCCATAACAGGGATTGGGCGGCCCTGGTCCCATAACAGGGATTCCCATAACAGGGATTGGGCGGCCCTAGGTCCCATAACAGGGATTCCCATAACAGGGATTGGGCGGCCCTGGTCCCATAACAGGGATTGGACGAAATCAGGCAAGCCCCAGGATTCCTTTAACGGAATTCCCTTCATCGCAATAGGAGGGGCAGGCACCGCCTGTTCAGCCCCCTCCACCACCAGCATATTATAACCAATGCCTAACCGCAACCTTACAAGTTGTGACGAATTGCAGAGTAGTAGGCAAAAACCAAATGGCACAGCCAATCACCAAATGGCAAAATTCCTACTAGGCCCCTGCGCCAAGGCAGACGACCCCCATGACAGGCAAAGCAAGGTCAACCGGAAAAGAGGGCGGGTGGGCGGGTGATCCGATGCACTCTGCAAAGAGAAAGAGAAACCAGAGTGCACCAATATTTAAAGACTATGGTCCCACCCACTCAATTTGCAACATACAATTTGCCCCAGCAACCCGGTTATCCAATCACAGATGCCAGGCAATAACTATTAACAGCCTGGCAACAAGAGGCCTGGCCCGGTGGCCCACACCGCAACACGTGCTCTCATTTATTGGAGAACACGCTTTGCGTGTGTAGGTCCCCAGGCCACCCCTCAAATAACTTCACACATAACACGTAATTTAGTTTTGGTTTTTGGGCACTATTTTGGCCACAACTTTATTAAAATACAAAATCAGTGAGTGGTTGTTTAGACATTGGTTATGACTATCTGTCCCCCCGCCTGGGACAGAACTGGCATCCCGAGGTCCGATCGGTAGCCAGTAGAAGTGAAAGTCAAACTGGGGGGTCACCTGAGCTAAGCGTCGGACCCACGCCGCTCTCCCCAGCAGCTCCCCGAAAGCTTGCCTGCCCGGTCCTATAACAAGGATTCCCATAACAGGGATTGGGCGGCCCTGGTCCCATAACAGGGATTCCCATAACAGGGATTGGGCGGCCCTAGGTCCCATAACAGGGATTCCCATAACAGGGATTGGGCGGCCCTGGTCCCATAACAGGGATTGGACGAAATCAGGCAAGCCCCAGGATTCCTTTAACGGAATTCCCTTCATCGCAATAGGAGGGGCAGGCACCGCCTGTTCAGCCCCCTCCACCACCAGCATATTATAACCAATGCCTAACCGCCACAAGAGCTCTAACGCTCGCCGCCAACCACTCACAAACCCAACCAGGAACCCAATTTAGTAGCCACCACATCCAGCCAAACATCATTCCCCAAATCGGAGAGGTGCACTATATCTGCCCGGTAAAGGGCCTCAGCCTTAAAATTAATGTCTGGGTGCGAAATCACCAAACCACCCAGCTCCAATACCTTCACGCAAACAGCAGAGTTAATGCGCTTCCTGGCCCTTTCAGCGGCCTCCGGGCGGGAACACCGCGCCAGGTTTGCCTCTGCAACCAGTGAGACCAAATTATTCTCACTGAAGGTAATAAGGCTGCCAATGCCTACAAATCCCTTTTGGATTGAGGTGTGCAAAGCAAGGCAATCAATAGTTGCCACATCATTTTTCCCCAGCTGCACCACTATGGCCATAGGGTGGGGAGGTCTGAGAGCAGCCGGTGACCAATCATCGGCATAAACTCTCCCCATGACATTCCGCGTCTGGAAAACCATGACACTTGCACGTGCTGTGGGAGGCCGAGACACGCTCCCCTTGCAGACTGCCTCGCTCTGCTGCCAGCCCAATGAACGATGCTGTGTCCCACTATCCAGACACGGACCAGCGTGGGATCTACAAGGGTTGAAACAACAAGCATTAGTACCAAACTCAGCATTTTGTTTCGCACATAACCCTTGAAAGCATACGATTTCCATCTCCCCAAATCCTTGATCCTGGTGGCTGAGAAGCCCCAATGAGCTGCCATAGTCGCTGTACCTATGCGAAAGGAATGAGGAGCGAAACCAGAGGCCGAGATCCCACAAGCAGAGATGGCCTTACGTATGACTTATGTGAACTGGTGTCGCGCCAAAGGGTGACCATTTTATTGCATGAGTAGGGGGCTGTCCTCAGGAGGTCTCAAGGCCAAGTACTTCCTTGCATCCTTGACCGGGAACGGGCCCACCTCCCCAGTCACTGGGAGGTGGACAACCTCCCCCCGACCCAGCTGGTCAGTTTGTGGAGTTGCGCACTACAAGTCTCAACTCCCAAAGGGAAACACATATATTCCGAAGGAGCAACCCACGAGAACCAGCAACTTCTAGAATCGAGCCAGCCCCCAGGGGAACGAAAAGTGCAGTCCTGTGAAGGCTGGAGCCTTTACCAACCTTCCGAGACCCTGCGCACGACACACTTTTAGAAGAGTCTCTGAAAAATTAAAGCTTTACTCCAGCAGGCATTGCAGCGGACTGAATTCTGATAGTTTTAACAGTGCATCCGATCTGCAGCAGGTGGGCGAATTATGCAGGTCCTGCTCAGAGAATGGAGGCAAGTTCCTCTGAATGGCCGAGGACTGCCAGCTAAACGATAAGAAATCAGTCCAGGCCTCCTCATAAGACCTGAAAGCAGAAGGGGAAATGTAAGCTACTCCTCCTCTTAATTATCAATTGTTGCCAAAGCGCCACAGGAGCTCCAGAAAATCCGGCTATAGCTGGGCGTCCAGAGCCCAGGATCTGAAGCTCTCCAACTGAAAACGGGATACAGTGACAGTGAGAACAATAGATGATCCCGTAATAAAACGAGCAGAAACACAATATTAAACCTTAAGCAGTGCAGCTGGAAAGCACATAAAAGGGGGGCGGAGACTGCCGAAGCATGAGGACCATTTTGCCAGGACCCTCACACTGCCTGGTTATCAGACCAAGACAGACCTGACGGTCCCTGTACTCCTCAGTCCAGATGTGCGCTGACACTACAATGGGGAAAACTCAAGAAAAGTTAGGTCACATGTGATTGCCTTGCCCTGCCAGGCTCAGAGCCACTGTACAGGAAGATGAAGGGACCCTGGGCCATGAGACCACCCGGCCAAGCAGGAATGGAAGGGGCAGCCTGGAACAACCACCCTGCATGCCAATTTTATTTTTTTTATTTTATTTTTTAAACTGACCTAGCAATGATAGAATCTGACAAAGCAACATTTGCTATCAGAGGAAGTATTACAAGAATAACGTCCTTCACAGCAAACAGCTTTTCCACAGGCAAGCAGAGGTATGAGCAACGGTATCCAGCTAGCCCCCAAATACGTTAAAGGGGCAGTGGAGCCACTGACCTATCCACTGGGCACACCCAGCTCCTCAGGAAATAAAAGGGGCGTACAGTAAGCCTTAGCAGAGGCTGATGTCACATGAACCAGCCAGTAAGATAATCCAAATAATGGTACCCCCAGTTAAACGAGTCTTGACTCGCAATGTTCAATCCAGAAAGACGCTAAAGGACTTGAGTGCTGCACAGCCTATAGCGCAACCCATTGGCATCACCTTATAAATGTAAGGACCATCCAATTAAAGCCCAACTACTTATAATCTAGAGGGTGGACTGGCAGCAGCCTAACAGCCAATTCAATATCGCATAATGTCAACCAGGCCCTCATCCAATTTGTTGGTAAGCTCAACTGCCTGATCCAAAGATGCATATTTCACGGAACAATTCCAGAGAGTCATTCACTGAGGTGCCTATGGGATGCGATAAATTATAAGGGGGATTATATGGGGCTTTCTTAGGGACGATCCCTAAAGGGGATAAATGAAAATAGGAATAGCAGGAGAATCAAGGGGATACCTCCATGCGTCCCAATGAAAGCTGCTTCCAACCTTCTTACTTGCTACCACAGGTAGCTCTCTGACTGGCTTAGAGTTGCTGTGTTCTGAGCCACTGGCTGAAAAGCCAGAGGAATCCCAAACCTTGGGAAAACCCTTCCCACAAGAACAAAACCACTGACCCATCTAGATAACCTTTTAGCCAGGCTTTCAAGGAAGATATTTTTATGGAAATATGGGTGAGAGGTATCGAGTTATTGCTTGCTAGTCGCCAGCCCCCACTTGGGCAGAATGCCCTGCCTTAAGTTGCCACCATGATGTGTAGATTTACAGGGCCAACGCCAGCCAGAAACCCTAAAAAGTCCCAACAAAGCTGCTGCCGGGCCAGCTTCCTGCATACAGCTTAAGGTTCTATTGCTCAGGGAATTTCCATTTGAAATGTGGAGCTGCGCAAGTGGTCCACATGTCCCCGTCCCTGCGATCCTAGCAAGCTGAGGGGATAATGGCAGCCCTGCATCTAACGTTCCCATAGTGAATTGCAACTTAAAGAATAGTGGGGTGGAAGGGACCCTGAGGATGATCTAGTCCACTCTCCCACAAAATAATAATAATAATAATAATAATAATAATAATAATAATAATGGTGATGATTATCTATTTGTACCCCGCCCATCTGGCTGGGCTTGCTCAGCCACTCTGGGCAGCTTCCAACAAAAGATTAAAATACAGTAATGCAGCAAACATTAAAGGTTTCCCTAAACAGGGCTGCCTTAGATGTCTTCTAAAAGTCTGGTAGTAGACATCTAATGGATTACCGGCACCATACACTGACCAGCTGAGCTATCCAGGATGGTCCCTAGAGACCCAGGTTTGACATACCTGCAAGGAGGTGTAAGCATCATCCCTGCTCCCCTTTTCCCTGCTCCTGGATCGCCACCTCTGAAGACGCTTCCTTCTGGAAGAAGGCACCTAGGGCATCAGCAAGTCAACCTCTGCAGGAGAAGCAATCTCTGGAGGCATCTGCAAAGGCTCTGTCATAGTCTGCAAAAAACTAAATGTGAGGAACTGGTGAAACCAATGCTTTGTGCACCACATGGGGAAGCTATTCAGGCCGGAAACGCTGCCAGAGGCCAACAAATTCTAGGGCCAAGCGGGCCAAGCCCTAAGATCACCTGCTAGGCCAGACATAAATGTTTCCAATGAGTTAACAAACTCGAGGCAGCCCACCGCCTGTCCAGGTACCCCTGCTTGCCCTTTAGAGGGAAGCACGCCCTCAAGAAACCCGAACTTCTTTTTGGGAGCAATATCACAAGTGGGCCGAACTACCAAGCAACAGAATAGTCCAAAAGGAGCAGCTTGTTATGTTATGAGATAAGAATGGCTAAGTGGGGCATATGAACCCTGTCTCCCAGGTCCTAGTCCTGCGCTCTAGCCACTAAGCCACAATGGCTCGTCTCTAAAATGGCAGTTGCCGCTATAAGGGCAAACAAACTTGAAGAAAATAAACTTGTTCAGAAACAGCATAGTTAAAGAGCATACACAGAGTGCTCACTGGAGGCATGGAGAGCCTCTGGCTCCACTCTGTCTGCCTAAGATATACATTAGCCACAAGTGAGCCTGCAAACAGATAAATTCTTATAGAGAAAGTGAGTCACATGCCACAGAGACTAACAATTGCTGTACTGCTAACTGTAGCAGGCTTAGGCTTGAATGATATGTGCAGGCCGAGAAGGCCGTGAAGGCCTCCATGCTTCTGCTCTCTGCCTTTTTTGTCTCATTGCAATATTAAAGGAACTCAATATAGTGCTCCTGCCCAAGGCTAAATTAAAACTCGGCCAACAGCACTGCAATCACCCAAAATAAAGCCAACCTATGAGGATACTATAAACAAAAGTGATTCCAGGTAAGCTGGGAATTTACTGTACTGCTAACTGTAGCAGGCTTAGGCTTGAATGATATGTGCAGGCCGAGAAGGCCGTGAAGGCCTCCATGCTTCTGCTCTCTGCCTTTTTTGTCTCATTGCAATATTAAAGGAACTCAATATAGTGCTCCTGCCCAAGGCTAAATTAAAACTCGGCCAACAGCACTGCATGCAACCAAAATAAAGCCAACCTTTGGGGATACTATAAACGAAGTGATTCTAGCTAGGCTGAGAACAGCCCTGACTAGCCCCACAATTAAACAGGCACAAATGGGGGAAACCTCTTTGCAAAGAAAGCCCCTAATGGGGGCTCTCTCCCTATTGGGAAAGGCAAGCCCAGGAGGATTATGCACAGGCAGTGCTCACAGGTACAGGGAGAATCTTCCCACAGGGCAGGGAAAGGGGTGGGGTGGGAAATCAAACAGGAAAAAAGGGGAATTAAATTAATTAAGGGACTAGAGAGGGGAATTAAATTAATTAAGGGACTAGAGAGGATTAAAAAGAAGGGGGGAAATAAAGAAATGTAACCAGACAATGAGAAGATTGCTCCTGATCCGATGCACTCTGCAAAGAGAAAGAGAAACCAGAGTGCACCAATATTTAAAGACTATGGTCCCACCCACTCAATTTGCAACATACAATTTGCCCCAGCAACCCGGTTATCCAATCACAGATGCCAGGCAATAACTATTAACAGCCTGGCAACAAGAGGCCTGGCCCGGTGGCCCACACCGCAACACGTGCTCTCATTTATTGGAGAACACGCTTTGTGGAAGACGAATATTTATGTCTATATTATACATGCATCAACTCATTGAGACTTTAAGCTCAAATTAAACAAAAGTACCAACACATGTAATATTAAATGTTTGTAACTGATACTATGCCAGTTCAGACAGAGCAATGCACTGTGGCATTTAAGAAATTTTTCTAATATTTTTCAAAGTCTCTCGAAATTCATGTTACCATCTGCAGTTCATTAGTGAGCAGCATAGTCATCTTTTAAGAAACATATTTCATTCTGCATTTCAGAGTTAATATCTGTATTTAAAAGTCCTTGGTAAATGTAATAGATTAATGTCTGGGTCATATAGCTAGCAACCTCTTTAAAAAGACATTAAACATTCCGTTCATTTTCTTTTCATTTGCATTAAAAATCCACTGCCAGATTTTACACGAAAAAGACAAATATGCTCCAAGTCTGAACAGAACAGAGGTGTACCAGGCAGATAACTTGGAAAACCCATGGATTATGGCTCTGTATTTCTTTTTTTAAGAGAAAAGGGTGAGACAGCTTGTTAAAAGAAGGGGAAGTGGTGAAAACCTGGGTTTTGTCAACGCCGATGCTACCATGTCTGGTTTTGATGTATCTGAAGTCTGCTGTATGGGGAGCAGCTGAATTTATGGATTGCACAGAAGCCATATTTCTTAGAGATAAGACTACCCAAATCAGAGTTAGAAAGGGAGGAATAAATCTTTCAAAATGTGAAATGATACACCTTACAAACCCTGCACCCTCCAAGCATTTTGGGCTCTGAGTTGAATTCTATGTAGCACTAAGCAGATCCTTCAGTCAGGCAAGCAGATGGAACAAACTCCTCTCTCCTCCCCCTGCATGCTGTTCTGAGAAGAGGGATTCCCCTGATTCTCCAGAGTGGATTTGGTGGGCAGAATCCCCATTGCAGTACACCTGAAGGAGTGTCTCCACATACCGGTATATGTTCAGCCCAAACACTGAGGTCTTCTGGTGGTTCCCTCACTGCAAGAAGTGAGGTTACAGGGAACCAGGCAGAGGGCCTTCTCGGCAGTGGTGTCCTCCCTGTGGGACAGGGCCAGATTTAGGTTTGAGGAGACCCTAAGCTACTAAAGGTAATGGGGCCCAGCTGTCCTTTGTCAACAACAGACTGTCGCTGTTTTTTGTTGAACATATGCTATATGGTAATTGATGGACCTACTAGGTATCTAAAGCGATTTGCACATAAAAAAATATGTATTTTATCAAAGTAATTGTTGAACTGAAATACAATTAAGAAGTATATTAATCATGAAAAAATTATTAAGCTCTAACTGTATGTAGGTTTTATTTTATTTGTTTTTATCCTATATTTCAGAAATGTACATCCAATCCCCCCCCTTTAATTTTTTGGGGGACCCTCAAGAGAGTGGGGCCCTAAGCTATCGCTTGCTTAGCTTATACGTAAATCCAACACTGCTGTGGAACGCCATCAGATGTGAAGGAGATATAGTACAACTTTTAGAAGACACCTGAAGGCAGTCCTGTACGGCAAAGTTTTTAATGTTTGATGTTTTATGGCATTTGTATGTGTGTTAAGGGACGCAGGTGGCGCTGTGGGTAAAAGCCTCAGCGCCTAGGGCTTGCTGATCGAAAGGTCGGCGGTTCGAATCCCCGCGGCGGGGTGCACTCCCGTTGTTCGGTCCCAGCACCAGCACTCCCGGGTGCAAGTAGATAAATAGGGACCGCTTACTAGCGGGAAGGTAAACGGCGTTTCCGTGTGCGGCTCTGGCTTGCCAGAGCAGCAATGTCACGCTGGCCACGTGACCCGGAAGTGTCTCCGGACAGCGCTGGCCCCCGGCCTCTTGAGTGAGATGGGCGCACAACCCTAGAGTCTGTCAAGACTGGCCCGTACGGGCAGGGGTACCTTTACCTTTACTTTTTATGTGTGTTGGAAGCCACCCAGAGTGGCTGGGGCAACCCAGCCAGATGGGTGAGGTAGTAGTAGTAATAATAATAATAATAATAATAATAATAATAATAATAATAGGAGTCTTTGTGCTGGCTTCCACTAGCAGGGTAGCTCAATCTGACCCTATAGTTCTCATCATCTGCAGCTAGCATAGCCAATGGTCAAGGGTGGTGGAAGCTGAAGTTTAACAACAGGAGAGCACCATGTTGGGGAAGCCTGATCTACTTTCACAAAATATCTTAAATCAGAGCAATCCATTCCAATGAGTTCATGACAGAAGGCTGTCTAGACGTTCAGAAAAGGCAGCTGATGGAATTTTGTTTAAATATCAGGCCACGGAAGGCACTGCAGGATTGATAACTTATTTATGTATTTGCATAATTTATATCCCGCACCTTCAACATAAATTTGTGTTCCCAAAGCAGCTAGCAAAGTAGGAAGAAGCAATAAAAGTGCCATAAATACGGCATATGATACAACAGAGCATGCAAAGTAAAAACAGCTACAGCTCATCGGACTCTTTAGGTAATAAAATCAAAAGTGCTATATGTTTTAAAAATGCTAACAGTAGCAGTTCTGAAAAGCCTGGGGGAAAATAGGTATACGGTGGTACCTCGGGTTACAGGCGCTTCAGGTTACAGATGCTTCAGGTTACAGACTCCGCTAACCCAGAAATAGTACCTCGGGTTAAGAACTTTGCTTCAGGATGAGAACAGAACTCGTGCGGCAGCATTGGGAGGCCCCATTAGCTAAAGTGGTACCTCAGGTTAAGAACAGTTTCAGGTTAAGAACGGACCTCCAGAATGAATTAAGTTCTTAACCTGAGGTACCACTGTACCTTTGCATGGTGCTTAAATGATAGGAGGAAACATTTTGCTGCCTGAAGTGAAGTGGCAAATGGCACACTCACCTCCCTCACCTAGTCAAGGTGCATCGTACCCAAGACTAGCCAAGTTATTTTGGCAATGGAGTCAGAACATCCCTCCCTCTCCTTGGCACTAAAAATACAGTCACAAATAAACTAGCTAAATGTTTGCTGATACCCAAAAATAACTGCCTGAGGCTCCCACCTCTCTCTGCCTAATGGTAGAGCCAGCCTTGGTAATAAGGATGCCAGGAAACAACAATAGGCCTGGCGGTGGTGGTGTATTTGAAGGCCAAGGGGCCACCACTGAAAAGGCTCTCTTTGCCTCTTGCGGCTCTGCTTGCCGCACTTCAAATGGCTACAGCTCCCAAAGAACAGCCGTCTCAGTTGACCATCTCAGAGGATGGGGACACTGCCAAAAAACAGCAGCAATGCTTCAGTGTTTGATACAAGAGTGAGGCTGCCTTTGAGGAAGGTTTGGAATCTGCAAGTCGTGTAGATTTCCATTATAGACCTGCAGGGGAAGCTTGTGGGGTGGTGGAACTTGAGAGGATCTTTTCTTTGTTTGTGGAATGCTCTGCTCACCAAGGTACACCTCTCCTTGTTACTATATACATTTCAACATTTCAAAGGCGCACCTTTTTGCACAGGTTGCTGGGTGTGGAAAATATCACCCCCATTGAATGCCTACATATTGCATGGGCTAATTGTATTAAGTTATATACAACCTTCCCTCAGCAAGGAGGGTATCTCTCCAATCCCAGTTGGGAGGAAGTTCCACAGACTTGGGACCACTACACTGGTAGTTGCAAGCTGTGCAGCTGAGCCAATAGGGACTCAGCTCCTGCCTACCCTCAAATTGAGCATTAGCTACGGAGTGGATACAGTTGCCTGAAGTAGTGGATGGTTGTAAGTGCATAGCCTAATCTACTGAGTATTTTCAAGCATTCTCTTAGGTGCCCATGCCTCTTTCCCTTCCTCCTACAAGGGGGTGAGGAAGGAATAATGGAAAGGTGTGTGACTTTGGACTCAGCTCTACAGCTGCAAATAAAACGTCCTAAGTGTGTTATAAAGTGCAATATACAAATTTGACACTAGATGGCAACAGTGAGCCGTGGCAAATTCGATGTATTTTTCAAAACTTTTGTTTTTTTAAAAAAGCATTTTCACAGCGTTTTTTATATGTGTGTCGATTCCACCTTTATTTCTGATAAACAGCGCAGTCTTTAGCATATGTGGTGCCGGGGTGCAAAGATCCGCCCAGCGCCCCCAAATTTAGTTTAGCCCCCAAATTAACTTTTATTATGCTTATGTCAGACACCACGTATTTTGATGTAAGAGTTAATTCCGCGTGCACAGCGCCGTTGAGAATGACAAGCGCCACCATTGCAAATGACAAGCACCACTGCTGGCATGGCACATCTTTGGTAAATTAGCGCAGAAAGTTGAAAGTCCTTTAGTGAAACAGTAGGTATATATTTTGGTAATACCTAAGAATATTTGTATTTTGTTTTTCTAGCTTGATCAAAATTATTTATTATTTCATAACAGATAGGTAGTTAAGAGCTTAGGTGGCTTCAGCGGCGGGTGCCTGGTGCCCCCAAGAATTCTGTGCCCGGGTGCCCCGCACCCCTTGCACCCCCGGGTAAAGACGGCCCTGCCGATAAATGCTCCCTTATGATAATATGCTCCCTTATTTGGCATGTCTACCATGAAAGTGACCATGCTGGTCAACTCAAGATACTAAACTAGCAACTGGAAATTGAACTGCATGTATCTGCACAACTTCATGTAAAGCTGTGTCCGACACTGTATGCGAACCTTGTATACATATAACTTGTTGTCACAGCTTTTCCACAGCACTGTGCGCACAGCACATGGACCACCTGAACTACAGTACAGTGTACAACTATAAAACTTGGATAAGTTTGCTTATCCAAACTCAGGTTCCTGCTGCAGAGCTCTTGCCCCCATTACACAATTGCCGCTTGCTGATTTCCAAGGTTATTGTGCATGTAGGTTTGGAGAGCTGTTGTTGCCATGATTTTACTCACCCTTCTCTGTACTGACATTTATATATGTAAGCAACAGATTGCAACCTTGCTGTCTTTTTAATGAAAAGGGAAATATTCCACTGCAATGCTATTTGCGCTCTCTCTCTCTCTTTAATGGCACTTGGCAGCTGAGGCGCATGAGGGCATGCAGCCCTTCCTCCTCTCCTACTAACAGATGGTTTTCTTTGTACTCCATTTGCATGCCCCTGTGTGCTAGCTCAGAGTTAGCTCCCCCCCCCCGCTTTGTAGAAGGGAGAAGATATACTGCACATCCTCACTGTTGCTCTATCTGCCTTGTGCTCTTTTTCTTCCCTCATCAATGAAGACGTTGGGGAAGCAATTTCTCATGCCTTGCTCCTTATAGATCTCTCTCGTGAGACAGGAAGAGAACATTTTGGAAAATGTCAAGGCTACTTTTGTGTCCTGGGTTCAGAGGTTTATAATGGAACCCAGCAAAGAGCATAAATCTTGAGCAGGATCCTGCTGCATTGAAAAGAACAACCAATTGACATAATGCTGTGAAGGGCGATGCTCAAAGGCAAACAATTTAAATATCCGAGAGATCTCTTTGCACGCTAGGCATGGAGCATTTTGTGTCAGAACATTTCAGAGCGTTCCAAAGGCAGCGGGAATTTGAGCATCCAACATCTTCACCTGCCTATCCCCCGAGCAACGGGAAAGCTGAATCAGCCGTCAAAATGGCTAAGAGGAAGGCAGAAAAGCAGGGACTGATGCGGAATACACCTTCACAAAGTGTGGATGGAATCCCAGCACAAGGATTGATGGGTTGAAGGACAAATATTGTGTTACCAATGAAGGACCACATACTACATGCGGGTCAGCAGGTTTGGATACAGACAACAGAGTAACACAATAATAAGTAGAAGAAAGCTGAGGTTCAGATGATGATGATGATGATGATGATGATAATAATTTATTTAGACCCTGCCTGGGTTTCCCCAGCCACTCTGGGCGGCTCCCAACAGAATATTAATAGTAATAAAGGTAAAGGTTAAGGTACCCCTGCCCGTACGGGCCAGTCGTGTCCGACTCTGGGGTTGCGTGCTCATCTCGCTCTAGAGGCCATGAGCCGGCGCTGTCCAGAGACACTTCCAGGTCACGTGGCCAGCGTGACGAAGCTGCAGCTGGTGAGCCAGCACCAGCGCAGCACACAGAAACGCCGTTTACCTTCCTGCTAGAAAGCGGTACCTATTTAGCTACTTGCACTTAAGAGTGCTTTCGAACTGCTAGGTGGGCAGGAGCTGGGACCGAAAGACGGGAGCTCACCCCGCAACGGGGATTCAAACCGCCGACCATACGATCGGCAAGTCCTAGGCACTGAGGTTTTACCCACAGCGCCACCCGCGTCCCTGATATTAATAGTAATAAAAAGGCGATAAATCATCAAACTTTAAAAACTTCCCTAAACAGGGCTGCCTTCAGATGTCTTCTAAAAGTCACATAGTTGTTTATTTCTTTGACATCTGATGGGAGGGCATTCCACAGGGCAGGCGCCACTACTGAGAAGGCCCTCTGTCTGATTCTCACAGTGAGGGAACTGCCAGAAGGCCTTTGGAGCTGGACCTCAGCGTCCTCAGGTCCAAAGTCAAGTGGGCATACACTTGTTTGAGGTGGTAACTCAAGAGGGCCAAGTTCTGAGAAGGAATCGAAGACATTTGCAGAGCAGCAACCAACTAGTAGGACTCACAAAAGAGAGGCAATTTCAGGAGCCAGAAGATGCCAGTGCAGTAGTTTAGACCTACAGCCTGGAGAATGCCCAGCTTCTCCTGCACAGTTAAACGAGAGCTCGCCCTCTGGCTTGCCATATTTTGAAGAGCAAAAAAGAGGACAGCCCTAGCTGTTGCCAGCCTGAGCTGGGGAAAGAGGCATGTGAGTCTGGGAGTATAAGGCTGCCACTGGTGTGCCTGCATACCTCTTTCCCCAGCTTGGGCTGGCAGCTTCCATGGTGTGCAGAGCAGCCTGAGCCCCACGAAACCTAGACATTTCCTTTAAAATGTAAAAATCCATCTGGATGGGCGTGTTGGCCCCACAAAAGAGGACATGTCTGGGTTTTCCCAGATGTATGGCAACCCTATGACCCGGGGCAGGTTGACTAGTGCAGAAACTCCATTGCCTAAAAGACTGTCTAAATTCAAGTGTATATGGACTTTTGAAACAATATAGTTAACTGTAATTTCTTTGGTTATAAAAGGAAAGATGCATCATCATATGTGGAACTAAGTAAGAGGACTAGGCCAGCAATTAGGAAGGCACAGATTAAGGGACCAGCTACCAGGAAGTGACGCAGCAAAGAAAGAATAGAGAAATGGCAAGAGAGTCAAATAGTAAGCTTGTTTAAATAGAATTATTTGTTTTATAATACTGTTTGTTCCTCAATGATAAATAGCACAATTTTAAACAGTCACTGCACACATCAGCTGTGACAGATTTTCCTTGCTGTGGCAAGTTGGGAGAAAGAGTAACCCACTCCAGAAATAAACTAATTCTGAGATGAATAACAAGCATGCACACACACACACACACACACACACATTCAGTAGTATGAAATGTGATTTCAGATTCTCATAACTTCACGCTGATATTAGCCTGATTAATCCCCAGGGTCTTAAAGCAATCACTTATACAGTATATGCCTGGAGTTAATATTTTAGAACAGGGAAGTCAAAGACCCAAAACAGTTATGTGAAAATAAATGTATAATAATGTACTGAAGCTGAGACGATATGCAATGTATTATTTATTGGCTGTAACTCCATAAAGTTTTATAAAAAAATAGTGTTATGCTGACTTCATCTGCTTGGAAGAGTGTGCATGAAAACGTAAACTTTTTTTAAGTGCAAAGGTTTTTTGTTTTTGTTTTTTGCTGCACTCCATAATAATTTCAGTGCAAGCTTATCCACGACCTTGGTCAAGGCTTTGCTGATGTTCTCACGCTGCCTTTCGGCAGAGATGGATTCTGGTGCTGCTATTTGCATTTGATTCTTATTTGCAAACAGAAGGAGGAAAAATGTGCCCACTGTGAACATTTGGTTCACACTGGTCAGCATGTTATTTCAGCTGGGCAGTGTAGCAATATGAATTTGGAACAGCACAGTCACACGCAAACACGGATAGCATGCACAGCCCTTTTCGCTGAACCAATTTTGATTTTTGCATCATGGTTCAAGAGAGCAAAGCCAGTGGCTTAATATGGAATACGTATTCCTATTCTATGAATGTGCAGAATAAAAGGAAACATGTACAGCTTTTCCTGTACTGTAACAATCAAATTATTTCCTCTGAAGGTGCCCCAAATAAACTGAACCTCTCATTTCCCCCTCATCACTAGGTATAATAACAACATCATACTTGAAGTCAGGGCTTTTTTTCAGCCGGAACTTGCCAGAACTCAGTTCCAGTACCTCTCAGGTAGGTCCCATTGCCATTCTAAGAGAACAAAGGGAGTGTTCATGAGGAGTTCCAGAACTTCTTTTTCTGGAAAAAGAGCACTGCTTGAAATCCAAACCTATGTTTAGTTCACTCAGGAGTAAATACAGTGGTACCTCGGGTTAAGTACTTAATTCGTTCCAGAGGTCTGTTCTTAACCTAAAACTGTTCTTAACCTGAAGCACCACTTTAGCTAATGGGGCCTCCTGCTGCCACCGCACTGCCGGAGCCCGATTTCTGTTCTCATCCTGAAGCAAAGTTCTGAACCTGAAGCACTATTTCTGGGTTAGCAGAGTTTGTAACCTGAAGTGTATGTAACCTGAAGCGTATATCACCTGAGATACCACTGTACCACTACATTCACAGTCACTGAGTTCGGAGCAAGTGTACTCTTTGGTTCACCAAGGCTGAGAAGACGCTGACTTTTTATGGAATAATTGAGTAATGACGTTTCTGAGCTATCTATCTTTTGTGCCCTTCCAGTTTGGAAATCAACTTCCTTGGAATACAGACTTTCAGTAGTAAAAGTACAGGGGCGTGCCTTTTAAAAAATATAATGAATCACATCCCTGAAGTACTTGAAAGCTGGCTCGTTATAAACACAGCAGATGTGAGGTTGCTTTCTCATGTTACAAATGTATGTCGCGTTTATGTAACTTTTTAAAAGAAAGAAATATTCATCTGGAATTTGTCCTGTGCTCAGGATTGGTGCAAATTTTGCATGGCGGTAGACTATTTAGATGAGTGCGCGATTAATTGGTGAGATTCTAAATTACCTCTCTGTCACTTAAAAGAGGTCATAGCGATCCGTTTCCGAACCTAAGCGATTTATGCAGTAGAGATTGCTCAAGCTGCTCCCCAGCTATTAATATTTACATCACTAATGCCATTATTTAACTGCCATATGAGACTGAATAAGAATATTTAACTTCTCCTATATTGCATTTTTTTCAATTACCCGGAGAGTGTGATTAAAGCTGTTTAAATGAATCTCTCTCTTTCACTAAGTGCAACCAAAGGTTGGGAGGGTTGCAGCTGGAGCAGAGTGGAAGAGTTTGGGGAAATGACTCACCTCCCAGGGGCTACACTTGGATTTTCAACCTGCAGGAAGAATGACATTAGATTTATAGCAATGTGAAATTTGGGGGATGTTCAGCAAAAACACAACATACGAAGTTGCGGCTGCTGGTTTCGGCACATTTGTTAAATATTCTGCAGGCTGTGAAGCTCATAAAGAAACATCCATAATATTATTCTACAAAGTATACCAAACCAATGATCCCTTTAGGCATCATATGAAGCTCTGCCCCTACAAACGCTAACTTGTGGTTTGTATTCTGTTAACGGAATAATATGAAGAACTGGGTGAGACTTAGTTCAGAAGAGTCACAATTTCCAGTGCACTTAATGGAAACTTCCCCAAACCTGGAACATTGTGAACCTATTGTATTAGCATAATAAGTTATAGTGGACAAAGCAAGAAATTGCTCTTTGGGCTCAAATCATTTGTGCCTCAAATAATGAAACTTTGAAATTTTAGGAACTCAGAGAATAAGTCTGATTTGTGAGAGGTAATTATTAACACTTTAATGTAGTTTTCAATATATTTTTTTGAAAGTAGCTCTTGGAAAAACAACCAAGAGTGTTGTGGCATTCTGATACACTTAATATGGCATAAACTTTCATGAACCAGATCCCACTTCATTAGATGCATAAAGTGTAAAGACTAAATTGGCCATTGGGGAATAAAAAGGTCAAAAGGAAACAAAGTTAAAAAATGATAGAGTGCTAATTACATAAAAAGTGAAGAAGTTTCAAGGACAATTGACAAAGCAGAATTGTCAAACTATATAAGCAAACTATATACAGCAACTATATAAGCTGGGGTGGTGGAGGAGAAGAGTGCATTGATAATTTTGTACCTGTTATCACAAGTCAGCCGGTGAATTGGTGGTGAAGGGTTCAGAGTCTGGGGTTTAAACTAGAGGGTCAACAGCTTTTAGAAAGCACAGGAACACTTCTGTAACCTGTCAACAGGTTAGGTCATGGGAGAGGTGCTGGTCCCATGATTTGGTCATGTGGCAACCTGAGGAATGACACTCCTGACTAGGGATGGTGGCTTCCCAACCTCATGGCCATTCAACTCTGACTTGAAAACTGGACACCATATACCAAGAAAGCCATGACAGATTCCAGGTTGTTCGCACTTTAGGTCTTCCATCCATCACTGGTTTGGATTTATTAAGGTTGCCTTTAAATAAATTTAACTGTTTAATAAAGTTGTGGGTAATTTAAACCCAACCCTGTGCTTGTCTCTTTTTTGGGCTCACAAATGGACACAAATCTGTCACCAGAAATGGCAACATTCAGAAGCCAGTTGCAACTTTCCAGAACACGCTGTTGCTGATTCTACAGTGGCTATTGTTGAACAAATGAACCTCAAAGGGAGAGTCCAGCACAAAACTGCTGAGTTACATTTTATCAGGAAATTCAGTTCTACCATCTGTGACTTAAATTGTGATTATGATTTTTTATCACATTGTATGTGTTAATTAGTTGACCGGTGGCAGGATGTCAGTGCTGTCACCAATAATGCCATGTCAATTGTCACGGTAACATCTTTGTTTTTATGTCATTATCACTTTTTATTCTTGTTTTCTTTTGGATTCCTCTTACCACACACCACTTCACTTTCTTCTGAACTATGTGAAAACCTGCCAGTTTGGGATAACACTTCATGGATCTCATAAAGTGGTTCATGAAAACCTATGCTACAATTACTGTGTTATGGTTAATCTTAAGACTCCCTGTGTGCTAGTTTTTGTGTGTTTTTTTGCTACAACAGAGTAACACCAATCTAAAGTCAGTTCTACAAAAAATAAAATAAAATAAAGCTTTGCCGAAAGCTTTCCGAGGTTGGTTCCACTATGATAGTAGGATGTGCAACAAGAACAACAGCAGCAGAACCTTATATGCAACAGATGGAACATTTCAAAATTTATGCCCAGCTTTCTCCTTGAAATCATGTCATGCCAAGTTTTAGCCCAGAGAGAATTTTTACACCTGAGTTATAACCTGCTGAATTAGGGTTTCTTCCTTTCTTTTTATTAAGGAAGAAATGACATCGCTTTATGGCAATGGAAATGTACCACTTTAATACAATGGCTTTATAGGGCTTTTTATGAGGTGTGCAGATATGTTGTGACATCCAGCAGAGCCTGAAATCAATCAATGGATGGTTTCTGGCTTGGTCACCATGAACTGTGTATTAATGGAATAAATATGTGGTGTACAGCTATCTGATTTATTGTATCTAAGCATCAGTGGATGAGGCCAAATGAGCATGAGCTGTGGTGTCTCCCTAGGTATTGATTGGTAGCGAGATAAATTGAATCAGCTTGCCTGTACATTGCACATGTGGTGTTTGTCTTTCCCATAAGGAAACATAAAAACGATTAAACCCATTCAATGGAATATTAGTCAGAGATATACAGTATACTTGTGTGGAAAGCCTATGAAAATACCCGAGAGAAAATAGCTGGAAATAAAAAGAGCTCCTACTGTTAACAACCCTTTTCGTTCAAGTGACAGATTTGACCATCAGTATGGACAGTGCTGAGCTAGAGGGATCAATGGTTTGACTCCACATGAGATCGCGTCCTATGTTTCTAGCACATTCGATCTGTGGTACTGCTGCTCCCATAAGTATATTTTGCAAGCCATTTTAGATGCGTGGAAGAGGAGGGTTTGAAGGTATCTATTTGTTTATTTAGAAGAGACGCTTTTCCTGGCCATTTATCATCTTTAACTGCAACTCTGTTAACTCACCCTGCTCCCAAGGGAAAGGGAGGAATGGTTTTGGTGTTCTGCTGCTGCTGCTGTTCAGACTTCTTCTTCTTCACGGCAGTGATGAAGCACCAGAGGTAGCCACAGGCTGAAGAGTGAAGTCAAAGTTTTCTTTAGGAGAAAGGGCAAAGGGGAAATACTTTATCTGTGTAGCATGGTGAAGCGAAGGAGCGAGTTACTAGGAAGTTCCAAACAGTCATTACAGCTGTTGACCTAGAGACAATTCACATTTCAACCCCAGCATTGCATTTCAACCACTGTAAGCACTAATTTGCTTACTAGGAAATGGAAAGAACAGGGTGTGTATCAGAAAGAAATGAATTATATCAGGGATGAGTTTGCAATTTAGGGAAAGAGCAGCACCTGCAAACCAATGCCAGAAAAAGGAGATAAAAGGACAGGATAAGCTCCCATTTAATTAACTGTTGCCAGTTGGCAAGTGGTGAAAATGAAAACAGAATGGGATATATAGTAACAGATAGTCTCAGAAGTGTGTTCTTGGATCCAAAATGTCTGGAATTGTAGGTTTCTCGTCTCCTATAGCTGGCTTTTCCATATACAGTTGGCGCTCAGGTTGCGAACGTGATCCATGTGGGAGGCACGTTCACAACCCGCAACGTTCACAACCCGCAGCACCATGTCTGCGCACATGCGGGTCGTGATTTTGTGGTTCTGCACATGCGTGAGCACTGAAACCCGGATGTAACCCGTTCCGGTACTTCTGGGTTCAGAGTGGTGTGCAACCCGAAAATGCGCAACCTGAAGCGTCTGTAACCCAAGGTATGACTGTATATTTTTTACTTCATGGACCTGCACCAATTGTTTCATCTTTTTATTTTGCTTTTCGTTTTAGTACAGTCATGATCTTATCATTCATTACAGAAGTTGATTAGATATCTGGCCTACAGTGCTTTGGCAATCCATTGCATAGCCTTATGTTAAGTCAGAAACAGGATCCAACTCTGTTATTGATGGCATATTGTGTTTACTTTGTAGTCATCTGGTTTATACCCTGTGTGCTGTATGTTCACAGGTTTTCCCTCTCTTATGCCTTAACATGCTGAATCCATAATCAGCATCAATTACTTGCTGCAGAAGAGGGGAGCCTTTGGACTGAGTTTTGCTCCCCTGTCCAGTACTACATATGGAGTGCCCGGGCCAGCCTAAGGCATTAAACAGCCTAAGTCATTAAACAAAAGTAAGGTCCGTATAGTTAAAGCTATGGTTTTCCCAGTAGTGATGTATGGAAGTGAGAGCTGGACCATAAAGGAGGCTGATTGCTGAACAATAGATGCTTTTGAATTATGGTGCTGGAGGAGACTCTTGAGAGTCCCATGGACTGCAAGAAGATCAAACCTATCCATTCTAAAGGAAATCAGCCCTGAGTGCTCACTGGAAGGACAGATCCTGAAGCTGAGGCTCCAATACTTTGGCCACCTCATGAGAAGAGAAGACTCCCTGGAAAAGACCCTGATGTTGGGAAAGCTGGAGGGCACAAGGAGAAGGGGACGACAGAGGATGAGATAGCTGGGTAGTGTTCTCAAAGCTACCAGCATTAGTTTGACTAAACTGCGGAAGGCAGTGGAAGACAGAAGTGCCTGGCGTGCTCTGGTCAATGGGGTCACGAAGAGTCGGACACGACTAACCGACTAAACAACAACAACAATCCCAATTTCACATATACTTTCATGGGGTCTGAATGTATATGTGAAATGAGACCTTGAAGTGGATAGCTCAGTGAAGATGCTGACCCAGGGTATGGCAGCTGTGAAAAGGGCTACCGTAATTCTTATGGAATACCAGACTTTTTACTGTTATGCTCTTGGAATTTCTCCCCACACAAAAAAGTGGTCCAGGATTTGAAACAGAGACTTGAGCCAGACTAACTTCTCTCAAAGAACAAAGGCTTCGGACATATGCGCATATAATTCAGGGCAAATGAGATTTTCCACTTGAAATGTGAGCTGCAACCAGTCATGATAGTGGCTGTTCTGATACTTGTGCTTTCTATATTCACAAGATACCAATACTTTGAAGAAAACATTTATGACACGTAGGACTTGTGCCTAAGTCACCTTATGTGTACACCTAAGTCATAATGTGTGCATCAACTCCTAAGGCTTCAGTCTTTGTTTTGAAGTATTTCTAATGGCTGTAAATAAAGACAATTAGATAACTGGACCTAAACCTGATCTTAGCGTATGCCAATGCTACCATTAATTGCTTCCAACAAAACTTTTCATACAGGTAATTTTCATTGTTTCACGTGTTCTGCAGCTAGATATAATCTTAAATACAATTATATTATTTTGAAAACTTAATTTTTTATAATGGGAAACAACAAACTGGGAATACTTTTCATATTAAATATGCTTCATTTTAGATTAATTTTACACAGACTACAGGACCTTTTCCCCACAGAAGCTCATTTCAGATAACTATGCAAACAACTGCAGTGTAATTTTAGATGTTCTGAATAATAAATTCTCTTGTGTTCCAAAACATAGCCTGTTTTGCTTAATAATATTTTATTCAGCAGCTAACCCAAGAGACCAAAAAATGTTTAACAAAATAATGAGTGCTAATACAAAAATAAACATTAGACACAATAAAAGGATATTTTCCTGTCTAAACTTGGCTCTTCACAGAAAGGGTTCATGATAAAAAAAACAGGCGCGTGTACACACACACACACACACGCCTCTAGAAATCACCTGTCCCTAAATTTTGGCCAGCCTATTTGGAGCTCAGATATTAGAATCATAGAATTAGAATCATAGAATTGTAGAGTTTAAAAGGATGACTAGGGTCCAATCCCCTGCAATGCAAGAATCTTTTTGTCCAATACAAAGATTCTCATGCTCTAATGGCAAAAAAGGTAAAGGACCTCTGGACGGTTAAGTCCAGTCAAAGGCAACTATGGGGTTGCAGCGCTCATCTTGCTTTCAGGCCAAGGGAGCCAGCGTTTGTCCACAGACAGCTTTCCGGGTCATGTGGCCAGCATGACTAAACCGCTTCTGGCACAATGGAATGCCATGACGGAAGCCAGAACGCACGGAAACACCATTTATCTTCCCGCCACAGCGGTACCTATTTATCTACTTGCACTGGCGTGCTTTCAAACTGCTTGGTTGGCAGGAGCTGGGACAGAGCAACTCATGCTCTACCAACAGAGCTATCCTGCAGCTATCCGAGATGAAGCTCACATGTGAAACCCGATTAGCATCTCAGACAAGGACCATTACTCAGTGGTGTAACACATGCTTTGCATTTCAAAAATTCATTTCATAGGTATATGGTAGGAAGCTGGCCATCAGTCCATCTACTCATTACAGTTTAATGCATTACTTCCATATATATAGACATAAAACCTCACTCCCACAGCCAACTTGCATTTGACACACTATTACAAATGTCAATTTAGCCGTCACTCAGGTGACCTTCTGGCCTCCTGCTGACACATATAGCTCCCAGCAGACACCACATCACTTTACATTAGGGTTAACCCTTTGCATCCAACTTAGTACCAAAACCTTTGTAACAGTCTTACAATAAAAACTTTACCATAAAAGCAACACTTCTCCATATGGCACAGTGTATTTGTTAAGGTGCCACAAGGAAAGACTGTTATTTTTACTGCAAAAAAACTAACATGGCCACCATTCTGAAAATGGTCACCTTCAGCTACTTCTGTGGTTGTTAGTGCTAGGACCACATCCACAACATACATTTAAAGCCCTGTTACACCACTTTGACAGCCATGGCTCCCCCCAAAGAATTATGGGAAATGTAGTTTGTTAAGGGTCCTGAGAGTTGTTAGGAGTTGACAGAGCTATAGTTTCTTTGTTGTTTATTCGTTCAGTCGTGTCCGACTCTTCGTGACCCCATGGACCAGAGCACGCCAGGCACTTCTGTCTTCCACTGCCACCCGCAGTTTGGTCAGATTCATGTTTGTAGATTCATGTTTATAGTTTCTAGAGTGGTTTAATAACGAACTCTTTTATAAAAAGCAAACGAGCCATATGTACAATTCCACTTTCAGTGTTTTCCTTTCTGCTTCTTCTGAATTTTTTTATCTTTCATATCTAGCTTTTATGCTTCTGTTTAATCAAATTTACTATGAGGAGGAGGTGCTGGTGCAACTGTGCAGCCTGAATGACTCTCTGACCTTTAATCTCAACCCCACTGATTAAACGGGGACCAAATTTTAATCTGACATCCAGGCTCCAGTTGATTGATCTACTGATCAAATTAATTACAGTTTGCAACCTTAATATCTATCGCCTTCTGCTACACTTATGCTGATAACAATTAAGTAGCTCATAGGAGTTAAGTAGTTCATAGCCTTATCGGTTTCCAATATATACTCTGAAACTTGGAGATGTTTATCACTTGCAACTTGTAACTGTCATTTCTGATCTTATAAAAAGGAAGTATAGGAATTAAGTGAAAAGCAGGGCTTTGTCTTGTCAAAAAGACATAGTCAATAGACAATTTCCCCTGAATGAGAAACAGGAAATAGGATTAATGACTTTGGCCATTCTGCTTTGGAGTCAGGCAGTCTATAGTGCTCAAATCTAAATAATGGATTAGCACCCCAGGATGTTTAATTAAGGGTATGTTCACAATATCATTACTCTGGATCCAGTGTGCTCCCACTGCTAGTTTTCAAAGTCACATTCACACGACGTTAGCCACAATCCATATCAAGAATGTAATTTCTTGACAAATATTACTGCTTGATGCATTTTTTATCACGCTATCTTCAACCTGACTAGAAAATCTAAGCCATGTTCACTTTGTACTTAAGAATTGTGTGAACATTTGAGGCAGAGCACACGTGCTGGTCAGTGTAGATGGAGCAATGGTCTGACTCTGTACAGTGGTACCTCAGCTTAAGAACTTAATCGTTCCGGAGGTCCATTCTTAACCTGAAACTGTTCTTAACCTGAAGCACCACTTTGGCTAATGGGGCCTCCTGCTGCTGCCTTGCTGCCGCCACACGATTTCTGTTCTCATCCTGAAGCAAAGGTCTTAACCTGAGGTAATATTTCTGGGTTAGCGGAGTCTGTAACCTGAAGCGTCTGTAACCTGAAGCGTCTGTAACCCGAGGTACCACTGTATAAGGCAGCTTCCTCTGTTCCTAAGCACTATGCTCCATTCCCATTCGGATGCAAGCAATGAGCTGGGAACAGAGAGACGTGGTCAGAACAATGGGGAGGTGAGAGAACGTTACCCTCCTTCTCTGACAGATTTTAAAAATTGCTATAAGTGTGCCATTAGTCAATAGAGAGCTGAAAGAAACCCAATTATTGAAATAGGTTGCTGTGACATGAATCTATCATTAACATATTAAAGCTACTCAGTCATGTTTAATAATGGAATTAGCCTGTAGGCAATTTTGCAAAGAAAAAATGAGCATTAAAGTGATCATCATTATTTCTTTTTTCTCTCTGCCCCCTCCCCAAACACCTAGAACAATATTCTCTATGGTGCATTAATTCATCACTGCAACCATATTATAGCACAAACCCTGCCTCTCTGGATTTCTCTTTTGAATTCCCCCACCTACCTCCCCAGCTTGTAGAATGAAGGTCAAGTTCCAATGGACAACTGCTGGAAGCTCCACTATCCTGACTTGCTAGAACTTAGATAACTTTGGAATTCTCTCGTAATAATAATTCAACAAGTGGGGCCCCACAACAAAATGTTGCAAGCGTGTTTGGGAGATTCCTTCAATACTTTCCCTTTACATGCAGGAATCTGTCCAGGGTGAGTGAATGGAGGGGTGTCAGCTGTTGAGAGAGCCAGGGAATGGTGGGTGCTCACTGGCAAGAGTGAATGAATCTAAAAGTCCCTTCCTTTGACCTCCTTTCCCAGCATCTCCATTTCCTGCCCCCCAAAATCAGCCACCATCCCATACTAACGAAGCAAATTCAGTACACGTTGGGCTACCTTTTTTGTGGTGGAGGAAGAGGGTTCTAAAGGTTTCCTTCTTTATTAATAATAAATGTTACTGATTAAATTTGTATATCATTCTTCATCCACAGATCACAGGGCCCTTCACAACATAAAAATTCTTCTGTACTTCGTCAAACATCAGGGTTGCCTCAAGTCTGCTGATACCAACCTCTTGGGGCGGTGGCTACTTTTAGAAAGGGCACTTACAGAACTGAGTCTGGAACAGAATATAGAAAGGTCCCAATGATGTCAAAATGTATTTTAAAAGTGGCATTTTAAGTTAACAGAATCTCTGTATTCCATCTTAGAGCTGGTGTGTAGTCACACTGAAATCAGCTCTTTTTGGAGTTATTGTTGTTGCTTTTTGGCAGAATGTCCAGACCTTAGATTACAATCCTTTTCCTCAAGCACTTTGAAGGATTTTTCTCTCAGTAATCTCGCTGGTATTTTCCCTTTCCTTGGCATTTGGTGTATAGATGGGCTTAGCAGCAGTGACCTGGATTTGTGCTGCTTTTTACATCTTAATTGCTAAAGTAATACTAAATTGGAGTATAATAGCATTTCAGTTAAGAGGCTAGTTAAAAGAGATGTCAAGTGGTGGTTTGACAGGTGGAAGTATTGCTAAAATGTGGAAGGAACTGAGACGCTGGGATTTCTGTATTGTTTAAACTGCATTCCATGCTCTGATACTCTCTCTCTCTCTCTCTCTCTCTCTCTCTCTCTCTCTCTCTTTCCCTCTTTCCCTCTCTCCCTCTCCTTCTCCCTCTCCCCTCCCCCCAATATGTGGTGAAGGGAATATATTTGCCACTTTCCCCACAGAAAGCCGCTACTTGGGGCTCTGATCCAGATCAGGTCTGTGCCATGTGGGGCAAGGGGGTTTACTTTTCCTGTCCACAATGTTTCCCTGATGAAAAGAAACCCCACCTCCTCTTTGATTCTGTAGCTGCTATTTGTAGTAAACAATACTGTCAGGGGTTCAGGAGCAGAGGCACAGGAGAGGGAGGAAATAGAGAGCGAGGGGGAGGAGTCCGAAGGAAATGTCAGCGATGACAGCAATCCGAGGTCTCTGAGTCTTTCCAGTGAATCGGAAGATTCACAGAAAGAGGCCCCCATGGTCAGGGCAAGGGGGGTGCCGAGGGGGACACCCCAGGAAGAAGGGGCCAGGGGGGACTCAGAGAGCAGCAGTTGGAAATCTGGACCAGCGTCCACACCAGAGTGGAGTAGAGGGGAGGAGTCCCAGGCATCGGGATCAGGCAGCGCGCTGACAGCGGGAGGACATGAGGCAGGAGTGGCCACGCCTCCATCGGAGAGCGAGGAAACGGTCGAGAGGAAGGTGGAAGGCTGCGCGCGCGCGCCAAGTTCAAATGTACAGGAGGGGGCAGCAGTTGGCAGCCCGGATAGGGAGCCAGGTCCTAAAGCCCGCCGAAGAGAGAGGGAGGAGTCAGGGGGGTCCACGTCTGCGTCGGAGGAATCCAGGAAGGAAGGGACCCCGGGGGGTAGCAGGACCCAGAGGAGAAAGGAGAGACGGAAGAGGTGGAGTAAGGCTAGAGTCTTAAACTGGTGTACAGGGGGCGGAGATTCAGATGGAGCTTCGCCGGTCTAGACCCTAGACGTAGAGCTGGGGCGCTGAGGCTTGGAAATGGAAACTATACTTCAATAAAGACTTTGTTACATTACTACCGGCTAGCGTTGGTCCTCTGTGAGCTGGGACCAGGAGCCAGCTCTGACAAATACATTCCAGGCAACACCCTATTCAGATGTTGCCTTAATAGGAAAATGGTATCCTTGGAAAGTGCCCCTCGATAATGGCCTACGATGACTCATCCATACTTCTGCTTTACCCATTGTGTCCCCACACCCGGGAAAAACCTAGTGCTAAAGAATGGTTTTTCAGGGGGAAAGCAGTCGGGCACTCAGTCTGGAAGGCCTGGAACACACGGAAAACCAGCCAGACCCATGCTTTCTAGGTACAGGACAAGGGGACTGTGGACGAGCTCCTACTGAAACAAGTTGGATATTTCACTATAAGGACATTCTATTATAATTTTACAAGTACATTCACAGTGCCATTTTGAAGCCTTTCCTCTTCCTCCTCCTAATAGACAGAACACAAAAGGAAAAGGGAATGAGGGAGGGGAGAGCAAAGCATGCAGTGGAGCCAAGTGTTCTGGGGGAGCAGGGCAAGCTGTTTGCAGCTGTCCCTTCACTGGCCGATAGATGTGGCCTGGTTAGTCTTTCCTTGCCTGGAGCCAGAGCAAAATTCCCTTAGCTCTGGTGTCCCAGGGCAACTGGCAGTTGGAGCAGAGCATGCTTTATGGCAGGGAGAGGGAAGCAAGCTCCCTTGGAGCTTGGCCATCAGCAGCATCCTGCCAAATAGTAAGTAGGATTTTATGACCACCCAATGCAGATTGTGGAAGAATGAGCATTGAGATGGTCCTCGAGACACAGGCCCTTACACCTGATTTGTTACATTTATCCTGAGTGGCTTGCACAGTTAACCCTTGTCTAGTTTTGTCAAGAACACTGTGGAAGGGCAAACACACTCTTCTCTGGTCACAGGTTGCGTTCAAGTCCCCCTGCAAACAACAAAGAGTTTGCAAGGTGAACTCTGCTGTTCTTTTCATTTTTGTGTATACCACACAGGCCAAGCTTTGTAATGCCCAGGGAACATTTATTTCTGATGAGCCAATGCAGGAAGATGCTTTTTAAAGGTCGTTTAAAACATGCACACACACAGAGTGAGAGATCTCAAAAGAAGTGTACGTTCAGGAAGAAAGTGCATGTTAACATGCCGCAGAATCAGTCTTGGAAAAAACCAAACACTTTTGTGCACTCTGTTAAATATTTAAAAATAACAGAAAACTTGCAAAAAGTTGGTGATAGTTTTCCTGAGGATTTAAAGTACACAAGCATCAAAGGCTGCTTCTTTTTAAAAAGGGCTCTAGGGACTGACAAAGGACAAAACCCAGAGAAGCTCTCAGGATTTGAGCCCAAGGAAATGGTGCAATCTGTGAGAAAGCAAAAGCTCAGGCTGGCAGAGTTCCTTGGTATACTTATATATTATCTTTAACTCACCTCCATCCCATGTGACTGTAGGCTGAGTTGGCAGCAGGACTAGAATGAGGCTCTTACCAGTCACATGGACTTTCCTGTCATTCCTTATGAAATATTGCATTTCGATGCATCCCCACCCCCAACCAGCTTAGATTCAAATTGTGAAAAGGAATTACCTAGCTGTGATTTACACTGGTAATGTATACACAGCCTTGCAGTAAGTATATTTATGGGGGAGGGATATATCTCAGTGGTACAGCATCTGCCTTTCATGCAAAAGGTCCTGGGTTCAACCCCCAGCACCTCCACGTAAGACTAAGAAGGTCTGTACGAAATCCTAGAAAACTGCTGCCAGTCCATGTAGACAATACTGAGCTAGATGAGCCAGTGGCCTGACACAGTATAATGAACACTCCTACATTTCTGTGTTCCACAGCTGATAGCACAGCAATGCACAGATTCCAGGCACTGTTCTTCATGGAGGAGGTATAAGGAAGGATCATCAACATGAGTAACTGCGGAATGGACAATTTGTTGTTGTTGTTTAGTCATTTAGTCGTGACCGACTCTTTGTGACCCCATGGACCAGAGCATGCCAGGCACCACTGCCTCCCGCAGTTTGGTCAAACTCATGCTGGTAGCTTCGAGAACACTGTCCAACCATCTCGTTCTCTGTCATCCCCTTCTCCTTGTGCCCCCCATCTTTCCCAACCTCAGGGTCTTTTCCAGGGAGTCTTCTCTTCTCATGAGGTGGCCAAAGTATTGGAGCTTCAGCTTCACGATCTGTCCTTCCAGTGAGCACTCAGGGCTGATTTCCTTAAGAGTGGACAGGTTTGATCTTCTTGCAGTCCATGGGACTCTCAAGAGTCTCCTCCAGCACCATAATTCAAAAGCATCAATTCTTTGGCGATCAACCTTCTTTATGGTCCAGCTCTCACTTCCATACATCACTACTGGGAAAACCATAGCTTTAGCTATACGGACCTTTGTTGGCAAGGTGATGTCTTTGCTTTTTAAGATGCTGTCTAGGAATGGACAATAGCAGTCCATAAATATGCTTTAAATTGTGTGCCTGCTCCGTCCTTTGAGTCCTGTTTCTTGGGGGACTGTTGGAGAAACTGTGGTTTGGTGACTGTTGTGTATTCAGTAGTCTGTGTTTGCCTGAGCTTGAGTTTGGACTAAGGATTCTGAGCCCCTGTGTTCTGATTTGATACATGATATCCAATGACAGAACATTTCAGGATTTGGGCCTCTGCCATTGGCCCTTAAACACTGAGCCATGATTCGCAGCTTGGAAGTTGAGACAGCCAATAACATTGGGAGTGGGAGTGGCCTAGGCCTTCAGAAATGTGTATAAGCAGTTGCTTTGCCCCCGTTGTCCAGTTCAATAAAGGTTCTTGCTGTTTTCACTGTGTCTTGCCTTGTGGGAACCCACCTACACTTCAATGACCACTGAGCTTCACTCATGCACTGCTACTGGTCAAAGCCTCCAAACCTCTTCATTGAGTTCTCTTGACTACCATAATAAGGGGTGAGGGATGACGATGTAAAAATCAAGATGTATTGGTTCTAACTGCATTTTTGTTTGTTTGTTCTCAAGATGATGGTTTGATATTCAGTGTGCCCTGAATAAAAAGCTGCAGCTCTACTTGGTAGTTTGCTATGTTCTTTCCATACCAAAGCATGGATTAAAATAATTAGGTACACTTTGATACTAATGACAAATAATGGATCCAATGAATATTTCCTCCATTTATGCTGAATCAATTAATTGAACAAATGTCTCTATTATTAAATCAGTTTCTAGATCACATATAAATGATTCACTAATTCTTCATCTGTCACTGAACAATATGGTACTGAATAATTTATACTGCATGCAGTCCGATGATTCAGAATAACTCTAAAAAAGAAATACAGATAAGATCTAAGAGGTTGCCCCCTTTCACTCCCAATCCTTCACCAAGGGAGTAGTTAACAATACAACCCTATACATTTCTACTCAGGAGTTAGCTCAGCTGAATTCAATGGAGCTTACTGCCTGGTGGTAAGTGGTAGAGGATTGCAGTGCAAGACAGGTGTACTGTAGATAACAAAAGCAGACTGATGGGTGTCATTGCAGATAACTTGAAAGTATAAATATAGCATAATGGGTATAATTTATACCCAGATGGGCAGAATATAAATAATATCTTTTTATTATTATTATTATTATTATTATTATTATTATTATTATTATTATGATGCTTGGTACTGTGCAAAGCTGGCTGTTCTACACATATATGTGAATGTGTGATAATAAAAGGAAATCCACTGCAGTCACTTGGAACAATAGGAGTGAAATAGTGTATTAATCCAGAATGCGGCAGCTAGACTGGTGATTGGGAGCGGCCGCTGAGACCACATAACACCGGTCTTAAAAAACCTACGTTGGCTCCCAGTATGTTTCCAGACACAATTCAAAGTGTTGGTGCCGACCTTTAAAGCTCTAAACGGCCTCAGTCCAGTATACCTGAAGGAGCATCTCCACCCCCATCGTTCAGTCCGGACCCTGAGGTCCAGCTCCGAGGGCCTTCTGGCGGTTCCCTCATTGCGAGAAGTGAAGTTACAGGGAACCAGGTAGAGGGCCTTCTCGGTAGTGGCGTCTGCCCTGTGGAACACCCTCCCATGAGATGTCAAAGAAATAAACAACTATCTGATGTTTAGAAGACATCTGAAGGCAGCCCTGTTCAGGGAAGTTTTTAATGACTGATGTTTTAATGTATTTTTAATCTTTTGTTGGAAGCCACCCAGAGTGGCTGGGGAATAAATAATAAGTTGATGTTGATGATATTAAAAATGGCCAGAGTAAGATGGAAAGGAACCAGGATTTGTGCAGGAAAGACAAGTTTGTTATTTATTTTGCCTATTCATATCCCAGGAGGGCTTTCAAAAAGTTCCATATATCCACAACTTCCTAAAACAACAAAATAACAACTCAGTAAAAAGTATACAAACACAAAACACTGCAACAGTATATTCAGAAAAATAAAGACAATTAGGGTGTGTGTGTGGGGGGGGGGAACAGTGATGGGCAAAACTGTGAAAGGCCACAATTGCAGGAACCACACAACTGGAATTGAAAGGGGCAGGCAGCACAGTGGGCTTAGAGGCAGGAGAGTGCATTTTTTGGCTGTGTAGTTGTGCGTCATTTGGTACTTGCTTGAAGATCAAGGTAAGTTTCAGTAAGCAGGACCTGGCTTGCTATTCCTAAGGATGTGCAGGCGGTTGCACACCATGGAAGGGTTCAAAGGGAAACACCAGCACCTTGAGAAGAGTCCAAGTGGCAGTGAGTGCTGCTGCCACCTACAAGTAGAAGGGGTGCAGAATCTGTGAAGGAAGCAGTGGCCTGTTCCTCCAGAACAGGGGTGAGGAATCTGTAGCTCTCTAGATGTTGGACTTCGACTCCTGTTAGGCCCAGCCAGCAACTTTGGGAGATCTACAACTTCCCCATCTTTGTTCTAGAAGACTAGGCCAAAGCATGGCTGGAAGCTTCTGTACCCTTCGCTAGGGCACATTACATCTCAATGGAATATGAGAAGACCCATTATTAAATGCTATAGCGTGACATAGTTTCTCATCAGTTGTCAACCGTATCTCCATACAGCTGGAAAAGACACAATTCGCTGAAGAACTCACTGACTCTTAGCTGCAAATGAAGTAGCCTGGGAGTAGATATTGAAATGATGATAGCTACCATTCTCCATCAACTAAAGAGCTGTGACTTGAATGAATATTTCATTGTGCTGTGTCACCACATGTGTGATAAAACAGATGTGGAGGATATTGAACCTAATTGCTGTCTAATTCTTAAATGCCATTTAATTCATTTTGGGCTTTTAAATCACCATTGAAACATACTAATGAGATTCTATTTGTTATCATCTTAATAGGTTAGACTGGGTAATTTGTTTTGCTCTTTCTAACATTTCATTAGATATAGAGGAAATTAATCCAATCATTGTGTGGAAGCTTTCACTCAGTGGCATTCTGAGGGAAAAGGGAAGCTATTTTGAGCCCCGGTAGGTGTCTCAGGAATATCAAATAGCAATTTTTTAAAGGAGAGCAGGCACAATGGCTAGCTTATCATCAGGTCACTTCTCTCTGGTTTATCTAATGTCAACAAATGAAGAGGAAAGGCCATGCTCCTACTCAGCAACAGGTGATCTTTATCTCAATCACAGCTCCCAGTGCAGAGGAAATATCTTAATCAGTGAGTCACAAAGGACCAATAAAACACAGTTCAACTGCCAATTCTGTATTAAAGCTTTTCTTAACTTTTTATTTGTTTCTCTTTTTTCACTTCCAAATCAAAATGTATGAGTGCACTTTTAATCTGTGCAAAATGCCCACTTATTTGTACAAATGCCGAGCTGCTAGTTTTCAGTGAAGCTAGTATATATTTGCACTTAAAAACAGTGCTGGTACCAGAAATATGTATAGGGGAGAGCACAGAAAGAGCAAAGAGCTTTACGATTGGATGAACATTTTTGCAGGGAACCATCCAACAGGGGAGTCAGGCAGCAAGCTAGTTGTTTGGGATGGGAAAGGTCCTTGCCTTAAAAGGGCGAGTCACTGGGATGACAGCAATAAATTTCTGTTCCTATGTGAAGGGAGGTGTCAGAAAGCGAATGTTGAAAAAAACAATAAAAAAATCTCACAAACATGGAAAGACAGCAGCAACCAAACATTGAAAAGGCACCTTCTGCAACAATATGAGCCAGACACACACAGCCCAGTCCAACTTGCAGTGATTCAGGGCTGTCTCTGCCCAATTTGATCAAAGCCCTGATCCCGCTGAACTGGTCTGATTTGATATGGGATTCAAGTGAATCTGGTGCAAATAGATTGGAGAGTAGATTTGTACAATGTCTGTTAATACCACAAAAGCACTTCCTCCTCATAGCAGGAGAAAGGTGTTCTCAAATGCAGTTCCTAGCAAAAAAGGGTATTCAGAAAAATCTTTCCAGACTCCCTTCCCTTTTGGTTTTTGGATGGACACATAAACGTGTAGGTGAGGCAAAAAATAAAGTGGATGATTGGGCACAAGCTCTCGTCTTATGATTTATCTTTCATTATTTAAGTATGACACTGTTAGATGTAAAAGTTTATGGTCTTCACTTTGACCTGACGACTAAAACCTTTTTATACATTGGTATTAAAAAAACAAAACCTGTAAATTACCTCCAGGAAATGCCTTGTTTGATCCATATCCCAGTGAATCCACAAAACCTCCTTTTCCCAGAAGGATTGGCTTCTGCTGGCAGAGTGAAAGATTTCAGACCATTATGACTGGTCGCCTTTAATCTCTAACAGTCTCAAGTAACATTCAAGACAAGGTTCTGTTAACATGCTTAATGAGTGTTCTCTATGAGATGAGTTTCCCAGACTAAAAGTAAACAGGAATATTGACTTCTGCACACAGTGCCAGTAACAAGATATTTAAGGATGACTAATGAAAGAAAGGGGGATACAAAAAGGAGGCAATTGCTATACAATTCCAAGCACTCTGAGATGAAACTGAGTTTCTAGATCTATTTCAACTGATCTTGGCACTGGGGCTGCTATGGCTGCTCTGACGGATGGCCTACGCCAGGGCAAAGGAAGGGCAAGTGTGATCTTGTTGATTATCCTAGACCTCTCAGTGGCTTTCAGTACCATAAACCATGGTATTCTTCTGCATAAGCTGACTGGGGCAAGCATTGATGCAACCACTGCAATGCAGTGCTCCAGTGCATGCCCTGGTTAGCTGGAGCACCCAAATGGCTGATTCCAGAAAGGGTTCAAGGGGACCACTGCTTGACTTCTTGGCATTTATGCTAGGGCGACTTGTGGGCTTCAGTTCTTTTCCTCATGGTATCTAACACTTGCATGAGATCACTGCATGAAATCTTCCTGAGCCTTGGGGTGAGATGTCATCAGTGTACAGGTGGCACCCAACTTTTCCTTTCTGTCAAATTAAGGTGAAATGGTAGACGTGCTACGTCATTGCCTGACCACAGTAATGAACTCAGTGAAGCCAGTAAACTGAAGCTCAGTCCAGGCAAGATGGAGATACTATAAGTGGGTGATTCATCTGCCCAAGAGAGTGGTGTTCACCATGTGCACTGCCATGATTTTCATTGTCACTCTTTTGGGTAGTTTGTGTTTATGGGGTAATGATATTTAAAACTGTACCCACATTATACAAACACTTTGCACTATAAGGTTTTGGTGAGTCATCTCTCACTGTTTTCCATTGGCTAGTGAAGACTTTTCTGTTCCAGCAGGCTTTTACGCGCCTCCATCCCCATTGTTCAGCCACCTCCATGGGCCTTGTGCCGGTTCCCACACTCTAAGAAGTGAAGCTACAAGGAACCAGGCAGAGGGCCTTCTCAGTGGTGGCACCTGCCCTGTGGAATGCCCTCCCGTCAATTGACAAAGAGAAAACAATTATATGATCTTCCATTGTCATTTGAAAGCAGCTTTGCATCAGGAAGCTTTTAATGTCTAGTGTTTTATATTCTGTTGTAAGCCTCCCAAAGTGGCTGGGGCAAGCCAGTCAGATGGGCAGGGTACAAGTAATAAAGTATTATTAAACTATTATTATTTTCAGGTACATAATGCCCAGATTTGAGAGTGTGTGTGTGTAAAAAAAACAACCTACCATACATTTCTCTATTGTATTTTACTGATGTTGTGATTTTATTGTGAGGTTGTGATTTTAATGGATGCAAGCAGTCTTGAGTAATGTCTGTGCAGTCTTGGATGGGTCATTTTTTCATCAGTCAGTGGGGGAACCTGGGTCATGTGTATAATTTGCCATGAGGAGCTGCCTTCTAGTGGCGGTGTTTTTATGCAGCTACTCCTACAGCATAGGCTATGGCCTGGCCTCCTCTTTTCCCCAACCCCTGGTCAGTCACCCTTATAGTTTTCTTTCTTCTGTTTTGTGTCTTCTACATTCCACCATGCCGCTCTAGCTTTGCAACAACCTTGTACGCTCTGCCTCTTAAACCTTTCCCTTTCCCTTTGCTTTCAAGCACCTAGCTCTTAATCTGCCCTATTTCTACTCCAGTTCCTTCACTGCTCCTTGTCAATAAAAACAAAAACCAGATGCAGCAGTAATGAAGGTGGTTGAGGACGGTGGGGGTGGGGGGAGCATACTGTGCTCAGGCAGTAATGATAGTTATCTTAAGGTGGTTCCCATATTCCAAACACTAGCTACTTGTGGTATTCTAAGCCTTTAAGTCAGATGTTGTTGAGCTAGAATCCCCATGGACCATGCTGTTGGAGGTGATGGGAGTTGGGCTACAACATCATCTGGGTGGTCACAGGTCCCCCCCCCCCCAGCCCTCTTCTCCAGCCTCCTTTCAATTCTTCAAGAAGGAGTGTATTAGCCCAGAAAGCCTTATGGTTTCCTAAGCTGGCCTCCAAGTATCAGAACGAAACATTTTAAAACACACACACACACACACACACAGAGAGAGAGAGAGAGAGAGAGAGAGAGAGAGAGAGAATGAATTCTGGTACAGTGGTACCTTGGGTTACATACACGTCAGGTTACATATGCTTCAGGTTACATACACTGCTAACCCAGAAATATTACCTCGGGTTATGAACTTTGCTTCAGGATGAGAACAGAAATCGTGCAGCGGCAGCAGGAGGCTAAAGTGGTGCTTCAGGTTAAGAACAGTTTCATGTTAAGAACAGACCTCCAGAATGAATTAAGTTCTTAACCTGAGGTACCACTGTATGTTTTTGAGAATCTCAGAGACATCAAAATTGTCTCATAGTGTCTGTATAGCACATGGATTATATGCTCCCTGTTTCTATACTGTATATGGAGTTAAATACACAAAACGGTAATGTACTATTTGACACACAGCAATTAGTCTCTTAAAATTTCCTGTATCGCTGACTAGCAAGGTGTTTCCTGTTACATATCCTCTTCCTAATAGACTTATTTCATGTACTGCCCCATCATAGGATATAGATGCTGTATGCTACTGAGTCATATTTGATAGCCGTTAATTTTAGCATTGCACTTTTCAGCTTTGGGGCAAGGAATGACATTGTGTGCATATTACATTATCTAGGTCTATACCCCTACAAACTCACATGCATTCCCTTTGACATTACATACGCAATACTTGTCTGCAGGGCTGGCCCTACCACCACCCAACTGCAACCCAACTGAACAATTTTCAAGATCTAAATTACAAGATCTAAAATGAAGAAACAAAAAACCAGAGTCAGAGCCAAAGTTAGAGTCAGTAAGACCCCCCCCCCACTCTCCCAGGCCAGGACAAGGAACAGGGCAAGGAACAGGTCTTCTAGGATTCACAGCCAAGATTGTTCTTGAATGGGAGCCATTCTGTGTTCTAGGTTTACACCTGCCAAGCACATGGTGCTACTGGGAGTGAGTAGGTGGGATGAGAATGGATTATAAAATATTGTAGAAATATCGGATGATTGGGCTCAGCCTATTTTAAAAATGGTTTTTAACCATCCTATTGCTGAAGTTTCAGTTCCTTGGTCCAAAAGAGAAATAACTATCGAGGACAAAATTATAGATCCAGTTATTGGTATCTAATTTTTTAAGGTCATTTCTTATGTCAATTACAAATCCAGTAGTTTTGCATGTGTGTGTATATGTTTTAAAGCAGTTCATCTAGCCTTTTGCTGAAGTTAAAGAAACTCCTATGCCAGCATTTTGATGAAGAATAACTAAGTACATCATTAAGCTAATGAGACTCATATGTTCGTATACTAAAATCAAAATGAGCTTTCTAAATATATTGAAAAAAAGAAAGAAAAAAATGAATGAGCAGACGTCTTCAAATAATGTTAAAAATGTAAGTGTTGATTATTCCTTGCACTTTTTTTCTCATGTAAATCACCTGTAAGTAAAGCATCTGGCGGGAGAGAATGTCTTACTGCCTTTGAGCACATTCTCAAAAGTAATGAAACTAAATTGATTTGAGTAAAATAACTACCAGAATCATTTCAAATTGCAGAAAGATTGTGACTCACAATAAAAGACTGTTTCTGTAAAGGAAATGGAACTGAATAGCTCCATTATAAAATCTACATAAAGCCAAGATTTCCGCTTTTTAAACACACACACACACACACACACACACCAAACTGGATATTCTTGAAACTTGCTCTGCAAAGTTTAACCCAAAGTGCTTGAATTTCAGCTGGGTTTCTATGGTACATTTTTATCACTTTATCTGTCTTGGTTCTTCCCTTTCGATAACTCTGGGAGTTATAATTTTGTGAGAGAGATATCTCTGGCATAATTTCCAACAGCATTGCAGCCTTAGGATTCTTGCAGAAGAGGCCATGTCAGATAAACTGGTATGAAATCAGTTAAGGTTTTTAGTATAGGCATGCACCAACATTGAAATCTGATGTGTGCTGACCTAGGAGTACGTCCCATTGAATGCAGATGACTTTATTCTCTGTTTTCATGCATAGAGTTGCTCTGCTGCTATCACTGATACAGTGGTACCTTAGTTTTTGAACATCTCAGAAGCCAAACGTTTTGGTTTTCGAATGCCAAAAACCTGGAAGTAAATGCTTCCGTTTTCAATCGTGCCTTGGAGGTCGAACGGCTTCCACTGAGTCCCCCCCCCCCCAAATTTTCTCCATTGCATTTGCAGACCGCCCTTTGCGCCTCAGTTTTTGAACGTTTCGGAAGTCGAACGGTCTTCCGGAAGGGATTGCGTTCAAAAACCGAGGTACCACTGTACCCACCTGGAGTGCAGGTATCAAATGCCTGCTGTCATTCACAAAAGGTGTGTGGCTAGAAGTGCCCTTACTGGAGAATATAAATGCAGTAAATTAAGATCTGCTCTGTGCACACATTAAATTGAAAACCTTGCTTCTATTACATTTTAAATTGCAATCTAACTTGTAATAAAGTTCAAGTGTTGTGGCTCCTTGTGGAATGTGCTAATTACGTGCAGCATGTTTATTAAACTTTTAAAATTAATGCTGCCTTTTCACGCTTTGCTACCTAGTAAAGGTCATGTTGAAGGTCAACATGCAATGTGTTTCTTTCATGATTAATTCTCCGCCCTCTTTTCTTGGGATCTTCGATTTCTCATATGCTGCTTCTATCCCCACAAACCCACTACAGTTCCAGGGATTCTTCCAACATGGGCTATTTTATTATTCAGAAAATACCAAGTTGCAGCTCTTAAAAAACAACAGTCACCACCTACCATGCTGTTCATTGGTCCAAGGGCCAGATGGGAAGTCCTGAGTGTGTGGGTCACATTTGTCCCCTGGCCCTGAGTCTCCTCACTCCTGCCATAGGTGTTTATTTTCTGTTGCTTTCTATCTTTATTTTTTATTTTTTTACACTGTTTTTAAAACAACTTGAGCTGTTTTATGGTTATGTCTGTAGATTGTCTTGAGATATATGTGAAAAGCAAGCCATCAATCAATCAATCAATCAATCAATTACTTACAATGTAGGAGGCCACCTATGAACAAATAGCCATTTGTAAGGGACTATCATTCCTTTCTTATAACCTACCACCTCCCTGCAAAATAGCAAAGAGCTGAAGAATGAATAGGCTGCGTTGCTGTAATTGGAATCTTCACAGTGGTGTTTTTAACAGAGCAATAAAACATGGGGCTGCTTTTTGTCTTCTCTAGTGCCATTACAAAGAAAATGGAATGTGCTCTGCCTCTCACTTTTCCTCTGCCCTAGCCCCCAATTTCCATGTATGCTTGTGATGTGGACCTACAAGGAACTATCTGCCCAAACAGTAGGAATAAAATTGCAGGCAGCTGCAAAGGAGGCCTTGCCTCAAAAACTATTCTTTTGTGAGGGTCATGCATCCCCTTTTACAGAAATCTGAGAACTGTGTTCAGGGCAGTGGTACCTGTTTCTGCACGCTTGGCTTTTAAGTAGGATCCAACCCAGGAAACGTAAGAGTAACAGCCATGCTACTTCCTTATGTGGTTAGGCGTAAATGTCAGCACCAGGGGGATGAATTTCCATATAGGTTGCTGGTGAAGTGCATTCCAGCCCAAAAGTTATTCTCAGTTTGGAGGGGGACCATGTGGAGTGGGGTGAGATTTTTGCAACTGTATTTCATTTAAAATATGCCTCCTTATTCTTTCTGCAGCAATAGGTGGCTTGAAAATGAACCCGTTTCCTTTACTTAACCCAAGTGATGCCATTTCTGTAAAGGGTTTACTTTCAATATTATGCAGCTGAGCTTCAGTCTAGTTGGAACAATCAACCTAGGAAGATAGGAAGCTGCCTTATGCTGAATCAGAACATTGGTCCATCTAGCTCAATCCTGTCTACACCAGAGCTTTCCAAACTGTGTGCCACGACAGTGTGTAGCTCTGTCATGCAAACATTCCCCACGCTCCTCCTGGGGCTGGAAAGGGCTTAGTTTAACCGCCAGGTTGCTAGTAAAGCTGAATTGAAGCTGCATGGTGCTGGGCAAGGCCTCTTCCCAATGATGTGCTCACGTCATGCTTGTGATGTCACAGGTGCCCAGTGTGCCTCTGGACCCCTCCAATCTTCAGTCCAAGATGGCGCCTCTGCCCATATTATTAAGTGTCTGTTCTACTGCATCAGAATGATGCATTATATAGCCCGCCTGCACCAGCCAGCTTGACTCAGGATTTTATAATTTCCTGCATTCTCCTAGCGCTGGGTCACTATTGAATATACCAGAATTAAAAATAAAAGATAAAGCAATGCAAACAACCAGCCTCTGGTGGGCTCTCCAGAAACTAGCGCCATACCTTCTGTGGCCGAACTTTCTGCTCTTCTGCCTTCCCTTGCACTGGTCTGTAAAGACCAGCCTTTCTGCACTTTATTACTCCCTGTGATGACAAGGTTCCTCTCAACCTAGCTGCAGACATTGGATTAATGCATAGTGCATGTACTCCTCAGTCTGGCAGAAGTTAAAAGAAAGAAGATTAGAGGATGTTTCTTAAAATGTGCAAAGTGTTTTTCCTACACCACATCCAGCTGCCACACATACACATCTGGGATGAGAAGCAGGATTGGTTTGGGAGGGTTCCTGTGATTTTAACAGCAACATGACAAGTTTTTTTTTAAAAAAAAGTCAATTGGAGCTTAATGCGAAGATACAATGATTGGGAAAGACTTTCCTAGTAAATTAATGCTAGACATCAATGTACTAAAGGCAGCAGAGAATGACTGAATATCATAGTGCTGTGTTGCAGTTTCTTAACTAGCCTCACATGGAGCAGAATGTAGAAATGGCTTGTTCTTTCTTTCTTTCTTTCTTTCTTTCTTTCTTTCTTTCTTTCTTTCTGTTATGTACTGAAGTTCTCACCCTGGGCCAGCAGGGGGATACTGTAGATAGTTTTCACTCAGGTCCACATATGCAAATAAGGGATTGAAAGTGACGTTCAGTGATTGGATAGTTACAGAAAGTGGATACTGTTGCGTTCTAGTGGAGCTCTATATAAGCAGTCTGGCTGAACCCTTTAGCTCAGTTCTGTTCCGGCCTATGAATAAACAAGAGCTGTTTGAAGAATTGCTGTGTCGTCTGATATGTTCACCCACAATGTAACACTTTCTTTTTAAAGAACATGGTCAAACCTCTACCATTACCATCACTCAGGCAGCAGATCCTGGGATGGGAGGCAGTGCTGAGGTGTTGGGAGGACAGAATAGTGTGTGCTGTTCTTGACCTAAGCTAGCTTTCTGCTTTGACATGCAGAAGAGGATGGTGATTTGTTGTCAAGTTTGAAATGAGATTCAATTGCTATTCCAGCTGGCATCTGTATATGGAATTGAGAGGGGAGTGTCATCTTTAATCGAGTTAAGCTGTCTCAGACTGGGCTTCTTGAATTTCATTGCCATTGGTCCCCACTCTTTTATTTTTGCCATCTGACAATGACATTTTGTGCATCTGGTAAAGTGGAATCTTCTTCACCAAAGCCAACTTGTTTTCTCCTGCTCCGGAGGGTAGGACCCGAACCAATGGCTTCAAGTTGCAAGAAAGGAGATTTTGACTAAACGTGCAGACCAAATCCTCTGCCACTGAGCTAGGGTCTGCCTACCTTTCAACATACAGCAGATTTTCAGGGTTTGCTTAGTTTTTCTCCAGAGTAGAAAATTTCATCTCCCTGCCAACTGTGAAGGCCTAAAAAGAAAGGTAGCTTATTGCTCAGGCTTTGTATCTGACTTCGCTTGACCTAATTTACAGATCCTGGTTCCTCTGAGAGAGGGAATATGATTACAAAGAGGTGAGCGGAAATTCCAAGCCAGGGCTGCTGGAAAAATCAAACTGTAACTAACATCTGACCATTTGTATCAGTGTCAGGTTTAAGCTGCCTGTTCCCTAATGAGCAGCCTCTTCTCAACTGACATTTGACATGTGCACCCCATCCAGGCGAGCCATTTCCTTGGAAAGTTGGTTCACAGATGCTAAGTATTAGGCAAGCTACCTGCAGATGGGCCATGAAACATCAGCAGATGAGATTAAGGAAGTGAAAGGGAGACTGCTGACCTCCTAAGAATCATTACCTCAGCAGGATCAGCACTCTTAAACTTCACAATAACCCCCTTTTCCTGACATCAAACAGATAATTTGACAAATGGAATTCCATACTTTGTTTCAACTGAAATCATTGCTTAGACATTTGCCCTGCAAAAAGGGGTGCTTACTTAACCAACCTGAGCTTCTAGTCAAGCCAAAGGAAATGGGCAAATCAGCCAGTAAACTCCAGTTTGCTTTTGTTCCATTTGCCCCTAAGGAACCAGGCTGGGCTACTCTACTGGAATCTGTCCCTATGAAGCAGTAGGAACCTAAACCTGAGACTTCTGCCAGAAAGGACAATGGAAAACCCAGGGCAACATTTCTAGTCACAAAATTATTTCCAACAAAGGGGTTAAGAAATGTGTGTCTGGCATTTATAAACCACCAGTTAATTTTTATTTATTTATTTAAAATACATAACCCTGATGTACAATAAATCATTAAAACATCATAAAATTAAAAAGTCATAAAGTACAGAAGAAATGGCTAGCACTGAACCAAATTAATTTACCAGTAAACAACAGCAATAAAACTGCTAGCACATTTCCAAAGCTAAGGAGGGTCCTGTATGGTTTCAAAACAGTTGGGGGGGGGGGAGAAACCATGTGTTGACATTCTTGCATTGCAGGGGGTTGGACGAAATAACCCTCGGGGTCACCCCCCCCCAACTCAACAATTCTATGGTTCTAATCTTCACTATTACGGATGTAAATGTGGTAGATGCTTTAGGTAGCTCTGTGAGATGATTTAAGACTGTTTTTCACACAAAGCACATTTGCCACTGTGGGTTAAAGCCTCAGTGCCTAGGGCTTGCCGATCAAAAGGTTGGCGGTTCGAATCCCCGCAGCGGGGTGCGCTCCCGCTGTTCGGTCCCAGCGCCTGCCAACCTAGCAGTTCGAAAGCACTCCCGGGTGCAAGTAGATAAATAGGGACCGCTTACTAGCGGGAAGGTAAACAGCGTTTCCGTGTGCGGCTCTGGCTCGCCAGAGCAGCTTCGTCACGCTGGCCACATGACCCGGAAGTGTCTCCGGACAGCGCTGGCCCCCGGCCTCTTTGAGTGAGATGGGCGCACAACCCTAGAGTCTGTCAAGACTGGCCCGTATGGGCAGGGGTACCTTTACCTTTACATGGTCTACAGGGAGCCAATCACAGTTCTCCATGGAAGGCACCCATTTGAAACAAGTTTTTTTGTTGCCATCACACATTATGTTTTAGATGTAGGCTCAATGGCTCACACGGTAATGTGTGGAAAGGACATCACCTGTGTTAAACTGCACTGAGGTGTCAGTGAGGAACTGCAAGGAGTCAGGGTTTTTTTGTAACTAGCAAACACTACAGTGGTACCTCAGGTTAAGAACTTAATTCGTTCTGGAGGTCCGTTCTTAACCTGAAACTGTTCTTAACCTGAGGTACCACTTTCGCTAATGGGGCCTCCCGCTGCCGCCACACTGCCAGAACACAATTTCTGTTCTCATCCTAAAGCAAAGTTCTTAACCTGAGGTACTATTTCTGGAGTCTGTAACCTGAAGCGTCTGTAACCTGAAGCATCTGTAATGCGAGGTACCACTGTATTTTATTTTTTTAAACTATGCTATATTTTAATAATCATAGAATTGTAGAGTTGGATGGGACCACTAGGTGACAGTGGATTATGTCAATTGTGATTTCTCACTGTTTCTCATTTTCCCCCAATCTTAAATGCAGCTCACATTTCTGTATCAGTTCACATTTTTAAAAAATGTTCACACCAGCATTTATTGTATACACATTTTGTATGCAATTCTGCCTAATATGCACATTTTTGCAAAGCAGTTTTCCCAATTGAATGCATTTTTGTATACTATTTGAACAAATATATGCATTTTATGCATGCATTTTTTGTAATAAAATTTTGGGGAACTGCATTGCAAATTTCAGAGAAATGTGAATTTTAATGAATGATGGTGTTTCATTCCACATCTTGTTTTGGAAACTGCAAACTAGGTAGTTTCACTTTTAAATGTTAGTTGAAACGAATTGCACCTGCATCCTTATCTGCCATGTGCACAGCTGTCTTCAGAAATAAAATACCACCCAAGGTAGCATCTTGCAAAACAATGCTTTCAGGGACATAAATATTGATTATGCCATTCTATTTACCTCCAGCTCTTTTAGCACACTGATGATTGGGCTCACATATATTACCATATGACAAATCTGATGTTTCTATATACATCATGTTAAATTACTTCTCATTCTCATTACAGATTGCTAATATTGCTACTGGATATTGCAGGGTATCAAATATTGATGGCAAACATCTTCTGTATATCCAACATCAAAATCTAAAAGGATTAGCAGGTGTGTGTGTGCATATGGACTCAGCTATACAGCTGCAAATTAAACGTTTTAAAAGTGTTGTAAAGTGCAATATACAAATGTGACACTGGATGGTGATAGTGAGCTATGGCATATTAAATATATTTTTCAAAACTTTTTTATTTTTAAAAAACATTTTCACAACATTTTTAATATGTTTGTAGATTCCACCCCAGACTCAGGTGTGCTAAACATCAGCTTTATTAACTATTTCCAGCTGTTAGGTGTAGAGGATCCTCACTTCCTGAACTAGAGACCGCATCCATTTCTTAAAACAGTTTGGATTAATGGGACATTACATGGAGTAGTTGTGCTTATGCGACAGGAACCACATGTCTCTCCTGCCTGCTATTGATGAATGTTGTGCTCTTACTGCAGTAGATGGGCAAGAGGGCAGGTAGTGATGGCGGGACATCCCCCCCCCCCCCAACGCTGCAGAAGAACACAACAAGAAAAGGGGAATTAGGTGCCATTGTTGTTGCATCAATCCCACCCCCACCCCAAAGGCGTTACAACATCAAATTCAATCACCATTTAGTTGGGTGGTGGTACCAGAAAAATGTAGTGGAGGGTGGCAGAGGACAAGCTATATTTCAGGAAGTGGCGGATCAAGGTTGGTTCTGAAAGAGAAATAATGATATGTTTCACATTAGCCCTTCCATCTAGATGGGGGATAGCTCAGCTGGTAGAGCAGGAACCTCTTAACCTCAGGGTCATGAGCTTGAGCTCCATGTTGGGCAAAAGATTCCTGCATTGCAGGGGGTTGGACTGGATGACCCTCATGGTCCCAACTCTACAGGTCTATGATCCTAAACATACTTTCTCTGAAGGGCATCTTGGTGACTTATTGAGTTTACTTTCATATAAGCATAGAACTGCAGATGTATTTTAATTTGGCATTACGATTGAGTTACTGTTTGTGTCTGGAAAGTACCTTTCCTTCAAATAACCACAGGGGTCAAGAAATCTGAGTGGCTAACTGCCCTCCTTTCATCTCACCTATTTGTTAAAATGCAATTCATCGCAGGGCTGAGGTTTTTGCTATTACAAATTGCTGACAGTTTATTTTGTCCCCCCCCCCCATTGTGCAGTCTGTAACATGCTAGAACAAATGTTTTCAATCTTGCCGTTCTGCCCCCATCAGACATGATAGCACTGTGTGCTTTCTTTCCTTTCCTTTTTCTTTGTGCTGTTTCTTCTGTATTATGTGCACAGACAGTTGCAACACTTAACATTTAATGCTGCACCATAAAACTACTGATTAGCAGGAGATAAATACTGCACTCTCATTTGACCTTTGGTTGTGTTGCTTTCTAAACAGAATGCACCTCAAATGCCTCAGCTTACAAAAATTGATCCCCCCTCCAAAAAAAAACACCAAACTGCTTTTAATCCTTTACACCCAGGAAAATTCCATCTGATAGCAATCATTTCCTTCAGATTAGAGTTTTACAGTGGCCTTGTACAATTAAGGAGGGGGGGGGCACCATGACAAAAGAAAGGTTGATCAGAGGAATAAGAGTGAAATTTGTATGACAATGTAACATTTTATAGTTGTTGTTTTTTTAAAATAGCCTTGACAGCATGGGAAAGAGGATATAATATTACTGAAATGTGGAAACTCTTACATCTCTGGTCTTTCATAATTGCATGCACATTTTGCTTATGAGCTCAGCAATGGCTGGGGCCCGTTTATCAAATGACAACATACTGGAGGGCTAAGGTCATCAGAAATGCTGTCAAGAAAAGGTAATAATGGGAGCTACTGGGCATTTTTCAAAATCTGGTGAGATGTGCCGCTTATTCAGAGTGATTGATAGCTGGATTGTTTGAGTAGGTGCTGTGCAGTTTGCTCTTTGTAGCGACTGCGTCATTCTGAGTCAGACCATTAGTCCATTGAGCTCAGTATTGCCTACACTAACTGCCAGCAGCTGTCCAAGATTTCAGACTAGCATCTCTCTTAGCCCTATCTGGAGATTCCAGAACCTGAGCTTGGACCATCTGCATGCCAGGAGGATAGTCTTCTGCTGAGCTGCGAACTTCCCCCTAAGGGAATTTTGTTACCAACATTATTTCTCTCAAGTAACTCTCGCAGTTCCATCACAGGCTCCTCTCCTCTCTTGGTGAGCCCATGGGGCAAAGGCAGTAGTAAGTGTGTATCATTGCAATTGTCCCGAAATCCTTCCTTATGTGAGTGCAGAGCCTAATGCTTGGCTGTTGGGCATCACCTGTAAAGCCCTCTAGGTGACAAATTATGTGTCACTCTATTTGGCTTCCTTCCCACATTTCCCTTCATCTCGGAGCTCTGCTGCCAGAGGATTCACATTCACAAACTATTCAAGCTCTGCTTAAAACCACTGCCTTATTTAATAAAGCGGTAATTACCAACAGACGAAGCACAGGAGACAGCCTCTTTTGGGTAAAGTCAGCTGAAGATGGGTATTGGCTTACAAGCTGTCTTTTTTCCAAGAGTGGGAAGAACATGGCTTTCAAATATATTTCCTTAACAGGACGCAGCTCTGCTCCACTTTGTGTCATTTGCTTAAGCCTTGTTGTTGTTTAGTCGTTTAGTCGTGTCCGACTCTTCGTGACCCCATGGACCAGAGCATGCCAGGCACCCCTGTCTTCCACTGCCTCCTGCAGTTTGGTCAAACTCATGCTGGTAGCTTAAGCCTTACTTTGCATGAATGCCTGGCTAGCTGTAGTGTAACTTGTAACTGAAAAACAACAACAGGGCCATAGGGTTGTAGAGGCCATGTAGCTCAACTCCCTGCTCAGTGCAGAAAACCTGGATGCAGAGCATCTACAAGAGACAGCTGTCCAAGTTCTTCCTGAAAATCCCTTGAGGCAACTGGTTGCAAATGCTCCTATGGTCAAGATGGCTAATGTTCAACCAAAATCCACCCTCTTGTAATTTAACCCCATTCAATCTAATCCTACTGTCTGGAGCACCAGATAAGAAGTCTTTGTCATCTTCCAGATAACAGTCCTTCAGGAATTTGAAGAGTGCTGTTTTCATTTCCTCCCTGAGTCTTTTCTTTCTCCAGGCTAAAGACACCTGGTTCCTTCTACCTTTCCTAATAGAACGTGCTTTCCACACTGCTGTTCCAATTTCTATGTCAGGAGTGGAGAATCTCCCCACCTACCCCTGTCAAGGGCTGTCTTTACTTGGAGTTACTCTGTTATGTTTTGCAGACAGATTGCCCACACCTGATTTTGTTTTATTTTTTTGAAAATTCATTTATTTGGTTTTTCAAATTGAAATTTCACAGAGATATATCAAACATAAATAATAAAAACAAGATTCCAATGAAACTTCTGGACTTCCATCCTCCCATTTGTGGGTCCTATTATTAATCGTTTCCTCACGCAACTTTTATGATAATCCAAATCCTTTACCTCTTCCATTATGTCCAGAATTCAACCTTAAACTACAGGTGATATTCCAATCCTACGAATGATTTTAACTGTTTACAATGGTATTTAAGATAAGTTATAAATTTTCCCCATTCCTTATTTAAATTTTGGTCTTCCTGATTTCTGACTCTTCCGGTCATTTTCACCATTTCACCATAGTCCATTAACTTCATCTGCCATTCTTCTCTGGTAGGAACTTTACCTTCTTACCATCTCTGGGCCAGTAACATCTGTGCAACCGTGGCCGCGTACATAAATAGTATTTTCTGCTCGTTTGGGACTTCAGGACCTAGCCCACACCTGGTTTGTATCCTCCTGAAAATGTGCACACAGCACTCCAAACACTGACTAGAGGAGCATCAGACATCACCTGAAGTACAATGTCCAGCTCTGCATATTCATCCTCATTCACTATTGCCTCCACTCCCACCTCCCTTTCAGCATGCTGAATTTTAGATTGTAAGCTCCCAGGGGCAGGGGCCCGTTCTCTTGCTTTGTGTAAAGTCTTATGGACATTGATTGAGCTCTATAATATGCAGTCATACAACAGTTATGACCAAGTGGAATTTCTATAAACAGGCTCTCAAGCAAACAGCCACACAAATGTGATAAATTCTCCTGTATCGCTAATAGAGCTTCCCTGTCAATAGTATTACTTTCCTTCCTTTTCAATTGTCTTTTCAATAGTTGGGGTGCAGGGCAGGTTAATTATGATGATTTTAAAAATCAAAATTAAATCAAATTGACCCAGGCACTTTTGCATGGCATGGTTAGCCTCCTAGTGTGGTGTAGTGGTTAGTGTGTCAGACTAGGACCTGGGAGACCAGGTTTCTTGTCCCCACTCAGCCATAAAACTCACTGGGTGAACTCTGGGCCACTTTAGGCCTAGCCTTCCTCGGAGGGTTGCTGGGACGATAAAACAGGGAGGAAGAGACCCACGGCAGTCACCTTGAGCTCTTTGGAGGATAGAAACCATATAATAAACAAATAACTTGGGCTCCTTTAAGAAAACAACTAGGATGTTCAGCACAGCCGGCTCTCTTAGTACTGCAAAGCACAACAGTGTTATTGTTCCAGTGTGTGCGTCCCATCTCTGAAAGGAATGAGCCTTTCTGGTCTGTTCCTTGCGAGGAAGGTGCTGTAGCCTCTCTTGGGAGAAGATGCAGGCTGAGAGCGGAAAGAGCGACAGACCTGACCCACCTCTTTCCCTTTCATGCCAGACTGAAACAGTTCCAGATCCGCGCCCCCCCCCCCCGCACTTTGCTTTCACTTTCCCCACTTTTCTGACCGCCCCCCCCCCCCGCCGAACAATCAATGCGGGGGCGTGGGTGGAATCGGTCTGCTGGGGAAATTGACAGGGGGTTCATATATATAAGTCCTGTGTACGTCTCCGTCCCCATAAAACTTATCCAGCGAAACAGAATAGGAGCGAGGCGTTATCCCCTGATAACTCAACCAATACAGCAAGGCTGGCTTTTCGTGGAAAGGTGATGGGGCGGAGGAGGGCGGGGTGTGTGTGGAGAGATCAAGGGGTCTCCGAAGGCTTTGGCATCAGGGTGTAATTACCGATGATTGATGGGCCACTGCCTCCGGGTTTCAGGTTAAATAAACAATTCGTGCAGTTGGTCAACTTCCCTGTAACTTTTTTTTTCTTTTTTTTGGTGTTAAAAGTCCCTCCTCCTCCTCCTCCCCTCCTCCTCCTCCTCCTGGTTTCCAAAAAATCCCCCTTTTACAAGGCAGTGGAGGTGGCGGCAACAGCACACGCCGATTGCGCCTGCATTGGGGGGTAAGTCTTTTTTCGTGAAGCAGCTAAGCGACCAAAGAGGTGGGCGTGGGGAGAGACCAGTTTGTGTAATTGACGAGAGAGGGGGCGGCCAGGGTGGTGGGAGCCCCTGATGAGGGACAGATGGACCTTCTGCAGATCCGCGCAGGCTTTAGAGCAAAGATCAATTCCAGACCCAAATCTATGTCTCCTGATCGCCCTGCTGTTCTCCATTCCTCCTCTCCGCCTCCTATCCCAGGCTGGAAACACACTCCCTGGCACTGTGTCTCAGAGCTCCTTTACTCGGCTTCTCCCTGTAAAGTTACTGGTTTTATTTTTTTCCCCAACCCAGGTGTAACGAACAGAATTGGAACACCAAAAATCCTCATTGTGGCGCCTCGGGTGCGAAACTGGGCTCTCCTTTGTAACCCTTTAAAGAGGTGCCTAACATAGCACGCTCTGAACTCTCCCAAGCCAAGGCTCTGAGCCTCATAACTTGTAGCACCGTTAAAGCGATTGGCCCTCCCTGAAGTGATGGAAACCCCATTGGCACGTATAAAGTCTGCTGCAGAGCGGCAGAATGTATGAAATTACACGAGCCAGGAAAAGATTGTTTGAGGGTTCTAAACCGGGGGAGGGGAGGATGTGCAACAATATTCCCTGACGTTATTTAGGAAATACATGGACAAGAAAAGGGCGGGGAGAAAGAAGGAAACAAAACAAAACAAAACAAGAGCACTTCAAAATGTTTCTGAGCTGTTGCTTTGCTGCAAACAATTCCCTGGGTGGAGACAGATTGGTGGATATGGTATTTGTAAATCGAGCGATGCTTCAGAGCTGGGGGCAGGGCAGGGTTGGGGGGAAAATAAAGCTCCCTTCTTTGTTTCTAGCCTGATTAGAGGTTAGGGTGGAAAACTAAAGGGGGAAGGGGACTCACCCCTGAACCTGGGGAAAATGGCATGGCGACCAGTCAGCTGCAGGGTTCCTCATCCTGTAATGTATACTGTGTGCTATCCATGTCACTGGTGAGTGGTCTCCAACACAGAAGTGACCCAGAGACCCTGGAGATGACCTCTCTTTTCTTTACTTACTTACTTACTTACTTACTTTATATTCTGCTTTTCCTGCAAGGAGCTCAAGGTCAGGTGTGTTGAGATATGAATCTATAATCTTTTCCTACTATTCTTCTGAGCAGAGCAGGGAAGACAAGGGCAAAAGGTATGCTTGAGAATCCCACTTTGTGATATAACCCCTCCCATTTGTGATATAAGTGATAATGCCACTGGCCTACCTAACAGGGTTGTTGTAAGGATTACAAGATAATATCCAGGAAGCACCAGGTAATTCTCTGTAGCAGTATTACACAGGAGCATGGACCACTGTGAAGACAAAAAGATGATATTTTCTACCTTCCTCTAGCTTTGTTACTCTTCCAAGAAGCTTCTTGTCTCTCCCTTACTGTCATAAAAAGTATTCTTTTAACCAGAACTTCTTCTGGCAGGCATATCAGGGAAATCTGAGGAGAGAAAGCAAAGGATACCAGTTTGATCTCAGTTGTTGACTTTCTGGCCAATTCTTACATTTTGGCCTTTGATATAGAGCTGGCTCTGCCTCAAAATAGGGTGGTGTTGTGATAGTTCAAGTGTGTGTGTTTTGCTATACACAGGTAGAATCAGTATAGGCAGTGGTTCTCCAAACCATGTGCAAGAGACTAGTGCCCAATTAACAGAAGGCCACTTCTTCTACCGCCAATATAGCTTGCTACTTCTCAGAAGTCCTTCCTGAAATAATACATCGCAAAAGACACCTTACCTAGCATTTGGGGCTGAGGAATTCACCTGGGGGAATCCAACAGATGCTGAGAAAGCCCTGGGTTGGGATGAGTCACCCCTTAGGCATTAGGTTCTAGATGTGCACCTCGGAGACAGGATAGAAGCTGACAACAAACACAGAGACATGAAAGACAGTCATTGAAAAAGACAAACATGGTGTAAGTAGCACTTGTAATGCATACACAAACACACATAATATTTAAAGAGAGGTGCTATATGGTCTGTTTAAAAGTTACAGTCGCCCCAAAGCCAAGATGAGTGAATATGAGAACCATAAAAAAAAGACAACAGATCATGGTGAGCAAGGGAAAATAACAGAAATTCAGCTATATACAAAAGTTTGTGTGTGTATCAAGAGCTGGTTACACTGAAACTAGCATTGTACAGTACTGTATGTCACAAATTATTGACAATGTCCTCCTTGCTGAAAGCCTGTATTGGACCCACATTCCTGACCTTTACACTGCCTTTGATATAGTTAACTACTCTCTCCTACTTGATTCCTTTTGGGTGTCTGTGACTCTGTCCTTATCTGGTTCTCCTCCTACCTGTCTAATCATTCTTTCAATGTCTCCACAGGTGGAAACTCTTTCTCTGCTTTCCCTCTCTGTTATTCTCTTCTCTCTCTGCACGCTGTCCCTGGATGACCTCATCAGATCCCAGAAACCCCTACAACACTGATGACAATCAACCCTCTCCCCCTCTGAACCACCCTCCTCACCCCACATCTTGAAGTGCCTCTCTGATCTTATTGCTGGAATACTCAATATGTCAAAGATCAAATGTCTGGTCTTTCCTCTCAAGCCACCTTCTTCATGTATTCTTGGCTTTTTCTTTGACAATGTTGCCATTTGCCCTTAATATATCCTTTCCTTGTTGTTCTTCGGGACCATGCTCTAGTTATCTCTCACCTAGACCTCTACAGTATTTTCCTTTCTAGTCCTCTGCAGGGTCAGCCTCATCTCCTCATACAGGCAAAATAAAACCCTTTCTTATCACTCTTATCATGTGATGCCCCTACACTGGCTTCTCATCTACTCTAAGACTAATGTGATTCCCTTCACGGCCCTCCATGGCTTCACCCCCTAATCTCCCTGCACATCCCAGCTGGTGATCTTCATTCCTCTGGTTAATGATGTTAGGTGTGCAAACATGATCATTCTGTGTCGTAGTGTTTCTGTCCCACCTCTGCTGTGAACATGGTACCCACCCACCCATATATATAGATCCCACATCGATTTAGGGGTATAAAAACGAATGAGCAAACTCAAAGCCATTTCATGAGAGTGGACTTCTTTGAACTGTATCAGATACTCCAAAGTTAAGATTTTGCTGAGAAATCTATGAAGCTTTCCAACCACTGCAAATTGGGCTGGCCTGGAACACAATGGAGCTAGTAATTGCTGGTCCAGAGTTCCCCCAGGTATCTTTAATTTATTTTATTATAACCAAGTGTAATAAAAACCACTGCAATTCTCCTGGTGTGGTTCTTTTGTCTTTAGCTGGTGCTAATTTTAGTTCCTGTGAACCAGAAATGTACTTTGTGCTCCTTCCTCTCCTAGGCTTTTCTTATGTCTGGTGAATGTGCAACAAACCGAGCATCAATATGTAGACATGGATCCTGAGAACATATGCAGAATGAAGGGGGGAAAGGTTGCAGCTCAGCAGTAGAGCACATGCTTTGTATGTAAAAGGCCCTAGGTTCATTCTGCTACATCCAGGTAGGGCTTGCCCCCCTCTGAAACCCTGAAGAGCCCTTACCAGTCAGGGTTGACAAAACTGGATGATAGAGATAAATGCCAGTTCCTATGAAGAACTTCCCCTTCATTGTGAAGGGGTTCCCCGTTGCTTCACATTACTATGGCTCCCTGTGTAGTATCTAGCAGAAGCATTGCAAGGAGTCTTCCCTAATTCTAGGAAGCCACAGGAGTGGAGAGAATTGCAGTAGTTGCATTTATTGATAAGCAACAGAACAGCAACTCAACATAGCAGCCAGAATTTGCTACACAGGAAAGACTTAAGGCCCCAGCTGGTGGCACTGGGTAAAAGCCATTGTCATGGCTGGAGGTTGTATGCCTTGCCTGCTCCTCCAAGGATTGGGGTATCCCATTAAAGGGATCCAGGAGGAGGTGTTTCTCTCTGGATGTCTAGGTGGTGGCTAGGGCTGTAGCACTCCTCAAGACAATCTCTGTGGGGTTGCACCTATTTGATGTATGTTATGTTGTTGTTTAGTCGTGTCCGGCTTTTCGTGACCCCATGGACCAGAACACGCCAGGCACTCCTGTCTTCCACTGCCCCCTGCAGTTTGGTCAAACTCATGTTAGTAGTTTCAAGAACACTGTCCAACCATCTCGTCCTCTGTTGTCCCCTTCTCCTTGTGCCCTCCATCTTTCCCAACATCAGGGTCTTTCCCAGGGAGTCTTCTCTTTTCATGATGTGACCAAAGTATTGGAGCCTCAGCTTCAGGATCTGTCCTTCCAGTGAGCGATGAATGTTATAGACTCCCTCAATACGTGTTTGATGACACTTGAGAAAACCGAGCTTCAAGTGGGTTGGTTGATAATGGTTGTACCCATTTATCCACTCCCATTTATAATCAATAAAGTTGTGGCCTAATTTGAACCAAATGAATGTCTGTAAGTGTGGCTATTTTATTCTAAGTGCAGAAGGATGTATGCGATTGGCATGCAATTGGTTCGCATTTGGCTATAGAGGGAACCACAACCAGAGGGGGGGGGGAGGAGTTTCTGAATCTAAAGCACACATTCTACTAAGCTTTGGCTCTTTGCCGATTTAAAAGAAACAGAAGGAAAAATAATATTTTTGTTATTTTAATGCTAAAAAGAAATTAGTGTGTGTGTGTGTGTGTGTAAGAGAGAGCGAGCAATGAAGAATGAAATGTGATCAGGAATCAAGAGCATATTTATCTTTAAAAATTCATCTCATTTGAAGATGGAGATAACTGAAGCATCCCTAATGAAAGAAAGGCAGGCTATAAATATGCTTAATTAATTAACACTAGGCTATGGGCATATGTGTAGCTCCACTAATATCTTATCAGTATTGTAAACTACATTTCCCCAGCTAGGATCACGGTACAAAGAACATTGTTAGTGAACATCATTTTAGAGTTTCTGTGCTACCAGATGACTTGTGACACATCCGGAAGTTGGCTCTAAGAGGATCTGTGCTCAGAATGAGAAAAGGCCAAGCGCTCTGCTATGTATGCAGGAACCTTTTGAGGGGTCCATATGAGTTTTTAATAAATAAACAAACTGTTGCCAGATATCTAATGTAAAATTGGTTCAAAATATTATAATATGATTTTCTTCCCTCTTTCCCCTGATACTGATAATCTTCTGAATTGCCTGCCTGCTCAGTTGCACAACACTAGATATTTGACAGGGACGCGGGTGGCCTAGGACTTGCCGATCAGAAGGTCGGCGGTTCGAATCCCCGCGACAGGGTGAGCTCCCGTTGCTCGGTCCCTGCTCCTGCCAACCTAGTAGTTCAAAAGCACATCAAAGTGCAAGTAGATAAATAGCTACCGCTCTGGCGGGAAGGTAAACGGCGTTTCCGTGCACTGCTCTGATTCGCCAGAAGTGGCTTAGTCATGCTGGCCACATGACCCGGAAGCTGTACTCCCTCAGCCAGTAAAGCGAGATGACCACCGCAACCCCAGAGTCGGCCACGACTGGACCTAATGGTCAGGGGTCCCTTTACCTTTACCTAGATATTTGGCTAGACTATATTGTGAGTGCATTTATGTTTTTCAGGAGATGGTTGCTCAATGAACTAATTTATACAAAAGTATAAAAATTTGAAAGAGACGATGGCCCTTTTCTTGATCCATTAGCCTTGTGCTGAGGGTGCTGGGAGGAAGAAATGTTTTTCTGAGTTGTATTTATCCTTTGGTTACCTGTGTTACATGCAGCCTTTTGTGTTCTCTAACATGAAGCTGTTCCAATTTACAGTAATCTCCTGTTTTAGAGGGCTTGAACATTTCCTTTTTTTAAAAAAAATAATCTGCTTGCTAATGATTGCTGTTCCTGGATTGAATCCAGAAGCACAGCGAAAATATAAACAGCCCTGATTACATGCTGCTAGTGATGAAATGTGACTAGAAGAATTTAATTGATATTGGGAAGAATTGTTCAAAGAAACACCCTACTTCTGAACAAACTTTAATTTTTATGAATGAAAGTAGGTATCAGAAGCTGTGCGGGTCCCATTAGTGGCAAGTAACAGAAGGACATGTACTGAACTGTAACCTTGAGATGGATGGTTGAATGAGTTCTAGACACCAACCGTATAGCCCAAAACTCCCAGCAGTAATACCAAGCAGAGAAAAAGAGCTGATATTTTCCTTTTGGCCGAGATGAGAATAATCTATCACGAGACGGGTGTCCCTGTAGTTTGATGACAAAGTGCACCAGTGCTGAGTTGCACAGGATTAAGTACTGTTGCTTTTGAGACATCTTGTACTGTGTGAGGCCCCAGGCAGCTCTTTTGCTGATTACCTCCTGAACCTGTGGAGAACCTTTAACTCTTTCAGCCCTCTTTGATCACAATGGCCATAAAGTTTGAATGGTCATTACACCCACACAGAGGTCATTCAAATCTACCCAATTACTTTTGAAGCTTTGTTAAGCTTTAAGTTCGACCCAATGTACATAGGAACATAAATTAATAATAATAATAATTGTATTTTTATCTCAGTTTTGCCCAGGTGCTCAGAATACTTCACATAAGTTGAAGCAAGATGCCTTTTGATGCAATCATAATATAGGTCAGGATCAGTGTTATTTTTCTGGAAAAAAGGCTGCCAGAACTCACCATGAATGCCTCCTTTGTTCTCTTATATGTCATGAACTGGCAGGAGGAGGAGGAGGAGGAAGAGGATCCCAGCAAGGGGTATAGCTGGGGAAGGTGATGTTGGTGTAGGAAGTACTCACAGGGTGACTGAGGATGTTGAGGGGGGTGGGGGTCAGTGCACAGGAACCAGAGCAGCAGGACCCATCACCAGAGCTAGAGGGGTCCCTGTCCCCATGAACACAGTGAGTTCTGAGGCGTCACTACCGAGAAGACCCTCTGTCTAGTTCCCTGTAACTTGGCTTCTCGCACAAGGGAACCGCCAGAAGGCCCTTGGTGCTGGACTGCAGTGTCCGGGCAGAACGATGAGGGTGGAGACGCTCCTTCAGATATACTGGACCGAAGTCATTTAGGGCTTTAAAGGTCAGCACCAACACTTTGAATTGTGCTCGGAAACGTACTGGGAGCGAGTGTAGGTCTTTCAAGGCCGATGTTATATGGTCTCGTCGGCCGCCCCCAGTCACCAGTCTAGCTGCCGCATTCTGGATTAGTTGTAGTTTCTGGGTCACCTTCAAAGGTAGCCCCACGTAGAGCTCATTGCAGTAGTCCAAGCAAGAGATAACCAGAGCATGCACCACTCTGGCAAGACAGTCCGCGAGCAGATAGGGTCTCAGCCTGTGTACCAGATGGAGCTGATAAGCAGCTGCCCTGGACACAGAATTGACCTGCGCCTCCATGGGCAGCTGTGAGTCCAGAATGACTCCCAGGCTGCGTACCTGGTCCTTCAGGGGCACAGTTACCCCATTCACACCTGCCCGCCTCCTGTCCCCCAAAAACAGTACTTCTGTCTTGTCAGGATTCAACCTCAATCTGTTAGCTGCCATCCATCCTCCAAGCGCCTCCAGACATAATTCATACTCTTAGGAGGAGTGGGGAGCCTTTGGCCTGGCAACCAAATGTGTCTGGCTTTTGGAACCCTGCCCAGGTCATACCCCTCACTGGCCCTGCTGTGCACCATCCTCTAGTGACCTTACCTGCCTGCACTGTAACCTTGCTTGCCTGGATGGAAGATGGAGAGTAGTGTGTTTCTGGCCACACCTTTTGCTACAACCCACAATTGGTAAGCGATCCCTGGAAGAAGGTTGATGCAAGAAGGTCCCCATTCACTGTTCTTCATCATGTTCACCTTCCTCTTTTCTGGGAAGTGGGGAAAGCGGAGTAGCAAGAAGGGGGAGCAGTTCTCCCAGAATGACTGAAATCACAGCAAACTGCCTGTGAAACAGCTTCATACAAATGGCTTGCCATGTGAGGTTGCAATTTCCCCCCCAAGTGGTTACATTTTGTGTCATAAAGTATATAAATGAATCGGTGCTTGGTCATTCATGTTGCTTTCTGTAGCAGCCCCTCAAAGTTTCTTTCTTTTTCAGGGACAGTCCCAGAGTTACAGAAGCCATTCCAGTTTCTGATTTGATCACAGAATGTCCCGCTTTTCCTTAGGATGTCTGTATTTTCATCAAATAATTGTTGGAGGGTATGAAGTTATGCAACCCCTGAGTCAAGAATATAAGTAACGATATAACCTTTAGAAGACATCTGAAGACATCCCTATATAGGGATGTGTTTAAATGTTTAATGGGTGGCATATAAATAAAATTATTATTATTATATTGAATAGGAGTCTCTATTTTCATTAGAGAAATGTTGGAGGCGACGTTGCAGTGCTTTTGGTTCAGGTTCAGGTTTAGGTGTCAGAGCAAGGTATCCATATCCATACATGAAAGTTGCAGTCATGTGTTTAGGATATCTGAGTATTTCTGTCTTGCCTTTTTCTCATTCACTCTCATAAGTAACAACATTGACTTCATAAACCATAGTTTATTTAACAAAGCCATGTTTATTAATAAACCATAGTTTATTAAGAATGAGCAAGGGGCCCTGTGTGTTTCTCCCTCACTCCTCCTCTTTGGCGCTTCTATAACCACCACCATCATCATTGTATTTGATAGCTCAGCCAATAGAGCATGAGACTCTTAATCTCAGGGTCATGGTTTTGAGCCCCAAGTTGGACAAAAAGATTCCTGCATTGCAGAGGGTTGGAATTGATGACCCTCACAGGCACTTCCTACTCTACATTTCTATGATCCTATACCCTGCCTTTCCCCCCAGAATCAGGAACTCAAGCTTACAAAAACCATGGTTAGTTTAACTGAGGGGTGGCTTAGTCTTTTTATCCATGGGTGCATTAATCTTTGGCCAACTCTCCTAGGACCACACACACCAGCAAAAGTGGGTGGAGACACCTATCATACTCTCTCCTCTCATCAGCCAATCTGCTCATCAAATGATCAGTTTGAAAATCAGGAAGAGGGCAATTTTCAACCCCATCAGGCCACTGCACTATACTGATCCTAGCACTATTTCACGCCCCCTTTTTTTGCTGCTTGTTCCAAATTCATTGTGATCTTGTGTGCAGATCAGGTCTCTGAACTGTGGGATAGTCACCCAGAATTTAAACCACCATTTCCTAGAAAACTGTGGCTTATAGCCTATTGATGGATTCTCTCCATACATATTTAGTATTTATTAAATATCTATCCTGGCCTTCTCCCCAAAGAGCCCAGAGATCCTTAAGATCAGAAATAAATGATTCTAGTAGGGTATTTCTTAATTGCCTGAATAAGCTTGGTAGCGTATTTGCCTAATTCACTGGCGGGTGTTGATATGCATATAAGTATACCTGACAAATGAGGCAATGTGACTTGTGTGATGGCCTTTTGCTTATAACAAAATGTAATCTGTATATTTCTACATGAAAACCAAATGATCAAAGCCTACAGGTATTTTTTGAAGAGGTTGTGAAGAGTCTGGAAGCACTTTGCACTCATTTGTGTAAGGCACACCTCAAATGCCAGGCTGAGTTTACAGGGCTGGCAATAAACCGAGCCATTTCCTTATATCCTAAGTGCATTCAATATGGATCTATGTGAAACATAATAAATACGGAACATCTACTATGTTGTTGCAACACAGGAAAGAAATGTATTTAAAGAATGGCAATAAATACTCTGCATTTGAAGGTGTGCAGCTAAGAAATAAGAAAAAAATGACTGGATGTGTTTTAAAAAGATGAAATGCTCTGATACTTTAAGAATCTTGTCTATTTGCAGAGGCATGACAAATGACTATGCTTCAGAATATTTAGAATATTGATACAAGCTTTGCTTTTGCTCTGCTCTCAGATGTAATGCCGCCCATTCCAGATTACTTGTGTAACTTCCTTTGAAATCTGCAGGGATTTCTTTTCTCCTTATTTTTGCATGTGGAAGGGATTTTATATTTGATACCAAATAGGCTTTTCTGCCTTTAATGTTCTTTATCTGCTCTTTACTTTGTATGTTTTTGGTTTAATGTAAGTATCAGAAAATACAGAACAGGCTTCCTGCCTATGATGATCAATCCAACGTTATCAGCAGAATTGATGTGCTAATGTTTTCTGGCAAGATAGGAATGTGTTCTTATTGAATCTCAAAAGTATTGCTGCTTTGTCCTTCCATTCAAAACCCATAACAGTGTTCTCAGCATACCAAGCAACCTCAGAGTTGCTTGGCAAAGTCAAGCAGGTAGAGGCATTTGTTTGCTCTCCTTGCCAGGTTTAGCTATGCAGTTCAAGCCATGGTTTCCACCATACTAAGATTTAATTTGGGCAAATGATGAATGGAGACTACTGAAAAATATTAAAAATATTTTAGGTGCATCTAATTGATGTGCAGCTTTTGCTCGCTCCACCAACGGATGTGAGGGCCAGAAATGGAACCCCCACGCAAAATGGTTCCCACCTATACCTTGGATGTAGAGAACACACTTGAGGGTTCTCTGTACGTGACTTCTGTTCCCCATGTGCCTCTTTCCCAGTCTAAGCTACATCACATTGCTGTTGTGAGGATTAAATGGAGATGGGAGAGAACAATGGATGCCTCCTTGAGCTTCTTGGTGGAAAAATTGAATATAAATATGAGGGCTACTCTGTGAATGCATCCCATTGCGTATGTGGACCCAGTTGCCTCTTCTGTCAATGTGAATGTGGATTAGTGTGTGCTTTTATATGAGTGAGACATGGGAAACTAGCCTATACTGAGGTAGACTATTGGTCTATATACCTCAGTATGGCTCACACTCTGAAGGGATACGGGTGGTGCTGTGGTCTAAACCACTGAGCCTCTTGGGCTTGCCGATCTGAAGGCTGGTGGTTCAAATCCCCATGACGGAGTGAGCTCCCATTCCTCTGTCCCAGCTCCTGCCAACCTAGCAGTTTGAAAGCACGCCAGTTCAAGTAAATAAATAGGTACTGCTGTGGCAGGAAGGTAAATGGCGTTTCCGTGCACTCTGGTTTCCGTCATGGGTTCTGTTGTGCCAGAAGTGGTTTTGTCATTCTGGCCACATGACCTGGAAAGCTGTCTATGGACAAACGCTGGATCCCTTGGCCTGAAAGCGAGATGAGTGCCGCAACCCCATAGTTTCCTTTGACTGGACTTAACCAACCAGATGTCCTTTACCTGTTACCAACACTCAGAATCATAGAACTATAGAGTTGGAAGTTGGAAGGGGTTCCCTGACTGGCATCCTTCTGTCTTGGGAGACAATGGAGGAGTGCACCTTCAGGGGTGAAGTCAAACTTTTGGAAGGTTACAGCGCCTGCTGTGGCAGTAGAGGCCAATATGGGACAGACATGTTTTATTGCAACTGGGGCTGATGAAAGCATCCAGTTTCATTATTATAGATGCACCATGATGTTTCTTCTCTCTGCACTCCTCTCAGTTGTCATTTCTCCTCTGGTCACTGATATATACCCTGACTGACTGTCTCCAGGCACTGTGGGTCATCTGCAAGGGATTCCCACACAGTGGGATTAATGTTGTCAGCCTTCATGTCACATATGCAGACACCTTTATAATGCAGAGTTGGTCCACCAACAAGCCTGGTGCCTGAAGCCAGCTCCCCATAGAGCATGTCCTTGGGGATCCTGCCATCTTCCATTCTGTGTACATGACCAAGCCAGTGTAAACATTGCTGAGACAAGAGTCTGAACATGCTGGGAATGTGGGCATGGGAGAGCACATCTTTGTTTGAGACCCCTCAAACAGCAATCTCAACAGCAGCTCTTTCACGATTCTTTATTTCCCCAAGAAGCTCCATCTGCAGATACTGGGGATTAAAAGCGTGTTCTCCACTTTTGTGCTGTCCCCAGTGTAAATGCCCCGGAGGCATTCAGGGAACATAAAATGGACAAGCATCACGGATGGCCACTGAAATCAGTTCATTTGCTGTGGTCAAAGGGGGGTTATGCTGCTTCCTCATCACTGAATGAGTGACAAGTAAGTGTGAGAGAGTCAGAGAGAGAAAACTGCCTTTTGTACATATTAAAACTTTCTACGGAAGCAACTGGAGCATGCATGTGCCCACTGTAGAATGTCTGATATCAGCTTGGTAAATAAAAAAATGCAACTTTATTAAAATTAATAAATGCAAACTTTTCTGTAGCAGTTTTTCAAAGTTCACATTCTTTAATTTTTATTATTAAAGATTTCTTGGTTTACAAAAGTATGTGCTATGTTTCTTTTTTCAAGTTACATTTTCTACAGATCAGTTTCATGTGTTGAGACATTAGTGTTACATTAGGAAGAAAAGGGGGGAAGAGGTGGAGGGGGGCATGGTGAATGGGGCTAGGGTCGGGTGGTGATGTTTCTATTTTACTTAGTGTATGTGTGGGGTTTTGTGTCAGCGTCGCTTGTGCGGGTTCTCTTTACTATTTGCTTGTGTTGCTTTGGTGGTGAGAGAGGTTGGGGTTGGCCTAGGGTGTGGTTGTTTGTTTGTTGTTGGCTGTGGTGAACTTTGTTTTCATGTGTGAGTGGGGTAGGTGGGTGTTTTTGTATCAGGTTAGCTGTATTGATTCATATGTTGTTGGTGGATTCTTGTCGGTGTCTTGTTGGGCTGTGTATGTGATAAAGGGGAGCCATACCGGGGTGAAGGCGTCTTCTTCTATTTGTCCTCATGTTAGTTTCAGTTTATTGGTTAATTTTACTAGTAAGGCTGTTTCCCATACTATTTGGTACCATTGGTCCATGCTTTCTCTTGACAGGTCTTTCCAGTGTTCTGGTTATGATGTTTCTGGCTGCTGAGAGTAGGTGGGTTATGAGTTCTTTGTGGTATGAGTGGGCATGCATAGTCTGCTCCCCCAAAACATTATACATTAATTATCTAGATTCATTTTATATTATGTATATTTTCTCACAAGCAGATTGCTATTATAGCTTTCATTGGTTATCAAGGATTTTGAATGGAAAGAGCAACCACAGTTAGGAAAACCTGCTTTTCTTCTGGCTGTTGAAAATTATATGAGAGCAGAGAGACATCTCTCACTGCTGGCAACAGAGATGGAAAATCAAATTTTAAAGGTTTAGTTTGAGCATTTAGTGGTTTTTCCTATTCTTTACCATTTCCCCTTTAAAACAAAGGATGTTGTTTCCTTTACTTTCCCTTTTCTTCTTAACCAATGTAAAAAGGGGTTATTTCCACTAAGGTTGCTGATTTCCTCTTGTGAAGTTTGGAATAATTTGTAAGGTAAAGGTTAGTTAGTTCACTGAGGACCTGAAGTGAAGAAAGTTTCAAAAAGATACACTGGTCACTATGTTTGCCTTGGTAAGAAAGTATCTTTGGACATCTTGCTTGTAACCCCCCCTCACCTCTTTTGCAAATACAGTGGTACCTTGGTTCTCAAACTTAATCCATACCGGGAGTCTGTTCCAAAACCAAAGCGTTCCAAAACCAAGGTGCCCTTTCCCATAGAAAGTAATGCAAAATGGATTAATCCAACTTTTAAAAACAACCCCTAAAACAGCAATTTAACATGAATTTTACTATCTAATGAGACCATTGATCCATAAAATGAAAGCAATAAACAATGTACTGCAGTCACACAATCAATCAGTAGCTGAACTGGGTTCCACACAGTCACAAAAACAAAACAAAAAGAGCCACAAAAACAAAAACGCAAAATAAATAGCAAAAACAGACAGAACTCAGCATAACACTCAAAACAGTAGTGTAGCACTCAAATCAGAAGTGTAACACTCAAAACAGAGCATGTTCGGCTTCCGAAAACGTTCGCAAACTGGAACACTTATTTCCGGGTTTGCAGTGTTTAGGTTCCAAGTTGTTTGAGTACCAAGGCGTTTGAGAACCAAGGTACCACTGTAGTGAGTAATAGACATAGGGCCATTGCCAAAAATGCACGATACTGTAGGTAGCTTTCCTTTAACAGCTGAGTGGGGGTTGAATTGATTTGAAAATGAATGATAAGAATTAACCAATTGGAGCTTGCTTGGTGCAAGTTCTATTTGTTCTGAAATTAATGTCACAAGTAATGAATCCCAATGGATGAGTTTGTTATTTTGTACCAGGTGTGCCCACCTCTCATTCATTTGGGGACAGAGGAGCCACAGAGCACATTTGGGTGGCTGTTCCTGATGTCCTTCCTTTTATTTTTCCAGGATGCGCTAGGTGTGTAGTTCTGAAGCAGGCAAGTAGGCAGAAGAGAATTTACCTAGATTATCCATTAGCCCATCTGCTAGCACTTTGACTCATTTGGTCTTTGGATTGGGGTGGTATAATGCTGCTTTTATCCCGCTTATTATTATTTTTCTGCCATTTATTTCAATAGAATTGAGCTGCACCCATTATGTACCTCCTGAAGCGAGTCTACCAGTTCTATTTGAGTTGGAAGTCTCTGGCTTACTAATTGGCTAACATACTTCTGTAGCTTGGCGTCCGGGAGCATGAGGTTAATTGGAACAATTTGGGACCAAGAATGTTTAAAGGAATAATTTCAGAAACACTCCATTAATGGATTTATGAACTAGATTAATAGGCTGGAATGTTTATTTTAATTTCATCAGGATGCCTGTAGTCTACAAATTGCACAGTGCTTTTAAATGCTCAAGAAAGGTGTACCATAAGATAAAATATTTTGGTCAGAAATAATGCAATTAATAGTTAAGTTTTATTTATTTGATTTAAACAATATTTATGTTCTTAGAAAAACACCAGAGCATTTATATTCTTAAAAATAAATAAATCACAACAATCAAGAATAAACTATACTATAAAAACCACAAAAAATGTTAGTCAGAAATATATTAACTGTTATGGAAAGATGTATTCTTAATTGCCTGAATAAAGCTGATGGAATAGAAAAGCAGGTGTTTGAAAGTTGAAACAGAAGGTGTCTGCTGAATCTATATTCCACTGATGGCACTAAAGTCTTGGCTTCTTGCTGTTGCGTGGCGAATGCCCCCCCCCCCCGTGGAAATAAAGACACATGACACAGTTATTAAGGTTAATGGGCTAAATAAGGCCACAACTTTATTGGTTACAGGTGATGAGCGGTATTGGCTTAGGCATTCGTCCTAACTGACTATATCCAACTTCAGCCCGTCTGGGAAGGGTTAAGCACCACTAGGGGGAGTCCTGTTGATGCACATCAACTAGGAACCCGCCCCCGGGGTCACTGCTCGGGGGTGTGCCTTAGGCCCTCACCTCCATAGGCTTCGGACAGGGCCACGCCCCCCGGAATTCTTTATCGGACTACCCTTCAATAAGCGGGGAAGGTGATGGCGCTTCCTCCCCTCTTTCAACTACAGAACAATACCAATGTCTAACCGCCAATACCAAGAAAGTTGTGACGATTTGCTACGAGGTAGGCGAAAACCAAGTGGCTGGTGCCAATTTGCCAAGTGGAAAAATTCCTACCAGGCCCCTCAACAGTGACCAACCAAGGAACATAGCAAGGTCAAGACTACTATTTTTTTATAAATAGTTTCACACTGGTTAAAAAGAAAAGGAAAACTGTCCTTTCTTTCTTTTAAAAGGGAAATAGTTTATATTTATAAAATAATATAGAGCACAAGAACAGAGCTCTGTGGATGTGAACGTGCTTATCCCTAGCTAACAGGACCAGTCGTCAGGGATGAGGGAATTGTAGTCCCAAAACATCTGGAGGGCTGGAGTTTACCTATGCCTGGCCTAGCTAGTATAGACTGAATGACTGAAGGTTTGAAAAACAAAAATGGATTAGCAGAGTGATTGTTTCTCTCTATACACATAGAGAGCCACATTTCAGTAAAAAACGCCAGAAGAAATGAGGGCTCAAAAACAACCCTGCTGAACTCTTTGGAGGATGCTAACTCAATTCAAGACCTTTCAGAATTGTGTACAGTGGTACCTCTGGTTACATATGCTTCAGGTTACAGATGCGACTAACCCGGAAGTAGTACCTTGGGTTAAGAACTTTGCTTCAGGATGAGAACAGAAATCGTGTGGCAGCAGCGGGAGGCCCCATTAGCTAAAGTGGTGCTTCAGGTTAAGAACAGTTTCAGGTTAAGAACGGACCTCCGGAATGAATTAAGTACGTAACCAGAGGTACCACTGTATGATCCTGTTGGGGAGACAGCATGGACACCTGTGAAGGAAGCATTGCTGGCAACTTTTCCCTTTTTTTAAGGGAAATTCCCTTATTCTGAATAGGGTTAGGGTTAGGGAAAAGTTGAGAGCTATGGAAGGAAGGATGGACTCTTTCCATTTCTTTTATCCGGGACATATATTAGCAGAGTCTGCACTTCCACAATTACTTATCCGTTAAACCTTATTTTCCATGAATCTTCACAATGGACTAAGAACTGAGTTCCCATACCCTGTGTCTGCCTAGCTATTGGCCAAGCTGCTGTAATGTCATGGAATATACACAAACATTATGATGACTCAGTGGAAATCCTCTGAGGGAAGCAGACAGGGGTAGGTCTACGGGACTCTTAAAAAATACAACACACATTCAAAATACAGGGACCGGAAGGGATGTGTGCTGTTTATGTGGGAGAAGGTTGATTGAGTCTCACTCCAGCTGTCTTGCGATAACAGAAGTAGGGGGGGAAACCATGAATTCTAGCATGACCTAGAAGTGCAATGTCTTTAAATATCCCATTCCGCAAGCCAGTTAAAGAAAAATTGCTTACTTCTAAGGAGTCCAGCTTAACTAAGCACACGAATTTTAACGAAACTATTTGTGTTTCCTGTGTGCTCTAGTTTTATATCTATTTCCTCTTATTCTGAATTGCCTTGCTGTTGCTTATCTTTAATCTCCTCTTGCAGCTGTTTGTCGTGTCGCTTTCCCTTCCAGGTGTTTCTCTAGGCTATCTGGGAAGACAACGGAAGTGTCTTCATCAAATTCTGTTTCACTTACATTTTCATTCCAGACTCAACTGGAATGATATGATAGCCATGTTCAAATATATAAAAGGATGTCACATAGAGGAGGGAGAAAGGTTGTTTTCTGCTGCTCCAGAGAAGTGGACACGGAACAATGGATCCAAAGTACAAGAAAGAAGATTCCACCTAAACATTAGGAAGAACTTCCTGACAGTAAGAGCTGTTCGACAGTGGAATTTGCTGCCAAGGAGTGTGGTGGAGTCTCCTTCTTTGGAGGTCTTTAAGCAGAGGCTTGACAACCATATGTCAGGAGTGCTCTGATGGTGTTTCCTGCTTGGCAGGGGGTTGGACTCGATGGCCCTTGTGGTCTCTTCCAACTCTATGATTCTATGATTCAACTGTAGATATGGGGGGCAACGGGGGGGGGGCCACAAAGAGTTGGGAATCTGCAGCATCCCATGATGCGGATGAGAGTTCATGGGAAAGAAAAGGGTTCAGAAAAGAAAAAGCAAATCAAGATATGAGGGCAGAATGCCCATTATTATTGCTTACATTGATAGCCAATTAGGAACTTTTAGTGAAGAAATAAATTCCATACATCTCCAGATGACTTTAAGCAGCACATAACCCAACTAGCATGCAGTCGTAAAGATTAAATTGTAGGAGAAACTAGCCATTATATTTTCAGTCTATTCTTCGCACAGGCGGTGCTGGCAAGTCTGTGCTTCTGCACAATGTGTGACTGTTACTTTGAGTATGATTGATCTCCTCAGTCCTCTCAACTCCCTTCAGAGCCTCTAGAAAAAGTGAGCAAAAAGATCTGTACCAAGCAGGCAGGATTAGAGCTGGTCTGCATGAAAGCCAAGTGGTGGTATTTCAAGGCAGTGAATCTATTTAAATGCACAATAAAACACAAAAAAAATCCAAAATGGCCACATATAAATATGCTGCTGTTAATTTCTAAATCCTGCTGAACAGAAAAACAGTATTTCCATTTTTATGCTCTCCCCTCACCCCGTTGCACATCAGAGGGAGGTAAAAAGTGAATTAACCGTATCATAGGCACATGGTACTTCCCTGCTCAGATTACACCACAAAATCTAGGCAGTTCCTTTGGAATGGATGTGAGTTGAAAGCAGCACTTGGAAACAGAGGACCAGTAATATGACTGGAGACAAAAGGTTATAAGAAACTGTAACTGTAGCCACAGGTCTGTAAATCTACCCACATGTGCATTGTAATAGTTAACTAAATGCATCTATTAGGTTTATTATTGCATAAGAATTTTAAAAATCTCTTGGTTTAGCTTTGGTTTTGCTACATATTGTGATTTGCTGGTTCTAAAAGTATATATTGCTGTCGTCTTTATTCCTAGGCTTTGTTCTTAAGATTTACATCTCAGCATTTAAAGTTATTGTTAAGTTTGTTCTGTCTGACAAGGTTTGAAAACTTTTAGCAGATGTAAAATGATTTAGTGGGTATTTTTAGCTATTGACTGTAAAAACTATGGTGAAGGTTGCATACAGTCTTTGCATTCTACTTTTCTGCAAGGTATCTCAGATGCAGAAAGAAGTATTTGTATTATTAATTATATTTTAAATTGGTTTATTCATTCTTTTTAATGAGAAGCAATTGCTTTAGATGCTACGTCTGGGCTTTGGGCTGAATTAAGCAATGTCTTTTAAACTTTACATTCTTAGAGAAAGTTAAGTTTGCTTTTGTTGGTACAAAAAGGAGGAGTTGTGATTCAGTGTGACAGATTGAATGTGAGCCATATGAGACTGACAGGGTCAGGCCCTTATAAAAGCTGATTGCCTGTGTTACAAAATATCAGAGAATAATTTAGATTCTGACAGTGTTGAGTGCTTCAAGAGCTTTTTTCCTTTCCTCATTCCATTGGCTCGTGTGATGAAAAATGCTTGGGAGCAGTCATTTCTTTGCAGAATTTCTTGTGATGTGAATTCTTAAGGAATCACAACAGCTACAAAGAGTGCAGAGTAAGCAAGGGGTAGTATTTTCAGTTGATGATCATAGCTGAATCACTTCAGATCAATCAAAATTAGCTATGTTTAGGTTTTTTTTTTTTCTGCATTAGGAAACATGCTATGAGACACAGCATACTCCAAGCACCAGTCTTCTCTTAATAAGGATTACATTTTCACTGTGGCATGTGATGAAATGTAACTCGCACGACTCTCATTAACACTGCTTACAGAAATTGCATGTTCACTCTGATGAACAGTTGTCCCTAAAAAGACCATAACAATGAATCGATTTGCTGCCTCCCTTTTGCTTTTTAGCAAAGAGAGAGTGTGTGTATTTGCAATCCTTTGATGAATAGATTCTCTTCCAATCTGATATTTCTTTTTTAGAATGGAGTAATTGTCTTCATTATGTAGAAGACAAATGAAAGACATTGTTTTGCAAGAGGTCTCTTGATACAATGTGTCTGAGCACATTTTTTTCTGTTAAACTTCACATAATCCTCCAGGAGCTGAGACAATGTTAGAGCCGATTGTGAATGGAGGATATTGATGTGTGTGTGTGTGTGTGTGTGTGTATGCTAGTGAGAAGCAGAAAAAGGAGAATTTTTGTGCATTCACACGTGTTTCTTGCATACAATATAACAGATGCATCAGAATATAAGAGAATTAATCATCTATATTATAAGGCATTAAAGAGTTTTATAGGGGAAGTGAAGCTTTGTCAGCAATTGCCTGAGCTGTCCTTGTATTAAATGTGTGTTGGGCAGACAGCAGCTGCCCTAATCCTACAGAAGGGCAAAGGAAATCAGGGTCTGGGGAAAGGGGGTTTCAAAGGAGACCCTAAGAAAGAAGGAGGCAGTGGGTTCATAAAGCAGCATATCCAGGATGGAGTTGAATAAGATAGTTGGGATGCTAAGAAACATAAAAGAATGAGGAAAAAGAAGGTCAGAGCTAGACGAATCAGATGGGAGAAAATCTGTAAGAGAATGGACACTGAAGATAGGACTATGCAGCCAATTCATGAGAAAAGGTGAGACAGGCCAAAGTTCACATACTGATCTTAAATAGGTGTTCAGCTCTTTGACTCCAGTATTTAACCAAAGATCTAAACCAGGGTTCCTCAACCTCAGCCCTCCAGATGTTTTTGGCCTACAACTCCCATGATCCCTAGCTACCAGGACCAGTGGTCAGGAATGATGGGAATTGTAGTCTCAAAACATCTGGAGGGCCAAGGTTGAGGAAGGCTGATCTAAACTGTAGTGTTACATACTAATAAATCTCTACCTACAATATACTACCATAATGCATAACAGATTGAGGGTCAGCTAGAGAACTGGCCAATTTGTATCTCCACTGAAGTCACAGTAGCCATCCCTGTGCATCTTAAGCAGTACAGTATATGAATTCTTAGGGACGCGGGTGGCGCTGTGGGTTAAAGCCTCAGCGCCTAGGGCTTGCCGACTGAAAGGTCGGCGGTTCGAATCCCCGCGGCGGGGTGCGCTCCCGCTGTTCGGTCCCAGCGCCTGTCAACCTAGCAGTTCGAAAGCACTCTCGGGTGCAAGTAGATAAATAGGGACCGCTTACTAGCGGGAAGGTAAACGGCGTTTCCGTGTGCGGCTCTGGCTCGCCAGAGCAGCGATGTCACGCTGGCCACGTGACCCGGATGTGTCTTCGGACAGCGCTGGCCCCCGGCCTCTTTGAGTGAGATGGGCGCACAACCCTAGAGTCTGTCAAGACTGGCCCGTACGGGCAGGGGTACCTTTACCTTTACCTTTATATGAATTCTTAACCAAGAGACAAAAAGACAACTCCTGATGTTGGTTTATTATGAAGGATGTGCTAGCAGAAGTCATCCGATTCATTCTTACCTCATTTTTGTAAGAAGCTGTCCAAATTCTGTTCTTAATTTATGGAATGGTAAATAGTTCCTGGTCCTATTGTGCCCATCTAGAAAGAACAGATGGTAGTTTAAACAAGTTCTGCTATGGGATAAAATGTTCCAAGTCTTTGACAGATCGTATCCATCTGTATGGAAGAAACAGGGTTTGTGTAAAGTAAACAAGATAAATTCAAAGAATTTAAATTCTGTCTTGAAAAAGGGCTGTTTGTGGTTCTGTACCTCAAGCATTACCCAGTCCAAAGGCATTATGTACACTTAAATGTGCTATTTTTGTCAGATAGGCACAAACAGCAAGGCGCAAAACACCAAGAACCCATAGAACAGTGGAGAACAGTGGTCACTGCCCAGGATAATAAGCTCAGAAACTAATGATCTATTACAAACAGCCAAAAAACCAGATGTTCTTTATTTATAAAAATACATCTGTATATGAGGCTAATTGTTGCATTTGTTGACCCAACTGGCTAGAGTTTAGCCTTAGCCAGCGCAATATATATCAGCTGAGTTAAAAATATGCAAAAATATAAGAAGTGCCCTACTAGATTGGACCAAAGACTTAGGAGGTTGGTTTGTTCAAACATAGGAATAAGGGCCATCTGTTTACTCTCTTGTGTAGAAGCTGACCTCCAGATGTTACTGAACTACAGCTCCCATTTTCCCTCAACACTGGCCAGGCTGGCGGGGGATGGAGTCCAATCACATTGGGAGAGCTTCATTGGGAGAGCTACTGCTGCCTGGTGGGTGCTCATAAACTAGGGTCTTACTGGGTGTTGACATTTCCTCAACATCTAGTTAGCAGCTTGTCAGTAGGTCTATCCCAATTTGGTCTTCGGCTTTTTGTACATTTGTATTCCAGAAATGCTACATTGGGCAAGAATGGTAGTGCAGCTAAGGGTTCAAAATATGTAATATTTAACATTTTATAGGCAAGCATGACCCGCCCTCCCCGGGTCTGTGTACCCCAGGCTATGCATGGACCCCATCAAACAATTTATATATTTATGTAATATGTGAAAGTGTCCACTTAGGCCTTCCACTTCCACTAAAGAGCTACATCAGGTCCTCAGAGGGCTTGTGCTACCATTAGCTAGAGTGCTTTGAGGTGATGTGGAAGGGCAGCAAACTCTGAGTTATATATATTGGGCCCGCCCTGGGCTCCCTCCCTCCCTGTCAGTAATCATTGTCTATACTGTGATTCTAATAAATCAAAATGTAATCTAGAACAAATGTTTGATTCTTATCACTGGGGAAGAAGATGTGTTGCAGACATATATAGAGTATTAATTTTATTGATAACATATGGTGCTTTCTATCAGATTGAAAACTGCATCTTCTTGAAGGCCTTTCTTTTCATGTCAGTTGTTTCTTCATGTTTCCTTCTGTTGCATTAATTTTTACTGGCTCTGTTATCTGTTGTCTACGGACTGTGGGCAACGTGAGTGGATTGCTTGAGCATTAGCTCATTTTCTTGCTTCCTTGTAATAATGAGTTATATTCCCTTGCTTAATCCCGCTTGCGTTTATAATTTTCCTTTACTGGAAAATGAATAAGAAGTTGCTTGTTTTCAAAGGAATGAAGAATTGACAAAAGTAGAACATTTCACGCAGTGGCTACCATGCTCAGATGACTTGCCTTCACCCATTTATGCCAAGTGGTAGGGATATTGTATCATACATTTGGGCTTGTACTTGTCTAGGAGACTGTAACTAAATAGGACAGTAAAATGCATGTATGGAGGTTGCTCGTATGCCTCATAACTTTCCTGGCAGCTGTGTAGTAAAGGGCCTCGGAATGACCAATAACTGCATCTCCCTTCTATCCTGAATGGATGCTAGCAGTCAGACTTGGAAAACCTTACTGGCCCATGACAGATTTTACACAGGAGTTTCTCTCTTGTCCATCTCTGTCCCCTGACCACACCCAAACCCTATGATATTAATGGGTCAGCCTACCCACAGTTGACTGAGGTATGTGAGGCTCATCTCGGCCAACTGACCCCTGGTTGAATGTTACCGCTGTGGATTTGCTGTGTAGGCCTGTCACTTAGGACCAACCTTGAGTTTAAGCTTTGACAAAATGACATGAAGGTTCCTTGGTGAGGAATTAAAATCTGTTGGAGCTAACTGTTGTTGGAAGATGGCTTTTTGATACACAGTTCTCTGTGGACTGTTCGGATCCGTAAAGTCAACAAGCGTCAAGCTAGATGCGGACTTAGGCACAATGGTCCTGCCCCAGAAAAGCAACAACTGTAGGATAACGATTCAGGTAGGTAGCCATGTTGGTTTGACGCAGTCGGAATAAATTTAAAAATTTAAAAAATTGTCCAGTAGCACCGTAGAGACCAACTAAGTTTGTTCTGGGTATAAGCTTGAAGAAGTGTGCATGCACATGAAAGCTTATATCCAGAACAAACTTAGTTGGTCTCTAAGGTGCTACTGGACAATTTTAGTAGGATAAGGAAGGCATCTATGAGAATATTCCTGGCTATAAGGGCATACAAGATAGTGCAAGATTCCTAAAACAGCCAATTTCATCTTAAAAAAGATTTTGTGATATTAGGGGGTGCTTGGGACCACTTTTCTGGCTCCAAGAGAAGAAATAAGGATAAATATAGAAGGTAAAGCTTTTTGGGCAGTACAGACCAAGTGATTAAGAAATGGGTGTTGGATATGAGTCATATTTCTTCATGTAGTGAAATGTTTAAGAATTGCTCTGCAGTTAGGTTCTAGAAATAGGTATTGCACAGAACATTTGGACCCATGCTCAGACTTGTGCTTAAGTGCCCGTTCCTTCCTTTCAGTCTGTTTCATCTGGTATTTATGTTTGAGCAGGAAATAATACAACTTGGGGCAATGAGACTAGCCACAGTAATACAACATTTGATGGACAAGGGCCTTCACTTTAGCCTTTTCTTTTTATTTGTTAATAAAGTACAGCACAACCCATTTGGTACAGGACTGGTTTGCAAGCCACATGTTACTTATGGGAAAGACCACAATAACTTCCTGTGGTAATAAGGGAACATAATATATAATTTACAAAAGAAACCAAAACAGATATTCTAATGTGATTCTGGTTTATGGGGGAAATCTGGTATGAAGCTCCAAGCTCATTAAGATCCTGAGAACCACACAAATACATCAAGGGCATAATGTGACTGTAAGTATTTTCCCCAAATTCCCAGAAAGACTGGCCTTTGCAATTACTGTGCATAGATTCCATGTAGTATACAAAAACGCAGACCTCAAGGGTTTGCAAATTGAATTAAGATAATGAAGCAACCTATATATATTGGCTCTTTTCCAAAGGTTAGTTACAATGCATACCTAACCTGTCTACCCAGAAGTAAGTCCTATTGAAGTCAATGGGGCTTACTCCCAGGAAACTGGGGTTAGAATTACAGTCTTAGCCACCAGACAAACCCACAATTTTGTAGCTTGTAATTCACAAGCATTACTTCCTTACCCCCATGTGTCACGTGGCACCCCGCTTTGAAGACTAACTTTCAAAAGCAGTTTATTGTAAGTGATTGAAGCCTGATGTTCTGTGAATAGTAAATCTCCTAGGCATCTCTAAGCCCATCTAAAATAGCATACTAGTTCCCAACATGTGTCCTGGTCTGCAATAGCCCCATGTAAGATAGACCTGGTGCATAACATAGATTTTCAATAAATTCTCATTTTGTCGCTGGTGCTGGTCCAATTTCAACTACTTGGAGATCTCTGAATGCCAGATTGGTGACTGACATCTCCAACTGGCTGAGCCCTCCAGCTTTCTTAAGCAGGTAAGCAGAAGAGCTTATTTAATGTATTTAATATACTACCTTTTTCTCCAAGGTGTACATGGTTCGCCCCACTCCTCAGTTAATCCCTAGAATGACCCTATGAGGTAGTTTAAGAGACTATGAGCGGCTCAAGGTCACCCAGTGAGCTTCATGACTGAGTGGGGATTTGAGCCCAATCTCCCAGGCCATAGGCCAACGCTCTAACCACTACACCACCCTGGCTTCCTAGAGTACATCTGTTATGGGGCAGCTTTATCATTGTAGGTAAATAAATATAGGAAAAGAAAAATGTTACTTAGAGAAGGATCTATATATTTTCCTTGAAGCTTGAATTTGATTTATTCTGGACGGTTTTGTTTGTTTATTGCTTTATTTATTTATTTATTGCTTTATTTTATTTAATGTGCTGTAAACCGCTTTTAGGTTTTTTCTTTAGAATACAAAGTGGTATAGAAATGAAATTAATAGTAATAGTAATAATAAATTCCACAGCAGAAAAAGGCACCTAGACATTCTGTTGTGGCGACCATAGCCTAGGTTTAAGGAGCCATTTGGTGATTAGCTTATATATCTGAGTTTCTAACACTTCCATTAAAACCCTTTCCCCAAAGCATGTATATTTATAAATGTTTTGGATTGGGTGATCCTGAATATAGGGGGAAAACAATATTTTAAATTCCAGTAAAGTTAAGCAGCTTAAAAATAAATTTTGTCACCAAGATCTGCCCACTCAATCTTGCCCTGCACTTCCCATCCCAGAAGCAAGTTGGTTGTAGAATGGTTGTAAGTTGTAGAATGCTTCCAAAGGTTCTTCAATTGGTTGCTTTCCAAGGAGAGGTACTCCCACTAGAAAGCACATAACATTTTGATCTTTTCTACCTGTATATCTTCAGTTAAGGCACTCCTTTCATCAGTCTTACCCTCAGAAAGCATGTGAGATGAAGGAAAGAAAAGTGAACATGATTGTGTAGAAGGTTTCCACCCTACAAAAGTTGAAGAAACAACTGCACCCTTCAATCGCTAAATAAACATGATTAGGAAGAAAGTCCCACTTCAAAGGGGGAAAGTTTGTTTGTTTGTTTGTTTTAAAAAACCCTGTTTGGTATATCCAAACCCTTAAGCACTTCTAAAGTTGTTCTGTTATGGTAGAAAATGTCTGTTAAAGAACTGGGAAGAATCTTCAAAGTGGGGAAGAATGGAGAGCAACAGACCCACAAAGATTGACCCAGTGGTCACACATGTCTCCACAATTCCTGAATAAATATTACAATGTTGTGCCCACCATACTACTTCCATTACTTCATGGAGAGAAGACCATTTCACAAGATTCTCTCCAGATGTTCCCTGTGTGCCAGCCTTTTTCATACATTCATCAAAATGTGCCGATATCTGGGACTATGTCCAGAGCACAAATAATAGTAACAATAGTAACAACAACAACTTCTTCTTCCTTCTCCTCCTCTTCTTCTTCCTCTTCTTCTCCTCCTCTGTTTAATTTGTATACTGCCCTTCATCTGACGATCTCAAGGTGGTTCACAGCATAAAACGTCTGGGATGTAGCTAGCTGGTATTCTCCATGTACATTAGAAACATTGAGGAGAATAAATGAAAGGGGCAGAGTCCAGAGTGTTTAGAATTCAGATCAGTTCTCATAATGGGAAATTTCCGAATTGTAGTGTAGGATTCTACTGTAACGAATGGATAGTGTAGCAAAGAATCCTTCTTGGGCCCATCACATACTGCACAACTGTCCCATTTAAATTGGGACATTCCAGATTTACAGAAGCCACCCTGGCTTCTGACCCCAATCCCAGGTGTCCCATTTTTCACCCTGTGCTGTGGCGCAAGTAAATTGGCTCACACCAGAGTGCAGGACCAAAAGACAGAAGCAAAACTTACCCTGCCCATCCCCCCCCGTCACCAGTGTTCTTCCTCCTTCCACCGTGCCTTTCCAGTCAACATACTTCCAGAAGCCAGCACCACACTGGCTACACTGGTGGCAGTGACCATGGCAGTGGTGGCTGAAGGCAGTGCATAAAGATGCAAGGGAGGGAGCTAGAGTGAGAGGAGGGATGCCCGTCAAGGTTGTGTCCCAATTTTCCTCACTCCAGTGATGGAAGGTATGCCATTAATTTTGGGTCTATTAATTATGGTAGGTCTACTCTGAGCAGGACTTAGACCTTCATTTGTTAGCCCGCATTCAGCCTCCCTCGCCTCAGCTTCTAAACCCTTGTTAAGGTTTCATTGGCATCTGATGGAAAAGAGAAAGAGAACTGGGAGATGTTTGCATATTGTTGACACCGTAGTTTAAATCCCTCATGACAGCTTCACACAGTTCTTTATTCAAAGTACAGCACACTGAAAAGCAAACATGAGTTACATGGGAGAATCTACAGCTGGTGATATTGTTATTTCTGAATGGCAGCATTTTACATCAAAGAGAAAGGCATGCATCTATGTATCTTAACGAATCAAATTAATTTCATTATCTTTTATGGAGAGATTTTGTACAAGCTTTTGACTGATGGTTAATGGTTGCAGACTCATTAACAGCATGACAGATTTAAGCTTCAGTTTCAAAGATTTTGCTTCCATTCCTGGTGGAAAACTAGAAAGTACTGTTTCTCAGCATGTTTGGGTTTTGTGTCATTAAAAACTCCCCTCTTCCTGAAACATTTGTCTGAATTCAATTTGTTTGAAATCTGTGGTAGTGATTAACATTTCAGTCTGAGTATTTCAAAGACGTGCTTCAGCTTGTCCTGCATTAAAACAATAATTTTTCGCCTCCAGCTAAATGACATTAATTGGTATTTATATATTATTATTAGGAAAGTTTGTTTTGTCAATTGAGTTTCATAGTAAACTAAACAAGCTGCTGGTGTGAGTGGAAAAGCCAGATGCATTTATGCCACATCTTAATTTCCAAGAAACAATTTAACCCATTCAGCTGTTATGCCAACTTACCCAATGCAGTTAAACTGTGGAATTTAACTATGTATTGGGTTCCACAAGATGGCCACCAACTTGGATCACTTTAAAAGGAGATTAGATAAATTCATGGAGGATAAGACTGTCAGTGGCTACTAGCCATGATGACTTTGTGCTACCTCCAGTATCAGAGGCAGAATGCTTCGAAACATCAGTTGCTGGGGATCATGAGTAGGAAAGGGTTATTGCGGTTGTGTCCTGCTTGCTTACTGTGAGACTAGAATGCAGGACTTCGAAGGATCCTTCTTGCGTTATTAAGTAAAGGCTCAGTATCTATGTTTAGTGCCAGAGCTCGCTGTCTAATGGAGAACAGATACTGTCAAGGAAAGTAGGCTGGAAGGTGCGCAGCTCAAGTTACTTGCTCCTTGAAGCAGAGCAGCAACAGTCTCCCCATCTGCAAGTCATGGTGCATAATGCCCAAGGCCAGCCAAGTCATTTTGGCTCCTGAGACAGATCATTCCACTTAGCAGCAAATCGCTGGTTATTTAATTTACTATTTCATGACATCTCAAATCAGATGCCTTAGGGGTGGCTGCCTCAGTGGTAGGGCAGGTCCCAGCTATAAGGGTAAGCAGAGATGTGAAGTCTAGGAGTTGTACTATATCTATATTTGTCATTCAGAAGGCAAATGCATCTTTTCTCTAAAAAGAAATAACAGGTTGAAGATTTCATCTTTTTAAGGATGACTTTACACAAGGAGAGTAGTTAATTGGTTGTTAAATGCGACCTTTTATCTAAGGAAGTGTAACAGGTATGTGAGTGCAGGACAGAATAGGAACCAGTTTAAAACATTTAAATTGCTCTGAAAAGTGTTATTTGAAAAGCACCAGGGGTCATTCTTTGTGAAACACAAAAAAGATTTTTTTTTATAAAAAAAAAAGTAAAAAAAAAAAGCCTGATGTGTATATGCCCACATTACAAGACCACCAGCCAGGCTAGAAAAATGGTATGACTGGCATCTTATCCTCTGGAGAACCAGAGTTCTTAGTATTTTGAAGATCAAAGCATAAGCACATTAACAGACTCCAGTTTTATCTGCAGCAATCAGTCTCTTGCTGTCAGAGTGTGGAAAATCATAGAAAGGCTGCAACCAAAACATGCTGGAGATTGATATGGAGAAAGCAAAATATGGTGCAATTAACATGTTACTGTATATTGCAATCAAAATTGACTGTTAATCATGGAAATGGCATTGTCTAGACAACTTTGATGGACAATTTATTACAATAAATAGCAAATACTCTTGTAGTGAGATTTATTGTGATATAAATGGCCCATGATTTTTTCAGAGTTCATTATCAGACTTGAACCAAATCTTATCTGTTATTTTGGAGATATGGCTATAGCAGAAGGTGAAACCACTAAGTATAATTGACAATTCAGGGTGCACTACCAAGACTGACATACTATGGAAGATTTCTGGATGCTGGGCTTTGATGTTGATATTTTCCAGCATGAAATTCAACAGTTTCAGGAACAGTCTTGGCTTGCTGAAAACAGCTGATAAACATATTTCTATGTTCCTACTTTTACCTGAAGTGGAAGGCAACATCTCTGTGGTATACCATGACTCTAGAACCAAAATCTTGAGAAATACATGTCTCTGTGGTGACGTGTTTGCATGCATGTTTCTGTGTAACGTGTGAGCTTGGTTACAACAGATACTTGCAATTTATCTGGGGAAAATTCAACAGCAAAATTGCCTGCAGTGAATTGAGCCTTCATAAATTCACATTCTGCTTAATATTTTAAATACCCAAGCCCCTTTGGAAAACATGCAAAGAAACATTAAACTTTGGGTAGTTCTTGTATTTCTGAGGGATAACCTGTGTATGCCTTGGAGAACAGAGTGGGAAAGGAAAGTATGAGAGGCAGCCTGTGGAAAAGACACAAGTAACCTTTTATACATGCAGAAGGGAAGGTCAGTGTATGTATATGTGAATGCATTTATTCATTCTGGCTTGTGGCCTGTCTTATCCCAAAGGTGGATAACATCATATATAATATATACAGCCGACAAAAATGGAGGAAAATGCAAGCAAAATATAATCCCGTGTCCTTGCCACAGCCTCTATCCTGCTACTCTTGTCCCCTCCCTGCCCAACCCGCTTACTCCTATTCCCAGCCAATATTCCCTAGTACAGAGGTCAGCAAACTTTTTCAGCAGGGGGTCGGACCACTGTCCCTCAGACCTTGTGGGGGGCCGGATGATATTTTGGGGGAAAAATGAACAAATTCCTATGCCCCACGAATTTTTTACTTGGTTCAGCATGTAAAATTGTTGAAAAATTGTGCCAGTTGTGAGCATGGAGATCTCTATGCTGGCTGCATCTTCCTATGCATATTGTAGAATTTTCTGTCCCACCCTTTTAAATGTTGCATGTGATGTATTTTTATGTAATTATGGGCACCAGGAATATGCTGAACTACATAATTTGTTTTTTGTTTCAGTTACAAAGATGAATAATGAACTTGGAGATTTTAAGTAAGTAAATAAGTTCCCAGGCTGTATGCTGATTTGTTTCAGCATATGATATGCTAATATATACAATCGGGATATTGAAGGAATTTTAATTAGTTCGTAATCCATCATGGCCTCAGTTCATAATGATGAAGGCTTCTGTTTATTCGTCCCCATCGAAATTTGCCATGTCCTGGCCAGGGGGAATCTTGGTAACAAAAAAAAAAAAAAGTGGTTTAAAGAGATCAGATAGGCTTGGGGGAGGCGTCCTACAGCTCTGACATATTCCTAGCATTCAGCCTGGGCAGCTTGGGGAGCCAGGATAATTGGGATCGAAACTGAGATTTCCCATGGCTCATTGACTGATCACTAATATCGTCATCATTTGCAACTAATAATGTAACGGATTAGCATTAGTTCCAGAGGTTTTGTTTTTTGATCAGGCTGATGGTAAACAGCAATGGAAGGGCTGCTGGTGTTGAAGCCATTGAGTTTGCACTTGGTCACCATGTGGAATGTGGAATCCAAAAATGTCCTTTAGGGAATATACAGGAATCAGGTTTAAGCAAAACTTGATTCGAAAAAGAGGATTAATGATGGTTGAGTCCCCATCTCCAACAACTCAAGAACTGGCTGTTCCTTGATAGGTGGAAGTTCCTCTATAAACAGGACTCTAGGTTCTCCTTGAATTGGCAAAGGTGCTAGGCAAAAACTTAAAAGAAAGCCAAAATATGGTTAACTTGATTAGCCACTGTTCAGGGTTCTGATGCAATGCAGAAATTCCTATACTCCTTTTTGTGGCTGTACCAGAGGCAGAAAGGGAAATTCATGGCACCTCAGGCTAGCCTAGCCTTATCCTCATAATTCTAAACCATGGCTTTGTGCTATGTGAGCTAAAACATTTTCCAGAATCGTCCCTCAACACCACCCCTATAACCTGTCTCCCCCTCCTCCCCCCGGCATGATCTGCATGTCATTTTAGAACCAACTAGAAATGCTGACATCGAAACAGAAAGAAAAAACAGAAATATTTTACTTCAAAAGTCAAATTCTGAGCAAGCTCCTTTGAAAATGGCAGGTTTCAATGGGCCTGTTTAACAGTTGTTCTTAATCCAGATTTGTACATCCAAGATTTTGTCTGTTTCCAGTGAGAGAATGCCATGAAATATTGGATTTAGACTGGAAATCCAGGTCTTATTATCTGCAGTTGTAGGGTATCCTGCACACTGCACAAGGAAATTTATATGCAGTTTGGCAGGACTACAACTCAGCCCTTCTGTTTCTACATCTCTTACCTTCACAATCCATTGACTAATTTGTGGCTTTTCAAAACTTAGCAGTGAATATCTATAGCATCTATATCAATATCTATATAGCTATATCTATCTTCCATGAAGTTTTATTCATTTCAGTAAGAACCCACCAGGTAAAATCCTAACAGAACAGTGCTAAGGATAACAGCATGTCCACATGAGTGCGAGAGGCCCAGTCAAAACACAAACTTGATTTTTCTGTGGCTGAAAATATGTGTTTAATTAGAATAGTGCAAGGGAGAGGAAAAGGAAGGTCTCATGAGAATAGCCCAGGTGTATGATCTTTCCAGTGACACATTCCCCCAACCAACCCTGGTATAACAACTGGCTATTCATAGATGCTGGAGTAACATTCAAATAATATATTACCAAGTTAAGCACTAAAAGAAAGGGGGGGGGAGATTTATTTAAAAGCCGGCTCTAAAGATAATATTTCTAGTGGCAGAAGAATGCTATTTATTTTACATTTACGTTTTCCATTCTCTTCAGAAGTTCCCAGCAGAAAAAGAATGTAGGCCGCACTCTGAACTGAAGGCATGGCAGGCAAGTTCACAGATAGCAAGCAGGCGTGTAAGTCCTGAAGGAGAAATAACGAGGATAATGAAATTAGATGAACATTTTATTTTAAGGTCAAAATTACTAAATGGCTTCATTTTTCTACTCTGAGTTTGCCACATAAGCCTGAAATACTGGAACTAAGCACATTCATACTCCCCTGCATATTCAAGTTGTCCATGATATTTATCTTTTCTATATATGCAGGTAAAAAGGTAAAAGGCAAAGGGACCTCTGGACAGTTAAGTCCAGTCAAATTTGACTATGGGCTGCAGCACTCATCAGTGGCGTAGCGTGGGTTGTCAGCACCCGGGGCAAGGCAAGTAATTTGCGCCGTCCCGCTGCACTGTCCCTCCCCCAGATAGTCCCTTGCTCTCTCTCTGCACCGCACGCCTGGCACCCTCCCCTCCACAGTGGGCGGCGACCCGGCGGCTCGGATTGGATTCACACAGCCAGCACTGCAGTGAGAGAGAGTGAGTGAGCCAGGTAGGGGCAGAGAGCTGCGAGTGCGAGCGCCCCCCCCAGATGTTGCGCCTGGGGCGGCCGGCCCTCCCTACACCCCCCACACTACGCCACTGGCACTCATCTCTGCTTTCAGGCTGAGGGGGCTGGTGTTTGTCCACAGACAGCTTTTCTAGGTCATGTGGCCAGCATGATAACTGCTTCTGGTGCATGGAACACCATGATGAGTGCCAGAGCACATGGAAACACTGGGGGGGGGGGTTGTGTGTTTGTGTATATATCCTGATATCAAACGTACGTGTGTGTGTGTGTGTGTGTGTGTGTGTATTTCTGGAAAACTGGAAACCTAACAGGATTATCAGCATACTTCCTTAAAACTCTTTCACATTAATTTGCATGTCCATCTAGACAAGCAAACACCTATTTACCATTCTCGTATAAACCCCAATTATAAAATTAAAGTGAACATATTTGTAAGCCACATAATCACAGCAGACGCATAAACAAAAGATGCAGAATCAGCCCCTATTGTGTGTGCTTTAAAAATTATTACTGCCATGAAAGCAGTTTTGTTTCTACTGTCTAGGACAGCAAGCCCATATGCCAATTTCTTCCATTGTTTTTCAGCCTTCCTTTCCCTCCTTCTTTTATATTGCTATACTTTTCTGTTTTGCTCACCAATCAATGTTCCTCGCTTCAAAAGAATGTTTTCCCCACAGCTGGTGGTTGCTTTTGTTTTTCAGATTTCCTTATCACTATGAATGTTCTGTTTTATTGTGATGGGCTATACAATTTTTAAGTGGGCATGGAAACAGAGGTCTCTGTTCACTGTTAGCATAGTCACAAAGTTAGGCTGACAAGATAATGAGTGAGTTCACATATAGTTCTAAGCCATGTTTTGTTTAACTCATGGTTTATTGAATAAACCTCAGAACTGTCTCACAGATGATCAAACAAGCCATAGTTTGTTTCTTCAAAGTTACTTTGTTTTCCAGCTGTTCTTGCCTCATGCCTCTGTAGATTTGCAAATACAATGGTACCTCGGGTTACATACACTTCAGGTTACATACGCTTCAGGTTACAGACTCCGCCAACCCAGAAATAGTACCTCAGTTTAAGAACTTTGCTTCAGGATGAGAACAGAAATCGTGCTCCGGCGGCCTGGCGGCAGCAGGAGACCCCATTAGCTAAAGTGGTGCTTCAGGTTAAGAACAGTTTCAGGTTAAGAACGGATCTCTGGAACGAACTAAGTACTTAACCCGAGGTACCACTGTATGTGCAGTGGGGTACCCAAACAGACCATTGTTAACAAGCTTCCTGGGTTGGGATGTAATGCTGAACCATAGTTAAAATAAGCCATGGTTCATGAGCCAACAGGAAACTATGGCTTCACATCATGGTTTATTGCTGGAAACAAACTGTGGTTTGTCTGTCAGACAGGGTTCAGATATTCAAACAAATCACACCTTCACAATATCTCAGTGTTAAGTGTGAACCCAGGTCAATAAATACATAGAATAGAAAGTGTTCTACAACATATAATTATTTGAAAAATATATAGTGTATAGCACAAGTATTATATTCTCTGTTTTTACCACCATAGAATTGCCAAAACCTGCTAGTTTCATTTGACTTTGGTACAAAAAGCAACCTCAAAATTTCAAAGCACAAAGGGAATTGAGGTGGGCCAGATCAGTCTAAAAACATGTTTTGAACAAAAAGAAGTAACGGGAATCATGTTCAAAATATATATAACCTACAACTTCAGAAAGTCTGTTCCTACCATTAGATAAGTGCTTCCTTTCACACCCTCACAATCCGGAAATGTGTGAGCTCGTCAAAAATTAGTGTGAGAATATTCTTGGCATTTTTACCAAACCACACTGTCAGAGGTAACTGAAGTGCTTTTCAGAACATGAACGAACAACTGGCAACTGCAATAATTATGCAGTAATTATCCTATATAATGTAGAGGATAAACTGCTTGCTTGAGATGGATCAGAATTAGACTCCTGAAACCAAAGACAGCAGAAGATTCTAAACAGGAATAGCAAGCATAGTGTGAAGTCATAAATTGACATCATTTAAATCCTAAAGACATGTTTCATATAATCACCCTATATTCAACAACTCAGGAAATGTTTATGAAGAGGGGAATCCTCTTGCCCTTAGGCTTCATGGAACAGTTTTTGTTCACCAGTATCATTTGAATAATTAAATAAGATGGCCATTGGAATATGGGCACTTGCACAAAAGAGTCTGTACAAATCAGATTCAGAATTACTGACTCCTATTATGGATTGTTGAAAATGAGAAAAGCAGGAAATACTGTAAGAATTTGTAAGTCTGTTCAGTTCTGGCTCCAATGTTGCAGTGGAGTAATGACCTTCCCCAAGATATCTTGCACGTTCAGATAAACAGAAGCAAAAACTGATAGTGAAAGGGGAAGCATCATTCTTTGCACTGATGTTGGATGAACATGTTGAGGCAGCCCAAGTGGTCAGTGTGCCTACTTTCTTTCTCAAACACATTGTATTTTAATTCCAAGCATACTTTCAGCTGTTGCCTTTCTATACAATAGTGGAAAACATGGCTCATAGCAAAATTACAACGTATTGTTACAAGGTTTTGGCGTTTCCATTTTTATTTTCTTCTTTGTTTTATTTGAGTCAAACCCTTGGAATAAGTTCCAGATCTACTTATTACATTCCTACTCCACCCTTTCTGTAAAGTGATGAGGTTGACACCAAGAAAATCCACATATAATTAACAAGAAAACAATGTAACAATAAAACCAAAGAATGAATATATACAAAAAATCTGCAGCTAATTAAAAATAAAAATCCGATTAGAAACACATATTAAAAGAAAGAAAAGCAGGGGGAGGGGAATCAGCCCTGTAGACCAGCATGGTTCTTACGTTCTACGTCTTCTTGCCTATGTGTCTTCTGGAGTTCCCCAGAGGGATCTGGCTAGGCACTTTGGGAAACAGGATGCAGGGATGGGTGGCTTTTGGGGTGTGTGGTGTGATAGGATTGGGGAAGGGCACAGGCCAGGATGGAGAGGCTGCATGGATTCTGTAGGGAGAAGCAGGATGGTTTAAAAAAGATAGAGGGATGTGTATAGCAGAGAGAAGAATTATGTGCAAGAAGCAGCATACAGGCAACTCCTAATCTTCCCACCCTGACTCACCTCCATGTCCAAACACCCCGTGAGCACCCTACAAGCTACAGACTGGCCCTTTCCATTGGGTGTACAACCCCGTCCAGAAGAGGTCACCCAGGTCTCAAGACTTGCAACACATAACACCTCTTGGAGGTTTAAAAGCAGAGGCGGGATGGCCAACTGCCGTGGATGCTTTTGTTGAGATTCCTGCAGTTGGGCTAGATGACCCTTCCAACTCTACAATTCTATGATTCTATTAAATGCATTGTGTGCCCGAAACATTATTTCATAATGTTGTATTGCTGGTCAAGTTGCTGAAAAAGACAACAGCTCTTTCTGGCAATAAGATGGAGCAGGGTTTGAAATGATTAATGCAACCTGGGCACATTTCGTCGAATGATGAATACTGATGTGGTGAATTCAGTATTCTTAAGGTAAATAAATAGATAAATGACTCATGCAAACTGCTTGAAGAAGTAGTTCAACATTTATGGCGAATCGGAGGAAGCAGTTGTGCAGTTAACTCCTCCTTCTGCTGTCTGTGGTGAGACTGTGACACCTAAAGGAGGCTGGCTTTTCTTGTAGCTGAGTTGCAGATGTTGTGAGCTCCAGGAGCTCTTGTTTGGAATTCATAGTCCGCACGGACAACCCTCGTCTCCTTGTTTCTCCTTGTTTTGAGCTGCTCTGGGAACACATTGTGACACTGTTGTTTCATTTCAAGGGCTGTAGTTACTTTCCTTTCCCATTAGTGCAGGAACTCATATCAAATATATTTATAAACACAAAGTATGGTTGCTAAACCTCTCCCAGTAAGATTCTGAATAGACTCAAGAAAAATGATTAGTTTTCACGGTGGAAAACATCATTTTTGGGGTGAGCCCATTACAGTTGTGGTATGGGAAGTGGGGCACTATTCCTGGGTCGTGGCAGATGCTTTCACATCTTTGCTACTGCATTTCTCTATTTAATACCTTTCCTGTTGAGCTCCAGTGCAGCAGTGGCACCCCACCTCACACACTGCAATAATCCCTTTCTAGGACTGGAGTTCACTGTGCTCTCAGTGATGCCACTGGGAGAATTATTACCGTATTGATTTCATTTCAACAGTTAATATGCAGCTTAATTCCATACTCTATAAGCAGTATACAGTAAGTTTGCAAAAGATGCAATAGAGATAAAATCAGTTAAAATAAACCATAAAAACTTACCTGAGGTGCCTTTTGAAATACAAAGGTCTCCACCAAGTGGCAGAATTTCAACTAAGAGGTGGTCTATCTTAACTCAGCCAGGAAGAAGTTCCTCAGCACTGCACCCATAATATTGAATGCATGGTTCCTGGTGGATATGAGTTGCATGTCTGTGCCATGGGGGTGGGGTGGCTATTAATAGGGAACTTAAGGTATCCTGGAACCCAAGTTGTTAAGGCCTTTGTTGTCAATTAATATAAGAACGATGGGCCTGAGGGACTCCTCCTATATTTTCTTCCATCATAACAGTATTGGGGACAAGGACTATGTTCGTGAGGGGTGTACACAGTTGAGGTCAGGGCCCCAGGAAATCATGGGGAAATGGCTGGTCAGATTCCCAGATTCTCTACATTTTCTGTGCCTCCTGGTGTCCCTAGGGCCTTCTAGTTCATGTCTGTTGCAGCATTTAGGGCCTAGTGAAGGTCTAGTTGTGAGGAGTTGCTGCCATCTTGTTTGTTTGGATCACGGACTCATGCCAGAATTGCCAAACTGAGACCATTTTGACTGTCAAATTCAGATTCCAAAGGGATCAAAATACAGTATGTTCACCCCTCCCCCACCTGAAGTTTAATGCCTCATCTGAAGTTTAATTTGAAATTTAATGTGTATCAACTTGGGAAACTGCTTCAAATTGATACACACACACACACACACACACAGGCAGCCTTCCAGGGCAAAAGCCTTCACACACAAGGCAGTTTCCACAAAGTAAAATACAATATACAAAAGCAAAATTACAGACACCATAAATACATTCCATGATCAAATATAGAAAGTTAAATCTGAAGAAGAAAGAACTGTGTATTTGTCTGCCAACTATTATTCTTTTAAAAACCAAGGCTTCTAAAATAAATAAATAAATAAATAAATAAATACCAAATGTTTTCAAAATATTGCTTTTTATTTTACTATGTGTATATTTTATGAATAGATAAAAAGGCTACTTTCTTGTTTCTTTTTTTTAAGGGGTAGAGAGGGGAGGCAAAAGACAGAGAAATGAAAAACATGCATCTTGGAGTTGGGTGTCTATAGCGCTTGGACGATATTATGATTAATTTTATATGTAGCTTTCCAGATGTTGGAATTTTATCCCATTTTAAAACTATCTCTAATGTCTAACAGGATATGTGCAGAGTATAGCCTTTAACAAAGTTCTCTTTCATAAACCTAGGCTCTAGTTGCAAAACAGAATCCAGGGAAATATTTCTGACCAGGAGCTGAGTGAGCAGAAATTCCAAAGGGGGGAAACGCACGAGAGAGAAAGAACGAACCCAATAAAAGGCTGGATTTTTGCCGCACTTGTTTTGGAAGATTATGGATAGGCACCGAGTGCTACATTTCTGCTCGCTGAACACAGCCCTCTTGGTGCTTATTTGGATTGGCATCTCCAAAGCTCAGAAGGATTGCACAGGTGTGGAGTGTAAGCAGCTGGAAAATTGCATTGAGGAAGTGCTTGAGCCGGACGAGTGCTGCGCCTCTTGTCTCCAGCATGGCTGCACCTGTGAAGGCTATCAGTACTATGACTGTGTGAATGTCGGTTTTATCAACGGCAAGGTCCCCGAAGGGCAGTCTTACTATGTCGACTTTGGAAGCACAGAATGCTCCTGTCCCAAAGGGGGCGGCAAAATCAGCTGCCAGTTTATGCTCTGCCCAGACCTTCCACCCAACTGCATCGATGCCGTGCTGCCCGCGGACGGGTGCCCTCAGTGCGGGAGAATCGGCTGCCTCCATGAAGAGCAGAAATACGCAGCAGGACACACGTTCCACATGCCTCCGTGCAAGGTTTGCCACTGCCCCAATTCTGGAGGGGATCTCATGTGCTACATGCTCCCAGACTGTAATGAATCCACTTTAAACCCTCATAGCCCATCCGATACCGGGGACACCGAACCAGAACGGCACTATGATGATTCCTATAGTTATGACCAGGAGGCACCAGAAGGAGACACCACTCAGGTAGAGCCACCTAAGAAGTTCTACAGTTATTCGGCTCATACAGAGCAAGAGAGCATGGGCCAAGAGCAAAGTGAGGATTATGATTACCTTGCAAGCAGCAGTGTTACTCCTCCGTCATTAACTCACCCTGCTTCAACGACAGAAGCTCTGCCACCCACGACCACAGTTGCTCGTGTTCTGCACTACCCTGAAACTAGTCGCGCCACTGAAAAGAGTGAGGAAAGGATTTCTACGACAAGCACGGTATCAACCCCCAAAGCACGGCAAAGGCATCATCGAACAACCATTGCTAACAGCGTTAGGAAGGAACAAGCTGCGGTTACAACTGAGAGGCCCAGAAATATGGCAGATGTGGAGAGGAGAAAGCCAGCCAACAGGGAGAGGAATGAGCAAGAAGAAAATGCCCGCTTCAAAATCAAGCTAAACATGAAGAAAGACAACAAACAGAAAGAAAACAGGTTGTTGGTCCTACAAGAGTCCAATATGACTCAATCGCATGGGCTAAACTCTTTGCAGGAGAAAAATGAGGAAATTAAGTTCCCCAAGGTCAAGTTCAATCCAACACAACCATCTCCCATTGCACTGAAAGAAGACAACAATAGGATATCCTTAAAACAGCCTCAGACTCTTTATCATTACACATCTGAAGAGGACATAGATCCCAACTCTGTTCAGACTTCCCCCAAGTTATCAGAAGGTAAGATTTTGTATTCAAAACCAGGGACATTTGGTCCCTGGGCATGATGTACAGTAAACCATGGCTTATGTCTTACCCTAGAGGTGGCTAGTATGTGGCCCTCCAGAGGTTGGAGGTTTGACTACAAGTCCCATCTACCCTTGACCACTGCTTATGCTCCCATCAGTCCCAGATGGGAGTTGGAGCCACCAACATCTGTAGGGCCATAGGTTAGCCATACTGTTGTATGGAATCTGGCCAGTGCTATCTATAGTTATGCATCTTCATTAGAAATGTTCAGTCTGAGAAACTATTCACCTGGTTATAAATATCTGGTCAAAATGCTAAATGATGACCTTTTTAAAATAATGTTGCTAGTAAACCTAGTGACAAGCACAATGCTTATAGAAAGTTAAGTCAATCTCCACATACTGTTGAATTTGGAACATACTATCTGTTGTGACAGTTCTATGCATTATGGGATATCCTCTCAATATATAACACAATTGTCTAATGAACTGTGTAGAGGGAGTATCTATCTGACAGATATGCAGATCTGTTCATGAGCTGTTTGTTAATTAATGTTTGCTAAATGGTTACAATTCTAAGCGGTTACAATGTTTTGTGATTAGCCTCTACAGTGTGTCAATCAAAATGACCATTTGCCGTAGTGCCTTACCATAGTACACACAAAACTCCCTGTTATCTGTAGCATCTAGCCATGAGCTGGTGGGTATTTCCTTTTGTTAGCGATATGAAGTGTGGCAAAGTAGAAAAGAGGTAAAGGTTCCCTTATTACTACATGACTGTGCACTGATGACAATCTGTTACTGATATGGCTGTAGGTAACCTCCACCCAGAGGGACGCGGGTGGTGATGCGGGTAAAAGCCTCAGCGCCTAGGGCTTGCCAATCGAAAGGTCAGCGGTTCGAATCCCCGTGGCGGGGTGCGCTCCCGTTGCTCGGTCCCAGCGCCTGCCAACCTAGCAGTTCGAAAGCACCTCCGGGTGCAAGTAGATAAATAGGGACCACTTACTGGCGGGAAGGTAAACGGCGTTTCCATGTGCTGCGCTGGCTCGCCAGATGCAGCTTTGTCACGCTGGCCACGTGACCCGGAAGTGTCTCCGGACAGCGCTGGCCCCCGGCCTCTTAAGTGAGATGGGCGCACAACCCTAGAGTCTGTCAAGACTGGCCCGTATGGGCAGGGGTACCTTTACCTTTTTTATCATCTTATTAGGACACGTTACTAAAAAAAATAAAACCAGCGACAGAACCCTCTAGAATACTTTGTGGAACTGCAAAAATAATTTATCAGTGGTAATCCACGGTCATCTAATTTTCCTTAGAGTAGTGAAAGCTGAGGCCACTGATGTGAATAGTGACCAAGATGTGACACAGTTCAGGTTCATTTTCTGTCAGACTTTATGTCACCTTTATCATGTCATTAACGTATTTCTTAATAAGCACACTACCATGTTTATTTGTACCCACATTTAATATCTGAAAAACGTCCAGGAAGCCCTGATTATTTTGGAGGCTTGACTTTGCGTTGCATTTCTTCACAGTAACAATAAGCCATAAAGTGATCCCTTCCTGTTCCCACTCTGATAAGATGAGAACTGAGATCAGATCACAATGGCTCTTGTCCAAAATAAACCATATCCATGATCTAAAGATTGGGACGTCTGCCTCTCCCTTTCCTGCCAATCTGAGAGTCCCCATGCTTGTGTTTCTCATTTGTTTTGTTGCCAATGCTGACTTAATCAGTCACAATTGCCACCCTAATCAGACGGAGACCTTATTCCAAACTGTGGTAAAATAATATCCTGAACTAGGTCAAATAGCCTAGTGCCAAAAAGATAAAATGCATTCATTTGTACAGTAAATGGGCTGTATTTCTGGCTGGTGTTAAAGTTGGGAAGTTGCCACTTAATGACTTACTGGAAATCAACACACGCAAATAAAGGAAAGTAAAGATTCAGGTTTGTATCCAACTAAGGTTGGAACTAGATATAGTTTGGAACATAGTATTGCCACCAAACCAGCAGCCTTGTTTGTCCTGTACTTCTCATTCCCCTCAAGAACCTGTGCTATTATAAAAGACATGATGGCATGCCACAACACTGTGAGTGTCCCTACCCCTGCAAGCAGCATCCAATGTAGCATGAAGGGATGGAGTATAGCATGATGACATCATGTCAGACATTACTTTGATGTTTCCAGGGGAGGTGAGGAGCAGGAGGAGACACGGAGAAGGAAATCATCAGGGCTGAGGCATAGTTGGCCACTGAGTAGAGGTCAGGAACCAAGAGTCAAGCAGAAGATCAGAGCTGAGAATTCAGAGCAGTAGAACAAGTTGAGAGTCAGAACTAGACAGGCATAATATAGACTACTGTTGTCTACACAAAGCCCCAGGCTAAACAGGAAGTCTCTATAGCATGGGTAGGCAAACTAAGGCCCGGGGGCCGGATCTGGCCCAATCGCCTTCTAAATTTGGCCTGCGGGCGGTCTGGGAATCAGCATGTTTTTACATGAGTAGAATGTGTCCTTTTATTTAAAATGCATCTCTGGGTTATTTGTGGGGCATAGGAATTTGTTCATCCCCCCCCAAATATATAGTCCGGCCCCCCACAAGGTCTGAGGGACAGTGGACCAGCCCCCTGCTGAAAAAGTTTGCTGACCCCTGCTTTATAGCCTCTTCCTGGCAAAGAAATCAGTGGCAAGCCTGTTACTCCAGCACCTTGAGATGCTTCCTCCTTGGCTAGGTGTAGCCAACCTGCTGCCCTTCAGATGTTTTGTTGGTCTGCAACTCTCATCAACCTCAGCCAACATGGTCAAGGATGATGGGAGCTGTACTCCATGGACAACTGGAGGGCACCAAATTGGCTACTCCTGTTCCAGGGAAACACTCTCTGGTCTGTAACCCTTCTGGCTCACCACACAGGGCAGCTGTGTATAGAACTGCATGTCAGCATCTGACTTAATTTTGGGGGTAATTTTGTTTAGTCTTTACCATGAAAACTTCTGCTACAGCACTGTTTCATCATCAGCATGTTAAAAAGGTGTTTCTTTCATACGCACAGTATGTATATACTCAATCTTAAGCAACACTGCCATGTGATGAACAGTGTAAAGCCCTCCCTGCTGCCACAGAGCCCCCCAAGTGAAGCAGCCTGCCTACAGTCACCTATAGCAAAGTGTGCAAGGGGCCTGGTTCATGTTATTCTTGACCCTCAAAAATGTGGGGGGATTTATGTGAACTAGGCCTCTGCCTGATGGGTATCTCATAGAGTCTGCAACCCGCGGCTCCGGAGCCACATGTGGCTCTTTTACACCTTTGCCGCGGCTCTGGGGCGGATAGTAGTGAGGGGAGGAGGCGCATTGGGCGCCCCGACACTCCCCACTGTGGCGGGCGCTGTACTGGCTGTGACATTGCATGGGGGCGGTGCATGCGTTAGTCACGCACCGTCCCGACGTCACCTTCCCGCCCGCTGTCAGATCGGACATTAAGGTAAGAAACAATATATGCAGTGTTATATTTGTTTTAAATGTTGCAATGGTTTTGCGGCTCCCAGTTTTTTTTATTCGGAAACGGGTCCAAGTGGCTCTTTTTGTCTTAAAGGTTGCAGACCCCTGTCATAGAGGGTCTCATAGACGTTCATGGTGGGTGTAAGATACACACATGGCTTTTCCACTTAGACATAGTAGTGGAGTGACTGCATTAACCAAGGTAAACACATGGTTATTTTTCTGGATAGCATGAAAGGAAAACAGCAAATGTAGTTGGGTATAAAGTGTTAGCAAATCTCAGTGAATCTGAAGTTCACCGAGAAATATAAATTGGTACATTAGGAAGAAATGGATGCACTTTCTGGCACTGAAAACATCCATTACCACTCTCACATTTACAGGATCTTGAAATAGCTCTGAGCGCTAGAACTAAGTCATTCAACTCTTTCAGTTTCCTCCATTATATTACAATCATGGCTCCAAGGTAGCCGCGATGACTAATTTTGGCATCATTTGAAAAGTATCTGGTGATGTTTTGTGGATATTACTTTTGCTGACACAGACTGGATAGGTTTTGTGACAGCACCAGCAAATTTTCTAAACCATAGACTTGAACCATATGTTTTTTAAGAGGAAGGCGGAGGTTGCCAGTGCCTCAGAAAGTGGGAGTTCTGTAAGTCCCACCTAACCTATCAAGCTATCATGCTTTCTGTCAGTTCTATACACTCAAACTTAGTCATAAAGCTATCCTTCATCTGTATTCTACTTACATGGGTCTTGCCAGCCATGATAGCTAAATAGAATATTGAAAACACAACAGTGGAGGACCATCACCCCATTTTAAAGTTTTGTAAACGAAGGTAGGAGGACAAAAGCTTGTGGTAGAACATCAGCCTTGCTTACAGAAGGCTCCAGGTTCAAATCCTGGGGCTAGGAATGTCCCCTGTCTGAAATCCTTGGAATTTCGGATTGGAATAGATAATATTGAGCTAGATGGACTGGTGGTTAGAATCATAGAACTGTAGAGTTTGAAGGGACACTGAGGGTCATCTAGTCCAATCCCCTGGAATGAAGGAATCCTACTCACAGCCTTCCCTGGTTGGGCTTGAACCACCAGCCTTCTGGCTACCAGCCAGATGCACAAGCCAATTGTGCCACCTGAGGCCTAGATATAAGGCAGCTTTCTTTATTCCTATACGTTTGGCTGACCTACAGTGTACTGTGTGGAGACAAGTGTAGGGCTGCCATACATCCAGAATTTCCCAGACATATCAGGATTCGCCCATTGAAAATAGTGTAGAGGCGGAATTTTCAGAATTCAGTGGGGGTTTTTGGTTGTTTTTTAAAAATCTCAACTTTTTGAAATATGGCAACACTTCTTCAAAACCATGGAATACAGGATCCAGGTTTGGCCTTTAGCCAGAGAACACCAGTTATATTTGAACACCAGCACTTTGAACCATGCTTAGTAGTGAACCAGCAGCCAGCAAAACTGGTGAGATATGCTCTCACCATCCCATTCCAGTTAAAATTGTATCAACAGCAGCAATCTTGAAAATTCTGGGCAATCTTCAAAGGCAGCCCCATACCGTAGTCTAAATGGGCCACTAGCAGAGCATGGATAGCTATGGCTAGACTTTGTATGTAACCCTTCTTACTCAGATAGACATGAAACGAGTGCAGCAGCTGCAAAAGACCGATGATCAGAGCTGCACAAATGACAGGAATCAAGGCATTTGTTTTCCATTTTGAAAATAGGTGATATTTACACACTTTTAAAACAAGCAGATTGCAAAGGATCTAAAAAAGCATCTCATAATTAGGAATGTCTTCTGTCATTGTTGGGAGTGGGACCAAATTACTGCCTGGTAATGATAGTCACTTTAATTGGGGGTAGTAGTGACTCATATGAGTACATCCATATGTGTTTCATGATTAAACACACATGTTGAGGGTTTTTGCCTTGGTAACTCCTTGAGCTAGTATGAGCGGAGAGTTTGAAAGAAAATTGACAAGCTGGGAATGGGGGGGAAATGGGATTGTTAAGACCACATCTAATGCAAAAGTTAGTGCAGATGCTGGAATTGCCTTCCAGTGCCTTCCAGAAACCCACAGTTACTCACCGACAAAAAGCAATGAAATAATTGTTTTAAAGAGGGCAGTTGTTAAGCTCTCTCTTTCTCTCTGTTGGTTTAAGCAAGGTGAAATTAATTAGCCACTTCTAAATTAATGGTTTCTAAAGTCAGTGAAAAAGGTAGTCTGTTTAATAATTCTGATGACAATACAACCATGCAGGGGGCTTTGAAATTTCTCAGGTTCACAGACGTTTAATGGGTGAATACATTTTTCAGCTCAAAGGTTTGCGATGGAAATGTATTAGCAACCACAGTGTGGTGTGGTCATTAGTGTCAGAGAAGGTTCTGAGAAATCAGGGGTCATATCCCCACTCAGACAAGAAGTTCACTGGGTGACCTAGGGCCAGTCACTGGACTCCGCTAGATTGGTAAAGAAAAAGCATTTTATATGTGTTGTATATGCGATACAACACTGTGACACCAGATAGCGCTGTGGAGTCCCATCTTTCTCTACCGGATTTCCCTGTATGAGTTTACAATGCTTTTAACTGAATTGCTTCGTTGACATGTCTGGATCCACCCACTGTCTCTCAGCCTAAACTATCTCACAGGGTTGTTGTGAAAGTAAAATGGAGGTTGGAGTGGGGCAGGTGAGAGAGAAGGACGCCTGCCACCTTGGAGAAAAGGTAGGATGTATGAATGTAAATATAAATTTAAATCACCTAATAACTGAACTTCTGTTAAATCTTATGAATATCATGAGTATAATCTGTATCAGTATGGGATAGTTCAATCGGTAGAGTCTGAGATTCTTAAGAGGATCACATATTTGAGCCCCACATTGGGCAAAAGACTCTTGTATTGTGGGGGTTGGACTAGATGACCCTGCTGGTCCCTTCCTGCTTTTGATTCTATGAGAGGACATCAGGATCTGCCATTTGCCCTAGCTGCAGTTCTGTGCAACCCAGTATGATTTGTCATGTATACATCAAGTTGTGTTGGTTATGCATATACAGTATACCACTTTTAAGGGTTATTTAATGGAGTACGACTTGCTTTTGAGTAGACATGGCTAGGATTGCCCTTGGCAGAGTTTTAAATGTTGCATGGCTGGTCTCTGCACACACTTATCTGTCTCTGTAATTTTATTCTTGTTTATAGAGCTTGAAAAATCCATGCATGTATTGAAAGTTTACAGAAGAGCTAATCTACATAAATATATAAAGATAAGCTTTATAAGTATGCATGCATGAGGAGACTCTTTTCACAGCAGAAACTTTGCAAAGGTTCAAACAGATGATTATATTTCTCCTAAAGTGGGAAGCAATGCTGATCTTTCTGTTCTTATTATTAAGTTTCCTGGCAAATAATGATAATAATAATTCAGATGTGGTTGATTCCTTCATGCCTTTGGTTGAACATCTGGCTTTACTACTTAAGTTTTCGGTTTTTTTAATGTCTCCGCTTGGTATTCAGTTTTCATCTTCTGAATCATGTGAGCTTTTAACCTGTAGAGTGTCACACCATAACATAATGTAGCTTGGGTTTCCCCTCCCTCTTTTTGTTTCCTCAATTTCCATTTTTCTTTTAATTTGGTATTTTAGTATGGTAAAAGCACACTGTATTATCTCTTTGGAAAGAATAACACTGATGGGCACGGAATAAGTTAAGAGATAATGATTGAAGTAACACTCAGAAAAGGCAAACACAATGCAAACTTTGAAGCAATGCAGGAAGCTAATCACCGAAACCAGTGAATGCAAATTGCCCTTTGTTTGTTCAGGTGGGCTGATCTGAGACAATAGAGACAAATCAAAGCAAGAAGTTCTGAAGATAATGGGGATGATCTGCATTCCAGCGAAGTCAGTGGCAAAGCTGCCATTGATGGATGACACCCAATGGAATCAGTGCCAACGCTTGTAGCAAGGACTGGCGAAAGAACCTGGTGACCACCTGCCACATCCTAGCCAAAGGATGGCCCCTTTGCCCTTGGAAAAAGGAGCCCTGGAGGTTGCCTATTACTGAGTCAAATCAGTGGTCCATCTAGTGCAGTATTATCAATACAGTATGACTGACAATAGTTCTCCAGGGTTTGGGGCTGGGATTGAACTAGGGACCATCTGATTGCAAAGTGGATGCTCTGTCCCTGAGCTACAACTCTTCCCTTAGGCCAGGTACCAGCGATGAAAGGAAATGCAAGTTCTCAACATAAAACTCATGTTTTATGTCACACTCACACATTAGCCAAAGATAACATCCTGCCCCACCAAAACCCATAGATGACAAAAAGTACCAAAGGTTGTTTTCCATAAAATATACATTTAGACTCTTAAATACACATGCAAAGTAGATTTGGGCAACATTATAAGTGACAGCAAAGTTTCCTGGTGACCTCTACAAACCTCCTCATCTCAAGGAGTTGGCTGCTCCAAAACAAATACACCTGATCTCTCTTATTCTAGGAGGCAGGCAAGTCAGAAAAGGAAGCAGGATGACAAGAGCCTGTGGCATGACTTAAGGAGCTGAGAAGAGACACCCCACAGTGGCTTTATAAAGACTGTCTAAAAATAAGTATTGCCTCCCAGGGCTGTCAGTCGGGAGGGGGGGGGGGGAGTGGTTAGGCAGGCACTCCAACATGCCTGAATTGTTTTACTTTTGCATGAGTTTTGAATGCATTTTCCTCCAACCATCCTGCCCACCCCGACTGTCTTACCCTGCAACTGTAGGTAGTAGCATCCAGTGGTGGCTGCTCAGTGCTTCCTGTAGCTCCCTTCTTCATTTTCCTCCCAATACATCTCCTGATCTCCCTATCCCCCCTGAGCTTAAGGGGCAAAGGTTTCAGTCCCTATCCCACTGCTGTGATTTTTTTTTAAACGCCAGTAGGATGGTGTGGTACTTTTCTGGGAAATGTGGTCTTTGCAGGATGCCTGACATATTTTAAGAACCATGTGAAAGCTACATTTGCTAGAGCATGCATCTCTTCATTAATGATGTTTCTCACCCTAGGGATGAGAAGATAATAATAATAATAATAATAATAATAATAATAATAATAATAATAATAAATTATTATTTGTACCCCGCCCATCTGGCTGGGCCTCCCCAGCCACTCTGGGCGGCTTCCATAGAAACAAAAATACAGTAAAATATCACAGATTAAAAACTTCCCTGAACAGGGCTGCCTTAAGATGTCTTCTAAATGTCAGGTAGTTATTTATCGCTTTGACATCTGATGGGAGGGCGTTCCACAGGGCGGGCGCCACTACCGAGAAGGCCCTCTGCCTGGTTCCCTGTAGCTTTGCTTCTCGCAATGAGGGAACTGCCAGAAGGCCCTCGGCACTGGACCTCAGCGTCCGGGCAGAATGATGGGGGTGGAGACGCTCCTTCAGGTATACTGGGCCGAAGCCGTTTAGGGCTTTAAAGGTCAACACCAGCACTTTGAATTGTGCTCGGAAACGTACTGGGAGCCAATGTAGGTCTTTCAAGACCGGTGTTATATGGTTTCGGCGGCCGCTCCCAGTCACCAGTCTGGCTGCCGCATTCTGGATTAGTTGTAGTTTCCGAGTCACCTTCAAAGGTAGCCCCACGTAGAGCGCATTGCAGTAGTCCAAGCGGGAGATAACCAGAGCATGCACCACTCTGGCGAGACAGTCCGCGGGCAGGTAGGGTCTCAGCCTGTGTACCAGGTGGAGTTGGTAGACAGCTGCCCTGGATACAGAATTGACCTGCGCCTCCATGGACAGCTGTGAGTCCAAAATGACTCCCAGGCTGCGCACCTGGTCCTTCAGGGGCACAGTTACCCTATTCAGGACCAGGGAGTCCTCCACACCAGCCCGCCCCCTGTCCCCCCAAAACAGTACTTCTGTCTTGTCAGGATTCAACTTCAATCCATTAGCCGCCATCCATCCTCCAACCGCCTCCAGGCACTCACACAGGACCTTCACCGCCTTCACTGGTTCTGATTTGAAAGAGAGGTAGAGCTGGGTATCATCCAGGAAGGGTGTGAGAAAGACAGCAAGAGAGAGAAAGCAACACAAAGTCCTTTATGTGGGAGAGAGGTGGAGAGTTCTTTTGTGGCTTAGGTAAAAAGGAACTGGGTTCAGGACAGAACTGCTCACCCTTATACTGAAGGCCAACTTTGCAAACCAACAACATTCATATTAGGAGCCTAACTATTGCAAAACTTTGTCACTAGTTCTCAGTGTAAAAAGGACATGAACATACAGCTAGAAACAGAAAGTAATGTTAGATGAGGAAAACTATGTCTTGTTCTTGAGGAAGGTGAATGGATTGACTTTTTAGAACCAAGGATCTAGTTGATTTTGACCTATTTGCCAACAAAATATTTTCCCCCCCATTTGGTAGTGTTCTTGGATTGGTATTTGGCCAGGTTCACATGAACCTTGCAGATTGCTTAAATCAACTACTCTTTGCTTGCAGATCCTTATGACATGGTGTACCTCTAGGTTTTCAAAATCTTCTTTAGCTATGGCCATAGATGTAAGCAGAGAACATGTGTGATTTGTTGTAGGTATGAATTCCTATAGCTATGGTCCTTGTAATTGGCAGGCCCTCTCACTTTCTCCATACAGATCCATCCAGTAAATACAAGATCATTGACTTTTATGGGAAAAGTAGAAAGGAAACCAATGTGTGCATGAGGGGCACATTTAGCTCCAAAGTCCTGGGTTAGAAAGAACGCTCCCCATCAATGCTACAATTTTTAAAACAAAGGAAAAAACAAAACACTCCATCCGCTTCCTCCAGCTGATCTTATTTCTACTCCTCCCAATATTTCCATCTCCCTCTTTTCTTCCAAGCTGTGCCCAGTTTCACCTCCATGCCTTGGTGGCCATGTTTGGGCAGGTGAGCTTTGCTGTGTTACATTCCTGGAAGATATGTCTACCTAGAAAGGGCATTGCTTAGAGCATGGGGCTGCCATCATATATCCTGACAGTTTGATTATTTTGTTTTCTACTGCTCTACCTTCTAAGAGAACGTTCTTTCTTTCTTTCTTTCTTTCTTTCTTTCTTCAAATTCTTGTCTGTGTTGCTGTATCACTCGTGGAAACGTTTTAAATACTTCTGTTTTGCCTATATTCAGAGCCATCCTTTCCACCCCAGCAATACATTAGCCTTTCTGCCGTTCCCAGAAGGAAAAAGTGCTAATTAGTACATTCCATGAGGATTTGTTGGGAACATTCAGAGTGAAGTACAAGTAGCTACTCAGCTCAGAAGGCATAAATTAATTACTTGAGCACTTTTACAACCAAACGGGTGGGAGGCAAGACTGACTTTGGCTTTATTCAGTTCCTTGCTTGGTGCATTAATATTGCTCCAACCTTGTAAGTGTCACAAGAGTAACAAAAAGGGGTAGTTATTGCCATGCAGTATGTCCTCTTTCTTCATCCTAAAAAAGTCATGAACAAAGTTGAGAAGATAGAACAGCTTAGAAGAATTGTTCTCAAGTTTTATTACAGCTTTCCCATCATTTCCTATATGTTTTCCCACAAGACAATGGGTGTTTGTTTGTTTGTTTGTTTGTTTTGATCAGCAGAACTTGTTTACTCTGCTTGGTTACGCTGCTTTAATTTAGGATTGCATGTACTTGGAGCAATCTTAAAAGCAACCAACTAATTTTGCTTGAATTGCATTCATGACAATGGAAGAAAATACTGTTTGCACATCATGGTGAGCCATAAAGGAATGGTCTACCATGGATGAGCAGCATGCAAAACCTCTGCTAAATCACCCCTGTTTTACTCCTTCCTTTCTGGAGCTGCACACAACAAACTGAGAGCCTCGATGTGCAAACCAGGACTTGTTGTTTATCCCAATCTGCACTTTGAAAGTGCAAAGCAAAACTCTTCCCCATCACCAAACAAAGTGCAAGCACTGGTTTGCATGTTGCAGTAAGCCAAAGTCTGTGGTTAGTTGCTACTGGCTCCAGGAGCAAAAGGATGGAGTTGATTCACCAGCATTAACTAGCATGCTGTCCATTCACAGAAAGCCATGGTGCATGTATGTAAGGCATATTGGGATGCGTGAATGTGTTCCATGGTTCACAGAGCTCATCCACACATTTCATCAGTATATTTCCCCTGTATCAGAAAGAGTGAAAATGAAAAATAAAATAAAAATTGATTCCCACAAATGCCTGCAAGAGTTGAAAAGCAGTCCTTGCATATCTCTGACCATCCCACTCCCTGTGCTGGTATAGAGTACCCACACAGCACGACAGACACGTCTTCCATTACTCCTGAAATATGTTCAGTATGAGACTTGGATAGGCTATATGGGAAAAGAATATACTATGAATGCGGAAAATGCCTTCCTGGGTGCCTTTTGTTTTGTTTGTGGATGGCAATCAATTTAGAGATGGAACATAGACAATCCCTCAGTAAAGGAGATGTTTAATTTAATTAACCACCCGCTGTCAAAAATTCTTCCAGCAAAACCAAACATAATACTGGCAGGAAGACATTATGTAAAATATTTACTCCCGCGTGGTTTTGATTTTTTTTTTTAATCGATTCACTGCTTATTCATGTGGTAGATAAAAGCCACACCACATCTATACCAAGGCTGAAATCCTGTGCCTAGGAATTTGTGGAATTGTGCCAAACCAATAGCAGGACTGCACCTTCAGCTTTTAAACCCATACTGGGAGAGAGCTGACCTGTTATTATTTCTTCCCCCAAACACTGGGAAATGCAGTTCCACAGCTGCAGTTGTGTAGCCAATAATGCATGGTTGTGTTTCATCGAACAAATGAGATTTGAGTGCACATAGCTCAGGCCAGGAACTGTGTAACACATGCTCATTCCTGAACAAAATAGGCTGGATCTTGCCACAGACAATATCTCTTACCTCTTGAGGGATTCTTAAATGGCAAGCCAAAAGTATCTGATGGTTTTACAAAGGCTTTCAGGTGGGGGAAAGGCTTTGTATTTCATTGACTATCACCAGACTGTCTGCTTTCTCCAAGATGAGTTGTCGCCACGTATGGCGCTTAGCCAATGCTCTTTGGAGAGATAGAAGTCATTACGTTATCATTCCAAACAGCAAACCTCTATAGCATGTTGACCCCTTCCTGCCTTTGTCAAGAACTCCCGAGGAACCATTGTTTGTAGGGCATTTTTTTGATCGTTGATTGTGGAGTGCAATGCTTTGAGCCTTTCGTTATTGAATTATGTTACATATAAAATGGCAAAGACTCAAGAGCTAAAACTTGGCTGTGTATTTTGCATTGTGACTGCAGAAACCACAAACAGGAATGACAAAGAATTTCCATGTTTTAAGGCTTTTCCTATTTTCTTTTTCAAATTGAAACTTGAAACTTAATTAGGTTGGAGGGAAACTTTCTGCCCCCAAGCATGACTTTAAGTGGTATATTTAGTTGTATAATGCTTAGGAACTTTTTTTTTTTTTTTTTGTAAATTACTTTAATTTGTGCAGCAAGCTAATTTGAGAGTGATAATTTGAAGTCCTTAAGATCCAAAAAAAAGAGAGTTTCTGAAGTGGAAGCCAGTGATGGTTTGAGGCTCCTTCAACATTAAAAGCGACTGTTACTCTTTGTACGAACAATGGCCAGGACTTTGTGTGGGTGCCATGTTAATAAACCATTGTCATGTATAAAATTGTGCAGACTTGTTCGAATAGGGTCTGGTTTCCTAGTTTAAACTTTACATGTTGTAATCTAGGAAAATGAGGTGGGATGCGTCATATCTGTTGGCTCTGTGTCTAGCCCCATACATTAATCTAAATCAGTGATAGGGAATATTTTTTTTCATCTCTAGGGCCCCATTTGCTTGCAGATAGTCTTCTGAGACCATAGACCATTGATGGAAGGGCCACAGGCAAAGTTTTGCAGAGCAATGGATGTAGCCTGTACCTCTACACAGTAGGCTAAATTCCAGCCATGTGAATGTTAGAGGTTTCTACGAACATCCCAGTCTCTCTATTCAGGCAGGCAAAAGGCATTATCTTAGTTTTAAGACACACTCTAGGCTAGGCAAAAGTCCTCCTAGAGGGTTTTGGTCCGGTTGGTGATGGATGTGGTTTGAGAGTTATTATGGTCTGTTGAGAGTCCCAAGGGCCAGATTGAGAGGGCTGGAGGACCATATGAGGTCCCTGGATCTGAAATTCCCTACTGGTGATTTAAACCTCTATAGACACCACCCACATGTATAGACAAGCCGCACCAAGATTGTTGCTAGGTACTTAAAATACTAAGGGGCAAAAACAGGGTTGCCAAGTTGAATGAAATAGGGGGGGGGCAGGTAAGCCCCTTCCCGCATAATTGATCACATGATGCAGTGCACGCACACCATTTGAATGACAATGCTCATCAACTTGGGGGATGTCAAATATTTTATAGGGGGGCCGTCAGCCTCTAGGAGTTGGCTCCTATGGGCACAAACTTATAGGGCACAATTTTGTATCACATTAGCATAAAATCAGAAGTAAGTCCCATTGAGTTCAATGGGGCTCACTCCCAGGTAAGTGGCTGTAGTCTAAATTAAGGCTAAAGGTTGAGGAATGGATAATCTTACCCATGCACTTGAACAGATCCCAGTTAAAACATCTCAAAATATTAAACTGTATTTAGGCCATCTTTCCTCCTTTCTAGCCCCCTTCCTTTAAAATGTTTATTTCTCATGACACATATTATTTTTGCTAAGAGTGCAGAGGGGATGAAAGATGAGAAATTCAATAAGATTAATTCCACTGCTCCCCACCCCCAAGTCTTTAAAATGCCAAGCAACATTCCACCCTCTCCCCACTTCTCCATTGGCCCAAATTGCTAATAAATCACCGCAGACAGCCTTTAATTTCCCAGCAACATCACCATCTCATCTCATTTGATCTTGTTGCAATAATATGTCTCTTCAAATAAAAGCGGCACACAAAAACAGCAGCAAGCCCATCAGCAGGTCAGAGCATTGCATAGTGGCATTTCCAGTTCCAGTGGCAAGCTGTCTCTATTTCTGGGCATGCCAGACGAAGGCAAGCGACAAGGGAAGGGAGGGTGTGTGTGGACAGGGGAGCAGTACAGAGTACTGCAGAGCTCCCCAGGGAGTGGATGATTGATGAAAGATGACTCCCACCGGGAAGTGAGGGTGGGGCCCCTATCCCGGAGACCATTTATCCCTTGAGCAAACTGAAGTTGCAGCTGCTGCCCTTCCTGGTTGTCATGTGCTCCAGTGGCTCCTGACCACATGACTAGGCAGCTGATTAGTGGTCAGGCTGGGGCCTGGGTAGGCAGCAGTGAGTTAGCCTCTTGGAACCCAGGCCTGGAAAAGCAGGTGTGGCTATATTGCAACCACCAAACTGCAGTTGGATGTTTCTTGGGGTAGTAAAATGTGGTAGTAAAACCACAAGGATGTAGTGTCAGAAGAAGTAGGCTTCCTTGGGCCAGTTTTTGGCTCAAAAAGCCTTGCGGCATTCTTTAAATCTCATCATATTAATATTTTGGCTGGGCGAACAGACACTCCAGTGGTAAAGACAACAACAAACAAACAAATTTCTTCAGAAAAGACTTTCTGATCACTTAAATTGCATCACTGGATCATTTTTATTTGGTGTAGGGGGAATAGCCCCAAATGCATTACCTTGGCTGGTGTCAAAAGCAAAACACACCTACCTGTAAAGTTAAGTTGGGGATATTTTGTGCCCCAGACACTTTTTGTGTATAGAAAGAAAATTGTCAATGGGAAATGGCTGAACCCTGAAGATAATGTTTCCTACTGTGCAGGTGACAATGTCATTGAAAGTTTGTTGCAAGTCTACCTCTGTGCAAATTCTGCAACAAAAAGTGCAGTGGTGTGGAAGTTTACCCCCCAGACACCTGGGTTAGATTCTGGAATTTGCTATCACAAGATTTATCAACACTGCCGACATGGGTTGCCATACGTCCAGATTTTCTTGGACATTTCAGCGATTTCTACCCAGACACTGCTTGTCTGGGAAATTCCAGACGTATGGCAACCTTAATACCCACTATCTCAGATAACAAAAAAGGGTATTGATGTGTGTGATGGATAGGACAGTCCACGGATAGGGCTACCAGTGGTTTGTCTTTGCTTGGAAAGGAGCAGCAGCAGGAGAGGGCTGTTGCCTTCATTTCCTGCTTGTGGACTTCCCAGCAGTATGCTGTGGGAAACAGATGCTGAACTCACTGGACTGGTCTGATCCAGTTATGTTCTTAACCTTAGATGTCAGAGCCATCCCTAGGTAGGAAAACCTTATTTCCTCAAGGATTCTGAAAGCCAGGAATCCATGTCCTCTTTTATCTCTGTCATATTTTGAAACAGAGGCAGAAAACAGATGTGAGTAAACCATGGGAACTGAGTTTCTCAGCTTTGGGATGTGATGCTGGGAATGGCAAGGAATAAGAGAGCTGGGTTTGTTGCAGAGTTGGTGAGCATGCTTCTTAGGTTTGAGAAATGGGAGGAGATATTGTATTAGAGATACATAGAAATGTTGGGGGCTCCTGCAATGTTTCCTTGAAGCTCAGTTTGTCTAATTACTAGAGTGGTGGTAGTCAACATTGTGTCCTCCAATTACCACCATTCTTGACTGTTGGATGATGTTGGACTGATGGGAGTTGGAGTCCAATATCATCTGGAAGGCACCACATTGGGGCCCCTTGAGTTCCATTCTTCAATCTCCATATCAAGTAATTTTTAATTCTTCCCATGTCTGTGAACCAGCATTGTTTGCTTGCTAAGCACGTGTGGAATCAGTGGGCTGATTTAGAAACACACCACATTTGTCCCTTGTTTTGGGGGAGATCTTGAACTAAAGTTGTAAGAAAAAGAGCAACCTTTATTGAGCTTTGGAAATTTTGAATGGAAGAAGAAGAAAACCTTTGTTAATCTGAAATATATAGCATATTAAGAGTATGAGCACCCTGATCCACTTAAATTTAATATTGAAACAAGAAGCAAATGCTGTCTAAGAGAAGGCATAATGATGTCATCAGAGAAGCTCCTTATAATTCTAGATTCTCAGTCAAATCAGATACATCAAGAACAGAGCTCTGTCTAAACCCATTATTTGGTTAAGATGCTAGATCGAAATTGAGATCTTTATTTGCTGAGGCATGATACTGAGTGACAGGTAAGGTGGGCTATCTGCTCAACCGGAGTGAATTATCAAATGCTCTCTCATTGGAAACTTAGCTTTATTACTGAATTTTGCAATCAGAGTTCAGGCGCCACATTGCTGTGAATTTAGCCAGGTTAATGAGCCTTTCAGATTTTGTCAGTTCTTTAGTCATTTCCAACTTATTTAGACTGCATCTTGGACCAAATATTTAGTGGCTTCCACCTCCTGTTTCAAAAACATCAAAGCTCCATGGATGATTATTATTGTAAAATGTTGATACTGTGTACCCAATATGGAATGATTTCCCATTGAAATCACTTGAATGGCAGGTAATGCCCGATCCTGCAGATAACAACATTTGCTCTTTCCTTGGTTCTGAATCAAAGCCTAGAAATAGTCCCTTTATGCAATTTATGGTAGTTTTATTTTTTAAAAATGAGGCATTACAGATGTGGGAGACTGCCAAGTTTCTAAAGCCATCAATTACAGTAACAAGTGAACATGCTGTTATCAGTGTGGATTAGTTCAGGTCAGTACTTGGTCTATAATAACAGTTTCACAAGCTCATTTTTCATTTAAAGACAACATTATCAAGGCTTCATCATCCAGTCATTTATCATGGACCGTAATCAGGGAGATACGATCCATTATTTCATCAGCATACCTTCAAGTAGAGGCTAAAGGTATCAATCTCTTGCTAGTTCAAACATCTCCTGTAAGGTATGTTTAGTGCAATAAATTTATTAGTACACAATAAAGCCACATTTATAAGGACCGGGTTGTTGTTTTTAGTTACTCAGTTTAGTTCATTATTGGGACGTGGGTGGCGTTGTGGGTTAAACCACAGAGCCTAGGACTTGCTGGTCAGAAGGTCGGCGGTTCAAATCCCTGCAACGGGGTGAGCTCCCACTGCTTGGTCCCTGCTCCTGCCAACCTAGCAGTTCGAAAGCACGTCAAAGTGCAAGTAGATAAATAGGTACTGCTCCGGTGGGAAGGTAAACGGTGTTTCCGTGTGCTGCTCTGGTTTGCCAGAAGCAGCTTAGTCATGCTGGCCACATGACCCGGAAGCTGTATGCCAGCTCCCTCGGCCAATAAAGCGAGATGAGTACCGCAACCCCAGAGTCGGCCGTGACTGGACCTAATGGTCAGGGGGCCCTTTACCTTTACTTAGTTCATTATTTGTGTCCCCTTTTCTCTATTACAATAATAAAAGTTGCTTACAATATTAAAAAATAAAGTAAAGGCAATTTAAACAACAACAACAACAACAACAACAACAACAACTTATTTATACCCCACCCATCGAAACAGTAAAACAACAAGAATTTAATACATCAGTAAGAGAGCAGAACTAAAGCTTCTACCAAATGACAAGATTAAAATTGTAAAGCAAGTACTGTAGATCAGATTAAAAACCAGATGGGATTAAAAAGACTTTACCAACTGTCTATGGATGGAAAGAGAATCATAACCAGGATTGAGTTTGCTGCTTAAATTTTTGGTGATTAAGTGGGATATAAATAATTTAAATAAATAAATCACAGCACCACCACTGAGAAATCACTCTCTCTTGTTCCTTCGTGTCCTGTGAGTGACAGAAAGAGATTGGTTTCTGAAGCTGGCCTTAAAGTCCTGGTGTGCTCAAACAGTTTCTGAGAGCAAACAGTTTCTGAGAGGACATGTTTACTCTATAAGCAGATATGTAGGTGGGATAGGTCAATCAACAGAGCAATTTCCACAGTTACATTTCCCTGCATGCAAGCAGGGAAGCTTGATCATGTCAGGAAACAAGAAGGTGTAGTAGATCTGCAGACCCTCTTATACTCCTCATGGCTGCATTTTAGGAAATAGCTATATTAATGCATAGCATGGGTCGCACGAACATGCTCACATGTTCCTGCTGAAAGAGAGACTTAGCTGCTCTTACGTAGTGGGGAAATGGCTGTGTGAACTGTCTAGAACAGAGAATGAGACTCTTCTGGAGTCCAAGGGCTGCATTCCCTAGTGGAGTCCCTTCTGAGGGCCACAGGGTGATGGCTTTGACGTATCTTTGACAGGAGGCTATATCCAGCTGTACAAAACCATGTACATCTTACAATCTAGGCAAGCAAGAGGCATTATTATACAGTGGTGCCTTGCAAGACGAAAAGAATCCATTCCGTGAGTCTCTTCGTCTTGCGGTTTTTTTCATCTTGCGAAGCAAGCCCATTAGCGGATTAGCGCTATTAGCGGTTTAGCGGCTATTAGCGGCTATTAAAGGCTTAAGGGATTAGCGGATTAGCTGCTAAAAGGCTATTAGCGGCTTAGATCAGCTGATAAGCGGCTTAGATCAGCTGTTAAGCGGCTTAGCGAACAGCTGTTAAGTGGCTTAGGGGCTTGGGAAAAAGGGGGGGAGGGGGAAAAAAACCCCAGGAATCGCAAGACATTTTCGTCTTGCGAAGCAAGCCCATAGCAAATTCGTTTTGCGAAGCACCTCCAAAACGGAAAACCCTTTCGTCTAGCGGGTTTTCTGTCTTGCGAGGCATTCGTCTTGCGGGGCACCACTGTAGTTCCATCCCGACAAAAGAACTGAAGGGCTGTGTGGCACAGAGCCAGTGAGGGTAAAGCCCTGAGGACTGGCTAGAGATGCCTAGAGAGCTGTATTTGGTTCCTGGGCCTGAAGTGCCAAGCATTTTGTCACATGGTGGACTCAGTGTATAGTTGCAATGCTTGCTGCAATACTTCAGTTGTCTTGCAGCTGTTGCTAGAGAAACCTCTTTGCTTCTTGGTTCCCTTGCCTTGTCTCTGGTGATCACAATCTGCTCCCCATCTTTCTGCCTGTGTGACATCTAGCCAGGAGATCTCCAACTTCTGCTCTTCAGCATCCATTTCATGCTGTTGCTGCTGATGTTGCTTTTACAGTGGTGCCTCAAGTTACAAACGCCTCAGGTTACAAATGATTCAGGTTACAAACTCCACTAACCTGGAAGAGTTACCTTGAGTTGAGAACTTTGCCCCAGGATGAGAACAGAAATTGTGCTCCGGTGGCGCGGCAGCAGCGGGAGGCCCCATTAGCGAAAGCATGCCTCTAGTTAAGAACAGTTTCAGGTTAAGAATGGACCTCCAGAATGAATTAAGTTCATAACTAGAGGTACCACTGTACTTCTTCAGATATGCACATCCGAGACAGAGCACAATCAAATAATCAAATTCTGCCTTCCAAGTCCTTATACTTAATTTATTTAAAACATACCTCATAGAAATGTACAATAATTATTCTCAAATGTTGCTGTAGCTATTTACCTTGGCTTTGCAAATTTCATAAGGGAATTTCTGTCTTCTGGGCAGAAATAATTTAAATGAAGATGCATAAAGCAATGACAAGAAATTAATCCTGTGGTCACTCTTTCAGAGTGCGAACACGGGCTGAATTTAATGAACCAAACTTTGCTTTGGAAAACAGAGCATTTCTCACACATCCCATGACAGAAGTCCTTTTCAGTTGTTCTCTCACATGTAATTCCCACCCTCACAGGAGTCTGCTGCAGTCATTGGCTGTGCAGAGTTCTAAATTACAAGAGGACAGTAAAGTCCCTGCTGCAAAGGTTTTGCATGACTATATGGTAGTCACTTTCCTGTTTTATCCTCTGTAAACTGTTCTGAGGTGTTTGGTTTTTTTTTAACAATAACTTTTATGAAATAAATAAATACTAAAGAAATTACTAATATTAAATAAGTAATTTTAAAACATACTATAACCATGTGACTAAAATTACACGCCTTACTGGAACAACAACAACAAAAAAAGTCTTCGCAGGCACTAAAAATAATCCAATGAAGTCTAATATCATTGGCCAGGGAGTTAGTGGTTTTTAGCCATGATAAGTCATTGCAACCTCCAGATTCAAGTTTCTGGAAGGTTGCAAAGATCAGTGGGGAGTTCTGACCCCCAACTGAGGGGGTTTCCAAAGGCATCTGGTGGTCCATCGTTGGAAAGTGGATGGACTAGATTAAAACTTCATAGAATTATAGAATCATAGAACTGTAGAGTTGAAAGGGACTCTGAGGATCATCTAGCAATGCAGAAATGCGCAGCTGTCAGACTGAACCTCCAACCTTGGCATTATCAGCACCATGCTCTAACCAACTGAACTATTCAGGCCTTGGCTAAATACAGGCAGAGCTTTCCTTGTATTTTAATATAGGTGCAAAAAAAAAAGCAACATTCCTTGTCCCATTAGGAAGAGAAGGTACAAAGTGATCCCAGCGCTCAAAGTATAAAAGAGGTGTTAATGGCAGCACACACAACCTTTTATGTGTTTGAGTTACACATGCACCATCTTAAAGAAATTGTGAAAACAGGATTCTGAATGGGGCTCTCAAACATATTGCAAGCCAGATTATTGACATCTCAGGAGGCATGAAGTCATGCTGAAGCCTGTTTTATCACGGTCAGGGATTCAGCTTTGTTGTGGAAAGAGTAGATAAGGCTTGCTGATGTCATTCTGCAGCTACTGCAGAAAGAGTTCACACTGGCAGAGTCTCTGGAAAGAAAGAAAAAACAATAATCTTCACACTTCAAGGGCTTTCTTGTCTCTTACCCCAGGAGGTCTGTCAAGCTCCAGTATCCCTGTGGTGTGCTGCTTCCTTACAAAAAATGGGTGGGGGCCCTGACTCTCAGATTTAAAGGGTGTGTTTTTTTTCAGCCAAAGGGCATTAGATTATTAATGCTGAAAAGAGGCATTCTTCTCAAATAATTTATTTCCTTAAGAATATTTCCAATGTTAGAAATCATGCCAACTTTGCCTTCATCCCCTTCCAGAATGTGCAAAGAAAACATGAAAATGGTTTGGCTTTGTGCGCGGGAAGCTTTTCCAAAAGTTTTGGTTGCCACAAATGAATTTAGCTCTGGGGACTTGGAAATATTCAACTGTTACCCTATATGCTTTGAGTCGTTCACATGTGAATGCTTTTGTGGTATGATGACATTCTCAGTGATCTCTGGCTCATCCTGAGAAAAGCAAAGTAATGGCTTTTCCGCATTGGGTCTGTTGCAGAGGATGTAGTATGATGTTGGCTTGCATCTATATAGACTGAGAATATGCCTATGTTGATTCTTCTGGGCACCTTGGTTGCTTTTGATCAGCTGATTGTCAAGGCTTGCAAAGCACTGAGCAAGAGGCTTTGTAAGTAGGTGGGTGTAGCTTGACCAAAATGACCTCATGCGTCAAATGGGGAGGATCTGCTGGTTCCTCACTGTTGAATGAGAGTATTCTTTCTGGCAATCTGTATGGAGAAGAATTTAGAGACATCACACTGGACGTTCTAGAATCTAATGCTGGGATTTATGTTTATTTGTTCACTGTATCCCAATGACATGGAGTGCTTAAAGATTTCCCCTGCTATTTAACTTAGTCACCTGTTTGTTTGAGACAAAAGTGCTATCAACATGCTGATGGCACTTAGCTCTGTTTCTCTTCTTTATCTCATCCAGGCATAGGCCAACTCGGCCCTCCAGATGTTTTGGGACTACAACTCCCATCATCCTTGACCACTGGTCCTGTTAGCTAGGGATGATGGGAGTTGTAGTCCCAAAACATCTGGAGGGCCGAGTTGGCCTATGCCTGATCTCATCCAAGTGTGGCAGCTGATGTTCTGATCCTCACAAGGCATTTGAGACCAGTCATTTAAGTAACTTCGATTGTATATGATTTATATCATCAAGCACAACTCAGGCTGCTGACTGTGCCCTTTGAAACCCTACACTATAAATTGATTTTGAGCATGATATCTGAATTGCCTTATCTCAAATTTATTTAGAAGATTTCCGTGCTGCCCCCATTTTTTTAAAAAAATCAACATGCATGTATGCTGCCTGATCACTGGAGACCTTGTACTGTGTACCAAATTGTCAAAAGAGACATGGGGGGGCCTAGAATGTCCTCCACAGAAAAGTCTTCTTGGCCACCTCCCTCCTGTTTAGATGATAAGTGAAAGAAATACCCACTTTGAAGGAGAAAGGAGATCAAATGTTTCTTTGTTCTCCTGGCACTGGGTTGAATCCAGCTAAATCATTGTCGTTGTTTAGTCGTTTAGTCGTGTCCGACTCTTCTTGACCCCATGGACCAAAGCACGCCAGGCACTCCTGTCTTCTAAATCATTACAAGGATGGAATGACATCTGCAGACACAGTGGAACTTCCCCTTTCTCTTCTCCTGTCATGTCCCCCATTTACACCCCAAATCTGCTCCAGAGGTTTGGGGGAGCACCCAGAGGAGATTTGGGGACACAGTGCAGAAGGAGAGGAAGTTCCATCGCACTCTCAGAAGTGATTCTGGGCAGGCAACTCTTTAGTTGGATAGAACCTATCTGTGTTGACTGACAGCATTCTTTATCAGCATTAATTGTTTGCTCTTTTGTGATAAACTGTGTGTGTGTGTGTGTGTGTGTGGTTTGGTCAGAATGGAGACCACGGTATTCAGGGAGTGTTGCTTCTGACTAAGCACACATAGCTATAATGCTGTTGGCGATCATGGGTACATTCTAGTGGAAAGGCAGGATGTAAATATTTTTAAATCTATATATCTTTGCACACATTCACAATCCGTGGCCAGTTTCTCAGCTGGCATAAGTCAAAACAGAATTTCAGTGTCTCTCGCTGCTGTGGATGTAGCTCTGCCAATTTACACAAGTCAAAAGGCTGGTCCTTGGATTGTATAGTCTGCCTTTTGTGTTTTATTTCCTTTCCAGTCCCTCCGCCCCTTGGTAGGTGGTATGGAATAGGCATTTAATTAGTTGCAGGCTGCAAATGACAACCAACCCCCTCACATTGTTTACATTTCTGAACCAGACTCTTTCTGGAATGTGCTCTGTGGTTGAATATATTTGGAGTCTCCATAGGCCCACATTACAGTTTGTATTTATGAGACGATAGCAATCTTTTCTACTGTACTGAGAAAAAGGGAATTTCGTTCCAAATAATAGACTTGACTGCATATCTTGCTAATTTTATGGTAATAAAAATCTTTGACATGATACAGTTTCCTGCGTGTAGCTGTGAGAGGTCTCCCTTGCTCTCTCCTTACCACAATTAGTGTGCAGTGCCAGCCAGGGGGTGCATTGCTGCATGTGCTTGCCCTGGGTGCTAGGAATGGAAAAACTATGATGCGCAGAGGCAAGGTATATCCTGACCATTTCAGAGACAGTGTGGTATAGTGGTTAGAGTGTCAGACTAGGACCTAGGAGACCAGGACTCCAATCTGCCCTTGGTCCTAAAGCTCACTGGGCCAATCATTCTCTCTCAGCCTAACCTAACTCACAGGGTTGTTGTGGAGATTATATAAGACGGGGAGAAACCTGTATACCATCCTGAGCTCTTTGGAGAAAAATGTGGGATCTAAATGCAATAAATAAGTTAAAAAGTCAGCTGTTCTCAGATTTGGGGACTGGATGTTTATGTAATTTTTTTAAATTTACTTCTCCGAATAGCTTAGGATGCTGTACCTGGTTCTCCAAGTACACTTAGGCTGGATCTAGGCACATCAAAGAAGCATTTCAGTTCAACGTGTTTTTGTATGAGAAATTGTGTTGGTAAAAATGGAACTCCGTAGCGCCCTCTGGTGTCACAGTGTTATAATGCAAATATTAAACTTTTTCGTCAATCTAGCTGTTGTTGTTTAGTCGTTCAGTCGTGTCCGACTCTTCGTGACCCCATGGACCAGAGCACGCCAGGCACTCCTGTCTTCCACTGCCACCTGCAGTTTGGTCAGATTCATGTTTGTAGCTTCGAGAACACTGTCCAACCATCTCATCCTCTGTCATCCCCTTCTCCTTGTGCCCTCCATCTTTCCCAACATCAGGGTCTTTTCCAGGGAGTCTTCTCTTCTCATGAGGTGGCCAAAGTATTGGAGCCTCAGCTTCACGATCTGTCCTTCCCAATCAAGCTGAGTCCTTAGTAATATGGATGGAGCAGCTTACTTGTTTCTGTCTGATGAGTCACTGGGGCAAAGCGCCTGGCTAACAGCTTGTGGCTAAGTCTTGTAGTTAAGTTTAACCAGCAGTACAATCTTGGGAGGTTGTCTCCTTCCTTGGAGGTCTTTAAGCAGAGGTTGGATGGCCATCTGTCCTGGATGCTTTAACTGAGATTCCTGGGGTTGGACTAGATGACCAATGAGGTCCCTTCCAATTCTATGAGTCTACACAAAGTAAATAGACCTCATCCTTAAACCAGGGAAATGTAGACTCTCAAACTAATCATAGCTAACTATGAAATCTGTAAAATAATAATAATAATAATAATAATAATAATAATAATATATGATGTAGGAATAACTTGCTCTGGATCACGGATAGCATTTCAGAGCAAAGGGACTCCTTTATGGCAAAAATGTGTACTATGTACATTTTGTAACCATCTGGTTTACATAAACTACATTGGATCCAATGACTTTTTCTTGAGACATGTCAAAATAAAGTTTTTTTATTATTATTTGGCTTAGCTTTTGGTGCCTCATGTTAAGCTGGCAAAGGTGGGAATATTTGTGTCATAATAAATATTCTCAGTTTTATCCAACTACAGTGTACTTCGGCTTACAGACTCTTCAGGTTACAGACGCTTCAGGTTACAGACTCCACTAACCCAGAAATAGTACCTTGGGTTAAGAACTTTGCTTCAGGCTGAGAACAGAAATCACACGGTGGCAGTGCGATGGCAGCGGGAGGCCCCATTAGCTAAAGTGGTGCTTCAGGTTAAGAACAGTTTCAGGTTAAGAACGGACCTCCAGAACGAATTAAGTTCTTAACCTGAGTCACCACTGTTTGTCCTACACAGAGGAGACCCGTTGAGATTAACAAACCTGTTAGCTATGCCCAATAACTTCAAGGGGTCTACTCTGAGTAGGACCAGCATTGGCTACAACCCACAGTGATTCCAAGGCTTTGGGGACAAAGCAGGCTAGAACTCTTGCCACTGATTGATTTTTTTGAAAGCAGGAATAATACAAATACAAAAACTCAAAGCAAAAGCAAACAAGGAAAGCAAGAAAGCAATTCAACAAGCAGTTAAAAGACCCACTTTGGGGGAAGAGAAGGGAACAGTAGCCGCTAAGCATGTTGCTTCAGTTACTTGGTCCAATCTCTTTTCCAGCAATGACTACATCACAAAGAACCAACTAACCTGCATTTCAATTTCCCTCCTCAAAACTTGTTCCCATTCTGAAGTCATATACGATACAGTGGTACCTCGGGTTAAGTACTTAATTCATTCTGGAGGTCCATACTTAACCTGAAACTGTCCTTAACCTGAAGCACCACTTTAGCTAATGGGGCCTCCTGCTGCTGCCGCGTCACCGGAGCACGATTTCTGTTCTCATCCTGAAGCAAAGTTCTTAACCTGAAGCAGTATTTCTGGGTTAGCGGAGTCTGTAACCTGAAGCATATGTAACCTGAAGCGTATGTAACCCGAGGTACCACTGTATTTTTTAAAAAAAACAATCTCTGCTTTTGTCACCATTGGCTATTGCTGCCATCGTTACGTGGGCAAAATCATTTTGTGTGAGGAATGACTTTGGCAAGCACAACATAATTACTCTCTCCGCCTTCCCAATCTCATAGAATCATAGAATCATAGAATCATAGAGTTGGAAGAGACCACAAGGGCCATCGAGTCCAACCCCCTGCCAAGCAGGAAACACCATCAGAGCACTCCTGACATATGTTTGTCAAGCCTCTGCTTAAAGACCTCCAAGGAAGGAGACTCCACCACACTCCTTGGCATCTGCTCCAGGTTTCCCCACAACTCCCCACAGCAAACTTGGGGATGGTGTAGGGTGGCATGCAAGGAGGAAGAGAGGGAGGGGAAGTCCTGTTGCACTCACCGAAGTTGAAAACCAGTTGCTGGAAAACACGTGAGGGGAGAGTGCTCTTGTGTTCGAATCCTGATTGCAGGTTTCCCACAGGCAGCTGGTGGGCCACTGTGAGAACAGGATGCTAAGAATACATGGGTTACCAGTGGATTGATCCAGCAGGCTCTTCTTATGTTCTTAAGGTTGGATTCTGTTACTACTAGATTTCTGGTTTTATCTGTTTTTTTAATGGTACAGTGGTACCTTGGTTCTCAAACTTAATCCATTCCAGGAGTCTGTTTGACTCCCGAAACCATTCAAAAACCAAGATGCAGCTTCCAATGGGCTGCAGGAGCTTCCTGAACTCAAGCAGAAGCCATGGAAGCCACGTCGGACATTCAGCTTCTGAAAAACGTTCGCAAACCGGAACACTGGGTTTGCGGCGTTTGGGAGCCGATTTGTCCAACAACTAAGCCATTCAGGAACCAAGGTTCTGTTATCATTTACATTTTTCTACCCTGCTTAGACGTTTGAAGCAGTTTTGAAATACTTTTGAAATAAATAAAAATCGTTTTATCTTGTTTTCTGGGATCAGCTGGAGCTGTTTCCTTTCCCTTTCTTTGACGCTGTACATCTGCTCTCTTGCTCGCAGTGCATTGTAGTTTGGCTGGAGTGGGTGGACTTGTGGAAAGCTGATCAATGGGTGGCAGTAGAATTGTGGCAAGGCTGGATGGTGTTTCGATCTCCTCTAATTCTGTGATATATTCTAACTCTGTGATATATTTGTACAGGCGGGGTGGGGGGAGCATGAAGAAGATGGCAAGGATTATATGAAAGAGCCTTGGGAAATGGACAGGATTATCTTCATAGTCATTCCACTTGAAGCCACTTGGAGCTGTCATTCTTTAGAATTGCTTCTGAGAGAGAGAGAGAAATCTAGCACATTATTGGTTTCCTAGGACAGTCACTTCTCATACACACTAATTGGGTCTCAACTGGCAGTGACTGACCAGGAAAATGAACTGGGGGTGGGGGTGGGGAGTCATGGAAATGTTAGTCAATAGGAAATGGATCAGAAATAAAACTGCTACTGTCATAAGGCTTTTATACAAATCTCTGTATTTATTCCACCTGGAATAATGTGTACAGCATTTCAGAAATGGGGAAAGGGCAGAAGAGAGCAACCAAAGTAATTGGTGGGCAGGAGCTACTTCCATGAGGAAAGGTTGTAATGTTTGAAGCTTTGTAGCTTAGGAGAAAAGCAAGTAAAGAGGGAACAAAATAAAGGGGTAGAAAATCATGCATGGTGTCATGAAACCTGATGGGGATAAGTTTTTCTTCTCTCATACGCTTAGGACCCAGGAGGCAGCAATGCTTCTGAATGCAGTGCCTCAGGTTCCCTCACTGCTACAGTGCCTCCCAAATGTCACAACTTCCATTACACATTGAGGACTCAGCTATAGAGCTGCAAATAAAACATTTTCAGTGTGCTGTAAAGTGTATTATACAAATGTGGCACTAGATGGCGGTTGTGAGCTATGGCAAATTCAATATATTTTTCAAAACTTTTTTAAAAAGCATTTTCACAATGTTTTTTTTTTATGTGTGTAGATTCGATCCCAGACTCTGTTGCGCTAAACATCAACTGTTTAAATAAATTTTATGTGTTTCTATTATCTTTATGTTTTTCCACAAATAGTAAATTTGAGACTAAACTGTAAATCAGAGGTGTGTTTTATATGTTAAGTATGTTCCCAAGTGTTGTTTTATGTCTTGCAGACTATGGTTGGGGTTTTGGAATTCTTGATATGGCTGATCCTCAGGCTAATTTGTCATTTGAAGTGGTTACCATCAATTGCTTGCCTCTTGTGGGGAATACAATTTTAAAATATCCTCCTCTTCATGTGGCCAAAAAAATGAATCATTAGGTTATTGTATTACTTCAGATGTCTGGTATTTATTATACATACAATCAAGGAACGAAGGGTCTGCGAGTCTACCAAGATTCCCTTTGCAATATTTACCTAGAAACTTGATTGACTAGTGCAATCTTATACACACCCACTTAGAAATAAGTTCCACTGAGTTCAATAGGGCTTACTACTATGTAAGTGGATATAGAATTGCAGCCTTAGATGTATTTCTTTAGTACAGAACTGTAGCTCTACAGATGTTCCTAGACTGCAGTTCCATTATCCCCGACTGTTGACCCTGTTGATGGAGTCCAAAAACATCTGAAGAGCCACCAGTTTCCTATCCCTTCTTTACTTGCTTTGATGTACAACTATGATCCACGTTTCTCTAGATAACTATCTGGTTCGTTATTTCTTTACCCATTTCTGCAAATTAAGGGCAGAATTTCCCCAAAGATAAACACCTGAAGTGTCACGGATTTCAAATGGAGAAAGTTCAGCAGCAACTCTCCTGCTGTAAATAATTAGTGCTTAAAAGAGCTTAAATTTTGGATGAATAAGGTCTATAATATCTATCCTTACTTTTTAGCAGATTGCTGCAAGAAAGCTCCACTGTTATTAAAGTCTGGCAAAACTTCCCTAATGAGAAATTAACAGGGCACCAGTTGAAGGAGTTCTCCTGGCACCACTTTTCGAGAACAGCAAATTAGCCCTAGCATACTACTGAGTATACAGAACAAAATATTGCAGCTAGACTGGAGACTAGGAGTTGCCACTGAAACCATACAACACCAGTCCAGAAAGACCTACATTGGCTCCCAGTACGTTTCCAAGCACAATTCAAAGTGTTGGTGCTGACCTTTAAAGCCCTAAACAACATCTCCACCCCCATCATTCAGCCCGGACACAGCTCCGAGGGCCTTCTGGCATTTCCCTTGCTGCGAAAAGTGAGGTTACAGGGAACCAGGCAGAGGGCCTTCTTGGTAGTGGCGCCCGCCCTGTGGAACACCTTTCCATCAGATGTCAAGGAAATAAACAACTAGCTGACTTTTAGAAGACATCTGAAAGCAGCTGTGCTTAGGGAAGTATTTAATGTTTGATCGTGTTTTTAATATTCTGTTGGGAGCCACCCAGAGTGGCTGGGGAAACCCAGCCAGATGGATGGGATATAATTAAATGATGATGATGATGATGCTTCACCAAATTTCCCTGGGAGAAATGGTTTCTCAGGAGTGAGGCCCACTTTTTCTTTTTCTTTTTTAAAGTGTTCATTTTGTTTTGTTTTCTGCTGTCGTTGCAAGCAGCTACAGCGGCAACTGTGTCGGCAGCCTGCCATTTTGCATCTTTGCAATGCACTGCTACATTGTAGGGGGAAAGCAGCAGTTCGCCACAAAACATGTTGGTGGATATCTAGTGAAAACACAAAAAGTGGCCTCCTTTTGCTAGGGTTGGGGGATGAGAAAAAGAAACCACTGAGAAATGTGTTTTCTAAAGTGACTTGTAAGTATTCAGCCAAGTCCTACTTGGAGTAGAACCACTGAAATTCATGAACTGTTCTGAGTAGGACTAGCATTGCATGCCACCATGACATCCACAATCTCTTTGCGTTAGTATATGTAAGTCGTTGCCATCAGTTATCGCTCCACATGTTTTTAGTTCTTGATGTGTAGAGCTGGAGCATAAATAAGCATTCCTTAGTGTGGTTCCTTTTAAATTCCCCCCCGTGCCTTTGGACACAATCCGCTTACTGGTTGGGGGCATAGCTGCCAACCTTCCCTTTTTTTGCAGGAAATTCCCTTATTCCAGCACCATTTCCCACTGCTTCCAGCTGCTATCCCGGATTGTTAGATATCCCGTAGACTGTCCCCGGGACAGGTGAGGCTGCTGATCCCTTATTTTCGAGGCTGCTGATCCCTTATTTTCAAATCTGAAAGTTGACAGCTATGGTTGGGGGCGATCCTTTTCTAAAAAAATGAAGGCAAGGACCATAAATCCAGCTGCAAATATTTGGGACATGACCCAGCCAAAGTTGAGAACATTTAATTCCCAATACTTCCTAATGGATAGTAACAGTGCAGTCATATCCATATCTACTCAGAAGTAACTGCCATTGAACTCATTGAACTCACAGGTAATTGGTTATAGCAGGGGTCACCAACATGGCACCTTCTAAAGGTTGCTTAGCTACAACTCCCATCAGTGCTGACCAATGGCCTTGCTGAATGGGGATGTTGGGAGTTGTAGTCCAAAGCAACTGAAATGTGCCACCTTAGCTATCCCTTGGGTATAGAATTGCAGCACTGAGCATCTCCATCACTCTCTCCCATTGAAATAAAATGGACTTAATGGGTCCTTGATTGTGATTTGATTGTGTCCTTTACTGTCCACTTTTTAATACTCCCAGCAGTGTCTAAAGAGGGCATGAGTTGATCATTCTGAGAACGCATTAGTTTTTAATGATGTGGAAATTACTATTTTGTAGGGGGAAATACTTATGCAGCACCAATTTATTTTATTTTAATGACTTAAGGTCTACTACTGAGCATCATGTCACACTGTGTGTTGTGGTGGCCCTGCTCCCGAAATGTAAACAATGTTAGAATCAGTGCTTTGGAGGCAAGATGTTACATGCCAGAAATGTTACTATTTTGCACAATTTATCCGACAGCTCCCCTGGATGATTATATTTTACCAGGCATTGCCCACACAATTTGTATCTTTGCAGTCATAAGTATGAAAAAACTTTCAAAAGCTGAGATTCTGTGTCTAGTACCTCATTCGGTGGAGGGTTTTGTTATGAAATCACAGCATATACACTGGGTATTTTTAGGGATGTGTTCTTGAACTGCAAATTACATATATGGAGCGATTCCAATTTATTTTTGCAAAGTGTACTGTAGGGAAAGCAGTCGTTATTTTGGAAGAAAACATATTTATGACTTAGCCAGACATCTTTGCTATATCCCACATGTTTTAAATATGTCCAAAAACAAACTTTCCCCCTTTAAAATTCCTGCATCCCCTCTTGTGTGAGTAAACCACTTCAAGATAATTTTTAAAATAATACAAGAGATTTGGTGCATTAAAAGAATATCTTAGCCAATTCACATGAAATAAAGTAACTGTGGTTTTATGTTGAAGATAGCCCCCAAACTGGGTGCTCTAGCGGTTTAGCTCTAGAGATCAGGAGGGAGGAGTTCTGGCATGGAAGTGACCACAAGATGCACCTTTGTAAAATTTGGAAGCAGCCCCTTCTGTTTGCAACCCACTTTGTGTCATTCTGATTCAAATTGTTCAATCTGAGCTCTCTTTTCTCTTCTGAAAAACAAAACAAAAAAACCTGCTAGAATTAGATGCAGATGGCAGGTGTGGTTGTCTTTCCTGGGGTGCCAATTTGAATAAATTATTGTGGGGGCCGAGGTATGCCCTGTTACGATATAGAAGCAATGCAGCTGCAAACTGCTAGCTTGAAAAGTAAACATGATGGGAATGTTGTGACTGTCCGTGGGAAACAGAGGGACAGTCAGCTCACAGGGCAACGCACCGGAATTAGCTCAGAGTGTAATATGAGCTCTTCTTCTTGTTCCTGTACAGGAAGTACAGGAGGTGTTTTTCTCTTGACTGCTGGAGCTTGAAGAGAGCAGTCATGTTTTCTGTAATGCTGCAAAGACAGGAATAAAAGCATGTAAATACGTTTCTGTCTATCTCCTTTTCCCTGCCGGGAGTGCAGGAGGGAGGGGTGTGTTCTTCCCACGCTGAGAAGAATCGCCTATCGAGACCTAGCCTGGATCTTGCTGGGGAATGCAGCCAGGGAGGTCAACAGGAGACCAAGCCGGGTGCCTGGGAGTGTTGCCAGTTACTCCCGATATAGGCTTGATTTCCGACATCCCACACCCAGCATAATCAATCACATGACGCGGTAAACACACACCATTTGAATGGCAGTGCCCATCAACTTTGGGGGGCTCAGCCCCCACAAATGCTTTATTGGGGAGGTGAAGCCCCCATGGCCCCTAGGAGTTGGCTCCTATGGTCTCTCCTGTGGGAATGAAGCCTGAAAGATAGGTGGAGTGGTTCTGCTGCAATAACAGACTTTACCATTTGGGGGTTGGAAAACAGAAATCATGAAGCTATCATGCTTAGGTGATTAAAACTGGAAAAGTCAGCTTTTCTTACACAATCATGCAAAGTTCATGACTGAATATAAAGATAACATTTATGACTATGGTTCTGATAGTTCCTGGTGATTTCCTCGACTTGCTCATAACATAAGCAGAGAGTCATTTCAGATGATATTTCCCAGTCATCCTACAAACACATACAAAAGTATTTCAATATTGGGAGGCAGGGGAATGTTGACTAATCCCATCTCTCCCGACCACCTCTCTCACAATGAATTTTAACAGCAATTATAGCTCCAAGTGCAGGCATTTCCTAGGGACTTCAGAGCTGGCCAAGTTTAATGGATCAAGGCATAGCTTTGGACTATCAACTTTTTCCCTAATCCAGGAAATACCTTGGACTGCAATCTTAACTGCTGACATTCTTCTGCAAGCTCTGATTATGACAGCTAATAAAGCGACAAAGGTAGGAAGCCATAAGGAGCAACGGTGCTTGACCTTTTGTAAATGTTATGTTTTTTTGGCCCAGCACATAGTAAGCATACACCATCATCTGTAATTGTAAAGATGGTTCTACAGACTGGTAGATGTCTATCCTAAGCCTTTGAGCATGTGTCCCTCCCCCCACCCCCAAAAAGAGGTTTTGACATCTTCATGTCTATTGAGAATCTGAAGCATTTCCTTCCTATTAATAGCCAGTGGCCTCTGGCCAAACGCCCTGTCAAAACCTCTCTTATCTAGAAGGAACTGGGCTTTTGAGGTGTTTGGGATTTGAAAGCAAATGCTCGACTCACAACACCACATTATCTTGCCTTTGGCTCTGGCTCTCATCAGTGCAGATCATGACAGCTGAGATAGGGCGCCCAAATTGCAACCCACAGATCCTGCCCACACCTTGGCTATTTTCAAGGCAGCAAGAAAAGATGCTACACTTTCTGCCATATTCCTTCACATGCTCTGCTTGTTCATCTACATTGATGCCCTAAGGCATTCTGGGCAGATAAAGGTGGCAGGAGGTGGCAGCCTTGGATGGTGATTTGCAGTGTACCTGCACCTCACCTAAAATCAGGTTAAAGGCAGAGGAGAGGGGATAAAATGGATGTTGACAACTGGTGTCAGCCTTGGTGAGCCTACCTGGCCTCATGCGCCCCAGCATTTGGCAGCCATGATGACTGCTGGTGGTGGCCCTGCTCTGAGCCCTGTTGTCTTGATGCAAAGCAGTCTCCAGCACCATGCTGAGAGGCAGCAGGAGAGCAGATCTAAGCAATGTACTGGTGCTGTCCTAAGTAATGCAGCCTCTGAAGTTGCAATCCACTGGAGTAGGTGACTGAGCCTTGTCCAGTTGCCAAGGGAAAATGGGGGCTCCTAGCCTGGGTTCTTCCACTGTGCTGCCTAGCATGGCCAGCCTCAAACATTTTGCTGCCCAAGAAAAAAGTTTGAGGTGATGATGATGATGATGATTATTATTATATTAAAAAAATCTAAGTGGTGTACAAAAAAGAAGCAACAACAGATAACTTAAAACAAAATATTACAAAAGTATACAACATTTTGATTTCACCCCCTGAGGCACATTCCACTATCTCTCGAGACAGATGGATGCCAACAACAGAAGCCTGCAGCCAATGGATGCCATCTGTTGGCTGCAGAGACAGCTAACTCATAACTGCTGCCTCCTATGTTGTTTTTGCTGCATTAACTGCACTGAAGTGACCTCTCTGAGTCACAAGCTTTTGAGTAGGGTTTATGGAGGTCCTGGGTTGCCCAGACAATAAGACCCCACTCTTGGTCTCGTTGTTGTGTTCCAAAGGAAAGCAGAGCAATACATTTGGCACCAGCTTGGCTGCAGGTGTTGACAGAAGGAGGTGTACAAGGAGCCACCCAACCTTCTTAGGGACAACACTCCAGATTTGTGTGCCATTTACTCCATAGCCTTTTCTTCTCCAGAAGATGTCCCACAGAGCAGGACAGGTATGGATTTTTCCTTGGGGTTTAGTCCTGAAGTCTTTCTCATGAATGAGCATAGCTGCAAGGTAGTGTAGGTTTAGGATTAGAGTTTCCTTCTCCCAGGTTGATGAGCCTCATCTGCCCTCATTTTTCTCTACACAGTGTGCAGTAAGCACTGCTCAATCATATATATACTCTGTGTTGGTCTGATGCAGTCGATATATTGTCCAGTAGCACCTTAGAGACCAACTGTATTAGGGCAGCCATACATCCGGAATTTCCCAGACATAGCTGGGATTCGGCCGTTGGAAACATCACCCTGGGCAGAAAACGCTTTAATGTTTGGGAAAATCCGACCATATGGCAACTCATGTTGGATGTGTGAATTTTGGTGAATATCCTTAAAAATAGCTCAAAAACTTCATTGGTTGTGGGGTTTCTTTGTTTTTTGAGATTTTGCAAATGCACACACACACCTTTGACCAAAGAAAGCTCAACAACTTTTGTCTCCAGATTTCACTTTTTCGGCAGCCAGCCTCCTTATTCAAAACAGTCAGATCCCAAAGCCTGCTGGAATAAAAAAGTATTCATCTGCAGTGGAAGGACAACAAGGAGTGAACCAATCTAACGTCTCTAGGGAGGGAGTTCCAAAGTCTGAGAGCAGCCACCAAGAAGATCCTCTCCCACATCCCCATCAAGTGTGCCTTTGAGGATGGTGGAAGCAAGAGAAGGGCCTCTTATTTTCCTGGCACCACTGTTAGTATTGTGTGAAGTAGTAATGGATATATTAAGCTACCAAGTTGAGGAACTGATCCTGAAGACAGGATGTAATTTATTTGAATAGAACTTTCAAGTTTAAAGGATCTTAGAGTATCAAAAGAGAGCCTTTACCTTTTCCCCATGAAAACCCGGAGCTAATAAATTATGCTTTCATGGAAACGCTATAGATTAAGCATGCTAAATTAGTTGACCTCTGTCTCAGATGGTTCAAAGTTCAAAGTAGGAGGATTATCCTACACTCTGGCCAGAGGGAATATTAACTTGCCTGTTCATTTGCATTAGGAGCAAAGTCAACCAAATCATTCAGGCTTATGGTTATGTGCATATGCTCATGGGGTGAGGAGATAGCTCTATTTATCTGCTTTTTCTAGTTGTCTTTTTTTCAGACTAACTGGATTTTTAACCTGAGAAATCAAGCCAAAGAACATTTATGCAGCAAAGTGTAAGCTATGAACAAAGAGGGCATTATTGGAATCATATCAAAGACCCAAATTTTAAAAAAATTAAAAATGAACAAGCAATTTATGAAAGCATGACTTTGGAAGCAGATATGGCAATAGCTTTAGAAGGAAAAATTAATTTAAAAACAAACCATTTCTCTATATAAGATATCTTATAGATAATTTTGTATACGTGAGCAGAGGTGCTCTCAGGACAGAGAAATTACTTGCCTGCCTTAGTAATGCAAGTTATGTGATTCAGAAATATGAGACACTGTTCACAATGCTGTCCTTACAGTTTAAGGTATGGGTAGGCAAACTAAGGCCCAGGGGCCAGATCTGGCCTAATCGCCTTCTAAATCCGGCCCACGGACGGTCCAGGAACCAGCGTGTTTTTACATGAGTAGAATGTGTGCTTTTATTTAAAATGCATCTCTGGGTTATTTGTGGGGCATAGGAATTCACTCTCCCCCCACCCCCACCCCCCACAAAAAATATAGTTGGGCCCCCCACAAGGTCTGAGGGACAGTGAACCAGCCCCCTGCTGAAAAAGTTTGCTGACTTCTGGTTTAAGGCAATGAACTTGTTTTCCTCTGTTTTACAAGCCTTAGATTACACACAAGGCAAGAAGCTAGACAAGAACTTTCTTGTCACTAATAAAGAAAAATAGATAGTAATGGGAAACTCTTGACTCCACCCAGAAACAGCCACCTAATCTCCATTATTACACTTTCCACACAATATAGTTTCCTTCACAATTCAATCTATTATTATTTGAAATCAAATAATTATTCCATATTCACAGTGGGTTCAATGGAATGATGGTATTATTATTAGTGTTTCAATATTGTTTTATTCTTGTGTTTTGACCATCTTTGTCATATCAACCACAGTATGTATGTCTGTCTGTTTGTGTGTGGATATATATGCACTAATGCAATACTGAGGAACAAATTTGTGTTACTGTCATTCCAATTCATGTTAGAAACATTGTAATTATTCTGGGTGTAATTATTTTTGACTAAGTGATACACAAAGTTGATCCACTGAAATCAGATACAGTATATAAATATAGGTACAGTATATTTAGAAAAATTCCAGGACTATGATAGGTTCATAATCAAATAAATTGTCAGAACCTGATAATTTTAGTTTCTTGGTTCTGCATATAAATATTTAGTTTCAAATGCCTGAAAGTGCGTGTCTCTCTGTGTGTATGTATACAGTATGTAGGTGAAATCCACTTTACCTGATTCTGTTTCAGAACCTCCATTTGATTGCATGGAGGCTGACATGAGACATAATACAGATAAAAACTATGAGTTGGCAAGGATACTAACAGCCTCAGTTCACTAATGCAACTGTCTTACTGTCCTTGGAGTTTTTTGTCTAGATAGAAAAGTAGATCTGTATTAGTAGTCCATATATTTCTGGAGAGGCTACTCAGAACTGATCTAGACACTAATCTGATCCAAAAAGGATGCAGGCCACTTCAAGCAGGGCAGGATCTGGGATAGCCCCTAGCAGGTGTGCCTACTCTAAGGTGGAGAGGTGTCTTCGGCCCCCTTAATATTTGTTGGAAGCAGGCAGGGCCTCCTCAATGTGGAGGGAACAGAGGAGGCCAAGTGTGGAGCTCAGTGCAGCACAGTTTCAGTGGCTGGCTGCTCCAGAGGGCTCAGCCTTCAGAAAATGTGATGTCACACATGTGAGCTGCATGCAGGGCCCCCTCAATTTTGGAGGCAACTTGACCCTTTGTGTTAACTCCCAGGAGCAATGGAATTAGCTTTGGTAAGGGTCTGAGCTTAACTGAGCAATTAACGTGGTAACTAGGCAGCTTCCATTATCATCGTGTTCTCTGCTACTTGTTAGAGCTTACGAAGGAGGGAGGGCAAGAAGATGATGAGAAACTGGAGAATTTGATTCTTTGATTGAAGTCAGAATTCCTGGGTTTGGGGAACAGCCAAGTGATGAATCCTCTAACTCTGGTCTCCTGCGTAGTGCTCTTCCTTAGATTGCATCTGAGGCCAGCTTGAAGTTGTAGGATTCTTGAGGCAAGGACCAGTAATCCACCTCCAAATTTGACTGAGTCATCTGGTGTCCGCTAGATTATACCTTATAGAATACATGTTCCATAGCACAGGTCTTTCTCTAATTCCAATACCAAATACACACTGTGGCGGTAGAAGGGCTGCAGTTTTATATTTTCATAATATGTACTAGTAAATGAGAAATTTCCTGTAATTTAGATGCTGTTTCTGACACTGAGATTTATAAGTTTCCTACAAAAAAATTCCTCCTGAACTTCAAACCCTCCTGCAAAAGTTCATATTACCACAAATTATCTGTAATTTGTGTGAAATCAGAATTCATCTGGCTACTTCATTTGCAAACACTGCCCAGCCAAATCAAGCAAAGATGTTAAAACCATCCATATATATATATATATTTCCAACATCAGCAAGTATTTTTACTCTTCCATTATTTTCACTGTGATAGCTGATCTTTGAGTCCCTTTTGGATATTCCTGCAGAAAAAAAGTTCAAAGGGCATGTAGGACCAAACATTTTCTATAATTGCCTATGTGCTTGCAACCTACACTTGAGATAGAGGCTGAAAAAATACCATATTGCCCCCAAAGAGCAACAGTGGACAGGCGGAGTCCCCCCAACCCCAGGTGACCCCCAAGCAGAATAATGACTCAAGACAACGTGCTATGGGATTAAAATTGGCCACAACTTTATTCAGATGTAGGGAGACCTTGGCTCAGGCATTGGGCATTTATCCTTCCCAGTCCCCAGCCTGGGAGACATCAGGGTTGGCTCCCAGTACATTTCTGAACACAATTTAAAGTGTTGGTGCTGAGCCTGAAAGCCCTAAACGGCCTCGGCCCAGTATACCTGAAGGAGCGTCTCTACCCCCATTGTTCAGCCTGGACACTGAGGTCCAGCTCCGAGGGCCTTCTGGTGGTTTCCTCACCTCGAGAAGTTAGGTTACAGGGAACCAGGCAGAGGGCCTTCATGGTAGCAGCGCCCACCCTGTGAAATACCCTCCCACCAGATGTCAAGGAAATAAACAACTATCTGACTTTTAGAAGACATCTGAAGGCAGCCTGGTTTAGGGAAGTTTTTAATGTTTGATGTTTTATCATGTTTTTAATATTCTGTTGGGAGCTGCCCAGAGTGGCTGGGGAAACCCAGCCAGATTGGCGGGGTATAAATGATGACGATGATGATGATGAACTGACGCTTGTCCTCACCCCAGTGTGTATGCCTAGACAGACACCATTCCTTGGATTTACTAACCCTATTCCTGAAATCCTACAGTATGGGAAGCATGCTTATTCTGCTTGCCTAGGCTATGAGCATCATTCTGCCTCCAACCCCAACCCTGAGGTAACATTCAATTGTTTCCAGAAGCTGCACTGTGAACAACAGAAGAAACTGGTTTTCTTTCTTTCTTTTAGCTTGCGGAACAAGCTATTACCTGTGAGAGTTTAAAAATACATGACCAATGAAAGCGGATAGTGTTCAGCCTGTCTGTCATATGCCTTGTTTGCTGACAGCACTGGATTCTTAAATGGTTTGCCAGCTGCATCTGTCTTGTAAATTGGGCTGGTAATTGAGTATGCCTAAAGCTACTGGCCACAAACCACTCATTTTGGAGTCATCCCATTGACCTTCTGTACTGAACCTGAGCACTGAGGGTCTCTCGACAAGCAAAGTTCAGCTTCTTTTTCTTGGAGGCCTTAAGGCCCTGAGGAGTCTGTTCTTCACTGAATATGGTCAATACTTGACTAATGATAATTCAATAAAAGACATGGCCTTTTAATGCAATATTACTCACATGAATATTGATCAAAACCAGTAACATTTGTTAACTCCTTGCTAGATAGTTATTCCTCTTGTATGCTACATTGTTGCTTCTGCCATCAGCAATATAGAAGATTAATCAAAATTGGTTTTATGTAGAAACACCACAATCAAACATGTATTTTGTGAGTGACACAACAAAAAGAAAATAATCCATATGGCTGCTAGGAAAGATAAAATACCAAATTCTGGAATTTAAGTTTCCAATGCATATCTGAGTTTTGGTACCTTCTGGCATTGGTTTTAGTGGTATGGAAGCTGTTCCTCATCATTCTGTCATCTTGGAGAGTTGAAGTCACACCACAGCTCATTTCCATGATTGTGTTGCTTCTGCTCTGGTGTGGTAGGAGCCGCAGAGAAAGCTCCTTCTATACAACCTTGGCTCTCCAATTATACCAAGTAGTATTCGAAGCAATGGCGTTGCACGGGTTCCTGTGCCCTCAAAAGCTGGAAGGGGCTCTTGGGAAGCAGGCTCGTTTTCGAGAAGTAAAATCTGGTTAACTGATCTTAACTAACACTTGCTGGGATGTGTTGTGAAACCACCTTGAAGAAAAATGCATTGCAGTACTGAAAATGCAAGTGGTCCCTGTATAAAAAATGTTGCAGTAAGGTGTGGCAGACATCCATGCCCTTTTACAGGATACTCCATTCCACCCCACCCCCACCCCTTCCTTGCTTTCCATTGCTCTCCCTTCCAATAATCAGCCAGCATTCTGTGGCCACGGAGTATGCTCAGTCCCCATAGGGCTATTTTGGGCATATTTTTTAAAAATCCCCTTAACGTTTTGGTACTTCTGAAAACCTTGGTATTCCCCTAAGCCTGCTGATACATCCACCTTGTCTGTGGAAGGTGTCATTTGGCTATATAAGGATCAATTATGAAGACAATGAGCTCACTTTATAGGATGGAAGACAAGGTGGGTGAAGCTATTCATAGGTTTATATGTTGTTAGTAGTAAATATTCGGACAGGATCTGTATCCCTCAGCTGAAGCATCTGTCCAAGAGAAGCTTGAAGGCTGCAATCCCATGTACACTTACCTGGCAGTAACTCCCATTGGACTCAGTTGGGCTTACTTCTAAGTAGACAGAAGTGTAAGAAGCAGTACAGTTGTACCTTGGTTTTCAAACAGCTTAGTTCTCGAACATTTTGGCTCCTGAATGCTGCAAACCCAGAAGTAACTGTTCTGGTTTGCGAACTATTTTTGTAAGCCGAACGTCCAACGGGGCTTCCTGAAGACAATCAGAAGCTGTACTTTGGTTTCTGAATGTTTTGGAAATCGGACAGACTTCCAGAACGGATTCCATTCGACTTCCAAGGTACGACTGTGCTGTAATTGTAAGCTTCTGCACAATGGAATTTTCACAGATATACCCAGGTGTGTCCCTTTGTACAAAATCAGGAGACCAGGTTGCAGAACTCATCCTAGCATACAAAAATCTGTTTTCCCAAAGCGTATTTTATATAGTTGTATATCTGCTATTTTTCAGGTTCAACAAAAGATTTAATTGAAACTTGCTGTGCTGCTGGACAACAGTGGGCTATTGACAACAATGAATGCACAGAAATCCCTGTAAGTGGAGCTGATGGCGATATTTGCAGGTATGTAAACTAAAGTTAAGAAGCTGAAAAATGACAAACAGCCTGCATTTTATAATCTGACATATGATCCATGTTACACACATACAGGGATTATCCACACTTACCATTTGCCCTGCTCTTTCCACCCAGAGCTCCATGCTTTAACACTCCATGTCCAAGCGTGCCTTTTCTCTCTTTTTTGGCCCCAAGCTTTTCTCACAAAAACCTGTTCTTTAAAACTTAAATCAGACCAAACATCAATTCAGGTTTTCTGCAGACTGACGTTTGTTCTGATTGAGCTATAAAGAGCTAGTTTTCACCAGGAAAGCTCTGGAGGGGTGGGAGGAGGGATGCACCCAGTCACAGAGCTTTAAATTGTGGAACATGCATGGAAAGTGCAGAAGAAAGATATGGATAAGCCCATCTGCGCACATGCTGCATAAACTTACTGAAGTGTGGCAAGACGGCCTGACATATATATAAGGAACATTTCTCTCCCAAAATATAGAGCCTTAATGAACTTGAACCTTTTAATATGCACATTCCTCCAATTACAGGAGAACAATTATTTTGGCTTATCGCAGATCATACGATGATTTTTTTAATGCTATAGATGAATAAGATAAGGCCTTTAATTTTGCCTGATAAAAATCAAGCTCCCTGCTGAGAATCTGTGCTAAGTGCAAAAGTCTGTTTCTCATAAACGGCACACATAAAGTGCACTATGCAAAGGACTGTGCATATGGAACTGAGTTAATGGGATGCTTACTTTCCGTCACTGCCACCTGAATCTCGGCCTTTACAAAGTCTGTTTCCCCAGCGTAATCTCACAGAATTGGATATGACCCATTTGCTAAGAAGTGCACTATTATAGTTACATAAAGGAATCAAGACTCTTGGTCTAAAATAGCAGGAATACTGCAATTAAGAAAATGTGAGTCAGTTTCTCTCTCATTTGTGGGGGGAAATGTCTAGCACAAATGGAAACTAAATAAAAAAGATCAAATTTTAAGTAAATGAGCTCCTTACAAAGGGATTTAGAATTTAATTAATGGGTCTTTCTTCTCATTCCATATGTAAATATCAGACTGAACTCCTGCTCAAAAGATTATACTCATTTCACTGCAACTTTCTATAGCAAGTTTACAAATAACCAAAGTAGATCTGATATTGGTGGAGTACAGGAGCTTAGCGAGGAGAAAAAAGTGCACTTGGTGATAGAAGCATGATATTTGGTATGTATTTATACAAAGAGGAGCTTGTCAAACCACCTCATTTTATGCTTTTATAGCAACTGCACAATTCCGCCTCTTCTCATGGCCTGAGCTAATGGAAGGTGTGGACTGGATATATGCATACTGAGCCAATAAATAAAGAATGAGAATAACTGAATCCATGTTTGCCATGGATGGAATGGTAATGCTTGTCTCTGGCAGGATAATATAACATAGGAGCCAACCTCTAGGGGCCAAGTTCCCTTTGGCTCCCTGAATAAAATATTTGAGGGGGCTGGTCCTTCCCAAGGTTGATGAGCATTGCCATTCAAAGAGTGTGTGCGCACTGTGTCATGTGATCTATTACATTGGGGCATGGCTTACCTGCCCCCCAATATTTTATTCAAGTTGGCACCCCGCAATATATAATATTTCTATGTTGATCAAGACCTGGAATGTATGTTCCTGCATAGGGACCATAGGAAAGTGCCTTATATTAAATCAGACTTGTTGGTCCATCTAGAACAGAACTTTCCAGGATTTCAGAACAGAGACTTACTCACAAGTAAGCATCCAGTGGATTGCTGGGCATCTTGCAGACCCCCCCCCCGAGATGGACAGTGCTAATAGTCATGTTGTTATGGATGCATTTTAAGGACATGGAGAAACTAATTTGAGACCCACCACTTGGCCCCTAGATCCTTCTGAATCACGGTTGCTAAAATCACGGTCAACTCTAGGCAGTTGGATCATGCAAGACCAAGATTGCATCAGTTGCGCTAGTTGCCAATGCATTCCCAAGCCAAATGTAAAGTGCTGGAGGGACGGGGGGAATCTCCGGGTTTGGTGCTGCTGGGTGTGGTGAAGCAAACCACTAAAGTCGTCAGCACTGAACCAGCTGGCAAGCAGATGGTTTAAACCTGCTGGGTGCTGCTTTGCCAGCACAAAGCAGCCCCCTGCAGCCAGCAGGATTGAGTGGAGAAGTGCAATCCTGTGGGAAACATGCTGGCAAAGAAGCCTGCAGGATTGATCCCTGCAGGGCAACAGTGCCATGAACCTAGAGCTCCACTAACATCATTCCACAACCTTCCTGTTGCGGCAAACACAGTCCTGCCTCTACACACACACACACACACACACACACACACACACACACCTTTGCCCCTGCTGACCTCTTGATTCAGCATTTTGAGTTGCAAAATAGTGCTGCCAATCTCTTTGGCGTGTCCAGTGGTGTCAGTTCTTACTGAATAATGGCATTTGCAAGTAGAAACCTGCCTTTTGTGAGCAACATGTGTTTTATTTGTTGTAGAATTGCTCAGAAGCAGTGTTGTGTCTCGTATTTAAAGGAAAACAGCTGCATTGCTGGCATGATTGCTGCCAGAGAAGGTGAATTGTGTGGCCCGGATGAAAGTGAGACCTGCGGAGGATCGTTTTATAAGGCAAGGCACAATGCTGAAACCTTTGTGGTACCATTACTAATTCAAATCAGGTTAAGCTTTGGCACTTTTAAGGGTTTGGCATTTGTTCTCTCTCTCTCTCTCTCTCCTTAATTGCAAAGCATCATGGACCAAGAATGAAAATTTCACTTAGCTAAGCATTTTGACTGCTCATATTTATTTCTCTGCTTCAAGCAGATGCACAATCTTGAATTTCAGGGCCTTCATTTTAATTTGCTTTTCCATATATCTAATAGATAAGAATTTCATTAGTGCATAGCTTAAGAAGTCTATCTCCAGTATTATACTTAACAGCATGTTACTTGCTTTTTAAAAATCATATTATAGATAGGGAAGTAGATTACATCAGCCCTTAACCACTTATTGGATTGAAGCTGAACTGAGCAGTTGAACAGAACACTTGACTTAGAGGAAGAAATGTTTGACTCCAGAAACTTTAGCTCATAAATAAAGATTGATGCAGATGCTAAATTAGGGGGAGGGGGAGGGGGATTTGCCCTGGCAAAAAAAAATATTGCACAGCTTCATTCACCTCATTGATTCCCATACAATGGAGCCTTGCCAGTTTCTGCCTGCTTAGGATCTGACTCCTTATTTATTATGTCCTTTCTTCCAGATTGTAGCCAAACTGAAGGTTTCAGAATTCATTAAACATTGATCACCATTTACAAAGTTGTTTGATACTCCCGAGTGTAATTTTCCATTGCCTCAGCAGGAAATGCATTAATCCTGCCAAGTCTTGTAATATCAAAGTGTCTTATGAATAACTTCTGTTAGTATGAAAAATGTAAGGTCATTCTTGGTGCAACACAGGGGTTAATTGGTTGGTGAGGCTTATTATTCCTACTGAATAATCTAATTTTCAGGACATTATTACAGTATTTGATTATTTCTGAAAATGAGTAAAAATGCTATGCTGAGATTTGTGTTATGGATCATTTATCTGCAAAGGATGTTGCTATGATATAAACTGTACAGCCCAGTTGCCATAAAATTCCTAGTGAGGGAACAGGCAGAACTGCTTGTCAAGGACGCCTCAAAATTTCGGGAATTACTTCTTTGTGCAGTGAAGTCTTGTTCCATGCTCATTATTTCAGAGAACGGGGTTGTGATTTCATGCATGCTTACCTGGGAGCAAGTCCCATAAAAAGGTTTGATGGGACTTGCTTATGAGAAGAGATGCACCCAATTGCATTGTAAGCAGCATTGTAAGTCAGGGTGGTGTTACTGGTGCAACTACACCTGGTCACCTATTAAATAATGTTGAATGGTGAGCTGTTTGAAATAGGAAATGCATGCTGTGTTTGCTAGCATTCAGCCTCCTGCTCTTGGCAGTGGTGGCTAGTGCCCATTGGGACTGGGGGTGGAGGAGGTGGAGCCAGAGCCAATGGCAGGTAAAGCCAATGACATCACTTGTCCCCATCCTCCTGCTTGCTTTGTTCAACAAGTGTGGCATTGAGATGATAGCTCAATCAGTAGAGCATGAGATTCTTAATTCCAGGGTTGTAGGTTCTAGCCACACATTGAGCAAAAGATTCCTGTACTGCAGTAGTAGTAGTAGTAGTAGTAGTAGTAGTAATAATAATAATAATAATAATAATAATAATAATAATAATTTAATATTTATACCCTGCCCACCTGGCTGGGTTTCCTCAGCCACTCTGGGCGGCTCCCAACAGAATATTAAAAACAAGATAAAACATTAAACATTAAAAACTTCCCTAAGCAGGGCTGCCTTCAGATGTCTTCTAAAAGTCAGATAGTTTTTAATTTTCTTGACATCTGATGGGAGGGCGTTCCACAGGGCGGGTGCCACTACTGAGAAGGCCCTCTGCCTGGTTCCCTGTAACCTCACTTCTCGCATGGAGGGAACCACCAGAAGGCTCTCGGTGCTGGACCTCAGTGTCTGGACTGAACGATGGGGGTGGAGACGCTCCTTCAGGTAGATGGTTCTTGTGGTCCCTTCCAACTCTACAACTCTGTCAGACTAAGGAGAAGGAGGAAGTTGAGGGCCAGGGCCAGCACTGGGGCTGGTTGTCACTAAGAAGGCAGGCACCTGGGGGCCAGCTGGGGGGCAGGCTGATGTTGGCAGTCCAGGGCTTAATTTGCCCTAATGGGCCAGCCTTCACTGGCTGATGGTTCAAGGAAGATGCCTTCAAAAGAACATTTAATAATAAGACTTCAAAGAGTATTTTTGAGGCATAGAGAAAATGGGATTGGGTTTCCCAACTACAAATGTGCACTGTGGGGTATTGGCAAGAATGAGCAAACAAGATGAATGGGAAAGGGAAGCATATTATCATATCTGTATTACTGGATTGGGTTGTGGTGAATGTCACTAAGACTGGTGTAACACTTAGTCCTGAGGGCATTCTGTTTTTTTCTGAGACAACCCAATCAGCCTTACAGCCTTAATTGTGCTTGATAAGCTTCGTACAATTCTGTAATTCTGCTTCTCATTCCTTTGATTAAGGGTAGTGTACCTATAAAAAAAGAAATAAAATAACAGATTCCTTTTATTGAGCCAATTAATGTTGGTTTAAAAGCATGCGTGCTCTTAAACATCATTTAGTATTCTGTGGCAGGCTACAGAGATATGAATATGAAAGCATCCGACACACTGAAAAGATAAAACCTCAAGCCCAGATGGAGGGAAGTACAATAAAGATGACATCTGTAAGAGAAGAAGGAAGTTAGAAGAAAAGAATAAAAGCAGGCGTGGAAAACATAAAAATGCTGCAGGACACTCTGCTCATTAAAGATTCCAAGTTTAGTCCATAATGACACTCTAGTCTACGGAAGACTCTAGGAGGAATATAAAATGTATTTATGTACATTTGAATTTGTTTACTACATTTTGACGACTAGGGTCCTCAAAGTAGCAGATTATAAGAAAAATAAAACATCAACAATGCAAAACATTATAAAATCAGTTCATAAGAACAACACAGATGCAAGATGTTAACAATATTCCATCTTCTTAAACACAAATGAACCAATCCTCTCTTCTTAAGAAGTCAAAGTAAGTAGCCCTACTTCTTAGACGCCTCAGTGGAATAAAGCCATCCTGACAGATCTCACAAAAACCGCAGTGGGAAGGGTCTGGTCAGTACCTTTAGGGAGCAAACTCACAGTGCAGGTCCTGCTATGTTTCAGGTAGAGGCTAATTTTATCTCAGAAGTTTGATAAAACATCACCTTTGCTCCACGGAGACATATATATTAGAGGTGTGCATCAGATTCAGATAAATTCTAAATCCCAAGCTGAAGAAGACTGCTTTTGAAAGGTTTAGAGCTTGCCAAAGGTGAACTGAGAGATCTTCAAGGCAGTGTGTGTTGAAGCACCTCTGAAGTGCTTCATGGCTCCAAGGCAATCCAGATTTTTAAAAAATGCTTCAGACAGGCATCTATTAAAAGCAAAAATACTGTCTCTAAACACCACAGTGGGGAGAAAGCAATGCAAAAGGTCCATTGTGCTTGACAAGCCAGGCTTGTAATCAGAGGGGGTTACTTTACCTGGAAAATAGATTATTTTTAGTTTGCACCTGATTTATTTATTCCCAGGCAAATTCTTATAGGGTTGCAGCTTTAAAGTTAAAAATCGATACCTTGAAAGCAGCCTGTAATCAAAACAGCAACCAGTGAAATTTTCAGAAAATGGGTATGAACTCTGCAGGGCAGTTGTGAAGATGCCTAGCCTTTGGTGCTATTTCCTCTTTGAACTCAGGAGCACTATCCCCTTCACCACTTCCCTCATATGCTATGGGGCCAATTTTGCTGCAGACATTATGAGGCCCAGAGAGAAATGGGCCTGAGATTAAAATAATACATTTCTTGTGACTGGCTGCTTATACTGTCAATCAGCCAGCCTGCCAATGAAGGAATAGGGGGAGGTATTTTGGCATCAGCTCAAAATACACATGAGCACTTTGTTACAGCATTAAATTAACATAAAAACACATTAAAATGTCTCTTTCAGTTGTCTTCTCTGTATTGCACCTAGGAAAGAAAGAGCTGTGGGGTGGAAAACCCAGCTCTTTTTAGTTGTTTTTGTTTGTTGGAAAATTATGTGCAGTTTTATTGTTTGTTGTGGCTTGATTTAACAGTTTGAAAATGGAATCATAAATTGGATGCCGTAGGGGTAATTATAATTACCTGCTGCGATAAATTAAGTTTCTCAGTAAGAAAGAACAGGTCTATTATACTTGAATTTTCAGCTTTGAAACTTCTTGTTGTGGGTGATTGCAACATTTACTAGTAGGTACGGATCGACTGTTGTGTTCGTTAATGTGAATTTTGTCACAAATCATAAAGAAACATATTGGGGGGGAAAATCTGATATATGATCCTGAAACCTTTGTGCTGAAAACAGGGATTTGCAGAATGATGAAGTCCACCATAAAGATGCCATTTTAGCTGCTGAAGCCCAAGCACAATAGGTCTTGTGCAGCTATATTGAAAAGCTGGTTCACACGTGAGCCTGATATATTAAATATGACATGAATTTGTTACAGTTAGTCACTGGGTGACTCAGGGCAGCCCTGCACAGATTCCAGTGCCCCTGATTCTGGTGCAGGTGAAACAAATGCACCCCTGCCTCCCTAATTTTCTTAGATTCGGGCTGATGGCTAGGGCAGCTCAGAAGCATAGCTGTCAACCTTCCCTTTTTTTGCGGGAAAAAATTCCCTTATTTTGGCACCGTTTCTGCTGCTTCCTGCTGCTATCCCGGATTGTTAGATATACTGTAGACTGTCCCTGGGATAGATGAGGCTGCTGACCCCTTATTTTCAAGGCTGCTGATCCCTTATTTTCAAATCTGAAAGTTGACAGCTATGCTCAGAAGGGCCCTCGTGCAAGTGTGTGTGTGTGCAATGGTAGAGGCCTAGCTGGAAAGCTTAAAGCCTGCTGCCACTACAGGGGAGACAGATTGAAGAAAATGTGAACTACCCCACCCCTTAGCTAGACCAACTGCAGCTAGAAGGTGGGTGGAGTCATAGATCTTTAAAAAGTGTAGACTCACGCACGCTGGGCAGCTTCCATTTTGACATGCATTGTTTGTTTTGGGCTTCTCAGAAGTACATAAAGGCAAGAAGTGTGTGTGTGTGGGGGGAGTGCCAACCAGCAATGGTGCCCACCAGAGAGGTGCTGGGACTGCACTCTGGCACACTCCGACCGGAAAAAAAGCACTAGGAAGTACACATTTCTTAGGATGGCCATGCTTCAGTTCATGTATTATTGGGGGAAGTTAGTAAGTTCACTTTCAATATGAATTGAACTGAATTCCTCTCACATTTCTGCCCACCAGTGACGATCATCATGCTAGAAGCCATTTTGGCATAGAAGTGATATATAAATTAGTAAATAAGAATAATATATAGTAGTTATTTGGTGACACTGCCACAGTTGCCGTGCTAACGGTCCCCTTCTCTTGCAGCAATGCTGCGATTGCTGTGCGTTGGGCCTACGAGTGAAAAGTGAAGGTCAAAGCTGCGAGTCCAACCCCAATCTTGGCTACCCTTGCAGCCATGTAATGCTTTCCTGCTGCGAAGGAGAAGACCACCTCATCCCTCCAGAGCTAAAGAGGCACCCTGAACCACTGCCAACAGTGACACCAGAGAAACGTAAGTGCTGCATTGTTAGCTACAGGAAGCAGATATGTGAGGCATCTTCTTCACACTCCGTAAAAACCATCAAGCTGGAGGTAACTTGCATTCTCTTGGCAAACCATTTCCAAGAAATTTAGGTGACTCTCAACTGTAATAGCAATTACTTGCCTCTGCACAATGCTTGGTTCTGCTCCTCTCTCTTCTGTTTATTGCTTGTTGCAGTATTTGTGAGAAGTGCCACATTTTACCATGAGGCCTAGCAGGTTTTATAAGGGGTTGTTAAGGAGAATGTATGTATACCTGTTTTTCCAGCTTACAGAGATGGAGGTTATTAGCATAGAGTTTATGCGATCCACACATATTGAAGGACATGAAATCTCCTTGCTGCAGTAGTACATTTCTGGAATCAAAGTTTTCATAAACCATATCAATATATAGGTGCTATGGGACATAATTTTACAACTACTAGAGAGGCATTTGGAATGTGTGCTTCAATAACATAATATGTATTTCCTGGTATTTTCCCATCCCTTGAGTCTATGTTCTTCAAAAGCATAGCTGAGGATCTGTCTGTTGTCTGTCTGCCTCCCCTTGCTTTCTCGATCAGCAGCCTTTAATATTAAACAAACACCATCAACAAAATAAACACATATTGGAACAAGATACATTAAGCTACCATTATGAAACAAGACACTATGAAATTTATCCCCAATCCAGTGGTACCTCAGGTTAAGTACTTAATTCGTTCCGGAGGTTTGTTCTTAAACTGAAACTGTTCTTAACCTGAAGCACCACTTTAGCTAATGGGGCCTCCTGCTACCGCTGCACTGCCGGAGCACGATTTCGGTTCTCATCCTGAAGCAAAGTTCTTAACCTGAAGTATTATTTCTGGGTTAGCAGTGTATGTAACCTGAAGCGTATGTAACCTGAAGCGTATGTAACCCGAGGTACCACTGTATACTCAGATGTAAGAGAATCTGCACCAATCATGCAACCATACTTATGATATGGTATGGGAATTTCAGTTATCAAACTACATTGTTTGAGTGGGAAATGGCTATCAAAGATTAGCTAATATCAACAGATGTTTCTTACAATGCAATTACTACACATATACATGAGAAATAATGTTACCAAGTGATAACCCTGTTGCTTGATAAATGCCCAGAAGAAGTGGATAATCAGAGGTCTATGAATGTTGAAATAAGATAAAATAAATTGTTGCAAGAGTTGCCAAGGGAACCTCTAGACAAAATACAAAATTCACATCCAAGGAATCTTACTTCCTGCAGCAGATGAAAGGACACAAAACAACCCCTTGGACAAAAATCTTAGCAATGAGCTCAAATTGGGATTTATTCGAATTTCCTGGGAGGTAAAGACTGAGAGGTGAGATGCTTCACGCCTGGCAAATGTGGATTCAGGCTACATGCAGAAACTAAAATATGTTTCATGATAATACCATTTTATTAGATCATTTCAAGTTGTTAGTACTAACATGCACAGTCCTGAACAAGCTTGCCCTAGTACCAGCCAAACAAAGTTTTGAGTTCCATAGTGGGGGTGCTGGTGCTGGATGTGGATCCCCTGGTGAATGTAACGCAAGGCCTTTTCAGTGGTGGCATCCTCTGTGGAACTTCCTGTTGTCTCCCTGCTATTTTCATTCAGGAATCACTTCCAGATCTATTTATTTTTGCAGGCCTTTGTGACATAGTAAGAGAGACCCATTTGCTGTAACTGTATCACTGGTTGTTCTACACTTCGATTACTTTTTTTTTTTTTTTTTTTAGGTTATAGTTTTAATTATGTTGTTTAAGCCTATGGTTTTTTGGATGATGTAAGCCACCCTGGGCTCTGTATGAGAAAGGGGCGATTATAAGAAATAAAACTTAATAAGAAAATAATAATAATTAGATCAAGCTTTAAAATCAGCTGCATCACATCCATCCTGTTTTCTCATTGTTAATTTTGCACAACTCATTTAATCAACTTCTTGGGTGTAATTCATTCATCTCCAGTTACTTCTCATGTGTCCTGCAGTTCCGGTCCTTCAACTGATATATTTATTAATTTTTCACATGATCGGGTGGAAGGCAACTTCATTCGGAACACAAACAGAATTATTGTAGGGAGGGAACCTGAATTGCAGCTGTTGGATTTGGAACTCTTGCCTTGTTCATTCCAGAAAAGAAGTATCAAGAGCGGAGAGAAATGGAGCTTCATGAACTAATGAAGTGACAGTGCTCCATCTAACAAGCTGGTGTCAGGGAAGGGGGTGTCCGGGGAATTCAGAGGTATCTGGAGAATACCCTGAATCCAAATAATCTCACAGCTCAAAAAAAGGCTTGGTGAAATGTAGGAATTCATATAAACACTAGTTTTCATTGTTGTTGTTTTTCCAATTCTCTCCTTGGCACAGATAGAGGGGAAAGATGGATGCTTCTGGGACACAGCCCATCCTCTGTGGACAATGATCCTATTGTGTGGACGCAGGGAGCGGGGTGGATTTGCATCTCTGTGTACCACCCACATAGAATTGCATTATTCCTTTCTGCCCTTTTTTAGGGACTCTGTGATCCGCAATCCCTCTTTGCTCCCATCCTCTGCCTGCCTAAATGACAGGCACTCCACAAAATCAATAACATTTGCTACTTGGTTACAGCATAAAAGCTATTATAAAAGAAATTAGTCCATTGATCTGCCCAAACAATCATTTCGAGCAGATCCTCCTGGACTGTGTGCACGCACCCCCTTTCTTCTTCTCCAACTTCTGTTGAGAGTGCTCCCTGTAATTGCTAGTAATTGTAAGCAATTTCATTCTTGGCTGGAAGTAGCAAGAGAGCTAGCTGAGAAACAGAAGCATTTGCACAAGGCAGCTGGTGGCATGGGTCCTTCCAAGTGCCCAGTGCCTGGGGTGGGGGGGAGGGCGGGAGGGCAAGAGGAGATTTGCCTTATGAGTAGGTTGGGCCTTGTTAAAACCTGGGGTTGATGAGCTGAAAGGTTTCTTCATCCCAGGTGAAATTATGTCTCCTCCAGTCATTTGCAGATGCCATTTTTCCAGCTGTCACTATGGAGATTCTGTACCCTTTCCCTTTCCTGCTCTTTTTACCTTCAGGGTGTAAATTCAGTTACTTTATGGGTGTAACTGAATTATTTTGCTTTAATGTTTCATAAATTATGTTTTTGGAGACCATAAAGTAATTAATGCAGCACACTATTATTTTTGATGTTTAATTAGGTTTTACATAAAACAGAGCACAGTAATATATTACAGCAAAATTCATGTCAGGGAGGAATGCAGTAAAGAGAGAATAATATTTAATGAACCTTTTTTTTTTTTGTAAGAGAGGGAGGTTAGCAGATTGGAACTCACATAGATTCATAATAAAACCTTTCTTAAGTGTGTAATGCAGTTTTATTGCAGTCACACCTATTAGGGAAAATAAGTCTTCAATAAAAGCAGATTAGTCTACAGTGTTTCCCAAACTTGGGTCGCCAGTTATTTTGGGACTACAACTCCCACCATCCCTAGTTGCAGGACCAGTGGTCATAGATAATGGGAACTGTAGTCCAATACAGCTGGAGACCCAATTTTGGAAACATGGGTTTACAGAATGGGCGTGGGGAACCTGTGGCCCTCCATATGCTGGAGAACTACAACTCTCATGATCCCTTACCATTGCTCATGTTCGCTGGGGATGATGGGAGTCTTCAGATGCCCACAGGACACAGATAAAGATGAAGGTTGGCCTGACTTCCTGGTTCAGGGAGTTCCATATGTGGAGTGGTGCTCCATAGAAAGCCCTCTCACAAATTGCCACCAGAAGCCAATGGCATGCTTAAGAGGGCCACATCAACTGATCTTAAAGGACCAGCAGATTCACATGGAAAGAGGTCATTCTTTGGGAAACTTGGTCCTAAGCTATTTGGGGCTTCAAAGGATACAGCCAGCACCTTGAATTGCACATAGAAATGAACCAGCAGCCAGTCAGCTGATAAAATAAAGGGGTCACATGATCCCAACACATGGTCCTAATCAAGAGTCTAGCAGCAGTAATCGGCACCGATTGAAGTTTTCAAAAGCAACCCCTTATAGAGCATAGGATAATAGTCCAGCGAAGATAATAGTTCAGCTGTTCGAGAGTGGAATGGACTCCCTCGGGAGGTTGTGGACTGTCCTTCCTTGGAGGTTTTTAAGCAGAGGTTGGATGGCCATCTGCCATGGATGCTTTAGCTGAGATTCCTGCATTGCAGGGTCTTGGACTACCCTCAGGGTCCCTTCCGACTCTACAATTCTATGATTTTATGAGATCTAAATAATACATGTCAGATCATGGCCAGGACTGACCATACCAGGAATGTGCACAGCTGGTATATTGGTCTGAGTTGGGCAACAGGATACTTGATTATTTTCCGCAACTAATGACTTTTTGCCCTTTAACCGCCAGTCAGTCAATCTCAATTCCTCATCTCAGTGGCCATGGAGATTAAGTTAACTGGCCAGGAGTAAAAGCATCTGATTTGCATTTAACTGTGAAGTTTTTCATAGGACCTTTTAGAGGGTGGAATGAATATTTGTATGTAAAATAATATTTCTTGCCAGTTGCTTTGCTTGACTCTCAGTGAGATGTTGTGCCTCTATGGTCACCACTGAGGGTTTATAGCTTCACCATAAGGTGATGTAGATCAAGATTTTAGAGGGCTGTACATAGCCTTTGAGACATCAATTATTGGGTCTTCTGCTATATTGTATACACATACAAAAAAAGAGATAAACAAGCTACTTGCTTCTTTTAATTTTCTGGAAAAAATACTGTCAAAGTTACAAAAATAGATTCTTTTATAACATCTTATAATTCCTTTGTGGGTGCCAATAACAAATGAATGGAGTCCATTGGAATGAAGTTGCCTGATGGCATCAATCCAATTCTTCCGTGAATTGCGGCTCTCCATTTCAGCAACCCCCAGAATTTTAATCACACATTCTTTGACCAAAGCAGATGCAGGTCTTTTTCGATGCTGAACTCAAAACTATCATAGCAGCAAATAACTTCCTAATGCTTAAGTCTGTGGAATATTTTCCACAACCATATGAAACAATACATAGGGGCATCAACAGATATCTTAAAAATGATCCCAGAAGCTGGCAGTGGGAGATTATCAAGAATACGACCACTCACAGAGATGGAAAGAAGAAACAGTTCCAATCAAGGAAGATTGGCAACAAAAACTGATGGTGTGTGCAGAAAAGGTGAAACTTACCAGAAGATTAAGAGACCAAGAAGAGAGATGTTTTAATGTAGAACAGGGAAATTTTTTAGATTATATGAAGAATTTTTGTAAACACCTTAAATCATTAGCAGGACTGACATAAAAGTGCACAATGAGAATAACCTAAATAGAATATAAAGGATAACCAGCTAATAGATTTGAATTGGATATGTGGTGGTAAAAGATATAATATAAGTAATGGCGTAAAAACCTCCAAGGAAGGAGCGTCTACCATCTCTTGCGGGAATCTGTTCTATTGTCAATCAGCTTTTACCATCAGAAAGTTCTTCCTGGTGTTTAGCCAGAAACTCATTTCTTGTAACTTGAATCCATTGGTTGAGGTCCACAGGACAAAACATGCTTGTTCCATCCTCCATGTGGCATGTTCCTCTGCACATGTTCCAGCTTATCAATAATTTTCTTAAACTGTGGTGCCCAGAACTGGAAACAGTATTTCAGGTGTGGTCTGAACAAGGAACTTTGTCAACAACATTACTGATATACTATGTCCACGGCATTCCCCTGATCTACCAACTTTTCAACTTTATCAAAATAAGAAAAGAGATTCATCTGGCATGACTTGTTTGTGGAAAAACCCATGCTGGTTTTTGGAATCACAGCATCATTTCCCAAGTGCTCACAGACTGACTTTAATTATCTGTTCTGGAACCTTTCCTAGAGTCAAGTTCACCAGCTGTTAGTTACTTGGGTATTCTTTTTTTCTCCTTGTTGAAGATGGGGACAACATTTGCCCACCTCTAGTCTACAGGGACCTCACCTGTTCTCCAGAAATTCTCAAAAAAATTATAGACAAAGACTGTGAGTAGGAAGAGAAGAGAAGGAAGCATTTTTAAAACCTTTTTTGGGGTGGGTTATATTTATATGAATGATGGTGCAGGTGAATGCAGAGCTGATATTTGGTAAGCTGATGGCATTTCCTGAGCAGATAACAATATTTTTTATTTGCTAATGTTCACACACTTCCGTGTGTTATGGAGCTACGTGCTTTTTCTAAAAGAGATGCTTCTTGTGCAGCTGCACAGCCTGACCCATCTTTTATTATAATACAACATTTTTGTCCATTGTACTCAGGCAGAGTCCACAGGAATAAAAGAAATCTCAAATCAGCTGAGACCTGCCTTAACTCTCCAGGTCAAAATGTAAATTGATACCTGCCTCTTTATTCTTGCTATTTCTCTGCTCAACTTCAAACCGCTGGTAAGCCACAAAAAAGAATTGAATAGGAAAAAGGTAACAAAACACTGATTAGCCACTTACACTGGCAATGCTGAGCTTATCAGAAGCAAACACATTCCTCCCTCCTGGATTGTAGCTGCTTTGGGGAAATGCGAACAATTTCTGCCTAATATATCATTACCCTTCAGAGGCTGATATTTATTTATTTATTATTAGCAACTTGTACAATGTCTGTTGTTACTGCTCCCCCATTTTTTCCTTTATTAACATGTTCTTAGCTTCTTGTTTCTGTCTGTTTCCTTTAAAAAGCCATTTTCAAAAACTTAGAAATATTAATGGATTTTCAAACATTGCACTGAAAACAAAACCATGAAGGTGACTCACGCTTGAAAGAGCTACTGTGCTTCTTTGCTGGACCAGTGGCAAAGGAAAGGCTCTCCAGTCACGTAGAAATGCATTGAAATATTTATGGGAAATGCAGTAAAATGTTAGGGAACGTCAAAGTCTTCTCACTAGTGTTCAATAGCTAATGGGCAGTCGTAATCTCAGTGCCACCACAAGTGGAAACTTGGTAAGAAATGAGAACATCACGACATCTGTAACCCTGCTACCCAAGTGGTGGAAGGTGGGGTGCAGGATGATCAGGCCTGATGCTGACACGAGAAGGCAGTGAGACTGACGTGAGCTGGCTCAGCTCCGCCCTGTTTCAGGGCTTTGTGTTGGCTCCCATCAGCAGGGAACCTGCCAGTGGAACTCACCACCACCACCCCAACTGCACATATGGTGGGCCAAAGGGGGAGTGCAGTGCCAATAGAGTAGCACTTGCATTGCTCTAATGGTAACGGCTGGTGGGAGGCTAGTTTAGCCAGCATTGGGGAGGTTTAGATTGCAGTGTAAAGTTGAAGATTATTGCTTGGCTCCTCAGTTGTGTGCAGTGGCACTCCATGAAATGGAGGCTTCTACTGGTAGAAGCGGGGATGCAGTTTTCTCCAATCCCTCCTCCTCCTTAACCCCGTGTCCATGAAAGCCTTCTCCAGGAGTTGAAGGGCCATCTGGAATAGCAAGGGAGGAATTGCTGGGGGTTTTAGGGAAGAAGAAGAAGAAGAGTTTGGATTTGATATCCCGCCTTTCACTCCCTTTAAGGAGTCTCAAAGCGGCTAACATTCTCCTTTCCCTTCCTCCCCCACAACAAACACTCTGTGAGGTGAGTGGGGCTGAGAGACTTCAAAGAAGTATGACTGGCCCAAGGTCACCCAGCAGCTGCATGTGGAGGAGCGGAGACGCGAACCCGGTTCCCCAGATTACGAGACTACCGCTCTTAACCACTACACCACACTGGCTCCCCAGAAGCAGAGTTGGCAAGTTCCACCTATGAGAACATCCAGTTTGTGGAGCAGGAACCTCTGCTGGATCCAGCTCCCTTCCATGAATGGGAGGAGCCCTTCCATTTATAGCAGTAGTTCTCAAAGGCTGTGGCAGGAGAGGATGGCAAGTGTTGTAGGCAGATTAAAGGACACCCAACATTACATTTTGGGAATGGTTCATGTTCCTGTGGTGCTGCATTGTTTTATATTTTCTGGGTGTCCCATGATCATATTATGAAGTAGTTTTGTTCTCTGTTATGAATCAATCACTGCTAGGAGTGTTTTCCAATGTATTTCTTATCCATAAAAATATATGGTGTGGTGCGAGTAATTTTTTATTCTGAAAGTGTGGTCCAGAGAAACCACTGATTTATAGAACGGCAGATGTGAGTCCAGCTCTGTTGTTGTTGTTTTATTTCTTGTGTATAAAGGAACATCAGCGTACATGGCACTTCCCCTGAATGACGCAAGAAAGGCAATTCCCTGCCTGGGGAACTAATCTAAATTTAGACAAAGGAGAGAAGGGAAAGAAGAGGGGGAGAGGAACAATGAGATCAGATGCTGTGCACTTCAGCAGAAGTGGTGCAAAGGAAATATTTGCCCACCCTGTGCTTCTGATTAAAATGTGAACGGAGTGACTTGTGTTTTGATAGCAGCATCCCAAGAGGAGAGCTTTCCAGACTGTACCCCGTCCCCCTTTCTGGGCAAAGTAATCACTCCCCCAAAGCACCCATCTTTGAAGGTTACCTGCACAGGTGACCGGCCTCATGTTCCCCCAGGTCCTCTCCCCTTTGGTTGGGCCTCCTCCATCCACTCATCTGCCACCTCAAATATAGGGATGGTGGTTTTTACAAGTTTTTATTAGAGCATCTTGAAGATTTATTTATATGCCAAGCATAACAGTTGAACTTTGTACCTTGCTCAAAGGTAGTAGGTGAGCTGGGTGCCAAGTTAGTTTTATATTATCTTGTATTCTGCTTATCTCTCCCTTAAACTTAGGGGTACTCTCATTTTGACTCCAGAAAATCACCATTTTATAGTTCAAATCGGGGAAAATAAATACAGTAAATGGACAAAAGTACAAAGATTCACAAAATGTTTAGGGGTTTGCGTACCCCTGCGTCCCCCCATAAAAAAGCACTGTATAGATATAGATATATAAACTTTAGTCATGAATCTAAAAGAATGACTTTTGAACACCAGTAGAATGATCGTGATTCTTTTTTGGTCATCCGTTTTCACTTGGCGTTTCCTATTTAATGATCAAAGAACCAGGTCAGAATTTAATCAGCTCTGGCTACATCCATCATGCTCCAGGATTATTCTCTTAGATCATAGTCACTAACAATACAGAAGCATAAGGAAAAAGCACCCCTCCTTCCCCAATGCTACTAGTAGTACTAGAAGCTGACGATCTCTGTGGAATAAATATATGTTAATCACAGGCATCTGACGAAGGGGACCGTATTTCATCCAAACTCATGCCAAAATTGATTTTTTAGTTTTTAAGGTGCCACAAGGTTCTTTGTTGTTTTTGCTGCAAGAGACCAACATGGCTAACCCTCTGGAAATGGTTGCATTTTGCATCATCATCTGTTATGCATTATAAAGTCCATTTCTTGATAAATGGCACAGCTCAATGGCATCTGTCTCTAGACAACTAAAGTTTACACCAGCCACTGCCTATTCTGCATGACCTCCGGCAAATAGGTTTTCCTTTATTTCCTCTGTTTGCCCTCCACATTTGCTGACCAAATGAGCTGTGCACTAAGAGCTAAAGCAATTCCTTTTAATCAATGGCCATTTTAAAGTTCAATTCTCCCTCTCTCAGAGCTCTCCCTCCTCCCAGGTTTGTGATCAATTGCATTTAACCTTTAGGCTTCCTTTCTGCCCAGCCTCCTCCCCTCCTCCTCGTGGCAGGGAGAGCAGAGCGGAGGAGGGCTAAGTTGTCCAATATGCTAATGTGGAAGTATGCTTAGAGCTTGCCCAGAGGCAAGGCTCTAGATAGAACTTGAAACAAGATGTTCACCATTAAAAACAGATCCCCTCTCCTGGGTTTTAATATGTTCCTCATCTTCATTCTGTGGACTTTGCATGCATGCACTGTGAATGAGGGAAATCCTCTGGATTTGCCTCGTTCAGGGCACATGTCCTTCTTCAGCCTTTGTAAGCCACCATCTGCTGCTTCTGTACGCTCTTGTCATCTTGAAGACGGTACTGTGCATTCACAAAATCTCTGAAGCTCAGGAAATGTATTACTTTTATTTCCATCCATACCCCACTCTTCTTAGTGTCGTTCCATCTCTTTGCACTTTTCTGCAGCGTTACACATTTAAATATGGCTTCCCAGAGGCCTGCACCCTTCTGTCCTCTACTGTCAGGTGTGGAGAGTCCTCCCCTCCCTTCAGTAACTTCACAGATAAGAATTAATGAGTGGTTGATAGAGTTATAGGCTTTTTATTACAGCATCATGTTGCAAGCACAAGTACACAGCTCTCCGCAAGGAGGGCAGTTGGCTACTCTAAGCCTTCCTTCTGACAGCATATTGGGCACCAGTGGGAAGTTCCTTCCTCCCTCTGGTACGTTTGGACCTCTGAGTCCGTGGGGAGGGGAGGTCCCCCACACTCTCAAGCAGCTTCTCAACTAGCTGCCCCCTCCCTTCTGGTTCTCTTGTCATTATCTCAAAACTGGGTAACTCCTCCCTAAGCTGTTCAGCTTCTCTCTCTCTGCTTCTGAACATGCTGTGGACAAGGAGGCGGGCGACTCTTCCCCCTTCAGCTCTCCATCTGAAAGAAGCTGTTCTGCCATAGAATGCATTCCCCAGGCCTTGTCTTCAGACCATTCCCTGACATCTGCAGGGCTAACTAGAAGGCTCTGTGTGATCAAAGCGTAGGAAGCCTATTATGATGTGTCTACAGGGCTCTTGTCAGGAGAAATTGTCCCCTTTCTGCCACCATGGCACTTAGTGAAAGGAACCCTGGCGAAGAGGTATGCATCCCCCAAAGTCTACCTGTCAGTTGAATTACTGCTACCACCGTCATTCAGAGACAAGTCAAGCTATGGGAGTAAAGCTATTCCTGCTCACCCAGTTACAGCCTGTCAGACTGATGGGTTTTTCACTAATATATAGCAGTGCTCAAAGTCATGTAATCTGCATATAAAGAACATGCATCTTTTCCTTACTAATGGCTTGGGCATGTTGACAGTTTCAGAGTTTGAGGATCACCATGAAGCCTTGTCGATCAGTAATGAAGCTGAATTGTCAAACAGTTTACCTGGAGATGACCTGGACGAGTGTCTTGCCTATCCTGGAGAGCTCTGCCAACACCTTTGCATCAACACAGTGGGATCCTACAAGTGCTCATGTTTCCCAAGATTTACTCTGCAGGATGATGGACTCAGCTGCAATCCAGGTGAGAAGAAGAAACACTGAGAAATTGTGTATTGGGTCTGACTACAATAGGTTTGATCTCATATTTAGCTCTCATAATTTGCCAGCTGGGATGTGGGTGGTGCTGTGGTCTAAACCACTGAGCCTTTTGGGCTTGCCGGTCAGAAGGTCGGCGGCTTGAATCCCAATGATGGGGTGATACCTGTTGTTCGGTCCCAGCTCCTGCCAAACTAGCAGTTCGAAAGCACGCCAAAAAAGTGCAAGTAGATAAATAGGTACCACTCCGGCAGGAAGGTAAACAGTGTTTCCGTGTGCTGCTCTGGTTTCGATGTTCCATTGCGCCAGAAGCGGCTTAGTCATGCTGGCCACATGACTCGGAAAATCTGTCTGCGGACAAACACTGGCTCCCTCGGCCTGTAAAGTGAGATGAGTGCCACAACCCCAGAGTTGTCTGCGATTAGATTTAACTGCCAGGGGTCCTTTACCTTTTAATTTGCCAGCACATGTGTACATATGCATCAGCTGTTACTTTAATCATCATCAACAATAACAACATCATCATTTTTAATTTATATACCGTCTTTCTATCTTTCAATACTCAAGGTGGTTTGCAAGCTGAAGAAACAAAAAATGTACATCTTATAACAATCTAATGCAATACAAAAATGTGATAATAAAACATAACTTTAAAATAAGCAACGTACATCAAAAAAGTAACATTCAACAATCATTAGAATAGTATAAAGTAATAATATCAGCATATAAAAGTTAAACAGAAATTCACCCTTAACAGTTACAATAAATAATTTCTAAACTATAATCAATAAAACAACAGCTAGCCACAGTACATAAAATAATACAATAGAAATTGAGAAGCAGAGACTGGAGGGTGGAGCAAGGCAGGTGGAAGAAAGCCTTGCCTGATGAAGTCTCTCCCCTCACAGTTCTTCCTCCAGGCACAGCTTCCTTATGAGGAGTCCCAGGGCCAGGGGGTGGGGTAAGGCAGGTGGAAAGAGGCCTACTGTAATCACTTGATGATCTTCAACCAAATGTATGAAATGCGTCCATTAAAGAGTCTTGTGTGTGAGGTACTATGAAACCTTTATCTGTGCAGGCTGATATGTGATGGCTCTTTCACATGTGCCGGTCATCACATGAAAGGTGTGTGGGGATGCCCTGCACATCCAGTGTCTTCCAACCCCAACAGAAAAGGTGCTCATCCAGCACAGCAAACAGCTCTTGGGCTGGCTGAAGAGAGTATGGTTTCCTTGGGTATGGTGGCACATGAGAATCACTCGAGAGGAGGGATCGTTGGCAAATGACTAAGGTCTCATGAGACATCCAATATGCATTGGAGGTATATTTGGCCTTATCAGAGGCTTCTTCATTGGCGGTGTGAATTTGGCAATGGTGGTGGCTTGTTTACCTGCAGTAGTATGCATGGAGGTGCTCCAGGCTCCAGAGGATTAAATTCCTCGGCAAGCATAACTCCAGGGGCTTCTGCGGGAATGGGAGGCCAATAAGATTTCCTCATCCAGGGTTCTAGAATACTTGGTGCCACAACAGTTCTTGATTACAACTCAGGTTGATTCAAAAATCTTTTCACTTGTACGGCTTCCAGCCTTACATTTTCTTTTTCAAAAGTTATTCCAGTCATTTATTTTCTTCCTGCCAAAAAACCTTTATGTTTTCCTCTCCACCCTCCCTTTCTCTTTCTTATTTTCCCTTTGGAAAACTCCAACAGAATCACTACAAAAAAGTCGTGATTTTTCTTAGAAAAAAATCATGTTTCATTAGCTTTTCAGGAGTATAACCAGCAGGATTTAGGTGCAGTCCCTCCAGCAGTGATGCTGCATTCATAAAAAACATGTGTTGCAGCATGGTGGTTCGGATTTTTGTGCTTACTCTGTCCACTGTTGGGAAACAATTTTTTCATTCAAATGTTTGCGGTGTGTAATTTCCTCACCCATCACCAAAAATAAGAATGGGGTTGGGCAGAGATGTACAATTAACTTTCAATTTGTTCAATTTGTATAGACAGTCCTAATTAGGAAACCATGACTATATGAACCTCTCTCCCTCCTTGTGGGATGTGGGCATTCTCTTTGGCTAGGACTGAGTCATGTTATCCTTCCTTTTCATTGTGCTTCATCCTCACTAGAGCTTTGGGACTTCTTAACTACTTGGCAAACGTGATTGAAAATCCTCTTATAGTAACGACAGCCCCACATTTTCACAATCAGACATATAGATCATATCCATGGATGGAAGTAAGTCACAGCTTTAAATCTATAGCAGGGAGCAGAGTCGTATTCTGTATGAAGCCAGACACACACTTAAAGTGAAACAGAAGTAACTAAATCAAAATATGAAACTCATCCAACCCCTGCCCCACAACCACCTCTTGTTATCTTTTAAGCAGATGCTGTTCTTACTGTTTTGCAAACAAAACTAAATTGCAGCAAGAGATCCAATGTATCAAATACAGTTTTCATACTTGTAAACTGCCCTTTAAATATCAAATAGGACAACTTGATTTATACAAAATCATATCAGTTATTCTTGTGGACTTACACTGTATTTCCTTCTCTTAGTGATGACTAGCCATTCATATTCATCTGTGTCTAATATATATGTATGCTTTCAAATAGAAGAAAAATACACTTTTGAGATGCTAAAACATGGGTAGCATCCACCCAAAGTTAAGAACCTTGATTAACACAGTTGTAAATGGAAGAGGTTTAAACACTTCCTGGATAACTCCAAATAACTCAATGGGGCTTTCCAGTGCTCCCCTTCGAATGGACCATACCCATCATTTGATCAGAAAACAAATTTGTCAGCATCCATAATGACAAATATCTTCAAAATATCATTACACGGTCACAAGTGTATCCTTACATTTTATCTTTGTATCCTTACAGAGAATTGTTTATCCCTCTCTTCTCAAATACGACTGTAGTTGTCTTTAGCCAATTTTCAATAAGCAGGTGAGGAACGGCTGAAGCTTCACCCACTGGTGTGGATTGCAAGCAATGGAACAACTGTGAATATGATTACTGAAAAAGCAGGAGTGTGTGGGACTTTACATACCAAACAAAGCGAAATTGGACCTAAACAATCCGTTTATGATATCAGCTCTCTGTCTGGAAGCATTCTGTGTTTCCTTAGAAGCCACAAATAATAGTTTAGTTACTGTTCATGTCCCTGTGGCTACTGAGATATATGAAGCAAATTAAAGTTGATTTCCTCCATTTTTGTATAATATAAATGTATAGATTTTGAAGAAGATGGACCAAATACTGCCTTACAGGACAAAGCCACTATTGCTCCAGAAGCCTTGAATATCCAGCCCGCAACCATCAACGAAGAGGAAGAGAAGTGTAAAGGTATGTCTAAATAGGCAAGGCGGAGACATGAGATGGTTTTTACAAGTCTGCAATACATTTTTTGATTTCAACACACGTCCACACATTGCTTGCCTCCAGTATTAGCCTGAAGAGAGCGAGAGACGGACAGAATCTCAGAAGGTAACGTGCTGAGGTAATTCGAGGTTAGCTTCTGAATTCAAGGTTATTTCATGCTATCTATTTAGGGCTGTTGAGGCAACACAGCTGTACATGGTAATTTCAAATGCACAGATGAGAATGAATGACACAGGTGTGTTTGCCTATAAAAGAAGGCTTGTACATAGTGATTAAGGTTACGAGAATAGATTGTTTGTTTCCACATTTTACATCCTGGTGCAATGACAGGGGTTATAATTAGAGGAAGGAATTCTTGGAACTTGGAAGGAATTTTGTTTTGCACAGGAATTTCATGCATTTTTCAAACACTGTGTTTCCTAGATAATGGTCCCTGCAAGCACATATGTAATACTTTGGAAGGGGCAGTTGTGTGCTCTTGCTCACCTGGATATGCTCTGATGTCAGATGGGGTTTCGTGTGAAGGTACGTGAATGCTGAAATTCTATTTACTCCATTTCATACATGGAAATGTATCAGGGAAGCTTCCTAGCAGCTTGTTTGCAAGAGTGGTTCATGAGAACATTAGCTAACTGGTGCAGGCCATGACACAAGAGGTGTTGGGCAGCCCAGTTGCTCAGTTCATTGATGTTGTTGGAGGCAAGTCGCAAACATGGATGGCCTGTTTTATACATCATGCTAAATAGCTGTCGGGTAAAGGGTTGTGGATGATCTTGAACAGCATTTGCTGTCTCAAAAACAGGGAGAATGTGTCTAGGGTCACATTCCCTTCTGGGGTTTCTGTTGAGAGCCACGTGTCAACAGGGCTGACGCTTCTCATGACTGGGCTGAAGGCCAAACGTTAGTACAATGTGTATGTGTGTGTATTTTCCCCTCCCCAGTTTTCTCTTTCTGTGCCATCTTTTCCCCACCTTTTCTCCCCTCTGTGAAATTAGGGTGAACCCCATATGTGAGGCCACAGGCCTGCTTTAAAATCTGATGTATAAAACTGCCATTCATTATTTTCAGTGCCCTATGAAGCCTGCACTCCCACTGATGTTGTCATGCACCTAAGTTAATTTTCTGTCTTAGAGATACATATCGCTGGGTGGAAAATAAATTAATTTAAGTGCCAATTAAGAGTCAAGCACCTCCTTCATTGCCTTCCTCATGATCAGACCAAAGCTCTCATTTTTGCCCATTACTTAAGTGCTGGTGTATGACCCACAGTGTGAAAACTGCATTGAAAGCCTCCTGTGGTTGCTTCTTGTACGCAAGAAGGTCTTGCTTAAGCAAGAGCATACCACAGGAATTGGGGCATTTCCTTCATGCCACCGCAAACTAAAAGAGAGCGAGCGAGCGATTTGATAGTAAGGAGAAAATGTTCTGTTTCTCACGGCAAACTGAATAGGAAACCACTCTGGCTGAGGGCCAATGAGAGTCACTTAAAGACTGTCATATGTGCTCCTCTTGGGCAATGACTTTGCCATTCAGTTCAATATGTCAAAGATAGTATTGTGCAAAGCGACCTCACATGTGTATTGTGTGACTAGTCTGCTAGAACTAATAGCAGAAGCAAATATGTTTCTGTTGGGAAGGACCTTCCTCACCCTGATGACTTCAGTATTTCACCTTCTGCCTCTTTGGCATGTAAGAAGTAAGAGAAAGCACCACTAAATCCAAGGAAGCTGAAGGAGAAGTTTGCAGAAGCAATCCATAGAGATTGAAGTCAACTGCCAAAATAATTAAAATAAAACAAAATATTTAACTAAATTTATATTAAAACTTTGATATTTTATTTTTTTTTGATTTTTTTTTAAATATTTGAGATGAACTGGTAATGATATAGTGGAAACCACTGGAATCTTAACTGACTTTCAATCCCAACAGATGGAATAAAAGGACCAAATCATAGACTATAAACAGAGCATTTTCAAAGTTTTAGGAATATATATATTCTTGACTGAAATAAAGACATCTAGACCAGAGCCGAAAGGAAGAAGACAATTATGGCTTCTAAAAAATACCAAACTATACTGACATCTGGGTCGGGTCTACAAGTGAGAAGACAATCAACAGCTGAAACAGACCCCAATGCTGACATAAAAGATCTTATAATGGGGATGGAAAAAAGCCTGAATGATAAGCTGGACATATTAGCTGGTAACATCCAACAAAACTCAAAGCTAATAATAGACTTAACAACACAAATAAGTGACCTCTCACTTAAAAATAAAGAACTGGATAAATCTGTACAAGAACTTAAGAGTAAATCCACCAAACAAGAGGAAATGACGAAGAAATTGCAAATTGAAAATAAGGACATTAAAAAGTCACAAGAATCAACGAAGGAAGAAATTAACGACTTAAAGAGAGCTCATGAAGAGCTGTTAGATGATTTATCATTGATGGAGATGCGCCAGAAGGAGATGGTCCTCCGCTTCCGAGGCGTACCACAAACTTACGATGAACAAATTCAAGAGAAACTATCACAGGAGATTGCAAACTGGTTGGGAGTAGAAGTAGAAGAGATGCTATTGGATATTGATAAAATTTTCAGGATCAAATCAGAAAGATCGGACACTTATAAAGGGCCAGGAGATTGCTTAATCTTTTTCAACTCAAGACTTTTAAAGGACAAAATATTACATCAAAAAGGACAAGCAAAGTTAATAATAGAAGATAGGCCTATCAAAATATTCAAAGAAATTCCAAAAAGAATTTTGAAGAAAAGGCAGAATTATAAGACAGTAACAGAAGCACTCAAGAAGAATTCGATTAGATTCCGGTGGGAATTCCCTGAGGGCATCACCTTCACATACAAGGACAGAAGAAAAACTTTTAGATCAGTAGACGAGCTGGGAAAATTCTGGAGGAAGTATAAAAAAGAACTAACTGGAGATCCGACATTGGACCGAGAGGAGGCAACGCAGACACCATAAGAAGCATAGAGAGTCAAGCGGATATCGGGGGGGGGGAGAGAGATTGGAAGAAACATAATATCAAAATTCTAAAAATTTGTGAGTCTTTTTCTTTTTCTTTTCTTTTCTTTTATTTACTCAATGAAACCTTTGTAGATAATAAAGATTAATGAACCTAAAAATTATATCTTGGAATGTTAACGGTTTAAATGATAAGAGGAAGAGAAATAAAATAGGACATGTATTGAGGAAAGAACAATGGGATATCATATGCTTGCAGGAGACCCATGTGACTAGAAATCACAGAAGGGTTTTAGAAAACAAGAGATTGGGTCAAGAATTTATATCCTCAGATGTGAAAAAGAAAAGGGGAATTGTGATCTATGTGAACCCTAAACTAGACGCAAAAAAAATCTTTAAGGATGATGAAGGTAGATTATTAGGGGTAAAAATAACAAAGGGTAAAGAACATTTAATTATAGTAGGAGTTTATGCACCGAATGGTAACAAAACAGAATTCTTCAGGAAAGTAGAAGCTAATTTACTGGAATTTATAGAAGAGGAAATTATTCTGATGGGAGACCTAAATGGTGTCACATCAATAGAATTAGATAGGACAGAGAGGGAAAGAAAATCAAAAAAAGGCAGACTCCCAGATACCTTCTTTCAGATGGTAGAAAACTTAAATTTGATTGACACATGGAGATATAAAAACCCAGGAGAAAGACAGTATACACATTTCTCGGAAGTTAAAAAATCAGCCGGCAGAATTGACAGCATATGGGTATCAAATAATTTAACAACTAAAATTAAAAAAGCAGAAATACAGACCAAAATTATTACAGACCACAACCCAGTCACATTAGAATTAAAGGAATACAAGAAAACTAATAAAAGATGGAGACTTAATGAAAGAATATTAAATGATGAAAAGATTGTGAAAAAAGCGCAAGAACTAATGAAAGAATTTTTTGAATTAAATAAAGAACAGGATACAGACATCAGGACAATATGGGATGCAAGTAAAGCTTTCATAAGAGGCTTTTACATACAACAAAGTGCAATAAGGAAAAGAATCAGAGAGCAAAAACTAGAACAAATAAGGAAAGAAATAGGAATAAATGAAAAATTATTAACAAAACAACCAAAAAATGAACTAATAAACCAAAAACTAAAAATATTACAAACCCAGGCTTCAGCAATATTAAATAGTGAAATTGAGGATAATATTAAATGGATGAAACAAAGGTCGTTCGAATTTGCAAATAAACCCGGAAAGATGCTAGCCTGGCAATTGAAAAAAAGACAAAAGGAAAAACTGATTGATAAAATAGTGGAAGAAGGGAGAACTTTAGATAATCCTGAAGAAGTCAAAAAGTGCTTTATAAAATATTATAACAAGCTATATAAAGCAGGAAATGAGACAGAGGATGAAATAAAAGAGTATTTATATGGAAAGGATATACCTAAAATTAAGAAAGAAAAGATTCAAGATCTAAACTCCCCAATAACCACGACAGAGCTTCATCAAGCGATAATTAAGATGAAACTGGGAAAATCCCCAGGTCCAGATGGTCTTACCGCAATACATTACAAAAAACTAGAGGAACCATTATTATCACCTATGAAGACACTCTTAAATAGAATACTAGAAGACGGGAAGATTCCCAACACCTGGAAACAGGCTCACATAGTAGTAATCCCAAAACAAGGACGAAATAAAGAGTTTATAACCAATTATAGACCAATATCATTACTAAATAATGATTATAAGATCTATGCACAAATATTGGCAACAAGATTAAAGACAGTTTTGCAGGATTGCATAAATAAAGAGCAGGCAGGGTTCTTGCCAGGCAGGAAAATGAGTGATAATATAAGAACAGTGATTGATATGATCGAGTATTTAGACATGAAACCGAGTAAGAAGGTAGCCTTTGTCTTTGTGGACGCGGAAAAGGCGTTTGATAAAGTATCATGGAAATTTCTAAAAATATTATTAGACCAGATGGACATGGGGGACCAAATTACAAGAGGGCTAAAAGCAATTTATGAACAACAAGAAGCAAATATAATAATAAATAATGACACAACTGATTATTTTAAAATACAGAAGGGCACCAGACAAGGGTGCCCACTCTCACCGTTATTATTCATTTTGGTTTTGGAAATATTAAATCAAGAAATCAGACTGGATCAAGAAATAAATGGAATATCCCTAGGAGAGAAAATATACAAAATAAGGGCATTTGCAGATGATTTAGTCTTAATGGTGGAAAACCCAAAGGAAAGCATAGCAAAAGCTCTAGAAAAAATGGGAAACTTTGGAAGGGTCTCAGGTTTTGCTTTGAATAAAGAAAAAACGAAACTAATGGTAAAAAACATGGGAGATCAAGAGAAAAAGGAACTGGTAGAAAAATTTGGATTACAAATTGTAAAAAAAGTGAAATATCTAGGGATACAAATAACAATGAAAAATATAAATTTGTTTGAAGATAATTATAAAAAAAACTGGGAAGAAACAAAAAGAGAAATGGAAACTTGGACAAGATTGAATTTAACACTCTGGGGTAGAATTTCGGCTATTAAAATGAATATTTTACCAAAGTTCTTGTTCCTTTTTCAAATGATTCCCATAATAGGTAAAGATGATTGTTTCAAAAAATGGAAAACGGACCTAACAAAGTTTATATGGCAAGGCAAAAAGCCACGGATCAAATACAAATTACTAACCGACATAAAAGATAGGGGAGGTTTTGGACTCCCAGACCTGAGACTATATCACGATGCGGCATGCTTTACTTGGATCAAGGATTGGATCAAATTGGATAACAGTGACATTTTGGATTTGGAGGGATGGAACAATAGATATGGTTGGCATGCATATCTAATTTATAACAAAGTGGCAGTACATAAAGATTTCCTAAACCACGTAATTAGAAATGCATTGTACAAGGTCTGGGTGAGATATAAAAGGTTGTTAGAACCGAAAACCCCATGGTGGGTCTCACCATTAGAAGTAACATCTGTTAAAAAGAAAAATACTATAGGGAAAATGGCGACATACCAGCAACTCCTAAAGGAAGAACAGGGTCAAATAAAATTAAGACCATATGAAGAGGTGACCCAATACTGTACTACATGGTTTCAATATCACCAAATTGCACAAATATTCAATCAGGATAAAATAATAGGATTTGAGAAAGATGAATCAAATTTACAAAAAGTATTATTACAAAACTCCAAAAAAAATATATCCAAAATGTATAATTTTTTATTAGAATGGGAATTAAAGGATGAAGAAGTAAAAGAAGTTATGATCAAATGGGCATGGGATATAGGATATGCGATTCGGCTAGAACAGTGGGAGAAATTATGGAAATATGATATTAAGTTCACAGCATGTTACACAATAAGAGAAAACTTTATGAAAATGGTGTACCAATGGTACTTAACTCCGGTAAAACTGGCTAAAATTTATAAACTAAATTCGAATACCTGTTGGAGATGCAAAAACGAAACAGGAACAATGTTTCACATGTGGTGGGAATGCCGACCTATTAAACAATTCTGGAACGAAATTTACGAAGAACTCAAAAAGATGTTTAAAATATCTTTCAGTAAAAAACCAGAGGCATTCCTTTTAGGATTAATTACAAACGATATTCCCGAAAATCAAAGGAAAGTATTCCTTTATGCAACAACAGCTGCCAGGATGCTTATAGCAAAAAACTGGAAAGGGAGGAAAATTCCATCAGTGAAAGATTGGCAAATTAAATTTTGTGAATACATAAATCTGGCAAGACTCACAGCATTTATAAGGGGACAATCGGACCAGAAATTATTAAAAGAATGGGGTTGTGCAAAAGAGTATATGAAAAAACATTGTTCTGGAGTAAGTGTATTGGTATGTAATGAATGATGCTTTACAGGGTTAAAGGGAAAAAAAAATGGTGTATATATATACATATATATATATATGCAGGTTTTGGTGTCCTCGGGTGTCTTCCCGTGTAAAAGTTGGGGTGTCTAGGCGACGTTTCGACGAGGTCTCACTCGTCATCTTCAGGCTGGTGCTTTCGGCTTCTTGTTACTGGAACAGAGCAGGATCTCAGTGTTTGAGTTCCTATAAATACTGTTGAGGAGGTGTGGTGTATAGCCTCCAATGTTCTGGGCAGAGAGGAGGTTCCCAGGCTAGTGTGCCTTTTCTTCTTTTGTTCCTTAATTACTTGAGGGATATCTTGAGTGATTTCTTGAGTGATTTCCTGAATCCCACTTAGGTGGGTCATTAGGTGTGGATTAGTTGCTAAAGCCTTATCCACAACTAATATAAACTAATATAAACTAATATAAACTAATATAAACTAATATAAACTAATATAAACTAATCCACACCTAATGACCCACCTAAGTGGGATTCAGGAAATCACTCAAGAAATCACTCAAGATATCCCTCAAGTAATTAAGGAACAAAAGAAGAAAAGGCACACTAGCCTGGGAACCTCCTCTCTGCCCAGAACATTGGAGGCTATACACCACACCTCCTCAACAGTATTTATAGGAACTCAAACACTGAGATCCTGCTCTGTTCCAGTAACAAGAAGCCGAAAGCACCAGCCTGAAGATGACGAGTGAGACCTCGTCGAAACGTCGCCTAGACACCCCAACTTTTACACGGGAAGACACCCGAGGACACCAAAACCTGCATTCCTGTACCCGTGAAAATCTACGAAAGCAAATATATATATATATATATATATATATATGTATATGTATATGTATAGTATAAAGATGACAGTAATTTAACCAGACACAACAATACAGTAAGAGTAAATTTACTGAGGTTTTAGAACAAAGAAAGGAAGTCAATATGTGTAAATGTATGTAATGATATGTTTTTTTTTTTTCTTGTAAATGTGTGCTTTTTCGTTTTTGTTTGGTTTTGTTTTGTTCCCCTTTTTTCTGGTTTTTTTTTGTATGTTCCGTTTTGTTTGTTTGTATAGTATTTTTTTGGATTCAAAGTTCGTAATTTTTGTCATGATTTTGCAATGAAAAAAATAAAGTATTTAAAAAAAAAAAAAAAAAAAAAAAAAAGAGATTGAAGTCAACAGCGCAAAAGGGCCCAGCTGAAGATCCAGAGACCTTCAATTCTTGAACGAGTTCAACGACTTGAAAATTTAGCACAAGGAAATTATAGCACCATAACTCAGGCACATTGTTAATTAGATAGTTTCAGTGTGGAACAAATGTTATTTCCTCCCCGGAGTAATTCTAATACAATTTTGTTTTTCCCCTCCCTTTTGACTGCAATGTGTTGATAAAGACCTGGATGAGTGCCTTACAGGTATTCACAGTTGCTCCAGAAGACAATTATGTGTGAACACATGGGGATCATTCTACTGTGTCAACCACAGTGTTATCTGTGCAGAGGGCTTTGTACTCAACATGCATAGAAAATGTGTTGGTAAGAGGATATGATAGGTGGCACCATAATTCTTCATGCTACGCAATGTGCTCAGCTTCATATCTTGGGTGCTATAATCCCCCCTTCCCTCTCTGTATTTAAGTCTACGAAAAGGCATGTCCTGTTATCTGGATTGTGTTTAACATTGTCCATTTTCTGTTGCGTGGCTTTTGCCCAAGCAAAATCTCTATATAGTCCTAAACATCCATAGCTGTGATGGCTCCATTCTGGTAGAGGAGAGGTGACCATTTCAATCACCTACCTTTGTATGAACCATCATAACATCTGTGGCTTTTGTCTTCTTATATCAGCTTCATGTATTTGTCTCATGACCACAGTGAAAGACAGTGCATCCAGGAAGGACTGTGGGGAGAGAAGAAGGAACTGGGAGGAACTGAAATGGTTATATTTTACCCATCCCTAATAGGAAGCCATGGAGCTGCATGGTCCATGGTGGGCCAGTGAGCCAGTGGAAGGATTTGCCAAACCTGGGCTGCGTTGCTGTCCTTTATGCCACTTTGATAGCATCCTGAAAATTCCCCGTTACCCTCAGCTGGTTCCACTCCAAGCCTACATTTGAACACAGTTGAAACCAGAGCTTTTTTCCAGCCAGAACTCAGTTACGACACCTCTAAGGTGGGCGCCATTACCATTATAATACCATTATAATAGGCGTTCATGGTGAGTTCTGGCACCTCTTTTTTATATATAAAAATAGCACTGGTTGTAACTGATGCCAATATTCCTTACTAGTGTGAGATGTAATGCATACACTTTTAACACATACCAAAAGGCGGCTGTTCTTTCACAACGAGACATGCCCCTCCTGGTTAAGTTTTGTCTGAGCTATACTGCAGCACAAATGGTTCTAGATAAATGTTGTTTCTGACACATATTCCATATGCACGTGTTTCCTGTCTTTGCATTTGACTTTGCTGTACGTGTGGTACACGGAGTACTCATTTGCCATTATTAACATTTTCTTGACTTTTTAAGGAGGCAGGGAAAACCACAGATATAGGATGGTTTCTAATTTATTGAGTTGCTGTCCCTCGAAAGAACCATAAAGAATCCTTGGCCAGCTCAACTGCTTTCGTGCTCCGTCTTGAACTATTTTGGGGGGAAATATAAACGATTTTGAACTTAATGTCTGCAAATTATGCATTTCTAATGTCTGAAGTTGTTAATAACATCAGTATGTGTAAACTTACCAGTAAGGGAGCCATCTTCTCTGGTTCCAAAATGGATCACTTAAGAAGAATATTGTCTCTTGAATTTCCTGTAGTTAAATAATGAAAGATTGAAATTCCAGCTGCATTCCTAAGTGGGTTTCCAGAATTCCTGATAGTCAGACATGCTGTAAAAGTCACTGTCTATTAATGCAGCATAGAGACACCTCTTCTGTGTTGTTCCATGAATAAGAACTGCATTTTTCTCTCTCCCAAAAGTTTCATGTTTACCACAAAACTGCCCTAGTTCACACAACACAGTAAGCTTCTCTCCAGCATTTTTTATTCCCACTCCTTGGTCACAACTTGTGGTGAGGAGTGAACGTAGGTTTGGACAACACACTAAGCCAAACTTTGTTTTAGCTCACTGTGCAGTTGGAATATAGAGGATGGGAAGAGCAAAGCAGCTGTGAGCCTGCCTCTGAGGTCCTGCACATTTGCACAATCCTGGAAAGCCATACATCCTAGCTGCACTATACATATACGATAGTAGAAGACCACTTTAAGGGGTTCTGGGCTTTACCCAAAGTATCCTGGAAACTGTAGTTTGTTAAAGGTGCTGAGAGTTGTTGTTGTTTAGTCATTTAGTCGTGTCCGACTCTTCGTGACCCCATGGACCAGAGCACGCCAGGCACTCCTGTCTTCCACTGCCTCCCGCACTTTGGTCAAACTCATGCTGGTAGCTTCGAGAACACTGTCCAACCTGGGGGCCACTAGGTGGCGCGTTGGAAGATGGCCGACAATAACATCTCTCTGACCCATACGAGGTATTAAGGGGCTGCTATGGGAAGTAGGCAGCCTTCCTACCCCCCCCCCCAAGGGTATGGGGGGGGCTGCCCTGCCAGCGGTGTTCATAATGCACCCCCTGATCCGAGAGACGGGGGTGTGGAACACTTGGCAAAAGCCCTCGATGGAATCAGATCTTCCCGACGCCGATTCCAATCAGCGCGTGCTGGTTGCTTCAGCCTGGAATTATAATTGGAACTAATTGGAAATAACGGATCGGAAGAAGGCTGAAGCACATATATCAAGTGAGGCTCGACGATAAGGACTGCTGATTAATGCATCTCTGTGATCGGGAGTGACGGATGGATAAGTAAATCTCTTGATGAATTACCACCATGAGAATGTAAGGCTGGAACGAAGGGGGGGGGTGGAGGAAAAAAACTCTCTTTATTTCCTTTACATGATATGACTATAATAATCCTCCACCCTAGAAAGAAATAAGATCGTCGCGTTTTAAAAAAACATAAACAGAACTTTAAAACTGTGTGGGGGAAATGATTACAATACGAGAAGATCGAAAGGCGAGAAGAAGGAAAATTCCTATGACGCAGTTAAAAAAACATGGCGTCTCGCCAAGACAGGCTGGCAGGAGAACAGACAGGAGGGGGAGGAGATTCAGGACTATTTGAAAAAGAAAGAAGGTTGGAATGCAAGTTTGACCTGACAGAGCCCCTGATAATGTCTGATTTATTGGGCTAGCCTGAGGAAAAATAATGGACCGACCAAAGATTAACAGAGGTCGTTCCTGAATAATATGAGCTTGGAAGAGCACAAAACCCACACAGAGACGCCAAATCTTCAATCTGTTTGTGAAAATCATCAGAGATCGCAAAGAAAGGAATAAATGATAACAACAAGAAGAGAAAGAAAGTAATAAAGATCTATCCGAATCGAACTGGATGGAACTGTTTAATAAAAGCAGCAAATAAGTGATGTCTGGAGTCATCTGGAATTTTGGACTCGTGCGGAGCTTGATGTATGGGTACCCCCCAAAATTTTAAAATTTGGCTGTATAATTTGGAATTAATGTGATTTGAACAATGTGATGTGAAGAACACTGTCCAACCATCTCGTCCTCTGTCGTCCCCTTCTCCTTGTGCCCTCCATCTTTCCCAACATCAAGCTATTTTCCAGGGAGTCTTCTCTTCTCATGAGGCGGCCAAAGTATTGGAGCCTCAGCTTCAGGATATGTCCTTCCAGTGAGCACTCAGGGCTAATTTCCTTAAGAATGGATGCGTTTGATTTGAGAGTTGTTAGGAGACCCCTATTTCCCTAACAGAGCAACAATTCTCAGAGTGGTTTAATAGTCAGTTCTTCTACAAACATTGGGAACTTTAGCTCTGCATTTTTATCCCAAGGAAAACCTGGTGACCCAGTTTGGATGTCTAGGCAGCAATCTTTAGGTAGCACCCTTCAAAGACTCCCCCGACCCTCGGATATGGCCAAACAACAGCATCTATTTAAGCTAAAGAGCAACAGCAACAAGAGACTGGTAGCAAACAAAACCCAAATTCCTCCCAAGGTCTAGATGTGTTAATGAAAATCATTTGGCTGTACTTATAGTTAATTTGAAGATGCAGCCGGTAAGGTGGTGTTCCTTTTGTGCTACATCAAGATGCAAAAATGTAATAGGTTGCAACATAAACTGTCCACCAGTTTATGTTCTTACAAATTCTTTTAACCAACAGGTGGCAGCAAAAAGGCTGCTGTAGATCCTTTTGGTCTCTGCCACTTTAGCCAAGAGGAAGTGTAAGCAAGATCCCAGCTACAAGTGTGGCTTGCAAACCTCTCATCCTAGTAGTAGTTTCAGGCAGGAAGGACTTACACCAAAGGGGGTGACTTCTACCAAAGGGGATCGCAGGAAGGGATCTTTACTGCAAAGGTTAGCAAACCTCTGTGTTTAGCATTCGGCTCAGCAATGTTTCAACTTACAGACTTAGTTGTGACTGAGCCTGTTTTTCTATACAGGTCTACACTTCCCTTTTATACTCCTTAACCGCTGATCAGTTTCATTAATCAACCTTGAGTTTTAGTGTCATGGGTATTTTTGTGTGGGGTGGCAGATTCCCTGTGTTCCTGGATGGGAATGCTGAGTGCAGTCATGAACACCTGAGGAATATCAGGCCCTCCCCAAACTACTCTTTGTTTACTGGCGGTACTCAGCTCTGTGCTCTGCAGAGCCTCCAATGACTGAGAAGCTGGCAGGAACAGCAGAGGCTGATGCATCGCATCACAAGTGTGCAGAAGTGACTCATTGGGTGGGGCAGAGTGACCGTGCTAGCTTCCTGGCAGGTGGGTAGCTATTACTTGCCGGGAGGGAGAGAGGCAAGGTGGTGGGGAGGTAGGCATGGTGCTAGTGTTGCCATTCCATTGCTCCTGCTTACGAGTTTGCACAGCACTGACCTTCCTGTGGTCTCACCCCTTCCCTTTCTCTCTGGGTAAGCAACAGTGGCCGGCCTGCCAGGAAACTACCATAGCGGCTCCACCTCCATCTGCCAAGCCGCTTCTGCAAGTTTGCGTACATGGATACTTGCCAAGAAATGACTGCAGACAATCGTTTTGTGATGGATAGACTGGCTAGGAGTTCCCCCCTTGAAGGATGGCCATTAGAGTAAAAGCAAGCAGTTTACAGTGGGAGTCTTGCAAGCTCTCAGAAAGTCTTTGACTCATGTCATTGCAGCAACTTTTTCTAAAGCTACCCAAATATTCACAGAAGGCAATAATGAAATGTAGCAGATATTAGAAAAGTAATTCATGTAAAAAGCATGAAAGATTGCATTAAAATCCCCACTCAGGTTTCAGTATATTAATGCAACCATATGCTGTACATATTTAGAAAGCTGACTCTGAACTGAACATGAGAGGACTTGTTAACGTTGTTGCTTGTAAAAAAAACAAACAAAAGGCAGGATCAGCTGAACATTTCCGTGATAACTAGGAGGATACTTCAAGGAGATTTTTCGGCCACATATTTTAGGAGTGTTGAAGATATGCTATGCAGAAGATATATTCAGAAGCACTCCCCATTGAGTTTCTTTGGGCTCACTCCCAAGTAAGTATCTTGAGGATTACAGCCTTTGTATTCTGAGATATGCTAACTTGGAAGTAAGTCTCATAGAGTAAACATCAATAGAATTGGGCCACAAGTAAACTTTTCTGTGAATGTTTTCATAGACTCGGTGAGTTATTTAATTTTTGTTGGCATTCATCAAATTTCATGATTTCACATTACAAATAAGACAATGTTGAAAATATTTGTTTCGCAGTGTGATTCAGTTTGCTTCCTGACAGGTCAGTATTTCCCAAAGAATATAGATTGCATTTTCTTCTCTCAACTAAGTCTTCACATTCAACTGAAATCAATCAGCATGCAAGTCAAACCTGTGAAATTTATTTCACTGGTATAAATTCCAGGGAGGGAGCTATTTATACATCTTGGAGATGGTGAAAATAATTGGAGTCTTCTCTGTTTTCATGTTTCCATATCATTCTAGTTTTAATTAAATGTTCAAGGTCACTTAGGGATTCCAATTACATTCTGTTTCCTTCCATCTTTAATCTCTGGCAGCTTTTTGAGAACCATCGAGAGTTGGAAGAGGCCTTGTACACCTTCTCTCAGCCCCTTTGCTTGATACAGGAAATGGAGAGAGTAAGAGCATACCCTGCTCCTCTCCCAACAGATGACTTCCCAACCTCACCTTGGAAACTTTAGTGAGTGTCCCAAGCACCTTGCCCCAGTGAGGACATGGGATTGGAAATTTAGAGGCACAGCGCTCTATTACAGCAGCTCCTAAGGTGCAAGAATCACATGCACAGCTCCTGTTAAAAAGCTAGCTAGGCATCTCCTTCTTCAGACCTGGAGCAAATGTGCATCATGCCTCCATCAGCACATTTAAACCCCACCTTCTGATGTAGTGTGTGCAAGCAACTGGTGGCTTCTCCTGTGCAGCAGCACCAGCTGCTCCTGTCGCTTTAAACCCTCCTCATCTTTGGATGACAGCAGGGGAGAGGACAGAGGAAATTCTAACAGCCCAGTTCTCTTTGAGGCTATGTCTTCCACCTCTATGCATTCCTGTACTTCTTCTCCTGCCTCCTCTTCTCCCATCTCTGACCACCCGAACCCTGCCTCACGGGTGGCGTAGAAACCCACAAATCACTGGCCCCTTCCCCTGGATCATCCTCCTGTTCCTCTTCCCACCCTTTGGCTCCCTTCCTGTCCCTGATAGTGAGAGAGAGGCAATTTGTTTTGTTGAAAAACAGCTCTCATAACTGAGAAGTTTCTCCTAATGTACAGCTGAAATCCACTTTCCTGTTCCTTGAGGAGTCATCTGGAGAGTTGGAGTGTGGTGTCACATCTGTGCAGACGACACTCAGTTCGACCTCTCCTTTCCATCTTCATCAGGAGACGTTGTGAAAGTGCTGGAACAGTGTCTGGAGTCTTTGTCCTCTTCTATATGAAGGCCCTTCAGGTATTCTCCCTCAGCCTTTTCTTCACCAGACTAAACAAACCCAGGACCTTCAGACTTCTCTCATATGACTTATTTCCCATACCACCAACCAACTTCATTGGACAGGATTCAGCTAACTTAGTCCTGGTAGCAGAAGCCCATGCAAGGTCTTCTGTTAGTTCAACGGTACTTTTGCCCCCTCTTCTCCTCCCACACCTTGCCCTTCCCCAAACTGTCTAAGGGGGTCTGAGAACCTCTAGATCAGGTCATTATCATCATCACACTGTTGATTCATCCCTCAGCTAGTGATTAACTGCAATCCTCAGATCATTTTCACATGCAGTACTGCCGAGTCAGGTATTCTTCCATTATATTACTTTACTGTAATACAATGTACTGTAGAACATCTGTCTTGTATGCAGAAGGCCCCGGGTTCAATCCCTGGCATCTCCAGGTAGAGCTAGAAGAGACTCCTGCCTGATGTCATAGAGAGCCACTGCCAGTCAGTGAAGGCAATTTTAATCTAGATGGGCCATTGGTCTGACTCAGTATTTGTCTGTTTTTATAAAGGCTGTCAGCCTGGCTTATTCTGTGCCTCCCAGTAGGATTTCTACACCCTTTCTGCCTTTGACATTTTAAAAAAAAATCCCCTGATTTATTCTTGAGATGCATCATTCTTGCTTATGAGACATAAGTGGCTTGTTGGTTGTATTTCTATCAAATAAAGCCTGTATATTACGGATGGACTGTCTGGTTGAGGATTTATTTATTTCAGGATTTATTTTATCTGAACACATTGCTAGTGTAGTTGCTCTTTTCCCAAGAGGACTGGATTTAGTGGGGTGTACCTCAAACGATGAGGTGAATTGGGGTGATTCAGGGAAAGGTCTCATATTTCTGAGTTGGATTGTGCCATTAACAACAACAACAACAACAACAACAATTTTATTATTTATACCCCACCAATCTGGCTGGGTTGCCAGACATTTCAAGACATTTCAAGGTAAATCAGGGACCACCTAAGCTTTTGGGTGGATCTGTGGCTTCAGCTGTCTGAAGAATGCATGGCCATATTGTTTCTGAGAAACAAAACCAAGCTGGGGTAATGGTCCATGCTGCTAGAGTTACATTTCCCCACCCCAGACATTCAGCAATATTTTTTTCACCACTTGCTTCTCCTGTGGAAATAAATATGGAATTATATTTCTTCCAGGGAAAAGATGCTGTATTTCCCAAAATCCACGAGAGGCAGCAGACCACCCACCACCACCAAACCATGGAGTAACAGGGTCCCAGCTGGGTGGTGACATTTTCCCCATCCCAGTCTTTCCATGTTCTTTCCTCACCACCAATACTACCCCACCTGTCCCAAATTCTGTTGTATCCACACCAAAATGTTCTTCGCTGCTGGGAGAACCACTGCAATTATCATTCTGAATTTGACAGCCTCAGAAGGGATGGCCATGCCTGCAAACTGCACCAATTTGGATAGAAAACAAAAAAGTTACAGATTTTCCTTTGTTTAAAGATTTTTTTAAAAAACGTGTCCTGCATGAAACTCTCCAGATATACTCAGCCTGCACTGGGCAGGCTTAATTCATTTGTGAAGGAGGGAGGCTCATGTACCTGTAAATTTCATCCACTTTGGCCAAAAAGGGAGAAAGCTATGCATATTTTTAAGATTCTCTATTATAGCAAATGGGGGACACAGAACTTCATTTTAATTCAGCTCAGAAGCTGAATCACAGATCAAAATGGAGAGAGCATGGACACCCACACAGGAAATCTTGGGACCTGTGAACACTCCTAGCGAACACTGCCTTCCGTAAGATCTGGTGAATAAGTCGATATACAACTGATTGAGGATATGGCTATATTAGGAATTCCTGGACCTTCTCACAAAACAAGTGAAGGGATTTCACTCTGCTACAGCCTCTTGCTATGTATGTCCCTGTCACCATTACTATACCCAGTAGCATACAGTGCCTTCCCTCTGGCTGAGATGCTGCTGCATACCAGGATGAAGAAAAGAAGAAGTGAACTAGTGTTGTGGTCAGCATGGTGCAAATGCACCAGTGGAACCAAACTAGTGCTCTTGCCAGAACATCTGCTGTACCCCAGCCCTGCTGCTTCCTCACTCCTCCCCCTCTCTGTCCTAATTTGCAGCAGTAACTCAGCCAGAGGGAGGTCAGATGAACACAGCTCCACCACAACATCTGTTACGGACTATATCTGTATTACTGTCACAGTTGAATTGGAAATGGCAAGAATCAGCTTCTGGCTTAAATCCTTGGACCTCCACAGCCCAACTGTCAACCATAGGTCCTCTTTACAGCCCTAGAGCAAACTCCTATTGTATAGCATGAACTAGTCTTACTTAAATGCTGGCAAAGATACCTGTCCTTCTTTGTGGTTCTTACTCCTGGTTGCATTGCTGTTCTACTCATGTTTGTCCTTTGTGCCCTGTTGCACCTAAGTGGTTTAATCTCTCTGAAAATGTTTTAATGAACATGAAATCTAAATTATATGTGCTGTCTTAACTGGGGTCATCCTGCGCATGAGATGTAAAGCCTCCCATCAAAGCCTTCCTAACTTCTGTGTCTAATCAATTCTTTCCACTGTGACCTTGATGAATGCATCATTCAGTGCAAAATCAAAAGAAGGAATATGTCTCATAACTCTACCTATAAAATGAAAGTGTTTTAAGCTCCTCTACCTTGGCAGGAAACTCTGGAAATAGCACCATGTAAACCTTTCCTTTTGGACAAAATAACTTCTACTAAATCTTTTAAGATGTTTGGTTTCCTGTAGTGAACTTAAAAGAGGTAAGTTCTTTGGTGTGTGCTATACTGACATCTGTTTCCTCTCATAGATATTAATGAATGTATAACAGACGCTCATACCTGCAAGAGAGGGGAGCACTGTGTTAACACAATTGGATCCTTTACATGTCTTCAGCAACTCAACTGTGAATCAGGTTATGAGCTGAAGGATGGTGAATGTGTTGGTGAGTTTACTTATTTTAGTATGAGTGGTGATTTGTGTGCTGGGGGTAGTATATTTTTAATTTTCAAAATAAATATAAGCACAACACACTAATAACAACAACCTAAGTGCAATGAGATGGGTATTCCAAAAGAATCTTGGGTTGCAGTTAATACTTTAGAAAAGGAGAAAGCCTCCTAGTAGAAGCAGATGTACCTAGTACATGAATCAGAGTGCAACTCAAATCTTAAATATGCTACACTGGGGAAGGATTGGATGTGGTAGAGATCTCCTGCCACCCAGCCCAGAACAGATGCCTATAAAGTGGTGCTAGCACCATTCCATCAGGTTACAAGGTCTCTTCTACCTGCTGAAAGTGCAGGGTGTTCTATGGGCAGGGATGGACTGAGCTAGCATGGGATCCACTGCTGCTGCTGGTTTGGTAACCACTCATGGCCAAGTATGATTGTCTTCCATAAACACGGTTTTAACAGTGAGTCTGTAAGTGACTGTGGAGGCCAATTCTGGATCCACACGTCCTTCCACAGTGGGGACATAGGTTTCCGGGCGGGAGTTGATCGTGGTGATGGTTTGCCAAGCGTGCCTTCCTCTTAGCGCATTTCACCCTTCCATCCTGAGTTCCGGCATCTTCAAAACCCATGACACCTTTGGTAAAGGCTGTTCTCCAATTGGAGCACTCGCAGGCCAGTGTTTCCCAGTTGCCTGTGTTAATACCACATTAGGCTCATTGCTGTCACTTGGTGTCATTGGATCTAATCCAGTCCCGCTACACCAGCTCTGATTGCCCTGCCAGTGCCTAGAAAAGGTGTTCATATGGAAGAAATCCAAGCACCAGGCAGTAATTTACTTCCCTGATTTACTTACATTCTGCTCAGGGCTGGAGCAGGACCATCAGTTGAACACTGTGGGTCCAGCAGTTACAATCTCTCTTCTCTCCATGCGTTTATTGGATACATGAAGGGGAGCATGATAATAATTGTCAAGGAAACTCTCTAACTTTGAATTGCTTACAGACACTCCAGTTTATGTTAGCTAGTTTCAAATATTTGTCATCATTACCATTTACAGATGCTTATGAATTTAAGAATGTTAGGGGTGGGGTGAAGCCCCTGATTTTAGCAAACTGATACATGAAATTGTTGCCATAAAATTGAATGGGAGACAATCTAGGAACACTGAGTTGCATTCAACTAAGCCCTACTCAGAGTAGACTCATTGAAATGAATGAATCTTAAGTTAATCGTGTCCATTAACTTCAATGGATCTACTCTGAGTAAGACTGACATGGAAGACTACCCCCTGTACATGCTACCTTGAGCAGGAAATTGATGTGATGAATAAATTAATTTTAATTACGAACTTGGCTGTGAAATTTTCTTTAATTTGGTAGGCGGCTGGACCTGCTGCATCATGGGAAATGGCTTGCAGTGTGACCTGCTGAGAAACATCTCTCCACACATAGTCTATGTAGCATCTTATGCCAAATTTAATATGCTAGTTCATTTGAAAGCTAATGTATTAAAAATTACAAAGCAGGTGCCTAAGTGGCCCTCAGATGGATGACCGGCCTCTAGGCCTATAATTCAAGTGCCCCTATAATAAGTAATGCCTGATTACTTGCTGTCATTTCCATGCGTTTGCATGTGGTGTAGATGCATCTTTATTATTTTTAAGATGCTTCATCCTGTTTTCTTGGCAGAATGACTAGGCAATGTGGGCAACATTTGAAAGAGTGTAACATATGAGTCTGATACTTAACAGCAGGAGACATCTGTCTTTGGATTTCTTCATCCATGAATTTTGCTACAGATTGGAATTGTTGGCAGCCCGAGTTGGTTTTCTTTCCGTAAATATTCTTCAGATGGCCTATCTGACATGAAATGAAGATGCATGTTGTGTTTTAGAATATTTAATAAGAAAAGGTTAGCCACCATATAGGCTGTGTGAATTTTGCTCTGCCGTTACACGTCCGTAATACACAGAGTAATACATTCTCCGGTTAAGTTGGATTAGTTAATAAAGGAATGCCATAAATGATCTTAGATTAAATTGTGATGCTGTACATTATTGCAGCTTCGCATTGTAGAGTCACCCTCTGAAAACTTCTTTTGAGCTAATCTACATTAACGAACAAATGGAAGACATCAGAGAAGCCAAGGCAACAAAATTAGGAAAGCTATCACTAGATTAATCCACTTTTACTTTTTAATTTCCTTTAAGACATTGATGAATGTGAACGAGGAACTCACAGCTGCAAGATAAACTTTGTATGTCAAAATACAAAAGGATCATTTTATTGTGAATCAAAGCAGCGGTGCATGGATGGATTTTTACAAGATCCAGAGAGTAATTGTGTTGGTGAGTTCAACTCGAACAATAGAGTTGTAGATGAATGAGCTCCACATACTGTTATATTACCCATAATTGTTCAAGTTTAATGGTCTTTCAAATTTTACTGTTCTCCCCCTAAAACCTATCTCACTATTTTAAAATGTTTTTTATTAAAAAAGGATTAGATTTCCATAGCGTTAAATATATAAACATTGGCTTCATAGAGTTCCAGCAACCTAGAATTTCTTGAATAATAAATCAAAACCAAATGAATAGGAAAGAAATGACAGCTGGAAGATGGCTCCCTGATTAATTTACTAGCTGAAAGCTTAATGTATATTCTCGTCCACAGATATTAATGAATGTACATCACTTACGGAGCCGTGTAAGGCTGGATTCAACTGCATCAATACTGTTGGATCTTATACTTGTCAGAGGAACCTCTTAATATGTAGCAGAGGGTATCATTCAAGTGAAGATGGAGCCAGATGTGTTGGTAAGACAGACTAAGTAACCTGGCTAATTTTGCTGGATATCCCCCATCCTTAAATGTCAATAATTACATTCAAATAGGGTTGGGTTTGGGGGTTTTTTGGACAGTTTTCTATACATATTCACATCTCAGATTCCCATAAGACATAGAAGCATTTGTTGCAAACAATGTTTAAAGCTGGTGATGACTTATTTAAACACTTTTTTTAAGTTTAAACCATTTCCCCCCTCCAAACCGCGGAGGTGGTGCAGGCTCTCTCCTGGCTACTTTCCCCACAAGGCCTTGTTCTGAGGAAGAACCTCCTTTGCCTTTCTTCAGAACAAGGCAAGTGGAAGTAACAGTGGAGACTGTAGCCATGCTGGGTGGTGGTTGTTGTTGGTGCAGCAGCAGCAAGAGGACTGAACAATAATGAAGCAAAGGCCCTGGGGGGTGTCAGTTTTGCCATACTCACTGCCTACAGCAGTTGTCTCATTCTGCCTCATGTGCAAGCCATCCCTGCACATTGCTCTTGTAGACATTTCCACCTCCACTGCCAAGCACGCTACTCAATCCTGTCAATCCAGACTATTGCTCAGTGGTGTCTGTTCTTTCCTGCCTCTGCCCAACTGCAATTCTTTTAGAAATTTGGCAAGTACAGAGGTCAGCCTTGTGGCACACTCAGTGAAAGCACTGCGCCTCTCTCTAGAGACAGGTAAGTGATGCACCTCTGCTTAGAGTCTAAATGTTCTACTGTGTGTTCTTTTTTTAAAAGGGAGGAGCATAAACAACAGAACCAGGAGATTTTGTGGTTCGACTTTTCTCTCCTTTTTTCATAAGAGGCATCTTTCTGGATAATTAGCTTTCAGATTGGATTAACATATGGTAATATAAATAGATCATCTGGACAAGCCTCCGCAGCAAAACTGAGTCTGTGTGGTCGCTTTCTTTTGTTTAGAAAATTCATCTTCTCAGTGATGTTCGTTCTCTCTAATTCAGTAGATTGGTTAGCAGCACCTTTATCCTATATTTAATTGAAAAATACTGTAGCTATCGTGAAATATGGTGCACTTCTGACTGAATAATGTTCTGGACATAATTAAAGCTGAATGCACTGGAACACACAATTTCACAGAAGCTAATCAAAGGGCTGGACCAATGAATTAATGGCAACTAAAGTTGCTAATTTGCAGATTTAAATCTATATTAAAATTAACTTTTCATGCTTGCTGCGATACAAAGACAGAACCAAAGGGACAGTGCTTTAATGAAAAATATCCATCCTTTCCAATATTGATTCATATATTTATTTAAAACACAACTGATTAGATAATGGATAAAACAGGAAATATTTCTAACTGTACCCAAGTTTCCCTATGGATTTCTACACTAGAGATATTTTATTTATATCATTTATTATTTGGAACAGTTTCTAGTCATGCTTCCATGCAAAATTAGATGAAGCCTTTTAGTGAACTTTGCACAAAAGACATATAGGTATTGTGGCTATTGTGCCTAAAATTTGTCCTGGATTTTTTAAAACCATTTTACATCAGAATTTTTTCAGCTGGCCTGCTGGTTCTTGTTGTACTTGCCTACTGAGAGCCAGTGTGGTGTAGTGGTTAAGAGTGGTAGTCTCGTAATCTGGGGAACCGGGTTTGTGTCTCCGTTCCTCCACATGCAGCTGCTGGGTGACCTTGGGCTAGTCAAGTCTCTCAGCCCCACTCACCTCACAGAGTGTTTGTTGTGGGAGAAGGGAAGGGAAAGGAAAATGTTAGCCGCTTTGAGACTCCTTAAAGGGAGTGAAAGGCGGGATATCAAATCCAAACTCTCCTCCTCCTCCTCCTCCTCCTCCTCCTCCTCCTCCTCCTCCTCCTTCTTCTTCTTCTTCTTTTGATGTTGCCAAGGGGTGTTTCTGAGCATCCTTTCATTCATTCTCCAAATAATCTCTTCAACGGTCTGTGATGTCCAGCCTTTCTGGATGCAACACCTCCTGAAAACCCCATGACATCTTAGGTAGTTCCTATTGTGTGCCTAACAGCAGAGGTGCCATCTCCCAAAGTACATTGCAGGGCCTGTATTCAGTCTTAACAATGGGGGGGGGGGCGGCGGTTCTCAAAACCACCTCTGGTTCTGCATCTATCTCATGTGTTTTGAACCTGCTACCCTGGCTTTCTGCATTTCAATTTAAACCCAGGGAAAGACATCATGAGTTGGGGCTTTTTAGATCAGGAAGTTTCATGCAGCCTGGGAGGCTAAGCCTAAACTTATGCCTAGCACAACAGTGATTGGACAAGGACCTATTTTAGCTGAGGAAAAAAGAAAGGGGAAAGATGGTAAGTTGTCCAGAAGCATGTGATATTAGTTATCACTGCATAAATGGTCCAAAAAGATGTCTGTGTAGCATCCAAGTTAAGGGGGTGTGGAAACTAGAAAACAATCTTAAAGAAGGAAAGCAGTCTGGCAGACCTCTGGGTACAGAAGGCCTCACAGTGTGAGGCCTTACAGTCAACATTAATATACAATTATCATTCACCAGAGATTCCAACTAAAATGTGATGGTCTTGGTTGCTTCTTAATTCTGAGTGCTAAGTACATGACTGATGTCTATCACTGAGGGTTGTTATTTGATGCTCTGGTTATGATTTCCATATACAGTCGTACCTCCTTTTGCATCCGGGATCCATTCCGGAGCCACGGACACTCGACGAAAGGGACGCTCAACAAAGAGCTGCTCTGCGCATGCGCGAAGCAATGCTTCTGCGTGTACGTGAGCGGCAAACCCGGAAGTAACCCGTTCTGCTACTTCCGGGTTTGCTCCGGACGTTGGACGAAATGGACCCTAAATGGGGGCGGACTCAAAACGAGGTACCACTGTACCCAACTATATTTGTTTGCAGGTAAATCCCTTAGTCCATTTTATAGGAAAGCTATGCATGTGCCATTCCACCATCACTCCCTCATCTTACAGAGTTGGGACTCCAGCACTTTGTAGATTCCATACATCATGGGAAATGTGTGAGTATAGGAAATTTACGGTGGATTGTATCAAAAGGCTACAACCCTCTGTGCGATCAAATCCTCAAATCCTGTGTGTTGTTGTTTTTTAATAGGTGAGAAGGGGAGAAACCAGATATCAATTGTGATTAAGTCAAACTATTATTGTTTGCCTAACTCATCCATTCTCAGGAAATCCTGTTTTAATGAATCAAAGCATCACAAACCAGACAGGAGAATGTCAGATAAATGTAGATGTTATTACAATGTCAAGGGCACATCTCTTTTTATTTTGATAATCTTTTTGTTTGGAACCAACCACAGAGTGCATTCTAAGACCTTGCCAGCTGCATCTTCATTTTCATTTTGAAACACTGGCCTCTGGAAGCATAGACCTGCATGAAACCAGCTTTGGGAGACGGGGATTGCTGATCGCTAATCACTTTTCCTGCAGTGTCAGGGAAAAGTTAACCGTGCTTCTGCTCCAGGTTGACTCTCATGATGCAAGCCTCTTCATTCAGTACAGCTGCCTGCAAACTGTGATATTTGGAGAATGACCATCAGCTTGGCCCTCTGCGGTGAGAGTAATTGCTACCTTTTGCTTCTGCAGATGTTGATGAATGTCAAACCGGCGTACACCGCTGTGGCGAGGGACAGATTTGTCACAATCTACCTGGAGCTTACCGCTGTGATTGCAAGACGGGATATCAGTATGATTCATTCAGCAGGACCTGCATTGGTATGTGTGGCACAGGAGGAGATGATATTGCTGATTGATGAAACATGGACCTCAGGCCAGTGCGCAGTGCTGCCGTTTCCAGCACAATTATTAATTCCATAGCACTAGAACTCAAACAAGATAATAGAATTGCTTCTGAAACCACCTTCACTCGCAGTGACCCGCTTGTCTCTTAATCAGAAGCACTAGTGAGAATATGTTCTAATTTTATTTCAAGTATAAGCAATTGATTGGATAAGAACTGAATCGGGAGGATTCCATAGGTGAAAAACCCTTCTGCTGTAAATATATTGTGGACCAGAGAGTAGTTCAGTTTCTGACACAAGTGTGGTTGGAGGAGAAATTCTATTCATTTCCCATTTAAAAGGAAATCTACTCAAGTCACACTTTCTGAAACAGCATATGAACTGAAATACAGCCATCCTTCTGGCACTTCTCTGAATTTTGCAATGCAGTTCTCCAGCCAATTGAGGAGTACAAAAATGAATATACTGGGGTTAAGTGTGCACATAAATAACATACAAAAATACAATATATCATGTATATATTCTGGACCCTCCTCATGTCAAATTCTATCCAATTTAATTTTCATTGGGAGGAAAATGTTTGGCAGCTGGATATGAAAATGTGTGCATGCTAGTCAGGGGGGCAGGGGGACAGTGGATACTCTAAAGCTTGTGCACAGTATTTTGAAAGTGCAAATGTGCAATATCTTCTGATATTGGAAGAGTTCCTAACCATCAATCCCAAGAAACTCCAAGAACTGTAGCTCTGTGGTGCGAATAGGGGAGTCTCCTAATAATTCCCAGCACTCTTAACAAGTTACTGTTATGAAGATTCTCTGAGGGAAGTCATGATTGTTTAAAGTGACATAACACTGCTTTAAATGTAGAGCTTCTTTTACATCATATGTTAATACAAAGTAGCATACAAAGTTAGGAAAATAAAAAATGAGATCAAAGCAATTAATCAATGCAGTCCTCAACATTTTTCCTGTTCTCTCTTTCTCTCTCGATTTATATTTTTGTTTACTGTGCATTTGTGGCAGACATAAATGAATGCTGGAATTATCCTGGCCGACTCTGTCAGCACTCATGTGAAAATACTCCTGGATCCTATCATTGTTCCTGTTCTACTGGCTTTCGCTTGGCATATGATGGGAAGCATTGTGAAGGTATTGGGCTAAACATCTATTTGTTAAATCTTTATTAATTTGAATTTTAAAATATCAAAACGCAACGACATTTAATACAGACACAAAGCGAGAAAATGAAGAAAGAAAATAAAAAGAGAAAAAAGAGAAGGGGAAAAAATAATACTATAAGTTTCATATATGTAAATGCCATATTTATTTACAAACTCACAAAAAAGAACAAAAACATTTACTATGAAATAGCTAAAAAAGGCTTCCAAATATTTTCATTTACTATATCTATTCTTTCCTTTATAATTTACAGTCTCAAATTAACTTAATTATTTTCGTACTTCCAAACATAATATCATTTCCACCTTTTATTTACAAGAATCACTCTAGTTCTGCCAGGAGATTCTTATTCTTACAATATTTTTTTAGATATTCTTTAAATATTCTCCATTCTTTATATACATTCTGTTTCGATTGATCTCTTACTCTCCCTGTCATCTTTGCTAGCTGTAGATATTCTATCATTAGGGCTTTCCACTCTGCTATTGTAGGTATTGCTTCATTTTTCCAATTTCTTGCCACTAATATTCTGGCTGCAGTTGTTGGATACATGAACAATTTTTTATATTTTTTCCCTATTTCTATTGGCAATATGCCTAGAAGGAGGTTTTCTGGTCTTTTTTAAAAATTAAGTTTAAATATCTTTTTAAGTTCTTCATAAATATTGTTCCAGAAGTCTCAGATAACTATGCAGTTCCACCACATATGCAAATGAGACCCTATTTCTTTTTTACATCTCCGGCAGATAGGTGATCTATTTTTGTACATTTTTTCCAATCTTGCTGGAGTAAGGTGCCATCTATATATCATCTTCATAATATTTTCCCTGAGGAAAAGTTTGTAGAGTATCTGAAAAATGTATGCGATATACAAACAACGTTAGTGGGGTTTCGAGAGGCGCTGTAAAAAACTGAGAAATATTGTCAAAAAAGAAATAAAAGGGAGAGGGAAGACAAATGGCAATATGTATAAAGGAAATGCATAATTAAGATATTAACATGGATGATTGCCAGAGAAGCTGAAGGAATTCCAAAAGAGATGTTTTGTTATAATTTGGTTAAAAATGTACAAATGTATTGGAAATTAATAAAAATTTATTTTTTAAAAAACCACCATAATATTTTCCCTGAGATTATAGCACACCATAGTCTTTCCCATTGTTCCCATTGTTCCATATAACTATTATACCCAAGATCTTGCGCCCATCTCACCATTACTGACTTAACTTGCTCTTATTTCACTTCCCATTTGTATATTCGTGAGACATATTTTCATTTATTTTTAATTAGATCTCTTTCAAATATAGATGTTTCTTTAGCAATACAGTGGTACCTCGGGTTAAGTACTTAATTCGTTCTGGAGGTCTGTTCTTAACCTGAAGCACCACTTTAGCTAATGGGGCCTCCTGCTGCCGCCGCGTCGCTGGAACACAATTTCTGTTCTCATCCTGAAGCAAAGTTCTTAACCCGAGGTACTATTTCTGGGTTAGCGGAGTCTGTAACCTGAAGCGTATGTAACCCGATGTACCACTGTACCTTCTTTCCTATCCAAATTTAGTCTTTGATTTATCTGAAAATATTGGAGCCAGCTTGTCATATATTTTTTAATTTCCTCATATTGTCTTGTCTTGGTTTTCCTCTAGTAATATTCTATATGTGGCCCATTCACCTTCCATTTTCTTTTTTTTTAACAGCCATGGCTTCTATGGGTGAGGTCCACAGGGCTATTTTTGACTCTAAAATTCCCTTAAATTTAGCCCAGATCTTATATAATGACTTTCTAATTATATGATTTAGAAAACCCCTAACACTAACCAACACAGATGTGTTAGATCTAGAAGGCCACAATAACCAATATGGGTGGCATGGATACCTGATATATGATAATGTGAGGATTCACAGGGGTATTTGGCTAAACATCTAAATCTAAACATGCCTAGGTTTTGTATGTCCTGAAGCCACAAAAAAATCCACCGATTCACATGTTCTTGACTGAGATTAATAAATTATTTTTATCTGTGTTGATGAGCAGATGGTTGCATGAACAAATACTGATGACACCAAACTTGATATTGAATGGGGAGGTTAGGCAGTTTGTTGTGTAAAAACCTATGAAGGCAATGCAAATGTATATCTGAAAGTGCATCCCATTCAAAGCAATACTCTATATCCTCCCTTGGATATACATTCAGATATGCAACCAAATCTAGGTTTTATTTGTGCTGCTGATCAAGCAAGTGATTTTGTTGCATTATGTATGTGTTGATCTTCTTAGCTAGATACATAATGAAACAACTTCTACTGTTTTAGACACAGTCAGCTCAATATGACTTTACTTTCCCTTGTTTTGTTAATTATGAAACATTTTTTCATCAAGCATTTCCATGTGCTCATTGTTACGTGTCATTGTGAGTGAAATATATAAAAAAAGAGACTCCAACCAGCTCAATCAACAAAAATTTTAGCTGATGAATCAAATATATCATCATGCTTCAAGACACAAGAAAGACATTTCTGCAACAGTCAATACATATTCAATGACTGTCAAAAATGGGGCTTTTCTTTAACCTTTCTGTTCTTCATTTGATAACAGACAATGACTGACATGGCAGTGGCTGGACTGATTAAATATTATTTCTATACTTCTTATACAGATATCAATGAATGTGACAACAATCCATGCAGTCAAGAATGTGCTAATATATATGGTTCCTATCAGTGTTACTGCAGGCAAGGCTATCAATTAGCAGAAGACGGCCATTCTTGCAAAGGTATGTTTTTTAACTTTCCATTGGGATTACTATTGCACGTTCCTACTGGACAGCAACTGTGTTGTCCTCACATGTCTATAAATTCTTCTTTTTCCTCAGATATTGATGAATGTGCACAAAGTGCAGGTATTCTGTGTACTTTCCGCTGCATGAATGTGCCTGGAAGCTATCAGTGTGCTTGTCCTGATCAAGGATATACCATGGCAACAAATGGAAGGACTTGTCGAGGTAAGAAGGAGATGGAAGGGCTTCAGATTCTACCTGCTCAGCCATCATGTCAAACATTCTTATCGCACTGTTTGCTGTTATTACGATTGCAATAAAAATCACAGTTAGTCCAGTTATTACTGAGGTTGCACAAGGGGGAAGGAAAGATAGCATTTGAAGGGCAAGCTCTATTTCTCTTATGTGGTTTGTTTGGGGCAAAAATGCAGAAGGCTCTTTTGCTTGTTTTTCAAGTGCAAGCAGGGCTCTCATCACAATACTCCACCAGGTAGAGAGAGTTTGGCAGGGGGGAGAGATAATTTTGGACGCCTTCATAGTGGGATAGGATAGCTGCCCTGTTTGCTGCCATGCCCAGCACCACTTCCACTCCTCCTGGGCCACCACGCCACCCTCCTCACCAAGCTCCCAGAGCCATTTCAGAGTTGGTGTCCCTTTCGAATATGAGCCAAGCTTGGCTTCCACCCATGATGACTGCCGACCATGTTTAATTATCCAAACTGCAGTGCCCCAGCCTATAGAACTATGAAATCTATAGACTTAGTAGATCTACAGTGCTGGTATTTATAAATGAATAGAATGAGCAGCTAGTTTATTTTTTGTTTCACAGTAATCTTGAATTACAGGAATTTATACAGGTGATAAGAAAATAGCAGTGGTAACCAAGTCCTAATGGTTGCATAGACACATACCACTGGCCTTATTCTCATGTCCCAGGAGTGATATCATAGGCCATGTAAATAATATTCTGCTGTCTCTGAAATGAAACACCAGCATTTTTATTTGATTTTCCTAATACAATTTGATAACAGTGGTAGCATATCAGTGCTTTTGAGATTACAGCACAAAACTGGTACAAGTCGAAAGCAGCCTAGCTGAGGATCCTTGGATGGATTACTGGCCCAGTCACCAGGATGATATCTTAACCCCAAATTATCCTACTTTTGAAGGCAGAGTAAGATCATCATCATTCTGCCTTTTGAAGCCCATGCATGGGCATAAAAACCGAGCAGGACACCCGATGGTCATGAACCTGAGTCATGTAGCTGCTTCCCAGATTTTGGGGAGATACTGGCTACATGATTTATCAATGTTGGATTTTCAGCACAGGAAGCCTATTTAAACAATAAGCCCAGTTGTGGACTCTAGAGATCTTAGACATGAGATGGGTGAGCTCACTTCCACACCATGGGGAGAATGTAGGAAAAAAATATTTTTGTATCGGGGACATATTCGCCTATGAGTCATTCCACCCCCCCTTCCTTCCATTTCATTCATGGCCTTTTTATAGTTGAGTGAATTCAAGCTGATCTGTTTGAACTGGCATGCTGGAGTTTTATGTTATGGATCATTGTTTTTAAAGCTATGTGGTAAAGCTTCAGACAGCCAAGATGGAGAAGTAAATCTTTTTGCAACATTGGGTTCCATATGGAAACAATTTAACCTTTTCACCTAGTTTTAAGAAACAGCGAGGAGGGGGCTTAATTTACTTTAATTTTCTTTGACTTCCTATTAAAATTTTTGCCCTTTGGGCTTTTAAACCAAGCCACACTCCACGCAAGAGCAATTTTTGACCCTCCGGGAAGGCTATGGTATTTCTTTAAGAGCCTGCCTCCTGCATGACAACGGGCAAATTTCACCACAGGATTTTGCCACATGGTTTGTCTGTTAACATTTATTTTATTTGCAAACCTCTGAATGCTGTCTAGACATCTGAGAGTTTTCTGTGTGGCTACACACAGTCCTCAGCCAGTTTCCCCCCTCCCTCCTTGAACTGGATCCATCGCATCTGGTATCCCATATCTTCGGAACCGCAATTGAACATTTTGTCATCTTATTGTTCAAAAAACCGTTATTGTGCTCAGTAACAAAAGGAGTCTTTCATTCTGATCTTAAGCACATTTTGTGGAAATAAACTTCCCTGAATGCAGGGGAAATACAGGAAGTCTGCAATCTTTTTTTAAGCTTAATGCAACTATAAGTGCAGAAGAGGGTTCTGTTGCTGGTTTTGTTTTTTTAGTAACGTGTCCTAATAAGATGATAATCAAGTTCAAATCTGCATATGTTAATTTAACATTTTATCTTCCTACTTGTATGAAAAAATACTGATTATTGGTTCTCTCTTTCCATTGTTATTGCAGAGTATGCAGAGTACACAGAGTACACAGGTGTACAGGCCAAATATCAACTTAAATATATGTATCAGAGCAGATGCCTACTGAGTGATAGAGAAATACTATCACACACCATTTGCATAGCCTTGCTAAGGGCCAACCAATGAGAGAGGGCTATTGGCTTCATGCTGTGCTTGTGAGCTCCCTGGGGTCTTCCAGCTGGCCACTGCTGGAATCAGGTTGCTAGATTTTAGATGAACCCAAGCTTTGTGTGATCCAACTGGGCTTTTCTCATATTCCTATTGCAAAACATACAAAAGTGTAGCACCCAGAGTGTCACCCTGGAGGCTATTTGTGTGCAGAAGTGGAGAGGTTGGCATCGATTCCCCACCACATAACTGTTGTACTGTCCATAACTGTTGTACTGTTGTGTGGAAGAAGCAAAGCTTTGAGTCTAAGGCTGAGGTCCTGTGCATGCTCACTTGGTCTTAAGCCTTACTGATCTCAGGAGGTCTTACCACTATAAACATGCACAGCATTCAGATGCCTGAGTCAACACTCTAAAGCTGCAGTTGTATGCTCAATTACTTGGGATCAAGCCTGTTTAGATCAATTAGACTTCTCTGTAAGCATGACAGGTTTCCCTACTGGCGGTTAGTATTTTCCAAAGAAGCAGATGTACTTGAACCTTAAAAGTGGTTACATCAAAGCAAATTTAATGCACTCTCTGCTGCTCTTAGTATAAAGTAGCACAGCAATAGTTCCCATACCTACTCTGCTCATGTGAGTGATATTTCTTGCATAGTTTTGGAATAAAGCTGCATCTTGTGATTTGGAATAAGGCTGCAACTACACTGTTTTGTGAATATGTTATGTGATCTTTCTTATGTGCTTCATTCCCAGATATTGATGAATGTGCAATGGGAACCCACAATTGTTCCTCAACCGAATCTTGCTACAATGTTCAGGGCAGCTTCCGGTGTCTTTTGTTTGAGTGCCCAGCGAACTACAGAAAAGTGTCTGAAATGTAAGTCCAATAAAAAAGCCATTAAATCAGATGATATTTATAAAGTTATCCTCAGTAGCTATCTCTTAGAGAGCTTGTTGAACCCTTACTGTCCCTGGCAAAAAGCATAAAACAGATGCAAAAAGATATGAATGAGCGAGTTTGGGGTATACTTTGGACCCTCCTCTTGAAAGCTCTCATACCAAAATGTTTGCCTACAAACATTTCATCCTGACCTAATTTAATTTTAATTACTTTTACAGCATGCAGAAGTGTGGTAATTGGCACTAGTAGACACAAGAATGGAAACAGAAGAAAGTAATGACTTTTTAAAAAGGGGATTCCAGAGCCTCCTTTCAAAAGGAAAATCACCATTAACTGCAGATAATAAGATAATAAAATTAGTTTTTACTGGACCAATTTCTCTTAATTGCAATTTTTTTCAACAGCTCAGTGGTTTGCTGGTAGTTTGGTTTCTTTTTTAAAAAAACTGTATATCCTGAATTCTCTCCCCCCCCCCAAAAAAAACCATCAAAGTGGCTTACAACACTAAAATATACAAACATAAATTGCATTAAACATCCATCAGAACATACCAATATTATTAAAACAAAAAATGAAAATCACCAAAAACAGTAAAGCGTATACCCCACACCCAAATTATGAACTCTGACAATCAAGGCAGGCCTAGTCCCTCATCTCTCTGGAGTGGGGGGTGCTGCAACGGAAGGGAGAATGGGCAATCATGATCTCTCCCTCTCTGCCACCACTAGATTTTCTACAACAGCACAGAGTTCAAAAACCATGTCATAACTATATAGGAAGAGGCCTGTTAGATCTAGTCCAGAATGCTGTTCTTGCAGAGGCTAACCCAATGCCTATGGGAAGCCTGAATGCAGGACATAACAGCAGCATAATGTCAAGGTGTTTCCCTGGCAGAAGTGCATCCACTACAGTCATCTGGAGGTTCTGCTTGAGAATTTGCAGAGCTGTCAGGCTTGTGGGTCCTGGGACATTTGAGGTGACTTAGCATAAGGCAGCTCTTTATCCTCGATCTGTACTGTTTTAAATGAAAGCAGAAAAGGCACTCCTGGGCTGCCTTTGTAAGCATGACTCTCTGGGATTTTGTATATAGCCTGATCAGAGCACTGCACTTTGATGGTTCACAGATTCCTTTTGCAGGCAAACGGCACAGTACGATTTTGTCTGTTTTCCTCTATGTGCTCATTGTGGTGCTTCCAGAGGGGGCTTTCAGGGTTCATGATCTTTTGATACTTGGCTGTGATGCTGACAATTGCATCAGTGTAAAGAGTGTTGTAAAAGAAGAGTGAGCAGCTGTTAATTGCACAAAGTTTGCGGCTCTGTGGTGCATCTGCCTAACACATGAGAGAGGTTTTTCTGGGACTTTGTAAATTGCCCAGATGTGTATCTTTTCGAATCACAGTTTCTGCAGCGCTAACTATTTCCCTTTTCTCCCCTCTCTCCTAGGAGATGCGAGCGTATCAACTGCTTTAACTATGTGGACTGCCAAAACACTCCTTTGCGAATTACTTACTATCAGCTTAACTTCCAAACTAACATTGTCATCCCAGCGCATATTTTCCGAATTGGTCCCTCGCCTGCTTATGCTGGAGACAACATAATCCTCACAATCAACAAAGGAAACGAAGAGAACTACTTCAGCACCAGGAAGCTTAATTCCTACACAGGCATTGTCTACCTTCAGCGGCAAGTGAAGGAACCCAAAGACTTTTTGTTAGATGTCGAAATGAAGCTTTGGCGTCAAGGAACCTACACAACCTTCCTGGCTAAAATTTACATCTTTATCTCTTCTCATGCCTACTGAGGCATATGGACTCTCATGGGAGTTTATTGGTGCTATCGCCTTTGTGTTTTCTACCAAAGCTTATTATGATGCCTAGTTATAGATTTCTAAAATAATAATCATTTCCTCCCTTATTATTTTTCTAAAAACATCTTTGTTTTTTGTAAAATTAACTTAAAACAAATTACCCGTTTCTCTTGTAACTCTGGATTTTTAACTGAGCAGAAGAAGGCATTGTGGTTTAAAGCAAATATATATGTACAGTATTTACATGATTCTCTAAAATCTTCTATTGGTATATTCTATTGTGACAACTTCAGAATGAGTTGCTGGGGGGAGACAATCTATCCAAACTTAAGCACTTAAAGGTCCTGTTGATTTCCCAGAGAATTAATCATGCGGCCACTGAAATAAGTTTGACTTTGTGCTTAAGTACCGTTGGATTGGGCTGGTTGGCAGGCAGGACATCAGTCCCTGCCCATGGCAATGTCTGATGGAAGTGATCTCTTTCCACCTGCCGAGCTTCTTCCAGTGCAGCTTTTAAAAAGACCCGAAGTCCTTAAAGTCTCTTTAATATATTTACACTTATTTACATGTAATATACAAAGAGAGTTCACTATGCTTGGACTGCCTTGCAAAAAAATGCTGCGTTCTGACATGCCAGCAAATCAGATGGGGACATGTTAGTCTCGCCCCTCCTTATGCAATTGCCTGCTCAGTAACTTTAGCTGCCTTGTTCTCTTCCTCCAGGCAGGAGGAAGACAAAAGGTTAATATGAGAACTAATGCACAGCACAGCAAGCTCTCCTTATAGAGTTACATGTATTTTCAGCTTTGGAGGACAAGAGGTGGAAATCCAAAGGGTTGGATGAAATCCAGCCTCCTTAGGCACTTGGGTCTTGTCCAGTGTCCAGGAAGCTTGAACAATTTTTTTGGGGAGGGGGGACCGGGTCAAATCCAATGTTCATCATACTCAGAATAACCCACTGAAATCAATGAACTTAACCCTAAGTCCATTGATTTCATTGGATGTGCGCTGAATGTGACAACCAGCAAAATTGTAACCACGTCTACTCAGAAATAAATCCTATTGAATTAAATGGGGATTGCTCCCAGGCAATGCTTACATGCATTCTCTTATGGTGCCATGGAATTACACCTTCTGGTATATCCGAGGTACTACACCAGTAGTGCCAGATCATTGTCACACTTTACATGGGAATTGCAATTGCTGAGGGCATACCACCCACTGTACCCATCATGGGAAATACATATAGCCAGTGTCAGCACACTGTATTCACAGGCAAATGCTGCAGGCCTGTTGCTTCTGATCTCTGCCTCTTCGTTGGGCTGGGTATGAATTTTTCTTCTCCTTGGTCCTGCGTGCCATACAGCCACAGCAAATCAGCAAGGGAGACATCCTTTCAATCCACAGGTGAGCAGCCTCTGCAGTGGAGAAAAGATTGCTGTTGCTGCACTGCTATTTACAGCATGGGGATAGCGATCTTGGCTGCATCAGGATTGCTGGGATGTGGGATTGCTGGGATTGCCCGCTGAAACCTGGAGCCAGTGTTTACATGTCTGAGGATATGCAGCAATCACGTTTGCTATGTGGGGCAGTTTTTAAATGTGCAAGCTGTGGTGCTAGAGAGTGTGGTGCTAGGAGTGGGGAACCTCTGGCCTCCCAGATGTTCCTGGGCTGCAGCTCCCATTAGCCCTAGCAAGCATTGTCAGTGGCCAGAGATCATGGGAGCTGTAGTTCAGCATCATCTGGAGGGCCAAGGATTCCACACTTCTATATTAGGTAACATTCAGGCTGAAATCATATCCACAATTGCCTGGAATCAATGGGATTTACGTCTTATTAGACATGCATAGTGCTGTTAGTCACTTACTATTAGATGTCTTTTCTTTTTTGTCCTCATAATTTATGTTTACTTATCTGCAAACACAGATCCCTTATAACGAAAGAACACAATTTGGGTGGCAGTTAATCCATGCTTATACTTAAACAAAGCTGAATAATTTTCAGATCCAATGGAAGAGAGGGCTGTGTTGTGCTTTCTTGCTGAAATTGACATTGCAGTTTGCATTACTTGCCTGGTTTTGTATTTAAATTCAGTACAAAGGTGCCCATTCTTTTTGGGGTACATACAAGATGTATTATATTTTTTATGGAAATGCCAAAGATGAAGCATGACAGACCAAAGATGCAAAACCGTTGTTAACACCTTATTGAATGTCATGGCTATCCAATTAGAATGTTAAGATAAAACTTGAAATAGATCAGATTTATTTTCTGCTTTTCTGGCCTAAATGACATGGCAGAAGTAGGAATCTAGTTAATTTGGCAGCTTGAATAAACCATATACTATACTAATAGGACAATGCAAGGTTTAAATTCTTTTCAAGTTCTCTTATTTTATAGAAAACTGGATAAGGCCCAAATCAAGCAGCCATGTGTACTGATGAGTAGTTTAATCAAAATAATGTTTTTAAATTTTTTTGCAAGTGAATAGCAGAATTTTAAAATAAATATGGTGTGGTGTTTTTTTTTTAAAAAAGATAGAACAGTCTAGTGCAAAACTTTTACTTACTTTTTTTAGCACAGCTATACATAAATAACATATGATATGTTGTTGATCAAAACCATAACTGCAACATATAATTTTTTTGTGATATGGTTTAATCCTTTCCTTATATTGTAGTCGATCTTATTTTGTATATAAAACAAGGAAGAAGCCAAGCCTTAGGGCCTTTTTATACAATAGTATAAAAAGTATTATAAAATGCTGCAGTATTATGAAATGTAAAATACTAATTTGTACTGTGGATTAAACATGTAAATGCTTTTTATGTTTAACGGGAGCGAGGGAAGAGGGGAAAGATGTGCTGTCATCAGATTCATTGAATGTTGTCTTCCCTGCTATTTCTGTCAAGATTTCAGTCCATAGTAAAGCATAAGTATGGTTTTAGCTAATGTTATACATAGTTGTGCTTCTATAAACTCTTTTCTTGGTCTCTTAGTGCATATTTGCTTCCATTCTAATAAATAGACTCTTAGAGCTGAAAGTGGAATTACTAGGTACTAACCTGGAGACTTTTGCTGTCACTCCAAATAGCTTATTGGCAACAAGAGAAAATGCAGCAGGAATGTCTCCCACCACAATTTTCTGGTCATTTCTTCGTCCATCTGTCTCAGTGAATCACCTGTTGGTTCCTGAAACTAGATTTTTCCTTCACAGAGCAATAGGAAAGGGATCACTGGACACATGGGGAAGGAGAGAGTGTCCAGGAACTCTAATTACTAGGAACTAGGAAACCTTACTTAGAAGGGTATAGGAACATAGGAAGCTGGCATTATCCTGAGCCAGATCATTGATCCGTCTAGTTCAGTATTGTCCACCCTGACTGGCAGAGTGTCTCCCAGCCCTACTTAGAGAAGGAGTTTGGATTTGATATCCTGCTTTATCACAACACAAAGGAGTCTCAAAGCGGCTAACAATTTCCTTTCCCTTCCTCCCCCACAACAAACACTCTGTGAGGTGAGTGGGTCTGAGAGACTTCAAAGAAGTGTGACTGGCCCAAGGTCACCCAGCAGCTGCATGTAGAGGAGCCTAGACGTGAACCCGGTTCCCCAGATTACAAGTCTATCGCTCTTAACCACTGCACCACAGGAGATGCCAGGAGTTGAACCTGAAACCCTTCTGCATGTAAAACAGATGTTCTACCACTGAATTACAGCCTTTCCCCCAGAAAGGCACCTCACTATACCACTCAAAGGCTATCCATATACAGCTGAACCTTGGTTTTCAAATGTCTCTGTTGACAAACGTTTCGGCTTTCGAACGCCAAAAACCCGGAAGTAGCTGCTCTGGTTTCTGAACGACTTTCGTAAGCCGGACATGCCACATGGCTTCTGTTTCCAGTTTCGCTATGGTATGGAAGCTTCCACTTTCAGTTTTTGGTTTTTGAACGTTTCAGAAGTCGAACAGTCTTCTGGAACAGATTACGTTCGAAAACCAAGATTCTACTGTATCATATATCATAGCAGAGTTGCAGAAGATCATGTGATACAAGCAGATTAACTACAGAAAATGTGTCTTGGGTATAAACAGCCTCATACCTAACAACTACACATTTCCTACTACAGAGCATCTTTAGAAATGAGCAATAAAAGAGCAGCTGGAAATAGGTTTACTAGAGAAGTTCTCAAATTCCACCAGAGATGGCAGGGTAGGGCTGTAGCTTCAACTGCAAAGGAATCACATTGGAACAGACTGGGAGCCTATTTGATTCAGTTATGGTCCCAGAGTCCAGTAAATTAAAAGCCAAAAGCCAAGTGTCCCAAACTATGACATGAATTCCATAAGTAATGTGGAATGGTCTGCCCATCTCCAAGGCATATGCAGTACAATTAAGCACATCTTTCTGCAGAGAAGAGGAGCAGGGCAGTATGCAGTTATGAGACCTGAAAGCTTTTTTAAAAAGCTCTGTGCAATAAACACATGATGGAGCGGTGGAGTTCTCCTTGCCCCGGCAGGGCACATCAAGAAACCATGAAACCCAGCATTTTCAATCAACATTAGCATTTGATTGAGTATAAATGCCATTCAAGCTCCACTGGTCTGTCCTGTCAGAGAAATAATGGACAAGCAATTTGTAATGTAGAGACCTTCCGCTGACTAGAAGCAACCTCAGTCAATCATTTTGTTAAGTCACTGGCAGGCAGTTTCCAATGACGACTCTTCATTTTCTAACAGAGGTAATTGATAAAGTCCAGTGTGAGAGGGGGGTCCCAAACAGACTCTTCTGCAAAGAATTTCTTTGACATACCCACTCTCCTTTTCCCAACACTGAAAGCAACATTTTAGCTTTGGTTGAAATGCTAGTGCATTTTCTCCTCTAATTGAACAGGAATCTCTGTAGACATGGCTACTGTTGTCGGCTGAAGAGAGTCCCAAGATTACAATGTAACCTTGATATCCCAGTGGGCAGATCAGAATGGTTCGGCTTAAATGTTATTTTACAGCTAAAATTCCAATGTCAACATTGGTTTAACAAAGGGATCAAGCGTCTTTACTCTAGCCACCTTAACAATGCAATCCTATACATGTCTACACTGAAGTAAATTCTATAGGTCTGACATCCAAGGAACTGTATGTAGGATTGCAAACTGAGGATCTTGCTCACTTTAGGAGCCTTTGTTTTATGCTGTAACCAAATGGGTTTAATTGATTAACTGAATGAATGAATGAATGATTATCAGCAGCTGACAGCCATTTTATAGTTAGACAGTTCCTCTGACGGTGGTGTGTGATGTATCCTTGAAGTCAGTATAATGTAATTTATGCCAATTTCAAAGCTCTTTCATAGAGCCACATGAGAGTGTAAATGTGAATTTGACTCACTAGTCTTGCTAGATACTCAAAAGCTTTAAGGAAGTTTGAAATTGGCTTTAGCTTTACCTTAAAATAATCCCAGATTAAGTTGCTTTGAAGGAAGCTACTGCCAAAGTGATAAACGGGCAATGGTTGCACTCCATCAATGATGAAAGCTTTTAATAAATTTGGACAACCTAAGAAAATGTTTAAGGCTCACTTCCCTATCCGTCTTCTCAGAACTATTCAAATGCTCAAAAGAATGTGAGGGAGCTTAAACTGAGGATGCTGAAGAAGCTGTCCTCACCTCCAATATCCACATATTGGAGGTATGAGGTGTTAGGAGATGGGTAGTACCTCTGGTGGGGGACATATCATACTCTTTCTGGGGTAGTTTGCTCACTTTTGGTCCCCACCCTGCACTCGGCTCTCACTTGTGACTCCTAGAAGCTGGTTAGCATGTGTCAGCAGCCACATTCTGGAAGCAGCTTTGACTGACTGGCTAAACCAGGTGAGCGTAGCTGATGGGTCTCAAAAGTAAAGTAAACCTCAGGTTCATATTGTCTAGGTGTACCAGTTGGCTTTTTGATGAAAGCAGCTTCAAAGCTAAGGAAATGATATTTTATTTGCATCATATTAGTGCCATTGCAACAGAGGGAGAGAAGAGAAGCTAAGGAAAGCAGGCCCACTCTACCAGTTCTGCTGAAACACCAGCTCCTTGTAGCTCCTCTTTCCCCTGAACTGCTTCCACCCCAGCTGGTTATTATGAAAATCCTGTGACTGGAATAAAGGGTGCCTGAGTTTGCTTCCCTCCCCCCTCTGCAGCCCCCCTCCTTTAATTCTTTTTGTTTCATTTCCTCACATTTTTATTGATCTCATTTAAGATGCTTTGGGAGACTGTACAGTTCAAAAGCAAGGCAGAAAAATATATGTTAGTTTTAACCTAGTTTTTAAAATTAATCTAGTTAACCTAGTTTAACCTAGTTTTAAATACAGAACAATTACTGCAACACCAAATAAATTAGAAGAATAACTTGCAAACTTTTTACCTTCAGAAAAGAAAATTCTCCACATAGACATATTTACCAAGTAAGCCCTCAGCATCTATCACAAGACTGCTTCTTGTTGCAAAAGATTCTGGGAAATAGTCTCAGTTATGCACATAGTTCACCTTGGGCTTTTTGAGCAATCCTAGTTATTTTGGCTGCTTCGAGTCTTGTTGCTTGTTGTTGCTTCTTGATGTACGTAAAACGTAAAGGTAAGGGACCCCTGGACGGTTAAGTCCAGTTAAAGGTGACTATAGGGTATGGCACTCATCTTGTTTTCAGGCCGAGGGAGCTGGCTTTTGTCCACAGAGACAGCTTTCCGGGTCATGTGGCCAGGATGACTAAACTGCTTCTGGCACAACAAGACACCATGACGGAAGCCAGAGCACATGGAAACGTCATTTAGCTTCCTGCCACAGCGGTACCTATTTATGTACTTGCACTGGTGTGCTTTCGAACTGCTAGGTTGGCAGGAGCTGGGACAGAAGAACGGAATTCACCCCATTGTGGGGATTCAAACTGCCGACCTTCCAATTGGCAAGCCCAAGAGGCTCAGTGGTTTAGACCACAGCACCACCCATGTCTTTATGTAAAAAGGTAAAGGTAAAGGGACCCCTGACCATTAGGTCCAGTCGTGACCGACTCTGGGGTTGCGGCGCTCATCTCGCTTTATTGGCCGAGGGACTAAGCCGCTTCTGGCGAACCAGAGCAGCGTACGGAAATGCCGTTTACCTTCCCGCCAGGGCGGTACCTATTTATCTACTTGCACTTTGACATGCTTTCGAACTGCTAGGTTGGCAGGAGCTGGGACCGAACAATGGGAGCTCACCCCGTTGCGAGGATTCAAACCGCCAACCTTCCAACTGGCAAATCCTAGGCTCTGTGGTTTAACCCACAGCGTCACCCGCGTCCCATGTCTTTATGTAGTAATTGGTAATTTCAGAGTCAAGCATTCTCTTCAGTTATGGGCTGGAGTTAAGACTCCACCCTTTAGCTTGCTCTTGTGCATACTCTCAATTTCTTATGCAGCTGTGTGCTAGCCTGTTCATCAACAAACAACCTGTTGTTCTGCAGCAACTTTGTTTAATGTTAAATAAGTAAGAACTTTACAGCAGCAACAAGTAAATTAATATCATATTATCCTATGGTATGTGCCACATGATTTATGTGCTTTATGTGTTTTTATCTTATACTGGTTTGTTGTAATTGAGAGAATGAGTATGTGTATCCACTACTTCTACAGTTGCCCTATTGCCTGTTTAGCATGCTGTATGTATGTATGTATGTATGTATGTATGTGTTTTTACCTTACCTTATGGCCGTAGTAACAATTCTTCTTCTCCTATGGGAAAATCGAGGGATTTAATTCAGAAACAGTGGCATGGCAGCAATATGTGGAAAGACTGGACCACTATTTTCATGCTAATGAAATCACTGAGGGTGAGAAACAAAAGGCAACAATGCTGATGGTTTCTGGCAGTGAAGCTTACTCCCTTTTTAGAACTTTAGTGCAAACCACAAAAGCCAGGGGACAAAAGTTTAGCAACCACAAAAGCCAGGGGACAAAGGTTTAGCAGAGTTGCACAAGATCTTGTCTGACCACTATATTCCAAGGCCAAGCATAACACTGGAACGCTTTGAATGCCATTTTAGGAGGAGGAAGGAAGGTGAATGTATACTGCTGGTCGCAAAAAGCTTGCCGAACGCTGTTCTTTTGCAAATGTTCTGGAGCGTGGAGTTGGTGATATTAAAATTCAAAATCAATGACTGACCTGGGACAAAGCTTTAAAGGGGGTGACAGCCATGGAAGCAGCAGTGAGAAATCTACAGGATATGGAACTTAACAATAAGGACAAAATACAGACAAAATGAGTCAATAAAACCAAGCCCACAGCCCACAGGAGAAGCCTAGAGATCTGGAGATGCGTTGTCATTGTGGAGGAATGCATTCATCCTCTGTAAACACAGAATGTCTTGGTGCCACAAATGCAGAAAAATTGGGCATTTAGCAAGAAATTGCAAGAGGAGCTATTTAGTTGGACAACCAAGTCAGGCCAAGGAATGGGCAAGAAAATAAGGGAAGAGAAAGCAGATCAAAGGGTTCACAATGTGCACAATGTGCAGCTGAGGGGGTGGAGAGAGAAAGTGGAGCCTACAATTCCACAATCATCTAGTAGGCATGGAATTAGATGCAGGAGATTCTGTTACAGTAGCCAGTGAAGAGACTTACCAACAATGTAAAGGAGACCTAGGACTATTGGCCAAGACAAGGGTGAATAATAATAATAATAACAATAATAATAACAACAGCAGCAGCAGCAGCAGCAGCAGCAGCAGCAACAACAACAACAACTATTATTATTATTATTATTATTATTATTATTATTATTATTATTAATACCCCACACCTCTGGCTGGGTTTCCCAAGCCACTCTGGGTGTCTCCCAACAGAATATTAAAAACATGATAAAACATCAAACATTAAAACTTCCCTAAACAGGGCTGCTTGTCTTCTAAAAGTCAGATAGCTGTTTATTTCCTTGACATCTGATGGGAGGGCGTTCCACAGGGTGGGTACCACCACCGAGAAGGTCCTCTGCCTGGCTCCCTGCAACCAAAATGCTTGTTTACAAAGCAATTGTACTACCAACCTTACTATATGCTTGTGAAACATGGACCACTTATAAACGCCATCTCCAACTCCTCCAAAGATTCCATCAACGGTGTTTTCGAAAAATTTTACACATCACTTGGGAAGACAGGCGAACTAATACCAGTGTACTGGAAGAAGCAAAGATCACCAGTGTTGAAGTAATGATTCTTCAACATCAACTTTGTTGGACTGGTCATGTTGTGCGGATGCCTGATGATCATCTTCCAAAGCAACTACTCTATTCCAAACCACTGTATATAGATATACATATACATATAGGTATATACAGTCATACCTCATGTTACGTTCTTTCAGGTTACGTCCTGCGGTGACCCAGAAGTACCGGAAAGGGTTACACCACTCATGCATGTGCAGAAGCGCAAAATGACATCATGCGCTGCTGTGGGTTGCACTCTTTTCATGTTGCGAACGGACCTCCGGAACTGATCCTGCTCGCAACCAGAGGTACGACTGTATACTCAATGAAACAAACTTGAATTGACATATGGGAAGTAGCAATTAGAATTGAAGGCACTGTTATTAATTACCATTTTTAAAAGAATTATGTAGCCTGACTAAGCTTCCGCAGCTTTAGAGAGCATGGATAGGTTTAGAATATTTATTTCATTAATACAATTACTTCGATTCTGACTTATTTAACAAAGCACCGCCTTCTTCATGCATGATCAAGTTTGTTATTCCTAGTTTCTCCAGGTACATTTATATAAAAGTAATGATGGGGAAATGTCACAAGAAGATGGCATTTTCTGTTCATACATTCAGATTTATTCATCCTTATACAGATGAGTCCTCTGTGGTAGAATTGAGGCATGAGAACATTAAATACCACATTAATTTTCCATTGCTGTATCACAGTTGGTTGCATATTGATTTTACTGGCTGGTAAACAACAAACTGTGGGGAAATTATGGAGCAATGCCATTTCAGTGACAGTTGCCCATAAAAATGTGCAACCTCACTTGACAATGCACTGCTATTTACAGTGACTCCACCAACTTTCACAAGTGCCACTATCTTTATCTCATACAGGGCACTTGAGTTCCTTTCATACCACAAATGTTCCTAGTTTTGTTTTTGGAGTTTATTTTTGGATCTGTTTTCATTGTGTCATAGTGCCATGATGCCTTGCCAATGCATCAAATTAACTTTGCTTCTTTGCGACCTACTTCCTGTTGATGCCGGATACTGGCATTCCTGGGGTGGTGGAACCTAGCACAGCAATCACAAACTTTAAAATGTCTTAGAAGCATAATGTGGTGACATGGCATTGGCATGATGTCATAGCACTAATAACCACCCTTGAAGGGGGACCAAGAAGGGGGAGATGTTTGCGCTTGGATGCCCTGGCAATTTGGCGAGTTAAAATTGCTCCAATAAAGAGGTAGCAGGAGGCATGAGGGCACACGTACAACAAGGCACTGCATTGGCCCTACCCACTGCTTGCTTTTCCACCTGTCTGCTCCATGCCAGCTAGCCCATTCTTCCCCGCTCGCCATTTGCTTGCCCCCTGTCCATTTGTATGTATTAAATAGTGGGTGGACATAGCAGACGACACAGAGATTTCTCCAAGTAGTTCTTTGTAAGTAAGCTGGAACTGAACTGAATAGCAAACAGCTCAGCCCACCTGCTTTTACAGTAGTACCTCGGGTTACAGACGCTTCAGGTTACAGACTCCACTAACCCAGAAATAGTACCTCGAGTTAAGAACTTTGCTTCAGGATGAGAACATAAATTGTGCGGCAGCGGGAGGCCCCATTAGCTAAAGTGGTACCTCAGGTTAGGAACAGTTTCAGGTTAAGAACGAACCTCCAGAACGAATTAAGTACTTAACCCGAGGTACCACTGTATAGGCAGCTGGCTGTCAACATTGTAACAACAACAACCCAGGGTTTCCCACCTAAATTAACTGACGTGGACCTGAGTGAAAACTATATACATGGTGGCCAGGGTGATAACTTCAATACATAACAGTATGTATTTGCCTTTCTCCACCTGTCTGTTTTGCATATTTCCCTCCCTTCCTCAGCTCGCTCTGGGAGCCATCTTGTGGGCCCTGCTCTCTGGCCTCAGGTGTGTCATGATAGTGCAACTACCTTGCAGCTTAAAAACTGGGGGATAGTGGGCAGTAATTGTGTGAATTTTGCAGTCAGGCATGCTGACCTAAGAGTGGGAAAGAGAAAACACTGCCATGCAGGATTCCAATCATTCCTTTCAGCAAGGGATGGGGGCGGAGGATTGGGACAAGGTGTGACCTCACAACTCTAATTAATGCCTCTTTTGTGGGGAGGGGTGTTTCTCTGTCCCTTTTGAAGGATTTACAAATACTGGCTGAATCTTGCTGAATACCGGGCCAGGAGATAATAGCATCATGTGACAGTCTAAATACCATGCAAGGTGATATGCCTTCATAGCGCAACTAACCCCTGCTGTTAAAAAGGGGGAAATGGAGGCAAGAGAGGATGGCAGGAATGGAAACGAAAGACTGAGAGGAGTCAGAGGACAACAGTGAGGAGTCAATAGTGCAGCAGTACAGAAAACCATTTTTGAAGGAGGAGCACCCAGTACAGAACAGAACCCCTTAAAAATACACATGAATTGGCATGACTAGTCTGATATCAGTGATGCTATGGTGCCTGTCATCAGTTAAATATGTAGCCGAAATTCTTAATCCAAGCATTACAGCACAGAATTACTTCATTAAAAGATATGCATTGGATTAGATGTGAAGATTTTGATCAAATCAATGTGTATCTAAAATAAAATCATTACAGGAAACCATAACAGTACAGTGTTATATTGTAACATAAAGGTTATTTCTGTGGGATCAGTCCAGAGGCTCAGTTCTCTCTTATCTTGCAAGAAAAAAACCTCATCTGCCTTAGCGGAACAAAATCAAAGGTGACATTTTGAAATACAAATGGGGATTTATGTTTCTATGAGAGCCTGATATCACATCCCAATTCGCCAGAAAAATCAAGCCAGGCAAATGAAATGAGACCAGTTAAGTCATTCTCAAGAAAGAGAAAAATGAACCGAAAGGTTCTTGAAACTGTTCTAAAATGAGGTATTAGTCTCCAAAGTTTTCATTTGATGTGTAACAAGGACTGCCCCGCAGGGTTCACAGACAGAAGAAAAATGTACAAATGCTGAGCTTTTTGAAATGTAACGAGGACAAAAGAAAGGATAATTTCCCCATTCCTTTAAAAAAAGCCCAACCACAGTCATTTACTGTTCATGGCTTTAGACGTTTTTCAACCCAAGGGATACATTCTGTCATAGGCAATCTTCTGTGGATCACACACCAATGGTGGGTGGGGTCAGAGACAAAAATGGGCAGAGCAATAGATACGACTTTGTATGGGATCAGCTATGCAAAGTCAGAGGTTTTGACACACCCAGCCCACTGCATCCAGGTAATCAAGAGGCTTATCACAGTTCAAAGATGCATTTCAGCCAGGTAAAATTGCTCAAGAAGGACACGCAACAGGACACGGGGAGACTCCCATGGATCAGATAAAATGGCCAGGGCCTGAAACACTCCATTTTTGCTTTAAACTTGGGGTCACCAGTGTGGTCAACGGTACCTCCTATGCCTTTCACAAAATATCTCAGTATCCCCTCAAACAGATGCAGTTTGCACTGATTTGCACTGTTCTGCATTAAACCCATCCCCTTAAACATGCCCACATTTCATTGGATGACAGAACAGGACACTCCACACCCTTCAGTTATGAACAGAGGAGAGGGGCAAAGATTTACGCTATGAGCAAGATCAACAATGACTGACATAGGTGCATTTTTGCTTTTAAGAGGCTTGGGTGTGGGGAGGAGTTGCCTGTACAATTTTGTGGCCCTGACTCTTTTTCTGTTCTCTTAGATATGGCAGCCATTTTGTTCTATGCTGTGCCACCATGGCAACCATTTTTGTTATGCCAACCCCCACAGTCAGTGCTCCCCCCCGAGGGTATTCAAGGGTACTCAGTACTGGCACCTCTTTTTCATTGTTAAAAAGTGTGGCACTTATTGTCAACTTCATTGTGAGTACTGGCACCTATTTTTCTAGAAAAGAGCAATGCTCACATTTTGTGAAAAAAGCACTGCCATTTTGTGTTATTCCATACCCATGGCAGCCATGTCATGACTGTCTCAAAATTCCAAAGTGCCTACTGCCCCCCTCCCAAAAAATGTTGGTGCCCTGTGCTTTAAACTGTCTCAGGAAATTATGGGCTGGGGTGGACGGACTCTAATTTTGTGTAGCCAGTGGAACAGGAATTCAGAGTTACGTACGGCTGCAGAGAACCTTCTGAAAACACAGGGATTTTAAATTATTTAAATTTACTACCGAGTACAGTGGTGCCCCGCAAGACGAATGCCTCGCAAGACGGAAAACCCGCTAGACGAAAGGGTTTTCCGTTTTGGAGATGCTTCGCAGGACGAATTTCTCTATGGGCTTGCTTCGCAAGACGAAAATGTCTTGCGATTCCTGGGGGTTTGTTTTCGCTCCCCACCCCCTTTTTCTAAGGCACTAAGCTGCTAATAGCCTTTTAGCAGCTAATCCACTAATCCCTTAAGCCTTTAATAGCCGCTAATAGCCGCTAAACCGCTAATAGCGCTAATCCGCTAATCCGCTAATGGGCTTGCTTCGCAAGATGAAAAAACCGCTAGACGAAGAGACTCACGGAAAGGATCTTTTCATCTTGCGAGGCACCACTGTAAATGCAAATAGGATTGGACAGTCACTTCTTTCAGGCATTGCAAAAATTGTCATTGTTTAAAACTATTGGGGTTAGGGAGAAATGGACTAAAATTTAACTCAGATTAGAGCATGTTTCCTGCTCTCCTTCCCCCCACCCTTTCCTGCAAAATGACATTTGGCATGATTTTGTGGCTTGAGAAGCAAACCAATCACGATAGTCACTTGTAGAGCTTCAATTCCTAGGGAGAGTAATGCCTGATACGACTAGTTCAAAAGGACAGGATCTCACACGGCCACAGGCCGAAGTGCCAGCCTATAAGCGGCAAGAGTATTTTCCTTGTCATTTCACGGTATTCCACAAACACGTCTTTCAGTGAGGGCCTGGCATCTCTCTTAGCTCTCGCTTTTCATTTTGACACCGAGACAAAAGATTATGTTCAAACTAAAATAAGCTCTGGCTTTCGGACACGTCTGGCAAACCAAGTGCTTTCATTTCCCCGAATGGTATGTTCCTTATCGGAACAATTCTTATGGACTAAGAAACATGTCATTCCCCTATATCCCCCCCCCCCGCTACACAAACATATTCACAATTCACCAAGGAAAAGTACTCAGAACATGAAGATAGTACTGTATTAGTCATATCACTTTTCTGTCTGTTATGTTTTGAATGCACTGTGAAGATCAGACACAAATTGCACAGCCCTAGAACATTTGTGAACATAGGATGTCAGGACAGCAACTTCCTTCATCTATAGTTTGGATTGCTTGTATTGCCAGTTAAAATACCATGCATGGTAATAAAAGAAAGAAAGAAGAAAGAAGAAATAAGAAAGAAGAAAGAAAGAAAGAAAGAAAGAAAGAAAGAACTCCTGGAATTCCAATATGTATATATTAATTTGTTGCTAGAAAATGTAAGGTACATAGAAAATTATGGCAAGAAACATAAGTAGTGTATACAACTGTCACCACAACCAGAAAACTGCCATACATTTTTAAAAAAGTAAAAACAACATAAAATATTGTGTGTGGTGTTTATTATGAAGCTAGTGCAATTTCAGGGTGTAATTTACTTGGCCATTCAAGAGTATGCATGTATTCACAGCGATTGGTGAGGCGTTCATGTTTCTTTCTGTTATTTTATCTTCTGTGCATATTGTTTTGCGGCTGTGAATATATAGTGTGATTACTGGGATGCTTCCATCATTTATTGTGTGCGGATCCTCATTCCTTTTTTATGTCAATTTTGCTCAGGTTTGTCAGTACAGTGGTACCTCGGGTTACATACGCTTCAGGTTACATATGCTTCAGGTTATAGACTCCGCTAACCCAGAAATAGTACATCGGGTTAAGAAGAAGAAGAAGAAGAAGAAGAGTTTGGATTTGATATCCTGCCTTTCACTCCCTTTAAGGAGTCTCAAAGCGGAGGGAGTCTCTCCTTTCCCTTCCTCCCCCACAACAAACACTGTGAGGTGAGTGAGGCTGAGAGACTTCAAAGAAGTGTGACTAGCCCAAGGTCACCCAGCAGCTGCATGTGGAGGAGCGGAAACGCGAACCTGGTTCCCCAGATTACAAGACTACCGCTCTCAACCACTACACCACACTGGCTCTTCAGGATGAGAACAGAAATCATGCTCCGGTGGCACGGCGGCAGCAGGAGGCCCCATTAGCTAAAGTGGTGCTTCAGGTTAAGAACAGTTTCAGGTTAAGAACGGACCTCTGGAACAAATTAAGTACTTAACCAGAGGTATCACTGTAGCTGTGGCCTACTACTGCCTAGAAATTGAGTGATGATGTTCCCCACCAAGAAATTTGTAGTGAGTAAAATATAGGTAAGAGAAAACATTGGCAGAGTTGTGTCTAACTGGCAAACTGTGCTGCATTCTGGTATTTCTTCCTGCCATGGTGTTACTGGGGGATGGAGACCTAGCCTCTGCACTCTAGCTCAGTCCTCTGCAAGACCAATGTAGGTGAAAAAAGGTCGCCAACAGGTAAGCACCCCAGCCCACTTCTCAAACCTGCCCTGCAAGGGATAAGGAAGAGAACTACCTGGCTCACCAGACAAGCCCTGTTCCCCACCCCAACCTACAAGAGCTAGTAATAGGAATTACCCTGTTGCACATAGGCCTTCCTTGGTAAGAAGAGTATCAGGGGGCAGAACTAAAGGCATTTCCTTTCTCATTCTCAGTTCCTTTAATTCTATATAGGGCAGCAAAATAAAGGCGAGGGGGAATCAACCTCCCTGCCTTTCCTCCTACTCTCAGAGTTCATCCAAATGGCTGCAATTTTCAGTTAATAAATCAAAGTTTTACAGCAGATTTACCGCAAAGTCTGAGCTGAGGTGAAATATGAATACTTTCATGGAGTCATATTCCAGAATAAGCGAGCAGCAAAGGTACACAGCAGCCCTGCAGTAAGAACCAGAAGGTAGGCCATTGGCAGGGCAAACTAGATCCTCGTCAAATTTGTTAGTCCTTCTATACCTTTAGAATAAACAGTAATATAACACGTTGGGGATATGCACAACCCTTTTTCAGCCTTACATGTAAAGTTCAGCCATATATTAAAAAGCCAGCTGTGCATTTCCATTAGGCTCCAGTGCTTCCCTGGAATGTGATGACAATGGAGAATGAGGGGAGAAGTGATATGCACAGAACATCTCTGTCAGAAAAAGGTGGAAACCCTCCCTGATATTCAAGCCCATCTTCATGAGCACTACACAATATTTCTTGGTTTGACAGGGTTATTCTGCTTTGTTCTATAGCCCTATTATTGACTAGTCCAAGCTGAAGGAACACAAACCCTAAGTACCCCAGAGCTGGGGAACCTTTGGCTCTCTAAATGTTGAAGGACTCCAACTCCCCTTAGCCCCTGCCAGCATGACCAAAGGTCAGAGATTGTGGAAGTTGTGGTCCAACAACAGGACAAAAGTTTCCCCATTCCTGGTCTACCCTAATTGGCTCTATAAATAGTATACCGTTTGTCATCAGGGCTTGTTCCATGTGCCATAGGATGGTTTCTCTGTAGAACACTATGGTGTTCATGAATTCCAAATGTCATCTTCTGGTATCACTTTCAGAGTTTCAGCAGATATAGTGGCTCAGGATGAAAGGAAATTGAGAAACACTAAAGAGTGAACTAGTTATTAGCTGTACTGGGCAGTTAGGATTGTGGCCTCTCCTAGTACCGTGGTACCTTGGGTTACAGATGCTTCAGGTTACAGACTCCGCTAACCCAGAAATAGTACCTCAGGTTAAGAACTTTGCTTCAGGATGAGAACAGAAATTGTGTGGTGGCGGCGCTGCAGCAGCGGGAGGCCCCATTAGCTAAAGTGGTACCTCAAGTTAAGAACAGTTTCAGGTTAAGAACGGACCTCCAGAACGAATTAAGTTCTTCACCCAAGGTACCACTGTATGTCTTTTCTTAACAAGGGAATAGGCTGATGGGGAAATGGCCCCCATGCTAAATTTCTGTTTTACTGCCTGTTGTTGAAAGCAAAGGTGCAGGGAAATGACTGGATAAAAAAAGCTGGCAACTTCACTGCCCAAGAATGCGGCTAACTGATCTCAAGTGATGTTTAGAAATGAAAACTGGATGAGTTCAGGTGCTGGGGGAATCTCTATCCAGACAACTGTCAGACTGACAACAGTTTATTTCGGAAGCTGTCTTCTGTTCCTATATTGCAGTATGATAGCTGAATTCGTAATTGCATATGTGGGCTGACCAACTGGCAGAGTGCTTATCAGGTTCACTTTCAGATTAGTATGAATTCCAGGCTGTGATTTATCAGTCTTCCAGAAACTATTTTAAAGCTCATCTTTCCATTCTTGGAGAAGGGATGACTTGGAAGTTGAAAGGGCTAAGATTGGCTTGGCTTTGCCATCCTCATTAGTTTGACCACCGGAGGTTTATTTATTCATTTAAAGTGATGCACTGGCATCTAAAGTATATCTTCATGTTTATGATGGACATTATTCAAACATGCAGGATGCAACTTTGCAGGGATTCCTTGACTAAATTTTACCCATCTATAGTTGTATTTCTGACCTGAAGGAAACAAAACAAAGCACAGAGTAATCCATGTGTCACCTTGCATTTTAAAAATATCAGTTAAAAGATACGGGACCCCAGATGCACACATGTGCTACAAGAAAGCAAGACATGATTCTTCAGTATTTAAAGTCATGTAGATTGCACTTTTTGCTTAGATCTGTAGGCTCTCTGCTGGGAAAATTTCACAGTTTCGTTACTTAGTAATACCACTTCTACAAGGTTGTGATCCTGTGCATGTTATTTACCTGAGAATGGTCCTGACTGAAAACAGTGGGACGTACTTCTAAGAAAGAATGCATAAGTTTAGTTTGTCAGGCGGAAAATGGCTGGTGCTCTTGCACGTGTATAATTGTGGCACATTTAATGTGGCTTATTTAATAGCATTAAGGCTGCAGTCCTATACTTATTTACCTGGGAGAAAGCCTCATTGAATTTAATGTTACTTACTTCTGAGTAAACATGATATGCTTGTGCTGTACGTTGACTATGCAGAAAAGGGTAGAAGAGAGGGCTGTGAGCCTTGTAATACAAAGATGAGAATAACCACACCTCCTGAAATTTCTTCTTGTGTAGATCTATGAAATGTACACCCCGGACATCTGCTGAATCTGATTTGTATAACGCATTTGAACTACATTCTAAAAACCTTTTTCTATAGGAGGTCCTTTCAACAGTTAAAACAACTCTGAGTCATCCAGTGAAGCAGAATGGCAGAGAAATCAGAACAAAAAAGTACAAAAACTACTAATATTTACACAACACAGAACTGTATGAAATCCACTGCCACAAGACGTAATGATGACCCTAATTTGGATGGCTTTAAAAGATGGTTAGACCAATTCCTAGAGGACACCTCTGGTATTTCTTCTATCATGGAGAATTTTATATACTTATATGCTGCTTAATTCCAACATAGTCTCAAACAAAAACGTATCAGCACATTTTGAAGTCCTATTAGGAGTCAGGGATCCCTTCGCTCTTAGGATCTGCATTATTTCACAATTTGTGAAACACATTTTAAAATTTTGTTTATATTTTGTTGCATTTGATACATTCTTGAGGTTCCAAAAAGGAAACTGGAGGGGGGGAAAGAGCTTTAAAGTGAACTTTAGTACTATAATAGGGCAATTTTATGCACACTTACTTGAGCTCAGGGTGATTGCACAACACATGTATATTGGGTTTACTCTAGAAACAGGCTGGTGTTTGATAAACCAAAGCAGGACATGAACACAGATGTTGCACATGAGCTGTGAAAATAAGAGGGAGATGTCCATGGCAGCAAATAAATTGATGGCGACTGGAAACTGGTTTCACTTTTCAAATGGTGTATTTAATGTGACCTGGACGTCAGGGAATCATTTGGCAAACAAATCCAAATAAAAGCAGGCAATGTTGGTATCAAACAGAGAAAAGAAAGAAATCACATAGTCCTTTATTATTGCATGGCAGGTGTAGCTGTGAGATGAGTTAAAACTGCCGCAGCCAAATTTGATCTATAAATGACTCAATCGCTGTGATTATCACACCTTTGCTGCCATGCAAAGTAATGTGATTCATTATCTCCAAAGTGCGTTAATGATCATCTTTGCATTCATCAGCTTTCTGATTAAGGATGTAAGGTTCATTAATGTAAAACGAGAACCATCCACACCAGAGACAAATTGTTAGCACTCTTCCAGGAATGTTGCCCAGGAACCGTTTATTGAATTGAGCTCAGCACTGAGAAGCATTGTTGATTCTTGAAGAAACGGAATTTGGAAAAAGACAGCACTAGCTATATCTTTACCTTTGATTCTCTACCCCAGGCACCAAGAAACATGTAGAAATTAATAAAGACGCCTTATATGCCATTTGTTATAGATACTTTAGTTGAGATTTCTGCATTGCAGAGGGTTGGACTATATGGATTTGTAGCTGGCTGACTGACCGAACCCAGTGAGTACTCATTAATGGTTCCTCGTCATCCTGGAAAAAAGTGACAAGTGGGGTGCCGCAGGGTTCTGTCCTGGGTCCGTTGTTGTTCAATGTCTTTATAAAGGACTTCGAATGAAGGAGTTGAGGGGATGCTCATCAAATCTGCAGATGACACCAAACTGGGAGGGATAGCTAATGACGCAGAAGACAGAATCAGAATTCAAAATGACCTTAACAGATTTGTTGCAAGCTAACAAAATGAATTTCAATAGGGACAAATGCAAGGTTCTTCACTTAGGCAGGAAGAACCAGATGCACAAACATAGGATGGGGGACACCTGGCTTACTAGCAGTACATGTGAAAAGGATCTAGGGGTCTTGATGGGCCACAAGCTTAACGTGAGTCAACAGTGTGATGCAGCAGGAAGAAAAAAAAAGCAAGTTAATGCTATTCTAGGCTGCATCAACAGAAGTATAGTGTCCAGATCAAGGGAAGTAATAGTACTGCTCTATTCAGCCTTGGTCAGACCACACTTGGAATACTGTGTCCAATTCTGGGCACCACAATTTAAGAAGGATGCTGACAAGCTGGAACGTGTGCAGAGGACAGCAACCAAGATGATCAAGGGTCTGGAAACAGTGGCGGAGGAAGCCGCTTGGGCACCTGGGGTGGCGTGCCCAGGGGCGGGGCGAGTTGCCCATAGGGATGGGGCACACTGCAGGCCCCCCACAGTCTGCCTGCCTCCTCCCACGCAGCCACCCTACAGCTGTGGGGGAGGGAGCAGGTAGACTGTTTGGGCAGTGCAGCGTCTGTAGGTGCCCAAGCCACTGCACCTCTCCCAGGAGAGATGTGTGGCTCGGGCATGCTGCAGGCCCCACGGTGAGTGCCGCCCAGCATTTTGTCACCCCCCCTCAGTGGTGACAGCCGGGGCGACCCGCCCCTACTTCACCCCCTTCTTTCGCCCCTGGCTGGAAACTAAGCCTTATGAGGAGGACTTGAAGGAGCTGTGTTTGTTTAGCCTCGAAAAGAGGAGACTGAGAGGAGATATGCTAGCCATCTTCAAATAACTTAAGAGCTGTCACATGGAGGAGGGAGCATGCTTGTTTTCTCCTGCTCTGGAGCGTAGGACTCAAACCAATGGCTTCAAGCTGCAAGAAAGGAGATTCCAACTAAACATTCGGAAAAACTTTCTGACAGTAAGAGCTGTTCAGCAGTGGAACAGACGAAAGGTGGTTGACTCTCCTTCCCTGGAGGTTTTTAAACAGAGGTTGAATGGCCATCTGTCATGGATGCTTTAGTTGAGATTCCTGCATTGCAGGGGGCTGGACTGGATGACCCTCAGAGGTCCCGCCCAACTCTAAGATTCTATGATTCTACAGCAAATGTTAGCACATTAGTTGCTAGTTCTCTTACAGCAGTGTTTTCCTAGGAGATAGGGGTTGCAAATACATCACTTTCCCATTTCTGGTTGCATCCTTTCCTAGTTGCTCAGCAAAGCTCATTGTATCCTGTCCCCAAAACTGAATGGCACATAGGGTTACTTTCTATTATGCTCACTGGCTTCTCTAGCAGTGTCCCCGCAGTGCTTTCACATATGCTGCTTATTAAAATGAAAGTCAGAGCTAGCTTTTCTCATTAAATTTCATCACTTCATTATGACACTGACAAATACGTTTGATTTCTCAAGTCAACATAACGACTTAGATGGTGGAAGCGGCTTTTTGCAAAGGAAATGCTTCACAATGCTAAGACGCGGCACAAAGGAATTCATTAGTTTACGTCTCAAGAAAGTGCTGAAGTAAAAAAAAAAAGCCATTCATTCACAGGAGATGCAAAGTGCACACTGGAGCATTTTCTGAACCTTATTAGCCTGCATTAGCGTATATTAAGCCACTTTGGCTTGCGTTCCCAGCAAGGGCAATGCTAGCTTGGGAAGGGGGCCGTGTCATTTACACACGTAGTTCCTGTACCCAGACATTACAGGAATGAAGCACTGTGGAATCGCGCTGCGGGTAGCTGTGTGAGCTGAGTCTTCAAAGGGCAGATGCGAATAAGTAAAAATAAATCCAGTTTTCAGAAAGGGAAAAGAGACAACTTTACGAAGTGGGGCAAGGAGGGAACTTACCCCTATATCAAATTGGGTTTGGGTTGTAAGGTAGGGTTACCAGACGTCCCCGGATTTGCAAATCTGTCCCTGGACAAATTCTGTCCCCGGAATGCCTCCAGATTTGCAAATCTGTCCCCGGGAAACATGGCAGCGGCAGCCTCAGCAGCCCGGAGCCGGCCTGCTAGCGCAGTTGGCTCTGGCTGGCTTCAGGAGCTGCTCACTGCTGTGGCGCCCACCATTTTTCCTGTGCCACGGCAGCGAACAGCTCCTGAAGCGAGCCAGAGGCAATTTCACTACCAGGCTGGCACCTTCTGGGTGACTCCCGAGCTTCCCCTAATCTGTCAAAACAAAGAGGGAAGGAGATCGGGGAAGACTCAGGAGTCACGGGCAGGCAGTGCACTATTGCCCAGGTTTTTAAAAAAACTCTGTGCATTTATGTTTCACTGGGTGCGAAAGAAGGGCTTTGCACCTTTATACAATATGCATGTGTGCTTGGGCCCAGCGTCTTTTGCCTCACCATCCCCACTACTGACTCCCTGTTGCTACTCAGCTTCAAAAAGCAAAAGGGGGGGGGAGTGTCCCCAGATTCATTGAAAAAAATCTGGTAACCATATTGTAAGGGGCTGAGCTGCTTTGATGTTGCCAGGGCTAAACAACTTATTTTTATCCATGCTCTTTTCTATTTCCAAATTCTGATTTGTTGATAAACCTTTCCAAGGATTGTCTTACTACTAGTGGAAATTTCGGAGATGCTGAGATACTGCAAAAATCTCTGTTGCCCCAAAGTTTCACAAAGCTTATTTTGCATAACTGAACCTTGCATTGTTCCAGAAAATATATCTGAGCCAAGTTGCTCAGCAAAACTTATCATCCCATAAAGGATAAAAAAATTGTTGGTCTATACCAGTGGTGGCCAACCTATGGCACATGTGCCAGAGGGGGCACTCAGAGCCCTCTCTGTGGGCATGCACGACGCCCCTTCCAACTCCCCACAATCCTATGATTCGATGGTTAGCCCACTGGGCTGCACTTCTAAGCCCTGTTCATGCAGGAGGGAGCAAAATGCCGCCGGGCTTACTGACAGTTCTGCACCAAGGCACTTTAAGACAGCGGAATGGAATCTTCACGTTTCAGCTGCAGCCCGCGGGCAGCAAACTGGCTACTCACGCATGTGCGGCTATACTCGGAATGCGCGCTGCCCCTACGAACTCTGTGCTGGGGCGCCTCCCTTCCAGGCTGTGACTGACGGCAGCGGAGCACTGAACCACTACGCGTCTCTGGGCTTCACTCCGGGATTTCCTTTCACCTACTTGGCCAGACCAGGAAGCAAACTTTCCAGCTGAACTCTCTCCCATCGCCATGGGTAAGTGCAAGATCCTCCCTGCTAGGGGATACACAGCAGAGGGCAAAGGAGACTGTTTTGTTTTTTTTCATAGGATTGTGGGGAGTTGGAAGGTAACCCGAGGGTCATCTAAGTCCAACCCCTCTGAGATGCAGAGATCACAACTACAGCATCCATGGCAGATGGGCATTCAGCTTCTGCTTTGAAATCACCCAGAGAAGAGTTTTTTGACGGGAAATTATCAAAGCGGCCATGTTGTCTGCGTGTAATTCCCTTTTTCATGATTTCCCAAACAAGGATAATGCAAACTTATACCTTTCAATAAAAAGTTGTTTGTATCATTGAAAGGTCTGCTATTGTGTTTTCCTTTTAAGACAAAAGATGTTAATGTATGAGGTTTTTTTCCAAAGTGAAAACCTCAGTATTCAGGTTAAAATGCCGTGTTGGCACTTTGCAATAAATAAGTGGGTTTGGGTTGTAGTTTGGGCATTTGGTCTGTAAAAGATTCGCCAGCACTGGCTTGTACAGATTTTGTCTTCATCTGCTCACTCCCAAAAAGTCAATGTGAAAAAGCATCCTGTGTGACCAAAAGGTTGGTGGCAGTTGCCTTGATCAAAACAGCACTTTTTCCGCATTGCATGACAATTGCTTGAATTCATATATTACTAATCTAATCACACATTAGATTACTTGGTGTGAGTGTCTTCCCTCCAAAGGTCTCTCCTGCTTAGGGGCAGGGAATCCATACTGTGTTAACCTGCCTTTTGTTGTTCTTTTCTTCCATTGAGATTTTCTAAGCAAACAAGATTTAAAATCTTTCAGTCAGTAAACTGATGCTCAAAGCAGTTTTGCTGCCAACTTCCGCATAATCATCAAACAATCACAAAGCACCTTCTAAATAATAATAATAATAATAACAACAGTGTGATACCAAATACAATCCATCTTTTAAGAGATGTGCTGTTTTTAAATGGTTTGCCCCTGGTTGTTTTATTTCTGAAAGGTGAGGAGTTTTGTATTTGAGTTAAGAAAATTCATGAAATAATCCTTCTTTTTGCATCATTTATTTCCTTTGCATTTACGCCAAGGTAGGGCTTTCTGCAGAGCATCCCATTAACTGCCATTGCCAGAGTGAGAAGATAAGTGTAACCTTTCACTCCCTTGACAGTGAGGAAATCAATGACTTTATTAGGACCTCAGTGTGCTTTACTGTAAAGCTCAGCAGTTGTTTAGGCTATCTGTACAAAGATGGACTCAGCTGTGCCTTCCTCATACCAAAATAGCCGTACTTGATCACTAAAGGGCACAGAGTATTTTACTAGAGGGCAGAAAAGAAATGACTTTGCACTGAAAATATTGCAGATTGCTATCTTTTTTAGACAGAAGGGTTGTACACAAGCCTTTCCTGTTACTTTCACTCTGTAGCATTCCGGCTTCTGAGAGGCCAGAATTCAAGTTTTAAGTTTTAACTTCACCTATTTCAGGTGCCTTACAGTAGCTTATCTCCCCACCATTAGAAAGTTTGTTGACGGAAATACCAAGATAAATTAAACACAATGTTTTTCACTGAAATCTGAAGATCCTCTATAGATAAACCATCTGAGAAATTTCAAAAGAACATGTGGCGGTATTTCCATAAGATTTCTGACCTTTAGCGGGAAGAATTTCACACAATCCATTCTTTTCCATGCTGACTCAGTTCATAAACGGATGAATAAAAATCCTCCTTGTGCACAAAGCCTTTATATGTGAACAGCTCTTTAGCTCCATTCAGGTGTTCATTATCTTTGGGTAGTGAATGCATGCGGGAAGGGAAGGCTGCCCTTTCAACCTATTTGTGTTCATTTGGAAGTCTGCCTAGGCCTAAACAAGGACTTATTTTTCTTTTTAATGTAAAGTTGTTTGAGCTGATTAATTAGGAATTTCCCCTGCAACACTACCACAAACCCTGCAAATACTTATTCATCTCTTGTAATGAATCTGTAATGGTCTATGCAGCTATCTCTCCAGGGTTTGGGCTCCATTAATATTTTAACATTCATCCATTACAGTGCTAATGATCTTAATTAGACCTATTGCTTTTATTTAAATGTGCAGAGCCAGAGCCAGGGAAACATGAAGCATTTTGCTTCTCTACTCCTGGTTCGCAGTGAAAATACATACAGAGTAGCGATGTAATTCAAGAGCTTGTCATTCATTGTATCTCCCAGGCCTCTGTTACAGCTAAACTGCCAATTCCCTGCTCCCCGCCACACACATTCAGTTAACTATTCACAAATCAAACCATTTTATATAGCAGAACAAAAAGAAATTTATATTTACATTTATACTTCTCCATGGCATTACAAATAATAAAATAAATATGAAATCAACCAATCAGTGGAAATAATTAGGTGGTACAAATCGTGTCCTCCCTAAAAGAGGGCACGTGTTGCGGTGAGACCTGGAGACTGACCTCCTGGTTGTGGGTGGGCCTATTGGATAGCCACAACACCCAATTGGTAGGTCCCTCGTTGCTGGGTGTAATCTGGCCAATGGGGTACAGTCTAAATGGATTGAGGGACCTATATAAACCCATGCACGTGTCCCAGAGCTTCCTCTTTCGGCTCGTGCATCAGAACACCCGCCCACCTCTCCCTAACTTTAGGGCCTTTTGCGATTGACCTTGCTATGCCATCGTGTGTCGTCTGTTGTTGGGACAGGGGCACGGCAGGAATTTCCCCCACTTGGCTGATTGGCTGTGGCCATTTGGGTTTTCACCTGCCATGTAGCAATTTGTCACAACTTGTAAGGTTGCGGATAGGCACTGGTTCATGTGAAAGGGATGGGAGAACAGTCTCACCATCCCTATGTGAAGGGTATTCCGTTAAAGGAATCCAGGGACTCAACTTGGTTTGGCCAACCCCTGAAAAGGAGTTGTGCCCATGCCTGAATCCAGGGGAGCATCTGGGCAGTGAATAGTGTCTGCTCCCAGGCTTTTCACCATCCTCAGGTGTTCACCCTTGGCTGACCTATGATAGACCTCTGGGTGAGCGCTACCTGCAAGGGTGTAGGGAGCTAGTTGAACCAGAGCCTATGCAACCACTCACTTTTCTGTTATCAAGAAAGTTGTGGCCTAAATTCTGCCAAAAACCAAAACTAAAATTTGGGTCAAATGTGTCTTTATTTAAGGGGGAGGTCTCTGGGTCTGAACACGCAAATGATGGCATTTATTATTGCCAGATTTCTGGGTTCACTGAGAAAATGAAAGTGTCTGGATTACTCAGCATGCCTTTGTGTTATTAAACTGTGTTATATTAAAGAGTGGAGCTGCTGCAGCACCCAGTCTGCTGCAATAACATATGAGAAGCCTTAAGCCATAAGGGAGGAGCTGCAGCATGTAGAACACATTGCAGTAGGCCAAGTAGGAGGTAACCAGAGCATGTTTCACTCTGGCAATACAGTGTGCAGGCAGGTAGGGTCTCTGCTGGCATACTAGATGGAGCTGGTAGACAGCTTCCCTGGATGCAGAGTTAATGTGTGCCTTTGTGGACAGTTGTAAGTCCAAAATGACCCCCAGGCTGTGTACCTAGTCCTTTAGGGGCACAGATATCCTGTCCAGGACCAGGGAGTCCCTCACACGTGTCTACCCTCTGTCCCTCAGAAACAGTACTTCTGTCAGGATTCAACTTCAATCTGTTGACTGCCATCCAGCCTCCAACCTCCTCCAGACACAGAGGAAGTTCACTGCCTTCACTGGTTTCAATTCAAATGAGAGGTAGAGCTGGGTATCATTTGCATATCGGTGAACATTGCTGGTGATCTCTCCCAGCGGCTTCATATGGATGTTAAAAAACATGAGCGTAAGCTACTGAGTACACTCACAAACGGACCTGCACACACATAATTATGCATCCTCTGTCAAAGACCAAATTATGAGCTCAAATAATATCACATGTACAACTAGCAAAAGGGACGCGGGTGGCGCTGTGGGTTAAACCACACAGCCTAGGGCTTGCTGATCAGAAGGTTGTCAGTTCGAATCCCCGCGATGGGGTGAGCTCCCATTGCTCGGTCCCTGCTCCTCCCAACCTAGCAGTTCGAAAGCACATCAAAGTGCAAGTAGATAAATAGGTACCGCTCTGGCGGGAAGGTAAACAGCGTTCCCGTGCACTGCTCTGTGGCTTAGTCATGCTGGCCACATGACCCGGAAGCTGTACGCCAGCTCCCTCGGCCAATAAAGCGAGATGAGCGTCTCAACCCCAGAGTCGGTCACGACTGGACCTAATGGTCAGGGGTCCCTTTACCTTTACCTTACAACTAGCAAATATTCCGAGAACATACAGATTCTATTTAAGCAACCAGAGAGCACAAGTGAAATATCAGCATAAAAAGTCACAGAAGGATAAAGGTGGGGAGCAAATTTATTTCAGCTCTGCTTTGTGATAGACTTGGCTTTATTTGTATGAAAGGCTGCTTCACACCAGACAATTTGCCTCTTCTGAGATCATGTATCAGCATGGAAAATATCGTGGTTGGGTGTGGAGTGCAATTCTGGTTTTGGTATTGCAAGTAGCGACGTTGGGAAGCCAATTCATGTATGCTACATTAAAGACCCCCCCCCCTCGTTTTGACCTGTTGTGGCATACATATTTTGTACAGTTCTGTTCTACATGGATTTGATCTTTGCGGACAGAAAGGCTGCAAGTGAAGCAAGCCTCACACATTGTGTCATTCCCGGCTTATCCCTTGACCTTCAACTTCACTTGGATCTTTAACGAGATAGTGGAGGCTTAAACCGAACCAGGCTGATTGTTTTGCTCCTCTTCATCTCACTGCCTGTTTCTTTGAAGAAACCCGACTCTATTTTTAACTGTGGAATAATAATAAAAAATGTCCTAGAGAAAGAGTGCTTACGAAAGCAACATTGTTTTTGATAAGGTATGAGGTTTTTCTTTTCTGTTAATGAGCACCTTTTTGTCACGGAGTCTATGTTAAATGTCAACTGGGCAGATCTGTGAGAAGCAAAGGAAAACAAGATATGCTGTTCTTCTTCTGAACCAACAGCCATTTTTGAAAACAGCTTATCCAAAGGATTTGGACACAGGCATGAAGAATCCACAGAGGTGTGGGCCTTGATGTATTGCTGCCTGACTGCTGTTGATTTGGGTAGATTGCTAGTTCAAAATAGCCTTCTCTGTTGCTTTGGTAATCTAGGAAGATGATTTTTCAAAGCTGACGTGCAAACATGCACACTTTTCTGTCATGCAATGATACCCTAGCAGAGGTGGCAGAGCTCCTTTTTCAGATAGTTCAAGGGTGCCACCCTGTGGACATTATTGCTTAAGTTTTGTATTTGTTTCGGAAGAACCACAAGACCTCAAGGCTTTTCAGCTATGCCTGCATGTGCAGCCAACGTTCATTATTCGTATTTGCAGTTGTGACACAGGTAGATTGAATATCATCAAATCATAGAGTTGGAAGGGACCATGAGGGTCGTCTGTTTTCCAGCATTCCTCCCACCGCCTAAAAAGCCAGGTCATAATAATTCTGCTAATTTTTTCAGCAATGTTGTGAATCCAGCACACTGCAGGCAAAGTCTGGTCTTGGTAGGCATTTTCAGGCCCTTGCAAGGGCCCACAACCAGCAGTGGATATACTATGAAACCAATGAAGCTTCAGGGCCCCTAATCCCAGAGGCGATTTTAGTGTGCACGGCTTAAAAATATTTGGACTAGTAATCAAATCGATTGCGTTTTCTGTTGTGTCAATTTCAACAATCCCAAAGTTTGAGAGTTAGTAGCACAGATGTTGTAAAGGTGTAGTGATCTGTCATGGAACAACTCCACTGAAGAAGATAGCAGGAGTTATCTTGTTGCTGGTTGTGAAGGGGGCTCCGTGACAGTTCAGGCTTCAGGGCTCCAAAAATGTAGGTCTGCCCAGAGGTGGAGCTAGCTGCTACAGCACCCGGAGCAGTGCACATGCTATGCACCCGTGGGTGGGGCTAGCGTCCCAGGGGGGCGCGCTTGCGGCAAGTGTCCCGGGGGGCAGAAGGCGATGTCACCCCCCTCAGGGATGACACCCAGGGCGGACTACACCCACCACACCTCCTCCTTCCGCCAGTGGGTCTGACACTACCCACACCCCTACAGAAGGCCCACTATCAACCCTCTACTGATTCTCTTCTGTGTTGTCACTGCCTGCTCACCTGCCCTCTTTGAGCAAGCCAGCAGTGATGAGATTGAAAAGATGGAGCAGTTCTCTTCTGGACAGATGTAGGGCTTTAGCTCAGAGTGAGAGGGCAGGTGAATGGGCAGCAGGGACAGAAAGGAGGAGGACCCAGAGGACCAAACCTGGAGCATGCACTTCGTAGAACCTGCAGTGAATTATAAAAGGGCTGTTGGAATACAAATAGTAATAATAATAATTTATTATTTATACCCTGCCCATCTGGCTGGGTTTCCCCAGCCGCTCTGGAGATCTTCCACAGAAGATCAGTAAAGTATAACTACTACTACTACTACTACTACTACTACTACTATTAATACCTTGACCGGGCTTCCCCAGCCACTCTGGGCGGCTCCCAGCAGAATATTAAATAAACAATAAAATATCAAACATCAAAAACTTCCCTAAACAGGACTGCCTTCAGATGTCTTCTAAAAGTCAGATGGTTGTTTATTTCCTTGACATCTGATGGGAGGGTGTTCCACAGGGTGGGTGCCACTACCAAGAAGGCCCTCTGCCTGGTTCCTTGTAACCTCATTTCTTGCAAGGAGGGAACCGCCAGAAGGCCCTCAGAACTGGATCTCATTGTACAGGCTGAATGATGGGGGTGGAGACGCTCCTTCAGGTATACTGGGCCGAGGCCATTTAGAGCTTTAAAGGTCAGCACCAACATTTTGAATTGTGCTCGGAAACGTACTGGGAGTCAAGGTAGGTCTCTAAAAACCGGTGTTCTGTGGTCTCAGTGGCCACTCCCAGTCACCAGTCTAGCTGCTGCAGTTGCTTGGAACATGGTGCTGATAACACCAAGATCACAGGTTTGATCCCCATATGAGTGCATATTCCTGTATTGCAGGGGGGATAAACTGCATGGTTCATGGGGTCCCTTCCAACTCTATGATTCTATGTCAGGCCCTGGTCCTGTGAGTATCATTATTGAAGGCTTTTCTGGTCCTTTCTCCATTTCTTCACCTTCAGGTACATCTTACATCTACTGCCTAGCTTCATTAATCCTTCAATAAGCAGTCAATAGTCTTGATTGAGTTCTCATTGTAAAGGGGCATTAGAGTGTCTATCCTATTAAAAACAACATTACATGGCTAGAGGACATCTACTGGTCCTGAATGGGGCAACTGTGACCCTGAAGGACCAGGTGTGCAGCCTGGGAGTCATTTTGGACTCACAGCTGTCCATGGAGGTGCAGGTCAATTCTGTGTCCAGGGCAGCTATCTACCAGCTCCATCTGGTACGCAGTCTGAGACCCTATCTGCCCGCAGACTGTCTCGCCAGAGTGGTGCATGCTCTAGTTTTCTCTCACCTGGATTACTGCAATGCACTCTATGTGGGGCTACCTTTGAAGGTGACCCGGAAACTACAACTAATCCAGAATGCAGCAGCTAGACTGGTGTCTGGGAGTGGCCGCCGAGACCAATAACACCGGTCTTTAAAGATCTACATTGGCTCCCAGTATGTTTCTGAGCACAATTCAAAGTGTTGGTGCTGACCTTTAAAGCCCTAAACAGCCTCAGTCCTGTATACCTGAAGAAGCATCTCCACCCCCATTGTTCTGCCTGGAAACTGAGGTCCAGCTCTGAGGGCCTTCTGGCAGTACCCTCACTGCGAGAAGCGAAGTTACAGGGAACCAGGCAGAGGGCCCACCCTGTGGAACATCCTCCCAGCAGATGTCAAGGAAATAAAGAACTATCTGATGTTTAGAAGACACCTGAAGGCAGCCCTGTTTAGGAAAGTTTTTAATGACTGATGTTTTAATGTATTTTAAATCTTTTGTTAGAAGCCACCCAGAGTGGCTGGGGAAACCCAGCCAGGTGGGCGGGGTATAAATATTTTATTTTATTTTATATTTTATTTTATTTTATTTTATTTTATTTTATTTTATTTTATTTTATTTTATTTTATTTTATTTTATTTATTTTATTTTATTTTATTTTATTTTATTTTATTTTATTTTATTTTATTTTATTTTATTTTTATTACTTTGATGTGTATATTCTGATGACACTGGAGTGCACATCAATTTTACACCCCCAGTTTTGCATTTTGGTCCTCCCTCCCCCAACCCCAGCATGTGGAAGTTTTTTCTGGTGAGCGTGGATCTACGGCACAATGAGAAATAATTCCACATGACCAGACAAATTGTGCTTGTATGCCTGTGCAACTGACCAACACGGTCAGAGTCCTCCCTAAATGCCTGGCCTAGACTTCTCCCTGTGTGCAGAGATATTTAATTTGGAGAATTCAGGTTTACATCTAAAGAGCTTTGGGCTCGTATTGGGAGGCCTACCGTAGCCCTATTGAATCTGAAGAGGTTTATCTTTGAACTCCAGAAACCCTATTAGAACATAAGAAAGCCATGTGAGATTTTGCACAATATGATCTAAGCTTTCAGAGAAGACATATTTGTGAATTTCAATGAAAGCTATTTCTCATTTTTCCCTGGTATGAAGGGAGTGGCGAACAGGGGATACTGTGAGTATAGCATGCCTTTTAAGTTGAAAATCAGAATGTTTCCAATAAAGTGAAAGATGAATTAAGCCAACGCTATCGGCGCCTAACTTAGACTGGCACTACTGGAATGCTATAGTGCATCTGAACACTGAAAGATTACTAACATACTGTGCATAGCGTCCATTGACTTACCGGGCCATTATTTTAAAATAAACACTTGACAATCTCAGCACACATTGCAAGCGCCTCTAAAGTTTCCTTTATATTTGTGAACCTCTGTGTTTGCACATTCTTATAATTTAAGGAGCACTAAATGGATTTTTTGTTTTTAAACATTTTTAAAGTGTTTCTGGGCTGGCAGCCAGATGTCAAGTTCCTACCAGCATGGTTTTCTTTTTGTTCGGGAAAATAAATATATAAGCAAAGCTCCTGAATCAGGCGCTCATAATGAAAATGCTGATCCTCAGTTCTACTTCTGGCACTATGAATACTGATTTGCCAATTTGGAAAGAGGCCTTTGAATTAAAGACAACAATTACATAAATTTCAAATAATGCAAAATAATAATAATAATGCATTGCAGAAACCACTACAAAGTCTGAATTAAATTTCTGAGCACATTTCAAAGTGTTGGTGCTGACCTTTAAAGCTGAATTAAAGCTTCTGAGATCATCATTTTTCATACCTATTTTCCATGGAGCCTGATTGGCTATTATGCACTAATAGTTGGAGATAGACTGATCCTCTCTGTGTGAGAAGTGCTTGCACATCATTATATTCAGAGTATGACCTGCAAGGCAGCAACTTAAAAAAAATAAAAAATCTTAGGCCCCGTAATGTTAGATTCATAATTAGGACTAACTAGATGTCCTTCCTCTTCATGGTGTTCCCAATTAAAGGCAGAACCACATGGCCAAAAATGGTAGGTCATCAATATTGGCAAAACCCAGAGTTAAATCAATCTAGTTCATTCAAAGACAAGCGTTGATAACCTCTGGAGATTTTATTTTATTTTCATGTGGTGCCATCACAGGCGGTGGGGAACCTCTGGGTCTGCAAATCTAATTAGCCTGCCAGCTCTCCTCGATTTAGCCCTATGTGACCATTTTCCCTGGACACCCTTGACATCAGATGACATCAGGTGTGGAACTACCTTTTTTTCTGGCGGTATGCGCTGGTATGCAGTACCGGCAGCCGAGGGGGAGAGAAAACAGGGTGGCACAGGGGTCTGGGTAGAGAGAGGGCCTAAAAGGTAAAGGTAAAGGTACCCCTGCCCATACGGGCCAGTCTTGCTAGACTCTAGGGTTGTGCGCTCATCTCACTCTATAGGCCGGGAGCCAGCGCTGTCCGCAGACACTTCCGGGTCACGTGGCCAGCGTGACAAGCTGCATCTGGCGAGCCAGCGCAGCACACGGAACGCCGTTTACCTTCCCGCTGGTAAGCGGTCCCTATTTATCTACTTGCACCCGGAGGTGCTTTCAAACTGCTAGGTTGGCAGGCGCTGGGACCGAACGATGGGAGCTCACCCCGCCGCGGGGATTCGAACCGCCGACCATGCGATCGGCAAGGTTTTACCCACAGTGCCACCCGCGTAGAGAGAGGGCCTAGAAAGATAATAAAGTGATATGAGTTTCAGAAGAGGAAAGTTCTTCGGATATTTACCCATACCCCACAATGTCAGGAGAAAAGACTTAAAACCGGCCAGCCGTATTATATTATTTTTGTTATGTCATAACAGAAAGCTTTAAATGGATGTGCTATTTTGGCACATTTGGTCCCTGTAGCACACATGGAAATTGGATGTGTATTGTACTCTTCCCTGGCAATACCTGAGGCTGATGGCAGCTAATGCAGGTAGGTGTTTGATTGTGGGGCTCTGTCCAATGCTCCATAGACCTGCTGTCCCTAGCATGGTGCAATTGGGATTATTTCTTTTACAAGTAAGTCACCAATAAATCGCAGGCTGCATCTATGTTCACATATTTAGTCTGTGATTTGATGGTGGTTCATACCACATAAAAACCACAAGGATCTGTGCTTTGGAGCCATCCTTTTGTGCCTTGGTGGTGCTGACAAGTGTCTACCTGTGATGTTTTTTTTAAAAAAATGTGCTGTCTGTGCCCACGGGATCTAATAATAATAATAATAATAATAATAATAATAATAATACCCAACCCATCTGGCTGGGTTTCCCCAGCCACTCTGGGCAGCTCCCAACAGATTAAAAACATGATAAAACATCAAACATTAAAAACTTCCCTAAACAGGACTGCCGTCAGATGTCTTCTAAAAGCTTGTCCCTTCCAAAGCTTAGAGACTCCTGCTATAGACAAAAGCAGCTTGATAAACATACACTACCAGCACATTTCATATTTTCAAGGGCAGAATTTTAACAGCTTGCAACAAGAATTGTTGCCCTTTAAATGAAAGCAGAATTCTGAGTGCTCCTCTTTAGAAGAGATCTCTGCCGGACGTTTACGGGAAAAGGAGAGCTAGTCAAAGGGGTTAAGTGGAAATGACAGCGCTGGCCTTGTGTTCACTCCTAGGCTACACTTGTCATTTCTGAGCCCTCTGCTAATTTCATTACTCAGCAAGCTGTTGGGATTGATTTTTGTTTCCCAGCTGTTAGCAAGAGGAAATTTACATTTTTACTAGATTTCTGCCTTTCAGCAAAGAAAAATGAGCCAATCAGGATTCATGGTTGGCAAAGTTGCTCTGGAAATGTAAATGTAATTGGCAGTTTCTACATCAGCTATCTGTGAGGGAGCGGGATGGGAGGGGGTGCATGAGAGAGAGTCATAGTTGCTGAGTCCTTGTTATTAGGTTATAAATGGAGAAGACTGCTTACCTCTCTCCCCCCACAAAGATCTACACCAGTGTGCAACTACTGACATCTTCAGTTCAAATACAGGAAATTATAGTCGGCCGTGACTCATACATAAATCTTGAAGGATGTATTAAATGATAAAAATGGGGTTGCTGTCTGGTTAGTAAGAAGAAGTTAGCCTTGTGGATTAGAAATGAGCTGGATTCATAACATTCTCAGGTTGTAGAAAAAGGTCCAGATAAGCAGAGCTAGAGCATGCTGAATGAAAAATGTTTAGCCAGCCTTAGGCACCTGTAAGTAACTCAAAAGAAGGGTTGAGAAAAGAAAGAGGGGCAGGTATGTTGGCTATAGATAGCTGAGCCAGAAAAGCAGCAACAAGGTGTAAATTTATGAGTCGATTTGGCATTGGGGTTGGCTTATCTTGGCCTGGGACACTTTGCCAAGAGGAAATTTTAAGCGAAAGCAAGGATATATCATATTATATATTTTGTTTTTTAAAAATATTCTTGCAACACCCGGACATTTCAGTTTATTGTAGGACACCCAGTGGTTTAAAAATACAAGGTGGAAGGATAAATTGCTTCAGTAGTATATATGTATATTCAAAACAATAATGCAAATATCACTCTTCCTGATGGTAAAGTGGGATGAGATGGGCCCCAAGAGGGAGTCAGCAGGAGGGGCTCACTGCAAAAACCTGGTCCGCTTGGTTGTCAGGGAAATCTGGACTTTTTCTACTCTCCCCAACTCCCAGCCCCATATCCTAGCTGGAAATGAGGGCTGCTCTTGTCCCCCCATTAAACCCAGGCAGCACACAGGCAAACAGAAGGTTCTGTGTTTGTGGTGATAACATCCCACCTTTAGTCTCTTCTGCTTTGATGTAAAACCAAATATATCAGCAGCAGGCAATGATTTCCCTAGACTGTCATATGTTGTTTACAGCAACTGAGGACAGAGGTTGAGGATAAGAAATGGAGAGGAAGACGAAAAGCTAAGGTGAGTAAGAACACGTTGATGGAGGGAAGAAGATGCCAAAATACAGGAATGAAGAAAGGGGAAAAGGTACATGAATGAAAACTGCATTGTGTGCAACAATGCTGACATCTACTGGCTTGTTCTGTTAGTTACACATTCTGATTGTTCTCTCTTTTATCACATTCATATTCCTCATAAATTTCTGGGCCTGCACCATAATCTTAATAATTTATTATTTATACCCCACCCATCTGGCTGGGCTTCCCCAGCCACTCTGGGCAGCTCCCAACGGAATATTAAAAACACAATAAAACATCAAACATTAAAAATTTCCCTAAACAGGGCTGCCTTCAGATGTCTTCTAAAAGTCCTTGAGATCTGATGGGAGGGCATTCCAGAGGGCGGGCGCCACTACCGAGAAGGCCCTCTGCCTGGTTCCCTGTTACCTCACTTCTTGCAGTAAGGGAACTGCCAGAAGGCCCTTGGAGCTGGACCTCAGTGTCCGGGCTGAACGATGGGGATGGAGACGCTTTTTCAGGTATACTGGGCCAAACTTGATGATCAAGAGAGCAACCCAGCCAGATGGGTGGGCATTATTATTATTATTATTATTATTATTATTATTATTATTATTATTATTAAATATGCAAGAAGCTATCTAGAAGCCATGCTAAAGGTTTCCCCACAATCTTTCTATCTAACTGAGATCTAACTGAGGTTAGTCATCCTTGGATTTTCCTCATTCTTTTTATATCCCAGGCCAAGCATGTATAAGAACTCTTCTCACTCTTGCCAAATGCATAGCAGGCCGGAGGAATGGCTAGTGGGCAGATTAGGGAAGGGCCTGCATGATCCCATGATCCCTTCCCATGCTCTTTAAGCACATGTGCGGGTTTGAATGAGTTCTCTATCCTGTTTTGGCTGAATGGACTTAATCCTTTCTTTCTGTCAAGTCAGTTGTTAAATCCCTTTGCGCTCCCTACAAGCCTGCTAAACCATAGAAATCACAGCCGTCTCCCCTGCACGCTCCTAACATTTATTCATTTTGACTTGCAAAATATAATCCAGTAGAATGATCAGAAATGTGAATATCAGCCGCTATGGACAACTGTCCTCCTCAGCAATGGGGGGGAAATGAATCCTAGACAATCAGGAAATAAACTTCTGCAGTGTCGTTTCACAGCAAGCCACTGCCAGCATATTTTCAGTACTGGCATTAGAATGGCAGCACAGGAATGCACTCTGAGCTATAGCACTTCTGCTGAGCTCTGTAGGTCAAGGTTGAATACAGAAGTCCAGAAAGTTGTCATTGTTTGCAATTGTTCAGACGCCATGATGATTAGAATTTTGGCTGCATCGTTTTGAAAAAGATGTCCTTGATAAGCTGCAGCATTTCAGATTTCCTTCATAGATAATGAAGTGTACAATAACTGATATCACTGGCTATGGAGGGTTTACAAACAATGTGTCAGCATTCCAGAAATACAAGTCACCTCTTTTGCATAACTTAAGATGACTGGTGCAAATGATTTATTCCTGTTACTCAGCATGAATCACCTTGGCACTTTCTTTAACAAAAATGGTATGAAAACTTTTTTTTGCCAGTCATGTATTTTCCTTATAGATGACGTAAGAAAAGGGTAGATAGGGCTATTTAACACTATTAAATTTCTCACTTGGCCATTCATGTGATTGTGATAATATGTTTTATGTGGCTGTACACCACCTTACTCCTTTATAATAGTGCCGTATATAAATAGCTTTTTGAAATAAATAAATAAATAAATAAATAAATAAATAAATAAACTAATATCTATCTATCTATCTATCTATCTATCATCTATCTATCATCTATCATCTATCTATCTATCATCTATCTATCTATCTATCTATCTATCTATCTATCTATCTATCTATATGAGTTTTATGTGTCGTGAACCAGCAGCCATTTCTACAAGAACAGATCAGTGCAAGAGCACATGGCATGTCCAAATAAATAAATAAATGATATTGGGTTGGACTTTTGTACAGGGATCTAGAGACCAACTGCTCTTCAGATTTACACACTTACAGGTGTAAGGTAATCCTGTTTCTAGGTTCTTGCCTGGATTCTGGGCATGCCATACATTGCCTCAACCCACGGCTGGATGAGCCATTGATAGCATTATAGGTTTCCAGGCTGATTATTTTTGGATCTCAATATGGTTTTGTCCTTCAGCAGGAGTGAATGACCTTCTTCTCTGTGAAAGGTTATTGACATGCAGGAAATGTCAGCTGTAGGCTGTGTCCGGTGGTGGGTACCACAAGAGGCAAATGCAGACAGAGATTGCAGAACACACACTCTCTAGTCTCATTTTTCTTGTTCTCTGCCACTTCATCTCTCTCCTCCTTTCTTTCTGCTTTCCTCCTCCTCTCCATCTATTTCACTGCCACCCACTGCAGCCAACTCCAGGGCGCCCTGGGTGCCTGGGCACCCACAAAAATTTCACTGTTGGTGCCATGCACCACCACCGGCTGCCTTACCTCTGACTCTCCAGCAGGGGCTGGGCCAGGTCTCCTTCTCTACTGCAGGGCCTCTGTTTGGGCCCACAGGGAGCAGCAGTGTCAGGTGGAGGCTGAGCAGCGCACGTGAGACATGACGTGACGTTGTGATGTTATGTCTCGCATGCAACTGGGCACCCACAGTCTGGGGCCCAAGTTGGCCCCTCTGCTACCACCCCATTTGCCCCTCCATTAATGCAGGTGTGAGCTGATTGTTTGCAGAGGGCCACATGAAATTAACCAAAGGCCACATGCAACCCTTAGCCCACAGATTCCTATGCCAGCCTTAATGTTGGTCAGTGTCTAGAAACTGACAAAATAATGTTGATTTTTCTCAATAGCTCAGCAAAACCAACAAAGAGTTGGTTGGCAGCTAAAAATTAACAGACTTACAGCAACATAGGCTTTTGTGGACAAAAGTCCAGTGGATGATCTGATAATATAAAAGCCATGCCACTTCCTTTCATACTAAATCTAAGGCCAGCTGCCTGAGAGTTTGGACCTAACTGAGATGTCCTTCTTCCACATTCCCTGGCATCAAATGTGAACAGCCCTCAGCTGCCATCACCTGGTTTCGGGCACGGGATGTAGAGGTCATCACAACCCTTATGCCATAATGCTGCATTATCACCAATTACTTTACCTTTCACGAGTCACTTCACATATTTTTGCATACATTTAAGCTCTAATGTCTAATTAAATTGACACAGACTGTACGTTCTACATTTCATTGCCATTTAAGCCAACCTTTGCGGTTTCCCCCTTTATTTTCATGTGTTTAGATAACTCTAGTGGGTTTTACACATAATGTAACTTGGTGCTGCCGTAATCAATGTATTGGTCTTTTAAGGTGCTACAAAACTCTTGTTGCTTTTTATGCAACAAACTAATCTTAGAAAATGTATATATTTCTGAGCAGTGTGTGTGTGTGTGTGTGTGTGTGTGTGTGTATTGAGGTACTCTCGTTTTGACTCAAGAAAATCACCAAAAAAGGAAATGAAGCCACCATCAGAGGTGGTAACAACAAAACTGGCCAATCACCGTTCTAGATTCCAACTCCTACTTCACACATTAAACACTCGCTGCTGTCTAAGACTCAGGAAACACCATGACAGGAAATGAGGCCGCCATCAGGGGTAGCAACGGGACTGACGATTCACTGTGCTATTTAATGGAACAGATGATTCACCATGCTAGAGAAGAAACTATTTTTTTAATTAAAAAAAAGTTTCTTCTTCCGTTAGATTCACAAAATGTTTAGGGGTATGTGTACCCCTGCGTCCCCCCAGAAAAAAAACACTGTTTCTGAGAGTAGATGGCCCAGGCACATCTGCAGTGGCAGACCCTTGTTGTTGGCATTCACAAGGCTGGGTTCAAGTAGTAGCTGCTCTACCAGGAGCTGCTGCAATGAATCCTGTTAATGTGGTGAAGATTTGCCCCCCTCGCCTCTCTCCATGCCTCCCAAATAGCTCTGAGGGGTTGGGAGAGCCCCCAGAGCAGCATGTGGGGGGAGGAAAGGTGAGCTCATTCCAGCTTGACAGGGGGTTGGACTAGATGACGCTTAGGGTCTCTTCCAACTCTGCAATTATATAATCTGGCAAGCAGAAATGGTTGCACTAAGGGAATTATTGTATTAGCGTTACGTTGAAATCCATCCATTATATCTATTGTCTTGTTTGGTGAATAGCTCCAAGATCAAGTGCTTCCCAGTAGTATGTTTGTGTACATGCTCTTCATTAGTGTCTAGTTTTGTAGGCTTTCTCTCTGATGAATAATCTCTGAATAAAAGAAATTACCTCATTCATCCCTTTAATTTAGCAGTTGGAGTTTCTTCATGCTGTATTGATTAAAACAAAGGCATGCATTAGAATGATTCAAGAAGAGAGTTACAAATAAAAGTGGAAGGTATTCCACTGATAGATTCTTTAAAAAGCAATAGAAAATGATTAGGATGAGTCAGAAATAATCTAATTTCTACTGTAGGGTGGAAATAACATTCTTCAAAGGACATTTATTGTTCTCTTCAAAAAGTATCTATGCTTGAAAGGATTGCAAAACTGTATACTTAAAGACTTGAACGAGTTTTAAAAATGCATATATTTTCCTAATCCTAATATTACAGTGCTGTTTACTACTATACAACAGTAGTAATCTTAAATATTTCTTACATCTTTTCTAAACGTATTGGTGCTTGGTGAGAGACACCAGAGGTTTCAGCATTTACCCAGCATTCGGTTTCCTTGGAAAGAAGGTCAGTGGAAACTGTGGTGTCTTTAGGATAAATGGTTTTATTTACACATATATACAAACCTGATGGAAGTGCTCTCTGCATTGACACTCCAACAGATCTTGCCAAGCCATTAGGTTCCCAGGGAGATCCCCAAACCAAACCAAATATTTGGGTACATCATAGAAACCTCTGTAGCTTCCAGCATCAGCCAGATATCCCATAACAAACACTTGCTATTGTTCTTCTAACTTGCAAGGTGATTTTGCTTCCAACTAAGTGAGGGTAGGGGGAAGGTTACTCCCATTTGTCTCTATGGCAACAGGGAAAACTCTTTGGACATAAAAATGGCAGTACTTGACTGTGGCCATTATCTTACAAATAAACTGGTCTGACTGGTTCAGAGGCCTCTTCTATTAGATTTGAAACCTCCATGATACAGAATCGCAGACCAGGAAGGGACCCACAGACTGGCACCACCAGTCCAAAAACCACCAACCCTATAACAATATATTTATACTTAGAGCTGGAATTCATTGCCTCTGAAAGTAGGCTGTTTAGGTAGAGAGGCTGGAAACCAAGTTCATGAGAAACCTAGGAATGAAGTATATCCTGAAGTGTGAAGTAGCAGCAGGTGAACACCCACTTGAGAGTTTGATAGTGTCTCTGAGGAATCTTGGCTGTTTCCTGTGGCAGTTTCCAGAGAGAAAAGGCACACATACAGTGGGTTTCTGTCATGCTGAGTGCCGCACTCTTAAAGTTTACTCTAAAACTGCTAAGTGCCTCTTGTTCATTTTTGTAATTGTTAAAACCCTCCTTCTGGAGCAGTTGGCGGCTCTCATAAGCTCCCGGCTTATTGCACTGTGTGTTAGTCTATCTGAACTATATCTATGCACATACCATATTAGCCTGAATATAAGCCTCACTTTTTTCTCCAAATTCCGACCGTGAAAAGTTAAAGTGTGGCTTAAATTCGCAACCTTACAAAAATTGGCTTTTACGATATCACTGCTGAAATAGACATATGGTAAAACAGAATGGGTGTGAGTGCCTGTAGAATTTTAAGGGAGTGGCTTATATTCAGGTATTGTGTCTCTCCCCCCCCCCCTTGAATTTTAAAGGTGCGGCTTATATTCGGGCCAGTATGGTACCTGTGAAAGAAAGGAAAGTGCTCAGCTCATTAACAAAATGCCTACTGTTTATCTGCCCTGGCAGCTGAATTATGAATTGTATAGTTATGCTATAACGCCCCAGATTCCTTTTTTACCTTTGGCTCAGCACCTGCCTGCTCACCCTGCATACAATGGGAGTTAAACTTGTGGACGTCACAGTGGCAAAGTTTGGCAGGTGCAGTTCAAAAGGAACAAAACTGAAGACAATGACCATTTGGTAAACACCCTGTGGGCACCTGTCAAGGTGAAGGAAGCTAACTTCATCTGACCTGCCCCTTCAGGTCTATGGGACTAGAAAGGATAGGGACAGGGTCTTCCCTTGGAGCCTACCCCCCTCATTTACACCCAAGGCCCAGGGGTGGGGTGGTACTGCCAGCCGCTCCTGTAGCAGGTCAACTCTCCATTTTGGGCAGAAGGAAGCAGTTACCTCTGATAGGTGATGGGAGGGGGGAGGAACAGCAGCCATCCCCCACCCAATCCTGAGCCCCCCAGCCATTCCCCTCAGTTGGAGATCGTAGCTATGGGTGCCACAGGCTTGTCATAAACGCCCTAGCCTGGCCTCCTTCCCCAAGTACACAGGAGGCCAGTATTAAGGTAGGATTGAAGTGCTGTTTCCAGTCAGTTTCTGTATATAGAATGTAGGTAGGGGAATCTTTGCACCAGGCAGGAAAAAATGTCTTGGGCCAGACCTGTTCTTCCGTACCTCAGTGTGAAAGCCCTGGGAGGCCATGGTAAGAAAATGAGTAGCCTTTGGCCCTGAGCCAAAGGAAGCTCACCCAGAAAGAGCTGAAAGAGAAGGATGAAAAGTCAACCTGATGGTGCACCTGCACCGGAGGTAGGAATTCAGTTACATCAGGCATAGGCAAACTCGGCCCTCCAGATGCTTTGGGACTACAACTCCCATGATCCCTAGCTAGCAGGACTAGTGGTCAGGGATGATGGGAATTGTAGTCCCAAAAAACATCTGGAGGGCCGAGTTTGCCTATGCGTGAGTTACATTAACTGTAATAATCTGTTGCAGGTCCCTTTAATGTTTGCTAACGCCATTTCTCATTCAGACCCCAAGACGTGAGTCTTCTCTCTTCATTCCTTGAATGTGGGAATATCTGTGACCCGGAGTGTACATTTACCCAGCAAACAAGAGCACTGATTCCTCTCATAAAAGAGAAGTTGGGATTAGATCATACTTTCATTGCCCGTAACCTTTTCCCTGCCAGGCTCCTAAAACACCCTAATCTCCCCCTTGACTCCCACCATTTCCTACAGAGTGTGTCCTTGCTCAGAGCCTGGAAAAACATCTTGGGAATGTTCCCTCCTTTATACAGTGTTGTCTAATCATTCAGCTGCAGTTCTCTGAGTCATAGTATAGCACTAGGAATGAATCAATTTAATCCCTTAACCTTGATGTTTGTATCTCAGAAGTTTCTCTGTAATGGTTGGACAGTTTGTTTTCATGGCAGAATGTTTGCAGAGAGGTTTCTGGCTTGATCTTCCTATTAAGAAAAATAAAATCAATACTGGCAATTAAGCCAAACCCCACAAAATAGTAAGCACCCCCACACCTCCTTAAAGCAGTGGCACTTTGTGATTTAAGAGACGTCCCTCAATTCTTTTCCCTCCTCTTCCAGCTCCAGGTTGCAACTGAACATGGTATCTTCTTCATTTCCTTTCTGCTAATGAGTAGATAGGGAAAGTGCACTCTTGCCACTCATATAACTCGGAGACAGTGAGCATGAGGCTGACCCTTTCCTTTCTGCACTCAAAATCTAACCGGGAATTCTTCCGTATATTATTTTGAAGCTGTCTGTATGTTTAAGGATAGCAAGGTTTGACAAATTACTTGTTTCCACCAGTCACTTTATCAGCAAAAAACCCCGTCATTGTTTGACAAAATGCCAGTTCATTTTTCGGAATACCCAGGCATAGGAAATGAGCCAGAGTTATTTTCTGCAGAATTTTAAAGCAGCAGCAAATAGAGAAGAGATGTTTATATTGGGGATCAGGGTGAACCTTGTCATCTGAGATTATGTATAAGACATTTTCATCACCTTTTCAACACAAAAATAATGACGTTAACAAATCTCTCTGTACAGACAAGGCTTTTCCTGAGGAAACAATAGAAATATGAGAATTGCTTTTATGGGGTAGAATGTGGATAATATTACACACATGCCACCTTTTGAAATACGGCCTGCTGAATTTTCCCCCTCTATGTATATTGAACACAACAAGCCAAATCAGCTTCTTAATGGCAGAAAACCCTTCAATAAAAATTGATGTGCTTTTCCCCCCTATTTTATTTTTTTGTCCTCAAGATGGTGATAAGGATCTAATGAAGAGACTAGGAAGCGCTGGTACCAGAGCATTCGTGCAAATCATGTTTGCAGGATTCGCAATCTATGTGCTCCTCCAGACAGTGGCAAAGGCCTACCTGAATATGTTCTGTATGTAATGGAGAAAGAACATAGCACTTCTGTTTGAAGGCTGGACCAACAACTGTCATGGGGGCCTGCTGAGTGGGCAGCAGCTGCCGGTCACATCTTTTATACTTTCAAAGAGTTTGCCTTCATTGGCATCCCACTAATAATAATAATAATAATAATAATAATAATAATAATAATAATTTGTTATTTCTACCCCGCCCATCTGGCTGTCCACAAAGACAAAAAATACACTAAGATGTCACACATTAAAAACTTCCCTGAACAAGGCTGTCTTAAGATGTCTTCTGAATGTCAGGTAGTTGTTTATCTCTTTGACTTCTGATGGGGGGGCGTTCCACAGGGCGGGTGCCACTACCCAGAAGGCCCTCTGCCTGGTTCCCTGTAGCTTTGCTTCTTGCAATGAGGGAACCGCCAGAAGGCCCTCGGTGCTGGACCTCAGCATCCGGGCAGAACAATGGGGGTGGAGATGCTCCTTCAGGTATACTGGGCCGAGGCCGTTTAGGGCTTTAAAGGTCAACACCAACACTTTGAATTGTGCTTGGAAACGTACTGGGAGCCAATGTAGGTCTTTCAAGACCGGTGTTATGTGGTCTCGGCGGCCGCCCCCAGTCACCAGTCTAGCTGCCGCATTCTGGATTAGTTGCTGTTTCTGGGACACCTTCAAAGGTAGCCCCACATAGAGCGCATTGCAGTAGTCCAAGCGGGAGATAACTAGAGCATGCACCACTCTGGTGAGACAGTCCGCGGGCAGATAGGGTCTCAGCCTGCGTACCAGATGGAGCTGGTAGACAGCTGCCCTGGATATAGAATTGACCTGCGCCTCCATGGACAGCTGTGAGTCCAAAATGACTCCCAGGCTGCGCACCTGGTCCTACCACTTATATGGTAGAGAGGGGTTTTTGGTGGCGAGGAGTACTGGGCTAGGCTGGTGTCTTGCCCATCACTTGTAGCTGCCTAAGCTTTTCCTCCCTGTGGGAGCTCACTCACAACCTTGTGCTCAGCCTTCATTCTTAAAGTCTGCTGATATGATGACAGACATAGACATAAAACTTCCTACACTGTCAAACTGTGTCACAGAATCATAGAAAGTAACCCTATGTGCCATTCAGTTTTGGGGACAGGATACAATGAGCTTTGCTGAGCAACTAGGAAAGGATGCAACCAGAAATGGGAAAGTGATGTATATGCAGCACTTACCTCCTAGGAAAACACTGCTGTAAGAGAACTAGTAACTAATGTGCTAACATTTGTTGTAGAATCTTAGAACTGGAAGGGACCTCAATGGTCATCTAGTCCAACCCCCTGCAATGCAGGAATCTCAGCTAAAGCATCCATGACAGGTGGCCATCCAACCTCTGCTTAAAAACCTCCAAGGAAGAGGAATCTGCCACCTCCTGAGGGAGTCCATTCCACTGTTAACAGCTCTTCCTGTCAGACAGCTGTTCCTAATGTTTAGTTAGAATCTCCTTTCTTGTATCTTGAAGCTATTGGTTCGAGTCCTACCCTCCAGAGCAGAAGAAAACAAGGTTGCTCCATCTTCCATGTGACAGCCCTTTGGGTGTTTAATTATAACTATCAGATCTCCGCTTGGTCTGCTCTTTTCCAGGCTAAACATACCATACACCCTCAACCGTTCCTCATAAGGCTTAGTTTCCAGACCCTTGATTTTGACTAGGAAAAAATAGTCTTCCCTGTCTATTTTGGCATTTTACAGGCCTGTGTGAATGTACCCTCCTGCTGGTTAAAAAATGCATAAGATATTACCTTGCATGGTACGGTGACCTTATTTAATTCATACAGAAGTAATTTTTGAATTCAGAGCCCATTGGTTTCATACTTGGGGGTGCAGTAGAACCAGTTGCCAAAGAATAAATAGTCGGGATCTGATGACAGTAGCTCAGGCTTTGCAATGCTATATGTTCTGTATGCATGTAACATAATCCAGTCCCGAAAGAAATAAAAAGCATTCACGGAGGACATACAGGTCCCTTTGTTGTAGTTTATGTTATTGTACAACACTAGGGGGCAGACTAAAGATGCAGACTAGAGACTAGGAAGACCTTGGTCATGCAATTATTTACTCTTTCACATCTTTCTTTTAAATATGCTGCAGTTTTGCCTCTCTTCATTATGATGGATAAACTGTACTGATCCTGCAATCATGTGCATACCAAAAATATCTCTAAACTCATATGGCTGCCTGATCAAGGCAACCTTAGGTATTTCCTTAACTGACAAGAGTAAGCCTAAAAAGAGAGTTGTAAAAGAAACTAATGGCCAGGGAAAGAAAACCATTTTATAATAAGTTTAAAATATGCCAGGTGTCAGCTTCTGGAATGAGCCATTTTTAGCCTCGGGGTTACAGCTCCCTTCCCGTCTAGTTTCAAATTGTTAGAGGGGGAGGAAAGTGGATATGCAACTCTCCATTTATTTATTTATTTTTAAATCTCTTTTTTTTTTTTCCCATGGGGGAGATGCACAAAGCCACGGGAGACACGCTATAATATTCTTCAGTTCAGGTTCAGTACCTTGACAGCGTTAAAAGTGAACATGCCCTTATGTAACCATTGTAGTATCCTTTCTATATATTTCTATATATTTTTAAATTAATTTTCACATTCTCACATTATCATCAAATAAACCATAACAAACAAATGCAATTAAAAAAAAGAAAAGAAAACATTTTCACACCATATTTAATCTATATTTTGGGAGTACTCAGATCCCTTGACTTCCCTCCAATTGCTCCCCTGGTTCTTTTATAATATCTTACATTGTACATCTCTACAATTTCCTTATCCTTAATTATTACAAATTTTAAACATTATTGTAGTATCCTTTCTATATTTACCATTTCTTTTTTTAAAAGTTGGTTACATTTATGAAAGATTCGTATAAACGTTCTATGTAAACTACTCAGAAATTGTTATTTTTTAATTAAGCGGGCTATACATTTTGTTAAATAAATATATTGGTACTTATAGAATTTTTTTCCTGGTTTTTCCTTGAGTTTCCTATTTATAGATTTCATTTTAGCTTTGTCTCTGCTATTCCCAAGTGCTGATTTTGCAAAGTAAGGTTGGCTGGAAATGGCTTTCCAAAACTGACTTGCAAACTGTACTTCGTGCGAAATACAGCAGCTAAGTAGCACCGCAGGAATTCCTTCTATGCATATACAGTGGTACCTTGGTTCTCAAATTTAATCCATTCCGGGAGTCCATTCGACTCCCAAAACCATTCAAAAACCAAGGTACAGCTTCCAAGTGGCTGCAGGAGCTTCCTGCACTCAATCGGAACTCGTGTCGGATGTTCGGCTTTCGAAAAAGTTCGCAAATCGGCATTCGACAACTAAGTTGTTTGAGAACCAAGAAGCTGCCCAGACTGCCTGTCGGCTACTGAGCCAAGTCCCTGACGCACTATGGTTATTGTACTGATAATTTGCTAATGATCTGACTTTATGGTGTACTTTGATGAGGTGTTGTTGCTGTACACCACTCTGCATCTTTTCCTTGGCATGAAAAACCGAAGATAAATTATTTTAATATAAATACATAAGATGGTGAGGGATATATCTATCTGTTGGGTGGAGGAGGTCTGGCGAAGTCTGCCATGGTGTATTGAGGTTTGGAAGCAAAGCATTTAAAAGTGTAGTGTATATTTCTGTGGTAGTCAGTCAGAAAGTGATTAACACCTTCTCCCATCTAGGTGGCTGCCTCAACCGCTGTGAGTTATAACTTTGTCATAAGCAAACTGATGCTGATATACTGCATGGGAAAATAGTTAGCTGGTGTGGCAATAACAAAATTGACATCCACACTCTCTGCAGACATAACTAAAGCTTGCCTGTGTGTTAAATAGGATTGTAAGGTGTTTATTTTAACTCATTTTTACAAAAAAGATAATAATAATCAATTGTCCTTTCATACTTTATTTCTTTTCAGTGCTTACTGATATAAAAACAGTAGATGGCTGTTTTTATTCCGCCTTCAGTTCATGCCCATTCTATAGGCTCATGATTGAGGACAGTGTGAATCATGGGGATTGTAAGGTCAAGATAAGAAGTCATATAAATAGGAACGACCTTTTCAGGCAATCTGTGACACATTTCCCCTCAAATGTTTATAGCTATTCAGTTCCTTTCCAAATCACATTAAGTGCCGTTTTTGTACTGTCTTGGGTTGGTCATCCATCTCATTTGTGTAAGACAAAAACCTGCCACCTTCTCATTTTATCTTCTCTTGCGGATAATAGAAAAAGGAACAAAAGTGTACACGATAGCCTTGAACTCATAGGAGGGGGCAGTGAAAGTGAAGCTTAAGGAAAGCTGCCTCATCCTTCTTCTTGATCCATGTCCCTCAGAATGTCTTGCATAAGACTGAAGCTAAAGTTTGTTTATAAACATGCTGCCGTTGAAATAATGTCCAGAAATGAAAGTGAGATAATATTCCATTTTGCCACTGTTATTTGGAGTGCCACTAGTGGTCTTTGTATTTTGCCTTGGATGCTACTTTTAGCCCTGATTTAACCTATTCCCTAGAGGGCAAATTGTCTCGTCCTGCCATTCCACTTGTGGGTTGCTCCTCATCCATAGTATACATGCATGGAGTGCCACTATTTACCTCAAAATACCTGAAACCACAGTTCTTGCAGTCCCTTTAACTGGGAATTTGGATTAGCTGGGGAGAAATTGAAAGCTTAGTCTTATATAGTTGTTTTCTTATGGTAAAATGGAATTAATTCAGTCTTTGATTCTTTGGGGAAAGTGGAAGGTAATGTAGTTAATCATGTAACAGGGACAGGCAATTCTTGGTATTGTAAATTTCTCTCTTGGTTTAAATTTATCTCTTCAAAGGAAAAGCAAATTACTTTTTTGACTAGCAGACTTTCTGCCTCTGGAAATTGTACCTCCAGAATTAGCAAACGGATTGTTTTTATCCTGAATACAGAATACCAGTGGTATTTATAATGTATTTTGCTTGTGGTTAAAACTGTCTTTACTGCAAAGAGCAATCACTGAATCATATCACCAATACAATTCTAATGTTTATTTTTCAATGTGGCAGACAGGTAGCGTCTTGTCAGAGGCAAGCATATCTGCAAGTGAAATAATGACTCTTTAATTAAGATAATTATAAAATAGGAATGTAAATACTTAAGGTGCAGTATGTCTGCACTTTTTTTCTTTCTTTCACATTATTCAGACACTTACCTTGCATTCCTGAATCCCTCCTGACCCCCTCCCCTCTCAGTCCCAGATGATGATAGCAGTATAGACAAAAGGCAATCTCAGCTACTAAACTCTGTTTAGAATGGGTGGCTCATTTGATCTCAGATAGAGCGGTGGAGTACATTTTTTCATAATGTCATGTGGCCTTTCCATTGCTTTCTCTTTCCATGTCCTCTCCTGTTTGTTTCCTCTGCACTGATAATAATAATAAAAAGTCAGTGACACCCACTGACACCGGAGCCAACTCCCTAGAATTCCTTTTCAGAGTTATTTTTTTTCAAGCTCATGGATACTGGCTGCATTTGGCTACAACCAGGCTTTAAACTCAATCTCTGTGACTTGCAGTGGGGATCTTGACTCGAGCCATCTATTCACAGACAGTCAGATGGCAAGCACCCTCTTCAGAGTCCAAGCAATACTGGAAGGGCAGGAAGGGCAGGGGAACCCATAGGCTGGCCCTGGCCCCAGTCCTGCTTGTGGTGCCCCAGCCTTCAGGCATTAAGCAGGAAGGTCTGAAGGGGACTTTGGCAAGGGCATATTAGAAGCCACCCCTGGCATTGGGAGCCCTGAGAATGCAGAAGCTTCTAACTGCGTTCAGCTGGATGTGGTGAGATGCCTCCTCCAGACCTTTGTGTTCAATACACAAAGTTATGGGATGGTAAAGTTGGGAGTGGGGCTTGCACCCGCAGTGGCATAGCGTGTGGGCAGGGGCACAGGGGCATTTGTCCCGAGTTCAAAATTGTTAGGATTGCAAAATTTCAACACCTGACATTCAACGTCACTGGGCTCCACTGAAAACAGCATCTCCCTGCGAACCAGGAAGTGACCTCTCAGACAATGGAACAACTCTTCTTCTCTTATCTCTGTGGCTGCGATTTCTTGGGTGTGATGCAGATGCCGTTCGGCAGTTGAATGTGTATGTGTACACCGTCCGTTTCCCTCCCTCCCTCTCTCCCACCCACCCCTCCGTGCAGTCCCAAGTTCTGGCAGCCCATGCCATGCCACAGTGCGTGTGCGATTCTGCTGCATGTTCTTTGCATGTTCCCTTGAATACCTGAAGAGCGTGACTGCCTTAAACAATTATGTGAGAACTTCAATGTATGTCCATTGCGTAACCGATCTTGCTTTGCCAGGGCAACTTTTTTCAGTCCGGAAGCAAATCATCTGGAGTATTTCATACTTACCTGCAGCTCCAACTAACAGTCTGCAGAAGTGAAGAGAAGTACACTCTGGCCTCTGCCTCCAGCCAAAAGGCAAGGGCTGCTGTGTCACCTGAGGCAGCTCCAACCAAGCAAGTCAGATCAGCCTGACACCACCACCCTCCCAGCCCAGTGGATATAAATGCCTGTTAACACCTCAACACATTTTCCTGGGCTTCAAAGACTGGCTCGCCTGCTCTGCCTTTTCCCTCCACGTCCCTTCCCTTGTGTGTCTTGTCTTTTTTGGTTTGTAAGCCTGTCTCTATTACTATTGATGTGAATTGCTTTTGGGAGACCACATTTGCCTGCACATTGGAATGAAGATACCATACACTGTATAATATAATCTTTGTGATGCAAACAAAACTTTTGAGGCTGGATTCAATGATATGGATGTTAGTTTTTCAATCTTTTTAAAATTAACTTCTAAAGGGGGTGCATGTTGTATCCAATATAATCTGACTTAGAACAGGCCCATTAAAGTGAAAAGACATGACTAACTTAGCATCATTAATGTCAGTGGGCCAAACTCTGAGTAGAACTTAGCTGGCTACAATCCAATAATTTTTGTGCGCTTGTTACCCCAAAATGGGAAGTACAATATTTCAAATCTTCCTCGCAAGTGTCTCCCTTCTGGAAGATTTCCAAGCCTGATTTGCAGGGGCTAGCATGTACAGAAGGGGTGTGCATGTTTTTAGATGTTCCTATTTTATCTGGAAGCCACTCTGAGTGCCTGTCAGGGAAAAAGGTGTGTGTGTATGTGTGTGTGTGTGTGTGTGTGTAGGTAGGTAAGTGGTGGATAAAAGCATCCAAGCAGAATCACCACAACACTCCTTCTCTCTCTCTCTCTCTCTCTCTCTCTCTCTCTCTCTCACACACACACACACTCACACACACAAATATTCACAAATATTCCTCCTGCTTTTGGAGCTCTGCCCACTTCTAAAGTATGAATGATGATCAGACCCCCTGTTGGTAGAAAACGCTCTGGCTTGGTCTACTAGAGGTTGACCTAGCAGTGCAGCACATCCCTAAATACTATTTGTGTAACTCCTGAGAAAATGAAATGAATTTATCATATTCTGACAGCCATTAAATCATTAGACTCACTGCTTGTCCATGAACCAGCGCGCTCATAATTTATACTTTTATCTCCTGTGTTTCCACATCTTTAAAAGCATGAAATAATAATGCCTACCTAATTAGGGATGTAGTGACAATTATTTAATTCCTGTCTGTAAATTTCTTTGAAGTGAAAACACCTGCTTCTCCTTTGTCTTGTCTGGTCATTTATAAGTATCCTGCATTGTGGGCTAGAAGAATTTCAGCTATGCCTCACAGTTCATTTGTGCCAAAGTGGAAAACCCATAAACTGAAGTACCCCAAATAGTTTAAACAAGGGTAGGCACAATAAAAAACATACTAATCGTGAGTGAATGAGAAGGGGTTTTGTCTGAGGTGCCAATGGTAATTAATTTCTTTTAGCTGCTCTGCAGTTGCAATCCTCATGGGAAGATCAGAACTGCCCCTAAGGCAGTATTGCTGGAGGTTTAGAGGAGTCAAGACTGCCTATGATGTATGTTGTATCTCTAGGTAGTGAAAGGGGATCAGGATCAGCTGTAAACAGCAGCGTGGATAGCCTTGGTGTCAGACTGTGCCAGGGACAACAGAGTTTCTACACAATGATGAAGACTGATAAGTTGAAACAAGGATAGCCAGGATGTTTTGGACTACAATGCCCATCAGCACAGCCCATTAGTCAAGAATGATGGAAGTTGTAGTCCACAACATCTGGAGAACACCATATTAGCTATCTTCCAGAAAGCTTGCACATCCTGGATGGTTCAAATGGAGAGTGCCCTTAAATACCTATTCTATTTATTTTTCTTGCCCACCTTTTGAGGCAACTACGCACAACTGAAGAAAAAACATAAAATAAAAACAACATCAGATAACATCACGTACACGTGAGCCTGGATTCATACAGCTCTGATTCATGTTTGTTAGCATCTCTTGGTGGTTTCCAGCAGTTCCCTGTTCCCTTTGTCCTGTGTTTTCCTTTTCCATGTTCCATTTCCTACATGAGTATACATTTATATTCCTAGTCTAACATAATGTTGCAATGGAATGCAGTGGGCAGAAGGTGGCAATCAAGTCTATAACTCAGGCTACCAAGTGATCAGCAGAGGATGGAGAAGAAAATAGGAAGAGAAACTATTTATATTAAGTGACCTAAGAGCTGGATTCCCGTTAAGAAGACAAAGAAGTCCCATGGACAAGGGCTGTGTGATGTATGTGATCATTACTAGAGGGCCTGGCTGTGTGCAGCTTTTGCCACATAAACAAGTCGAATCAAATTGTAGTCTTCAGCAGGAGCCATTTCAGATGCAGTCATGAAGCTCATCGACTTTCACCAGCATGACTGCATCAAACTCATTTATTATTATTATTATTTACCTGTGATGCAGATTTTCCAGAAAAAAATGGACTGGAAAATTTGTACATTTTCTGTTTGCATTGGAAAATTTCTGATGCCCTAAAGGTAAAGGACCCCTGACAGTTAAGTCCAGTTGCGACGTGCTTTTGAACTGCTAGGTTGGCAGGAACTGGGACCGAGCGACAGGAGCTCACCCTGTTGCAGGGATTCGAACCGCCAACCTTTCGATTAGAAGGCCCTAGGCTCAGTGGTTTAGACCACAGCACCACCTATGTCTGATGCCCTAAAGAGTGATCTAATTTAGCATTTTTGCTTTTCTTGAATTTAGCAAAGCTCAACTGCAGTTGAAACTGCAAAGCTGGTATGAGTAATTTGTAATCTAATCATTGTTACTAATAATCAATTTCAGTGATCATTGGTAAGGTGAGTCAGGACTATTTGTGCCTTGTTCCTCACTCTCACCACCCCTGTGGCTCAGTTCATGTTTGCTTGTCTTCTCTGTCCACTAGCCTATGTATGCTGTCGTTTAACACCACACTCATGTTTGATTTGATCATGGATGAGGGTGCTGCTTTGACATGACACCTGGGGATTTATCTGACCCAGGTGTGCCAGCCCAGAGGCTGCAGTGACAGGAGCCAAGGGAGTTGCTATGGTCCACAGGACATCCAGGAAACTCCTGTATCTGAACGCTGTCTGTGAGGGCCTCCACCTGGTGTTCAGCAATGGGGATCGTAAACTAGGATTACTGCTGATGTACCATCCACCTTGTTGTTCAGCAGCTTCTCTGACCAAGCTGAAAGAGACAGTCTTGGATGTGGCTTTAGGGAAACCCATAGTGATAGTTCTGAGTGATTTCAACATCCATGCTGTGGCTTCCTCTGGCGTTTGAACTCAAGACTTCATGGCTCCCATGATGAACATGGGGCTGTCTTGTTGTCATCAGTCTGATACACAGGGTAGGGGACACCTCTGTCAAGGCTTCAGGAATTTTATTCCTCCCCCAGTGGCAGCGAGAAGCAGAGAAAACAAGGCAGAGTCCTTTTTAATGAGTTCATTCATTCATACAAGCAAGAGACAAAAGAATGCAGCCAGCACTGACAATGGTATTGCTCCAGCTGAGCCCCTCCTCCCTCCTTCCTAACAACAGCATTTCCCTTTACGGTGGCCACTCATGGCCAGTTGACGCTGACTCCTTTGTTGCTGCACTCTTAACAAACACCGAGTTCTGGGAGAAGGGGGGTCAGAAATACTCTCCAGTGACAATGTGTCAGCTGGCTGCTCTACCTCTGTCTCCCCTCCCCTTCTCCTAACACTTCCCAACTCTTCTGTTCGTCTGTCACTGAGCTGTGACCTTCCTCAAACCCCTGCTGTAAATCAAGGCTGCATTCCTCTTCTCCTGCAGCGTCAGGAGATTGGGTGTGTGATCTCCACCATTCCTCCTCTATCTCGTCCCCTTGAGTCCAGTCCCTGAGAAGCCTCAGCTGTGCTCCAGTTGGAGGAAAGGTGGTCTGGAAATAGCAGGATTTGATCCCTTCCTGGTTAAATTTGGACTCAGAGCTCCAATCTCCCACTCAGGTATAGTGGACAGATTTGGATGGTCCACCTCCAGAGATGAATGCCCTGGCATTCCGCCACTCACCCCCCCCCATGGATAGACCAGTCAACTCTGTTGTTGTGTTGTGCAGTAATGAGACATGCTGGGCTCTTGACACAGTTGCCCTCTCTGGCACTGTAGAACCCATTTTGTACCTTAGTGTAACAGAGACCTAAGGGTAATGGATCGGGCTGGATGGTGCCTAGAACACAAGTTGCAAAAGACATGCTGCAAAGCTGACCAAACACAAAATAAAGCTCATAATGAAGCCTACTGTGTGGTAGTGAGTGTGTCGCTTCTCTTCCGCAGGGATGTGGGTGGCGCTGTGGTCTAAACTACCGAGCCTCTTGGGCTTGCCGATCGGAAGATCGGCGGTTCAAATCCCCTTGACAGAGTGAGCTCCCGTTGCTCTGTCCCAGCTCCTGCCAACCTAGCAGTTCAAAGCACGCCAGTGTGAGTAGATAAATATCTACTGCTGTGGCAGGAAGGTAAATGGCTTTTCCGTGTGCTCTGGTTTCCGTCACAGTGTTCCGTTGCACCAGAAATAGTTTAGTCATGCTGGCCACATGACCCGGAAAGCTGTCTGTGGACAAACGCTGGCTCCCTCGGCCTGAAAGCGAGATGAGCACCGCACCCCATAGTTGCCTTTGGCTGGACTTAACCATCCAGGGGTCCTTTACCTTTACCTTACCTCTCTTCTGCCATTGTATCACTCATCCAATGGAGCGTTTTTTTGTAATGTTCGGGGTCTGTTAAAATATACTCACAGAAACTGAGTTTTGGACTCTTTGGAAGCTCAGTGTGACTTATTTGCAAGGCACTTGGAAGTTAAGTTGCTGGGTCTCACTCCCACAATGAGTGCATAAACAGAGTGGAAAGATCTGGGAGTAAGGCAAGAAAGCTGACATTCCTCAACTCAAATGGGTTCACTGGGAGGTTGCTATCTACTAAATAAGGAAAGTTATGTTGCTATATTCACTGCTGTGCGCAAATAAAAGACTTGGGTTCAATACCCCTATCATTTTTAGATTTCTTTAAAAAATCTAGATTTTTAAAATAAAAACCCCAATTTTATGCATATTCATATGGATGTAAATCCCAAATTGTGCCATATTATGTACAGCTCAGATGAGTCCCCAAATATACTTACATTTCTACAGCACTAAGTTGGTATTAATTAGTAATATTACTTGGGTCTCACTATACATAAAGCAAACAAAACCCAACAGTAAAACTAACCCTAGCACGTAGAGTTCTCCAAATCCTTTTTCATACACACACACACACACACACACACACACACACAACCTAATGCCACCCTCAATTTCTTTAAGAATAATCTTCATTCAGCCTCCATCCTGGACCATATATTTTTTGCATGGGATATGAAAACATTTCCCCCTTCCTTTCAAATTGGTAGTCGGCACTGCAAGAGTACATTTTAACCCTTTCCAGCAGGTTCACTTTCAGTTCAACAGGATAATTGATCAGCAATTATGTAGCAGGCAGGTGGAAAATGGGAATAGGGTGGAATTTGCCTGAAAGGAAAAAAAGGATTAAAGAGACCTGGATGCATGTGTCAGGCTCTAGGTCCTTTCCTGTTTCTAACCTTGTGGTGGTGAAGTGATTGGTATCTAATTGCTTCAGGGGTTCCTCCTTGTCTTCTTCTTCTTCTTCATTTATGAACAGGTCCTGTAATTCTTTTTCCTAGTGCTATCAGTGGGCAAATTTGTTTTAGTTTTTCCTATACGGGGCACCAGTTCTGATTCTTTATGTGTAAGAAACGAAAAGGGTTCAAGGAGTCGGTGACGTTATTTAGTTCGCTAATTGTGATTTTGTTTTTGCAGCATCATACGTAGGCAATTCTGGCTGACTCTTGGATTTACAAGTGACAGGAAATAGGTAAAATCAAGTTAGTTTTACTTAACTCCTATGGAGCTTAGGTTAGTCATCATGTTGGCAACTTGAGCTCCTCATTTTCTTATTTGCCCCATCTCTAACAGACAGCAGTGGAACATCTCTTTTTAAAAAAACAACAACACACAACTGAATGTGTATGGAATTTGTGAAACTGCGAAGAAGAAATAATGATGGACGATGACTGATCAGCAACCTTCCATGACATGCTGACTTTATATCTGTATATGAGGGAAATGAAGTTTCCTAGATGCTTAATCTAGGCTTGCCAGATATTTCTTACTTGAGGGAAATATCTCTAATTCCTAAACACTGCATCTCTGCACAATTTAATACATTTCCCTCATTCCAAAGCACAGTACTGCTGTAGTCCTGTATGGAAAAGGAACCCAGGGAAGCCAAATGGCATTTATCATTAAAGCCTGATCTACCCACTGAAGAATGTCTTGGCTACAACCACCTCTGTTCTGCTAGGAGAAGAGGGGGGGGGGGTGGCACCAAAAACCAAGAGAGAAGCAGAGGGAGAGATGGCAATTCAAAATGGTGGTAAGAACTTTTTGTGTTTTGATAAATCCTGAACATAAAATCAATTAGTCAATAACAATGATTGACATAAGTTTGAATAATCATATAATAAGGGGAGGGTGCGGGTGGCGCTGTGGGTGGCGCTGTGGGATGCGGGTGGCGCTGTGGGTTAAAGCCTCAGTGCCTAGGGCTTGCCGATCGAAAAGTCAGCGGTTCGAATCCCCGCGGCGGGGTGCGCTCCCGCTGTTCGGTCCCAGCGCCTGCCAACCTAGCAGTTCGAAAGCACCCCTGGGTGCAAGTAGATAAATAGGGACCGCTTACTAGCGGGAAGGTAAACGGCGTTTCTGTGTGCGGCTCTGGCTCGCCAGAGCAGCGATGTCACGCTGGCCACGTGACCCGGAAGTGTCTTCGGACAGCGCTGGCCCTTGGCCTCTTTGAGTGAGATGGGTGCACAACCCTAGAGTCTGTCAAGACTGGCCCGTACGGGCAGGGGTACCTTTACCTTTAAGGGGAGGATGAAAACAAAAATGAATAGTCCCGTTCCTCCCCCAAAAAATCACCAAAGGCAAAAAATAGATACACTTTGGGTGCAATGGGGCGGGGGGAATAACTAAGTAAACTAAAGTGCAGGCATTAATTAATAGAACAATTATTATTATTATTATTATTATTATTATTATTATTATTATTATAACCTGCCCATCTGACTGGGTTGCCCCAACCACTTTTATACACTCTTATACATGGGGCATATGTTAAAACTTGGTTGGCACTCATGTATCTTGGGAGACAATGCAGGAGTGTACCTTTGGGGTGAAGTCAAACCATTGCAGAGTTACAGCTGTGACTGTAGAGATTGATACAGGAGACACATGCTTTGTTTCAGCCGAGGCAGATGAAGGCACCCAGTTGTGCTGCTCCTCCTCCCAGTGTTCTCTGTCTCTGTGCTGTCTCTGTGCTCCTCCCAGTGTTCTTTCCTCCTCTGGTCACTTCTATGGATGGATGACCTGTCTGTCTGTCTGTCTGTCTGTCTCCAGGCACTGCAGTCATCCGCAATGGATTCCTACATGGTGGGGTTAATGTTGCCAGCCTTCGTGTCACATTTGTGAGGTAAAACCTAAACCAGGCATAGATAAACTTGGCCCTCCAGATGTTTTGGGACTACAACTCCCACCATCCCTAGCTAACAGGACCAGTGGTCAGAGATGATGGGAGTTGTAGTCCCAAAACATCTGGAGGGCCAAGTTTGCCTATGCCTGACCTAAACTAAATCATAATGCAAGTGAGTATCACAGAAATATCCAACCACAAATCTGCGTACATTCCATGGACTACCTGAATGAAGCTCGTGGACAACTGGTGGTCCATAGGTCACAGTCTGGGAACCTCAGGTGTTAATAGTACTGAGGTAGATGGATCGATGGTCTGACTCAGTACATCAGGCTTCCAGGAATCAGCTTCCTCCCCCTCATGGCAGTAGATAAGCAGAACAAAGGAAAAGGAGTCTTCTTACCAGTTAGAAACTTTAATAATCACAGTGAGAGAACAAAGAACACACCTCCTGGAAATGGCAGTGTTCCCAATTAAGTTCCCTCCCCCCTCCATCCCTATTAAACTACGTCACTCCTATGTCTTGTAATCTGAATTTGGAGCTGCTGTGTTTTCTGTTCTGCCACTTTCTGAGCTCTCCGGGACTTTAGGAAAGGGGGGTGGACACTCTCCAGAGACTGTGAATCTGTTAGCTCTCTCTCTTCTAGTGATTCTTCTGCTAGCTGTTCCCCATCCAGTATTTCCCAGCTTCTGCCTTCTGAACTATGCCCCTTTGCAAACCACTGTTCCAAATCTATACTGTCCTCCAGCTCCTGGGAAGATTCAGGATCAGGATGAGGGGGTGGCTCCCACCATCCCTGCTCAGTCCTGCCCTCCTCAGCATGGTCCCTGACACAGTATAAGGCATGTTAGTATTAATATATGAGAAATTATTAATAATGATAACTAATCAACTTATTAAACCAACTTATTGAAAACATTATTGTGATATAAATCCCTATATTTGATCATGATTTGATTCTTAGCAACATTTTGATGTTTCTCCTCCTTTACTACACCTCTGCTGTGCTAGAAGCATTCAGGTTTGGTGTGGAGACACTCTGATCATTACAGCCATGATCCTTGTGGTAAGTTGTTTGTGATAGCATCTTTTTGAAAGTGTAACATGTAGGCTGGCCCTGCACAAGAGGAAAGGAGAAGCCTGAGTGAATGATCCTTCATTTGGGCACTAGTGTTGAGCATTTCGTGGTTGTGACACTGCTTAAAAGTGGAGCCAATGTGGTGAAGTGGATCTGGATTAAAATCTCACTTAGGTTGCTTTAGACCAGGTATGATCATGTTTCAGGCTTATGGTTTTGCTAGAACGCCAAGGTCCGCCAGTTCAAAAGTGACATCTATGGGCTGGAGCCATTATGTACTGAATCCCATAAGTCAAGTATTGGAATATACAAAATATAGCCACATGCACAAAGGTCTTAAACTGGCTACCAGAACTGCACATAGACCGGCTCAAAAGCAACCAAAGAATATTCATATTTTACTGCAGAGAAACACAAAGGCTGATAAGCTACGAGCAAAAAAAAAAGCCAGACCTGACACAGCAGTATTTTATTTTCCTTCTGATTATACAAGCTATTGTTGAATTATTGAGAGTCATGAACCCTTGCTGCAAATCCTTCAGCAATCTACCATATGCCCATTCCTGCTTTGGATTAGGAACATAGGAGGCTGCACTATCCTGAGTCAGACTATTGGTTCAGTATCATCTACACTGACTGCTAGCACCTCTCCGGAGTTTCAGGCAGGGAACTTTTCCAAACCAACCTGAAGATGCTAGAGTTTGAACCCAGCACCTTTTGCATTCAAAGCAAATGCTCCATCACTGAACTACGGCCCTTGCCCATAAACTGACAAGTGGTGTGTGATCTCTCTCATAGGGTTGCTGTGCAGATAAAACAGGAAAAGCCACCTTGAGCTTCACTGAGGAAGAGCATAGCATATGTAGAAAATAAATAAGATGGAACACACAGGCATTTCCTCTTTCTCGCTATCCTCAGCCTGACATTTAGCCCCCACCATCATTCTGAAATGTGTTTCAGATTGATTTCCCCCCACCCCACCCCCCAAAAATTCATTTACAGATTCGTCTCCTTTGCCACCTGTTGTTCCAGTAACTAATATTTTAATAGAAGCGGGTATTGATTTATAGCTTTTGGTTTCCCTTCCCCGCTTTGTTCTATGGAACAGCAATGACTTCACTTAGCTAGTATGATGACAATAATAATAATAAAAATCTTCGCAGATAATTAAATGCACAAACTCCCTAAGGCAATGCTTCCTTCTGGCCTGAACCACTTAAACTTTAAAAGGAGCTGGAAAGTGTTAAAGCCTCTATCATTTCAATACTGGAACATGAAATTTGTGACCAGATGCATTAAATACCATTCCTTTAATAGGAAAAAAAATGCTTTCATTTTAACAATCAGTGACTTTTTTCTTTTCTTTTTTTTACTAATTGTGCATATTATGCAAGTCCTTTAATATAATTGTGTCGATTGAATAAGAGATCTGATTTAAGACACTCTATTAAATTACTGGCAGTGGTGGCCAGAGGCTAGGAGTGTTCTTCTTTCATTCCATTCATATTGCAGATCAAGGATCCAGTTCCAAGAGTAGTAAAAGGATACATGTTACAGAGTACACCTCCACCTTTTGCTGGTTCTCTTAAACTTTTTTTAAAAAAACTTCTGTAAGCTTAATAAGGAAGAATTAATAAGATGTATTCCTTCTAGGTATGTTACTGACATCAGTCTTTCATATTTCTGCCATATGACAGAGAGATAAAGGCTGTAATTTTATGTACACATACCTGGGAGTAAGACCAGTGAGACTTACCGTATTTTTCGCTCTATGAGACGCACCAGACCATAAGATGCACCTAGTTTTTGGAGGAGGAAAACAAGAAAAAATAATTCTGAATTTCAGAAGCCAGAACAACAAGAGGGATCGCTGCACAGTGAAAGCAGCAATCCCTCTTGCTGTTCTGGCTTCTGGGATAGCTGCACAGCCTGCATTCGCTCCATAAGATGCACACACATTTCCCCTTATTTTTTAGGAGGGGAAAAGTGAGTCTTATAGAGCAAAAAATACGGTACTTCTGACTAGACACAATAGGACTGTGCTGGGTTTGATCCAGGCTTAGTCATCCTTAATATAGACCCATTGCAACCATTGTGATTTAACTGGACTAACCTAATCTGGCTTGCTCTGAGCATGACTAAATCTGGATCAAACCCAACAGATTTAATGCGTATTAAAAGGAGCAAAATTCTACTTTCAGTTGCGGACTTCACTCTGCTCCAACAGCAGAACACATCTTACACTGGGGTACAGTCAATATGTATACAGTGGGTGAGATTCACCTAATGAGCTCCATCAGAGGAAGCCCTGCACAAGGACTTTTGGTTGTGCAATGGGGCTTCCTTCTCCCCCCCCCCATGTGCCCTCTGAGTTCCCCAAAATTGGCTCGGCATGGAGGGGTTAGAATAACGTCAAAAACATAACAAGGTTGGTCTTGCTTCAGTTCCAGGGAAACTGAAACCCAACCTCTGGGATTCAGCTTCAGTTAGTTGGCTCAGATTATCCAAGAGATGGTGCTACAAAGCTGAAAGCATGTGCTCAAGCCACAGCATGCATTACTGCATCAGTGTGTGGATCCATAAGCAAACCTTCATTCATAGATCTAAGTGACTGGGGTGGGATAGAGAGAAGTGGCTTCTCGGAGACCCTGGTCCAGAAGCATAAGAGGATTCACACCCAAGTGTTAGAAACTTGAATCTAACCCAGTAGAAAAATTGGTAGCCAGTGCAGTGCTTTCAACAGAGGTGCCACATGCAGGAGCATTCTGCACTAGCTGCAGCTTCTGGACCAAATTCAAGGGCAACTGCATGTTAAGTGCAGCTATTCCTGTCCAACAATGGCCGTTGCTGGTGACAAAGCTGGTCAAAGGCACCCCTGAGCCTCCAGTGATAATGCTAGATCAAGAAACAGCCCTAAGCTCCTCACCTGTTCTTTCTGAAGGTGTGTAACCCCATCCCAGCAGGCAACCCAAAACAACTCACCCACAGAGCCTCCAACCTCTGGGTATTTAGCTGCACTTTGTTGGCTCAGATTACCTCCCTGATTCAAATGCTCCAGAGAAATGGAGCTGTCCTTGTGCTCCAAATCTAGTGAGTGGTCACAACAATCTCATATAGGTGTTGAACTAAACACCTATGGTAGCAATTGAGATTAATTTGAGGCATGATTTATAGTCTCATGTTGACCACATAATTTTTAGTTAATCATTGCACAATCAATTCCCCATTTTAACTATTCTATCAACGCTGAATATGTATTTACTGAGAAATGGTATTTACTGAGGGATGCAGGTGGTGCTGTGGTCTAAACCGCAGAGCCTAGGACTTGCCAATCAGAAGGTCGGTGGTTTGAATCCCTGTGATGGGGTGAGCTCCCGTTGCGTGGTCCCAGCTCCTGCCAACCTAGCAGTTCGAAAGCATGCCAGTGCGAGTAGATAAATAGGTACTGCTGTGGCGGGAAAGTCAATGGCGTTTCTGTGCACTCTGGTTTTCATTACAGTGTTCTGTTGCACCAGAAGCAGTTTAATCATGCTGGCCACATGACCTGGAAAGCTGTCTGTGGACAAACGCTGGCTCCCTCAGCCTGAAAGCGAAATGAGCGCCGCAACCCCATAGTCACCTTTGACTGGACTTAACTGTCTGGGGCTCCTTTACCTTTTTACCTTACTGATAAATATTTTGTTTACAAGTATTTCCCTTATACAGGCAGAGAATTTGTCTCAAAGTCAAGACCAGAAATGTCCAGGGGCGGGGGGATGGTGTTAAGAAGCAAAGCAAAGGAGATGTGGGAAGTGAAATCAAGGACAAACATTAAGGGCAAGTGTTAAGAAAGAAACCCAGTTGCCACAGAGAACATTTGCAATTCTAAGCACGGGCCCTTGGGCCCTTGTTGATGTTCTGTAATGAGTGAGTAAGAATGACGCAGGCAGCTAAAAGTGGAGGACGGGGTTCTTCGCTCTATTAGAAAGGCCAAATGCTGTCTTCATTTCAGATTGCTCAGCTTCATTACATTCAGAGCAGGTTGCACATGTATGTGATGGCAGACTTTGGCCTCCATCCAGGAGACATTGATTACACGGTCACCAGAGCTAATCACAATCAATGGTGCCAAGAAATTAGGTCATCCTAGTCCAAAACCCAGTAGTATGTGTACTGCAGTATGATAACAGGGACACCAGCAAAATGAATCTGAAAAAGGCAAACATTAGCCTAGTGCTTTGAACTCAGTAGGCAGGTGGCAAGACACACAAAGGAGGGAGTCTGTGACCAGGACTCTACAATTCCATCCCCTTCGGATTCAATAGGACTTACTTCTGCATAGACATGGTTAGGTTTGTGCTCACAGCTCCTGCACAAGAGTTAACCTTGGTTTCTGCTTATTCAGAAAAACAGCAGCTTCAGTTGTTGCAGAAGAAGAAATGAGCTTCTCAAAGCTATTTAAGCTCATTTCATTTATGGAGCCTTGCTTTTCATGTTTGGTTAAAGCCTGCCATATGAAGGAATTCACTGGACATCCCATGGTGCTCTGGGGCTATGGGTGTCCTATGCCATTGGAAAACTGCCTGAACATTGCCCCCTAAAATTGACTCTTGCTTACATTTGCCAAAATGTTTTCATTATGTCTCCTAGTGTAGCCATTGTTTCAAGAGGTGTGAATCCATGTTTATGGCCAGCTGTGTACCCGAGGGAGCAGTTTTGAAAAAGATCTCTACAGTAGCAACCTCCCCAAACCTTGCTTCCACAATTCCACAAACGGCAATGTAAGGGACTGTGCCAGAAGCCATGCCAGAACTGGGGGGCTCTGGGAACTCTGGCCATCAGTCAAGACATTGGTGAGCCTTCACAACAATCAGGCATAATGGAAGATATATTGGGTAAAAACTAGTCCAGTTGACATTAGTGTGGGAGGTTTCTCATCTTGGTTTTTATCAGGCTTTTGACCGAAATCCTGTGCTTCCTTTTTCATTAAACTTATAAACAATCTTCCCTAGTAAAGGGGTTAATTTTAAGCTCATTCATCTTACACAGACGTGAAATATTTTCTCCAGCACATAAATTACAAATTTTAATAAACCAGGACTTTGATTGCTCTATGTGGTTTGACCTGCATTGTAATCTAGGAGAGACGACTTGACACGGTTCCAAAAGTCAGTTTCTGTTTTGCATGTTAGAAGATCTACAAATTTGGGCATGTACAGGTTTTCATGGCCTATGAGCAAACAATATTGTTGCTGAAAAATTATTTGACCGGCTTGTGAAAATAATTGCTTTTGCCAGAAAGTGATCATTATTCGCTTAGAAAAAAGTTCAATTCATTGTTAACATGGATTATCTTTAATTTGTGTTCATATACCCTACAATCATTTCCCCACTCAAATTAAACTGGGTTTGTAATTGGAAACAAGGCTTCAATTTCACCCTACAGCCATGATCACTGAATTTCTTTCAACTGAGAATGCACGATCCAAAATCTGGAAATGTTTCAAGGTCAAGTTCAGCTCCTTGGTGTTCCGAGTTACTAAATCCAAGCTTCTGTGTAATGCAAAAGCTTTGTGCATATTTCCTGCAAATTCAAAAGAATTTAGCAGAGATTGTATGGTTGTGATATATATGACTATATGAATCAGTGATCGTGTTTTATTTTTTTATTATATTCATACCCCACATTTCCCCCCAAGACCTCACAACAACCCTATGAGGTAAAATAGGCTGAATAGTCCCAGGTCACCCGGTAAGATTATTGAGGGAGCAGGGATTTGAACCTGGCTCTCCCCGGTGCCCTAGTCCAACACTCTAACCACTACACCACACTGCCTACCCGTTTTATTTAATAGTATATTTATTTAGTATTATTTTATATATTTATCTGCTACATTCCTATCCCGCCTCTCCTCCCATGAGCTCAAGGAAGCGCATGTGGTTTTCCATGCTTCCATTTTATCCTCACAACAATGCTGCAGCTAGGCTGGGATAACAACTGGCCCAAGGTCACCCAATGAGCTTCATGATTCAGTGGGGATTTGACTAGTCCATAGTCCTAGTCTAATGCCTTAATAGCTACACCACACTGACATATAATATTCAAGCATACTCTAAGTTGACCATGACTAATTTATTCAGATATTTAGCTATTCAGATATATTGTGAATAAACAGTTATCTACATGACTGTTGTGTTTTCTTCCAAGTGATTTTTCTTCTACTGTCATGTTTCAGAGCAACAGTGGTCAAAGTTCTCCATTTAAATTAGTGGTTTGGAATTAGCAAAATACAGATGAGAAATGATATCCTCTGTATTTAGATAGTCCTTTTGCCTAGACCCTCTCAGATATCCAGGGAGGCTTGAGCCACTGCCAGCTTTTGGGACCCCTAGCCAGATAATCAGAGAAGGCATGTTCATCACATAGAACATCATGGGGTTGAGTGGGTATCTGCAGTTGTGGGGAATTGGTATGATCTGGGGTACTGATTCTGAAGAGTGTTGGTTGGTGGAGGATAGCACTAACTTAGCAAAAAGATGAAGCATGCTGCAAAGAAGTCCCATTTTTCTATGAAGCCTTCTCTAGATCTACGCAGCACCTTCCAGAGCCCAGATTTCACAGGCATTTCTGTTAAAGCCGTTCTCTTCTACTGTCTTTGCAGTAAAGAGCGAGTAAGTACATTGATGTATTTTGTTTGTTTGAATACTAGTCTCTTCAATGAGCCTGAAGAGTCTATAACCAATCCATTGGAGGGCCATACTGAGTCTCAGTTATGATGACACAGTCCATTCACACCACATTTAAGGGAATCCTCATTTTCACACTGCAGATGGGTCAGTCAAACAAGTAGTGCTGGTTTGCTCCACAGGATCCCATATTCAAGTATATCACTATGTGGTAAAAAAAAAAACAGGTGCTTACATACAGACAGCACCAACTATTCTCTGACAGATTGAATGAGGTAGCCATAAACATCGAACTATCCTTCTATATATCTTTCTCTGTAGCATCCTGTACATGTATTAAACATTCCTTGTTTGTGTGAACTGAAAGTTCCCTGAAGAAATGGACACATTCCTAACCGGTGACTTGACCTAACCCCATAAGGTTGGCATTGTTCATTTAGGAATGTGTTCATAACCACTTGGTTAGGTGCTGAACATGTTGTGTTCATGTAATCCAGGAATTACACAGCTGATCAAGATGCCATGATAATGATGCCCTAGTAATTTGGATCTAAAGTCCTCAAACCCTTAAATGGTGGTGACTAATGCTATGACTATAGTGTTTCTTTGAGAATATAACAATACTTTCCAATAAATCCCATTGTTAGAGCTGACAGCTCGTCTTTAAACTTCTGAATATTTATGGCTTAGTTGAGTTTGGCTTGTCTGCTTTTAGCACTGTGTCATTTTCCAGGGACTTTTGCACATGATTAACAATTAACTCTGTTTGCTACCAATTGGGATGATTAATGTTCTTATATGAAACAAATTTCTGCAGAGCAAAACACCTTGTGTTTTTGCTAGGCTAAAATACAGAATGTATGTTTGTTACAAAATGTTTTATTATTGAACTTTCATCAGTGGGTTTGCTCTCTGATATTGTATCTCCCCCCATGCACACATCATCTCCTGTTATTGATTAAAACTGAATGTTGCCTACCTCACCGTTACAATGCTACTTTCCCACATTTATTATCAAAAAGTACACAATTCATAGGGGATATGTTGAAGTATTTGAAATTATGTAGCATAAGAGAACGGTAGGTAATAGATAAATAAACAGGATTTTGAATAGCCTTGTAAATAACCCCACATTAGTCGCGAGCCTGCAAAAATTATGATTACTCTGTCAGAAGCAAGAAGCCGACATTTTCATCTGGACCATGCATGGAAATAATTTCAGATTGGTAGCTCCTGAGAAAGTTGCCACTATCAGTCATTCTTGATTAAAAAAAATTATATGCCCCAACCAGGAGACCTTTTTATGCTCAGATGTACGAACAGATCATCTGCATGTGCCAGTTGCCCAGTGGCCTTGTTCCATTAGAGGGTTCTGGTCTCTGGTGGTTGTGTCAGCTCACACCCTGCACTTCCTCAATGCACTTAGGGACCATGTATGGTGGCCATTTATATTTAATGGTTCTTTAACTTGTTTGGCTCTATTGTTTAGGCTGAAGTAAGTTCTCGGTGCAGTGCATACTAAAAAGAGCATGTAAAGGTCATCAGTAAAGATTTTACTCTAGGAGCTCAGCCAAGACTAGTATGAAAACTCATTTGTTCATGGATTTGGCAGCAAAGACTGACATGAGCATTTAACCATGGAGATTGTGTACATTCCTTACAGTGTGCTAAATCTCAACATACAATGCCATTCAATAGCATATTTTGTTCAATTAAGTGGATCCTTGACACTTAGTTTAATGAATGCCTTTTTATGTGTATCCAATTATTTTTTTGATATGTTTTCCCCTTTTGCTGTAAGTTGTTAAAGCTTTGCTATGCTCAGTTCTTTTCTCTACTTCAACCCCATACCCTTCTTAAGGTTACATATATTTATTTCTAATCACAAATCTTACATCTTTAATATTAATTGTCTCTTGCTGGCTATCCTGTCCTGGAATCCCTGGGCTTAGGCATCACCAACCCAGCAGCCAAAAGAAGGGCCTGGAATTTGCATACACACTAGTACACCATGTGACACAAGAGGTCAGTAGGAACTAACCCGAAAGCTGTTCTTTAGCAAGAAGGTCAAATTAGCACTGTCAGAGTCTCGACATACATGCATGCTTACCCATCTGCCTATCCAGCTTCATCTCACATAGCTTTACTCCTTAGTAGCTACTGGCCTTTTGCCTTGATTGTGTGTGGACCACCACTGCCCCCTACTTGGTCTTCCAGCCATAGTCCTGTGTTCAGGCTTTCCATAGGCATAGAATGCTGATTCAACAGGCCATTACATTTTAATGTTGGGTTTTCCATTGGGGTGTGGGGTTGGGATGTGGTTGGGAGGATAAATATAAATTCTGAGCCCCAAACAGGTAGATTCTGCATCCTGCATATTTACATATTCATTATTTATTCTGCTGCATCCAATTATGAGAAAAGCTCAAGGGGTTCTGCAGATCACTGACGTTCCCCCAACCAGTGGAGATCTTTATTCATGACTTGAGCTTTCCTGATGCCTAGCTCCTTAAGCCACCAACCTACAAAGTTGTTTTGTTTTATAAACCACATACCAATCAATAGCTTGCAGGATTTTCATGCTAAGGATTGCATTTGGTTCTTTTTTCCCATGTACTTGCAAGAAATGTTGGAATACATATGACCCTCCTAAATGGGGTTCTCTGAGCATGGAACTGTCAAATATTGTAGCATTCCTATCATTTCCTTGTGCAATCATAGCAATCATGCATTTTAGTCTATAAAGCTCATGCAAGTTATATTGCCACAGATATCTAAGTGTTGCTTATCATGTTTCCTTCTGATCATTTGTCAACAGTAGAGCAGTGGGTAGCAATGTCTTTTGCATTGGTAACATTAGGAATTGGAACAGAACCATTATTTTAAGCTAGGCGCGCAAACACAGTTTTGTTAAATGTGTCTATTAACTCTGCCCCGAGATAACAAGTATCCAGCTTAGGCATGACATCATTGACTGGAAAAGCAAAACCCAGACTTTCAATACAAGCTGGCCTGCAATATAAATCCTTGAAACATTCATCCTGTAGGTGATATTTTATCCTGCATGCAACCTGGATTTGTAAGGCTAGCCATCCCTTCTTGAGTCACTTCTGTACAATTTGAAAGCACTGGTGCACAGCTAACTGCTAGTGCATTGTGTTCAGTTCCAGCAGCCAGTGAATGATTTCCAGGAGTTGATTATTCTTGGATGAATTGTTTTCTGACAAAAAGTATGTGCAGGATTGCCAAACTGTATTTTGTATTTGCTGTTACAAATGTGTAACTGTTAACCAACTGTTATACTCCATTGATAAATTAGTCTACATTGGTGGACTTCATTTTGTACATTCCACTGGCTATGTTCTTTGATATTTAACAATACAGTCTTCACGCTTAAATGATAGATGTGCTCTTGAAGTATTTGAATGGGGGAGGGGAGTCAGCTTGGTCAACAGGGGCAGCAGCCTCCCAAGAATCCTAGGACCCCCCCCCCAGATCCCTGAATCTAGAAATACCCAGCCTCTCTCTTGCCCCCCCCCATATTCATTAACTTTTTGCCCACTTAAGACAGTCTCTCAGGGGAGACTTCTCTGTAGCTCAGAGTATCTTGCCTGCCAGCCCTTCAGCCAGAACCCATAAGCTAGCGCTCTCTTTCTCTCTCGCTCTCTCCCTCACACACACAAAATATCACTCAGATCAATCCAGTCTGTTTCCAGTCTTGGTCTCTGATGGTCAATCAGCTGCAAGTCTGGACACATATGCATCTGGTGAGCTATTGTGCTGATGTACCTACCAGCAGCACAGTGCTGTGGGAAAAAAATAGAATAAAATAAGTTCTTGCGTTTCCTCCATCGTTTCCTCTATTGCAATTATTGAGAAAATAAACTGCATTCAAAATTATCAAAGTGGAGAGAAAATGTTGCTGAATTCTCAATTTTGTTGCACTTACCTTACTTTCATGTTGTTGGGGCTCATCTTCATAGCCAATAACAAAGGGTCACTTATTACTCTTCAAAATCTTCCGTATGGCGCAACCCAATAGGTACAGTTATGAGGAAGTAACGTGTGAGCTGGCTGGTCATGGTTCATGGAGTGGCTAAAACGGTGCTCCTGCAATCCTGTGAGTCATTGCTGGGAACTCAGGTGACAATGTGGAATCATACAAAGAGGATAATTTATCAAGATTGCCGCTTCATGTGGAGGATTTTAGATAACATTGTTACCTTTTAGCCCGGGAAATGATTGGCAGTTCAGCCATTCGCTATATCAATGGGGCAATATAATTTGGACGTCAAGAAGCCTACTGCTGCCACAGTGTAAGCATAAGAGCCAAGTCACATTATTTGATTCATATGTGTCTACTCAGAATGAAGTCCCATTTAACTCAGTGAGGCTCACTTCTAAGTAGACATGTAGAATTTCACTGCTGGTGGTTGAATGTGGAATTGGAAAACAGATCACCTTTGACTGATGCCTTTAGTCCTCTTACTGTCCTATACAGCATTTTCTGTTCTCAGGATGCGTATATCACTATATTTTTCATATCCCCACACAACAACTTACTTTTATTATTTTTAAGCATACTTATATTTTTGTTTTCCACCTCAAAAGACTTCCTTTTTTTACTCAAAGGCATAGCTTTGAAACTTGATTAAAATTTGTTGATACATGCAATTTTCTGCCTTTATGAAACCATAGACAAACTCTGTCTGAAACAATTTTACCACTTTTTGTAGACACAGCTAAAAAAAATATTAAAAATGAGAAAGGGGTTATAATCCGGAATTTAGATGGCGTGATATGGCCTGCATTAAAGAAAAACTCCAGGAAATGTGAAAATGAATCCGAACCAAGACAAAAATGGCAGATCCAAATTCCCAGTGTCAAGGGCAGAAACTATGCCTAAAGTAGGGTGTGTTCTGTTCCTAATGGGAATTTGGCAGATCTGGTATACCGTATATGTGCAATTCCATGAATTTTCATTTTATCAGTAGCCATAATGAGCACATTTGTTATTAGTTATTTTTGAATAGTATCTTATAACAAATCTTTACGGGGTTTTTTAACTGAAACAGAAATGTTCTCATATCAGATCATTTTATTTCAAAATTATGTTAACTGTTTACACCCCGGAAATGTCATAATCTTAAGCCATTTCCTTTGTGGGGGTCGCCTTTCTAATTCCCATTATGAAACCATGAAGACGCAGGGTAGGCCTAAACAAATCTGGGGAGTAGGCCTACAAAGAAGGAAATACCTGCCCTTTTTTGAGATTGCTCTCATGGAAAGAAAAGTAATATATACAGAAAGATACCACAATGCAGCCAGTTAAAACAATTAGAGGCGAGAATAATTAGTTGCAGGGTTAAGGATCTTTTATTCATTGCTTTCCACATCACAGTTCAGAACAAGATGTAAATGCAGCCAAGTGCAATATTGTGATTTGCACATTTATATTAATGCAAAAATGGTCTTAGCTTCGCATGATGTTGATTTAATGCTCATGACACCACTGCAAGTGAAAATAAAAAGCATTGTGCTCATCCTACAGAGTGAAACAGGAGAAACGAGGAGCTTTTTCCCTAGGAAGATTGAAACTCACTACAGTAGTGACTTCTACAAAACTGCCTTCCATTCTCTTGTGGCCTGCTCAGACTCTCAGTCTGAAAACAGTTGTGGTTCTCATAATCAGGACATGTGGGAAAGTAGACTGTTCCAAATAAATAATGAGTTGCCAAAATGTGTGTAGTCTTTCCCCAAATTAGGATAATACATTTCCTGGTAGGATGGTCTCCACCTGGAAATGGGTCCAATAGACCTGCAGAGTATATGGTAAGGACCCTGTGTGGGAAGGGCAATATCTTAGTGGTACAGCATCTGCTTTGCACCCAGAAGGTCCCAGGTTCAGTCCCCAGCATCTCCAAGTAAGGGCTAGAAAAAACATCTAGCTGAAGCCCTGGTGAGCTGCTGTTGGTCAAGGTCAGGCATCCCAAAACTTGGCCCTCCAGATGTTTTGGCACTACAGTTCCCATCACCCCTGACCACTGGTCCTGTTAGCTAGGGATGATGGGAGTTATAGTCCCAAAACATCTGGAGGGCCAAGTTTGGGGGTGCCTGGTCAAGGTAGACAATACTGAGCATGATGGACCAATGTTCTGACTCGGTATAAGGCAGTGTCCTATTTTCCTAGAATGATCTCTTCAACAGCTGCTTGGTCAGTGACATGGTCCGTCTCTCAAAGGCTCTATGCACCCATTCATATAGTGGCTCTTAGACATATTCTGCTCACTCCAAGGGAAAAAAATTGTGAGGCAGTTAAGATGATGACTGGAGTGGAAATGTTAGGAGTGTCCTAGTAAATCTGATCAAAAAATCTATGATGTGGTGGTATAAGAAGGTCAAGGTGTTATTTTCACTTACCATTGTATTGTCGGTGTGTCAACTATATCTCTTCTAGGTGGTGGATGTGGTTGTTACTGCTTTCCCATTCATATCCTGAGAATGAATCATCAACAGGTCATTGTGAACATTGCTTGCCAGTCATCTGGCTGATAAAATCATCCCTATCTTGGATGCCACAATTAAGAATGAGTCCATATGTCTGGAGTGTCAGTAACGTCTGCGTTATCATTTCTTCAGCTGATGAATTTCAGTCCTTTGCTGTCAAAGACACGGAGAGGATGCAATATGGAAGACCATATGAAGATTTTATCCAGTTTCTGTCTGTTGACTGAAGTTTCTGGAAGGACCTGCAGGACATGGTGGGTTTTTATTATTATTCAGGAAGTGTAGGATACTATTGCTATTCACTGGAATTTAAGCTATTCTTGGTTTTTAGAAGGAATATCTTAGCTCAGGCTTCCCTAACCTGGTGCCTTCCAGGTGTTTTGGACTACAACTCCCATCATCCTTGACCATGTTGGCATGCTAGCAACATCTGGAGATCAGCCAGTTGGGGAAGGCTGCCTTAGCTGCATGTTTGGTGTTCCGACTGCAGTTGAAATAAAACTGAAGTGACCGTACTCATTCAGAATCTTAATTTGTGTATTCAGATTCTCATGTTTCATATGTATTCATGTTCTAGCTACAAAATTTGGACTGGCAGCTCTTCTTACTGCCAGTCCAAATGAAGCCAGGTCATGTCTTCATCTGGACACAACCATCTTGTGCTTGCTATGCCATGTTTGCTACACAGAAAATAATTTATAGCCATCATTTGGCTCCTGTTCAAAAATTCCCCAATGTTGGAAGACACCAAATTCTGGCTTGGAGGAACTTAGCTGCAGTCTGGCTCCTTCTTCATCAGATCATAGGCAAGCGAAAACTTGCAGGGAAAGAGTTACTCATTTAAGTGTGGTTCTCCATCTCCCGCTGATTTTGCTGGAATCCCTGTGGCAAGTATGCTATTTTTTTCAGTCCTTAAAAGTGCTTACAATATGAATCAGCAGCAACATGCTGAGCATCTACATACTGGCAAGGGCTACAAACATCCCATGGGGTGTGGAGACTCTCCATGTGATGACAGTGCTCTCTGTGGCAAGCCTGTCTACAAGATGGGGCTCACTCACCATGAGAAGCAGGAGTCCCACTGCTTGGGTAATGAGCTTATGAGCCCTATTAATAGAGCAATGCAAGGGTTCATAGACTTCATGCTCATCTTATTTAGTAGTTATGCTGTTTCATGCTCAATTCAAAGTAGCACACACATTCCATTGACTCCCCAGTTATAGATTCCAGGAGTAAATAAAATAGCATTATTAGCACTTAATTAGGTTCTCGCAGCATAGTGATTTATGGTGAGTGTAGCAACCTATTTGCTTCTAAGCCAGGTACAAGATTCTGGCTGCTACTATGCCAGACTCAAGGTATGTGTACTGACATCCAAAGACTTAAAAGAGCTTGGGACCCAGATACTTGGCAGAGTGCCTGCTCCTATATAGACTTGCCCCAAGTTGCTCTCTTGGCAGTGTCACCCTGTCCTCAAATTCATTAATACAGCTATGCAGGCAAGGGCATTCTCAGTGCAAACATTCCTCATGAATTTCCTTCCCCTCTCAAATAAGGCTGGCACTGACCATTATGTGCTTCGGGGTCCAGTTACATACACTCCAATATAAACACCGACAACATTGGCCTGAGAGCACTCCAACTGGAGGTGTCATGGGCTTTGAAGACACTAGAACTCAGGACGAAAGGGAGAAATGCACTAAGAGGAAGGCACGCTTGGCAAACCCTCACCAAGCACCATGTCCCCACTGTGGGAGGATGTGTGGATCCAGAATTGGCCTCCACAGTCACTTACGGACTCACTGTTAAAACCGTGACCATGGAAGACAATCTTAGTTGGCTACAAGTGACCGCTAAAGAACACACACGCCATTTCTCACTCCCCCCGCCCACTGACCCTCCTCAAACCTGCCCCCCATTTTTGTCTCCCCCAGCAGAGACTTTCCTATCAGAAGGAGAAGGCCAAGTGCCAGCACCACTACACCAACAGGACACAGCACACTTGTCATCCACCGCCCTGAGAGAACCCCTTAATCCCGATGTTATTTTACTTTTTGGTAGATTGGCAAAGAAGCAAGAGTAGATGCGGAAACACAAAGCATTTTTTAAAATAGAAATCAAGACTCATTATGTTCTGCTCTGCTCTCCCTTTCTTCCCTCCCAGGGTAGCCCTGTCCTCTGCCTGCCCCAATTCTTGGCACGCTTGACAGGCGGAAACCCAGGAAGTGATGGCATCGTCCATGTTAGGCCACCAGACGTAACACCAAGCCAATGCCTTCATTTTGACGATTCCCAGGTGGCCAATGTGCAGAGCCTCAAGGACGCATTGACGGAGTCTTTGGGGAATCACAACACGGTCTCCCCACAGCAGACAGCTGCGATGAGCTGAGAGTTTGTGTTGCCTGGTTGCAAATGGCTGGAACTCTGATGCAAAAGGCCCTTGTGGCCACACCCACCACACCCAGTTGAGCACACAGCTGATGGAGTGATCCTGGGCCTCAGTGGCAGCAGCCTCTGCTCCTTACCAAAGCAGGAGCCCAGCAGCGGCGGACATGGAGAGGCAATGGGATGCTTCCTTGCAGCAAGTGCAGCTCACGCTCCTCCCTGAGCTTGGCAACGGCAGCACTGGTGGGGGAACTAGGGGCAAATCAGAAGCAAGGATGGTTTTCCAAATTCCAGGACTGTCCCTGGAAGATCAGGACACTTGGGGGGGGGAATATGCAGTTAAAACCCACCTATTTGGTCAGGCTTTTGCTCTGATGAAATTTTATTGGTTTTGTTGCTGCACATGTTATTTTATTGTTGACTTTGAAGGATTTAATGCTGCAGCTCATGGTGGGTTGCTTTTTCAGTAATGAAGAGTGGGCTATAAATATTTTAAATAAATAAAAACCCTTTACTGCTTTTACAGAAACACAAGGAATTCAATAGTTTTCACCCAATGCTACAAGACAGCTCAAGTAGCTTTTCATTATACTTCTGCATAGAAGCTGTGTATGACCATGTTGGATCTAGTTGAAACATAATTTTTCAATTCATTACTACAGGCGGTGTAAATAATATCTGGGATATGGTTTTCACATTCATAGCAGAAATGAGCAATGGAGATATTTACTGTTGCTATTCCCTTGAGCATTTTCCTCCCATATATGTGTACTTTCTCACAGTAGCCTGTCTGCACTTTATAATTATATAAGAAAGTAAATTCATTCATTATTTTTGGTAGATATAACTTCTTATCCATTTGTAATTAAAGCAACACCCATAAACTAAATTATATTTATAGGCACAGATCACATAGTCTTCTAAACCAAAGTGTTCTATAAACAAAGTCCTTAAGAGAGCAATCCTATGATGCTCCAAAGGGTAGAGACAGAGGTCCACAGGTGTAGAAGGAAGTCCCTCACAAGCCCCCTTTCCCCCACATTATGGGCCCAGAAATCACCCTCTGTGTTGTGGTCTGATAGATGTCATGGGATGTGGGAGAAATTTGGTTCATATCACTTTTAAAGGCAAACTTACCTAATCTGCACTTTCCATGACAAGATGCAAACTGAAGCACAGAAATCCTTTGAAATTCACACTTTTCCAAAATATAAACGCATATGTTGGGGGGGGGCATATTAAGAGAAATTGTTTTGCAAAGTGGTATCTGTTAGGAGAGATTTGAAGTAAAATGCTGATGAATTTTACTGTGGACTTTAAAAAATCAAATTTGCAAACTCATGTGGAAAAGTGAATTTAAGACTGGGAAAAAGAAACCATATGTATTTGCATGTCAAAGCCCCAAGCGACCCCCATGAGAATAAAGTCACAAGGACACAGAATTTTAGGTTAATGTGAATGGCCAAAATTTAGGCCACAACTTTACTGGTTACAGAATGTGAGCGGTATTGGTTTAGGCATTGGCATCAACAGACTATATCTGAATCCTGCCCGCCTTGCAGGAAGTCTGGTAAGGGTAAACCACCAGTAGGGGGAGCCCCGCCAATGTGGATCGACTCAAGCATCCCCTAGGTTCCTGCCAGGGTTGTGGCATGGCCCTAGCCCCTCCCTAGGCTTCGGACAAGATCCACACCCCCGGATTCCTTTAACGGAATACCCTTGAGCATGGAGGGGCAGGTGATGGCCACACCTCCCCTCCCCCATGCATTGCTATTCCAGTGCCTAACCGCCAAACCTTACAAAGTTGTGATGATTGCAACGAGGTAGGCAAAAACCAAGTGGCCAGTGCCGATTTGCCAAGTGGAAAAAGTCCTACCAGGCCCCTCAATGGCAACCAACTGAAGTCCATAGCAAGGCCAATGACACAACCTGAACAAAGGGTGGGAGGGATCCACTGCATGAGGCTGAAAAGGGGTGATTCAGTGTCACGCCATGGTTTAAATTGGCCCCGGCCATGCCCCCCAAGCTGCCTGATTGGCTGCTTGGCTAACTGGTATAGGCGGGCCTCCCCAGCGTAAGGTGGGACGCTGTCGTCCCCCCCCCCCCATGCTGAGGGGGGAGGCTTGGTGGCTCACCCTCAACGCATCCCCACAAAGAGGTGGAGCCGATTTGCCCACCCCGATGTGAACCACAAGCCAAGGAATCAAGGAGAAAACCTTGGTTTTGGGTGTGAGAAAGACCAAGTGTCTTCTCAATCCTAAAGCCTACTGGTGGGCTTTGGGTAAGCTACTCTTTCTACATCCAGCCCCAATTCATCTAACCTAGGGAATTCTTGAAAGAGTAAAGGGTAGAGTCCAACACAGAACAGTAGAGACTGAAATTGTGCATTAATTTGTGACACTAGCCTTTAAATAAAGTTCTAAAACTTAGGAATGTGACTTCCTTTGTTATGCTTTCGCTTACTACACATTTTACTAATGTTTGCTTGAGAATGTAATGGAGATTGCACAACATACAGATTTTCTGATAATACTAAAAGCTGGTGCAGCATCAACTTTGCTCTATTTGAAGGCATAGAGTGTATTTTCTAATTCTGCTGATACTGAGCGATACATCTCTTCATGTACCCAACAATGAAAGCAACTGCAAAAAACGGGCTAGTTTGTTGCATTCAAACATATGAGAGTGAGGTCACTTCTGCTCATATTTGATTTTCTGTGCTTTTTCCATGTGGCTCTAATATAGACATCTATGTAGATAATTTAATATTTGCTTTATGAGGAGAGTGTGATACTTTCTCTTTTCACACATCTAGAAACATTTCATCATATTCTTGCCATTTACAAAGATACTTCCTTGACACAGCAAATCATCTGTGAGTTCCCTGTCTCACATTATTTGAAATCAAACATATTGAGGATTTATATATTTGGTTTACAGTATAGTTTCCTTCTCATTCACAATTCTTTCAGCACATTTACACTTTTTATTAAAACATGTTAAAGCACTTCCATTATTAAACAGTGCTTGAGGGAACCAGTGAATGATAACAAAACTGGCATAAATCCCAGCGTGTTCTGGGGAGACGAAGGGCTAAGGATGCTAACTACCAAACAGAATGACAGTAATTAAAATTAATGAAAAAAATTACCACATAACACACACTGTTTTGACATACTTCCCTAGGTTATTCAATACTTTTCAGAATCTCAAGAGATAGCCATCATAGGTGAAGTTTGGGAACATCTCAACACATCTTATAAACAAAATCATAGCTAAATTAATATGTCAATAAAAACTGAGGTAAAAGTAGCTTTTTAAAAACATTAGAAAATCTGTAATTGTGAGATTGTGAAACTGAGTGGTTATTGTACAGTGCACAGTCTGGTAAAAGTCTATCTTCTCTTAGCCAACTAAGTTCTATGCAAAGTAGATCTAGTGAAATTAATGAACCTAAGTTAGTCATGCCTATTAACTTTGGTGAGTCCAGTTTGTGTAGGACTAGCATTGGATACAACCCTAAGACTACATTTGAGGCAGTGAGCTCAATTGTTCTAGTATGTTCTAAGCTTAAACATACATGCCAAGGAAGCCCACGTAAGAACAATTTATAAAATGCCTGTGGTAGGGTTGTTAATACTACAATTTCATTCCCTCTTCCCATTAACTACAAGGAATCCAGACTTTGGGGGAAGAGAGGAACACTCTGAGCTTGCCTTTGCCAACACACTTCCAGCCACAAGTGATCCAGGACCAATGAAGCCAAATGATGGAAGATTTGGGACAGATAAAAGAAAGTAGTACTTCATGCAGCACATAATTAAGTTATGGAGGCAATGGTGGCTTGGACTGCTCGGGGGAAAAGACTCAACAAATTCAGGGAGGACAAGGCTATCCATGGTACTAGTCACAATGGCTATGTTCTACCTCCACTGTCAGAGGCCTTATGCCTCTGAATAACAGCTGCTGGGAATCACAGGTGGGCAGAGTGCTGGAGTCCAGCTGGCAGGCTTCCCAAAGGCATCTGGTCAGTCACTCTGAGAACAGGATGCTGGTCTAGATGGGCCATTGCCTGATCCAGCAGGTTCTTTTTATGTCTCCTTGTGAGTCAACGACAAAGACAAGACCATAGTATTGTTACTTACATTTGTCCCAGAAACCTCCCGTTAAATTGATATGCCTTGGAAGGCTTGAACATCTGTTTAATAAACATGAGGAATATAATAAAGATAGTTTCCCTTGTTCTAAGCAGAAAGAGGTAAGACTGTTTTTTTTCAAAATATTCAGTTGTCTCGTAAAGGGAAAGAGATTACCAAAACAAAAAAATAATGTTATTGAGATGTTGCGGTATGTAGCATGTATGGAAACATAATTAATGAATTATGAAGCGGCTACAATATCCTTCATCAGTAGGCACCCTTTGTCCAGTTTTTGTGCTTCAGAATGGTCCTTTCTGTTGGAATAGAATACAGTGGTACCTCTGGTTAAGTACCTAATTTGTTCCAGAGGTCTGTTTTTAACCTGAAACTGTTCTTAACCTGAAGCACCACTTTAGCTAATGGGGCCTCCCTCCTCCTGCTGCAGCTGCACCGCCGGAGCACGATTTCTGTTCTCATCCTGAAGTAACGTTCTTAACCCGAGGTACTATTTCTAGGTTAGCAGAGTCTGTAACCTGAAGCGTATGTAACCTGAAGCATATGTAACCCGAGGTACCGCTGTAGAGTGTTTTTGTTGTTTGGGCTCTATTTAACCAACACCTTTGGTTTCAGAAGACATGTTGGATGCCTTAAATGTTAAGGATCTATAGATTAGTAGCATTGTTGTGTCATGATTTTGTAGCTGGGATATCACAGAACAGGTCAAGACAGTGGCATAAAATATTCTGACAACCTAAGAACGTTGCATATAAATATTGGGCATGCTTTCTTAAAGAGAAACATAGAACCTAAATAGCATTAACTCATATATTTGTTTCTTATCGAGTGTCAGACATTCTTGAGGACTTGGCAGAGTTCCCTAATCCCTCAAGCTCTGGATGATTTATTGCTCTCCATAATGTTCAGTGAAGTAATGATATGCCAGCTGCACAGCCTGCTCACTGGTGGCAGTTCTCCTACTCCCTAATCCAAATCTATATGCACAGAGAGAAGATCCATGCCAGCAGCTCCATAATTATAAGTTTGTGTAAGGTTTTTATCCCTCTGAATAATGTCCTGCAGCCGGACACACACTGATCTATAGGCAGACTCGCCTTTTACACCAAAAGGAACTGGTGTACCCATTCCTCTTCTGTGCTGGTTTTTCTAAAATGGCTTGTCCAGCCAGATTTACCTGTTTCATTGAATTATTGTTGTGTCCTGTTATATATTTGTGCTTGCAATTCCCTGTGATAGCTATTTCACAGAAGACAGGGTTTCTGGTGTTAATGGCTCTGTGAGATGTTTTTATTTCCAAATATCTGCAGCACTTGCCATTTGTGTGTGAATTTAATGTGGCACAATCCTATGTTACAACAGAAGAAAGAAGCATAATAACACTTTCCCCCCAACATGAACTGCAGATCCACCCCAACATGGCACTTTATCATTTGGCCTTCATCATGAATGCATGGAGATGGTAGGATCAAGATCAAAAGTACCAGTTAGCATTGCTTCAAAATGTCAGAAGTGCAGGAAGACATAATCTGCATTCCTAGATGTTCTCTGAACTCCCACTGGAATGCCTATTTGACTGAGGCTATACCATTTTGTAACAGTATAGTTGAGTTATTTACTATATGTCTTAAAGAGATGTCCTGGGGTGTGCAGCTATGTGTATTTTAATTGCAGCCACATGAAATTAAATACCATTAAAGTGAATTTAATTTGAATGATGCATTTGCAATTAAGCTATAGTTTAAATAATTATAGATTCATTCTAGAAATATTAGGAGAGGTAAACTGCAATCTGTAAAAGATGGCGCACATTGTAGAGAAGACAATAAAGGAAAATGAGCACTTGATAACCAAAGCCCTCATTTTCCTATTTTCTAAGTAAGTCCGCAGGAACAATTATTTTTTCTCTTTCAAAATTAACAGCAAAAGTAACAATTTCAGTAGTTGCACACATGATCAGCCAGTCTTGTGAATGGTTCAACACAAGTTCAAAGCATGCCAGAACATGTTCTGAAAAAATGTTTTAAAAGTACAGTATTCCATGCAAGGACACCTTGTTTTGCAAACAATGCTGAGCCACTGGCAAGACTTCCATTGCAAATCTGAGAAAGTGCAAGGGTTTTATGAACTGGACCTATGTGACAGATGTTATAGGACTGGGCTGAAATGACCCTCCATGCTAACTGGGTCGTGGAACAGGAAGGACCATTCAAGGTGGGGAGAACATTTCAGGGGCTGCTTATCTTTCTGACTGTCCTTTTTTCTAAGTACTCCAAGGTAGTGCTAAAGCACTCTCTCCTCACACTCTTGCAGGAGAGTGGGGCTGCCAGCTTCCATTTTATTTACCCCAAAAGGAAGAGGCCCTATTTAATGCTTCTTCTGGAGGAAAAGCAAGTGGTGACAGCCAACAACCCTCTCCTTCAGTCTCCAGAAGAGGGTGAGGTGATTTTAATACTCTTTCTTGGGCTGCTTTCAAAAAGCTGCTAGGTAAGCCCCGTGTTCACAAAAATGTTTCAGCCATTTCTCCTGTCCTCAAAAACATCCTTCCTGTTTTGATGACTATTTTGGCTCACCCCTACATTAGGCGCTTTGTTGAATTGAGTTAAATTCATGTTTGGTGGTTGACAAAGCAGCTGCAGAGAGCCATCAAGATTGGAGTCATGGCACCAGGGGAGAGGAGTTGAACCCTTCCCCACAGGCAGAGTGAGAGAGACAGAGAGAAACTAGTTCACAACTTGATCCAGTAAAGATCTCCACTATCAAAATAAAAGGGAAGGCATTTTTTGTTGATAGCTCCTCCTCCTCCCTGAAGCCTCTAGCACCTCAAAAAAATCATCTCCAAAGAGCTGGGGGCCCTTCAAAGTAACATAAGAACAACCCTGCTGGATCAAGCCAGAGGCCTATCTAGTCCATCATTTTGTTCTCACGGTGGGAAGCCCAAAATAATGACCTGAGTGCAACAACCACTCTTCCACCATGTGATTCCTAGCAACTGACATTCAGAGACATACTATCTATTACATTTCTTTCTTATTTATTTATTTGATAATGAGAATCAGGCTCAGATCATTGTGGCAATTCCTTCCTGATTTTTCAGTAACAATCCAAATAATGACATGCACTTGTTGATGTTGTCAGGCAACCTTTTAAAGATTAACTGATGCAGTACAATCACACAGTACTGCTTCACTACATTAATATATTCTAGCCTACAAAGAGACTAATTAATTTTGATTGCTGGCAGGCAGCTGCCGGAACTCCACCTTTCTGCATGAAGCCGATGTCAGAAGCCCCAGTGACAATTTATATCTCGTTACTGGGCATATGTTATTAATTTCACAACAGAGGAGTGTGAAGCCTTGGGGGAAGTGTTTTGGTGTTGCTTCCAAGATCTCATTTGCATTTCAGGGATTTCTGATGCCACTTATGCAATGTTTGCCCCTAACCTCTCCTCTGTTTGCAAAGGCCTTAAATGTACTGCTTAATAGGCTGTATGCCAAGTTGCTTGGTTTCAGTGGTTTCTGAAAACGCGTCTAAAGGCCAACAGAGAGAAATAGCAAGTCACAGTTTTTCTTGTTCAGAGAAGTAAACATAAAAGCAATGTAGTGAAGAATAACACAACAAGCTACCCTTAAGTATTCTAGTGAAAAACGAGAGTTCAGAACTGTTCACTGTTGAGCTTATTGTGCTTATAGAGCCAGTCCTGACAGACCTGAATAATTGGCCAATACTGTATTAAAAACAGGGCTGGATCCCACTTTCAGGGGGCCCTGGAGAGTGTCCTCTGATAGGACCTCTCCTACATCAGTGGGTCCCCTTGGGCTTACCTGGCAGCAGTAACAGAACTCTAAAGGTGCCTGGGAGATGCCCTTTCTTTTCCTTCCACAGTGCCCAGGGCACCCAAAGTAGTGTCAGCCTGGAGTATTGTGGGGAAATTACAATTGACACTAGCAGATCTAGTCACACAGCATGGAGGCCTGAGGCAAGTGTCAGCACTGATGGGCCCCAGCAGCTGCCTTAGGAAGCCTGGTGCTGACCCCACCAGGGCCTGATTAGGATTGTACCAAAGGACCACCTGGTCCAATGTTTTGCTCCCATCAGTAGACAGGCAGGTGCTTTTAGGAGACTTACAAAGCAAGGCATGTTGAAGATAATCCTCTATCCTTGTCCCCAACATCTGGTAAGATGTAATCAGAGTTGTACTGCCTCTGCACATGAAACCTCCAATTTTTGTCTTTTTCTTATTCAAATATTTATTTGATGAAATATTCCATAAACAACATTCTACAGATATCAAGAGTGGGATAATGATCTAAGTTCCAGAAAGAATTAGTTAATGAATAAGGCGCATGCATTTTCATGTGGATTTGTTGTGCAATCCTGTGCATGTCTACTCAGAAGCAAGTTTCCTTGAGTTCAACAGGAATAACTTCCAAGCTAAATGTGCATACGGTTTCAGCTTTACTGTGTTCAGAATCTCAGGTTTTCATCTGTCTTCTGATGTACTGAGTTGCTGGAAACTTAAATGGGAGAGTAGGGGAGAGAGATTGCAGGCCTTTAAGAGCCTGCCCTTCCAACCACACTTTCAACACCTGGCTGAGGAAGGCTTTGGTGTAACAAAGGTTGATGACAGATCCTTATGCTGACATTCTGTGTGGTGCTGCCTGTCTGTCTGTTAGCACACTGCTACTTTGTAAAAGCAGAAGCGCTTTATAGCTTGCTTGTTTTGAGAACTAGAAACACATCCTTTTGAACTTAAACCCATAAACTGCAGCCTCATATTAGTCACCTTGTGACAATGAGTTTGGGAAGCAAATGATATGTTCCAAAGATAAAACAAGACTTGCAATCCTGTCATTCTGCATGAAATTGATTTTTGACAAAAGTCTTTTTCCCCTCTCACCTTTGTAGCCTTAGAAACTTAAGGGTGTATGGGTTCAAATTCATGATCTTTATTCACTTAAAATATAGTTAAGCAATTAGCTTAGTAGGAAACATACCCTCCAATTTTATCCAAGAGTGACTCATCTGGTTGGGCAAAGCTGCTATGCTAGGCTCATGGCAGGTGGGAAGAGGCGAATGGGGAGATACTATATTGGTTCAACCACACCTAGCGAGCCATTTCTAATTTAACAGGAATGTAGTCTGTTTTACACTGGATGTAACATACGTGGTAGCTTGGATGTTCATAATGGCTTGTATTCAACAGAGTGTGACGCAGTTCATTCCAGTGGTGCAAGGATGTCCCCTTACACAGTGGAATGATGGGATAAACCCCTCGCGCTAGCGCTAATCATTGCACTAGCAAGAAATGTAGTTGAATACTGCCCTATATCTATTTATTTCTACATAGGACGGTGAGCTAAGTTATACATCACCCCAAGAGAGAGAAAGCATCGTCAAAAAGAGGTGGTAGTGGCTAAAGTGGAAATAGGTTTGCACAGAATTTGCCTGCGCTAGTGTATTTGTATAGCCTCAGTTTCATAGTTCTAAAAAGTGCAAGATTAAGAGATTAGATAGGGATGACACAATGCTAAAATATGCAAGTTTATGACATATATATATATGACTCCTGAATGATAGGGAAATGCATGGAACTAACTTGAGCCTCCAGAAACAACAGAACTGGCTTGCTTTCAAATCTGCTGTGAAGAGTTTCTCTCTGCCATAATATAAAGAAAATTTGCCTGGTTTCATTCATGAAAAGCTGTGTGGAGGGTTGCAGATGGGGAATAACAATACACTCCTAAACAGGTCTACTCGGAAGTAAGGCCCATGAAGTTCAATGGCTCTTACTTCCAGGTAAGTGGTATAGGATTGCAGACTTAATTGATTCCTTCACTGGAATTCATAAATTTATTGTCTGTGGATTATTATTGGTATTATTACTACTGCAAGAAAAAAATCATTTATAGTCGGTTGAATAAATGAGATTTTCCGTTTTTATTCACCTATCTTTACTGTTTGTTTTGATTTCTTCCTCTCATGGGCGTGGTCCTTTTGTGTGAACAGTGTAACAGGTGAGCTTAGAATCCCTCCCATATTAAAAGTATCGCCTTCCTTTATCTGAAGTTGTCCTCTGTTTGAAGGGCTGCACAATCTAGACTAAGAGCCACAAGAAGGGAGAATAGCAGGGGCCTTGATGTTGCATACCCTCCAGGATCTTGAGTCCCAAAACAAGAATGCACCTCTTCCCAACCGTGTTCATGCGTGAGTCTTGTGACCCACATGAGATTGTGGAATCCAAAAGACGCACTTTGGGGGTGGGAGGCTGTGCTCACACAGGGGATTATGTCAGCGATCAAACTAGGATATAAGGTGGTCCTTATACTTCTGGAGCTTATCAGTCAGGTCCGAGAGCAGCCCTACCTTGGCTACATGACACTAATCCAGTCACAAGGTCACCAATGCATGGATGGCCTTAGTAGACCATTTGTACCTCAGTAGGGACCCGGGTGGCACTGTGGTCTAAACCACAGAGCCTAGGGCTTGCCAATCAGAAGGTTGCAGTTCAGATCCCCACAACGGGGTGATCTCCCATTGCTTGGTCCCTGCTCCTGCCAACCTCGCAGTTCAAAAGCACATCAAAGTGCAAGTAGATAAATAGGTACCGCTCCAGCGGGAAGGTAAACAGCACTTCTGTGCGCTGCTCTGGTTCGCCAGAAGTGGCTTAGTCATGCTGGCCACATGACCCGGAAGCTGTATGCCAGCTCCCTCGGCCAGTAAAGCGAGATGAACGCCGCAACCCCAGAGTTGTTCATGACTGGACCTAATGGTCAGAGGTCCCTTTACCTTTAGGTATAAATAATAATTTATTATTATTATTAGTCCATAGATGCTTTCTTTTGATCATACTACTCCATATTTCTGGAAAAGTTATCCCTCCTCTCATTTTTTAAATATCTCCTCCAAACCCCCTTTTTGCTAAACCTTTCCTTAGTCACCATATCATAACATGTCAGTCCCAAAGTCTTGAAAGCCAGCATTTTGTAATGGTTAGAGTGTTGAACTTGGACTCGGGATCCACTTATCTGTGAAGCTCACTAAGGGACCTTGGGCCAATCACTACATCTCAACCTAAACTACCATTTTGTGGATAAAATGTGTAGGAAGAGAACCAGGTGCACCACATTCACCTTTTTGGAGGAAACGTGGACTATATAAATGAATAAATAATGTAAATTGTTTATTTACATTATTTGAAGTTTCATGTAACTAAACAATGCCCTCTGTTGCATGGTCCTTGTAGAAATGCCATCCCTACCTATGTGTGCAAAGTAGGGACAGCATCAATTTTTTTGCAGATTTGGTCAGAGTAACCCTATAGTGTAAAGAACTAAATGGAAAAAATGAGAGGATTGGCCAGTGGATCCAAGGTCTGTTTTATATTAATTCTAGTGTACCTGAAATCTTTTTGCCAAATTATAGACAAGACTTCAGCTTGTCTGAACTGAAGCTGCATACATTAGAGAAGATGTTCATTAAAATCTGGTTCCAGTGAGTTGTTTCATTCACGCTCTTCCTGCTGTACAATATAATGAATTCTTTAGACTTTGAAAGTGAGTTGTTGTGGCCTAAAGTAACAAATCAGTTTTGGAATGCATGCTGTCTGTTGTAAATGATTTGGGGGTAATAAATTTTCTGTTACAAAGCAATAGGCAGAGTTTTCATAATGTTGAACAGTTTGGACTTGTCTTGAAGTGAACAATGTCACTAAAGCAATGCATCGGTTCCAACTATTTGTTATTATAAAAGGTGATTTTTTTTTTGTCCTTAAGGTAGAATCCTCATCAAATTTCATTCTTTGCTGTAACATGTTTTATTTCATATGTAGAACAAATAAAAAAATATATCTGAGTGTATTGGGTATCTGTTGCATTCTTCAATGTAAACCACCTCTGGCTACTTTGTAAAATATATTTCTTATTAATTAACAGAGAAATGTTTAATATGAGCCCTAAATCTGTTGAACGGTCCTCAAGATTACATACATTTCTAACTATACAATATAGGTAGTTTGTGGCTATATGTAATAATAAGAGATTCTTCCAATGTATTTCCTCAAATTAACTTTATAATGATTTATTGGACATCTTATTTTATTTCAGTTATTTAGCACCTCTTTTAAAGATACATTTTCCCAAAGCAGCTAACAAGGAAAAGACACTTAAGCAAAGTGACCAGAACACAAAGATTAAAAATAAATTAAAGAGAATAAATGCAAATCATAAATATATGGCCATTTTTACTGTTTGATTTAATTTCCTTTCAGAAAATGATTCTCTGCCCTAAAACTTGGAGTGTCTTTAAGAATTACAAATATTGACATGGTTTTGCTGGTACCCTCACATCACTGCTCAATCCGCTCTGCTTTTCCCTTTCTTTTCTATTTGTTTGAAATGTGTGAACCACATTCACTAGAATCAATTCAGCTTGGTTTTAGGTATGCAATCACACACATGAAGGATAAGGACATAATATATGTGTAAACAGCCAGCATTATTGAAACACCAAAAGTTGAGAGTTAAGAGGAAAGGAGAATTCTTCAACAACCTTCAAGCACCTGAACAAGTCACATTCCTTTACTGACATTTGTTTCCCAGCAAGCCCTAATACTTCAGGGCAAGTCAGCCTAGAGGAAGAAGTCAGTATACCTCTTAATTATAAACAAGACAGAATGTCTCTTTAAACTTCTTTGTCAGAGTACATCCATGCAGGTTCTTCAGGTTATTTCTGGTCAACGGGGACGGCAGCAAGTGGTCTAATTGCTAACATCTGTAAATGTATTGCAGATAATGTATTATTTTTTCACTCATTTTGAAAAGAAAGTTACCGTACATGTCAGAGAACCCACCTTCCAACAGAACTTATTTATCCAGAGGTCTTGGCTGTTTCTCACCGACAGGAAGGAATACATTAAAATATTCTCTGTCAATTGCTCTTTTGAATGTCAGTAAGATACCAAAGTTGCATCTGGAATTTTGACAGTTTCTCACCATCATTACCAATCACTTATTTGTGAACAATCATGTGGTGCAGGGTATAAGACTTCCCTTCACAATACCTTTAAGGCAGTATTACCTAACCTGTAGCTCTGCAGGTGTTGCTGGGCTAAAACTCCCCAAATATCTGGCCGTGCTGCCTGAGGCTGATGGGAGTTGGGAATCCCACATCATCTTGAGAGCCACAGGTTAGTCGCCCCTGCTTTAATGCGCAGCAATTGGTATTGCGTGATGGATAAGGGTTTGTCTGTGTGTGCAAACACTAGAGAGGGAGAGAAGTAACAGGTTTAGTGGCTGAGTTGAATTGCAAATAGAAAGGTTCATCACCATAAGCTCAAAGCTGCATTGCCCTCTGGCCATATCCTGAACCTTGCCTTCATCTCTCTCACCCCATGACAGAGCTACAGTTCCCAGAGTTCCTTGTGAAGGAATATTGTTTGTTAAACCATCTGGGAATTGTAGCTCTGTGAGGGGAGTACCAACTTCAGCTCCAGCACATCTTCTGAATATTCTTTATTTTGACTTCTGCCTGCCTCTTACACACTTTCTGTCTATCCTGGTCACAGAAGTCTGTGCTTGTGGATTATCTCTGTGGTCAGACTGGGATACAGTGGAACCTCGGCTGTCAAACATAATCTGTTCCAGAAGACAGTTCGACTTCCAAAAGTTTCAACAACTGAGGCACAATTGCCGGTCAGCAAAATCCATTGAAAAATGGAGAAACACACCTTGGAAGCTGTTCAACTTCCAAGTTGCATTCTAAAATGGAAGCATTCACTTCTGGGTTGTCGGTATTTGAAAGCCGAAACGTTTGACTTCTGAAGTGTTTGACAACCGAGGTTCCACTGTATAAGGGTTCAGGCAGTCCCCAAGGTACCCTGGACCTAAGTTGTTGGGGCTTTGTAAATGAATGCACAGGGATGCGGGTGGCGCTGTGGCCTAAACCACTGAGCCTAGGGCTTGCCGATCGGAAGGTCGGCGGTTCGAATCCCCACGATGGGGTGAGCTCCCGTTGCTCGGTCCCAGCTTCTGCCAACCTAGCAGTTCACAAGCTCATCAAAGTGCAAGCAGATAAATAGATACTGCTTCAGCGGGAAGGTAAACAGCGTTTCCATGTGCTGCTCTGGTTTTGCCAGAAGCAGCTTAGTCATGCTGGCCACATGACCTGTAAAAACAGACTGTGGACAAACGTTGGCTCCCTCGGCCAGTAAAGCGAGATGAGCGCTGCAACCCCAGAGTCATTCGCGACTGGACATAACTGTCAGGGGTCCTTTACCTTTTTTAATTAATGCAAGGACTTTGGAAGTGGCTTGATAATAGATGAGCAGCCAGTGCAGAGGTTTTAACAATTGTGTCACATGTTGTCGGTCATAGGTTCAGTCACTTGTTCACAACTGTCAAGCATACAGTACTCAACCTTGTCCACATCTTCAGGTTCCAAAGACAACACTTGTTTACTACAGCCAATGACCGGGTTGAAAAAGCAGCTTGTCCCTTCTGCTAGTTAATCCCCCCTCCTCAGTGGTTACAGTTGTTTAGGCTTCCCCCCACCCCACCTGCACAATGACTGCCTAACTCTGCAACCATTGTAAGCAATGGCCCAGAAAGAAAATCCCATACATTCACAGAACTCCATTTGCCCTGATTATCTATTAAGTCCCATACCAGCATGTGCTCTGGATCACAGCCTGTGCATTGGGGGATTAATCCCATATCACAAAGATATGGGTTGTACTCTTGTACTCTAGACAGGGAGGATCCTAGTTCCCAGTATGCCTCCTGAAATTTGCCTGGTGAGACATGCTTCATAAATTTCGTACATGCCCATCCCAGCTGCTGTGACATAATAGTGATATTTAGGGAGAGCCTCAAGGACGTAATGTGATACAGGGAAAGGCAATTAAAATATATTAGCCTTTTACTACTGTGTTTCGGTATAATCAGACAGAATATTGGTGGCAGTCCTCTGGTGCTTGACCAAGCAAAAGCAAAGTGAATACAACTTTTAGAAGGCAGATGCTTAGGGCTCTTTGTGTATGTGTGTTTGTTGTTGGTGTTACTAAGGCATTGCTGATGAACTTCTGAATGCTGTAAGTCTATCATGCAGCCTTCCATTTCAAGATTCAAATTTGGCAGCTCCTTTCAGTTCTCAATGGGAATTGCTTAAGGTGATAGCAGCGCATCCACCTACATAATCAAACAACATCAAAGCTGGTGATATATACTTTATAAAAACACAAATCACTGAATGCGTAACACTCACCTGACAGCCAAAATATTTCCCTAATTATGATATTAAATTTAAAATGCCAATTAAGATTAATTAGATTAATTAGGGTATATTGTAGTATGTGTGGAAATAATAATAGTGTGGAATGTTGAAGGATTAGTCACTTAAATTGCTTACATTTTAGATCTACCAAAATAGCAAATTGAAAACTTTGTTGCATAACGTAATCATAACGATTGCCATTGCAGGACAATAATTTTAGGAAGTGGGGTCAGGGAGTGATTTATGAAGACCCTTTCCCTCTCCCCCTTTTGACAAGCTTTTGGAAATTGCTGTGTTCAACTGGCTCAGGAGGAATTTGTTTGTCCTCAACTTTTCGGATTGGTTAGGTTTACTCATTGGACCAAGAAATATCAGCCTCACTATAGATCAAGGATATAGAATGAATATGAACACTGAATGAAGATCCTATAATCTTCATTCATCCATTCCTCAGTGATGCAGCATGCAGCCAAATCTGAGTAGCTACACAGTGTCACTGAGATTATCACATGCACTACTTAACTATAATTAGCTGATGTCACAACTAGGGAAGTCTTAACGGGGGGGGGGGAGGGCAGTGTGTGGAATAGAAATATCCTGCTCACACCAAACCTCTGTGCATGAGCAGCTGCTTACACAAAGGCTTCCTTTTTCAGATCTCTGCCCTGAACCTGCCAAAATCAGGGGAAGCACAGCAATAAGGATAAGTCTTATGTGTAGTTTGCCCAGAACTTCTTCCATACCTTCATGCTGCTCCTTTCTGAGGCTTAAATACTAAACTGACAACTTTCTCTTTCCTCACAAAGGTAGACTCCAAACTATTTGCTACCTTAACAACTGAACATTCCTTTTGCAACCAAACCAACTCAGTCAGTGCTTCCAGCTTTATAGCTCCAAATGAAATAGAATATCAATGGTATTCGGTGATCTCACCTGTTAAGATGCTGTTTGTCATTGGTACAACCAATAATTTGGGGATAAGATTTGAATACTCGCTGTTCTGCTTCTTACAGGATTTGAGAACAAAATAGATAGGAAAGGGTGAATATTGTTTCAAGAGCCCTTATGAGGGATGCGGGTGACGCTGTGGGTTAAACCACAGAGCCTAGGACTCGCCGATCAGAAGGTTGGCGGTTCGAATCCCCGCGACGGGGTGAGCTCCCGTTGCTCGGTTCCAGCTCCTGCCAACCTAGCAGTTCAAAAGCACGTCAAAGTGCAAGTAGATAAATAGGTACCGCTCCAGCGGGAAGGTAAACGGCGTTTCCGTGTGCTGCTCTGGTTCACCAGAAGCTGCTTATTCATGCTGGCCACATGATCCGGAAGCTGTACGCCGGCTCCCTTGGCCAATAAAGCGAGATGAGTGCCGCAACCCCAGAGTCGTCCACGACTGGACCTAATGGCCAGGGGTCCCTTTACCTTTACCTTTTATGTGGTAATATCTGAAACTTTTAAAAGACCACATTAGGTAAGAAATATATACTTTTTATAAGAAATAAAAAGAGGGGGAAAGATTCCTCCCTTTATAATTTATATTTTAGTACAGGCCAATAGAAAACGCTTTCCATCCAATATGTCTGACCTACATTCATTTTTAAAATGGACTTTAGAGCCTTTTTTGAGTGAGAAAAAGCAGAAACCAGGATGTCACGTTGGCATTTTTGTTTCCACGTTTTCTTTATCGCCAACTGAAGAATGTGTTTTTCATTTATACCTACCTGGTACTTTACTGCAGCCTAACAAACACTTCACTGCATTTAAAGAAAAGAAGTGTCATGCTAATGATATGTTACTTTCCCCCACATGTGTGTGTGCACGCACACACATCACTTGAAGGGTAATTTAAATTGTCTTCTCAAGGCATGGTTTGCATTATTGTGCTAAAATGTGCAAGTTAAGTACTGTAAATGGGTAGTGTGGGAGGAAAAAAGTCCCCCCCAATAAGATTTAGTGGTGAATTTTTTTCCTGTTCTGTATTGAAATATAATTGCTGTCTCTCTGCTAAATCTTAAAGAATGTGTCCTGCTTTTATTAACACAGCTTTTCATATTCAAATTGAATTCTCAGCACTTCAGAATTGCTTTTTAAGAAAGTAAAGCTGAAATTATTTCTGTAATTGTTTATAGTTTGTAGCTCTTCATGAAAGCAATCCTTAATGCATTTACTAGGGAATGAGCCCTAATGAACTCAATGGGTTCCTGAGTGAACGTGTGTATTTCATTTTTGTCATTTCCAGTGCTGGGATTTATCGCAGTGTATTTGCCCATCATATGCATTTCTTAGGATTAAAAGGCTCTAGAGCAGTCTAGGAATTAGAGGCTTTTTGGAACATTTATTTGTCTCAAATAAACTGACTTTGCTTTGTTGCAAATATGCTGAACTGTGGTCCCTAAAATGGTGTGTGTGACTGAGGTCATAATCCTGAAGTTGCTGGTTTTGAAGAACAGACATTGACTTCAGCTTGAAATTAGTCAATTAAATACTGGTACTCCATAGATGAGTGGGTTAATGGTATCGATTCTGCATTTTGAAGGAAGGTAGAAACGAAAAAGTAAGGGCACAGAAGAAGGCCAGACGGAGGAACAGCATGAGAATCCTTTTTGGCCAGCTAGAATGTATGTGCCTCTTTAATGTGGTGCAAGCTTTACTATGAGAAAACTGAGAAACTGAGCATGGATTTGCAAAAGGTGGATTGTAAGCAGTGGTGACTGCAATTATTCATCAGGGCCAAGGAACATTTCCAGTGGAGAAAGAACATTTCCAGTGGAGCAAGATTCACAGCAATGGCCTCCTTTTTTTTTTTGCTTGTAAAAAACCCGGTGTATTTGAAGAGCACTTGTTAAGGATATTTCATAAAGAATATGGGAGGAAGGTTTGCCTGCATTCTCCTCAAATGGTGTTGCTGCTGCTCCTTGCCTTGTTTTCAGTAGCAGGTCCAGAAGAACGTGGCACTTTGTGGGACCATATTTCATCACTCTGCGATACATGGAAGAGAAAAGAAACAAAACAGGATTTTAAAACTAAAATAAAAACTGAGCAGTATGTTGATTTATATAGATAATCCTATACTTTCATCTCACCTTTCCTGAAAGCCGGGTAAATGTTGAGGGAAAAGATCAGGTGGGCTTGTTTTTTACTAAAACCCTTTTATTTCTTCATAAACGTAGCCACTTGACAGGGGCTTTTAAAAGTAAACTATCTGCAGATCGGCAACTGGACACTTGAGTGGCATTTCTAACCTGCACGGATGCAGCACTCTGCACGGCAGACCACTTTTTGTTGTCAAAATAGGGCACTGGAGCTTTAGAAGGACACAATATTGTTAATTACCATTGAAGTGAGAGTCCACTGGCCATCAGCACTTATTTGATCCACTGAAAGGAACTGATGAAAGACTTGTTGAACCCTCTTAAGTTCTGCCTGTTTCGCTTATGATGCAATGTTTCCTTTCCAGCTTTTATTTAAAAGTCACTAAGCACACACACTTATGTGGAAGACTAAAATGTAAAGGGTTATTTATATATTTGCTTTATATTGCGCAGTCCAGGGGCAAAGAAGGAAGGGGGAAATACGCCATCACATTGCCTGTGTATTCTGTGAAAAGGCTGTATTCCTTAAGCATGTTCTCCTTCATAGAGAGCACGTGTTGCGGTGGGGTCTGACAGGCCACCCCTCTGTTACTGGGCGGGTCAGTATGGATGACCATCCACAGTGATTGGGCGGCTGGGCTACTGGGCAAATTTTGGTGCTGCCATTTAGGGGGACGGACCAAAGGTTATAAAATCAAGTCACGCAGCACTGACTGGGCTCTTTTGCTGCGTGCATCGGATCACTCGCCCACCCTCCCTAATCTAGGGCTATTGTGTTGACCTTGCTATGCCTGTCATGGGGCCGTCTGCTTTTGGGGCAGGGGCCTGGTAGGAATTTTGTCCATTTGGCTGATTGGCTGGTGCCATTCGGTTTTTGCCTATTGCGTAGCAAATCGTCATAACTTGTAAGGTTGCGGTTAGGCATTGGTTAAAAAATTGGTTGGTGGAAGGGTAAGGATTGGCGGTGCCTGCCCCTCCAATGCTGCTGCTGCAAGGGAATTCCATTAAAGGAATCCAGGGGCTTGCCATTCTTTAGTCCATACCCCTAAATGGGGCTTAGGGCCGCGCAAGCCCCTGGGAGTATGCGGGGGGGGGGATGAGGGTCTGGTGCCCGGCTCCATGCTCGCCCCAATATTGTTTTCCCTTACTGGCTTTCGCTGGAATCCGGAAGTCAGTTCTGTCCCGGGGTGTGGGGGCAGATAGTCATAACCAATGCCTAAGCAACCACTCACATTTACATATTTTAATAAAGTTGTGGCCAAAATTATGCCAAAAACCTTAAACAAAAATTATGTGTGAATTATTTAGGGGTGGCTTGGGGGACCTCGACACGCAACTGAGTATTGCGGGTAACTTCAAAATTTTATGTCTGGAACTACCAAAAGGATGTCACAGGTTTGTCTCCCGTGTCCATCGCTGGAAAAACAATGGTAGTAAATTCAGACTGACCATCTGTCCAAACACATAAGCTTTTTGTGTCTGAAGGCTATTTTACTATTTACTTCATTTGTTACTGAATATTTGTCTGTGCACCTGCAGGTTACACAGAATAGTTTTCTTTATATAAATATTTACATAGCAAGTACTTGCCCTCAGTCTCTCTTCATTTCCACGGTAGCAAAAAAAAGGGATAATGCCATTATAATGTAAAGTGACACAAGATGTATGCAGCATCTGCAATAGCTTCCTAATGGCAATGTGTTCTTCATTACCCACCACAGAAGTTGGCTTTAGGCTAATAACTTACTGCATTGAAGTTTGGCCACCGTAGAAACACACTATGGGAATGGCTTGAATTATTTCCTGCCATGATGTGGGGGGAGGGGCAGCGGCAATGAACTCATTTAATTATCCTGGAAATCGGCAATGCTTTCTACAGCGTTAGCTCCGCCCTCTCACAAAATTTTCTAATATGTTTATGATGTAGTCCTTTCCACATCTCAGCGTGGTGTATATCTATTTACAGAGTACTTGTTTTGATCTAATGCATTTTTTTTCAGCAGCAACAATGGTTGAGGTCAGAAAATTTCGTGCCCATAGTGACTGAATCTGAGCAATTGTGTGTTTCCTGTAATTTTTCTACACTTTCATTCAGTAAGACGCAGTGTTTTCAAGGACTAGTCCACTGCTTGTTCAGTACTGTGAGGATTCAGAAGTAAACTAGGCCCAAAGAAAAGCTAAGTGTTGTTTTATATTGTATTGGTCTAAGGTTTTTAGCATGCTGCTGCTGTCTGCAGTCTATCTGAAAATTAGATCACAATCATGTTTACAAATGGGCTTCTTTAGCCCTATTGAAATCTGTGGGGTTTATGATGTCCAACTGTAGTGCAAAACTGAAATCAAGTTCTCCACTCATAGTATAACTCTGATAGTATAGCTTTCTCACACTTTTTTCATTTTATGAATTTAGCTATTGCCTCTGACTTTGTGAAAGTAACAGGTAAATATTACATATCTTTTTATATACTGAAATAGTCTTCCACTCCAGCAAATCAGTTACAGAACTGTGTGACAGGAGTATAAGATATATTTTAACCTATATGATTTAGTGATCATATAATTGAAGTAAATTTTACTCATAATTATTTATTTTGTTTACATTTAATGCTGCACTTCTTCAATTTCACAGGATTATCAGAGTATCTCACCATACAAAATAAATGGTCACACCAATGGTGACTAGAATCCTGTTGCTTACTCTTCTCGACTAATTATACATGCATACTGTCCATGTTTTCAATATACCTCTTTTATTCGTATAAAGGTGAGACTTTCCTATTGTATTAAAACTGTCAACCTCTGACTGCCATTTTACCTTCCATTCTCTGCAATTTGTTTATAGATGATCCTTAATCTTCCCTTTTCCTCTTCCCTGTCATCTCCTCCTTATAGTGATTAGAAACCTTCCTCACCCTTGAGGAATGGCATGTCACAAACAATATATCCAGATGAAAGGGAAATACTTGACCAGCATGTCTTGTCAGCTCTTTGATCTCCTTGTGGAAGGTCTGTGCATCTTCCAACATTTCCTTTTGTAATGCGAACAAATGAAACACTGTCTTGTTTGGACAGAGAGATCTGCATGTTTTACACAGAAGGAAACACTGATCTCTTGCCACTCGCCTTTTGGGAAGAAAAATTCTGAGCCTTGAGAAATGAAAGATGTGCTTGGAACAAACACTTCCAGGCAAGGGGACCAAACTGATTGCATGCTGTTTTTTACATCACCTTCTAGCATAGTATTCTAATGTTGTTATTGTCTGCTTGCTGGGGCATTCCAGATATTTTAAATGTACCATATACTCAGACTCACTCTCTCTCTCTCTCTCTGTCTCTCTCTCTCTCTCTCTCTCTCTCTCTCTTTCTCTAATTCATTTGGAAATGCTTCAGTATGATGGCTAGTGTGGTGCAATAGCTAGAGAATTTGTTTGTGCTGCTACTGACAGTCTGAAGAGGACTGAAAAGGAAAAGTCTCCCAAGCAGGGCAGGAATATGAGGATGATCACACATAGTCTTTCTCTTTTCCCATCTAACAAGTGAATACCACTTATCCTGTAAGGCAAGGATTGGCAGGCTGTGGTCCTCAGATGCTGTTGACTTCCAAATCCCTAGATCTGCTGCCTGTCCCAGCTGTTCCCCAATCTGCAGAGTGAGGCAACTGCCTCATGGTACCCTATGTGCAGGCCAGCCCTGCCTACCCCACACCTGATGTCATCTCTGATGTCAGGTGTAGAGCAGGTGAGCATGACTTGACTGAAATGACCTTGCAAGGCCAAGTGGGAAGGCCCAGAGGCCCTAACTAGACCCATGAGCCAAAGGTTCCCCACCATTGGTCTGGGACCAGGGTATAAAAATATGCTAGTTTAGCCCACCATCTCCAGCTATTCTTACAGAAGGGAATCTTTCCTGACATTCTTCCTAATCTTGCTGCAACACAAACCAGCAAAGATGTTCCCTGAGGGCTTATAGTAAACTACTGATCTCTCTCTGTTTATGTTATATGAAACTCAGTCCCATTACTCTTTCTGCCTTCAGGCTAAACATACTCAGCCTTTCCACATAAGTCACTTATCCCGAACTTTAATGATCTCCATTGTTGTCTCCCTGTATCTTCCTTGAAATGGCCACCATACTTCAGGCCTAAACTGTTCCAAACAGGCATACAGCATTACCTCTTCTCTTGGTTCCCCTTTGGTTGATATGGCTGCTGCCATCTCCATAGCTGTTCCCAGGAATAACTCTGAGGAAGGTGTGGTTAGGCTTTCTTGGGTGTTTGCATATCACCACACCAGTTCACCAAAGTGGGCAGCCTTTGTGGATATATGAACATGCAAGGAAGCCAAACCACATGAGCAGAAGTCTTCATATTATTCACAAAGTAATATGGGATCTGTAGTGAAGATGATGACCAGCAGATAAGTGTGAAGGGGACTTATACAATTCCTTCCATCATAAAGCTCAAAATAGCATTTGTCATGAAGTAACATAATCACATTTATTAGGGCTATTTCAATCTCCAGGTCTTTCTCAAGACTAACAGCAATCCCTTATTCTATAGCCATACCTTTCTGTTTTCTTTTTCATTTTGTTGTTCACAGTGATACTGAATGCCACAGAATGCCACAAATTATAAATTGCTTTCATGATAAACATGGCATCAAAGTTCAGCAACAGCAGACTGAGTCTCTGAATGTTGCGTTACTTATTGTTATAGATCACTGCTGTAATACAGGAGGACAAAAAACCGAGTATAGGTTTAAGACAACCAACAAGTTCTGAAATATGAGAGAGATAAATCTTTAAAGAAGATCCGGAGGGAAATGATAGTAATAAGACATGTTAAACCCCAAAGCTGTCAGCAACTGCCAGTAATTCCCCCCGCTCTAAAAATGAAGTTAGTTAAATGTAAAATTCATTTTCGTGTTTTACTTACTGCAGTTTCATTACTAAAGAAATTGAGTTCATCTGAAAGACAAGAGCACATAATTGACAAGAATATCCCTGGCTCACACATGTTGTGGCAAGCTTTACACAACTCTGTTGTGGTAATTATGGTATCCTGCTGATCAAGAATAATTATCATTGCTATAGCAACCTCTTATGGAAGAAACTATTGGGGAGAAGGCTTGAAGAAAATGAAAAAAAATAAGAGCACAGTTCCTGGAGAACACTGCACAGCATGTCTATTATTTTGTTTAGGAAGGCATTAAATGCTTTCCTACACTATTCACTAGTAAAAAAAAATGTATTGAATCTCTCATCCATCTTGTGCTGTACATATTATTGTATGTGTTCTTAGTGCTTAAAAGAACAAGGCTGGATCATCTCCATTCTCCAGAACCACAAGTTGACTCAAGCATTAATTATTTGGCAGTAGGAGTTCTGTTCAGCAAGCTGGTGTGAGGTCTTACAGAGAATTCTGATCTCTAGGCACAGTTCAGAAGAAGTTAAGCTCACCTAAGTCGCAATGAAATCTACAGGAATTAAGCACTTAATTGTGCACTTGATTTCAATGGAACTTAGACACACCTTCCTTTTTCTGGGTTGTACCTTCCTATCTTACTGTGTTTTGACTCATTAAACGTTTTATATATTATTGTTGTTATTTAGTCGTTTAGTTGTGTCCGACTCTTCGTGACCCCATGGACCAGAGCATGCCAGGCATTCCTATCTTATATATTACAGGTATATGTTAAAAAACCCTTTATAAACTGATGTTTAAAAATGTATGTATGTGTGATGAGGAAACATAAACATAAGCTCACAAGCTTATACAGGAGCACCTTCTACACCCAGGGGCGGAGGAAGGGGGGCGGATCTCCCCAGGTGTCTTTACTGAGGAGGGGTGACATTTGGCAGTCGCGGGCGGGCGGTGTGCCGAATGTCCATCCGTGGCTCGCTCTGCCCCAGTGGGAAGCTTTCTCCGCCCCCAGTTGCAGGGCGTGGTGCCGCTCTATGCCCCTGAATGGCTATCCCGCGCCTGGGAGGGCACCCTCTGTGCCCCACCTCCCTTGGGAGCGCGCCCACCCTGGGTAGCACGGGCATATGCTCCACTGCTGCCTACACCCCAGGTGTAGTTTGTTTTTTATTAGCACTAATTTCAAATGACTTTAGGCCCGTAGATTTCAATGGGTCTACACTGAGTATGAGGGACGCGGGTGGTGCTGTGGGTTAAACCACAGAGCCTAGGGCTTGCTGATCAGAAGGTCGGCGGTTCAAATCGCTGCGACGGTTCAAAAGCACTAGCAGTTCAAAAGCACATCAAAGTGCAAGTAGATAAATAGGTACCACTCTGGCGGGAAGGTAAACGGTGTTTCCGTGCGCTGCTCTGGTTCGCCAGAAGCGGCTTAGTCATGCTGGCCACATGACCCGGAAGCTGTACGCCGGCTCCCTCATCCAATAAAGCGAGATGAGCGCCGCAACCCCAGAGTCGGCCACGACTGGACCTAATGGTCAGGGGTCCCTTTACCTTTACACTGAGTATGACTGAGTCAGGTACCACCCAGAGAACATCACCAGGATCCCAAGATGCCCTTCCCTGCATGCATGGGAGGCATGCTAATTTTCATTCTGTCAGCCCCTCTAACTACACCATTAAAATGATGCCTTAACTTTTAAGGGTGGCTTTGGATTGGGGAAAGGGATTAGTAGAAAGAGGGGTTGAAAAACTACTGTGTGCAGACAGTAGACCACATGCAGCTCTTTGGATCCCATCCTATGTTCTTTTGCTCATAACTGATTGATTTACGTTCTCCATCTATCTTTCTTTTCCATTCCTTTTTGCATGAACTGTAGAGCATCCCATTGTAAATATTTATTCCTTCACTTCATGACTTTAACAATGGTGCCCAGTGCTTCGGTTTGGAGAAGTGAGGTAGAAATGTGTTTTTAAAGAATTAACTTAGTAAATAAATGCCTTGTTAAGAGTGAGGATGTATGATTTAATCATCACAGGTAGGATGCATGTTAGTCCTATCCTAGGGAGTATTCCGTGGAACAGTGTATAATGCTTGCAGTTCAGAATGTGCAAAAATATTTGTAGCATCAAGGATGCCTCTCTTGACTCTTAAGAATGTCAAAGCAAAGACAGTTTTCCTCAGAAAGCTCTCTTTCCTTCATGTATGGCTATCCAGCTTCTCTTTAGTTAAACATTAACTAGTTTTTTTAAGGATGTGGAGCCTATTTTTATAACTGGAAGTCCCCTGTCACTTTCTGTCTTTCATTTTCCTTGTACTTAAACCTAATTCCTGATTGATGTATGGCATGATTCACACATGCAGTTCTGTTTGTGGTTGGCTGCTTGAATTGCAGCAGTTCATACCTAGCTTAACAGTTCAACTTGGCAAGCTATTGAAGCAGAGTTGCAGTGATCTCAGCTAAAGTAGGCAATGACCTGCGGCCAAGTTGCATAGCTGCTTAATAGAAAAATGGCTTGCTATGGTGAGCTACAGGCACAAAGCTGCAAGTCACTACAGACAGGTGGCTGTGTGTGTGAATTGGATCTGAATTTAAATATCCCCCCAAAGAAAGTAGCATTCTTATGATTTTGACTGAAAATCTGAAAGGCCCCAGGTATGAATCTTGGGTAAGCTCTACTTGCCAAGAGGATTCAAGAAGTGAGCCCTGTACATTAGAGGCTCTGGGGGCATCTTTCAGTGATTCATATGCTACATGATTTGCACGAAGAACCAGCGGAATGGTCAAGGAGCTAGTGAAGAGATAGCCTCTGCTGGAGACCCACTGCCAACAATAATACTGGGCTGGACAGACAAATTATCTGACTCATTGTAAAATAAGTCAGAAGCGGGTTTAGGGTAGGCAACTGGTTCAGCTGCGCAAGGCGCTACACTGCAGGGAGCAGCACAACAATGCTGTAAAATGGAGCACAAGAGGCAAGGGGGGCTGAATTTTAGCATTGCACAGAGCACTGCTGAAATTTGAGAGCCCAAAGTCTGCCACTGCATAGATCTACCTCCTATTTTCCCTGGGCTTTTTCTTTTTTAAGTTACTGACTCTGAAAAGCTCTTAGGGCTGTATCTAACCAATTTGTCCTGTTTGCACAAGTGCTTCTGCTTGCAAAGTGGAACTTCCCCTCCCCTGCGCACTCTGAAGTCTGTTCTGAGGGTTCCCCCAACCCTATGGAGCAGGTGGGTGTGTAGAGGGGAGGGCATGAGAATAGGAGCGGGGGGAGTCACACTGAACAACTAGAAGCCCTTGAGCAAATGACTTCGTTGGATACAATCCACAATACTTTGATTAAGCTTACACTGAAGGGAAAATTTAAGTGAACTAGAAAGGACAAAATATGTGACCTCAGCTTCTGTTAGACTTACCATGGGCTGCAAGACCAATGTGCGCTCTACAGTCTTAAGGTGCTCCATTAACCATGTCTACTCAGAAGTAGGCCCATGAATTCTTGACTTACTCCTTAGGAAGAATCTTTCGGACTGCAACTTTCAGGTGGCATGACTATAAATGCGACAGATGGAAACCATCCTTCTCCATTTTTGAAATTTTAAAATGTAGGAGAGTTAAGCCCTTCGCCCTGCTCTGGTTGTTCCTTCAGCCTTATCCTTAGTCCTTCACTCATACGTGAAAGCTGGCACATAGATATTAATATTTCTGGATGGTATTCCTACATGTGTGCCAACAGCAGATATATTTAAGGCGCTTCAAATTGCCGTGCTTCAGGCTAAACAGTAAATTAGAACATTACTTTTTAAATTATCATTTGTATCTTAGCTTTCTGGCAAAGAAGGTAATTAAGAAACTGGTTGTGAGTTAATTAATACATTTTGCTAAGTGTTTTAAGCAATTATTAGATCGTAACTCAAATCTAAAGTTTTGCAAGGTAGGTGTTTTTGTGTGTGTTGGAAGCCGCTGTAGTTGGAACCAGAAACCTTTAGATCTATGCTGAGCTTTCTCCTATGGTGTGTTAGTCAGAGCTGCATAAATGGTAAGTTCTGTTGTCTGAGCAGAACTTACTCCACAAATGCAATAACTGTTGGATTCAACCAAAAAAAAATTATCAATAAAGCACGGAAAAAATCTGCAAAACTTTTTTTTAAAGTCTACAAAATAATTATCAACAAAACACAGATAAAAGCAGTAAAACATTTAGAAGGAAATATAGAAAATGAAATTTTATGCCAAAATAATAGAATTTTCAGCAGGCATATAAAACAACAGGGCACTATATTGTTGCATGATTTTAGATTTTGAACATACATATTGAATGTTGTTGTTGTTTTTATACATCAAAAAATGAGAAGATCAGCAAAGATGATTGCATTGCTTCTCACTTGGTTGTTGTTGTTGTTTTTAATAGACAGAAGCAAAAATCTTCAAAATCCAAAACTGAAAACAGTGTTGGTTGGTCTGTATTGATATATAAATGTTCCAAATGTCATCTCAGTTGTGAAAAACTGCAAGGGCCCAGGAAAGGTGAAACACATCGAGTAATGAATCACGTTCATGCAATTTGACAGAAATATGCATTATATAAATTGTACAAATAAATGTTTAGTCCCAATATACCAATTTCATCTGCTCAGCATAAGAATAAAGACATTATCATAGACATTGGTCATGCACATATATTATTTGTGTGCACTTAAACTGGGCAGATGGGATAATGAATGTGGTATATACCAGATGTTACATTTCCTGAAAATAGATATGTTAAAGGAGCTCACAAGTGGTTGTCAATGCCCCTTTCATTAGCCCATCAGTCTAAATTTATCCATTTGAAATCAACACATTACTTGGTCTGAACTACAGGTCTCACCTTAGAACCTTCTGTCACTGTACTATCAATTAACAGAAAGGAAGTACAAAGTGGCATTGTGTAAATATTGTGTGGTAACTGAGAATTTTCTGACAGGTTTAAAAGAAATTTAGTCCTGAGTAAACAGATAAAGGCAGTTTAAAACAACAGCAAAAGTCTGCATGTGGAGGATTGAATAAATATAGGATTTCACTTTTAATGTTGTGCACATGGAAACAGCAGCATCCCTAAATATAAGTTTACAGAAAATAGCCATTTATGCATTCAAATAGGTAATGGATTTGGGGTATGAACCCGTGAGTCGCACAGAAAGCTGAATAATTTCCTGGGGACCATTTCCTAGACCATGCTGCCTTTTGCTTCTTGCGCATTGTATGCTGAGGCAATCTCTGGGTCAGTTGGCTAGCATAATGTGCGGTGAACCACTTGAGGCTGCAAACCTCTTATTCATGGGTAGGCAAACTAAGGCCCGCGGGCCGGATTAGTCCCAATTGCCTTCTGGATCTGGCCTGCAGGTGGTCTGGGAATCGCCGCGTGGATCGCCAGTGCACACGTTATTTCTCCCTCCCTCTCCCTCACACAGCGGTGGCGCCTCCTCCCTCCCTCCCTCCCTCCTCCTAGCTTCTCCCCGCCCTGCCTATAGGAGGAAGGGGGCTGAGCTTTGTTGGTGCCAGCAGCAGCAGCGCTCGAGCGGCTGCCATTTAAAGCAGCCACTCTCCAGAGCCCTTTTGTGCACTGGTCATCGTCCCACTGCCGCTGCCAGCCCCTGCCGCTCTCAAGACACAGGTAAGCAGCCACTGGGGCTCCTGGGGCTCTTGCACCATTCCTCCCCCAAAAATATAGTCTGCCCCCCCACAAGGTCTGAGGGACAGTGGGCTGGCCCCCTGCTGAAAAAGTTTGCTCACCCCTGCTCTTATTGATACAAACTGGTATTATTCCATCTGAGTAATTTAAAACCAGAAGACAATTGAATTTCCTTTTTTTTTTTTTAATGGTCCTGTCCCCCCAATATAATTTTTTCCTGAAATGAACTGTTTTCTTCTTGTGATGGAATTACTATCATGGTGCTAAAATTGTGCTTAGTGGCCCTTACAGGCATATGTTTTTCTTTCTTCTTTTGACAAGCATTTGAGGAGCTTTTCCCTTTTTTTAACATTAGTCAACAAGCAGCAGTTATGTAATGTCACCACTTGAAAGCACCACAAGGACCCATTGATTGTGTGGCAGGATAAACATGCACATAGGAGGCATCCTTGTCCCCTGTTTTCAGAAGACAACGAGATGAGAGGAATGCTCCGTCAAAGTTGGGAGCGGGCTATTTAAGTAAAGAGGGCTTTGAGAAGAAATGTATTTGGAGCCTAAGGAATGCACTTGTCAGCAGTTGCTTTTGTGCCAATAAGTTAGATAAGTATTACTGTTTACATACCGATTCATAGTGTTATTCAATAATCTGCATTGTAACCAGGACAACCTTGCCATCACGTGGCACATTCATTATGACTGAGATATGTATCTTCATAAAGAAAATGCACACCTACAAGGCACATCGACACCTAGAGGATCACCTGTGTTGTTTTCGGCTGCCAATCGGTTTGCATAAAAATAAAACACAACTGTGCTGAATTTTAGGGCCGCATGCTAAGATCACTAGAATACTCAGGGGTGCTTTATTTGACTTTGGCGATTATGGGAAGAAGTTCACTGGTCCCAGGCAATAAACACTTGGGTCTGACTCAGTTACTTACATTACTATGAGTCAGAGGCTGATGTGTCTAAGCAGCAGGTATCCAGGGTGATAGGGGTATCTGGCTGGCAATGTATTTTCTTCCATCCCAAACTGACAATATGGCACAAAACTGCAAGTTCAGGTTATAAGGCAAATATACATTCCTGTTGCTTGTATAAATCAGATGTGCTGAATAAAAGTATCCAGATTCTGAAGGGAGGGGAACCCTGATTATCCGTAAAGCAATGCATTAACTGACTTCATGAAGCATTTATGGAGCATAAAAGATAATCATATCACGTATCAAGAGAATCAGTAGTGATTCTTGTTACGATGATGGCTGGAAAATGTGTCAGGTTTTTTTTAATGAAAATGGAAGTTGGAAAGCTTCTGCTGTATCCATGGACAACCCAGATCACACATGACATTCTCCATGAGAATGTGTCATTGCGAATATTTGGGATGCATCAAGTGGAAAAGATTCTGAATATCCGAACTAGTCCAAAGTTTATAAAAAAAGAAATTTCAGATAATGAATGATGATTGTAATTATGAATTTGATTGAATCCAGGGTTCCCCTAATGACCCCTGTCAGCAGAACCCCTATGCAAGGATATCTGATTGCACAAGAAGGCTTCCTCCCCCTCTCTTCCCCAATGTGCCTCCCCCCCAAAAAAAAATTAGCCTTGTGGGGGTCTGGAGAAATATGTGCAGGGGGGAGAGAGAGCTAAAATGCTTGCACAGACAGAATGATTGAAAGAGTACAATGTTGACTTTCACCCACAGCTTTCCTACAGGGTGAAGTTAGTTAGACATGCTTGGTATATGGTCAGCCCTGGAAATATATTTTTGAAACCAGAATGGAGCTCATGTTCCTTTCACAAAAATATACCTCCCTGGTTTGACACACAGACCCTCCTTGATTTCAGAAGTCTAATTTAGGATCATTTTGTTATTGTTATTGTTTAAATATTAGGAGTCAGAAAACCCTGGTTGGTCTGCTCCAAATCTTCCCAGAGATCTATCAGTAGATTCTGATCGATCTTTATCCCACCCCAATACAGAGCAGAAAATCCACCTTCCAGTCAAACCAAAAGCAAAATATTCACCGGTTCCAAGAGCTGGAATTGTTCTCTCAGCCTGCAGCCTATCTTGACAGGCCTCTTGGAAACCTACTCTCAGGATACACTCAAAACTGCATAGACTGAGAAGAAATATGTCTCAATGACCATTGGACCAAAGGTTAGTGAGGGAGAGCTCTATAATTATTCAAGTCGGATAGTATGTCAACAACAAAGAAACAATTAGTGACGACTTCTAGTCAGTAGGTATTTCTCCTAAGTGATCCATTTTACAGATATGTAATTAAAGCTCTGTAATAATAGGTTCTGCGTATCTCTCGCTCTCTGTCAAAAAAGAGAGATATCCATCCTATCAATAATTGTAGGGTTGTGAATATGTCTCTTTTCCCTTCTCCATTACTCTCTCTATAATCAAACTCTTTCCTATATCTTGGTTTGCTATGGACACAGCTCCTACTGCTTTGAGGGATAGATACTTTAAAAAAAAATGAACTTGTTAACCTTTTCCAGGTGTATTTTTCCTACGTGCCAACTACATTCTGGCTAATGCTCAAAACTATTTTTTAGCGAATCTTTGAAAATTTTATTTTTCAAGCTCCTGAATATTTTATAATCACACTGAGGCCTAAAAAAATTAATCTATTGTTTTACCAGCACACCTGTGCTGAAATTGGCTGGTGAAATCAGTGGAGGTCTCTGCAGGCCAGAACCTCAGCCTCCCATAGGTAACTGCCCCATCACAAATACTCAAAGCAAACAAGGAAATGGATCTGGAATTGCTCCTTTGGCTCTGTACTTCGGGTGCTAATTACAGCAAAAGAAAACTAAACAGAGCTACCAAAACTATGAAAGCTGAGCTGGCAAGTTCATAAAACAAAGACAAATGGCATGTTCCCCACTCAGCTTGGCCGCTTGCCTCCATTGATTGGCTGAGGGAATGTTTCACATTTCGTTTCGAGCTGGATTTTCACATGGATACAACATTGTTCTCTTTTGTGAAATGTGCCTGCTTTAAATGCACTAACAAATTACCCCCGTTTACACAGCACTTTGCACAGGACCCATTCCATGCAAGCCTGTCAAAATTTCTCCTCATCCATGTTGCTGCTTTTAATGCCAGAGAAACAAGTCACTTATTTCTCCTCTGCAAACACATCCTCTGCAGAAACCCAGCAAAACAAAGTACCCGAAGACAGTAAGTTATTTAACTCCATTGATTTCAGTAGATCTGCTGGTCCTGGGGATGACTAATATTGGGTATAAGGACTCCTTGGTAAACGTCTGGCAGGATGTTGCACTTTAAGTAATTATAGCCACACAGAAATTCAAGGAATGCAGGAAGTAAACCCATCTCTTCTGGTGATCATAACTGATCATAATGGGAGTTTAAAGTCCTAAATTACATAGGCCCTAAATACCTGGAAGACCAGCTCCTTCCTTGCAGGCTTTATCAGATGTTAAGATTGGCAGGAAAGCCATTTTGGTAGTTCCACCATCTTTAGAATTTTTTTTTTTGGGGGGGGGGTAGCCTGAGAGAAGCCTTTCTCTGTGGCAGCCCCTAAGGTGTGAAATTCCCTCCCCAGAGACGCGCATCTGGCACCCTCATTGTATAGCTGTCAACATATGCTATACATATGTTATCCTGGCCTTTGACAACTGAGGTGAATGATTGGCTGTAAATTGCTTTAGCTGAGTTTAATGTTGTATTTCTGCATTGTTAGACTGAGCTGGAGATTTTGATGAAGTGTGTGTGTGAAATTGAAATAATAATAATAATAATAATAATAATGAATAAGGAGACTGCAACAACTAGTTGGTCGACAGCAGTCATCTTTTGATTTTTTTTTTATTAAAGAAAATTTCTACTCCCCCTTTCCAAAGGAAGTTGACAAATTAAAAACAAAAAATACAACAAAAAACAAATATGACATAACAGTTAGTTGTAACATATGCATAGCTACTCAGAATTTGGGAAGCACAAATTTCATGAAAATTTCATTTTCTCTCTCACACACTTTTCCAGTTTTAAGTTCACTTCTCTACATTTCCACATCAGTATAGACATATTTTTAAAGGCTTGCTGGAAATTTTTACCAATATTTTGTGCCTGTTTCTTCTAAAGTACACATTTCTGTATGCAATGTTGCATAGTATACACACTTTTACAAAGCATATTTTTGTTACTATTTAGATTTCCCCCGTTTGACCAAACTGCGGGAGGCAGTGGAAGACAGAAGTGCCTGGCGTGCTCTGGTCCATGGGGTCACGAAGAGTCGGACACGACTAAACGACTAAACAACAACAGATTTCCCCCAATACAATGCATTTTTGTATGCATTATTTTCAGTAGTATGTACACTTTAAAAGTAAAGGGACCCCTGACCGTTAAGTCCAGTCGTGAACGACTCTGGTGTCTTTACTAGCCAACGGAGCCAACCTTTGTCTGCAGACAGATTTTCTGGGTCATGTGGCCAGCATGACTAAGCCGCTTCTGGCAAAACCAGAGCAGCGCACAGAAACGCCATTTACCTTCCCGCCAGAGCGGTACCTGTTTATCTACTTGCACTTTGACGTGCTTTCGAACTGCTAGATGGGCAGGAGCAGGGACCGAGCAACGGGAGCTCACTCCGTCATGGGGATTCAAACCGCCGACCTTCTGATTGGCAAGTCCTAGGCTCTGTGGTTTAACCCACAGCACCACCGGCGTCCCTGCTATGTGCTGCTACTGAGCAGCAAACACACCTCTAAAAAGATAGGCATGGGGCAAGGCCTCCTGTGTTGAATGCAGAGCACAATCAAGAGGTCCTTCGGATAACCTGGACTCAGACACTGAAGACTGCAATATCTCAGCATGGCTGCTCATTGCACACTTGTTCGGAATGCCTGAAAATAATGAGCCCTATTTCCCCACCATCCCTTGTAATATTCAACAGAATCCTTTACCTCTAGATTTGCCTGATAATAGCATGGAGAATTTGGGGAAGTCTTTTTTTATTCAGCCCTAGGCACAGCTTGATTAGTTGCTTTTTGATGCTAGTTAAACTCACTTTAATGCCAGTTAAACTCTGCACTTGGAATGAAGTCATAGCTTGTTTGCAGAGCATTGTCTTTTCTAGTTCCTACCCAAGGTCTCGGAGGAAAGGAAACTGCATGGCATGTTCTATCGGCTGTCGCAGTCATAGAAATGTGTGCAATGTCCTCTGTGCTTGCACTTCTCCAAGCATCTGTTTTCAAGGCACTTGCATGTGCAGTGCAGACAATGAAGGCATCGTGATCAGCTTTGCCAGGGCTAACCAGGAGGGAGGGGCAACACTGCACGCCTGCCACCTCCTTCAGTTGCATCAATTATGCTTACTGGGAGGGGCAAGGTGGTGGAAAAATTGGTGCAATGTGGGCAGTGGCAGAAGTGCCCAAATGGTTCTGTTCCTGTACAGAACCTGATCTCTTTTCTCCCTTCTCTCCCCACAGTGACAAGGGGGCACAGCGGCATCCCATTTTGAAGTGTGCTTTATAAATTTATTCATTTATTAACTAGAGCAGGCATGTGCAACTCCCAAGAGACTGCAATCTACTCCCAGTATTGCTCTGGTTCGCCAGAAGCGGCTTAGTCATGCTGGCCACATGACCCGGAAGCTGTACGCCGGCTCCCTTGGCCAATAAAGCGAGATGAGCGCTGCAACCCCAGAGTTGTTCACGACTGGACCTATCGGTCAGGGGTCCCTTTACCTTTACCTTTTTACCATAAATCGCTCACCGAAAAACCAACAGCTAACAAACGCATTCACCGAAATAGACAATCATTGTATCCACAACCAACATCAACAAACGCCAAATGTCCACCCACTTGACGCAACAGAGGAACAGAGGGGGGCGTGGAGACATTCAATCCCCTGTTTTTTCAATCCCACGATCGATAAGAATCCTGTGATCGACCAGGATACCAAGGGATCTACCTGTCAATCGCGGCCCACCGGTTGAACATGTCTAATCTAGAGGCATGAGTGACAAAGTTTTCAAGGGCAGCCTTTAAAAGGCATAATGTAGAAATGAGTATCTGGTCTGATCTACCATTTTGCACATAAAAATCTAGGAGACAGCTCCAGAAAGTTATTTCTGAATTTGATTACTGGGTAACAGAATGCGAAACAATAAAGAGGTATGGTTATTTGGGGGGGGATGGGATTGTAATCCTCGCCTAATGTTCAAATAGATTGGTTACAAAGTGACTGTACTTTTTAATGAAGAGGGGACCTTGGGGGTGCTCAACTGTAGCCCTCCAGATTAGCCTTCAGGACTTTCACTGCAGTATACCCCCTCCCCAAGCTACACCCTATCTCCCCAGGCCACACCACTCCATACCTTCCTCAGGTACTTTGGCCCAGCTAGACTGTTTCCTTGAACTGTGATCATGCTTCTTTCATGCTTGGATGGAGAATTGGGCAGGAGCTGTAAAAACCTCTGGCTCTTGTATGGCTGGAATGTAACCTAAGGTACAATGGTAAGAGTGAAATCCATTGATTCACCCGCCACCGACATTTGCACCCCCTGGAAGGTTTCCTAAGAAGGTTTTCCCTTGGGCTGAAAAAGGTTCCCCACCCAGGTATAATGAGTCACTGTGTTATAATACAGGAAAAAGGACAGAAGAGGCATAAAGCGCTCTGATATCATTGCATAAACATTTGAGGCGGAATGTTGTGTCCTGTTTTGGTTGCCTCGTTCTGACAGTTACTGCAGAAATTGCCCAGGGAAGGTACAGAAAGGGACAGTTAAATGTTTAGGGGTCTGAACCAGTTTGAAGTCCCTATCAGTTAAGTGGTCTGGAAAGGCAGCTGCCATGCTTCTTTACCATAATCCTTTGACCACCAGGTGCTAGGTACGAACTAAGGAGAGTGGCCAACCTCATCTTGCCCTGGTTGTGAACTTTGAGGTGTCTGGTGGGCAGCTATAGCAGGCATAAGGCAGAAATTAATACCTGGTTTGCTCCAGCATGGCAATACTGATATGCCTAACGTTTGTCCGTGGTTCTAAGAAGTGGTCAGACATTACGAGCGGCTTCCCAGTGTGACTGCAAAGTATGGCCATGTTTTGTGGTCCAAATGTGTGTATTGATTTGCAGTGTCCTTCCCTTTGGGCAGCCTCTGGAACATACAGGTTATCCAGCCCGATTTTACCTAATGGCTAAATCAACAATTGCTTCTACCTGTTATTCCTGGGTGAGCGTAAGATTTGAAAAGCTGATGGGTCACAGCAAGTTTAACTTGACTGTGCGTGCCAAGTCAAACAGAATAAAAGGCGAATGCAATGGAATGTAAAAGAGAGTTGTACTTTTACTGAACAATCAGCTAAATGGCTGGCGATATAATTTATTCAAATGCTAACAACACCTGAATGATTCAGATCCTGGGTATTTTGAGAGTTATCAGGTGTCATTGGCCTTCTGCTACACTTCTTGTAACGGACAAGAATTCAGATATAACTGCAATACAAAGATATTACATAAATCCAAAGATATTCTCTCTCTTGGGACTATTTTTATCTTCTTTTTTAATATTTAACTCTAAATTCTATGCCAGAGAAATGCCCAAGATGCCTTACTCCAGATTAAGCAATGAACTGTAGGAACATCATTTAAAAGCAAGCAATTTATTATTTATCTTCAATTTAAATTGATTTCGAAATTTTGGTTAACTTATGTGAATTGGAATTTCTTTTTATGTGTGTCTCTTGGACTTCTTAATACCAAATGCAGCCTTATTCCAAGTACTTATGCTGGATATTCTTGCATTAAAGGGGAGGGAGCATTTCAAGACAAACATATTCTGAGACTGTTGATCCTCCCTTCCCTAAAGCCAAACAGCCATTTCATTTCAAGACTTAAAAAATTACCAGTCAAAAATCACCAGAAAAAACAACAACCCTATTCTCTGATCAGTGAACAGAAGAGAGACTACCTCAACTTCCATTAACATTAATAGGAGCAAGACTTATAAATCCCCCATGTATCAAGAAGAGAATAACCCCTTAAGGTAAATTTTCAAAGCAAGGCACAGTGATTTAGCTGAGTGAGTCATTGATGTTAATAGGAGTTGTGTGGCTAAATCTGCCATATATTGCTTTGAAAGTTTACCTTTATGTTTTCAAGGCTGAATACCTTTGTATATGATGGACTACATTTGGTCAAAATATACTTCTTGAAATTAATGAACAGGATCAACCTGTTTTAAACTGTTTCTTAAAAAATGACTTTGTGAGCTGTTCACTTGGCTCACTTCAATCTTTTTCCCATTATTTATGAAGAAGCCGTGCTAACTTTTAATAGGATGTAATGTCAGACACTAGAATAAGCTATGAAATAAATATAATTGATAAGTCCTTTAGAGCAGACTAGAGATAATTAACAAATGCTTGATGAGTAGCCTGATTTTCAGTAGGCTGCAATGTCAGTGTATGACAGGGATTCACCCTGCGCCAGTGTTGCACAGCCACCAAGAGGTCACCAATAGCATTACACATATGCAGATGGGGATCCAAGGAGATTTTACCCCTCAATGAATGCAGAATGGTATAATTTGGGGAAGGAAGAAGCACAGAGTGGAGCCAATTCTATGTAACTCCATATGTTAAGAATGGCCATATGTCTTTGCAATGCACTTCCTTCTACTCAGAAGTTACTGAAACAACCTAGGGATAATTTCCAAATCCCTCCCCTCTTTTATGATTGACAATGACCAACAGAATACACCATGCTGCTTCAGGGCATCCCCTGATTTAAATTTTTCAAAAGGGCTATTTTTGAATGATTGATATTGATTTGAATTGATCTGTTATATGCCATGCTGCTTTTCATTCACATGAATCACAGAGCAGTTTACAAACCATAAATGGCAATGACATAAGAGGGCATCACAAACACGACATAAATCATATAGAATAATTAACAGATCTTCATTAAAACAATTACAACCTACAAAACACTATTAACAAAGCTAAACAGCACAATTACAACAAGAGTCATGCACTATTACAGGAGTCACAAAGTACTACAGCATTCATAATCTATAAAACAGTATTAGCAACATTAACAAAATAGCAACCAAAACATAAACTAAGCGCCGTTGAATTAATGCACACACTTTCCCCACCCCTGTGACTCATAATCTTCCACTCTTTTCAGTTCACTAAAAGACACCTACACATCATGCCCATGGCAGCAGCTCCTTCTGAAGGCTCCTAGGGCTGGAGGGTGGGGCAAGCTAGGTGGGGAAAGCCATTGCCTGGTGGCCAGCTCAAGTCTCTCTACCATCACCTGATGTGCTGTTCTTGAAGTGAAATAAAACTTTCACATGTCTTTGGAAATCTGTCTGAATCACTGTGTGTATGTTTATGTGTGGCTCCCTGCATGTTTCGTGTGTAAAAGTGTGTGTTATTGCATGTACAGTGGTACCTCAGGCTAAGTACTTAATTCGTTCCGGAGCTCCGTACTTAACCTGAAACTGTTCTTAACTTGAAGCGCCACTTTAGCTAATGGGGCCTCCTGCTGCCGCCGCACCACTGGAGCACGGTTTCTGTTCTCATCCTGAAGCAAAGTTCTTAACCTGAAGCACTATTTCTGGGTTAGCAGAGTCTGTAACCTGAATGCAACCTGAAGCGTATATAATCAGAGGTACCACTGTATGTGTGTTTGAGACAGAGAGTGCTGTGTGCATATGCGTTTGTAGCAATGGAGGAAGGAATTTTTTATTTATTTATCTTGTCCGATTGATCACTGAAATGTGGTCCTCAGAAGGTTGGGCAAGTTCCAATCCAGACCTCGAGCTGAAACACTCTCCTTCCTCTGGTCCTCCTTCCTGCCGCCACCCCATGGGCTATACCAGATATCCCAAGCCACTCATGATACAGATGTTTTTGAGTTTCTCAGGTAGAGAAAATACAACTTTTTAAAAAAAAAACAACTTTCCAGCATACAAGCGTCATTAAAGAATATGTGACTCGTGAGCTGAAAATAGGAGCAGGAATGGGGGTGGGGATGAAAATCTTGATTGCAAGTTGAACACCTTAAGGCGTTATAAAAGACAAGGGTGTAGATGTCTTCAGTTTCCCAGGAGAGGGGCTGGGCCAAATCTGGGGGAAGGTGGATGCAGACTTTTTTTAAACGTTTAAAGCTTTCTTTCAGCAGGAAGCAACACCTGAAATCTTATGCATCCTAAACTGGAAGTGAACCCGTTGAATATAGTGGGACTTGCTTCCAAACTGACACACACCCGCCTTCCAAAGCAATGTTTATCTGACTCTTAGCTGGGCTAGAATGTTTTAATCAATGTATAAGTTTTCACCACACTTTTTCTCATAAAGGAGCAGAGCCATATTCAAATAGGATGAGAAGGAAATAGACCGCTGTAAAGCTCTAACATCAAATCTGCAGTTCTATGTGTACTGGCACACATTGGTAGAATTCTTTCACTCCCAGTGTATTTCTTCTAAATGGTTCTCCTTGGATGAACTCATTAGCTACAACATTAAGATCCTCCTAAGAGCAATGTGATTGAGCTTGACTTGCCCGATGCTTGACTATAGGCAAGCCTCTATTATGCAAAGGCATGAGAATAATCTCCCTGGTGTACAATATAGGGTGTACAATTTTGGTGGCAGCTAATGCAGGTGTTTTCCTTGTTTCCTACTCAGAAAATCAGCCACATCCTGAAGAGCTGAACATTTAATTTTTTTCCTTCTTTTGTGATATCAAACAGCCTATTTCAATGACTCTGTACTCACTCAAGAAGCATCCAGGTCGGTTTTGTAAAAGCCGAAAATGTATGTGCTATCATCTTCTCCTGGGCAAACTTTTCAGTAACAGGAAAAGTGGAAGGAGAAGTTATTATGAATAGGGGAAAGGAAGGAAGGAATAATGAGAAAAACGGGGAGAAAATGTAGAAAATGTGAGGAACTCTGCCAATAGGAGGATGTTATCTGCCTTCATAATCCATCAGAACCCAAGATTTGCCCTTTGTGAGTGTGACAAAATGGTTATTGTCTCTGTCAACCATGTTGAATTTTTACTGTTGGCATTTTCTGCTATGGAGGCTCCAGCTCAATCTGTATGGCCTTGCAATCTGTTGGGCTGCCCTAGTGAGACCTTGTCACAGTCTCTTTAAGAGGTATTTGCCCTTGAAGAATCTTCAAGAAGTCTGGCTATAATGAAGGGGGAAACTCATACTGGAAAACAGGAGCAAAGCCACAAAGAATCCTGGGAACTGTAACAAGACACAGTGGAGACCAGTCCTGTACTGAACTTGCTACTGTTGCAGGTGAAAGTAGATAGAAGAGCAGCATTGGTCCACCATTGGTCCACCATGCCAGTGCTGCATAGTACTTAATGACAAACAGCTGTACTGGAGCCTTACCTTTCACATTTATGCAGACAGTGTAGTATCTGACATGGGGAGAGGCAAAAGCTGTATTTGATGCCTTTGCACCCTCTCTGCATTAGTTCCCCTTTGGACACTAGCTTTGATGCATGCATGGGCTTGTCAGTGCATTTTATAATGTCTGAAACCACTCGGCGTTTACACCCTAACTTCTATACTGAGATACCTCTCAAGTATGTATTATTTAGCCTTGATCACACTGAAATAACACAATTCTTTGCCTTAGGGTTGGAAAACTAGAATTTGAGTCATCTCAGCGTGACTGGAGCTCATGTATATTACTGACCTAAGGGCATGCATTAACAGGCAAGAGTCAGCAAAGATGATACATTTGTTTTCTTTTTTTCCTAGCATATGTGCTCAGAAAAAGTAAAAAAATCTCTGATTTAGAGGTGTATATGTAAACAGAATCAGAGGAACAGAACATATTTCAGATATCACTGATGGGTAAATCTCTCTGATATTGAGCCTTTTGCCTGGTAAGGCTCCTTTTGCAGTATAGAAACTGAGTCTAATCAGAAGTAAGCCCAACTGAATATGCTGAGACCTTCTTGCAAGTAAATATATATTGACTTGAATTCCAGATTAATAATAGTCACAATTTTAAAGCAAAAGAAGAAGTTCAGTATGTGGTGGCTAGCCAATGGCAGGATGAAGTGGATCGTCTACATTTCAGTCTGACTTCAAACCTGGGTATGGTACCAACACAACCTTGGTCACCATGGTTGCTTACCTTTTGGGGGAAAGAGATGGGGTTGGGCTAACCTGTGGATTCTGCTGGTGCTTGACAGCATTTGATACAACTGACCATGGTATCCTCCTGGAAAAGCTTTGCGGGGAGATTGAGCCTATTCTGCTTCCCTTCCCACCTACAGGGCCACTACTAGACAGTAACGTTGAATGACTTCTGATCAGCCTTATGGCATTTATGCTGTGGGGTCTCACAAGAGCCAGTGTGGTGTAGTGGTTAAGAGCGGTAGTCTCGTAATCTGGGGAACTGGGTTTGAGTCTCCACTCCTCCACGTGCAGCTGCTGGGTGACCTTGGGCTAGTCACACTTCTCTGAAGTCTCTCAGCCCCACTCACCTCACAGAGTGTTTGTTGTGGGGGAGAAAGGGAAAGGAGAATGTTAGCCGCTTTGAGACTCCTTAAAGGGAGTGAAAGGCGGGATATCAAATCCAAACTCTTCTTCTTCTTCTCTTCTATCTTTTCCCCATGCTATTTAATAATGAAACAGAGGTACGGTGGAACCTCGGTTTTTGGAAGCCGAACGTTTCAGTTTTTGAACACCAAAAACCCAGAAGTGAATGCTTCCATTTTTTAACGCACCTCGGAAGTCTGAGGCACATTTCTCCATTTTCTCAGTGGAATTTGCTAATCGCCCATTGCACCTTGGTTGTCAAACGTTTTGGAAGTTGAACGGTCTTCCAGAACGGATTACATTTGACAACCAAAGTATCACTGTATCATCCATGCAGATGCCACTCAACTCTTTCTCTTTATTCCAAATCAATCAGGAGAGGCTATGCAAGCAATGGATCTGTGCTGCAATGGATGGGGGACAAAAAGGCTTAAACCAAATCCTAATACAACATAGGTGATGTGGATAGCTTCCAGATTCAAGAATTTGTGAGATGTTCTCTCCACCCCAAAGTAGTAGGGGATGTGTAGCTTGGGATTATTTCTGGATTCTCAGCTGCTCTCAATGGCAATGGGTGCTCAGTTCCTGAACTAAGACAATCTGGCACCACTGACCCACATGAACTACAGGATTGGTGGCATTTGACAATTTGCTGTTAAAGGGCAGGCAGAGTCTTCTCTCCAATATTAGCATTAAGCACCACAGCACTAGGGCTGAAGATAAACTTCATCTCCAGTCTTAGTACTGTGGTGCTTGGTGCTAAGATCAGAGGTAACAGGTGTCCAAGTCTGATGGCAAAGATCTTAAGAGAACTGCTGACAGCCAGTGCCTCATAGTAGCATCCTCAGTGAGGTGTCACCTTGCTTAGCAATTGAAAGCATCATGACACCTGGCTCCATGTTCTTTGCTTCATCAGTGAAAAAGAGATAATTGCAACTGCCCTCTACCAAGTGCCAGCAGATGGCATTCAAAAGATGCTATTATCTTTAGGCGGGGGAAATCTTCCTTTCTCCTGAGACCGCAGAAATCCGAGATCAAAAGATTCTTAGGTGCAAATGCCATCTTGCTGAAAGGCCGACTATCAATAATTCATCATGAGCATACAAAATGCTATTTGCTTACTTCTCCATCCAACAAAGTTTTACATAACATTTCACATTTTTAAAACTCATCAGAGTAACCTGAAGCCAGTATTTATCTTTGCAAGCTCTAAAAGGAAGCATGCTTTGAGGTTGCCCGGACCTCGGCCTTTTCGGAGCGTGGGGGAGGGGATGTGTGTGTGTAGTTTTGCGTATTGATAGTGGTACTCCAAAAAAAGAACAAAAAAGAAAGTGGAGGCAAAAAACTACGAAGTACTTTGTTATGGCTCTGCCATTCCAAATTTTTGTGTGACAACAGGTCAACAGGCTGACTGCCACTGGCTACTCTGCTTGGCTGAAAGAAAAAAGTTTTTTTTTTTTGGTAGCCTTATTACAAATGTCTGGGTTTAAGAAACCTCTGCTTCTCCCACATTAGCACTCTAGACAAATCTTGAACCACCTTTGTGGCAAGCCCTAACAAACTCTGTCACTTTGACCTAATCCAGTTTTCTGCACAGCTGTGGTAAAGTCACCTTTAGTTTTATCACATTTTAATGCAAACAAGGCCGGAAGGGTACTTGTTTGGATTGAAGAAGCTGTGACAATTCATCTGAATGGGAACTTCAGTAACTGGGAAGAAAAATGTGACAGGGAGCTTTATCACTGCATTGTACACAACAATCTGAAAATTATTGCTTCTTTGGGAGGCTATTCTTTTATTGAGGCCTACCATAGTCTATGCTAAGCAGCTAGACAGAACTCTGAATGGTTTGCCAGTCCCAAAGACAGATTTTTTAATTCTATTGTTTGTGGGTATCCCTGACTTTCCTAAGAGGATTCAAAGGCAGAACAAGGCAGCCAGCACAGGATTTTGCTAAGGTCCACAATATGTGCTTTAAAATTCAAACGCCAAAGTGCATTTTCCTTCATGCTTGCTTTGAAAAAAAGTAGGAACTATCTGAAATATAAAATGAGCAGTAAGAGAAGACAGTGTTTTAGATGCTGAAAGAAGATAGCGAGGCATAATCTTTACTGTAGTAAATGAAGTATTAGATAAATGTCATAATAGCATAAGATACACAGATTGCACTTGTATGTGCATGTAGGCAACAGATATAATATTATGAACGAAGTCGTGATCTAAGGAATCAGCAATGGCAGCTAACCAATGCCATATTTAAAATGTGAAGTCGTTTCTCGGTTTTATCAAAACTGTTGTGTAAATGATTGGTTTGTAGAAAGCTGTAAATCTGCTGTTCAACTGTTACTTGAAAGCACATGTTGGTATTGATGACTGTGCCAATCATCTTTGTCATTTGGTGAAGACAATGTGCATCTTTAATTGTTTGGTTCCAGGGATGCCTTATACTGGAGGAAAGGCACTTCCGCTTGTGAAAGACAGCTGCTGAATTCTCCCAATTTAGTTATTTATTTTGGCCCACTGCAGACCCCTATGCGCTCTACCATGATATTCCGACACGCCCCTCAATCCTCAGTGGTGACTTGGTGGGACACGGAGTGAGGAAGCTTAGGTCACGAAGGCCCCATTGCATGAGCAAAATTGGGTTTGTGCTTCTCTGTGTCAGTTATTATATGTCCTGAAAGCATAACACAAGATTAATTTTGAATTGATTGATGAGGCAAGAGTGCCCCTGTAGTTTAGGCAAACAGCAAGAAAAGAAAAGAAAAGAAAGTTCTGCTGTCATAAGCTTCAAATTTCTATTGTTTATAAATATGGAAAAAGAACTTGAATCTTGACACATGATCTACCTGTTGAGATCTACAAATGTGCCAAATTTCAAACCAACCCTGTACAAATTGCAACCGGCATGGCACATTAAAATGTGCTCAGAATGGACACATTTATTTACTCATTTTCATTCAGTTTTTTATACAAGCCTATCATATATTTCTTTTAAATTTTGGTGAAAACAACTAGTGTATTTTATTCAGATTTGTTGAGAAAGGCACATTTTCATTGGTTTCATGGGGTTGTGAGCAGCAGTTCGGAAGTAATTCAGCTTTTCCTGGCCCCTTAAAGTCTATGACAACAACTATTGCTAAAATAATATGGAGTGGAGTTAGATTTTGAAACAAAATTTCTGTCACTACTTCAATGTTTGCAAAGGGAAACACCTATCTGGTGATACGTATAATGTCTATTTCTTTAGCGTTATGGTGATGGGCCATCAACTTTTTTTGGATCCATGGTCACAATTGGAAACCCGAGAAACTATTGTGGGAAATAATAGTCACAAAGCAAACACAAAATTATATTTTCAAAAATGCTCATAAACATAGGAAATACCCCCTGCTGCTTCTTTGGTCTTCAGGTAAACAGCTCTGAGCATGCTCAGAACCAAATGTATGCCTCTGATAGGCTAATACAGGACTGTTTCCCCCCTGTTAAAGTTGATGTGCTGAACAGGTTTCATAAAAACAAGTAATAGCTTTCCTGACGTTGTGGCAGCTCAGGTAGTCACATGGTTTCCCTTTATTGAGAATTTGATAGTATCCTCAGAATTATGCAAGAGGCCAGTGTTCTTTCCATTTCTAGATCAAAGTCTGATTATCAAGTTCCTAATAAACAACCTCAGGGGAAACTATAAAATGTATGCTAAAAATGAGTTATAAAAATCATTAAACATACCACATTGGGGGAGGGGAATCCCCTCCAGTTTGAGAATTCATCCATCACTACTACCAAATTTGTCACTGGCGACTTAAGAAAGCAACAACTTTTCATGTGACTGATTTGTATCTGTATTTGAAACTGCAGTTTGGAATTGATATAATAAGGCTTACATTGGAGTTCTGCAACTGAAAATTAATTAAAAAATTCTTTAATAAAAAAGCAAGCAACAGCTTTTCAAACCTGTCCAAATCCATATACTGAAATGTGATATTTGAATTTTAAGTTTTGCATCAATTGGCTTTATGTCTATAGCAGAGCTTTCATCTTTTTGTCCCTTCTTTCTAACAACAGTCCTCCAACAAAAGCTCCACTATTTACTACTAAGCACATGCAGTAATAATATTGCCTCCAAATTGATTAATGTAGCATTTGACTGAGTACACTGCATGTTTAAGAGGGTCAGGAGCAGATATCTTTGCGTGTGCTTGTAAGAAGCCTAACAACACAGTGTTAAGACCTGTGCTAGCAAATAAATACTCAAAATAGGATATGACAGGCACCAATCAGCTGTCAAATATCACTGGGTTGTGCTGCTGCTGTTAGATTGAATTTGAAACATCGTATCCGGTGCAAAGGCTTGCAGCTAGAGGCAGTTGCAGGCTGGATCTTTGCACCATGCACAAAGACCGTATGCGGCACCAGTGGCGTAGCGTGGGTTGTCAGCACCCAGCGCAAGGCAAGTAATTTGCGCCCCCTAACCCGTGGATTTGCACCCCCTAACCCGTGGATTTGCACCCCCTAACCCCCAGATGTTGCGCCCGGTGCGGCCGGCCCCCCCTGCACCCCCCACGCTACGCCACTGTGCGGCACAGAACATATTTTGTGCGGAGAACTTTTTAAAGGATTGAACTGTTTGTTTCTCACCTCCTTAGACATTGTAATCTGCTGAAAACAAAAATGGCAATTCACTCTGGCAAACAGGCCAGCAGAATCAATAAAAGGGAAAAGGTGTAATAGAAAACCCACACACAACGTTGTCCAGATTGCAGAAATGTATCCTTGATGTGCAGACAGCTTTGGAGTTATTCTAATCTTAGAAGCATCCACTTAAATTTAGTCAATTTCCAGCGGGGATGGTGGGGGAGTTTTGCCCACATAGCTTTCTCAGTAATTATGTTGGGTGGACTATTAACTGCCTCTGCACAGGCTTGAGTACTACACGCTCCGTGCTGTGTAACCTTAATAAATCCACAAGGTTTCTGTACATAAACCACGGCTGTGGACCCCAGAGAAAGATAATTGACCACAAAATGAGTTATGTATCCCAAACTGAAAGTACTTATTATGCAGAAGGAGACAATGAGTCTCTTGCTAACAGGTCTGCATTCTGACTGTAATCTTCTTTAAAACTTGCCATTTTTCACATTTTAAAAAGTTGGAATGTTTCATTAACAGCAAACTTCAGATTAGCTTGATTGAACTCATCATTATTCAGTGAGGTTTCTTTCTTTTGTTAATCTGAATTTTAATTCCATCCATCTGCAAGTCTCAGGCATTCCCTCTCTGTTTGAGGGAATGGTCTGTGAAGGAATGTTGTTGTGCAACCTTTATTTCAGTGGTGTCTGTGGAGGAGCTCCTAGCAAACAGCAGCAAAAGAAAAGAAAAGAAAAAGAAATGACAAAGAATCCTGTATCACCTTGAAGACTTATAAATTCACTTATATGGCACGCCTTTCTGGACCAAAGCACATGAAGTAAAATCTTATTTGACAGGTAGAATTAATATACAAGGGTGTAAAGGAGAAAAATGTAAGGTGGAGTTGAATGGCAACAAGACGCAGGAAGTACAATCAGTGGTAATTCCATCAGATCTGAAATGTATACTATATTGCTACAGCAACCAATTACAGCAGTAGGTTGATAGTAATGTTGCTGGCATTGCTAAAAGGAAGTGTTAATACCTGTAGCGGGTCAAGAAATCACTAAATCTATTGAGACTCAAATGTATAGAGACTGACAAGATTTATTTATGGATAGTTTTTCTGCAAAAAACTAACACAGATACCCTTCAGAAAATAGATGCATCCTGCACAGATAGGGTGATATCCAATGTTAGTCATTCTCAGAGTAGACTCATTGGAATTAATCAGCTTAAGTCTATTGATTCCAATGGATCTCCTCTTAGTTGGACCCATAGCACCCATATTTCATAAAATGGATTCAAGGACCACAAACCAAAGAGAGCCAAGCATAGCAAAATTCCACAAATGTCAGTGAAACTTGAATATAAGGCTCGGTTGCAATTTTACACTCACCTAGGAGGAACTTCCACCGAGCTCAGTCAAGTATATTTTTAAATTGATTTGCATAGGATTATGGAACTCCATCCCAGTATAGATCTGGTTGTCCCCCATGCTGTGCACAAGCAGGCAGTAATATTTATTTGTATTGGCCTCTGGAGAACAATGAGGTTGGTCCTATTGATATATTTATTTTTTAACTGTGCTGCCGATTCTTTTTGGCTTGTGTGCATTTTATGCTAATGAATTCATTTTTTAAAGCTGTACTGATTTTACTGTTTTTTGATTGTTTTGCTTAAATGTGTTTTCGAGTCAAAAACTGCCTTGGGCATTCAATGTTTTCAGTCCATCTCTGTTTTTTATAACACGAATGAACTCGATATGTTTTGGGTCTTCATTCACTCTTATGGAAAGAGGGAGATAATCTCTATCTCAAAATGAACAAATTTAAACAATGGAAGTGTCAGAATGAATATTGTCCCTCACATTCTGTTGTTCTGTGGGGTAAAAAGCGTACAACAAATACATCTGAGTGGATAGCTCAGTTGGTTAGAGCGTGGTGCTGATAACACCAAAGGTTCAAGTTTGATCCCTGCATGGGGAAGCTGCATATTTCTGCATTGCAGGGAGTTGGACTAGATGATGATAATGAAGGTGATGATGATAATTTATTCCGTATACCCCGCCCATCTGGCCAGGCCTCCCCAGCCACTCTGGGCGGCTCCCAACAGAATACAGTGGTACCTCTGGTTACGAACCATTAAACCATTCTGGAGGTTCGTTCTCAACCCAAAACCGCTTGTAACATGAGGTGAGTTTTTGCTAATGGCGCCTCCCACTGCTGGCACACAACTTCTGCTCACATCCTGGGGCAAAGGTTGCAACCGGGAGCATCTACTTCTGGGTTAATGGAGCTCATAACCCACAGCATTCGCAAGGGGGGTAGTACGTAACATGAGGTTCCGCTGTATTAAAAACACAACGAAATATCAGACATTAAAAACTTCCCTAAACAGGGCTTCCTTCAGATGTCTTCTAAAAGTCAGATAGTTGTTTATTTCCTTGACATCTGATGGGAGGGCATTCCACAGGGCAGGCACCACTACCAAGAAGGCCCTGTGCCTGGTTCCCTGTAACTTTGCTTCTCGCAGTGAGGGAACCGCCAGAAGGCCCTTGGAGCTGGACCTCAGCGTCCGGGCTGAACAATGGGGGTGGAGATGCTCCTTCTGGTTTACTGGGCCGACCTGAACCTCAAGGTCCCTTCCAAATCTATGATTCTACTAAAATACATTGAGCTGAATCTAGTCCAGTCCCACTAGCAGAAAGGAGGGAGGCAACTTTTGCCAAGTGCCACCTTCCATGCTGTTCTGGAGAGTTGGAAGGCCTTCTGGAAAAATACAGGAGATGTCTCTGTATGGGAAATGGGATCTGCCAAAGTTACCTCCTCTGCTAGGGGGGTGGATCAAAAGCCTCCTGTGGACAGAGGGAGCCTCTCCAGCCACAAAAGGTGGTCTGGATCCAGACAACTGTTGCTAACTACCTAAATTTAGCAGTTCACTTAACAGTATGTCATTTACGTATTCATTTTTAATGAGATACTATATTCAGTGTCAGCATGTGAAAAAACCATTTAATGCCAAGATGGTGAGTTGAAACACTGGGAATGATGTTCATGGCTTGTTAAATCATACTGAGGACCATTATCTGCTCTCCACCAAATTACTCAGTCGAAATCCTCTTTAAGGTGCTATGATTGTCTGTGCCAAGAATTGAAAATCAGCTGTTTTCCTGCAGTTAACGCACTGGTTGTGAAAAGCAAAAGTGCTGAAATGGACAGGCTTATAGATAAGATTCACTCTCGAAATGAACCTAGAGTTGTGGCGTTGACAGAATAGAAGTGAAACCCTTTTATAGTCCACTGAAACATAAACTAGCTTTATAACCATAGGGAAGCATGTGTTTCTGTAATAGTTTATTAGAATAATTATCTTTAGCATTTTCTAACGTCTCGTTGTCTGAGTGCAAAGCCTCCTCTCCCTCTCCTCCTATGGCACACCCATGGCACTGCCCCCAAATGTGCTCTAAAGGGTTGAGTGAAGCTCCAGTACAGATTTGGGGGGAAGTGCAGGAGATGGAAGAGATCTCCCACTGCAGAAGCAGATGTTATTCCACTTGTTCAGTAACATGCACAAGCCTCTAGCTTCCATGCCCTTACTGCAATTCACTGGAACGGAAGTGAAACTCAATAGCCTTTCCCTGTTCAGTCTTCCATCCATGCTCTCCCTTCTTCTGGTAGCAACAGACACCTGTTCCCTAGTACTTTGTGAAGACCCAGGCACACTGATACTACTACTTACAATAACAATGAAGGTAAGGTCATCATAGGTATCCCCTCCAAGAAAGGTTTGGAAGGTGGACCTCTTTTCAGTTGGGGTCTCTCACCTATGGGATGCTCTCCCAAAAAAGGCCCACCTGGCACTGACATTACTATATTTTTGTTGCCACCTCTGTTTCCCAGCATTTGATGGTATTTGGTGTTCTGAAAATCATAATTTCTCAGCTGAATCCTAGAATTCTAGAGCTGGAAGGGACCCCTAGTCCAACCCCAATCTCAGCTAAAGCATCCATGACAGATGGCCATCCAACCTCTGCTGAAAATTGTTGATTGGTTTTATGCTGGTGATATTCTGCAGGGATTTTTATTGTGTTTTAATTTGCTGTTTAAGGTTATGTTGTTGATTTTTTAAAATGACTTTATTTCTGCAACTTGCCTTGAGGCTATGTAAGGTGCCAAACATATTTATTTAATAATAGGGAAATTATCAGTATTCCAAATCCTAGAAATATAAAAATGCATATGGGGCAGAATGTTACTTGGTATTTAATATATATCATTGCTGTCTGTTTCAGACTGACTGTAACTATTGTGCTGCAGTCATTTCATGATAGATGTAGTTTTTCTTTCCTGCTAGTATATAGGAGAAACTGGAAACAAACAGATCCCCCTATAAATGTTATCCCTTTTTATGATATAAGGTTGCATGTCAAGAGATAAGCATGAGATTAGTGTACTCATGCAGATGATCTTTGGCTTTCTTTCCCTGACACTGAGTACAGTATATCATTCAACACCCGTGTTTAGGGATTTTAACACATGAGCAATGAATGTTAAAATGCTTTATGGTTAATATGATTGCTGATTAATATACCTCACTAGAGAGCAGTACTTCCTTATCAGTGACATCTGACGTATTTATATTTGGCAGTTATAAATTGCCAGATATCTTAGACCACAGGCTCTGGGAAGGGTACGGTAGATTTGGCTGGGGTGGGTTAGGTTTGGAGTACAGCTTTCCAGACACGTCATTGTAGGATCTACCAGATGAATTCTGTCTCTGTTTAAAACATAATCGATTTAAAGATAAAGAACCAAAGCAAGGAAGAGCAAGGCCCAACACACCTGGGCAGTGAAGAGAGTGGCACACAAATCACCTGCTATTCAGAGTCTTCTCCATTAGGTTGACATACACTGTTTTTCCATTTATGTTACAGTGATTATTTCACACACATAAACTAACATATACGAAGGTGACACACCTGCGTACCCTCTTTTTGGTCATGCACTCCTACTTTTAGGTGATGTATATAAGTGACCAATTTGGCAAGCACTGATCCACCTATTGATTGTAACTCGCAGTTCGAAGTTTGTCAGTTAATATTCTATCCTTCTTCTGAAATAAATCTATGCTGTTCTTCATTCTGGTTCAGTTATCAACATTTGATACCTCATATGAAATACAGTTGTTGTTTTCAGACCTTAGAACTAATTCCCCAGAGAGATCTGCTTTGCCTTCTCTTCCTTAGACTTTCGCATTAGTGTGCAAATTCTTCAGTTTAGAAAGGTCTTTGGCCTTTAAAGGCCTGCCTCTTACTACCTGGTACTTTTTTTGCTCCTGTTTTAACTTTTTTATAACTAGTTCTGCTGTTTTCTTTAGTTGTTATGGTGTTGTTGTTTTTAATTATATTTTTTGTATTTCACTATACTGCATTTTGCTGTATTTTTATTTGAAGCTACTTTGAACTCATTAGGAAAAGTGGGGTATGAGTAGATAGATAAATGATTCTAACCTATTAATCATAGAAACTCCCCATCTTTGGGGGGAAGTTGCTAGGAGCTTAAGGAGGAAATATGCATTGCATTTTTGGATTACTATAATTCATATCTCCGACACATGGGTTTTCATGAGGTTCTTATTTCTAGGTTCCTTATTTCTGTGGGAAACTCACAAGGACAGTGCATGACCTTCCCCAGCTCTGCTGCGACGTGGCTTTGCGACAGGAGAACTGCCTCAGGGTTTAAGAGGGCCCTGGGCAACATCTCATCTGGTGGGTCCCCACCATTGTTGTTGGGCCCTGGAGGACTTACCTGAGAGTGCTGGAGGCTAACTGCAGGTGGCAACGTTCTGAGCAGCATTCGGTGACTGATGGCATCCATCTTAATTTCCCAAAATGACTCTGCTTTGGCATTGTGAGAAATTTAAATGGCAGCTAAATTCAGCTGCTTGGTGATACACAGAACATCATTGAATCAGAGCCACAGCAGGCATTGCTGGTGGACCCTGACTGGATGCTGGGGTCCTGGCAGCTGTACAAGGATACCTGGTGCTGATGCTGGCCCTGCCTTGAGACGTGATGCACAAACCTTCAGTTTGGTACTAACCTAGGGTTCCCATATTTCAATGAGTAGAGGACACCCAAAAAGTTGTTGCCAAAGCACCACCTTTTGGGAAATGACAGCCCTAGATAACTGTCCCCTCGTCCCATACAACCACCTCTGCTTCTCCTGTGACAATAGCAAAGGTGCCTGCCCTAGCCAGAAACCAGAAGCCTGTGATGCCCTGTTTCTGGCTGGAAACTGACACGGCGGTTTCAGCTTGTCACAAGTAGCCCTGGAGTTTGTTGTGCGGCTGTCAGCCAAGCAGTATTTGGACCCGAGGTATGCAGGGCTATGCCAGTATTTACTGAACTGTACAAGCACTAGGGAGGATTGCTTGATCTTTTAGTGCTACTGTGTTTTTGACTATCATTTTTTGATGTAGCCTTCATCTACACCATTTTAATTAGGGTTGCTGCTCAAAATTCCACTCAAAAGAGTAATGGGGCAAGTTTTCAATTCTCCTACGGTAGAACTGTACTGTCTGCCAAAGTGTGAGAGTCAAAACTTACACCATTCACATTGTTTCCATGGATGGTGCTCTTATTTGTTCTGCAATATTTTATTCTTGTTGTTGTTATTATTATGGTTGCTGTCATTGTTGTTATATTAACATTTTTTGCCTGTTACCATAAAAATGTATTGAAATTACTTACAATCATAAAAGCATACCTAATTCAAAATATTAAAAAACATTCTCAAAAGAACATTATATGAGTCTCATGTGATTTTGTGCGCACCCACATCACTATCTAACAGTAACACCATGTTGTTTTACATGTGTGCACATTGCTATGTACAAAAACCCATGCATGGGGGGGGGCATTTTAAAGAGTAGAAACTTTTGCTATCATTGTGAACAGCCAACAGTATTTCAAAAGATAGACTTACAAGTACTTCCAAATGAACTTTTAATTCTACTTAATTTTAGAGAGAGGTGTCTAAACATAACTTGTGGAAGCAATTTTTTTATGGTCTTAGTTTAACCAGCCACTTTGGCTTTCTAGTATGAATTTCATGCATAAGAGGCATTTAGTGAGATATGGATTATCCAGTCGCTTAAGCCATTATCTACAAGAACAAAAAGAAATGCAGGCAATAGCAGTCAGGCAGATCTCTGGTTCACATAGCCTTTCAGTTCTGAAAAATCAAATGAAAAGGCACTACTTTTCCCTTTCCAGAAAAGCTACTTTGACGTTGGCAACACAGTATCTGTATGGTAGCTGAATAGTGTAACCAGAGATTAATATTCTGGAAAACCACAATTTATGATAGCTAGGATCGCACAAGTATCAGCTGACAATACTGCGTCACATTTTATTTCAAAGAAGTAGCATTAACAATGGCTTATAGTAATAACAGTAATGCTCCTTCCCCTCAGGGATAGGCAGAGAATGCTATCTTGCCACATGATCTCATTTCTTTTAAGCTTTGCACTAACCGCTGACATATCACATAAATGCCTCCTTTATTACCTGCCAGTGATTGTCTTCTGTATTGGGAATAGCCCCTGGAACCGATGTCCACATGCCAGCAAAGTGCTTCACTTACTCCATGTGAATTTCTCTCTGTTTAGTGTTCCATGAGGCCTCTTTATACACCTGACCATTCTTGCTAACTCAGGTAGCCTAAATTACACTGCCTATGAAAGGCCTTTGTTCGCCTGCCTTAGCAAAAATGGGACTGGGAGCTGGCAGAGGCTTGGGTTATGTTTCTGTATTTGCCAAGTAAGTAATTTGCCATTTTTGTCCATTTTTAGCTGTGTCCAGCACGTAATGTAGCCTGGCCACACATCTCTGCAAGGATTTCAAATCTTATCATTTCAATTGCTTTTAAACAATGGGGCCATTCAAGTTTAAGCCTGTGCTTATCATCCCTTTGGTGGATAAAATTATGGGCATTTCACATTGGCTGCACATCACTTTCCAGTTTCAGTACGGTCACATATAGATGTGTAGGTTTGGCCTTTCTGCTATTGTCTATTAGTTATACTACTTTATAGGTCACACTTTCCATGTTAGATCAGATACAAGATGCATCAATGTTAACAAAGTCAAAAGGTAATTATTTCACAGAAAGCCTTTACATACATACCAACATATTGGATACATGCAAAGCCAGTCTGTCTACATCCAGTTATCAGTGTGCAAAGGACTTTAAACTCTGTATGAAATGGTTGTGGTTGTCCTCTACAGAGGAATTTACTTATATGCACATTTCAGAATCTACCACCGGGATGTGTTACAGACTCAGTTATAAGCTGTGCTCGTGCATCTATGACTTTAAGTCTTTTAAGACTAGGAGAAATCGTTTAGATTTTCCCTCTACTGCTGGGAAACAGGGGGAGTAAGAATCCCTGTCCTTTCTTATCCATTTTCTGGGATTATCGCCATGTAACATCAGAGGGAGTGGAAGGACCAAGCACAAGGCAGAGACTAAAAGCAACATATATCTCTGGACTGGGCAAAAGGTAGGATGTATACTGTATTATTATTATTATTATTATTTCCAAATCAAAGTCATGTTGGTGGGTCATGTCAGATTAACAATTTTTTTAAAAAACTGGCCTGCATCCATGGTGCAGTTGGGTAATTGTAGATCCTGGACTTAATGGTCCTACTATGGGGTCCCCTTCCTCTGTAGATAATCATTTGTATTACTTTAAAATGACGTAAGCCAGTCCTGCTGAGTGGGATCCTGAGCACTTGCTCTGAAGTCCTGCTCCAAAGGCACAAATGCCTACCCTAATGTTTATGGAAGTTTTTAATGTTTAGTGTTTCATTGTGTTTTTCATATTCTGTTGGAAACCACCCAGAGTGGCTGGGGAGGCCCAGCCAGATGGGTGGGGTATAAGTAATAAATTGTTGTTGTTGTTGCTGCTGCTGCTGTTACCATTATAATCTAACAGTAAATTTCAGCCGGTTGCTGTGTATACTAGATCAGAGCATTAGGGACTTGTGCTGCAAAGAGAGGGAATCTGTGTGGGAGAAGTGTGCATTAAACATAGAAGTCCCCTTCCCCTTCAGGGTCTGTAGTGTGGTCTGTACCTGCATGTAAGGCTGGAGAGAGCAAAACGCAGCATTGTACAAATAATGACAGGTAGATATACCCATGCCCACTTGTTGTACATTTCCATAAGATGGCAAGAATCCATAATATTGGGCTGTTATATCATTTACTCCAGTATCTACTCCAAAATGGGATGCTGGCCTTAAATTAATTACCGCTGTTCTTGAGCCAGTGTGGTTCCCCCTAAAATTCATTAGAAAAGAAAAAAGAAAATAAGAATATTGTCAGCACCAAATCTGGAAGATCTTAATCATTTAGCCATACAAGACTTGCAGAGTTATTGATTTTACTTTATTAATTTATGAATCACCTTTCACATGAGTCTCCAGGTAATTTATAAACTAACAATGATAATAATGTCCTTCAAAGGCTCAGCAGAAATGGATAAGGAAAGACACACACACACCTCACCCGTAAATGAAAAAGGGTTTTCCTTTTCAGTATTGTTTCTTTAGCTCAGATTATGATCAAAACTTTCTGTACAACAATCTGTTCAGTTAGTCCGTTCCTTCCCTGCTCCACGCACAGCCCTGTGGTGCACCTCTTAAATGGCCAGAAAGGAAATGGGAGATGTGTTTGGCCTGCATCTCGCCCCATTGGCAGTTTTAGCATTGGATTCTCAGGAGACAAAGATCAGGTTCCAGGTGGTGGTTGTTTTTTTGTTTTGTTTTGTTTTTTCTTACTTCTGAGAAAGTACTCTTTTTGGCTGCTATGGCCAGTAAGCAGCAATGCAGCAACTCTAATATTCAGTTATTTTATTTGGTAAGAAAAATCTTATAGTTCTAGTGAATGAAATCTTTGACCTTAAACACTTGTTTAGGTCCTAGAACATTCTGCAGTCATATGCCTTTTGTTGAATTAGATAGTTATATATTTAGTTCATTCTGATATATTTATAATATGTAAGGGGGAAAAATGTGCTAGCTTGTAACATTAGAGTACGTCATTAGAAAACAAAACTATGGTTTGGTTTTAACTATTTATTTCTGCTTTTACCTTCTATTTTTATCCTGTGAATCACCCTGTGATCCTATGATGAAGGGTGGTATAGGAGTCTAATGAATAATAATAATAATAATTTATTATTTATTATTTATACCTCGCCCATCTGGCTGAGTTTCCCCAGCCACTCTGGGCGGCTCCCAATCAAGTGTTAAAAACAATACAGCATTAAATATTTAAAACTTCCCTGAACAGGGCTGCCTTCAGATGTCTTTTAAAGATAGGATAGCTGCTTATTTCCTTCACATCTGAAGGGAGGGTGTTTCACAGGGTGGGCGCCACTACTGAGAAGGCCCTCTGCCTGGTTTCCTGTAACCTCACTTCTCGCAATGAGGGAACCGCCAGATGACCCTCAGCACTGGATCTCAGTAATATAATAAATTAAAGTGTGGTGAATATTTATCAGCCAATTCAGTAATAAATTAAAATAAAGTAAATGTTTACATCTCCATCTTCTAAACATATCTGCTTAGAAAAGGGGCCTCCAACTTTTTTAGGCAATGGTGCCCATTTGGAAATCCAAGTGATTATCATGACAAATTGCCTATATCACAGAAGAAGAAAAATGCTAATGCTCAGAATGCACCCAATAGCCAAAAGAGGCATAACACATACACACATCCCAAGACAAATGCAACACAGAAAAAGCAGGTCTGACCACCTGCCAAAAATCAGGCAGCACTCCCTAAACAAGCAACAAAAAAGTAAAGGGGAAAAAGTAAAAATTGGGAGGGGCAGGGATCTTGGCAGGTGCTGAAGAAGCTGTCTGAAGGCGCTGTGGGGACCCTGGACTTATAAAAAAGGACCTCTTATTTCACCAGGGAGATTATTTTCAGTCAAGTATGGTTGAGAATCTATCACGTACATGACTTTGCAACAACAGGATGGCAAGACTGACACTTTAAAATATTTACCTTTTTAGCAAATATTAAAGCAAGCCTATTGCTAAAATGCTTTTAGTGACACAGAAGCTTTGGGGAACACGTAGAACTGAATGTTATTTCTGTGGAATGCATCTCATTTTACCCAATCTTGTATACTAGAACAACAGGCACAAGATGCATTTTTATGCCACATTTTGAATGCAAAAATAGCATTGCTCTGCAAGCTGTCTAAACAATGGCTGTGAGGGACAGTAACAGCTAAAATGGAATATCCCTGGGAAAGTGGAATAATGCAATCTTAGAATGGGAGGTGAGGGAAATTGCCTTATTTTCTTTGCTCTAGAAATATGAACTTAGATCCCACATTTGTTTGCTTTAGTTTGCAGATTTGCCAGGTGCAATGAGACACTAGGACAGGATGCACTCAAGATATTTGTCTGGGTGATTTTCTTTCCCCGTTTTATTTTCCTTGAAATCCTCTTGCATACATTAACACATCCTCTTTTCCACATCTGGCAATAAATGATTGCAATGGCTACTTTCATTCAATACTGCTGTTGATTCACAATGTTTTGAAGGCAGGGAGTTAAAGTGTGGTGAATATTTATCAGCCAATAACATTTTCCCCCAGCTTAAATCCAAAGGTTCCTTTCTGAGTGCTTTACTCAGGTAACTGATAATCTTCCTCAATATTTTTTTTTAGAAATTGATTTTGTAAATTTCTAGCAAAGTCCTATTTTGAAGGGCTGATCAGTTAGTTGATTTGCTGTTTCGTTCAACTATCCATAATTTATTCAAATAAAAACATTTCAACGCTAATTTTCATTTATCCCAAAGATACTCCATTTCCCTCAATGTTTCACAAGGACTTTAAAAATTTGTTAAGAACACCCTTTATGAATGACTGTGCTTTAATGTGATTGTATCAATATTATAATGTGTTTTCAATTACTTACGCTTACATTTTTAAGTTGCTTTGAGACCTTTGTGTAAAAAGCGACAAGTCTAATAAATAAATGGCTCAGGACTGCAATGCCCCAAGGACTGCCTCTCCCCATATACTGTAAACTGTCCCAGACTCTGCATTCATCATCTGAAGTCCTTCTTCATGTGCCTCCTCCATGTGAGATTTGGAGGGTGGCAACCCAAGAACAGGTCTTTTCTGCAGTGGCTCCCTGTTTGTGGAATGTTCCCCTCAGGGAGCTTCGCCTGATGCCTTCATTATTTATCTTTAGGCACAAGACAAAAATGTTCATCTTCAACCAGGCCTTTGGCTGATTAATATTCTACAGTCTTTTAAATGTGTTTGTGGGAGATGGGGTTACTGTTTAGTCGCTTCTGTTTTGAATATTTATTTGTGCTTTTTTCATGTTTTTTTTAATCTTGTGAACTGCCCTGAGCTCTTTTGTTGAAGGGCATTAATAATAATAATAATAATAATAGTCTTTCTTCAGTTCCGCCTCCCCTGACAACAGTCAGCATTTCATGTGTACTGACCATGCACATCACTGGATTGTTTAGGGGGCATCCTCCTCCTACTATGGTTTTCTTTTCTTTTTTCACTTCTGCAAATCTTGGCATTCCTCCACAGGGGATGTCTCTGGGTCCTCAATGTGGTGCTAAGGTCCCCTATCTCTTCCAATGAAAACAGTTAAGGAGGTTAGCTTGTGGAAGGGCTGTTTGGTTTGGGATGGTCTGCTTCTTCGAATTGTGTTGGCTGCTTTTTAGTCTGTGTTTTATTTGTTTGGGGAGGGTTGCATGCATTTTTAGTGGGGGGGGGGGAGTCTGAGCCTCACCAGTTTTTCTTCTGTGATATATGGTGCCCACATCAGTTTCTTAGATTTCCAAATATGCCCCAGCACCCCTGGCATATATACTGTTTTAATCATTTAGCAGGCAGTTGAAGTACATAAAAAAGTCCAGCTAATGATACCAAAGAACAATTGCTCAACAGATCTAACTGCTCTGGCTTCTCGTTTTCCTTATCTTTGAAATTTATGCATTTTTATATAGAATTTGTTAACTGATAAACATGGAAAGAGAGAAGTTGATACTGGCGGTTCCCAAGTTAGCATTCAAGTTGTTGGGGCTGCAGGGAGTTCGTCCACTAAGAAGTTGCTTCCCCAAGTATTATAATGCTTTTAGGCTGACCTTTTCCAAAGGATGGAAAGACCTTGAAGATTAGAGCCTCTATTCCCCCTGACCTCAAACAAAAAAAGTTTCAAGGAGCATTGGCTAAAGCTGGTGGACAGAAGCCTTGAAAATTCCTCTAACTAATATATGTCGCTGCCAGCCCTACATCCTCCCTTCTTTGAAAACATTTCATTCATTATGCATCTTCTGGAAGTGTGGAGACCCAAGGCTTTCTGCCAGTGTAACCCAGCACATTTCTCTCCCTGCCTCTCCTTTAATTCCCAAAAGTTGTCAAGCAACAACTCACTGAGAAAGGGAAACAAATTAAATCTGGATGCATTCAAGTCCCTCCCTCCCCTGTGTCTGTGTGTGTGTGTGTGTGTGTGTGTGTGTGAGAGAGAGAGAGAGAGAGAGAGAGAGAGAGAGAGAGAGGCTGTTAAATGGAGTGCATTCTTACAAATGATGTTTCACACACTAAGGGCAGCATATAAAAAGAGAATTTCCCAACCATAGAGCTGATATTGAAAGGAGATTTAGAAAATACACACAACAGATTTACTTTCTGTGAGGCCTTTTAAGTGGTCTTAAGGAAGTGAAGACGGAAGCAGACACTGCCAGTTTTCCCACCAAAGTTGTTTGCCTTTTATTAGAATGTACTGTCAGAAAAACGCCAGACCTCTGCAAGGACCTAGTTTTCTTTCTAATGCACATAGAGGTGTAGCTCTTGAAAATGTGTTATTAGAACTTTAGTAATAGTATTTCATTCAAAAATCCAGTTATTACAAATTGAATACAAACATGGCCCTTTCCAACTCACCATTCCAAAGCAAGCAAGGCCAGAGGCCTTGAGATTCTGCAAGTCTTCAGGAACAAACCATAGCAATTGGTCCCCTATCCCTGCAGGTGAGGACTGCTACTACCAGATCAAGTCTCACCAGAAAAAATCCAGACAAATAGTTACAGAGATGTGTGTGTGTGTGTGTGTGCAGGGCAAATTTAAAATTTTATTTGGAGAGAAGACAGACGGGGGAATATCAACATCCTGGAGAGGCAAACCTGGAGAGGGTTTGTATTATCTAGTGTGAACAAATTAAAAGTGCAAGGAGCTGCCCAAATTAGGTAATGCTACTTATGTGGATGTGTTCTGAGCAGCTGGTTGCTTCTTCACTTTTCAGAGCCTCTAAATGTCTTTACAGTTTCCATTTCTTCAACCTTCAGCAGCAGCATGCTTCCAGGTTATGGAAAATCAACAATATTTTATGTTTCGATTGGGCTGAGTTCTTTATCCAATAGAAGGAAGAGAGATCCAGAAAGGATAGGGTGTCTCATTAGGGGTTGCAACCCCATGCAACTCATGTCTGAAAGCAATTGGGAAAGAATGATGAGGTCTTGTTGCCTTCTTGGCTTTCAAAAGGCATCACAGCATGGCCCTAAAGGGCTAAGAACAGCTCATCTAATTGCTATGAATTTATCTTCCCGGTCAGATCACCCGGGTAGGCGTTTAATGTTCACATCCATTACTTTGCCAAGCAACCTTTTTTTCTTTTAAAAAAACCCAAAACCTGACCTCATTTTTATTTTGTTGATAAATTTGTGGATCTTCCCACTGATGGCCATCAGCTGCCACGTCACAGGTAGCGATGATTCAGACTACAACGTTTATCCCTGCCAACAAAGACGACAATAAAGACCACTTCCTGTTTAGTAATTAAATCTTTAAGACGTGATAGTCTGCATCGTGAGGGTTTCTGTGACACGGTTGTCTCATTTTGGAACAATAAATAGCATGAGGTTTGTCTGATTATTATTGTTTTTAACGGTCAGGGCATAATGTTGCCAGAGAAATGTGTATTCAGTGGGGCTTCCTGGTGAGTAAGACTACAACACATTTTCTCCATGAAAAAAAAGGAGATTCAGGGAATTAAAGAAAACAAACAAAAAAAACCCCTAAAACCTTCCACATGTACATTTTTGTGTTTGTTTGCAGCTGTCGCTGAGTTCCCACTCTACTACTGCCCCATCTACAAACTACAAGAAAGAAGATTCCACCTAAACATTAGGAAGAACTTCCTGACAGTAAGAGCTGTTCGACAGTGGAATTTGCTGCCAAGGAGTGTGGTGGAGTCTCCTTCTTTGGAGGTCTTTAAGCAGAGGCTTGACAACCATATGTCAGGAGTGCTCTGATGGTGTTTCCTGCTTGGCAGGGGGTTGGACTCGATGGCCCTTGTGGTCTCTTCCAACTCTATGATTCTATGATTCTATGATCTAGATTTATCTGGACACTATTCCAGTCATATTGCAAACGTAATGATATCACAACATCAAGAAGCCAATCAGATTTGGTTACAGGGCAGCATTACTTGCCGAGAGCAAAGACTTCTCATAACTCTGGAGAAGAATGGAGGAGGCAGAATGAGAGAAAATACTCCATTGCTGAGGAAGTAGATAATGTCCCCACTTTCTGCCTCTTATACCTGCCCCCTACACTATGGGTGCACCTTTTTTCTTCCTTCCAAGCCCTTTTCGGATAACTGACCAAAAGGAGGGTTTCTTTTGACACCCTCTACCTGGTTTTTCCAAACCACTCTTCAGTAGTGAACTCAATTTGTTGAGTCCCTATCAATTTGGAAGCAAATTGGGCACAGGAACAAATCCATTAGTTCCATCCAGGCTAGATTACTGCAGCTGTACATAGGACCTTTGAAAAGTCTCTGGTCTAGATTGCAGCTGGGAGGGAATGGGTGGGTGCATGTCCATGTTACACCAATCCTGCAACAGCTGCACTGGTTGCCAATCTGCTTCTGGGCACGATTCAAAGTGTTGGTGATTACCTTTTAAGGTCCAGGATACATGACCAGTTCCTTCCATATTATCCTGCCTGGAATGGATCAGGAGAGGGTCTCTTCTGTGTCCACCTAAAGCTGAAGTTTATATGAGTAGCATAAGAGGCAGGGCCTTCTCAGTGGCTGCACCTAAGCTATGAAACCCCTTGCCTCAAAGTTTATCCCCCTACATTGCTGCATTTTACTTACTTTTCCCCTTTTCCTATTTAGTTGCTTTATCTTGTTTTTATGAAACTGTAATTTTAAATGTTGCAAGTCACTGGGAGAAGGGCACGAGAAAGAAATACATTGTAAGCAAATCATAATAATACTGGCACATCCTCTGTACTAGCATTTAAGACTGATATTATGTTACAGCTGCTATTTGAACCCAGTCGGTATTAATTCTTCAGGCAACATCACAACTTCAAGCAACTTCACAACTGGTGATGCAATGGAATGTTAGCTCAAGGAAGTAATTGCATATTATGCAGAAAAGTTAGTTTAAGTGCTAAGTAATATACTTAAGTGATGAAGATACTTGCTGCCTTGACCCATCAGGGCATCGTAGCAGATGCTAACCTATGTCTTAGCCCCAAACAAAAGCAGCCATCATCTATGTTCAAGATAAATCATTAACTACTGTCTCATTCCAGGTGTACACAGGTACGGAGGGGGGGCAATAGGTGATAAAATTTATGTTTGTAAATATAGCTGTCAAAGCTAATCCTGTTACTGGCAGATTAAGATGTTATCCATGGGTTGTTAGTAAGAGAATACAATATTTTCAGGAAACCATGCGCCAAGTGTGTAATTAGTTTAAAATGGCAAAGCCACACAATGCTCTATTCTTTGTATTTGACATCTTCCCACATACAAATAGCAGAAGCCTATAGGCAGATAATGAAAACCAATATCCATTGGTAGGAGCCCATACCTACAAAGACACCAAGAGATTCAACCAAGGCACCCTTCATAAGTATTAAATGTATTAATAGCAAATGGCCTTTTAAGATGCTAAGTGAAATTCTTGTCCGATAACCTACTCTGCGTTTATATAAGAGATTTAGATTTGTCATAATTGCAACACATGAGAGTAAATGGCAAATGCCAGTCTCCTCTGCTTACTTCAACTGCAATTTGCAAAGGACCTGGGTGTGCTTCGAAAAGCAAAGTGTTATTTGCTCAAGTGAGTGAGCAACAAATACCATTTGCTTCTAGAAGACCTAACTCTCTTGTGAACACGGGCTAGCTCCAATAGTATAAGATAAATAGAAATTCTGTGCTTGCATAGCGGCTAATCTAACAGAAAATGATTTTGGGAAATTAGAATGCTTTTATCCTAGGTCGACGCGGGTGGAGCTGTGGGTTAAAGCCTCAGCGCCTAGGGCTTGCCGATCAAAAGGTCGGCGGTTCGAATCCCCGCGGCGGGGTGCGCTCCCGCTGTTCGGTCCCAGCGCCTGTCAACCTAGCAGTTCGAAAGCACTCCCGGGTGCAAGTAGATAAATAGGGACCGCTTACCAGCGGGAAGGTAAACGGCGTTTCCGTGTGCGGCTCTGGCTCGCCAGAGCAGCAATGTCACGCTGGCTACGTGACCCGGAAGTGTCTTCGGACAGCGCTGGCCCCTGGCCTCTTGAGTGAGATGGGTGCACAACCCTAGAGTCTGTCAAGACTGGCCCGTACGGGCAGGGGTACCTTTACCTTTATCCTAGGTCTATGCTGAAGTTGAGCCATGATCAGAGGGGATATTTACCGGTATATTTTACACATTGTATACCCTCCTGGATACATATTGTATACCCTTCTGGAGACTTCCCAAGTCTAGTGAGTGGCTTCTCATTCACAGGCATAATGGAGAACTGCTGCAAGCATAAATCATACACTTGCACACAAATTTAATTCAAATTATTGCTTATCACTGGAAGCTCTGACAACTACACAGAGATTCTCTATCCCTGCCCAGAAAACCCAAAATTGTATTTTCTGCCCCCTCACCCCACATTCATTATAGTTTATTAAAATTGAGGGGGTTTCCTGGTAAGCACACCTTGTGATTACTGAACTATTAAACATGAATTTAAAAATACTTTTTACTTGTTTTGTTATTTCCCTATTACCCATGTTTTATTGAGACTGACTCTTTTCCTTTTTTCAGTTGCTGGCAAGATCACAAAAGCTAGCCATGCTTCATCGACTACTTGTTAGCTGCTTTTTGGCTGGATTCACTTTCTCTGTGTTCATTATCTTCTGGCAAGGATAATAAATATTGCCTTCAGAAAATCTTGGCTTAAGATACATGGCCAGCAGACCAAAAAGGCAAAGTATTTCCTTGGATACATAGCTGTGCATTGGATTGTGGCCTAATAAATTAAGAAAAACACCACCATCTAACAAAACAATATTTCAAGTAGAACATATATGAGCATCTGCATTCAAACTTACCTTTGATATCTTAACTTTCACTCAATCCTCCATCCTTGCTCATTGTTCAAGGCATGCTACCACTGGCGGAGGAAGAGGAGTGCACCGCCCCCCCGGCAGCGCAATCCTGGTGGGGTGTCATCGCGGCTGCCCCCCCCCCGCGCCCATGCTGGCCGCCACACCCCACAGGCGGTGTGTCACCCCCCCGGACACACGCCACACCCTACGGGCAGTGCGCCGTGCCCCCAGGACGCGCGCCACCCGGTGCTGGAGCATGAAACTCCACCACTGCTGCTACATAAAAACTCCAGCTTATAAAACCTAGATTATTCAAGGATCGTAATTACACACGTGATGATGATGATAATAAATAATAATAATAATAATAATAATAATAATAATAATATTAATAATAATAATAATAATAATAATTTATTATTTATACCCCGCCCATCTGGCTGAGTTTCCCCAGCCACTCTGGGCGGCTCCCAATCAAGTGTTAAAAACAGTACAGCATTAAATATTAAAAACTTCCCTAAACAGGGCTGCCTTCAGATGTCTTTTAAAGATAGGATAGCTGCTTATTTCCTTCATATCTGAAGGGAGGGTGTTCCACAGGGTGGGCTCCACTACCAAGAAGGCCTGCTGTCTGGTTCCCTGTAACCTCACTTCACACAATGAGGGAACCGCTAGAAGGCCCTCGGTGCTGGATTTCAGTGTCAGGGCTGAGCGATGGGGGTGGAGTAGTTCTGGAAATGGGCCTCACTATCTAAAGCACAATTTGTCAGGTGAATTGTTAGCAAGCGGTCAAAGCCTAATGGGTTCTTCGCCTTCTTGTGTGTCTTACTCAAAAGGGGTTCATATGATGAAAACCCCTTTCACCTCATAGGCCCAACTACCTGGAAGATCTGGGGCTTCCGTTATCACTTTGTGGGTGGATATTGGACTTTTTGTCAGACCGCCCCCAGAGGGTTCGGTTGGGCCCTTATACCTCTAATATGCTTAAGACTAACATAGGAGCACCACAGGGATGCGTACTCAGTCCGCTCCTTTATATTCTTTACACGTACGATTGTGTCGCTACTCACCCTAGTAATAGGGTTGTCAAATTTGCAGATGACACAACCGTGATTGGGCTCATCTCTGAAAGGGAGGGTGAAATGGATTATAGAGATGAGGTGGAGCGGCTGACAGAGTGGTGCAGAGCTAACAACTTGCTCATAAATACAAGGAAGACAAAGGAACTTGTGGTGGACTTCAGGAGACAGAAGAGCAATGTCCAGCCACTTTTGATTGATGGGGTCTGTGTGGAGAGGGTAACAACGTTCAGATTTTTGGGCATTGAATTACAAGAGGATCTGTCCTGGAGTGTCAACACAAGGGGGCTTGTGAAGAAGGCGCAGCAGAGACTGTATTTTTTGAGAATACTAAGGAAAAACCATCTTCCGCAGAAACTGCTGCTTGCCTTCTATCACTGTGCCATTGAGAGCGTGCTTACTTATGGCCTATGTGTGTGGTACGGAAGCTGTACTACCCAGGACAGGATGGGGTTGCGCAGGGTTGTGAAGGCAGCAGAGAGCATTGTTGGCTGCCCACTTTCCACCTTAGAGCAGATTTATGCCACAAGGTGCCATAGGAAGGCACTGGACATAGTAAAAGATCCATCGCATCCTGGTCACTGTCTCTTCGAGCTCTTGCCGTCGGGACGGAGATACAGGACGATGAAGACTAGAACGAGCCGTCTTAAGAACAGCTTCTTCTCCAGAGCGATCTCGGCCCTGAATGGGAAGACCGGACTTTGAAAGTCATCAAATCTCCTTTGCTGTATTTTACTATATTTTTTAATTAGTGTTTAATTAGCAACCAAGTAATTTCGTTGTCCCCGAAGGGGGCAATGACAATAAAGATATTATTATTATTATTATTATTATTATTATTATTACCTCCTGTATGTGGAAAATGAAGCTGGTACCATCTTGGCCTTTGCTTCAGGCAGCAAAATATATTGAGCTGGACCTGCTCAGTCTCTTCTCTGCCTAAACGGCTTCCATAGACTACACTGGCTCTAGACAAATGCTATGCCTAGACTCTTATATGATCTCTGTCAGGACCCTCTGACTGATGATGATGATGATGATGATGATGATGATAATGATTTTATTATTTGTACCCTGTCCATCTGGCTGGGTTGCCCTAGCCACTCAGGGTGGCTTCCAACAAATATAAAAGCATAAAAGCACAATAAAACACCCATCATTAAAAACTTCCATATCAAGGGCTGGCATCAGATGTCTTCTAAAAGTTGACATCCAATGACAGGGAGTTCCACAGGGTGGGCAAAACTACTGAGAAGGCCCTCTGCCTGGTTCCCTGTAACTTCACTTATCGCAGTGAGGGAACTGCCAGAAGGCCCTCGGAGCTAGATCGCAATAGTGTTTGTTTATGGAATTAATTGAACAAAATTTATATGTAGCTTGATTGTAAGAAAACCTCCCAGTGGTTCACAAAAAATATAAAATAAAACATTAAAATTCTTTATAAAAAGCCAGTTGAAAGCAGTTATTTAAAAAATAATAATCAGAAAATTATTAAAGCCAACAGCAACTAAAAAGAAATAAGACACATGTAACTTCTACTTTTCTGGATAGGCTTCCCTAAACAATATTTGATCACCTCTAAATCTACCAGCCTATTTTGCTATATTTATGAGAATGTGCATTAACTGCCTTATCAAAACCTGCCCTTTTGTATTCTCCTGTCTGGTGTATAAGCGGACAGTCATATTGTGAGCTACTAAGGCTAACACAGATTCTGTAGTAGCTGTAACAAATTCAATGGGCTAAACATTGCATCCACTCATATGGGACTCCAATCCAGGGGGGCATCAAGATGCCATGCCTTTGGTACACCTGGGGGGACACCCCCACTCCAGATTTGGTTCCGAATAAGTTCAGGGATGGGGCTAATGCATAATTAGGGTTTTAAAACGGCTTCTTAGGCAGCACACCTGGCTTCAGATCACTTCTGGTTTTCAGGAATATTTGTTCATATTTATAGAAGTATTTATTTACTACCCTCTCATAAACTTTCAGGGCAGTGTGCAGCAATATAAAACCATTTAAAAAAACAACAACATAAAAAGCAGTAGAAATTGGTGGCATCAAGTAAGGAACAGAACAATTCTTCACCAGGACACAAAATGCTACAGACTTAGTTCACATCCTGACATTCCTTCACACCACCCCTCAGAAAAAGAAGGATATGCCTCAGCCCTGAGTATATCATAGCAATGCTTCCAGGCTTGCTACAGCACTGTAGTTCAACAATGTTTGGAAGGAAGCGGGTTCTGTAGACATTGTCTGTCCTTCATATTAGCAAAAGGCAAGAGTTGTTCTATGGCAACCAGCTAATGTTGGCCACATGACCTTTGTCAAGCTACAAATCCGAAAATTGTTAATTGTTGGGGAACAAAAAAGACCTATTAGCAAAGGACTGGGGGAGAGAAAAAAACAAGCTCTCAGTGAACATGGAGGGCAGTGTCCATGGCCTCATGCTTCAGGCAACAAACTTGCTCACTGGACGGTTTATTTGTTCTTTCTGTTTTAATCTCCTATCTTTTCTCTTCTCTTCTCTTCTGACCTTCCTAATGAATTCTAGGGGGGTATTTTTGAATCATGGTGATATCATGGGTTCACCCCCCTCGCTTTTACTTTTTGAATGTAAATTCTTTTTTGACATTCTTACTTATTGCCCAGCATTGACTCCTTTTTGACAACAAAACCAAACGCTCTTTGGTTATGCATAGTTAACATTTTGCTAATGGGAAGCCAAGATTCTCTCAGCAGCTCAACAACATTTTCTAAAGCACACTGGCGTTGTTGTAGCAACTGGTGGCTGATCTGTGAATAAAGCAGATGTCATTGTGGCAGGATAAAGAGAGAACAATCTATCACCCAGATACTGCCACTCCTCCTGCCCAAACAAGTCATCAAAATGACAACGTTGGTGCCACAGCCATCAATTAGGGGCTCTGCATCACCTTTACTCTTCTCGTTATGAAATAAATTGGTGTTATGCGACTAATGTTAAGAATGTGCCAGCTCCCTGCCAGTGGCTTTCCCATGGAGGAGGCAAGACGTTGCCAGCTGCCCTTAGGCTTTGATTGATTCCGCACTTTCATCCAAATGGGTCTGGCCTAAATAAACACAATGTATATTCTCAGAAGTTTTCCTCTCCAGGGTTAAATCTGAATTCAGTTCATTAAACATGCAATTGGACATGGGCAAGCATTGAAATAATCTGACTGGTACCCATACTTTGGACAAAGGCAGTGAGAGAGGATAAATTGCCTTTCTAACTTCTTGTTTTTTTAAAAGGCTTAATCTGTTTGGGCATTCTTTTACTCTGAGATTCTCACCACTTGTGCTTAGAGTCGCCATAGCTGATTGCCCTCACTCCACCTTGTCATTTTCCTTTTGCAGCAACAAAACACCAAACAATATCATAGCATAGCTGATTGCCCTCACTACACCTTGTCATTTTCCTTTTGCAGCAACAAAACACCAAACAATATTTGATGATTGCACAGAACACTCTCAGGATGGTGAATTTGAAATCTGGGCATAATTCAGAAAAAGCAAAGTGCAGGAATCGCACTGCAATCGATGAGCTTGAGGTGCCCAGTAAAGTACTTAAGTCCCAATGATTTAAACAGAATGAAGCCATGGCTGTCTGTCAGTTTTATAGACTGTAAGGCCTTCTTTACATTAGACCTGCAGACATTAGATCTTCTGCACTCTGTTAGCATTTTCCATATTATTTAAATGCCACTAAACATCCAGGAGCAAAATCATTGCAGGATGCTGCTGTGTACCTCAGGAGGAAGAATTGCACATTAAGCATTACTCAACATTTTAAAATTATTACATTGATTTCTAAATTTAAGAGCTGACTTAACAATAGATGCATGATTATTGAATTCTGTGGCTTTTTCATGTATTATATTTTGCACTTTGGTTTCTGCCACAAGGTGAAACCTTGCATGAAAGTGTCTACTGGTCCTAATCCTAACTTTCTGGGAGTCTCAAACTGTAAGTTTTTATGTTATTGCAAATATCCCTGTTGCAGGGATGAGAAATGATATGGAAATAATGCTTTGTACTCATGATGAGTGCTTCAGGCAACCACATTCACTACATGCAGAGTGGAATAAAAATATATGGTTGTGTGGAACAGTGGGCCTGCAACATTAAGGTGATTAATTGGTAATTATAATCTCTTTAAACACACACACACAACAACAACTTTTGATCAACTAAAAAGATAGTTCAATTTATCAGGCTGCACCATTTTGAAAGAGGCATTCTTGCTACTCTCAGAAGTACTCTGAATTCAACTGACGAAGACTGGGATATAAATAAATATTACTTTCTCTCTCTACCTTCCTGAATAGGGACTCTGTCTTCTCAGATGATGCTACAACACACACATGCGTTCTCTAAAAGCAAATAAAAATATTGCTTCAGAACAATGGTTCTGCTGTATGCAAATTTGTGCAAGTTTGGTTGGTTAATCTGCTCAGATTTCTTTGTCAGGCGGATCTAGTTTTCATATGAAGTAAGAAGCTCACACGGGCAATTTGGGTGTTTTGGAGTGTAAGGCTTTTGTTCCCCTCCTCTCTGTTGCTCTTCTGTTTGGCAACACCACCCCACATTATCTTAATTCATCCCTGGCTACACTTCTTCCCAAGTGGATTCGAATCTAAAGCTATGAAGGGGAGAGTGACACATCAGCCACCCTTGAGGAAAAAAGTAATACACAGTCAGCCATGATTGCTGCAGTTAACAATGGCACGAGCTCTTTAGTAAGATAGCACTGAAGAGTTTTGTGAAAGTACGCTATAGTGATTAGCTTTTCCCTCACAACCTTTCACCTTGGGCCACTTCCAGGAGTACACGGTGTACAGAAATTCCTGTTTTCACAAAGCTGCAAGTTTCATCGCTAGGCATAAACTTTCTGGTATAAAAGAATTGTCTCTGGAATGATAAGGGTGAGAGGATTGGCAGGCTGTGTGCCTTTGGCAACTTTTCTAGAAAACACAACATCCTCCCCCCCCCCCCCCCCGCTTTGTAGCAAGCAAAAAATAAATACCTTGGTTACACTGAGGGTAATTTGCTGTTTCTAGAATGTTCTGCTTCTTCCCTGCTTTGATATTATATGCATTTAAGGGGGAAACAGTCCTTAATACCCAATTAGGGGTCCCAGTGTTTTGAAGAGAGAGCGAGAATCTTTCACGCTAACCCAGTGCCAATAGGACCATAATGTTTGATAAAACCCAAGTATTGGGTTAAATACTGTGAGCGACATGTTGGCATGTGCTGCATATAAATGCCTGAAAGCAAACCCATTGCTAGTAGGAGTGCAGGGTAAAATCTGGCTTCCTTTCTCCTACTCTCATGCATACATTTTTCAGATTAGCTCTGCTCCTAAGAGCAATCATTTTTGAATACTGATAGATGAATATTCAAAGCTGAGTCTGAGAGCTGGTGCATTTTTTTAAAGTTCACAAATTGCAAAATGAGAGTGCCACATTCACTAAAGTAAATGGCTATTCAAATTCAAGGTGCTAAAATGTTTGTTTTCGATCAGGAGATCCATTTAAGATCATATGTAAGCCTATGATTTTACAGGCAAGCTTACTTGCTGATTGAATACTGCTTATTAAACAATTCAAAATCAAAATTCAAAAAAGCCTTGGGTTGCAATCCCATACACACCCAGGGACCAGCCCTAAGTATGGGAGGCCAGTGTAATTTACACTGGTTTACAGTAATCCAGCATAAAGTATACCAGATGGGAACTCTGTTCAGGAGTGGGGCTACTGCTGACCTAAGCCTGGCAGAGAGAAAACAAACCTTTAAAACTGAGTTTGACTTACACCACCTTTTTGTGGCATAAGTCCACTGGGTTGGCAGGTCAGGTGACTGAGCTGTGCAGATTTAGGATCCAGCAAAAGTTCCAGTCCCCCACACTCAGTTCCTCCTTCTCCTGGAACACTTATTTTTCAGGGCTTATGCCAGCATAAGAGCCACAGGTCTTGGGATGAGGGAGTTATGCCAACATGCCTCCAGCTGAGACAGGATGGGGGAGTTACAAAGGCACTGCCTGGCTGCATCAGGAATTGGCCAGCTGAGGTGGAGGTCCTCGAGATCCAAACTTGCTCATCCTGGCAGATCCTGGGTTTCAATTGCCCTCTTATATGGGAAAAAGTCACATTAAGCTCAACAGAGCTTACTTCAAAGTAGACATGTTCTGTAACGGCATAGCTTCAGTATCCTTGGGTTGTTTTTAGAGGTTTTCATATGTCGTGTTGGGTAGATGCTCCATTGTGTTGGTTTGCTTGCCTTTGCCCCTCCCTCATTTCTTATTATTGTTTTGAATTCTCTTAATGTGCAAGCAAGTTCTAATGCTGTAAGCAGGTGGGGTAAAATATATAGATAAATAAATAAAAGTGTGTCTTTAAGGAGGTAGTACATCATTGGGCAGGGTCCAAATTGTCCTGGAATGGTGAAATCTTCTGCAAGCTCTCTGGTGTTCAAAAGCACGTTCATCCTGCACCCATAGCGGATTGGTCTTGTTGTCATTATCATGCGGACAATGTGATTCATCACATTATTCTCCTACCTGGCCTGAAAAGATCCATGACAGCCATTAGCAGGAATAGACAGCACTGTTGTGGGATCGTGCCACTCCAGCTGAAAGAACAGCGTAGTTGTTGGTGCTAAGTGTTATGGCAGCAGCATGGGAAAACCATCACATCAACCCAATTCAGATCATAGGAAGAGCTCTGCTTGGTCATGTCAAAGGCCTAGCCAATTGTTCTGTCCCAGGCAATGGAGGGAGAGATTCCAACCACAAACCACTAGTCTCAGCTCAGACTCTAGTAAGCAACGCCAGCAGGTCAAAGTGAGGTCAAATTCCCTTGAACAGGGTCAGCTGAAGTAGAGGTCTGGTTCCATTGAGGTCAGTCAACCAAAGCATAGTATAGGTCCGGATAAGCAAAGTCAGGCAAAGCAAAGGTCAAGGTCCAAAATGAGGCACGTAGCACCTTGGACAGCTCCAAGTGGACTATAGGCTAGACATCAACTGGGCAGGTTTGAATGTTGCTCCAACAAGCAGCCAATCCAGACTGCAGCTGTCTCTCAATCGCTTGCTCATCCAGATGAGTGGAGCCTCTACTCTTAAAGGGACCCAGGCTATTCTCATAACCAGTCAGCATGGGGGAAGCTGAGATTCTACTATGGTTCTCAGCTGGAGCCTTCAGAGTCTGAGGAAGATAGCACACTATCTTCAGGATGGAAAAGTGCTGGCAGGGATGTCAAGGAGTCGTTCTGAGTACAAATCCTCCTCCTGGTACAAGATGTCCCCTGTATCCTCGGTCTCTTCCCCTGAATCTGATCCCCGGCTCATGCCACCAGTCCAGCATCTCAAAGGGACCAACCAATGCCTATGGGAAGTCCACAAGGCATAAGAGCAACAGCCCTCTCACACTGTCGTTCTCCAGAGACTAATATTCAGTGGCATGGTGCTGATTCTGGAGGGAGTATATAGCCAGCATGAGTAGGCAGCGGGGAGGAGAGGTGAGTGGAGGAAGGAGGGGGATGGAGCAAGGGAATGAAAGGAGATATCCTGACCTCTCTGCCCCTGCAATCAGTAGCATAGCAGCAGCCACAGTTGTCTCTGTTGGATTCAAAGTGGTTGAATCATAGAAGGGCAGGATCAATTATTTTCCACCTTTGATTTAATCCAAGCCAGAGGCAAACTCAGAAGTTTTAATGTTAACTTTATTTTCAAGGTGAACAGCGTGAGTCACCCAATGTCATATTCTGAGCCAAGGAATTACAAAGCTCAGAAACATCTTGATCATACCTTAATGAACTTGTTCTCTACTTGTGGCTGTCTGGAATGTCTGAAATGATCTGTTATGGATTGGTATGTAAATTCTCCTTTATGGCAGGAGGGAACTGGAATTGAAAGAGGGGTTGATGCCTTTCATTTGCAGAATCCAGATGTTCTTTAACATGGTGGGATGAAAAAGCTCTCCTCATATAAGACATCTCAAAACATAGGCAAAGGTCTACAGTATGAACTCATCCATCATTAATCACTATATACGATGCAGTGTTGTAGGACTACATGCATTTCAACCACCATGAAGACCTACACATTGGTGCAAGTCTCCACACCTACATGTTAACCCAACTGCGTTGTGGTTTTGAGTAAATGTGTTCGCCTAAGTAAACATGGGTTGTCTGCAGATGCACAGCGATCTTCAGTCACCTTGGTGTTGTGCAGCCTTCTGAATGCATTCCTCTTTCACCCACCGACTCCCACCAACAGTGAAGAGCATAGGAAATTTGCTCATACACATGTCTGGCAAAGACATTCTGCTGCCCCAAGCAGCTGGTTTATGTCATCAAAGAGATGTACTCCCACACCTTTGCAATGTTGAAGAAGACATTAGGAACAACACTCAGATTATGTGCAAATAAGCTCAATCCTAGTCCCAACATCTTCTGCCAAGTCACAAAAGATATTTGGAAGTAGCTCTTGGGACGCACACTGCTTCACTGGTATACCTAATAATAGGACTGGCTGACAAATGCTTGAGGTTTCCTGTGGAATCATCTGAGCCTATTTGCATGAAAACTCCACTGCTCTGGTCCCGAGAAATCCATATATATACACAGCATTCCACATAGGTGTAAGATCAAAGGAAAGCCCCCGTCCCCAGCATTCATCCCGCAGCAAAGTTTCTCCACAGAGACCATATGTTCCATACATTTATCGCCTGATCAGCACTGTCAGCTCTACGTAACATCAAGCACCAGTAGGAAGAGGGAGAACAAGAGAGAAGTAAAGGATTGATTTGGTTCATGCACGGTCTCCCCCAATGTTTGCCCACTTAAGAACTGGGTGTGGGCCTGACTCAGCTCCCTACATGTCACCTGACCAGCATTTTCCGTGAATGACACTTGAGGTGGGAGCAGGGCCCACAAGCACCTCAGCAGGTGAGCAGCCTTGTGTTCTGCTTGTGAATTCCAGGACTGAGGTTCATACCTTCATTGGAGCATCCATGGCATTCAGGATCATGAATCTTGATGTATAGTAATAATCTGAATGTGAATGTAACTGGCAAAGTATCATAACAACAAGGCAAATTCACTTCATTGGAAATGCAATTCTAGCTACGCTGATACAAGCCGCACCATGTGCCTTTTCAGCAACATGCATCTTTAGGACTGGGTCTTCCAGTTTGTTTCCATAGTCTTTTCCCTTTGTTTTTATTTATTATTTTATTTATTATTACAACATTTCATCTCATAATACTATAGGTGAATGGGTTTTCTTTCCATTGCTGGTTATTTGTTATACTTTGAATTGCTATAGAATGGCAGTGTGATTTTTGTTGAACTTTTGGTCATTTCTTCAGCCTTCAATATGATACAGTAGAAGGGTGGTACACAAATTATAAATTAAATGAAATATTTGCTTTCAAATATCCCCAGGGTTCCTACAGGGACATTCACTGAACACTTTGTTCATCTGGCAAAAGCCTTTTTGAGGGGAATCATATCATTAATTGCTATTGTGCCAATCTTTAATAAAGAAAACCCCAAGAGATGGTGAATAATAGGTTGGGGAGAGAGATAAAAAAAATACAGAGGTATCTCTTCTTTATGTTTATTTTTCATGCCATTGAGGCATCTTCCATCTGTTGCTTCAGATCTCCTGGTTTCCCCTGATTTGTAAGACTGGACCCTGTTATCACTGTATGTCTGTTTTTAATCTGTTTGCTATAATATTTTTTATGTTTAAATCTGCATTTAGACTTTTATTTTTATTGTGTTCTATTTTTTATATTGCTTAGAGATTTTCAAATATTAAGCAATGTTGGTCATTTCAAATAATTTATTCTTTTAACAATTAATTCCCAATACACGGCTGATGGACCAGACTGATTTTAGTAAGAGAAGATGTGGTTGGACTAACCTGTCCTCACTGCACAATTTAAAAGGACTGCTAGTTATAAAAGTTTTATTGACTTGAAATAAGCAAGAGAGATAGTCCAAACTTTTAAAAGGTTCTGTTCAAGTTAAAGCTGATTTCTAAACCTAAATTAGTGCAATATTCATGTACTTTCTCCCTAGTTCATTATGAATTTTCTAAAAATGAATTTTCTTTGTTATTATTGCAAGTAATTCTTATTATTGCAAGTAAATCTATTTAAAGAAACCAGATCTTTAGGAGTCATTGAGATAGTTATACACTGTGCATCATTAATGTAAAGATATACAGAAAAAGATAAATTCTACTTAATGTTTTCGTAGAGTAAAAACATACTGCAAATGTAATGGTTGGCGTTTTCTGTAATCCACAAACAATGTCTACATTATTAAATCACATGTCCACTTCACAGATATATAGCTAATAGTGATTAGTGGACTACATAAAACTTTGAGAATCAGTTCTTATTAATGCAGTGATAGTTAGATGTTTCTCAAATCGTATTTTGTGGATGAGCCATAAGATGAAAATCTACTTACTGTCAATTCATTGAACATTTCCTAACCCATAAGGTGCCATCTAAAGATATGGTTCATCCAGTGTTCCTCCTCAGTGCTTTGTAGATTGTAGCTTGAAAACTGTAGAGAATGTAATAAATGGGTGTATATAAAGTGTGACACTATTGAGCCAACCCAGCTTGCAGCTTCATTTTGGGAAGTTGCACCTGTTGCATTTATGATACAACTGTTCTAACTCATCTTAATGATGTAGATGAGTATATTCCAGGCTTTTAGTTCCATAATTCATTGGTTCTCAAATTTCTTTGGGCTCTCAAATTTGATGAAACTAAACCACCCCCTCCACCACTCTCATTCCATTCTAGTCCCTTCCAACTCTATGATTCTACAGCATTGTTGCGGTGCCCCCTGCAGCGCGGTGCCCAGTGTGACTGCCCTACTCATGCTAGCCTAAAATGGCCTCTGCTTAAACGCCACTGCGCAATTCAGCAGGTACAGCTCTCATTGCAACCCTATAACGAGAGATGCTGCACCTGAGGAACTTCTGTCTTCCTCTAGGTTATTAAATGGTGAAACTCTCTATCCCATTGAGGATATTGGTGAGCATTAGCCCTAATTCCTTTTACACTTACCCACTCCGTTGTTGGAGGAAGTTGCAGGGAGGAGGCTTGCTTCCAATGCACTCTTCTGCCCTTTCACCCCAAGTGGTTGTGCCAAGGAACAATTCAAACATTACTTCAGTGGTGTGTCTGCTACCAAGAAATTAAGTCCTGCTCTGATCTACATGGTACCATTTGTATGAAGTGACCCCCATGCAGTTCATGTGATTTAAATCATGACTCATAATAAGGCTGTGTTTCCTCACATTCATTTCTGATCTCCCAAATGTAGCCCTTAAGACTAATTTAGAGTGCTAATAGTTCCTAAAGAAGGTAAACTACTGGGCATGTATGCATTCTTGTGATAGTTTTTAATGAGACAGGAGGACCTCACAATTTGACCACTGTCACTAAAGTCCTTGTGTGTATACTTTACCAACTTAAAATGCAGCAAGGTTGTTGTTCCTTCTCTCAATCAAAGCTGTTTTGGGGAAAGATGCATCAAAACACAGTAAGGTAAAGGTAAAGGACCCCTGGATGGTTAAGTCCAGTCAAAGGCGACTATAGGGTTGTGATGCTCATATCGCTGCAGGCCGAGGGAGTCGGCATTTGTCCACAGACAGCTTTCTGGGTCATGTGGCCAACATGACTAAAGTGCTTCTGGTGCAACGGGACACTGTGACGGAAACCAGAGCGCACAGAAACACTGTTTCCCTTCCTGCCACAGCGGTACCTATTTGTCTACTTGCACTGGTGTGCTTTCGAACTGCTAGGTTGGCAGGAGCTGAGATAGAGCAACGGGAGGCCATTATACAGATTTGAACCGCCAACCTTCTGATCAGCAAGCCCAAGAGGCTTAGTGGTTTAGACCACAACGCCACCCACTCTCCAGATCAAAGCACAGTATTTCATAAGAAACCGGGGCAGACATGGGATAGATATGGGTTGTGGCTAACGTTATATGTACACCGGTTCCCAAACCAGCAGTGGGGGACACATTAGACGCAGGAGACACAGCTGTAGACACATTCATTTAGAAGTAAATCTCATTGGTTTTAAATGAAAGGTTGGAATAGTGATTGGAATAGCAGCTTTAAGGAGTTGTCATATTTGATGCAATTGATTTAAAAATTGTTTTATGTTCTACCCCTTCCTAAAGCCTTAGGTGGGGCATAATAAAGTGATGTTTATGTCTCTAACAACTAGGTCCTGTATTTCCAATACATCAGTCTGAAACATACTGCCCAGGGTTTAAATGGCAGCCTTTTCAATCACATCTCAAAAGATAGTGCACACACCAGAGCACATCTGATGTGGCTCGAGGGGGCTGCAGCCTTGAAGAGAAATAAGCAGCCCCTCCATGCATACACACAAGTTCCTTAGGCATGGGGCTCTTTGGAGCCTTACAACCCAGAGGGCTGCATGCACAAGACAAAAAATTGTGGATGTCCAAGACTTCACATAAGCAACCTTTGTATACCTATGTGAAATAGCTTACATCAGGGATGTCCCTGGTTGATCCTGATCGATCGCGGGACCCTGATGCCCCCCCCCCAAAGGCTCAACAACTTTGATTAAGCTTTTCCAAAAAAAAGAGCTGAACAACTCTGCTCAATCCAATGGGTAGATCACTGCTGGGTTTTTTATAGTGGTAGTAGATCACACTCTCTTGGGAGGTGGACAGCCCTGGCTTACATCATGCAACAGATTTCCATGTACAATTTTTTACATTTCCTTGTGTGAGTTTCTTGCATGAAAGTTTCTCTGGATATAATGTGGAAAGGGGTCCCATTAGTTTCATCTTGGAATCAGGATGTGAAATAGCAAAAGTCAATTACATATTTGGGGGAACGAATTTTCCGTGATCCTGGTGGAATGATCACAACAATTCCCCCAAAGCAAAACAATTTAATTGAACATAATTGCAGAAGAAAATCTTAGGGATAAGAAAGGAAATGCCACAGTGCAGGAACTGAACACACACAAAAAGTAATGGGGGGGGGCGTGATTGAAAGTTTGTCTAAAATGTGACTTGATCTTTTTCACCAGGAACCTTCCGAGAGGGAAAGAGTAGAGCAAATGCCAAAAACTAGTTGGACAAAACCCGTAAGCTTTGTGTCTTATCTATGAGAATCAGTCTATGCGTGTCATGCTAGTTTTTACAGTCATAGTCTACAGTCTTGCACTGATAAAATCAAATTTGACAGTAGCACAATATAGAGGTTTAACTGACAGCACACACAGCACATTTGCTAGTCATAACGCCACAGTTTAATGACTGATGCATCTGGGAAGCTAATTCAGATTTTTTTCTGAATGGGATAAAGGAGCATCCAGTTAATACCAACCATGAATTCAAACCATGTGACAAAACTGATGCTACATACCCTGTTCTTGTTCTGCATATTCTGCAAATTGAACTGCAGGAAAAGAGCCACGTTGTACATACATCCGGAGAGAAAATTCATTCTGTATTTTGTACATCCACCAGTAACAACTGAATGCATCCAGCTTGCTACTTTCAGGTCAACAAAGTAATCAGCCTTTATCTGTTAAATAGCCTAACAATTACAAATTGTGTGCCTGTTTTGAGAAAAAGTACAGGTTATAGAATTATACAAGCAGACATAGTATAAATAAAATATTCATATAAAAATAGTCTCTTACAAAATATACTCTTTTATCCTATGGTTCATTTTCCAAAGATGGAAACTTGTCTGGAGTTTTGCATTTATGTGTGATGCATTATTTCCAACTGGATTTATGTAATGCTCCTTAAAATAAAAAACTGGACAGGTTATGCACTGGTATCTAGGTGAAGATGAATATCAGTTTGAGATTCCAGACAACTAGCAGCAAACAGCCAAACAAATTATAAAAGATGCCTGCTTTTGTACTTAACATCTATTATTGCAGGAAAAAAACATCCTGCAATTCCAACTAGTAGAAATATCTGAGTAAACAATAATATATACAGCTCAAGGGTGTCCCCTCCTTTCCATATCTACAAAATTATTCCACAAAAAAAGCAGGCTATCTAAATGCAGAATGGTTTTCAAAAATGTCGGTAGAGTTCTTTTTAATTAAATAAATTAATATTAGCTTTATCTGGATAAATTGTTAAATATTGCTATTATTATTATGCCCAGATGTCCCAAATCCCTGTGCTAAAATATCTGCAGCACGACAAAAAGGCAGATAAACCAGTGTTTATATGGAAAACATCAACAATCCTACTTGCAGTAGCACATTGTCTGAAAAAAACGGAAAGACAGGACCAGCAGAAGCTTTTCACAAGTGTAGAAATCCCTAAATCTGCTTAATCCACTCTCTTTAAGTTGAAATTCACACTGGCGCATTGTCACCCCATCCTGTGCAAAGACCATGTCTAAGAATAGTTTGTTCCCCCAGCCCTCTCTTTATGCATGGTGCCTTTCAAACTCTCGCTCATCCAGTCCCAAAGAGCCCCTTGCCTTGGTCTGGACATGGGCTTTTTCCCTTAAGGCAGTCAATAAATTATGTTCTGAAGGCGCAGAATATATGAGAGCATTTCCCCCCACTTATTTTTTTTGGATTAGGTGACTTGTTTGTTTCTGTTTCCTTTTTTTAAAAGTCTGATGTTGTTTTTGGACTATTTCTCTAAGTCTTTGATGGGTCTCCACTTAAGCGCTGATATATTAAGAGGGGAAGATGGGATCCATTTGCTGGTTTTCCTTTTGGAAACAGTGTGGGTCTTTGCTACAGTCGTGTGTAGGTGCACTGAGCTTATGTGCAAAAAAAAAATGTGTTTATTCCAAGGCTGTAGGTTTCCCCCTCCCAAGCCACACTTTCATTTACAGGTGTACACTTCTGTTCTTTCACTGCACGTATTACATTTAACATAACAGCACCAATGAAATTTACAGTTGCACTGCCACACTCTTGAATACTGATGAGTATTATAACCTCGACCGCAACACATCAGGTCACAGCCATTGGTCTGCTGGGCTGTTTTGTTGCACATTCTGCCCTGTGTTCCCACACTTCCAGTGACAGGGTCCTCTTCACAGTAGTTGGGCGATTTCTCTATGTACACTAAATCTGTATCCATGGGTTTACGGTAGGAGAGTGGTTTCTTTATCTTAAGAAAAGTTGGGCGTTTATTACGACTTGCCCTCACTGGTTCAACCTGAACGGCCTCGTTGTATTTGTCCTTAAGGATGTAGCCCAGCTCCCTGAATTTAGGAAGAGTTGTCCAGCATGTCTTAGTAGTACATGATCCCGACACACCGTGGCACTTGCATTCCAACTTCATGTTCTCTTCAAGGATCTAGAGTAAAAGGAGGAGAGGGTGTTATATTTAAAACCACAAGGGAGGATGGAGAAGAAGGGTGGTGCGCTTAAATCTGTTTCAGAATATGCAATAAGGACCCCTGATCATTAGGTCCAGTCGTGGCCGACTCTGGGGTTGCGGCGCTCATCTGGCTTTATTGGCCGAACGAGCCGGCGCACAGCTGGTCATGTGGCCAGCATGACTAAGACGCTTCTGGCAAACCAGAGCAGCGCACGGAAACACCATTTACCTTCCCGCCGGAGTGGTACCTATTTATCTACTTGCACTGGCGTGCTTTCGAACTGCTAGGTTGAATATGCAATACTAAGCTCTAATTTCAAAAGTTCTTTATCTTCATAATTACAATGAAGAACAAATGGTAAAAACCAGGCCAGGCTTAAAACGCACATTGATGCTTATGGAGCCATTTAATCTAAAAATGCAGCAAACACAGTTTTGTTGATAAAGGAAACATTGGTCAGCCACACCTCTGCTTAATCAAAGGAGGGGTTAAGTCTTTAAAACCACTTGTAATATAGTGGGCCAGTCTAACTAGAGCAGTACAGGAATCCTACAGATGAATAACATCCATTTTTTATAGATGGTGTTGAGGATAATTCTGTACAAGTTTATTTGCCCTTATTTTTCTAGCTTTACACCTTATGTAGTCATGCCACAAAGACTACCAACTGGTGTCTTGACCAATGTTTAGAATGTGTTGCCCTAATCTAGAGACCCCTTGTAGGGACAGGGATGCCTACAGAAACAACAAAGAGCCTCTCATCACACCTTCAAGCAGCTTTTAAATAACAATAAATAAGTAAATAAATTTTATTATTTATACCCCACCCATCTGGCTGGGTTTCTGGCTCGGTCAAGCATTGCAATATGCTTCAAAAGCTCAGGAAAAAGAAATGGGAGACGGGAGCAATCTGACATGCAGTGTACGCTCGGGTTGCGAACGTGATCCGTGCGGGAGGCACGTTCGCACCCCACAGTGTCCGCAACCCACAGCGCCGCATCTGCGCATGCGTGGGTTGCGATTCGGCACTTCTGCACATGTGCAAAGTGCGATTTAGTGCCTCTGAGCATGCTCGAGCATCGAAACCTAGAAGTAACCCATTCCACTACTTCCGGGTTTCGGCGCGTCCGTAACCCAAAAACACGCAACCTGAAGCATCTGTAACCCAAGGTATGACTGTACATCTATTTTACAATTGTCACAGACTGTACTTTTTGCATTTCATGGCCCACATTTTTTTCTTTTCACGTGTTTGTGCTTAAATAAGCCTGCCATCTGAGGATAGCGCTTTATGCATCTACTCCATGACGCCTTACATAATAAGTCTTCAAGGTGCTATAAGACTCCCTTTTGTTTTTACTACAATAGTCCAACATAGTTACATCCTCTGAAAGTTAAATCTCTCTGTTTCAGGTGGTATAGCTTACCCTGAAATTTAAATGCTGCTGTTTTGAATTCTAGCTAGCCGTGTGGCTTTGTTCAGAGCAGTCTACACTTTTACAGTGCCCAAGTTCCAATTCAGCCCATGAACAGACAGTGACCACAGAGGGAATAAACAGCTCCATTGGAAAGAGCTGAGTAAGCTGCTGCAATGGATCAACAGCTGAAAAGACTTGTGACATGTGTTGAGCTTGCTGTTCTCTGTGATGTATCTTGATGCCAGCTGGAACCAGCTTTGAGACCTTTCTCGTCTAAAAGCGGGGCTGGGCACATGTTGCCATGCCCAAGTTTTCATTCATATCGAAGTGCGAGTCAGACTATCTTTTTTAAGGGACAGGTTATGAGTTAGAAGCAGATTTCGCATCTAGAGATTTCCAGTTAGAGGAGCTCAACTAAGTAAGTAGGAATGGGAGAGATTATTGCCTGGCACCCTGGAGATCTACCAGCAGGCAAGTGTAGTTAGTTCCTTTGTAGATGGCAACTGCTCACATCTAACTTCTGTGTGTCCTCAAAGCTCACTGCAATTGTTTCAAAAACACATGCTTCCTGGTCTAGCACTAGTTCCCCTTTTCATTTACCCCTCCAGTTTTGAAGTCCTGATGTCTTTGGTAAAAACATTCCTTTCCTCTTTCCACACACCCCTCCAACCACTTCATTGTTAATATTGTCTGACAAACAATATAACAACTTTAACAAACCTTGGCATATTAGTATTCTTGTCACATTCCACAAGTTCCTCTCAGGTTCCTGTCCTTTTTTTCAAAGTCTTGGCAATATGACGAGAATAAAGAACTAACACAGATTACTGGTTTCCAGGCAGGTCCCAGTCCCAGTTAGCAATAGCCAAAATATACTCAAAGACTTCTGAAATACAATTTACACTATTTCTGTTGTTTTTGTTACCATCACCACCACTGGGTTAGCTGGGTTAGTCTGTTGCAGCAAAAGCAACAGAGTATTGTGGCACCCTAAAGGCTTAACACATTTAATATGGCATAAATGTTTGTCATCCAGAGTCCACGAACGCTTGGCCCATAATAAATGTGTTGGTCTTTAAAATGCTTCAAGGCTCGTTATTGTTATGCTTTTCTATTGTATCTTTCAGTGAACAAAGTGCCTTCCTGCCACCCTTTGACACAGGCTAGTCTGAGAGACACTGACTTGCTTAAGGTTACCAAGTGACCTTCATGACTGAACAGGAATGTTAAGCTGCATTTTGACCCAAATCCAAACCCAGCACCCTATTATTGCTATCTTCCTGGTCCCAGCAGAGCCTGAAAGGCTTGACTAGTTTGCCACAGGTAATAGTTCAAATTATACCAGCATATAATAATAAACACAACAAGATGTGCAGTCTTCAAATTGCAAGCTTGCTTACACACACACACACACACACACACACACACACACACAGTTCCAGCAGCAAACCTGTGGTTTGAAAGCAAAAGGTTTAGGCTATTCTAAATGCTGATATAAGCAGTCTTTTTAACCTTGCCCACATTTTCTCTAAGCCTCTGGGATGAATTGATGGCACTTGTTAATCTATCCATCTGTCTCTTCTCCCCCCTCAACTAATTAGCATCAAAAATTTGGGTGTGTGCACTGTGTATTATCTATAAGTAGTCAAAATTGAACTATGGTATTCTATACTTAATGCATAGCAATTCTACACTATTTCTAATCACAATGCAGAACATACAATCCAGAGTTTAAACCCTTGATTTCTTTTCTTCTGTTGCTGTACTACACTTCCACAAAGGAAAAATACATTCTGGGGATGGCGCATACTTGCAAAAATGTGTATACCCAAACCACCCCCTTGGAACTGCCCCTTACCTTCCAAACAAGCCAGAGAGCTTTTAAATTTTGGGAGGCTCTCGCAATATCTCGCAGGGCCATCTGAGCTTCCACAAGATTTCTCAACAGCCTCCCCAAGCCCAGTAAGCAAGTCGGAGACTTTAAAAGTGTTTTCGACACTGGGAAAACTCAGAGCATAGGAGCTTTCAAGATCTCCACTTTGTGTGCAATCGATTTGTGGGATTTCAACCAGCCAGCTTTCAACCACGTAAGGTTGAAATGGGGCAAATTAATTGCACGCAAGACACGATTGTACTCTACATGCAAATTCCCCTCAATTGAAAGCAAATCCACATACTTTAGGGCCTGTCCGTTAACATCAGGTTTTTTTGACAGGTAAGAGCAAGTTCGGCCAAAATGGGAGTGGTGCAAATGACCACGTTGTGGCTTAACTAATGAAGAAATCCCAGCCTGCTCAACAGCGAGGAAGCCATGCAGCCATATTGTGCCTTCTCTGTGCAATTTAGGGGTGTTTGAAGCTGAAAGGGCAAAGCTACACATCAGAATAAAAAATCCCCTAAAAAGTGGTGATGATGACACACTTGGCTAACATTACCACTTTCCCCAAAGAGGAAAGAACCATCAAATCTTTTGTTGAAACTGGCCATCCAGGATTTCAGGACACCTTTGACACAATTATCCCTGTCCTCCTAAATTTAGGTATGACTAATGGCCTATGGTTTTCAACTGGACTTCATCCTACGTGATTGATTGATTGATTGGTTGGTTGTTTGGTTGATTTATTAAGGTGTTTTTATTCTGTATTTCACCACAACCATCACATGGAAAATAAAATCCAACAAAACATAATACATAATAAAGCCATTAAAACCAATTCACAGAGAATTAGTTGTACTCCTATTATTAATAATAATTTTATTGTTTATACCCCACCCACCTGGCTGGGTTTGCCCAGCCACTCTGGGTGTCTTCCAGCAAAATAATAATAAAATGTTAGACATTAAAAACTTCCCTGAACAGCGCTGCTTACAGATGCTTTCTAAAAGTTCCCATTGCCCATGACTACAGTCAGGGGCATTGGGAATTTGCAATAATTTGTTATAAGAAGTCTACGGGGGGGGGGGTCTCTTTGCTATTTGCCTGTGTCATTTGACAAGAGAAAACAAGTAAAGGGATATTTTAATGTGTTGTTTGTATTTGTTGTTAACTGGATTTCTTACCTACCCTTCACCATAATGTCCCAGTGCAGGTTGCAACAATATAAACATGCAAGATTGAAATCAGTAGAAACCATTTACAATCAGAATAATATTGAGGGATATAGATAGATGTCAATATCAGGTGTCAACGACCAGGGCAAAGATGTATGTCTTTAGTAGGTTTGAATCAAGAAATGCACTCAGTACTGTTCTGCTTACACTTGGGGAAGGGTGAGGAGGTGATTTTTGCCAATTCCTCCACCCCCTACAGCCCCCTGTGTATCCTGCAAAGCTTCTCAAGAGTTGAGGGTTCTTAGAGTCTAGGACAACATGGAAAGTGATGCTGTGGGCTGGAGTGGGAACTATCAAAACCACTCCCTTTCTGTGAGGAACCTCTGCTTGTTCCCAGTTTCCTCTGTTAATTGAAGGAGCAAGTCTGGATCCAACCCATTACATTTATGGATACAGCATAAATTAGAAATTGAAGTTTAGCATTTAACTTTTAATAGGAATAGATTTGTTCCTTCATTTTCCAAAATCAGCTTTCAAGTTCTTAATATAATATTGCTACTGTTTGTTACTTAAGCTTGATTTATCTTTAAGCTGCTTTCTGTAGTTAAAAGCTACTGCTTTGATAGTTTGTATTTAAGTCATCTTCTTCCACCGACACCAAGATACATCTATCATAGATGAATCATTACATATTGCTAATAGTTTTCAGCTATGTAAACAACTCCTAGAAAAAGGTGAAGAGTTGTCTGCTATTACATACCCACCAAGGCTAAAGTAAAAGCCAATAGGCTTATCAAGAGCAATTTTCTGACCAATCAGAATAGAAAGCCTATGAAAATAAATTACTGAAGAAGTTGTAAATCCTTTTCATTGGATATATTTTATGGTGGACAAACACACCATTATATGGATGTCTTCCCAAGGATGAATCATGAGCTGCTTCCTTGGAAATGAACCTCAAAGAAATCAATGGGACTAACTTCTGAATAAATATAATTGGGGGGAAAGTATATGTTTTAAGACTTAAATGTTGAGGAGACTTTAATTGCTGTGATTCTTCTAAGAAAATTCCATCTGCAACTGCAAAATTGAAATAGCATCCTAATTCCATTTTTTTGGGAGAGTCCTTGAAAAGACAAAGGTCGTGGATCTATATGACTAGGGGATAACATAGCCAGCAGCTTCTTTGACATTTGGTTTTTCTCCTCAGCAATGTAAGTGGCTAGATGGGAGACTTCAAATAAACCTCTGGCTATGCAAGCAGTTCTCCAACATACACATGCCTACAGCTCCTTTGGAATGTAGCCATAAAACTCAAAAGGTTTGAAAGCAAAGATCAGCAATGCTAATCAAACAACAGCAAAGTGAAGGGGAGGAAAACAATTTTAAATGGCGAGATTAACACCTGAGCTTCAAGGCCTAGGTGGCTTTGCTGCTGATACCATAATATCACTTGATTCCAGAGGTATCAGAGCAGCCTCAGTCAGTTTTTAATTATTCAACAGTAGGATGTTCTTCTAGACTTCCTGGAGTCTATGGTAATTTTCAGAAGTTCCAGACACGTGAGGGCATTGAAAGCTTCTTCTTTTTTTCTTTTTCTTTTTCTGCTGGCATGACTTGAGATAGCTGAGTGCTATAGCACATATTTTTGGTTACCGTGGTTGTACATCAGATTTTTTTTCTATACGAAGCTTCTTGACTTCAAGGCCAAACTAAGAATGGCACATGTAGAAGAAGAAAAATCTTTCTCCTTGAGGTGCCATCTCCACAAATACACCACACATCAGCAAAGAGACCACACGCTGTCTCTCGTTCACTCTCCCCATTGTTAAAACGGTATACACAAACACCCTTGCAGTTTGCCACCGAAATTAGAAGCACAATTCTAATGAGGAAAGATGGAGGACAAAAATACCAGTGTTGATGGAGGTAACTTGCAATGACTAGCAAATAAAGAATGGCCAGTATTCCTAGAAGGACAAAATAATAGGTGCATTACATCCACTTGCAAAACCAGTACAGGTATTTTGAGTTCTAGGAGTGGAACTTGAAAATGCAGGGGTGGCCATTGTTCTACCTGTAGAGTCATTTTGAAATTCTTTGAAAGTCAGTCCATTTATTGGAACTTTAGGTTTACCCAGTGCTTTTTTCCTATAAAAACGGTGCTGGTACTCACCATGAAGTTGTTACAGTAAGTGCCACACTTTTAACCTGTGCTTTTCTTCTAGAAAAAAGCTTGCCGGTGGACTGGAGTAAATTTCGTATTATTTGAAAAGTATTTGTGACGACCAGATGACATTTGTAGGTTTGCAAGAAGTTCTGTGAGGAATAATATTAGAAATATTGCAAAAATGGAGAAGGAGACGTGATATGTTAAGAATGTAAAGGCAATATTAAGTTAGGAAATGCGTAAGAAGTGATTAAGACGGAGGATTGTCAGAGGTGCTGATGGAAGTCCAATAAGAATGTATTTGTGATAAATTGTTTTAGGTTTTATCAATTTGGATGTCAAAAACCAATAAAAATATTTTTTTAAAAAAAAGAAAAAAGGTTGCCAGTACTTACATACCCTTGAGTACCACCAGAAAAAAGCATGAGGTTTACCTTTTCCTTTTTATCTTGATTTGTTCTGCTGCTGCTACTACTACTGCTGCTGCTGCTGCTGCTACTACTACTACTACTACTACTAAGACTTGTGAAGCTAAATTGCACAGGAGTCCTCATCTTGACCCACACGTTTATAGAGCAGAGAAATGTAACATGACTCGGTCAGTAGAGCATGAGACTCTTAATCTCAGGGTCATGGGCTTCAGCCCCACGTTGGGCAAAAGATTCCTGCATTGCAGGGGGTTGGACTAGATGACCCTCATGGCCCCTTCTATAATTCCACGACAAAACATGTTCAAGTTCTAATTCAAGGGTGGAGGCAATGGGCAGATATTATTTAGCATGGACCTAGTGAAAAGAAGGGTGGAATATAAATTGGAAAAAGAAATGGGAGAGGAGGAGGAGTCTAGGAGTGATATACCAAAATTCCAATTTTCACGAGCAAAAATATCCAAAGAGAATAGAGGAAGGCCTGGAGCCCAGTGGCAGGGTTCATGCCTTGCATGCAAAAGGTCCTAGGTTCAATTTATGGCATCTCTAGGCTGGAAAAGACCTCTATTTGAAACCCTGGTGAGCATCTCTGTCAGTTGAACAGGTAACAAGGAGCTTTGTGGATCAATGGTCTAATACAGTATGAGGCTACTTCCATGTTCAGCCACTCTCACTGTTTAGAAATCAAGATTCTTCCATTGACCTTGCCTTTTTCATCTCCTTTCAAATCAGTTCCTATTTCGGCGTGCTCATTTTGTAACTTATGATCTCATCTTGATCAGCTATGTAAGACTTCATTCTTTGTTGTATTTGCTCCGAACTCTCTTATACCACAGATTTCTACTCGAGTGCTGAAGGAAAAGCAAAGTGCTCCCTGTGCAGGACATGATAGGATTACTAAGTCAGCACACCTATGTCCCTCTGCTGAAGAGACACATCAAATAAAAAGCCACCTTGATATGCCCTTGGTTGCAGGAGCCTTCTAATGCAGCCTGTGTCATGATTTATAACAATGACTCATAACACGGTGTTATATTTAATATGATGTAATGCTGATGCAAAATGCCATTCAGTGAATTTCAATGTCACAAAAGAGAGAGCGGGAGCACAATTCAATAATTTGCTTTCCGGTCAGAACCAAAATGTTGTTCCTTGAAAGGTATTGGCTCTTTCTTACACCTTATCTTATTCTACAGTAACACCGTCTGAAAATGCATTTCTGTTTTTCTCTAATAAATGACAGGCTTTCCCCGCTACACTCATATGGCCTCAGTAAAAAGGAAGCTGAATTTGCTAAAGCTAATGCATGAACATTTCTCAACCACAGCATGATTTTCAAACAAGCACCTTGTGGCAGAGAACCTCTTCATCACCCATCATTCTACTCCACTGCCATTTAAATGTTCCCACAAAAAGCCCCAACCCGAGGAGGCTGACATTTTTTTAAAAAAAATACAGAAAATAATGAATTCATGTTACAACATCAGCAAAAAAACATAATAAAACTATATAAAATTATAAAAGAGATTTTTTAAAAATCATGAAAAATGGCAACTAATTAAAAACATGATTGCATTTTTAAAAATACAACGCGTAGGAAAGAGCAGCAGAGAATCATGAGGTGATATCCAACTTTCTCAGAGAAGATCCACCGAAATCAACAGACATACATGACTTAAGTCTATTGATTTCAGTTTGTCTGCTCCAAGTATGGCTGCTGGATATAGTCCACGGTCATTCTGCTATCTTGGAGTTTGCTTATAATAACGTTTTGGTGTTATGGTAATTAACTAGCTACTTTCTCTTTAATGTAAATCCTAGCTTCCCATTACATTCCAAGGAGGCTTTGTGCTAAAGTGTGCTAATCATTCCTCAGCATCTATGAAATTATATTAAAAGTGCATTAAAGGCATCTTATGATATTAGAGTCACTCTGATGAAGTACTCCTAAATATCAGTGTTGATGTAGAACACAATTCCATATGTGTCCTAAGTCAAATATGTTGTAAGGGAGCAATCCTAAGCTTTTGGGAAAGGCAGCTAGGACAATGTTGGATACTGCAGATCTCCATTTCCATGGCCAGAAATGGAGGCCCACAGTTGGATGGAAAAGTCCAAGGATGAAGGTCTGCCCAGTGTGGAGCCAGAAAGTCCCACATTTACTGATCCAGCCTTGGAGTTCCACTGACTCCAAAGCTCCCTACATTTCCAGAACCAGCAAGGGAAAAGGGGGAAATAATAATAAAAACAAAAGCGTCCACCTCACCATCTGCTGTAGTCTGTGCAAGTCCAGTCCTCTGCTGTGGACTTTATCTTGTCAGCCCACATAAGATTGTTTTGTCTAATAATCAAGAATTTGGTAGATGTTCTAGGATATTGGTCTTTTGGTGGGTTATAATAAAGGTTATACTGAGAACTTTTATTATATTTGCAAGTATGAGGTCAACTCCATGTATTAGGTGTCCCCCAGCAAACGCTCAAATTATGTGAGGATATATTTATACCACATGAAATAGCATCATTCAACACTTCTATCAATTTCTCCACTTCTCTGTAGACCTTCAGTAATACCATCCGGTCCAGTGTTGGACTACAACACCAATAGATTGCCAACAACTCCTAACAGTTCAGCAGTTCTACCCAAGGCATGCAGGAAAATATCTCCACATCAAAACAGATTCTTTGCCTTCTGGGGAAATGGCAGGTGGCCAAAGTCACCACACACCCTATCCCTTCAGATAATACCCTCAATAAAATGAAAGCTTTCATGATCAGATTGTTGGGTGCATATGGAGTGCCTAAGAGCCAGTTCTGCCATGATGTTTTACATCTCCAGGATGCCTTTGGAATGGATTCTGTGATTTGAACACTTTTCCATGAGAATGGGTTGGCCATACATCATATTCAAATGTGACACCCTGAGCTGAAGCTCCCCCCACCCCCCATTTCTTGTTTGAAGAGCTACTTCATTGAAGGATCTCTGAAATGACCCATTTCCAAAATGGAATTGGAATCTATATGAATAGTCCCATCAGCTAATCTGTAGATTCACAATGCTACACTAAAACTTGCACTAGCTAACAGAAACAACAATAGGTCTGTTTACACAACTCCACTGCCACCACCACAATAGATTAGCAAATGCATGACAGGAAGTGAAATTGTCTTCACTGGTGCATTGCCAATACACTTGTTAACTATGTCCACTAATGACTGCACATTTATCAATAGAAAGAAAAGTTCCCCTATATGTGCTGTGTGTATGTGACTTTTTTTTTTACCCTATTAGCAAATGTGTGCACTGGGACATGTGATCAGCTGGTACAAAAGCATATGGAGCACAGCCAGCTGATACAGTAACTGCTCCCTTGTCACATGTTCACTGAATCTGTGAGTGAGGATGATGTGTACAGTCTTTATGATCAACTCTGGTGTGCAAGATTAGGGGAAGAGCACACCATGATACTTTGCACACACATGTTTATAAAGAATCACTTGTTCCATTTATCTCTGACTCTGAACACCCTGGGTAGCGCCAAGGTCGAGTGCATGTGGAGCCTTGTCATTCATTTCTGGGAAATGAAATTCTACTTGTCTACATAAATATTCTTCAGCAAATATATGTTAAACTCCATGAATCGCAGAATAAAACCTAGAGCACAAAGGAGGCACATCAACATTCTCACAGAGAAACTGAAGTATGTGCCATATATAAGGCCTTTTAAATTCAATTTGCAACTATATTTTAGCTGCATTTGCAGATTTGAATATGACATCATTTGTGGAGGTAGGATACTGAAGAACTCAAGTGCCTTGAAATGCATTGTCCTGTCATCCAAAATATAATTGTTGCATGATCCTACCCTGAGACATACATGCAGGGACAGCCATTGGGTGAGAGTGTGTGGAAGATGCTAAAGCTATAGTTCAGAAGGATGTATGGATCTAGAATTGGCCTCCACAGTCACTTACTGACTCACTGTTAAAATTGTGTTCATGGAAGACAATCTTACTTGTCTACGAGTGATCGCCAAAGAAGAAGAAGATAGTTCAGATGAAACAGATTTGGGGGAAACACTTCCTGTCACTGCCAGCAGCATCACATTCAAAGTCATTCTGAGTACCATGATATTTTTGCTTCCATATTTCAGAAACCAGGTGGAACACAATCATTAATGTACAAAGCTTGAAATACCATGCACATCTCCTTCATCCCCAGTGTTTACTTTATTAAGTAATTTGTGCCAACCACACAAGAAAACCTGCACGCTATTTTTAAGGCATTGTTTTCTTGCCAATTGGGGTGGCAGGGGGAATTACCCAGGTGCCATATAGTAGTATGGTTTAATTGCTAGATTTAATTAAGTTTAATTGGTGCAACAAACCTTCAGATTAACGAACAACACAGGCAGACTATGATGAATCTTCACACTTCAAAGAGTTCAAAGCCAGGTTCCTGATCCAATGTTCAGGAGCAGTTATTAAAGCTACTTTAAGCCAGGAGAACCACAAATATGGTAAATGAAAACGCTTAAAATGCATTCATATTTTGCCTTTGGAACCAGCTTTCAGAGATATCAGCTCTGAATACAAAGGTCAGACCAAGGTGTTTGGGCCACAAAAATAAGTCTAGAATTCAAGCCCCCTTTGTGCTGGGTGTATCTCTGTGTGTGGATTGGATGGAGGTGGGCAAAGGGACACTAGTGTTGCTCTGCCAGCACAGACCCTGTTCCACCCGCTGAACATGCAGCTGGGTGGAAGTACCACTGGTGGGATCCCTGTGATAGTCTGCAGAAAAACCCAAAACAGGGTGCTGCAAGAGTGAGATGGGACTGGAAGAATGGAAGCTGCAGCCACATCCTCTTTTTCCTGCCACTCAACTGACCTGCCAGAGGGACATCACAATTTACATAAGATTGGACTTTGCCCTGGGAGCAATGGGTTGCCCACTTCTGAACTAGAGACAGAAAGAAACAAGAGGTTTCTGGGCAAGTACAGATACTAACCTGAGAATGTGCATGTTTCCCAGTGAATCTGTAAAATGCAGTCAACAGATGCACATTCCCTAAGGCCTATTGCTGATCATGGATCTTGCCTGGAGAATGTACAAAAACCTGTTGACATATGCACATTACTCAAGGCCTATTGTAGACTAAGCAGTTATATTGAACAGGAAATGTGTGTGTTACGTGTACGTGATCCATGAGATGTGGTGTATGTGCACAATGACCAGTTGTTATGCACATTAACCACTCTATTCACAGCATCTCTAACATACACATGGGTGCAGAGAGACAGAAATGTGAGGTCAGATGGAATTGAAATGGGGGGGGGGGGGGAGTCCTGTAGCAAATACATTAAAACTGAAATGTGTGCAAAATAAACACAGTGACCATTTACAACAGCAGCAATTGATAAAACAAACATCTTAGCACTGCTTGATTCATGAGCTTTCCCATGTGCTTCCGTTCCACATTTTGCTGTTGGGAGTTGAATCCTATACATGCCTACTCAGGAGTAGCTGAACTACGTAGCTGCAGAATTGCAAACTGAGGTTCCCAACCCTTTATTTTAACACCTTAGCAGCATTAGTGATTGAAAGCTATTTGCACTGCAGTCTCATCCATTCAGTTTTGAATCCCTTCCAGATGAGGCCAGAAAAAAAGCACAAAGTAAATACTGTCAGTGACAAAAGAGTCAAATGAGGGTAAGGCTTTCCTGAATAGTATTTTAGCTCTCTGAAATTTATCAGAGCTATTATGTACAGAATTGGTTAAGCAGCAATATCCATCATTAGTAAAATTGTTTTCTGAAATCAAACATTTTGTAAACAGCAAATCCAACTCCTTGTCAGCTGTAATATAGCTCAGGCAACATATGCTGGCTGTGGTGTGTTTTTTTTAAGGGATAACTAATTTGGTGTCCTCCGGTGTTGTTAGACTCCAATTCCCATCAGTCCCAGCCAGCATGGAAGATGATAGACATAGTCCAACAGCATATGAATGGCACCATGTCAGATCCTCCAAGTGTCCCTATATTCCAGGGACAGTCCTGAATTTACAGAAGCCATCCTGGTTTCTGATTTGATCCTGGAGTGTCCCAGTTTTCCTTAGGACACCCCTAATTTCATCAGAGAAATGTCGGAAGTATGGAGTTATGCAACCCCCAAACCAAGGAGATAAATAACTATACAACCTTTAGAAGACATCTGAATGTAGTCCTTTATACGGAAGTTTGTTAATGTTTAATGTTTTATAATGTGTATATATATAGAATCATAGAATCATAGAATCATAGAATCATAGAGTTGGAAGAGACCACAAGGGTCATCGAGTCCAACCCCCTGCCAAGCAGGAAACACCATCAGAGCACTCCTGACATATGGTTGTCAAGCCTCTGCTTAAAGACCTCCAAAGAAGGAGACTCCACCACACTCCTTGGCAGCAAATTCCACTGTCGAACAGCTCTTACTGTCAGGAAGTTCTTCCTAATGTTTAGGTGGAATCTTCTTTCTTGTAGTTTGGATCCATTGCTCCGTGTCCGCTTCTCTGGAGCAGCAGAAAACAACCTTTCTCCCTCCTCTATGTGACATCCTTTTATATATTTGAACATGGCTATCATATCACCCCTTAACCTCCTCTTCTCCAGGCTAAACATGCCCAGCTCCCTTAGCCGATCCTCATAAGGCATTGTTTCCAGGCCTTTGACCATTTTGGTTGCCCTCCTCTGTACACGTTCTAGTTTGTCAGTGTCCTTCTTGAACTGTGGTGCCCAGAACTGGACACAGTACTCCAGGTGAGGTCTGACCAGAGCAGAATACAGTGGCACTATAACTTCCCTTGATCTAGATGCTATACTCCTATTGATGCAGCCCAGAATTGCATTGGCTTTTTTAGCTGCCGCGTCACACTGTTGGCTCATGTCAAGTCTGTGGTCAACCAAGACTCCTAGATCCCTTTCACATGTACTGCTCTCAAGCCAGGTGTCACCCATCTTGTATTTGTGCCTCTCATTTTTTTTGCCCAAGTGTAATACTTTACATTTCTCCCTGTTAAAATTCATCTTGTTTGTTTTGGCCCAGTTCTCTAATCTGTCAAGGTCGTTTTGAAGTGTGATCCTGTCTTCTGGGGTGTTAGCCACCCCTCCCAGTTTGGTGTCATCTGCAAATTTGATCAGGATGCCCTTGAGTCCATCATCCAAGTCGTTGATAAAGATGTTGAATAAGACCGGGCCCAAGACAGAACCCTGTGGCACCCCACTAGTCACTCTTCTCCAGGATGAAGAGGAACCATTGATGAGCACCCTTTGGGTCCGGTCAGTCAGCCAGTTACAAATCCACTGGGTGGTAGCATAGTCAAGACCGCATTTTACCAGCTTCTTTACAAGAATATCATGGGGCACCTTGTCAAATGCCTTGCTGAAATCAAGGTAGACTACATCCACTGCGTTCCCTTCATCTACCAGGCTTGTAATTCTGTCAAAAAATGAGATCAGGTTAGTCTGACATGACTTATTTTTCAGAAATCCATGCTGACTATTGGTGATCACAGCATTCCTTTCTAGGTGCTCACAGATTGTTTGCTTAATGATCTGCTCCAGAATCTTCCCTGGTATTGATGTTAGACTGACTGGGCGGTAATTATTTGGGTCCTCTCTTTTCCCCTTTTTGAAAATAGGGACAACATTTGCCCTCCTCCAGTCTGCCGGGACTTCGCCTGTTCTCCAGGAATTCTCAAAGATGACTGCCAGTGGTTCTGAGATCACATCTGCCAGTTCTTTTAATACTCTTGGATGCAGTTCATCTGGCCCTGGAGACTTGAATACATCTAAACTAGCCAAGTATTCTTGTACTATCTCCTTAGTTATTCTGGGCTGTGTTTCCTCTGCTGAATCATTTCCTCCAAATTCTTCAGGTCGGGCATTGTTTTCTTTATCGGAGAAGACTGAGGCAAAGAAGGCATTGAGGAGTTCAGCCCTTTCTGTGTCCCCTGTTTGCATTTCACCATCTTCTCCTCTGAGTGACCCCACTGTTTCTTTGTTCTTCCTTTTGCTACGAACATACCCATAGAAGCCTTTTTTGTTGCTTTTAACCTCTCTAGCAAGCCTGAGTTCATTCTGTGCTTTAGCTTTTCTGACTTTGTGTCTACACGTGCTGGCTATTTGTTTGAATTCCTCTTTGGTGGTTTCCCCCCTTTTCCATTTTTTGTACACATCCTTTTTTAATCTTAACTCAGTTAAAAGTTCTTTAGATAGCCACCCTGGCTTCTTTAGGCACCTTCCATGTTTCCGTCTCATTGGTATTGCCTGAAGTTGTGCTTTTACTATCTCCCTCTTAACAAACTCCCAGCCATCATGAACTCCCTTTCCTTTTAGTATTACTGTCCATGGGATCTCACCCAGCACTTCCCTAAGTTTTATGAAGTCGGCTTTCTTAAAGTCAAGAAATTGAGTCCTAGTATGCTTGGCTGCTCCTTTCCGTTGTATAGTAAACTTCAGAAGAGCATGATCACTTGCGCCTAATGATCCTTCCACTTCTACCCCATTAATCAGGTCATCGACATTGGTTAGGACCAGATCTAAAATGGCTGTTCCTCTTGTTGCTTCTCCCACTTTCTGGACAATGAAGTTGTCTGCAAGGCCAGTGAGGAATCTGTTTGACCTTATGCTCTTGGCTGAGTTTGACATCCAACAAATATCTGGATAATTGAAGTCCCCCATTACTACTATCTCCCTTCCTTTTGCATGCTTGGCCATCTGTTCCAGGAAGGCATCATCTATGTCCTCCGTTTGGCTTGGGGATCTATAGTAAACTCCCACAATGAGGTCACTATTATTCTTCTCTCCCTTAATTTTGACCCAAATGCTCTCACTTTGGCTTTGAGGTTCTAAATCTTGGATCTCTTCACAGGTATACACATCCCTGACATATAACGCCACTCCTCCTCCTTTCTTGTCTGGTCTGTTTCTCTGAAATAGATTGTATCCCTCCATTTTTACATTCCAATCGTGGGACTTATCCCACCAGGTTTCAGTGATGCCTATTATGTCATATTTAGTTTGCTGTACCAAGAGCTCAAGCTCATCTTGTTTATTTCCCATGCTTTGTGCATTAGTGTACAGACATTGAAGTCCCAGAGTGGCTGGGGCAACCCCATCAGATGGGTGAGGTATAAATAATAATAAAAATTGCTATTATTGTGGAATAGGACATCCCTATTTTCATTGGAGAAATGTTGGAGGGTATGCCATCTTGACTACCTGGTCATTCAGGAGAGGCATCCTGGATTACTGAACTTCTCCAAAAAGGAAACCCCTTTCAGTCCCATCATACGGAAGTTGCCTGTCTTTTTTCTAATGATGCAGAGGGAGACATTTCTGCAAGCAAATGGCCTTGCAAAAATATGGGACTCACTCCTTCTAGAAAAGGTAAACCAAGAAGGATTCCTGCAACAGATTTGCCTCTCACTCACCCCCAGGAAAGAAAGCAGTATTAGGACAGGAAGTAAGCATGCAATTAATTGGTTCTATGAGATCTGCTAGATTCAAATGTTACCAAAGCAGAGTAAGAATTGAGTTCTTACCACACCTGTATTGTAAAGGCTAGCCAAAGAAGCTGCCACATGGTGGGAGTTGCCATGCAATCTAGATTACAGCATTCATCATTTCCCTCTGTTTATTTGTATATCTACTTGCTTTCTATAAAAAGCAAGGGTGGACCTTTGTATACCCCAAATCCCCCAAATAAATAATGAGGTGGCCATATGCAATCCAGAAACTTTTAAATGCTAAAACACAATTTGCTCCACTTTGTTCTTTCTTCCTATTTTACGACTGTAAAGCATCAAGATGCGGTAAACCTTTGCCTGGCTGCTGGTCTTGTGAAGTGCAAGTTTGCCTACCTTGTGGACCAGCAAGTGACATTGGCTTCAAAGCATATGCACATATGGTAAATGTTGCTGTAGACCAGAGGTGGCCATATTCAGAGGTGAGCAAAGGTGCCTACCTTTCGCCCCGCCTCGTTGTTGTGCAAATTCATGAGCGTCCTTGCATTCTGCTTAATCTCCCTTGCGTCCACAAACACTTTGGCGAATCCTATTCCATATCGGATGTCTGCAGAGCAGCCTCCCCATTTCCATCCTTCGTCTTTGTGGTACTGTCCCTGTTTTTCCTTGTCGCAGCCGCAGTCGCTCAGGTTCCCCTGGGTGCAGGCAGCAGTGATTGCATGCGCTACTCCAGCAGCAATGATGGCGTAGGTGAAGGCTGCTTCTCTACTACCTGAAATTAGGAGACATTTCTCAGTAAAGGATAGAACATTTGGAAGAAAGGGTGGGGGTGGGGTGGGGGTGGAAGAGGGTGGAAGAAACTGTGCAAGTCCACACAGTGGAAATGCTTCAAGGTTATTATTAGACATGCTGTAAATATGCAGGCATAAGCATTTCTTGACATTTCAAAGTCCTGGTCTTTTGTTGATGTTCAGGCACTCCCAACAGAATCAATACACATGCTGTAGTGAAGGCAGTGCATTTTGCCATGTCCATAAAGGTAAAGTTACCAAACCCAAAGTGAATCAATCAGTGCTTAATGATGCAGGTAAGACTGCTGTATCAGAGTAAAACCTTGATTTCACCATGGCTTTCAAAAACCCAAGCACACAGCTTCGGAACATGGCCAACGCAAGTGCTGTGCTATGTGTATTCAGGAAACCTTGATGGTGTTGACTTAACGTTGGTCATGGTGATGAAGTTCATCCCACAGAAATCCAGAGTGTGGATCACCACTTGCATGCTATTTGCCAAGTGCTGGTTGTGAAGGGCGCAGACTTCTCCGCCACACAGGTGTGAACTAGGCAGGTCTAGGACAAACTTTCCGTGAAAATAATCCAAGCTGAATTTTAAATAATAAAGCGGAGTTATTAAATGGCCTCTGTTCTGTGCTTCATCCTGTCATAGTGATTATGAAGGCTTTGGCAGCGATCACTAACATCACAGAAGTGTGTTAAAAATGTGTGTCTGCACACAAAAACGAAAATCTAGTTTTCACAGCCAAACTAGTCTGGAAATTGTATTTGTTTGAACTTGGGGATCTCACAAAACTACAGGTCCCAAGGATTTCTTGAGTGAGTTTACAACAGTAAAGTTTGGTGTACAGTATATTTGGGGTTGTGGGTGTTATTATTTTCTTTGTTTTAACCTTGGAGACATTCCAGGACCAGATTGGAGCCATGGGCTGCTATACCAAAATATAGACTAGGAGAGTATATTTTTGAAACCAAAGGTTGGCTGCCCTTAACTTTTCACCCAAAATGACTTCAGGGACCCTTGGCTGAAGGGTCCCTGAAGTCATTTTGGGTGAAAAGTTAAGGGCAGCCAACCTTTGGTTTCAAAAATGCTAGTATCTGGGCAGTATCCAGGATAGGTAAACTGCGGCTGAGCAGGACCAACAGCATAAGCTTTCTTTTTGCTCCTGTGGCTTGTGCTATGCAAGTATAGTGGCCTGTGCTATGCAAGTATAGTGGCCTGAGCCAGTTAGTGTGAACAGGGCTGTCTTAAGTATATGTGGTGCCGGGGTGCAAAGATCCACCTGCCCCCCCCCCCCCAGGTTGCCCAGAGCTTTTTTTAGGGCGGGTGGGCTGGCGAGGCGAGCACGGCAGAGCTGGCCTGGCTGGCCGCCTCAACAACAACAGAGGAGGCCGAGGCGGCAACAGCAGCAGAGCAGGGCCGGGGCCGGGCGCCTGGGGGGGATGGGCAAGCAGAGCCCAGCGCAACAGCAGTTAATCCCAAGGTAGTGGCGACTGATCGTAGCCGAGTCCCTTGTGTGAGCAGCGTGCGCTGGGCAGGTCTCCCGAAGGCCCGACAATCCCAGGCGCGCAGGAGGCCAGAGCCGGCTGGCTGCCTCAACGCCTCACTCGCCCTCAGCAGAAGAGCTGCGGCATTCTGACACGCTCTGCTCCGCAGTGGCATAGCGTGGGTTGTCAGCACCCGGGGCAAGGCAAGTAATTTGCGCCCCCCCCCTGCATTGTCCCTCCCCCAGATAGTCCCTCGCTCTCTCTCCGCACCGCACCCTCCCCTCCACAGTGGGCGGCGACCCGGCGGCTCGGATCACATTCGCACAGCCAGCACTGCAGTGAGAGAGAGTGAGTGAGCCAGGTAGGGGCAGAGAGCTGCGAGTGCGAGCATGCCCTCCCCCAGATGTTGCGCCCGGTGCGGCCGGGCCCCCCTGCACCCCCCACGCTACGCCACTGCTGCTCCGCTTGGCAGCAGTTTTCGGCTCTTCCCAATCCCTGGACTCAAAATCTCGGCCCCAGACTCTTGGCCTGGCACCCCTGACGCACCCCTAGTGCCTAAGGGTAACACAGCCCTGAGTGTGAAGGAGCTGCACAGGGATCCACAGCAGCCATAGCCCAGTTGCCATATTGCTCTTCCATCACCCATCCCACCTTACAGCAGCATATGAAATGGAGCACTGGCTAGGCTGGACTTAGCCTGGCACCCACAGCCCATGTTTGTGAGTTACCCAGTTCAAGCATGCGCACACAGTCAAAACAATTGTGAATTTTAGTGAAAGTATGTATTGTGAATTTAGTGAAAGTATGAGTTCTATATTCGGACAAAATCTGATAAGAAATCATTATAAATAGCCCTTGTTAGTCAAAGGCAGGGATTCTACCAAATTGTGTGATACATAAACATGCACTGTAGTAAATGAAACGTCTCTGAATTCCTGCTTCAGGTACTATAAGATACTGACAAACGTTTCACAGTTTGGATCATGGCTTCCAACTCATCTCCCTCAAGGACCTTGCCAAGATTATGGGGCACTTTGATGTTTTAAATGGAAGAGGATGCTTCTAAAATATAGTGCTCTCAATTTCCATTTAGAGCTATGTCTGGCCTCCACCATAATAGTGCCTTCCAGCTGTTTTAGACCCCCCAAAATGCCAAAAAAACAAAAACAAACCACGAATTTTCAATTGACTTGAATTTCTGGCATTTCAAAGGTGGATTTGATGCCTGGGGGGGGAGATCCAAGACAAAGCGCCACGTTTCAAAAATTCCCCCCAGGCGTCAAATCAACCTTTGAAATTCCAGTAATGTCCAGGAAAATCCAGACGTATGGCAGCCCTAAGTCCAGCTCTCTTGCCATTTCTGATGCATGGCCTTTATGGCTGAGCAAGCTATCTTCCCCATTCTAAGTTATTGCAAACTTTAAGGACCTAAAATGTTTTGGCACAAATGTGCTATGGTTGGTACTTGAAATTCTTTTCAAATTCTGACCTTAGATAAGTAAATCTTCATAGCTACTTCAAGATACAATCCCAAATCTCTGGTACTTGTACATTGTGATTTGTAGAACAAGCATATTTCCGATGTTTTTGTTTAAAAGAAGAACCAAATCAAAAAGAAAAACTCAGGCACTTTATTCTCAGCAGAATCACTCACCACAAGTGATCTATATATTAATGCTTGTCTCTTAGCGGTTCTTCTACTGAAAACATCTACTTCCTTATCATATGCCACAAATAGCTAGCAGCATAATGGATTCAAGGATGACATCAACAAATTCAGTTAATAGGCACCATCATGGCCACTTAGCTGCAGGATATGTATTAATAGAATTGTATACTATCCTTTTTTAATGTTTAGTTGTAGTTTTTTTATCATTTATATAACTGCATGTAAACATAAGAGTTCTATAGTACTTTAGTAACAGTAAACTTTCCAAGGGGCTCCTTTGTCATGAGAATAATTTATAATTTAAACAGCTCCGAATGTATGAATTTGTACCAGCATATTTCATTTTAGCAGGATGTTTTGCAGACTTTGCAGATTACAATTTAGAAGCTCAAGATTTTACCACTTACATAGGCTGTGACCTTAACTTCTTCGGAGCATTGGACAAACATCAAAATGTGTTTGATGGTAAATCCTGTTTATTATATCCTGTCCTTCCCACATCCCACCACAAAAGATGCGAGCAGCTTGTCTTGCCAAATGCAAGGTGGTTCTTTGTTTGGAATTCAGAAGCAATATACAGTGGTATCTCTAGTTTCGAACTTAATTTGTTCTGGAGGTCCGTTCTTAACCTGGAACTGTTCGTAAGTAGAGGCATGCTTTCACTAATGGGGCCTCTTGCTTCCTCTGTGGCACACAATTTCCGTTCTCATCCTGGGGCAAGGTTCTCAACTCGAGGTAACTCTTCCAGGTTAGCAGAGTTTGTAACCTGAGGCGTTTGTAACCTGGGGCGTTTGTAACTCAAAGTACCAATGTAAAACACAAGTGAGTGAGAAGAATATTTTATTCCTAAACAGCAAACAATATATACATACCAGGGCCGTGCAATCTAAAGCTACCTGGGGGAGTCACTTCATCACTTCTTTGAGGGCTTCCAAGTGGCAGATAGAAGTCCATGTCCCAGTATGTATATATTGCTTGCTGTTTAGGAATAAAATATTCTTCTCACTCGTGTTTTATATTACTTGTGAATTCCAAAATAAAGAACCACCATGCATTTGGCAAGACACAGCTTCTCAACTAATTATGTCCCACCCAGTGGAATATTGTACTCCTATTTGACATCTCCGACATCATTAGAAAACATTGAAGTGGAAATAATAGTACTTCAGAGATAGGTAGGCCAAACATCTTAAGCTCTCTAGCAAAATTGGGATAAGCCAGTTCTAATGCTTGTGATGATGAAGCACTATTGAGGGGATGAAACTGAAGACTAATGCAAGAATCACTTCTGAATCCCAGCTGAAAGCAGCACAAGCAATAGTAGCATATGCGTAATTGTGGCTTCCTGCAATCATGACATGACTTTGTTTCTGCAGCAAAAGTATAATATAGCAAAAGTAGAGCAGCATTTATTCTGTATGCATATCTACAAGATTTGTTATCTAACTATAGAAGAAAGTCCTTAATCCATGTAAACTCTTAGATGAAAATAATCAGATGAAAATTAAATGATGGAAGCTCCATTAGAAGCATCAGCTGATACCTTCAGAGCAAACTGACAAAGTAGAATGTATGCTTGAATCCAATTAGGGACAGATAGATTCTGTCCTTTGAAAAGAATAGTAGAATCCCACATACTAAGGGTTGTAATCCTACCATGTCATACACAGAGTAGATCTACTGAAATCAGTGAATTTACACCAGTCTGATTATGATTTCATAGGATGCAACCCTATATACATGCCACCTATCAAATCACACAGTAAAAACAACCAGAAACAAATAACAACAACAAATATTAAAAACTGTCTTTTTGGAATCACATGAGGCAACATAGGATTTTATTTTTAATTTCGGAAGGTGTGGCATCTGACTGCACTAAGTATTCAATGTAAGCACAAATGCCTAAGAAACAAACAGCTTCTCCTTAAGACTGGTAGTACTAGAAGCCAATCATGTTCATTTAATTCCTCTCTATAGTTTCAACAGCATGGATATTATCCTCTGAAGCATCTACTCTGGTAGGTAGCTTCATTAACAGTGGAGTCTGGGACTTGCTTCCAAGTACACTGCATAGGTTTGAATGGTCATGCCTTTCCTTCTTCTGCCCAGTATCTCTTGGTGAGATGACTCTCCTGCTATCCTCATCTAGCCCTTCCACATGCTCTCTCGACTGTGCTCCCTCCCAACTCATGATTCCAACTCCACTCTTCTTTTCTACCATCTTCTCACCATCAACATTGCCCTTGCTAAGATCTCAGATTATCTACTTATTGCCATACTTAAAGGTCTCTACCAGGGGTGCCATCTTCAGAAGAACATTGAAGGGGGGCTGACATGACATTGTTCTGTGCCCAACGCTGAGTTCGGGGACCCAAAGAGCCTCGGCCCCCAGGAGCTGGCACCTATGGTAGTTATAGTTACTATTACTATTGTTATTAATGAATCCATTGGTGAATGAGGCACCTTGAAGAAATTTGCAATGTAATGGCACCTATGAAACAGTTCCATATATCAAAACAATTGCGTACAGAACCAATAAAAAAAAATTATATATGTAAAATTCATTTAAAACAACACATACTTAAAATCAACACAGATCCAGGACAGATACCAGTTGGGATGAAGACTTTAGAAGGCTTGGTTATTGTTTTTATTTTGATTATATATATTGTGGTTTTTATGTTGATCTTTTCTGTGAACCGCCCTGAGATCTCTGGATATAGGGTGGTATATAAATTCAATAAATATAACAACAACAACAACAACAACAACAACAACAACTAGCATTTTTAACGGGTGCTGAAAGGCAATAGAAGAGGTACCTGTCTGATGTGCAATTGGAGGGAGGCCTGATCCGGATATTATGTGAAACAGACCTTTTATGCTAGTACAGTAGTATCTCTAATTACAAACTTAATTCGTTCTGGAGGTCCGTTCTTAACCTGAAACTGTTCTTAACCTGAGGTACCACTTTAGCTAATGGGGCCTCCCGTTGCTGCTGCGCCACCACGCGATTTCTGTTCTCATCCTGAAGCAAAGTTCTTAACCTGAAGCACTATTTGTGGGTTAGCGGCGTCTGTAACCTGAAGCGTATGTAACCTGAAGTGTATGTAACCCGAGGTACCACTGCATCTGCAAGATGCCCTTTCCTGCAGAACGCAGTGATCATAGGGTTAGACTATATTTTATGCATCCTGGTACCAAGCTGATTGGGTTTTATACTCCAATAGCAGCACCTTGAACAGAACCCAGCAGCTAATTGGCAGCCAGTGCAGTTCCATCAGCAGTGGCCTAAGCCAAGTGAGCAGTGAGCAATCAAGCTGCAACATTTTTGCAGCTTCCAGATCAGCTCAAAGACAGCCCCACATACAGAACATTGCAGTAATCCAATCTGGAGGTTACCAGTACATGGATGACAATTGTTAGGCTACCGCAGTTCAGAAATGCCCATAGCTGTCTTGCCAACCAAAGCAGGTAAAAGGCACTCCCAGACACTGAGGTCTCCTGGGCCTCCAGTGACAGACCTGGGAGCATGCCCAGACTACAAATATGCTCCTTCAGGGGGAGAATGACCCTATCCAAAGCAGGCAATTGCCCAGTTACCCAGACTTAGTTGACCAAACTCTCCTGCTTGCCTCTGTGCCTTAACTTTTCAAGACTTCATTCTTAACTCCTTTTCCTCCTACCTGTCTGTTTATTCAACTTTTCTATTGGGGGAAAGCTCTCCTGTCTCTGTTGGTATTACCTGTCTCACTTGGTATTATGGGCTGTGTGCTTCTCCCCCTTCTCTCCTTGGGTTTCACGAAATTAGAACAGCTTTTAATACCCCTGTATGTATGCTGATGAGTCCCAGCTGTACTTGGGCCATTTCCCCTTCCAGTCTTCCTGAAATAGTCACTTGAGTGTTTCATGGACATCTCAATATGTCCAAGACCCAACTGTTCATCTTTTCTACCAAGACTTCTTCTCCTTGTTCACTCTCCATACATCCATTCACCTGGTTAAATCAACTACACAGCCATGGCTTGTTATATTATTATTTTATCTCATTTGTTCCTCACATATAATTAGTTGCCAAGTTGTGCCATCTGGGCTATAGTCTTCAGTTTTTCTATCCCATTCAGTTCCCTTTGACCTGTATCCCTCAGTGTCATTGGAACCTTCCAGAATGCATGTGCTACAGGTGATACAGATGAAATTGACAAAGGGTCTTGTGCCACAAATACCATAACAAAATGAGGGAGTCTTCAAGGTGCTACTAAACCATTATGTGTCTGCTGCAGCAAAATAAGCAAATACAGCTACCATGCCAGAGAAGGTACAGAGGGTATCTGCATGTTTATTTCTTAAGAAACCCTGCAGGCCCTGAAATATAACTTTGCATTGTACAGGTTTCTATTAAATTAATTCTTTGTACCAAATTTAAGCCCTTCAACTTTTGTTACCTGGGATTCTTGCAAAACAGCCTTGTTTTTATACCTGCAGTTCAGCTGACATGAGCATGAAAAGGGAAAGCTGCCTACCTTTGTGTCTGAATATTTATGGCTGCCTCATGTCAGTTAGAGAAATGTGTCCTGGAGTATGAAACTAGAAGGTTTTACCAAACCCTTTCTATGTTATAAATCTAGCCTTTGAATGTTGAAGTGGATTTAGCCTAGAAGACTGTGTGTGTGTGTGTGTGTGTGTGTGTGTGTATGTATTCACTTCTGAACTGTCAATTTCACATGTCACGATTTTGTGAGAAGATCAACATGCCCTCATCTTCCCGAGCTCAGAACAGCTCTGTGTCTTATGTTAGAGCATGGGTAGGCAAACTAAGGCCCGGGGGTCGGATCCCGCCCAATCACCTTCTAAATCCGGCCCGCGGACGGTCCGGGTATCAGTGTGTTTTTACATGAGTAGAATGTGTCCTTTTATTTAAAATGCATCTCTGGGTTATTTGTGGGGCCTGCCTGGTGTTTTTACATGAGTAGAATGTGTGCTTTTCTTTGAAATACATCTCAGGGCTACTTGTGGGGCATAGGAATTCGTTCATATTATTTTTTTCAAAATATAGTCTGGCCCCCCACAAGATCTGAGGGACAGTTGACCGGCCCCCTGCTGAAAAAGTTTGCTGACCCCTGTGTTAGAGATAAAACGGTAAAGGTAAAGGGACCCCTGACCATTAGGTCCAGTTGTGGCCGACTCTGGGGTTGCAGCGCTCATCTCGCTTTATTGGCCGAGGGAGCTGGTGTACAGCTTCCGGGTCATGTGGCCAGCAGGACTAAGCCGCTTCTGGCAAACCAGAGCAGCGCACGGAAATGCCGTTTACCTTCCTGCCGGAACAATACCTATTTATCTACTTGCACTTTGACATGCTATCGAACTGCTAGGTTGGCAGGAGCAGGGACCGAGCAACGGGAGCTGACCACGTCATGGGGATTTGAACCGCCGACCTTCTGATCGGCAAGTCCTAGGCTCTGTGGTTTAACCCACAGCGCCACCCGCATCCCTGTTAGAGATAGCAGTCCTCTATTTAAAGTGTTGTCAGAGGACAGTCCTCTATTTAAGGGGCTCTCTGGTCCAAATCTGCCTTAAAGATAAGAATCGTAAGAAGAGAGAGCAGGAGGGACCTTGATGGTCAGCCCCCATCTTGGCATAAATTCTCACTATCAATGATTTCTCTGCAACAAAAGTTTTTCTTTTTTTTTAACATGCACACATTATATATGAACTCTCTACAAGCTGAGTTAATGGTAAATCAAATTTGCACAGAGTAGTAACTAACTCCTTCAGCGAGGCCACACCTCTGAGTCAGCTCTCCAGGAACTGGCCTCCTGGGTCATAGCTGTTCCTCTTAAATGGGCCACATGCCAGCTGCTTAAGTGATAGGGCATACATTACAATATGTAAAAGGTAAAGGTAAAGGGACCCCTGACCATTAGGTCCAGTCATGGCCAACTCTGGGGTTGCGGCGCTCATCTCGCTTTAGTGGTCGAAGGAGCCGGCATACAGCTTCTGGGTCATGTGGCCAGCATGACTAAGCCGCTTCTGGCGAACCAGAGCAGCGCACGGAAATGCCATTTACCTTCCCGCTGGAGCGGTACCTATTTATCTACTTGCACTTTGATGTGCTTTCGAACTGCTAGGTTAGCAGGAGCTGGGACTGAGCAACGGGAGCTCACCCCATCGTGGGGATTCGAACCGCCGACCTTCTGATTGGCAAATCCTAGGCTCTGTGGTTTAACCCACAGTGCCACCCGCATCCTATATTACAATATGTAAATAGATACAAATCCAGTAGGTGCCTTGTGGCTTTTTCTTTTTTCTGAAGTGCTGTTTGTTGTCTTTTATTAGCTAGACCAGGGGCACTGGCTCCAGGGGCCAATGTTGAGGGAGCGGAAGAGGCTGTGGTGATATAGTCCCTTTAGGATTAGCTTGCAGGTTGTGTGGGAATTTGTTAGAATTCCTGGAATACTGAGCCTCTCATTAAGGCCTCAAGGCCAGTGTCAAATGGTAATCAAAGACATGTAATGGGAGCAGGTGCCAATATTGTTGGGCAATAGGGGTGAACACACATAGTCAGAGTTCCCTTAAAACTTGGGTTGGGGCAAGCATAAGGAGCTCTCAGCATGGACGGTCAGCGCCTGTTCGGATCTTAGAAGGTATTTTGCGTAAGTGTTTCAGTCAGCTAGCTAGGATAAGATAGTTTTGTTATTTTTTAAGCCTCTGAGCAGTCTTAATCTGTGTAATCATTTGAAGCTTTTCCTTTTTACAGAGTTTTGTTTTAATAAAGTTTCTTGTATGTTTTTATGGAAATTGGTCTTGCTTGAGTTTCTGAACCTTCCCATTTTGACTACACTTTTCAAAGTGAATCATTCATCAGAGGCCAAGCTCGAGAGAGGAGCTGTCAACCATTGAGGCCATGCTGTGCTCAGCTCCATGCTCTCCTCCTCCCAACCACACAACGTCACGTACGTGACATCATATGTGTGCGTTCCACACATGCGTGACATCACACACGTGTAACATCAAGGTTCCTCCATCTTTGGCATAAGCTGGCACCTCTGAGCTAGACTATATTTGCATGAGGGCTGCAGTCCTAACTAGAAGTAAGTCCCACTGAATTCAGGTAAATTAAAAAATTGTCCAGTAGCACCTTAGAGATCAACTAAGTTTATTCTGGGTATAAGCTTTTGTGTGCATGCACAGTTCTTCAGATACCACACGAAACCTTATACCCAGTATGCACATGAAAGCTTATACCCAGAACAAACTTAGTTGGTCTCTAAGGCGCTACTGGACAATTTTTTTATTTATTTCAACTACGTCAGACCAATGGGGCTACCTACCTGAATTCAGGTAAGTGAGGTTAGGACTGCAGCCTTAATCCTCTTCTTACAATGAATTTTAAAAACCAGTTGAATGCACTGCTCATTCTTTTTCTTTTCATAAGAAAAGGCTAATGCTGCAGTTTTAAAAAGGACTCGTATGTGGTTAAGTGGCAGAAGTAATTCCAACTATCCAAACTTGCCCTCCCTGATGTCCGAGTAAGGGAAGCTATATAGAATTGCAAGTTTATACTAAACAGTGAAATCAGCTTACCGAGAAAGGCTACAAACCTAATTCTGTTTACCTGGGAGTAAGGCCCTCTGAATTCAGTGGGACTTACTTCTGCATAGACATGGTTCAAATGGCAGCCTTAGATGGCTTTGTGATCGGCCACTAGCCACTTAGTTTATTTTGTCTTTCAGGTGCTGCAGAACAACCCTGTTGTTCTTGCTGCAGAGGACGAACAAAGGAATACTACTTTATTTTACTTTTATTTGTAAACCCCATAAACTTGAAAAATGCTAAGAAATCTAGGGATTCCTGTGTGACATAAAAACAACATCCTGAGATTAGAATTGACTCAGATTGTGTTAAATGGTACTAAATGGCACGAATCAAACCATAAGCCTTTTTCTTTCTTCTTTGCTGAAAACTACTAGTGAATCTTCTCCAGTGTTGAAGGACAGAGGGAAGGGCAGAAAACAGACAAAAATCCAAAGCAATTTACCACCCCGGAGTTATAAAAAGCTTGATGCCATATCGATGAAACATCATCCTCTTGCCTCATTAAATTTAAAAACACTGTGGTTTTCACTGATGACTCATGATCCTGAGCATGATAGTATTTGTTCTTTAGAATGTAAATGAAGTAGAAAATAGTCTGGCATCAGTGATTGTGATTCCCTTTTCTTATTGGGTTATTTTAAGGCTCTGTTGTATCTGAGAGATTCATTTTACCCTTGAAAATTTGTTTTGCCCTGAAATAACAGTTCTGATCCAGAGCACATTTTGTGCATAAGTTCCATTGGATACAATTGGGTGAAAGAATTTTAAGAAAAACTGCAAGGGATCACCAACTTACTATTTCATGAATCTTTGTTAACATTCTTCATACTATATCATATTTTAAATACTGCTAAAACAATCCTTGTTTAATCTGTGGCCACCAGATGTGCCCTAAAAATGCTCAAACTCATGTTTTGGTGGACCATCATGAGGAAAGGAATCCCAGTGTGATAAAATGTCACCAAGAAGGTACTCTGTTACTTATACATTGCTGCTTCCACCTGCCACCAAGAAGACACCTTGCTGCTTAGGCCCAATACCCAAAAGACAGTGTTAAACCACAATTGAACATAAGGAAGGAGATTGTCTATGAGATATGGCCATCCCAAAATACGATCAAGTACTTCCATTATCAATACAAGTCATGTTAAAAGAAACAACTCTGGAAGAGATGAAAACTAGGAATATAAGTTAGTAGTACATTCAGAACAGACAATTGTGCACTTTTCATATTTCAAATAATTATCATATGGAATTCGCTCCTCAAGAAGTGAGTCACTGCCATGGACAGCTTTAAAGAGGAATTAAACAAATTCATGAGGATTAGGTCTATCACTAGCTATTAGTCATGACAGCTAAATTGAATCTCCAATTCCAGAGACAGCATGTGCCACATGCCCACTGTTAAAGGGCAATATTGAGAGAAAACCATTGCCCTTGGGCCCTGCTTGTAGTCTTCCCAGGGAGCATCTGGTTGGCAACTTGAGGACAGCAGAATGCTGAACTATATAGGTTTCTGATCTAATTTCCTTATGTTTTCTTTGCCCATATGCAGCAGGCCAGAGGCTACCAGGGAGGGGGTAGGTGGAGCAGGAACAGCGAAGAAAGACAAAACACCATCTTGGGAGTGAAGTGGCCACATCTTTTTTATTGATTACAGATGTAAGTGGGCTTTGCCATAGGCACTGGGTATATCCTGAATCAGCCAACTTGGCTGCTGGCTGATACTCCATCAGGGTCAATCCTGGGGTTAAGGACCCCCCCCCCATGATGCAAATCAATGGGATAAACCTGCCCGGTTGCCACTTCTAGGGCCTATTAGCCCCCATCTGGGCTTTAGGACAGAACCCAAACCCTGGACCCCATTACCAGTATACCCTGCATTTGATCCTGGACTGAGGGGTGAGACATACACACACCCTGCTTAGACTAAGGATCCAACCCAATGCCATCTTTCCACCAAAGTTGTGGCAGTTCCTATGAGGAAGGCAAAAACCCCAGACAGGCCCAATTTGTCTGCAGGCAAATTCCTCCTTGGCTCTGAATACGGTGATGAATTAATTCCACAGCAAGGCCATACATATGTATAGCCCGCTTACCTCCGGGCAGAGCCCGCATATACAGGGTGGGTCGGATGTCTGAATTTCGACCACGTTCCCTATTCGCAGAGTGAATTAATGCTCTGGAAGTGGACGCAACAGAAATCTGGCTCTGACAGGTCTGCCGCCAGAACAAGAGCCCCGATTGGCCCACAGAAATCCAAAAGTCGCAGGCATGTCCCAGCAGCCCCGATTACTGGCCAAGGCCAAGAGTGGTGTCAGCCAGTCACGTGGGCATGACTCTTTCCCCCTCTCTAGTTCTCCCATGGCTGCTCTGGGCAGCAACTGCTCATTTCTTACCAGATTTGTCAACTGACATGTGGGGGGTATAATGCAGCTAAAGTTACACTGAGAAATAGTGACTGACACAAAGTCATCTGGTGAACTTCATGGCTGATCAGGGAGAATTAAGCACCACCCAAAGTTACGGCAACAAATATTTAAGAATCCATGCAATGCATTTTATTTATTAAAATAGGTACGGAGTGAACTTGTAGGCTCCACTGTATTCCATGGGCCTTGGTTCCAAGTAAGTGTGCATAGGATTGCAGTCTCAATAACTTGAACTTGTCTACATTTTTATGTCTCTATATTCATTCAACCTTGTTTATTTGTGTGTATGGGCGGAAGCAAACTAAATCATTGTGTATACAGAACAGTTTCTGTGAGCACAAGAAAACTTCTCCTCTCCTATGTGCTCCCCCAAAACCGTTCTGGGTTTCCCCCCAACCCTCCAGAGCAAATGTGGCAGCAATGCAGGGATGCGAAGGGAAGTTGTTCCAGATGCACAATAATTAAGTTGGCTACAACCTTTTGTATTGATAACAAAGTAAATTAATGCATAAGCTAATATTATTCAAAAATGCTGCATTAGTACATGCCAAACATCATTTCCCCCTAAGAACTTGTTATCCGGTTGTCTGCTTTTCCTTAAGACAGATGATGAGTTTCACCATAACTGTTGCTCCCCTGTTCTTAAAAGATTTATATCCCACTTTATCTGAATGCTTGAGGCGGCTCCATGAGCAGCTTCCCTTCCCCTTTCATTTTCATGTGAATCTGTACAATGCAAAAGAAAAAAGAATCCTTGAAGAATACAGCCCAGAAAGCTACATTAGAATAATGAATAGTAAATGGTGATACTTAAAGGGGGGGTTGTTGCGCCTGCCTGAACAGGGGTTGAAGATTGGTTACAAACTGCTTTCAGTCATTGTGTTTACAGGATTAGTTGGAAATGTGAAGTCCTACCAGAAAGCACAAAAGAAAGTATCTTATGCTGCACTCACAAGAGTCAATTTCTATTAATTCAATCGTGGAACTATTAATTTTGCCTAGTTAAGATTTGGCTGGTTCTGATGGTTACTAAAATCAATATGAGAGCAGTCCATACCACATTCAATCCATAGAGTAGAAAAGCCTTCTTTGTGGCCAATTGCTTGTTATTGGTTCATGTTCTGCATCTGTACAAAGACAACTGGGGTAGCAGTGCTACTGTCACAAAAAGCTGACGGACGTGAGTGGGTGAAAATAAATGACATCAGTCATTCATACTGCGTGCCATGCATGAGATGTTTCTAACACTGTGTAAGAGCAGTGGTACACGCCCTCTCTTGAAAAAGCATGCAATACTTTATCAGTGGGGGCGGGGGGAGGGAATACGATAAATATATTGGGATGGATGGAATAAGGAGCAGCTTTCTTTCAAAGAGTTTTATATTTTTCATAAATGTAGGTTAAAGTATTTACAGAAAGTTCCTATGCCCTAATAAAACTCATTGTTACTTTGGACAAGAGATTTACAAACAGTATTCATATTTGCTTTCATATACCCCCCCCCCCATGGACATCAGTGAGACTTAGGGGATAAATCACATTGAATTCTGGGAGTTACTTATGATAGTTCAGTCTGTAGAGCATGAGACTCTTAATCTCAGGTTCATGAGTTTGAGCCCCACATTGGGTGAAGGATACCTGTACTGCAGAGGGTTGGCCATGATGGCCCCTTCCAATTATACAATTCTATGAGGTAAATATACATAGGTTTGACTGTTAAAAATCCTCACTTCAGTCCTGCACTCAATAGTCTCAAGGAAGTAAAGAGAAAGGAAGGAGTTTCCTCTGTAGAACAACTCCTATCGTAGTGGACATTGGGCTCCGAAAATGTTTAGAACCACCAAACCAGCTGTGCCATAAATTAGGTATTCTAGGAAATAAAAAAAGACAAATTTGTATTAATCTCCCTGGAAAACATACGTTGCATTTTCTGCTATTTAAAGCCAAGAGGTCAGGGAGGGAGTTATCTGAAGAGACGTGTTGAATTATATGTTGATTGTGAAAATATAAAGATGGAAAATACAGCAGAGCTTGCCAATTATGTGCCATAAGCTGCATTATTTCACATCTCTATAGAAGTCATAATTCATAGGCAGCAAATTGGAGACGAGGACCCATCTTTTCCCCGATTAGCTGGATCTGCCTCCTTCTATTCCATCATTCACTACAGACATGACCATTAAACAAAACCCTTGCAATGAAAAATGGTGGCCTTGAAAGTTATATAAGATACCCGTTGCTCTGATAAATAGCTAGATCCTGCAAGATGCAGAACACCCACCACATTTCACTGGTGTTATTCGATTGGGCCTGGGGAGGAGACTATTCTTCAGCTTGTGGAATCAAGTAGAAAAATGCCGCCCAAAGCATACTGCCTTTGAAACGTGTTAGCTATGAAACAGTTGCCAACTTCATGGACCGGAATGCATGAATGGATTTTTTGCCTGCTTTGTTATGCTTCAGAAAGAGGAGCAAAGCAAGTGAGAGGGGAAATGCAAGGAATAACAAAAAACCTCCATAACTCACAAGCCCAGCTGAAAGTTGTGTTTAGTACTGAACTTTCTACCCAACTTAGAAAGCTAAAACATCATAGAAGCATAAAATGGTAGAGTTGGAAGGCAGCCCGAGAGGTATCTAGTCCAAGCTCCTGCAGTGCAGAAGGAGCCTTGTCTCATATCAATTTGTCCACATATTAAGATTATTAAGAGGCACTCCTGAGACTTCCTGGCAGGAGCTTGTGAAAGGGCCTTTTTGGTAGTGGCTCAGAGTCCATGGCATGATCTCCCCACTGAAGGTCACCATGACTCAAGTTTACATTCTTTTAAATGTCAGATGACAACTCGCTTTTTGTCAGGCTTTTAGAGGTTGGTGGGTTAAGTCATTTTAATGATGATGCTATGTTATTAACGTAATTTATGAGAATCACATTTCATTTTTAACAAAACAAAAAAATTCCTTCCAGTAGCACCTTGTTGTTTAGTCGTTTAGTCGTGTCCGACTCTTCGTGACCCCATGGACCAGAGCATGCCAGGCACTCCTCTCTTCCACTGCCTCCCGCAGTTTGGTCAAACTCATGCTGGTAGCTTCAACAACACTGTCCTGGAGCAGGACCCGCCAAGCCACTCCAATATCCCTGCCAAGAAAACCCCATGGACAAAGACAACAGTAGCACCATAGAGACCAACTAAGTTTGTTATTGGTGTGAGCTTTTGTGTGCATGCACACTTCTTCAGATCTGAAGAAGGTCTCTAAGGCGCTACTGGAAGGAATTTTTTTATTTTGTTTCAACTACAGCAGACCAACACAGCTACCTACCTGTAACTAGAACTATGGAAGGCATTTTGTTTTTAGTTTATTGTGTTGTCTATTACCACATTTTTTTGTAAATTGGCCTGTGGACATGTTTGGTGAAGGGAGGTAAAAAAATAACTAAGTAACTGAACACAGGTTTACACATACTTTAGTCCATTCATCATGGGAGCCAACGCTTAGGGGCTGTGGGGGCTTCTGCCTCCACAATAAAATATTTGAGGGCACCCACATAGTTCATGGTGTGAGTGCACGGCATCATGTGATAGATTATGTGGGGCAGGCCTTACCTTGAATATTTCATTCAAGTTGACACCCCTGCCATTCATTTTAATGTGCACTCCTAAAAGCACTTATTAGGGAAGAAGCTCCATTCAACACAGTGAGACTAACTTCTGAGTAAGTAGGTTTAGGATTATGCTGTAAATGCACCTAAATTTGTGCTGGATTTCAGCCCAAATACTTTAGTGGTGTGTTTTGTTTTGTTTTTAAAAAAAGGATGCACTCTACATTCCCCAAACATGTATAATCACAAAATCATTATTTCACTGCACGTAAACATATTTTTTCAATGCAGAGAGATTGCTTTTTTTCTTGTGTACCAAACTTTTATATGACGTTGTGACATAATTTTTTTTGTTCTCTTTTAGAGAAAGTTATAAGCAGAACTTTAGTAAACGTTAAGATATCCTACCCCTCTAACATACTGTAATGTAATCTTTTTGTTTCTTCTCCCAAACATGTACTCACAAGATACATTTGAAGGCAGGTATGAAATGAGAATTCCTGCAAAAGTGACCTTGGGGCAATGTTTTTTATCTTACTATGACAGTCACTGCCTAGAAAGATTGACTCTCTGGCATAAAGCATCGTGCTGGTTTTTAAATACTCAGTGCCAGATTTCCAACCTGGCTTCTGTTTTTGCAAGAATACTTTTCTAGCTGCCTCCAAAGCGGGGGGGGGGGGGACTCCCAATAACTCTGTCTCTGTGTCTTTACAGTTATAAAATGTCATGTACACAAATTATTTACATGCATATATTGATCCCAGTGAAGTCAAAACAAAATTATCACTCATTTCCTGAAGAGGCAGTAGTTCATTAACCCAGTACAGATGTTCCTAATCCCTGTAAAAAAACTGATCACACACATGTTCCATCTAAGTGAGGAGCCTTACTTGGGAAGAGCAAATTCACACAATATTTTCCTTTCCCTGTCATGAACAGGAAAATGGCAACTTGTGGCTTTTCCTGTTCACAGAAGAGGACCAGTAGTCTCACACACTAATGCTCTCACACCATGAGAGTAGATCACTCTTATGAACAGGTATTTTAAGAGAAAGGGTGCTACAGCTCCCGTAGCATCTGCATTGGCTCTCAATTGTTTGGCCATCATGTTGAAGATTCATTGACACTGTGTGGAGAAGAAAGTCTGCACAGTGCATGTTATTTGCGTGTTCAGACCCAGAGACCTTCTCCCTAAATAAGCACACATTTGATTCAAATTTTAGTTTTGGTTTTTGGCAGAATTTAGGCCACAACTTTATTGATTACAGAAAAGTGAGTGGTTGCATAGGCTCTGGTTCGACTAGCTCCCTACACCCTTGCAGGTAGCGCTGACCCAGAGCTCTATCATAGTCAGCCAAGGGTGAAGACTTAAGGAAGGTGAAAAGCCTGGGAACAGACTCTGTTCACTCCCCAGATGCTCCCCTGGACTCAGGCATGGGCACAACCCCCTTTCGGGGGTTGGCCAAACCAAGTTGAGTCCCTGGATTCCTTTAACGAAATATCCTTCACATAGGGATGGCGAGACCGTTCTCCCATCCCTATCACCTGAACCAGTGCCCATTCGCAACCTTACAAGTTGTGATGATTTGCTACGCAGCAGGCAAAACCCAAATGGCAACAGCCAATCGGCCAAGTGGGGGAAAGTCCTGCCATGCCCCTGTCCCAACGACAGACGACACACAACGGCATAGCAAGGTCAATCGCAAAAGGCCCTAAAATTAGGGAGAGGTGGGCGGGTGTTCTGATGCACAAGCCAAAAGAGGAAGCTCTGGGTCACGTGCATAGGTATATATAGGTCCCTCGGCCCATCTAGACAGCTCCCCATTGGCCAAATTAAACCCAGCACTGAGGGACCTACCAATCGGGTGTTGTGGCTGTCCAATATACCCACCCACAACCAAGAGGTCAGTCTCCAGGTCTCACTGCAACATGTGCCCTCTTTCAGGGAGGACACGCTATATAGGAGACAGTTTTGCCATGCTGCGGCAAATTTCTGCAGTCTCACTGGATGGAGTGTCGACTGGGTCTCAGTTTTGTGATGGATACAAGACATATTTGGTTCTTCCTAATCTGTTTGTCCTTGCCCGTATTAAAGTAAAGGTAAAGGGACCCCCTGACCATTAGGTCCAGTCGTGGCCGACTCTGGGGTTGCAGCGCTCATCTTGCTTTATTGGCCAAGGGAGCCGGCATACAGCTTCCGGGTCATGTGGCCAGCATGACTAAGCCGCTTCTGGCGAACCAGAGCAGCGCATGGAAACGCCGTTTACCTTCCCACCAGAGCAGTACCTATTTATCTACTTGCACTTTGATGTGCTTTCGAACTGCTAGGTTGGCAGGAGCAGGGACCGAGCAACGGGAGCTCACCCCATCGCGGGGATTCGAACCACCAACCTTCTGATCAGCAAGTCTTAGGCTCTGTGGTTTAACCCACAGCACCACCTGTGTCCCTCAATGAACAAATTATGGAGGTAAAGTATGGGGTTCCTTAATAAAATCTACATGCCTTGCCTTGAATCTCATATCAAATTTAGCGAAATCATGCACCACTCATAGCCCTCTGAAAACAGCAGCTAAGGGGACGGTCACAAAAGATAAGGGCCTTGGTTGGCAGGCGGGTGGAGGGACTCTGTTAAAATTCTACTTCTTTTTAAAAATCTATGTTCCAAATAAGGATAGGAAACATATTGAAATGAAGGGAAGGCAGTTGCAAGCCCATCTAAAATGAATATCAAAAGCAGTCATTAGGAATATTTCCCTTCATATCTTTACAGTAATCCAGGACCAAATATAAAGTTCCTTTACAGTAATCCAGGACCAAATATTGCTTTACAGACAATATCAGATGAATGTTACATTGCCCTGATGTAAATGGGGATGTTAGGGGCATATCCAAAGTACATAGACTATTTTTTATTCCCAAAGAATCATGGGAATTGTAGTTTGTTGAGGTGATTATTAGAAACTCTTAATTACAATTTTCAGGGTTTCCCATGAAGAAGGAATGACCGTCTTGTAGACCTGCTCTAATTCAGTATACTTTGGGTTTTACAAATAGCTTCATTTTTGCAAAGAATTTTAGACTCAGAAGAAATTGTTTTCACTAATGAACAAGTTATGATGTTGTTGGCTACTGGAAAAGAATGTGGCATGAGCACAGAGACATTAACATCCTAACCCAACTCACTGAATCACTGAGCATCTCTGACTGAGATTCTTTCAGTATTGGCCTAAGGCTCATTTTACACTTCTGCTCATTTAAACCCCATGTCAAAGTAAAGCATGTCACAACGCAGCATCATACCTTAACGATCAGGTGCTTTCCTGAGTACACCTCAACATATGCGGAAATTCTACAGCCCCAATTAAAATTGAAAGTGCTGTATGAAACAAGTGGCATTCTAGCTCTTTCTAGCTCTGCATATGGCCTCTGAAATTACGTTCACTGAAGTGGTCATGCAGCCACCTTAGACTTTGGCAATGCCAGGGCTATTGGCCCAGTGGAGGTTTCTAATAATATACAGTGGTACCTCGGGTTAAGTACTTAAGTCGTTCCGGAGGTCCGTTCTTAACCTGAAACTGTTCTTAACCTGAAGCACCACTTTAGCTAATGGGGTCTCCTGCTGCCACCAGGCCGCCGGAGCACGATTTCTGTTCTCATCCTGAAGCAAAGTTCTTAACCCGAGGTAATATTTCTGGGTTAGCGGAGTCTGTAACCTGAAGCATATGTAACCCGAGGTACCACTGTACTATTTTATTCATGGTATGCATAAGGCAGTTATGTCTTAAAACATAAAAGAAAACAACGTTAAAAATTTGATAACTATGACAATAGAATACAATGCAGCAGAAGACTTGTAAACGGGGGGATACTAAGGAAACCAGACAGAGGGCCTTCTTGGTGGTGGCGCCCACCCTGGGGAACGCCCTCCCATCAGATGTCAAGGAAATAAACAACTATCTGACTTTTAGAAGACATCTGAAGGCAGCCCTGTCTAGGGAAGGTTTTAATGTTTGATGTTTTATCGTGTTTTTAATATTCTGTTGGGAGCTGCCCAGAGTGGATGGGGAAACCCAGCAGGTGGGCGGGGTATAAATAATATAGTATTATGATGATTATTATTGTTGTTGTTGTTGTTACATTATTATTATTATTATTATTATTATTATTATTATTATTAAACTAAAACAGTAGTAACAGGCTGAAAGGAGGTGGGAAAAGCAATACTATCATAGGCACCAATTCCCAATATGTATTGCAATTTAGCTAAGCACCCCCAATCTTGAGGGGCCAGACCCCGTCAGGCCTCACTATGAGGGGCCCAGTGGGCCTCCCCACAGCCATGGCGGCAGACCCCAAAGCTGGGCGGAACCCAGCACCTATAAATCCTATTGTGGGTGTGTGGGTGTTGGGCAGGGGAGAATCCTTTCAGAACTACTGCCACATCCTAAGCTCTGATGATTAGCTAAGGGGCAGGTATAAAGTGGGAGACACCTGCCTTTTCCTATCCCCCCCCCAACCATCTCTGCTCCTCCCATTGACTGCAATGGGAGGGAATTAACCATATCAGCAGCAGGGCTACTTGGAGGGCCTGTTTGGGGTGTGGCTCCATGGCCTCCCCTGGCATGTCCCTGGAACATGTATTTGGGTCAATGAGACAACAATTCCTTTTATGCAGGCGTCCTTAGATATGGAATAGTGTTTCTCATACCAGTCAATCAGCTTTTGGTGGGTAAGCCAATTTTGTGAGTCATCCAAAGTGGCATGCAATTCTGCCATGCTGAGTGACAAGCACAATTATGATTTTCTTAATAAATGAGTCATTTGATCACATCATCAGTCAGGCATGCTAATAAAATTAGTTGTCCATGTCCATTCAAATTGTAATGGGATTATCATCTAGTATTCCGCTGAAAGGATTTCAGTGTATAAATTTCAAGATATAATATCATTAAAATTGACTTTTAATGAATTGGGCCAGATCCTTGCCTATACCAAGTTGGTACGGCTTCTTTAAAACCCACAGAGTCCTTTACAACAGGAGTACATCTAATCCATTGTTAGTTCAACGAATGTGTACTGGTCTTCTCATATATTTTGATAAACACTTTTTCCAAAAGAGCAAATTGAAAGAGTGAAGATCATTACATTACATTTCACCAGATGATGGTAGGCTGTGATCCAGGATGTTGCATGGACACACAGATTTCAGTTTTAGCTATCCACGTTCTTCAATACTTGAATTCAAAGCCATCTATAGCCACAGTGCATCAGCTAAACTGGATTTGGACTTAGTCTAAAAATCTCTTTGGAATTCAAGGACATTATGCATTATAGGAGCATTACCTTACAATCAATGATATTCTTGCTTAGATCTTGAGCATCCTTCATTGAAACCAAATTATGGGGTTGGGTCCCAAAGAGAACCAGACCAGAAGACTAAAGCATGATTACATTCATTCTTGAATGTACTGGGACCAGCATACATCAAATATCCTTTTCTAAGTCCCATGCTGATCTCCTCGAGAACAGCTTCTGAATTATTCTGTATAACATAGGAAGCTACCTTATTCTAGGTGGTAGCATTTGTCCATTTAGTCCATTTGCTCATCTAGTCCCTTCCAACTCTACAATTCTATATGAGTCTACTCTGAATAGTAGCTGTTCTTTGGGATCTCAGATTGGAGCCTTATTCATCATCTGCTTCCTGATCCTTTTTTAAACTGAAGTTGATGCCAGGGATTAAATGTGGGACCTTCTGCATGCAAAGCATATTCTCTACCTTTCCTGGGCAGAGCATCTCCTTTGCCCTGATACTAACCTTTCAGATGCAGGTAAGACTTTAGGATCTGCTTTGCTTAGCCTGATTTTAAAAATGTGTATATCCTGTAATCCATACTTAGATCTAGGGATGGACTTATCTGGAAGGCTATGTTAAAAGGTATCAAACTGATGTATCTTATCAGTTATGCTCATTTGGTTTGTTTGAACTGAATTGGTTAAAAAAAATGTAATTTTCATAGATGGATGGGAAACGGATTTATGACTGAATACATGCGAAATGGACACTGGTGAGAAATAAACCGACCCACCCATTCATATGCAATACACATTTCGCTATGATCATAGCTAAATCAGCAGTGCTTCCGTATTCAAAGTAGATTACTTTGCCCTCTTGTGCAACTGGGCTGGTACTGAAGCCCCATTTACAGTGCAGTCCTATAGATATATAATTGCAACTAAGCCCTATTGAGTTCAACAGAGGTTGCTTCCTTGCAGTCTTACTCCAGCATTTCCAGAAGGAGCTGACCTGATATTTCTGGATGTTCATAAGCAAGGGAGAACATAAAAGTGATGCTCTTTCCACCTTCTGTGTTGCCAGCAACTGCTTCCCAGCAGTACATGAGTTCAGAAAAAGGGCGTTCCATTTAAGTAGCCTGACTAGTAACTGTTAACAGGGCTATTCTCCCTTAATTTATCCAATCCTTCCCCCTTCCCCTTTTAAAATACTTTAAGCTTCTAGAGTTTACCATTTCTAGTGAATCCTTTAATTTAATTATGTGTGTTTCCTTTTAACTACACTGAACTTACAACTTCCATTGGGAGTATCAGAATTGTTCCAGCAACAAGAAATGAGGAACATTTCTCTCTCTTTCCTCTCTCAAATCTACTCGTATTATAAAATAGATTGAAATGAAGCCTGTAGAGCTTACTTTCAAGGAAAGATGCTTCGGAAATATGTACCATTTGTATTCAAGGTGACCTGCCTTCGGCGATATATATACACACAGCTTCTATTAGCATACAGGTTATGTTGGTGCATCTTCACAAACTTAAGAGCAAAATATTATTCAATATGATTAGGATACCTACACATTTGTTGCAGTAATAGAACAGAATAATGGTATTACAGCGATGCAATGCAGTAAAATCTTTTCATTGTTGTTTGTCTGATTTCATCTTGGGTTACTTTAGAGTCTCAGTGAAATCACTGAACATTTGTGCTTCTCTGATTTGTGGCCTAATGGCTTTATTGAAAATTGGAGTGGTAGACCGCTGGTTTCCTGTAGCCTCCTGAAACAGCTAGACTAAGAAAAACAATCAATCTACACACATTAGGTAATGTTCATAGTTCTTTTTTTAATCATAGTTAAGTGGCACTGATAAGGTCAGAACTGGAGGAACTAAAGCGATACAGCAAATGCTGAAACTGACACAAGCACACTTTTTAAATAAAAAAACCCTTTGACTTTAATTTAGGGATGGGGAAAATTTGATTCAGTTTGCATTTAAGGATGAACATAACTAATCACAAACAATATGGGGATCAAAACACAGTCATCCTTTGAAATTTGCCCATCTCTGAATTTTGCAATGCAATTCACCAGCCAAGTAATGTGTACAAAAATGCATACCCTGGGGTAAAATGTGAATCAAAATGCATACTTCAGTAAAAAATAGCATGCAAACGTGCATTATATTAGGAGAAATTGCTTGGAAAATGTTTGTGTTAAGCGAAACTGCATATAAAAGTATGTTTGTAGGAGCAACTTGCACTAAAGTGCAGAAACATTTTTATGAGGATATATTTTTATAACAAATTGGGATGGAAATGTGGAGAAGTGAATTTAAGATTGGAAAAATGAGAAACTTGGTGACCTGAAATTGACAGATTTGTCCATCCCTAGTGTATACAAACTAGTCCACAGTTGAGCATATTAGAGGCCACTTCTGTACTGGGAAGTTATCTGCAAGTCTTACAGCAATGAATGGAAGCTGCAAAAGACACCATGCTCATGTGAAACTCCCATGCATTTCAATGGAACATCTGCAAGAAAAATTGCAGATAAATTGAATCCTTCCTTTCCCAATTGCAACACACACACACACACACACACACACACACACACACACACTTTGTGGGGGGAAATCCTCCTCATGGGCCCTTGAACCAAAGTTTACTTTCCCTTGCCAGTGCAGAATTGGGACTGCACTTTAAGAATCTCAGATGTGCATTGGCAATTGCATCTCTACCTGCCTCACACCTGACATCACATGTGGCATCGGTGTGGGGCATGGGGGTGTGGTTTGGGAGAAATTACTTTGTGGGTCAAATCTGAACCCTTGGCAGGCCAAGTAAATGTGTTAAATGTTTTTAGGTATTCTAAATCTTTGTAAATGTTTTTGATGCGGGTGGTGCTGTAGTCTAAATCACTGAGCCTCTTGGACTTGCCGGTCAGAAGGTCGGCGGTTCGAATCCCCACAACTGTGAGCGAGCTCCTGTTGCTCTGTCCCAGCTTTTGCCAACCTAGCAGTTTGAAAGCACACCAGTGCAAGCAAATAAATAGGTACCACTGCAGTGGAATGGTAAATGGCGCTTCCGTGCCCTCTGGCTTACATCGCAGTATTTCGTTGCACCAGAAGCAGTTTAGTCATGACCTGGAAAGCTATCTGTGAACAAACGTTGGCTCCCTTGGCCTGAAAGTGAGATGAGCGCCACACCCCATAGTCACCTTTGACTGGACTTAACTGTCCAGGGGTCCTTTACCTTTACCCTAAATGTTTTAGATTCCCCCCCCCCCAATGTTTTTAAAATGTTTTAAGGGCAGGATCTAAATTCAATTAATAAATAAATATATCAGTTTCACGTGTGTTCATGCACCCTTCCTTCCCATGTTTACATCAATCTGCCAAAACAAAGTCTGAATCAATATGGCCATTTGTATCTAAAGATGCATATTTAAAATGTGTATTTTATCTCATTTCTAAATGTTTTTTTTTCATCTAAAGTACTATTATGAAAAGCATTTTGGTATATTACTGTTCTCATACAGGAGTCAGGAACCTGCAGCTCTCCAGATGTTGCTGAGCTCCATTTCCCACCAGCCTCTGCAAACCTGGCCTGTTGGCAGGGATGATGGAGTCTGGCAACATCGGGAGGGACACAGGTCCCTCCAACCTGGTTCAGTAAATTCAAAAAACTGTGAACTCCAAAGGATAGTTGCATTAACTGTGTATTAGTCTGAGAGGTACAAATGAAGTCAGTTCACTTTAAAAAGGGGATCAAACCAGTGGCGTAGCGTGGGGGGTGCAGGGGGGGCCGGCCGCACCGGGCACAACATCTGGGGGGTAGGGTTAGGGGGCGCAAATCCACGGGTTAGGGGGTGCAAATTACTTGCCTTGCCCCGGGTGCTGACAACCCACGCTACGCCACTGGATCAAACAAAATTATCCTGCGACCTACGATGGGACATAAGAATGTAGCCTTGAAACACTGCTGTAGGATTCTCTTGATTATAATCAAGGAAGCACATTGAATTATGCCCAGTAGGCTAATGCAGGCACCACAACACTGGTAGAATATGCTTCATGCTCCGCCGTCAATCAGTAGAGCAAGCTCAATGCTTTTTGTCATCTCAGATATAACAGAACAAAGAACAAACTGATGAGCACCTCAGATCCCTTTATAATCTTCAGTGGGTTTTGGAGAATGCTCTCCGTTTCTCCTGAAAGCCATCCATGTTTGAGGTTGCATAAGGGATCCTGCTTGCCCACTGATGCCATCGAGGAAGAGATCCCTTTAATTTTGACACCCTCGCCAGCTACCTAGTCTGCCTGCTGCATTGTTGCTCCAAGCGTGCCTGCCTGGAGGGCCTCTGTAAGCAATGACTCAACTTTCAAACAAGCCTTCAAGGGCAGCCATCCAACTCTTCAGCGTCAGGGTAAGGCACGAACGAGGACAGTTGCCAGGTTTGAATCTGAGAAAGTGCTGCTAAGTGTTGTGAACTTGCAGGGAGTTAATGAATTGTGATCCTGGCACCTGCATGGCTTGGGTGCCCAAGAACAGCCCGGGATTTTGAGCTTGAGTGTGCCAGAAGATCCCGTTCAGCAACTAAGCTGGAGACAGATGCAATAGGTTTGGAAGGTGGCATGCTGTAGAAGAGTTTAAGGTAATTCAAAAAGAGGACCCCCTGCTCATGGTCTGCATGCATAGGGGTGGTCTGCCCATGGGCGCCTGCGTGCTTGGGATACCCTGCACTTTCACCATTTGCAAACAGGTTTTGCAACATTTTTATGTTGTTTCAAACACCAGCCAACCCTGTTTGACCAGAAGCGACATTACAACAAAAAGTGTTTGTGTGTGTGTGCCATGGGAAGTGAAGCCTTTCTCAAACTACTTCCAAATCTCTTAAAAACTATTCCCATTTCCATCTCCAACCTCAACGAAGCTACTTCCTTCCACACTGCCCTGGCCTCCTTCAAGAGGAAGGGTGGGATATAAATTGAATAAACAATAGTAAGTCAGAAGAGCTGCCCAGTGCATTTGCTTTCGCTTGGCCCAGATTCAACTCGAGTCAAGTCACAGGATTCCTATCCAATTTAGGTGGACTTCCAAGCAAGCGTGAGCCCGACAGACCAATCTGTGGACCTGGGTTTCCCCAGCCTCTGCCTCCTCAGCAGCAGGATTCTCTGAACTCCCAGCATGTTTCGTTTCAAAACTCCCCTGAGGCAGAAGTGGCTTTTGTAGCTCAGCACAGAAAACCACTGGAAAGTCAGATCTGCAAGTGGTGTTTTTTGGATGTGTCCAAAGCAGAAATCCTATGAGAATGAGCCCTGCTGGACTGGCTGGACTGGCTTCTGAGTAAAGTTGCATTGGGTGGGACCAACAGCAACAGAGGTGGACAGTGGCATGTTGTACATTAGGTGCCATTCTTAAAGAGATATGAAAGCTTACTGAGTATATATGCCTCTTCTAAAAGCACGTCTGTGAAACTGCTGAGAGGATAAACTGGGAACAGATAAGAATGGCAGAATGAATGAAAGCAAGGGGAAATTTTAAGGGCCAGCAGGTACAAATACTATTTGTATGTATGACTTTGTGCACACACTTGTGTGCACCTGTGCTTGTGTGTCCCAGGCAAACTCATAGCACAGCACACTCCTAGTTCCAACAGGTCATCTTGTCAGATGTCAGTGGGTGTGAGGACAGATCTTGGGGATGGCAGACAACCAGACTTGCTCTTGAAGAGGCTCAGGTTTGCAAGGAGGAGGAGGAGGAGGAGGAGGAGGAGAAGGAGAAGGAGAAGGAGAAGGAGAAGGAGAAGAAGAAGAAGAAGAAGAAGAAGAAGAAGAAGAAGAAGAAGAATGCTGTCGATTTCTTGTAAGGGCCTATTCTAAGTTACCTTTAAGGTCCCTGCCAAGGCTTCCTTAAGACAGAGATACATTCAATTGTTTATATAATCTGTTTTTAGAGTTTAAAGTCCTCCATATTTTAAAGTAGGGTTGTGTTTTTTCCTTGATTTTACTGTATTATCTTCAAGGTTTGTTTGTTTGTTTTACAAACAATAGTCTAATTTGGCTGGATCTAACCGTCCAGGGATCCTTTTCCATTTTGGAAAGCACATGTGGTCTGAAGTACAAGGGACAATAATCCTCTGCCTATTGCCCCTGTGTTTTGATTTATTGGAAGCCATCCAGTGTGGCTGGGGTGACCCAGTCAGGTGGGCAGCATACAAATAATTTGTTGTTGTTGTTGTTAAAAAAAATGGAAAAGGATCCATAGACGGTTAGGTCCAGCTAAATTAGACTATAGGGTATGGCGCTCATCTCTGCGTTCAGGCCAAGAGAGCCGGTGTTTGTCCGCAGACAGCTTTCCAGGTCATGTGGCCAGCATGACTAACCCGCTTACTACTATTATTCTGAAGATAATTGTCTTTAAAATTTGACAAGAAGGTTAGACGAACACCACTGAAGCGACAATATTCTCCCTCCCTTTCCCAATATTCTCCCTCCTCATATTCTGCGTATCTGCTGTTGAATGAACAGCTTGAAAGCCAGTGCCTGGGTTGCAGGGATTCTGAAGGTCCCACCATTCCATTGACATTTGGAGCATTTTAAGAAGAAATATCTTGCTATCTGGCTAAACTGAACTTGGAGGAAAAAATAAGCATCAGGACATCAGCCAATGTAGTGATTAAAGCAGGCTTCCTCAACCTCGGCCCTCCAGATGTTTTGGGACTACAACTCCCATGATCCCTAGCTAACAGGACCAGTGGTCAGAGATGACGGGGATTGTAGTCCCAAAACATCTGGAGGGCTGAGTTTGCCTATGCCTGGATTAAAGTATTGGAGAAGGGCCTGGGATACCTGGGTTCAATTCCCCACTCAGCCATGAATCTCACCGGGTGATCTTTGTGCCAGTCACTGCCTCTCAGCCTAACTTATCTCACATGTTGTTCTGAGGATGAAATGGGGAGCGGGGAGGACCATGTGTACCCCGCTGAGGTCCTTGGAGGAAAAGGTAGACTATCAATGTTCAAGGTTGCTCTCTCGACTGCATTGGTTTTGATTCGCAGCTAAACACTGGTGGATTAAGATGAAATGGGGTTGGATAACCACTCCTGACAAATAAAGAGTCCAGATGTCCCTTGACCCTACAAGCCTCCTCATTCACAAGCCCCTTAGGCTGCCGCAGGACTCTGTCAATGTTCTTTCTCCTCAAGATTCTTTGAACTTTGACTGGCTCCATTCCAACAATCCACAGGTCTGGAGTCACAGGTGCCCTCATGCCGCCTCTGAAAGCGGAATTTGTGTCATTATGTGCTACAGTTTTGATGGCGGATTAAAAGTACCTTACAATCACAGGCCTGGAACTCTGCCCTTAATATGTCTCATTATGTTCAGAAATGGCTTGGTACCACAAATGGTGCAGTGACTGAACACTGAAAGTTTCAGCCAGAGCAAAGCCATCATGAAATCACATTTTTCACAGGACTAAACTGTGTGGGTGGTGGCTATAAAATTTCTATAAAAGCAAAGTCAATATTTAACCATGTGCTTATAGGGGCTCCCAGTCAATATCGTTGGGCTTGCTGTCTATTACACTTACGTGAGAGAAAAGTGGATGAAAATCATGGATAGCAAGATAGTTATTACATTGCACATTTGGAGAGAAAGCAACACAACTTCTGACAAATAACTCCTTACCTCAGATGCACCCCCAAGGGAGCTTTGTTATACAAGCACAAAAATAACATATTGATAATGTTAATTTGTTTTTGTTTTTATTGTTAATTGTTGTGGAAGACATTCAGTTTGTATTATTTATTTCTCCGATTTTGATTACTCATTTATCCAAACACAATAGCATCAAGGCACATCCTTATATACCATATGTGTGCATTTGATAAGTGAATTGCTAGGACTTTTTTGAGTAAATAAACTAACAATGAATAAAACAGCTGAATTTCAAACGCAACGCAAAAGTGATTGACCACAGTCCAAAACAAACTGCTATTATCCGTGGCACAATAATCAAACAATAAAACACAGATACCCCACATCTGAGAGCTCAGCATGGAATGTGTATATCATTCTGATCTAGTTCACATTTCTGGATAGCTCAGTCAGTAGAGCATGAGATTCTTAATCTCAGGGCCGTGGGTTCAAGCACCACATTGGGAACAAAGTTCCCTGCATTGCAGGGGGTTGGACTAGATGACCCTCATGGTCCCTTCCAACTCTACAATTCTAGGATTCTATATGTAAAAATCAGTAAGAGAAAAAACCATAACTGCAGGGAAATTGATGTAATCAATCATCAGTGATGATATTATTATTGCCGTTCATTGATTAAAAAGAATGACAGTGGCTCTGTGTTTTTTAAGCCACACACTATGTTTCCCAAATTGTGATTATCTAGGCTCTTCCTCTTTATTCCAAGCCTAAATATAACAGTGAAGCTCTAACCTGAACCTAGTTTTGACACCCTGGAAACATAACCCCTTCCAGATACAGTGAGACCACATACCATGTTTCCACCATAGCTGTCAGCTTTTCCCTTTTCTTGCGAGGAATCCTATTCAGAATAAGGGAATTTCCCTTTTAAAAAAGGAAACGTTGACAGCTATGGTTTCCACAGCTCATTGGTGGGTCCAGACTGCTGAACCATGGTTCAGGAATCACTGCCACAGTAGAAACCATTCCTAGTCACCATCAAATGCTATTCTCAAATACTTCTGAGTTGGAAGAATAGTTGGAACAGATGTCTTTGTAAGCCCAGAAAAGTAGAATAGTTAAGAAGCTAAGTGAACTTCTCAGATGTGTAGGACCTGTCTTAGACCACACTACTGTACAATGTGCTAATTAGACCAAAATCAGTTCTGCCAAGACAATCCACACTTTTGTCACCCTTTAACCACCTTGCCTCCTGATTTAAAGAGTATCAAAAAGCAGTTAATCCACTTTACATGATCACAGGGTTTAGAGCATTTCCACACCTCAGTCTGAAACCAGTTTTGGTAATGCAAATGTAAAAGCTGTATTTGCTAGAATGAACATTTGATTTTAAGAGTTATCCCCCACATTTCATCAACATTCTCCCATATACTGTAATGCATGGGAGGCTCTCTGACAGGTCATGTGCAAGAGTGTTTTCTTGCGTTTTCACATCTAGAGCTTCCTACCGCCACCTTAAACTGCTCTGAAACATGATTGTAAAACCTAGACACACACTGGAAACCACCTCAGCTTTTAAAAATGGCTTTCCATCCCACATGCACCATATTTGCACATTGCACAATAAACTGTGAAACAGACTTAAGAGCATATTCTTGTGCTATGGGTTGAAAGGCCTAAACAGCATGCTGTTGGGCATCTTAACTCAGAAGTAAGCCCCACTGAGTCCAGGGAAACCTATTCCCTAGTAACTGGGTTTAGACTTGAAACCCAATCCTAAACAAATCTGGATTTCAATTAGACATTTCTTAGGAAGTGTATTGAGGGTTGCAGCCTTACAGTAGAAACAGTTGTGGTATGTGTGGGGGTTGGGGGGGGCGTGGATAACATAAAAACATAACGAAAACCCCACTGATCAGGCCAGAGTTTTATATAATCCAACAACCACAGACAGACAGTGCGGTGAGGTGCTATTACTCACCTGACCTCCAGTAGGTCACTTGCTGCTGCTTACTAGGAGTTAGAGAGGGAGGGGCGAGGTGGCAGGGAGTTTGGTGCAGTGCAAATGCACCAATAGGAGGGCTGGATTGGCTCTGCTGTTCTATTTGCACCCTGCTGACCTCACCACTGCCTTGCCCTCTGCCACCCAGTAAACAGCACCAATGCAGCTGACTAGAGGTCAAGTATTTGGCATTGCACGCAATCCACTGCTGTCTGACATCCTGTTCTCATTGTGGCTAACCAAAGGCATATGAGAAGCCTTCAAGCAGCAGTGGTGGACATTGGGGTCTCAAGATTTCAGCGGCGCCAAAATTCAGTGCCCCTCCCTGCCTCTCATGTTCCATTCTAAATCATAGTTGTGGCATCCCCTGGGGCGCCCCAGAAGCTCCACACCCAGTGCAAGTGAACCGGTCGCGTTCCCCTAAATCCACCTCTGCAAGCAGGACCTGAGTGCAACAGCACTCTCTCTCCCCACTTGTGATTCCCAGCAACTGGTAGGCAGAGGCATACTGCCTCCCACAGGGGAGTAGGCCTATGAGTGGAGTAACGGCTGTATACCTAGTGAGGATGAGTATACATCAGGGCTTTGCATATCACAGTTCTCCTAAGCAGCCTCCTGCAGATGCCATCACACCCTTTGCCTATCTCTCTCTCACACACACACACACACACTTCTTTTGGTAACTCTTCGGTGGACTCGAGGCTCCACCTTGCCACAGCTTTTATAGTAAAGCGGTAACATACCCACTTTCAGCTCTTTTCCAAAGACCGTCCTCTCGCCCAGGGCAGAGCAATTCCACCGTCCATTGCGAAACTGAAACTGGCACTCGTTGATGCCCATTTGGGAGCCTTCTCCGATCACTATGATGGCATCGGGCCTGCTCTGACAGATCGCCCTCTGTCGAGGAGCTAGGCCCGGGATCTTGTTGCAGATGATGCTGGCCCCCAGAGCCACGACGGAGGAGAAGCCCCTAGGACGAGAAAAGGAGAGAGAGAAGGTGGAGGCTGGAAGGAGCTCGGCAGCAGCACCAGGTCTGTGTCACAGTCGAACGTTAAAACACGCCTTCTGGAGGAGCTAGATATGGCAGGTCTTTCCAGCTTCTAAGTACTACGTGGATGCCTTTAAAGCCCTCTTCAGCCCCTGATCTGCCCTTCAAAACGTGGCAGCAGCTGATGCTACACAGTGTTAACTTTTCACCAAGCTAAACGCTCAGCAGTTTGGTTAGTACGATTCCCTCTCCTTCCGCCTCCAGCCCCCCAAAACCAACACATACACACACGGGTTAAGTAAGGGGCGTCGAACCAGAGCGAACGTGCCCGTCTCCCTTTTCTCTCTCCCAGGCATTTTCACGTAGCATTTTCGCTCCAACCCTTCCGGGTGCTGTTTGCTAATGTCAACTGGCAGGTTGCGGCACATACTCGAGCAGAACCAAAAACATCATTTTGCTCAACCAGCCCGTGGCCAAGACAAGCCCGACGCGGCTCGGCTTGCCTTGCCCGCCCCAGCAGTCCCCCGGGGAGCCTGCGGGTGAAAAGAGTCAAAGGAGCGATTTGGGTCAATAATTAGATCGAGATCTCGGGAGATAAGAGTGTTAAACAGGGATAAGGAGGAGCACGTGGGCTTTTCCCAGAGCGCAATCCAACTTCCTGATATATAAATTAAAGCGCACAGACTCGGGATCAAGAAGCTTTCACCGTTTGAAACGGTGCGTTTCTGTCTAGAAACTAAGCTCCCCACCCGAGCGGCCTTGCTCGCACACGCCTTCCAACATCATCTCGCAAAGTGCCCGTGAGCGCTGCCTTGGGGAGCCTGGTCGTGTGTAGCTTGGCGCGCGCGCACTCACGTGCAGTTAGACATTCACGGGTATAAAGCACCTACTAGTTTCCAAGTAGGGCCAAACCTACCTGAGAATCCAGTAATGGGCTAACTCTTCCCAGCTCATAAGCCAGATCTGAACTGTACGTCATTTCCGTGGTTCTTTGAATACAAATACCCTATCTCAGGCGCGCTGTCCGGATTGGGGGAAGGCGACTGCCCTGCGTCAACCTGCGCGCTAAGAGCCCTCATCATTCGGAAGCAAGTTCCGATGTAATGAATGAGACCCGTCTGCAGGTCCGTCTGCTTAGGATCGCGCGTCCTCCTAGGCATCACTTTCTGCGCGGTACCAAGCGGCGGGCTGCAGCAGCGCCGACTTTTTGCGCTGACGGTGGTGTTGACGGAGGAGTTGGGGTGTCTGCGATCCCACAGGCCAGTGGTCCCGAGAAAGGGCTGAACAAAGAGTTTGCGCGACCGGAGTTTGTCCTGGGCCGGAGGGATTTAGGAGCTCAAGGGAATCCCAAAACACGGACGAAGTTCACAAACTTAGCTCCGGAACTTGTCTTCCAGCCCTGGAAGATAGTGTGCTGCCGAGCATGTGCAGAGCGCGTTTGCTTCCTTTCCCCACGTAACCCATCGATCCGGGATCAGGCGGAGGTTTTGAACCCAGCCAACTCACCCTAGCCCCCACCCCAAATATAAACACTTTAAATAAATTTGCTCTGAAAAAGGCTGGGTCTGCCCAAGAAAAGAGCGAGGCTGAAGCAGGTAGCGCGCGCTCTCTCTGCCTGTCTCGCCTGAGCTCATTCAAGCGCTCCTCGCCGCGCACTAGAAAGCAAAGCCTGGATGGATTTCAGCGGGCAGCGGAGATCCAGCCCTCGGCAGCAGCGGAGATCTCCCCGCCGCCTCTTGCCATTCTGGTCATGCCTCTCGCACATCCACAGCAAGTGTTTTCTCTCTCCCCAACACGCCCCCCCCCCCCGCGAGCCACACACTTAGAATATAATGTGGGAACAACAGCAGCAGAAATCATATTCTTACCCTGGCTTTAAATAAAAGGGAAGAACCGCTTGCAGACTCAACTCCCCCCCACCCCCGCCAGTTGAATGCTAACAGGTCCGGGCAGGTTTGGCACGATGTGTTTGCGTTTAAGGGGGGGGGGGAGACGGGGGGCGGCGACTTACCCAATTTTGATATAGACAATCCCTAGGCTCAGAAAGATGTGGAATATCCAGCGCCTGGTTTTCCTGTTCATATTCCTCGTTGGTTGTTGGGTTTCAGATCAACATGCGAAATTATGTCTTTTTTCCCCTTTATAATAATAATAATAATAATAAAAGCAGCAGCAGCAGTAGTAATAGTAGTAGTAATTCCTCCCTCACACTCTTTGCGCGCTGGTTAACTTCTCGGTGCCTCAGACAGTGCAACGCCAGGTCAAAGTAGTGCAGACAAAACAGTCCAGCCCTCCTGAGATCGGAGCCACCCGGAGCGAGCGGTGGGTGTTTGTAAATCCCAAGAGACAATCACCATCGCCCTCTCCGCTGGGTCTCTCTCTCTCTCTCTCTCTCTCCCTTCACTCCTTCTCTATCCCGGATTTGTATGCCTGTCACACGTAACACTTTAGAGCGCGCTGGGGGAAGAGAAGAAGGGGAGAGGTGGGGGGAGAGAACACCCCACACCACATGTATAGGCTCCGATAATCTCTCTCC